>NC_138860.1:130207809-131533177 GCF_965194805.1 Balaenoptera borealis
AGTGTTAAGAAAAAATGAAAATAGTGTATTTTTTATTTTTCTCTGTATACTATTTAGTCCTTGGAATAGTTTCAAGAACAAAGTGTTGTCCTTTAAGATATTTGTTTTTATTAAAATCTTCTCACCTGTGTAGGGGCAAAAGATTGATGAATATAATTTACAGACTGATAAAATTGAGATAAAGTCATTAAGTACCACTAAAATTTCAAGAAGTAAACTCTCATCTGCCTTATTCTTTGAATTAACCATCTCAACTGTTCTGGTGAGGAATCAACTTTTAGGTTAAAAGCCCCATTTACAGTAATTTCAAAAACCTCCTACTCTCCCTTTTCCCCACATTTAGAGGGAAAAAACAAACTTGAAAGCTGACTTGTTTTTCGAATTTTGCTTCTTCTAAAAATGTGACTCTTTAGATAAAGAAGAAGAGTGATTATGAGAGTTTAAACAAAGAATGAAGTACTTTATCATAGCTTTGGAAAGAGTTCCTAACACACTACCTGCATGCATAATTGTTAACTATACTTTTCCTGGCCTCCTCTCTCCTCTCCTGCTGCCATTCTGCTAGCCAGAGTACAGACTGCAGTTAAGCTCCCTATGAAAATTACAGCCACGATCATGCCACTACCCTCATGATACACAAAGCAAAGTGCGTTGCAAAAGAGGAAAGCCACCTGCTTATCATACAGGCATTGGTTTTCTTATATTTGAAGGGCCAGGGAGCCCAAAAAAATCATCAGCACAGGCTTTTAATTGCTCAGGTAAGTTGCCTCAGAGTACAATATGTAGCCTTGGAGATAAGCTGGGCCTCATGAAAATGGATGACTTGTGTGTCAGAAATCTGTAGACAATGGCCTTGTTTACCTGATATTGACCTGTGGTAAAGGTCTCTATTATAAAGTCATCTTAATATATGGCAAAAAAGAACACAACACATCATAAAATATACTTACTGTGTGTGCTCTTAAGTCTGTGGGTGTATGTATGTGTTTCCATTGGAACATAAGCAGGTGCCAGTCTATATGTGCAAATGAGAGCTACTGAAAATAACTGAAGCTAGGAAAAGCAGTGGTTTAAACACTCAGCCAAAGGAAATATCTCTTGGGTTTAATTGCCTAAAAGGGAAATATATACATGATACTTTCCCAGACCATGAGGAGAAAAAGTCTTTTTATCTACTTTACTTTAGGAGAGTGAGATATATACCTGATGAAAACGGAAGCATAATGCCTAGTGCCAGGTAAGAGGTACTTTATTTCATATAGTTTACTTTTGGAGAGAGTGATAATACCTGGTGAAAACAGATAACACCTAGTGCTAGGTAAGAAGTGTAATATAAAAGACCAGGTAGGGCTGGATCCAGGTTTTTATTGGTCCTGAAACTTACTCAACTTGAGAGAATCCTCTTTTAGAAAAATTATCTGAAATTACAAATATGAAGTTAGGCAAAAGACCTTGGAAGGGGCCTATAAAACAATGGGTACTAAAATTTTAAAGTCCCTGTGTCTTCACTATAAATCTTCCTCCACAGACTGGAAACCTGGAAATCTCTTGATGAGGAAGGAAAGAATTCTTGAGAAAATGTGACTGTCAGAGCTACAGAACCTTCTTTCATACTCTCATGAATAGAGATGGTCACCAACCAGGTGAGAAATGAATGTTGTATTTGTATAATATGCAATACATCTGAATTGATATGCATAGTTCCTAGAAGTCAAGACATATTTGAAATATAACCTTTGTATTTCATATCAGCACTTCCTCTATCATTTCAGGATAATCTCTTCATGCTTTTTGGCCTGAAATAGTCAGGCTAGGGTGACAGACCCTCCAGTCTCAGGGACTTAGTCCTACTCAGTTCATTTCTCACTGATACTACATGTCCAATGGGCCTGAGGAAAGCGTCACCATTTTATAGCTTCACCATCTGTTACACATGGTCTCCAAGGCTGCTATGGCAAGGAAAGGGAGCATAGTGGAAAGAACATAGTCCAACAGCCCATAAATTTCTTGGCTCCAAAGTGATATATGTCACATTTGCTTATAGCCCTTTGTCCAGAAATTTTCACATAGACTTGCCTAACACAAGGGCTTTGAGAAATGCTGGGGAGCAGATAAAATGTTTTGGGACATGCATAGCCATACTCACCTATAGTATGGAGAATATTTGGGCATTCTTTTTAACCACTAATTCCAAGGAGACTTCATTTCCGATATTTACACATATATGGAAACTTAAGATCTATGCCATATATATTTAATAATTAGAATAGTAATTGGTATATAAAGAGTCCTTAAAAATGTTTTTAAAATAAATGAGTGAATGAAGGAATAAATGAATGAATACAGATCATTCACAGTGATTCTAATTCCTGTAAGATGCAAAAAGCAAGCATGTGTTCCTAAAATGTACATCAAGTAAGTCCTAATACTATAACTTTGCATTGCTGCTGCCTCTTCTTCTTTTTCTCCCTCCTCCTCCCCCTCCTCCTCCCCTCCTCCTCCCCTTTCTTCTTCTTCTTCTTCTTCTTCTTCTTCTTCTTCTTCTTCTTCTTCTTCTTCTTCTTCTTCTTCTTCTTCTTCTTCTTCTTCTTCTTCTTCTTCTTCTTCTTCTTCTTCTTCTTCTTCTTCTTCTTCTTCTTCCTCTTCCTCTTCCTCTTCCTCTTCCTCTTCTCCTTCTCCTTCTCCTTCTTCTTGTTCTTCTTGTTCTTCTTCTTCTTTCTATATCTCTTTTCAAGTCTGACCTGATTGTGGCTTTTAAAAAATAAAATGCTTTGCATTTCAAAAATCTTATATTCTGTCAAGTGCGCCAGGTTTAGAAAATAATTTGAACTCAGAATGCTTACTAGGATTGATATATTTTTAAACAAAAGAACTGACCTTGAGAAATAAAATGTAAAGAAAAGCAAAGATAGTTCCAGGGAGAATTTGACTGTCAGCTACAGATCGACTTGTCACTTGCCTCAGAAGGAGCTGAGAAGGAAAATTAAGAAAATAGAAGTTTTCTTTAAAGAGGGAAATTATCTAAATTTAATGAATGTTTCCATGATTATTTTATTAATGATATTTGTTTTGAGTGATATATAGATTTTTTTACTTATGATTGTTATTTAAACATTCTCATTCTGTATTTTTTCCTTTGAAATATTACTAATATCTTTTCTTTGTCATGCAATTTTACAACTTACCAACATTTAAAATGAATTTATTTCTATTAGAATATATTTTGTATGATGAGTTGAATAATATAGTTTATTGCATTATAGCACTATGTGAGGGATATTATTTTACCTTTTACCTCCCACTGGCTTAAGTCTGGTACTGTCCTAAAATATTGTGTGTGTGTGTGTTTCCCCCTCCATTTTCACTACTACTTTCTGGAGAATTGTAAGATCCAGCAGGGTTCACCTGATTTTGCCTTTCCTTTCTCCTATAAATTACAGGGAATAACTCTGTTCTAAAGTATTGAGTTTTCTTTGAAAAGACTAGCTTGCCCCCTTATTTCATGGTGTCTGAGTCCATCACTAACAAAGAGCCTTGGGGAACTATTTTCACTAATGGACTCAGTACTCCCCCAGTGTAGTTAATTTCACTCTTATGGTCAGAATGAGTTAATGTTCTTTGCTACCAGGGTGTAACATAGACACTGAGGAGAAGATGATAGTCTGTGTTTTTCCAAAATGGACATATTTACAAGTCATTAACAATTTATCTCCCAGAAGTTTTCCCTTGGTTTTTTTTTTTTTTTTTTTTTTTCCCTTCAGAAACTGTAAACTTACACAATATGCAACCATCACTCTTTGGATAGGGCATTTCAACAAATTTGATTTTCTTATATATTTTTGCCTTTCAAACAACTTGATGGGTTGTTTCATTAATCTCTTGGTCTCCCTGCCTCTCCTCTATCTGGCATCACTAGCCAAAGGCAGAATTGCTCAGATATAAAGGAACAGACTCCAACTGCAAATATATTACGAACATAGCAAACAAAGATACTTTTTGATTATTGGATAGTAAAAGTTGGGTAAACTCCATCTATTATTTAATGTAACTGTTATTAAATATAGGTTTTCATAATTTGGAATTGTGGTATATAAACTGTAAGTAGCTATTTATATAAACTGTGACCTAGTGATTGTGGTTTGCACATTTATTCAAAAAATATTTTTTGAATACCTACTTCATGCCATGAAAGCTGGGGAGAAGATGGAGGGCAAAATAAGACAATCTTTGTTCTCAAAAATATATAAATAATTATTTTTAGGATACTACATATTTAGGGTTACATGTAAAAATACATAAAGTTTTCATAATTATACTATGCTGCTGTTCTTCTAACCTTCACACATAAAACCTTTATGAAGCCTTCGCAGGCAAAGTTTATCTAACTTTACTCGGTATGTATTAGAGTCAACCCATAGCAATTAATCAATCAATTCAATTGTCAAGAAACAAATCTTTACTGAGCTCCCACCATAAGCAATATATTGTGCTTGACCAGTGATGAATGCAAAGAATTAAAAGGCAATGCCCACTCTTTTCTCAAAGAATTAAAAAATAATACTTGGTCAGATTAAATATGCACATGAGATAGTAAATTACAATAAAAATGAACATGTGATACATCCCAATTGATTCATACAGAAATGTACACTGGGCATTCCCATTTGAAAGTTTGGTAGATACCTCAAGTTATAACCAAAGGTACTCTCATGTCCTCCTCCATCCGACCAGTGCTGCTCTTCCCCAGGGTCCCACCATCCAAAGCAGACAACAAGGCATCATTCTAGATCCAACTGCTCCACTGTCCTCCTCTTTTCTCTGTATCTAGTAACCTATAGGCCATTTCTATTTAAAATCTTTAAAACCTATTTCTTAAAGCAAAGTACGTTTTGCCTTCACTAGTTCAGACACTCATCATCTTTGTCCTGGATATACTGCAGAGAAGTCACTTTTAACTTCTCTCCTTAATTCTCTTCTTCTTCTAACTTTTCTATCTCCAAACCTCAGACACATCAACCTTTCTAAAGTATAAATCTAGACTCACTTAGCTAAAAATAAACTGTTAATTCCTCCCCATTGCCTTAAGATTAATGTCTAGGCAACTTAGCCTGGCACACAAAGCCCTTTAAGATGTGGTTCCTCCTTCTGCCTCTAGCTCGCCACCAGCATCTACTACACTGTTCTCCAGTCACATGCAGCCACTCTGAAGATGGTGCCCCCTTTTTTCTGGCAGTGTTCTAGCCTACCACCTACTTGTTTTGGCTTAACCATATTCAGAATTGAGAGATAGCCTATGTATATACCTCCCTTGGAAAATTTTCTTTCTCACTTTACCCTTCCTACTCCCATTCTGAGTCTGGTGTCCCTTCTATATGTGCATATGACCCTAATCATGGCTGTGATTATTTTTCATGACATAGTGCTGTATTTGTCCATTGCCTTTCTTCCCATAGGCTGTAAGATTCTTGAGGGTTGAGACCTGTCCTCTCATCACTTTCTCATCAGCAACCCACACAGTGCCTGATATATAATGAGCACTTGGTAAACATTTGTTGAGTTGAGTCAATAAATACCCTGGACACTCAGGAGAGTGAGCAGTTACCTTAGATATAATGACTTACTGGAAATAAAACCAGGTAAGATGCACAAGACCCAGCAGACATTGTCTGTCAGGCACAGAAACTGCTCAATTAATACTAATCTCCTTTCCCTAGAATTATCTCTTAAACTCTGATTACAATTACATGAATGATGATGAGACAGAGGAGCTTTATAAATTGGGGACTGTATAAGTCTCAGTTTCAAAAAGTATTGTTGGGATTAAAGGGAGTTTAAGGATTAAAGAATGTGTGAGGAGGTAAGGAAGGGAAGGTCTGAAAGTGGAGCTGGTGGATTAGACAGCCAGTCACTGACTGTAGCCAGAAGCATGGCTGGAGAGGCTGGGGCCCACACAGAAGTTCAAGAAGCTGCAGTGCCTGGTGGTGGTGCTGGTGTCATCCAGTGAGGTGACAACATACAGTTCAGCCCAGGAAGAAAGGTGCAAAAGAAAGGGGAGGAGATAATGAAAAATTGGCTGAGGTTAGAGAGTAGATATAGGCAATATAGCAGGGAGAAATAGTTGAGAAAATTAGATAGGCCAGGTAAAGAAGTTTGAGAGGCCATGTGGGGAAATGGGAAAAGTATGGACTTTGGAGTTAGAATAATTTGTTTTCAATCCAGACTCTGCCATTATTAGCTATATGACCTGACTAAATACTTAATTTCTCTAAGCCTCAGTTCCTCATGTGGAAAATGGGGATAAACCTTGTAGGCAGGGTTGTCATGAGGATTAAGTGAAATGATGTATGTAAAGCTCCCGGGCTTGGCATTTATTAGACATTCTGTAAAATTTAATTACCATGTTATCTTTGTAGATCCTTGGGTCTTTCATGGCCCTTTTGATGTCTATTGTTCTTAATAGTACTAGCAATGGAATCCCAATGAACTTTTTTTAAGCAAGGAATGAGAGACATTTCTCTATGAAAGTTGAGCTGGCTCTTGAAAATATTGCTCTTTAAATACTTGCAATATGTTTCTCTAGTGTATCTTACCTTTCCAGGAGTGTATATGAATTTCATTAGACTGCACCTTCATTGAGGGCAGAAGCTAAGTATCTATCTACTTATAACTTTCCACAGTACTTAATGCAATCTGATATCATGCACACAGTTGACAGTTGATGAATGTTGTTAACAGCAGTAACTGTATCAATTCCTGTCTCATACTACCTATAAGCTTCCCAAACTGAGAAATGAGCAAAAACGGGAGGGGGGAGAAAAAAGCATTTTATGTACCTGAAATGAATTTACCAACTATGAAAAATAGCTAAAACAGGTGAACAATATGAAGTAAGCTGTATAACTTCAAGTGTGAAAAGGCAACACTTGAATAAACATAAAAATAACTGGTATTGTTTGCTTTTAACCTTAGCTAAATGGCTAGGCTAGAAATGATCACAAGAACATTTTTCAGATGACCTCGTACTTGAAATTGTAACAGTATCCATGGAAATTTTCATTTTCAGAAGGTCACAGTGATACATTTTTCATACAGTTAAAAAAATCAACAATCTTATTGTTAAAAGTAAATCTGCAAGACTTAGATAATAATCTGTTTTCTCATCAATTGTTTTCTCTCCATTGTATGCAAAACTAGATCATTCAGAGGGGTCTCATTTGTCTTGAGCTTTTTGGCATAATTGGCCAAATACTCACAGAGGCTTTAGCCCAGAATTCCAAACAATTTCCAAATGAAAATGTGTAGGCATATTTAAAATGGAAACCAATAGCACAATGATATATAGGTTTTTTCCTCAATTTTAATGGTGTGAAAAAAGTCTTCTATGAATAAAGAATTGATTTGTTTGAACATTATTCAAAAATACAGCAAGGAAAAACTGGGACTCTGGAGCAATTAAAATCAGATTAGTCACTACTACAATGTACTGTATCATCCATATAATATCATTTTGTTCCTTCATTAAGTGAGTAAATATGGGCATATACCAGTGATCCTTCTTTGGTCATTTCTGGTGTCTTGAGTTGTAGTCAACTTACTTTAACCCTGGCATGTCATCACTGAACCAGCAAACTCGTAGCTCTTACAGATTTAATTTACCTTTTTAGGTGATAGGACCATCTATATTAGAGTCAAGAAAATAAAGAAGGAATAGATTCACTTTCCAAGAAAACAGCAAAGAGGAGACAACACGAGAATATCAATAAGGGTCCACTGAATCAGGTGAATGGGTAAAACAAAACAAAACAAAACAACCCAAAAAACAAAACCTTAAAATATGCTTCTTAATCTAACTTTAAAATTTTTGGCTACTTTAAAAATCCTTTTTAAATTAAAATCAAACAACACATGCAGACCATAGCTTTCATGGGATCTGCTCTGCCCAGAAGGTGGTGGAGGCCCAGTGCAACAAGTCAGATTCACTGTCGCTGTAAGGAATGTGACTTGAAGAGCAACAAGCTCTTCTCAAGAGACCTCTTTCCTGCCTTTATCTCTGAACTTTGCAACTCAGAGTTGAATTAAAAGTGAAATTTCATTAAAGCTTTGAATATTGACCACCATTAACAATGGGAGGATAAAAGCATCGTAGATAAGATTATGGGTTCAAATCCTGGGTCCACTATTTGCTGAGTGTAGCCTCCATCATTTTACAAAAACCGATCTGGTTTGTGTTCCCAGAGTACAGAAAATGTGCCTGGTATAAAATATATTTTTTGCATGACAATTAGTGAACAAACTTTCTCATCTGTAAGATGATTACAGCATTCCTCATAGACTTATTGGGAGACTTAAGCAAGATCATGTATATTAAATGCTTTATTCAGGGTCTGCAACATAGTAAGCGCTTAATAAACATGAGTTGTTATCATAATGAGAATGGTGATCTTCATCATCATCTACCTACTAAGGCACTCATATTTCTTCTTAAAAGAATGGAGCAAACCATATTGTTCAGTGAGATTCACTTGACAAATTACCAATACTGTTTTACATGGATACTCATTACCAGTCGGCTCACTCATTGAAGTACCGTCCATACATGTAATGTTACTGGATTTATAGAGTTCAGGATTTCTACTGATATAAAGGCTAAAAACAGCCTGGCAGGTTTCTACCATTTTCCTAAACAGAAGCCCATGTCCTAAGGGTGATATTAATTCAGCCTACTGAATAGGAGACATAAAATGGAAGGTTTCTTCTTGGTTGGGGGGGGGGGGTATTTTTTTTTTATCTTTTTCATGCATTTTGAATTGAAGTATAGTTGATTTACAGTATTTTAGGTGTACAGCAAAGTGATTCAGTTATATATTCTTTTTCAGATTTCCACTATAGTTTATTATAAGATATCAAATATAGTTCCCTGTGCTATACAGTAGGTCCTTGTTTACCTATTTTATATATGGTAGTGTGTATCTGTTAATCCCAAGTCCCTAATTTATCCCTTCCCCCACTTTCCCCTGTGGTAACCATAAGTTTGTTTTCTATGTCTGTGAGTCTGTTTCTGTTTTGTAAATAAGTTCCTTTGTATCATATTTTAAGATTATACATATAAGTGGTATCATATGATATTTGTCTTTGTTTGACTTACTTCACTTAGTATGATAATCTCTAGGTCCATACATCTTGCTGCAAATGGCATTATTTTATCCTTTCTTTATGGCTGAGTAATTATATATAATATATATATATATATATAATATAAAATGGAAGTTTTTGGAGCCAGAAGAACTGGAGCTTCATGTACCCAAATTATCAGCCCTATAACCACCCATGTTCCACTAGAAAGTCCAGCTCTAGAGGCTTCTTGGGACCATTGTTTTCACGTCATTATAGGATCTGGTCCTAGAATATGTGTTGAGAGGACTCTTTCTCAGACAAGATGTTAATGAGTGCAGAATGCAAGCTATTCATTCAGACTTTGCTATCCTTTCTTGGTCCTGGGAATACATTTAGAGGTATGCCTTCTACCACTGTTATTCAGGAAAAAAAAGGTGTGGTTCCTTACACACAGCTTATGCTCAATAACATTTTTGTTAAATGGAATTACCCCCTTGTCACCTTTCAATTTTACTTCCTCAGAGGATAATTCCCTCTCAGACTCAGTCAGGTCTTTTTTTGTATTTTCACAGCACCCTTTATTTCCTCATAGACTTTTCACAGTGTTGATGAATGAATTGATTAATTAATTGTGGTCATTTACCTAATATCTGTTTTTCTAAAGATTCATGAAGGCAGTTACTGTACCTGTCTTACTGACCACTGTTCCTGCACCTAGCGCTGTATCTATAGACACTCAGGATATTTTATATGTGGGTGAAAAATGCTTAACCAATTACTGCCTTGTTCTGCAGTTACAGAAACTAAATTTTATTCCACTGTCCCATGCGGTCTGTTCAGTTACTCTGTTTATATCTCATAATATATTAGATCTCTGTGTATACATTACTTACACCCAGCAGGACAAACTTTGGCCTACATTTTATTCAATGGAAGAATCCTTCTCCTCCCACCCCCCACCGCCTCATAAAGGAGTATTTTGAGAGTTAATCTTGCAGTTAACACATTTTCCAGAGTCCTCTTTTCTTTCTTTTCTCTTTTGTTACTCACCTTTTGGTCATTTTCCTGATCATTAATACTTTAACTTGAAGTTGCTTTGTGGAATTTGTTAGTAGAGGTTTAGGCAAGGGAGTGATTTGTAGATTTAGCTATCTTTGCTATTATCTACATTCTGCTATCTTAGATAATCAAGAATTGAATGTACATCTGGGAGAATGATTCCAAAAAGAATCTCATGAGTTTTCCTAATGGCAAACTTCGATTAAATTAAAAAGCTGGTAAATGCAACCTCAACAGATATTTGATTCCTTTAGTTAGATCAATATTTTTCTGGCTGTTATTGTCATATCTCTATATTGGAAACCAAAATCTAAGAAACCTTATTTTTTGAGAGACAAATAATCAGCTTTAGTAGTGTGTAAAGTGGAGATATTAGATAATAAGTTATTCAGAATTCTATTGAATTTTTCATATAGTTTATTCACAGAATAAAAATGTGTTATAGTAACTGTAAGTTACCTTAAATTAAATCTGCTCCCATCCATCCTACCTAAAATAGAAGAACAAGTTTCTTTCTCTCTGTTTTCTGTGGAGAGTCAAAAGGAGAAATGTATGCCCTTAAAAAGCTGAGTTGCTCCAAATGGGAGTTTCTTTTTCTTTGTTATCTTTCTACATGGTACAAAAAATTGGCTTGTCCCTAAGCAATCATGTTGTAATTAGTCAATAATGACAATTAAACAAGGGTCCTACTCTCACTTCAATATTTCATTCCTCCAACAAAATGATTTACAGAGTTAGTTTAATGGAGCGCTGTCACCAGATTAATGGCTTCTCTTTGAAACTATGTCAACCTCTTGACTAGACATGCACATGCTTTTGATAGGCATCCTGGCATATAGTTATAAGAAACAACCTACTAGCTTGAGTGGGAAGCAGCCGCATAGCACAGGGAGATCAGCTTGGTGCTTTGTGACCACGTAGAGGGGTGGGATAGGTAGGGTGGGAGGGAGGGAGATGCAAGAGGGAAGAGATATGGGGACATATGTATATGCATAACTGATTCACTTTGTTATAAAGCAGAAACTAACACACCATTGTAAAGCAATTATACTGCAATAAAGATGTTAAAAAAAAAAAAAGAAACAACCTACTAGCTTGAAACAGTGTTGTATTTCTCTGAAGCATTCAAAATGTGTACTTTGTTTGCAATAATACACCAAATTATCACATTTGTGCTTCTTTTTTTTTTAACATCTTTATTGGAGTATAATTGCTTTACAATGTTGTGTTAGTTTCTGCTGTATAACAAAGTGAATCAGCTATACATATACATATATTCCCATATCCCCTCCCTCTTGAATCTCCTTCCTGCCCTCCCTATCCCACCCCTCTACGTGGTCACAAAGCACCGAGCTGATCTCCCTGTGCTATTGTGTTACATTTGGTAGTGTATATATGTCAATGCCACTCTCTCACTTCATCCCATCTTACACTTCCCCCTCTCCGTGTCCTCAAGTCCATTCTCTACATCTGCGTCTTTGTTCCTGTCCTGCCCCTATGTTCATCAGAACCGGTTTTTTTTCTAGATTCCATATATATATGTTATCATTCGATATTTGTTTTTCTCTTTGTGACTTACTTCACTCTGTATGACAGATTCTAGGTCCAACCACCTCACTACAAATAACTCAATTTCATTTCTTTTTATGGCTGAGTAATATTCCGTTGTATATATGTGCCACATCTTCTTTATGCATTCATCTGTCAATGGACACTTAGGTTGCTTCCATGTCCTGGCTATTGTAAATAGTGCTGCAATAAACATTGTGGTACATGTCTCTTTTTGAATTATGGTTTTCTCAAGGTATATGCCCAGTAGTGGGATTACTGGGTCATATTGTAGTTCTATTTTTAGCTTTTTAAGGAACCTCCATACTGTTCTCCATAGTGGCTGTATCAATTTACATTCCCACCAACAGTGCAAGAGGGTTCCCTTTTATCCACACCCTCTCCAGCATTTATTGTTTGTGGATTTTTGGATGATGGCCATTCTGACAGGTGTGAGGTGATACCTCATTGTAATTTTGATGTGCATTGCTCTAATAATTAGTGATGTTGAGCATCCTTTCACGTGTTTGTTGACGATCTGTATATCTTCTTTAGAGAAACATCTATTTAGGTCTTCTGCCCATTTTTGGATTAGGTTGTTTGTTTTTTTTATATTGAGCTGCATGATCTGCTTGTATATTTTGGAGATTAATCCTTTGTCAGTTGCTTTGTTTGCAAATATTTTCTCCCATTCTGAGGGCTGTCTTTTCATCTTGTTTTTGGTTTCCTTTGCTGTGCAGAAACTTTTAAGTTTCATTAGGCCCCCTTTGTTTATTTTTGCTTTTATTTCCATTTCTCTAAGAAGTGGGTCAAAAAGGATCTTGCTTTGAGTTATGTCATAGAGTGTTCTGCCTGTGTTTTCCTCTAAGAGTTTTATAGTGTCTGGCCTTACATTTAGGTCTTTAGTCCATTTTGAGCTTTTTTTTGTGTATGGTGTTAGGAAGTGTTCTAATTTCATTCTTTTACATGTAGCTGTCCAGTTTTCCCAGCACCACTTATTGAAGAGGTTGTCTTTTCTCCATTGTATATTCTTGCCTCCTTTATCAAAGATAAGGTGACCATATGTGTGTGGGTTGTGCTTCTTTATTTTACAAAAAAATGTGCTAGCTTTTTTTTGTTTTCATTCTTGCAAGGTGACGTAAAGTATTATAAAGAGCTCTGCATGATTCCAGTTTGGCAAGGTAGGAGAATAAGATCCTTTAAAGTACAGTATTTTTCTCTCCCTTAAAAAAAAAAAAAAAAAAAAAAAAATCACACTTTTCTTTCCAGTGAGTGATGGATATTTGTGTCTGTGTGAATTAAACTCGATTTGTAAAACAAAAGAGCTCTATTTTATGAACAAAAGCTTCACTTCTCTACTCTTTTTTTAATATCTCAAAATACCTATCGTCTTTAACAAATTTCCTTACATGTCAAGCACTTCAGTGTTCTGAAGCAAAGCACTGGAGCATTTCTTGTGCTGGAAAGGCTTACCTTGTAAGAGAGACATATGTTTTAGCCATATATTTTGGGATCCAAGCCTTTCAAATCTGGCCACCTTATAATGAAGTACTTTGGGGAACATCAGCAACTAACTCTATCTGGATGGAGTCCAACATGAGTTTATTTTACATAAAATGTTACTTCTTTGTATCTGTTAACTTTAGAGCAACATTCCAGTGTATTCAGATTAGTGAAAATTATTCTCTAAAAATGAGTTTGGGAACAGTTCTACTCACAGAAGAAAATATTGACAGAAAACAAACATATATCTTTTTCTGAATAATTTTGTTATTTTACTAATTCACCCATTCAGAAAAAATTTACTGAACACTTACTATGTGAATGCACTGCTAGGTGTTAGAAATAGAATAGTGAACAAGTTAAGATATGATGCTGGCCCTCAAGGAATTTAGAGAGCGGTTGAGAAAACAGAGGAGTACACAGGTAACTATAAGAGAGTGATAAGTGCTGCAGTGAGATAAGTACTGAGTTCTATGGTAGTACTTGATAGTAGAGGAAGGCAGCATCTCATCTGGCCTTTGGAAATTCAAGAACATTTTATGCAAGGATTAAGGGCTCAGCTGAGTTAGCCACATGAAGAGATGATGTGGAAAGAGTATTCCAGGTAGAAACAAAAGCAAGAGCAATGACCTGAAGCACAAAAATAGCAGAGTGAAATCAACTAATTGAAATTCATTTTTAAAAAGGCCTGAAAGGTATTATCAGAATTTGGGGCCTTATCCTAAGAGCAGCTGCAAGATCATATAGGATTTTGAGGACAGGAGTGACATAATTAAGTGGGTGATTTAGAAAGATCATTCTGGGTGTGAAGTGGAGAATGGGTTTGAGGGGGACAAGATTGGAAGCCCATTAGGAAGTTGTTAAAAATAATCTAGGCAGAACATTGTGAGGCTTTAATTTAGGCAACAGAACTGGGGATGAAGTATGAGACAGTTGAAGAGACATTACAATTCCAATGTCTATCTCTCCACCTCTCTTCGTGTATTGTGAATTAGCTAGAGGTTTCGCCTATACGTCTACTAATGATAGAATGCCTAGACTTCTAGATGCCTTAGAACCCTTGGTATTAGAAAATGACACCTGGCTAGGAATTTAATGAGTAGTTGCTGAAACAACTGCTGGAGGAGAATGGACAGAAGATTTATTTATGGATATGAATGGTGTCATCTCAATCCTGCTGCAAAAGGCAACACAAAGGAAATCCTAGAAAGGCAGTCTTTGTCTTTGACAATTAAAGTTCAACTGATACCAAAAGAAAAGACAACAAAAACAAACACGTGTGATGACATCAAACTAAAAGCTTCTGCACAGGAAAGAATCATCAACAAAATGAAAAATCAACCTACTGAATGGAAGAGAATATTTGTAAATCATATATCTAGTAAGTGGTTAATATTCAAAATATATAAAGAACCTATACAAAATTATAGCCAGCTGGTTAGCAGTGAGGGTGGCCTTCTGGACACCTGAACTCGTGGGTACTGCTTATAATGAAGTCTTGTGGAAGGCTGTGCCCTTAACCTGTGAGGTTTGGCCTACTTTGGGTAGTATAAATCATAAAAATTTAAGATGAAAGCATTATTAAAAATGAAGAGGGTCACAATATAATTTTAATACTATATTCCTCAGAAAAATATAAACAGTCTAGTAGAATAGCCTTAAAATTCAGGAAGCAAAATTGCTAGAACAAGATACATTTTAAAAAAATTCATCATCATAGTGGGAGATACTAGTGTATGTATACTAATTGATGGGTTAGACAGAGAAAAAAGTTAGTAATGATATAAACATGGACAACATAATTAACAATTAACAATTTTGATTTCTCTACTTAGCACCCAATAACTAGAAAATGCATATTTTCAAGCATACATGAAGTGTTTAAAAATTGTGTGCTCGACCATGAAGAAAGTCTTAACAAATTACCCCCCAAAATGGCATTTTATATATAGCTCATGAAAAACTGAGGCTATGCCCTTTACTCTGTAGAATGTACACTTTTATCTGTGTTCCTTTTTCAGGTAAGAGGCATCTGGTACCATAAATGAAATTGCTTGAGGCAATGGCACCCCCTTCTAATACATGTAATTGTGGGACCCGTGAACAACCAGGGAACTGTTAAAGTTTGGCTTCTGTGGCCTGTCAACTTGATTTTGGGAGTTCATTGTCAATGTATGTATGTATATGTGCCCATGTGTATGTGATTTACTGCCTGAATTGACCTTATTCTAACTCCAACTCCTTAGTTTGTTTGGATCTTTCCCTTGATTATCTATTGCTTGACCTACTTGGAAGGCTGCTGGCATGGTTATTTCAGTAATTAATCTTATGGAAAGTCTCATCAATGCTGCTGAACAGTCTAATGAACCTCAATATGTACAAATGTAATATTAACATATAGTCTGAGGGTATTGTTCTTTATCTTTCTTTAACAGAGGTATAATTTGTTTCAAGACTGCTTTGATTGATCTTACAGTGATTCAAAAAAATTAATTGCAAGATGAAATCCATTTGAAGATTGAAAAATGAAAAATGATTCTGAAACCATGACAAAAGTCTTGAGCACTTCCTTTTAAAACCAAAAAGTCTTTTGATATACAGTGCTATACAGTACTTTGTATCAGTGCTTAAACTTTAATGTGCATATACATTACCTAATGATCTTGTTAAAATGCAGATTCTGTTCAAGTGGGTGTGGAGAGAAGCCTAAGATTCTGCATTTCTAACAAATTTCCAAATGAGACTGGTACTGCTAGTCTACACACCATACTTTTTGCATCAGAGCTCTATATTATACTGAACTTTACTATCCTGTTCAATGTATGTAATGATTTGACTTGCTCAGATATTTAACCCCGAATCATTTAAAAATATGTTACCAACTAAAAAATGTTTTTGAGAAAATCTGAGACAAAAGAGTATTTAAACATGGTGGATCAATATATAATGCATACAGAACATAAATATTTGTTGTTAGGTCTGTTATGTATTTGAGAAGACCATCTTTTCAGCAAGTATGCTCGCATAATTTTGTGGAAGCAGCACTATTTGTATTAACTTGATTATGTACCACTTACCAGTAGATGGCAGTACATATTCAATCTTAAGGAAAGAGAGTTTGATAATAAAAACAGAGTAGCCCCTAACATTCAGGTAGTCCTTCTATAAGTACTCCCCAGACCCCAAGATGGAATGCAGAACTCTCATTTGCAAAATTATATTTATTTGGTATAGCATCTAAATATTTACCTTTACTCAGCTTGAATGTTAATACACATTTTTATGTCAGGGAGTCATAAAATCATACCTATGAGGTCAGATGGAAAAATAAAGTCAGGAGTCTATTAGATATTTAGTTCACATTTGTGTATGGGGTGTGTTGGGGGAGAGTAAATTTCTTTTAAAGTAGGTATAATATAACAAACAAAACTGGAAGAAAGAAGAGACTTTTTGGAAAGGATTATTGCAACGGGGGAAAGGGTCTATTATAATAGGGGTGTGGGGACTATTGCAATGAGCCATGAGATTTGCAAGCATTCAAAAATTAGTCAGACAAGGTTTTGTCTTTTATAGGGAAAAATAAGGCTAGAAAAAACAGAATGTGGGGAAGTGGGATGAAAGTGTGGATCAGAGAGTGTGTTACTCTAACGCTACCTATTCTCAGGCTGGATTCTTAAGGAGTTTTATGCTGGCTCAGGTCAAAGTTCAGAGGCCTGCAGGAAGGAGAGAGGCTTAACCAAACTTTGCTTAATAAGCATTCTGTTCTGATTGATCAGTGGAGACAACCAGTTCAGCTAATCATTAGTAAGTCAAAGAGAGGGATTTTGTTTGGTTTTGTCATAGGTAAACAAGGGGAGCATCAGTTATTCTTACCTAACTCACGTGGGGAAAGTTGTTTCTTTGCAGTAAACCACTGCCTGGAACACAAAAAGATGTTTTGTTTGTTTGTTTTTAAACATTGCTGTTTTCTAGAATCGCTGGATTCTGATAAAGTTCAACATTGTCATAGGTAAAAAGTTTTAATAAGGGATTGAAGAAAACCCAGAGAATTTATTTTGGTAATAATTTATTCTATAAATATTTATTGGGAATTCAAGCAATGGGTAGATGTGGGCTCTTGTCCTTAAAGAGCCATGTATGTGTTATAATTTAAAATGCTCCCCAAAGATCTTACTGCATATCCAATGATGAGCATTCTATAATTATCCAGGTAATATGAAAAAATGGCTTGAATTTTTTCCTAAACAGTCTAGGTTAATAAGTCAAAGTAGGTGCTTAATAAATGTTTGTCAGATAAATGAATGGATTCTGCAATAAACATATCATTACATATTTATATATTTGGTCTGGACTAAATAAGAATTGACCTAAAACTTGATTTTTCCAAAATGTCTCATTGTTGCTTATGGACAAAATCTTCTAGGTGTTTTCTATAAAGTCTAAATGTTGTTTTTCAGGGCACACATACATATTTTTTGTAAGTTTACACAGTTTAATTATTCTATCTTTCTAGAGGTACGATATGACTTATCTTTTTCATTTAAAAACCTAAGGTTTACGGACATAAACTGAAAGAATGAAGGAATATTTCAAGCCCTGTCCCTAAAATCAGGATATCAAAAAGAACCTTGCCCTCCATCTACTTATGAAAAGGTTGTGGTTTCCAGTGGAGAATGAAGGGCTGGGAATCATCATTTCTATCTAGACACATAATAAGTTTTTTCATATAATACCCCTAACAGCTTTGCAGGATCATTGGGTTCTGATAAAGTTCTATAACAAAATTCTTTTAGATTTAAGGTACTTTTCCAAGTTCACATACTGTGAAAAAACACAAAGGTGGCAGAGAGGATTTTGAGAAAATTCATTTAGTCAAAATTTGTTATTGAATAATTACTTTGTTCCAGGAATAGGGCCATGTGTTGAGAAGTGCAAGGCTAAATAAAAAGTGGTCCCTGCCCTCGAATATTTATCAAGCGATGGAGGTACCAGGATAGCATTCTGTCTGAGTACAGGGGGAGCACCAGGGAGGAGTGGTTAATTCTTTGAAGGAGGGAGGTGGCCATCAAGAAAGACTAGATGAAGGCTAGATGTTCTCCACAAATTTGAATCCCTACTTGCACAGTATGAAGTTGGTGCTGGGAGGAGAGTCTGCAGCCGGGGACTGCATTTTCCAGTCTCCCTTGTATCCAGATAGGCCATGTGTTCTCACCAGTGAGGACCTTGTCCAACAAAAGGTGAGCAGAAGTGATGTGTGCCACTTCTGGACTGGGCTTCTCCACTCTTCTCCCTGCTTCTTCTGCCTGGAGCCAGAGAACTCTGAGGCTCCAGTGGAGGATGGAGCCACTAGATGGAAGAAATCTGGGTCCCTGAATCAGAGTGTGGAAAAAGGCCACCTGTCAGATAGGAATACTGTTATGTGGGTGAAAAATAAAATTATGTTATTATTATTATTTTTTTAATAAATTTATTTATTTATTTATTCATTTAGTTTTTGGCTGTGTTGGGTCTTCGTTTCTGTGCGAGGACTTTCTCTAGTTGTGGCAAGCGGGTGCCACTCTTCATCACGGTGCGTGGGCCTCTCACTATCGCATGCGGCCTTTCATATTGCGGAGCACAAGCTCCAGACGCGCAGGCTCAGTAGTTGTGGCTCACGAGCCCAGTTGCTCCACGGCATGTGGGATCCTCCCAGACCAGGGCTCGAACCCGTGTCCCCTGCATTGGCAGGCAGATTCTCAACCACTGCGCCACCAGGGAAGCCCAATTATGTTATTTTAAGCCATTGAAATTTTGGGGTGTACTTGCTACAGCAGTTATTATCACTCTAATTACTATAGCAGTTACTCCTAAATTGAGTTATGACAAGCTGAATGACATGGGTCAAATAATTTTAAATTGCAAGGAAACTTATACATCTTTTGCAGTTTTCATTTTATATAGCAAGGTATATGCCTACCGAAGACCCAAGGACACACAGCTAATTAATGATGAACTTAGGTCCAGAATCTTGTGTCCTTTTTTTGTATGCCATGACATTTTTATATAACTCTTATGAAAATCACCCAATTTAAATTTATAAATTGACTTTAAGTCCATTTCTTTATATTGAGTCATCTAAAAACAACTTGTCATGGTTTTTCCTATTATCACCTTCTCTATGGTTGAAGTCAGCTATTTTTCATTCAAATATCTTAGTTTTAAGCCAAGATGTATAATTTATTGAACAGTTTCACATTTGTTTTATTTAATCTGAATCATCTTAAAATATAACCCACATCTATTGTATCTTTCCTGAAATAAGGAGATCCCAGAACTGCTTGGGAGAAAGAATTCTAGTCTAGACATGAAAATTATACTCAACTTAAACATCTGTGGTATACTTATTATAGATGTCTCTGCAACAGTCCTGACCAACCTGAATTTCTATGAAACATGGTTGCTAACCAAGTATCTCCGTCTAGGAACATGGTAGAATTGTACTTCATGATATCCTTGTTGTTGGGTGGGGACCATGACCAGTTTTATTCAATGAGTTGTGAATGGAAGCAACATGTGTAACTTCCATGCCGCAGCTAGTGCCAAAACACTTTTTTTCCTCTGGCACAGAGATAATCAATGCTCACAACTATGGCTGCTCTATCAGCCTTTGTCTTTGAATGAAGATGTCAAGTCCCCCTCCTAACCCACAGTGAAACTGTAGCAGGAACAACAGATATATCTTTGTTGTTTTAGGCCTTTGGAATTTTTAGGTCATTTCTGCAGCATAATCTAGCCTATCTTGACTGAAATAATGGCACTTTTGACATTATGAGTATGACCTTGAAAAATTCACTAAATCTCTTGAATTTCAAGCCTGCAATTTGGAAATTAATTGTTACTTGGAGACTAAATTAGATAATGTTTGTAGAAAATACTAGAGTAGGAGTCAGAAAGTCTGAGTTTTGCTGTCTACTCTGCCACTAACTTGTATAACTTTAGGAATTTATTCCTTCTTTCATTTATTCACAAAACATTTATTAAGCACCTATGGTGATAACATACTAGAAGACAAAGATGAATAAAATATAGTTCTTGTCCTCACAGGCGCTCACTCACAGGCTAATGGGACAGACAGGTGTAAACAAACACAGAAATGTGTTAAGAGCTATAGTGGAGGTAAGTGTAGGTTATTTAATGTGAGGCCCAGGGGAGACTATTGGATAAACTGCAGGGGAGTAGGGACAGGCATCACAGAGAACACATTTCAACTTGAATCTCTTCATTAGAAGAAGTGGCATTTTTAGCAGGAGAAATAATAAGTGAAAAGATGTGAAAATATTTTAAATAAAAAGGCAATTATTTTTCTTCCTTCTCTAACATTCACATGCTTAACCCCTGTTTTTTGTTTTTCACTTTTTGTTTTTCTGGACAGGAGCATGCAATGAATGGTTCTAATGTTTGTCAAGGTATCCTAATGGCCTACTTTTAAAGATCCAATAATCCTTTGGGCATTCTCTGGGACTTAGAAAAAGAATGTAAAAAGAAGGTAAATTTGCTCTTTTAAGATTCAGTTCTACATAAATTGTGACCAGGGGAAATAGTGCAGGCCTTTTGCATACAGAAAAAAACTTGCTTTAACATGGTTTTAGACTCATTTCTAATGTTCTTATAAAGGGCTTCTTTGTGTGTGTACATGTCTCAATAGTTACCTACCCCAAAACTACAGGAAGAATTAGGAGGTATATTGGTACCTCACATTGTGATGGAGATCTTAGAGGAATGTACATGATGTGACAAAACATTCCTTGGAGTTTTCTAATGCACTCCCTGGACTGTACTGCTGAAGCCTCACGGTTCTAAAGCTAGAGCAACTTCAGTGGTTAGGGATAGGTTAGAGTATCCTGGTGGGAAGGGGGCAGGGGTAGGGTGGGATGAATACTAACCCTGGGATGCGCTGAAGAATGCAGTTCCTTCAGAGGGAGAGAGGAGGAATGTCAGGATGGAAAAGCAATTCTAGGAACAAAGGAATTAAGGATTCTTTTCCCTTGAACACAAGGAACAATCATGCATAGCATCTAGATTTGTTTACCTTCATTTTAATTCTTTTAGTTATCAACACTGCACTAAAGTCTGTTACATACATAAGACTTTTTGTCTTGATTCTTGTGGAGAATTAAGGGATGGGCCCATAAAGGAAGGAGTGTCTGTCCCCATATCACCTTCCACTGCAGCTAGCACTGCAGTGGCAACACTATATAGAAGATCAGAGCATCCTGGAATATCAGTTGGTACCCAGCCATAGAGTGAATGATGACCAGAACTAGAGCTGAGAGCAGTAGGGAAAATCATATCTCATATGACAGCAACAGCCAAGGGATGACTCAGGACCAGATAGAAGACATACTCACTTTCCCCCAAATATACTAGAGAAAGGGAGGCTAACATTCTACGTTTACAATATGAAAGTACCTGTCATATTTGGGTAAAAGTTAATACTTCTTTGTGGCTACAGCACAGGATCTGTGCGATGGTAGACAAAAAACATACATAAGCAGGAAAGGGAGGTAAATCATATGGACAGATCACATTGAGGAGAGCTAATGGGTTCAATATTAGTCCCATTAGGTAGTGGAAAGTTACTGATAATTTTAGTCAAGGAAAATTGTAATAAGATTTGTGTTTTGTAACAATTCTTCAGGAAATGTATTGAAGATAGATCAAAATAAAGAGTAAGTGGGAGCCTAATGCAGAGACAAACAGAATTTTGCTGTTGTATTTGCAGTGCCTGGTGCAGTATGTGTCTGGCAGAAGTTGCACAGAAATACTTGTGGCATGAAAGAATGGAGACAATGATGAGGACCTAAAATACCTCTGTGGCTATGAGTTAGTGAGGTGTGTGTTTAAGATACAAAAATAAAGAGCACTTGGATCACTGATTGGATGTGGCATTAAGATGACCCAGATTTCTGGCTTTGATGAATTCTGTTGACTTTAACCAAAAAAGGGAAATCAGGGAAAATAATTTTGCTTAATTGGAGCTTAACTTAGCCTACTTGGAGCTTAATTCCCTTATTTTTTATATAAGGAAGACAAACTAAGTTGTCAAATTACTCCAACATTAATGATTCGATGATTCTAAAACATTTAGTGAAGGAAAATAAACTACTATGAAAGAAGCGATTATTGGTAGCAATGTTGGCTCCCAACAATTCGTTATTATACCAGGGGCCCAGTTTTTGCTGAGTAAAGATGATTACTTGCAGGCTCTTGCTTGACCTTTTCTTTTTAACAGTCTAGTTGTCTTGCCCATTGTTTGTTTGTTTTCAGAGAGCATCATACACTTTACGTTTCTGCTTAAACTTATGAACTGCTGTGACTTCAGTCCATTTCGTCTTCTTTTGATTTATTTATAATGTCTTTCTTTAGACTCTCCTTTTAAAAAAAAAAAATTAAGTGCACACTTGTGTTTTGATCCTGATTTTATTTCTATCTACTTTTTGTTAACTTTGAATTACTTACCTATTCTTAAGATAGTAGCAATTCTGCTTGACCTGGCATTATCTGAAAATGCAGTGGTTTTACTCTTAAGTATATCCTTGAAATCATTTATAAAGAGAAATGTTTACCACTTCCATAGTAAAAATAAGCAGTCAGAAAATAAAATACTACTAATAATTTTAAAATTCCATTTGCAGTAACAAATAATGTAAAACATGTAGGAATAACTTGAATGAGAAATGCATGTACTATTTTACTGAGAAGCATGAAAGAATGCTTCAGTAAATGAGTATACCATATTTCTGGTTGATAAGTCTGAGTACTGTTAAAATGTCAGCTTGTCTAAACTTATATTGTAGGTTTAATATAATTAAAATCAAGCTCCAATTAGTTTTTTATTTTTTGCCTTGACAAAAATATTTTAAAATTCTTATAGAACAATGCTCAGAAATAAATAACACAAAAGAAAAAAGTGGAACTTATATTACAATGATTAAAAAGTATATAACTAGACAAGAATGTAAGGTGTCTTAGTTTGGAGGCTCTAGAGGCAGAACATGTGATAAGTATTCATGTACAAATAATTTATACAGGGAATGTGCTCAGGAGAAACCTACAAGGGAGGAAGGAAGCTATCGCTAGGGAAAGAAATTAAGCAAGGATGTAGTTTAGATTATGTGCTTTCATTGGGACAGTATCACCCTGAAGGGAGTGAAAATTGGTTATTGGGGTAGGGGTGAAAGATATTACAGAGGGGTGTATCCCTCCAAAGGACCATAGTACATAAACAGATAGTTGATAGATGGTCTACCTGTGGTATCAAAATTTCATGGGGGTAAGTGATTAGGAACAAAACTGTCTATAAAGGCTCTTTAGGGGGACAATAATGAAAAACAAAGGGCTGACAAACACTGTTTTAGATGAAGTTTAGTCTCAAATAAATTCCTGGGAAGATCTCTGAAGTGTAAATTGAACCCAAGTTTTATTCTGTCTCAAGGAAAGGGAGCCTCATCCCATCAGTCATTGGATATGGGTCACCCTTGGAGGGAAGGAGCATAATTCCCAGACACCTTTTGGTGAGGCAGGTCACCACTGAAGAGCCATCCTGTGAGAGACTGGCCTGTGTGAGCTATTAGCAGTAACATCCATAGCAGCTGGGGGATGGGCACACTGAACAGTGCCTACTACAGAGGGAAGACGTTAAGTAGTCATTATTTTCACACAACATAATACTTTGCATAGAAAGCCATAAAATTCAACAAACTACTAGAACTAAGAAGAGAGTCCTGAAGGAGGCTGGATATAAGATTAACATACAGAAATAAGCGTTCCTCTATAGAGCCAGAAACAACCAGAAATACTAACGGAAAGTAAGATTCTATTTTCAACAAGCAACAATAATTCTGATGTATCTAAAAATAAATTTAAGAGTTTATGCACACAATTTGGGGGGAAACTTTAAACTCTGTTAAAGGACATAAAAGAAGACCTAGATAAAAGATATTGTGGGTGCTATTGTAAAGACTAATTATCTGCAAATAAATCTTTGCATTTAATGTGATTCCAATCAAAATCCTGATAGAGCCTTTGTGAAAATCATGTGAAAATTGATTTTTAAAATTTATATATACTTGTATAAGTACTCAAAGAGTTTCTAAATGTCAACTGTAGCACTATTTAGAAATGTAAAAAATTAAGAAACACCTAAGTTCCCAGCAATGAGAACTTACAAATAAATGAGAACACAGCCACATAATGGAATAGACTATACAGCTATGAAAAATAATTAAGTAGATCTATATTACTACTGTGGTGAGATGTCCAATATATATTTAGTGGAAAAAGCCAATTTTAGAATACACTTGTCTGTGAAAGTGGTTTTGGAATTGAATAATGGATAGAGAGAGGCTGGAAGAACTTTGAAGAACAAGACAGAAAATGCCTAGATTGCCTTGAACAGACTGTTGGTAGAAATAGGATGTTAAAAGATCTGTTGGTGAGGGCTTAGAAGGACATTAAAAACATATGTAACATGAGTTCTTTTTTTTCCCTTCCTTCCCTTCTTTCTGTCCCATCCTTCCTTTCCTCTCTTTCTCTTTCTTTCTTTCCTTCCTCCTTCCCTTCTTTCTTCCTCTCTCTTCTCTCTTTCTCTTTTCCTTTCTCTCTCCCTTCCTTCCTCCCTCCATCCCCCCTTTCTTTCTCTCTCTCTCACTCTTTCTTTTTCTTTCTCCCTCCCTCCCTTCCTTCCTTCCTTCCTCCCTTCCTTCCTTCCTTCTTTCTCTCTTTCTCTCTCTTTTCACCCAAATTTGAGGCCCTGGCTAGAAGCCTTCCAGGTTTCCTTTTATGTAGCAGCTGATTCAAGTCCACACCTCAGCCATTTCCTTTATCAGGCACTCATATCTGAGCCATTATGCACCAGCTCTAATTACCACAGGGCCAGGTACCAGACAAGTAAGGGCAGCCCATTTGTTCCAGAGCCGGAGAAATTATCCAAATTAGCTAATCCACAGGAAGCCTATGAAACCTAGCAAGCCTCGCTCCACTTACCATACATAAGCATCCCCTACATCTTCAGCTTACCGTCACCTTCTCCCTGGTTGCAACCTCCTGAACGGCTGCATGGCGGCCTTCTCCCATTTAGAGCTGTAAGTAGTAAAGAGCTCTGCCTTTCTCTTCTTTTTTTTTTTTCCAATCATGTGTATATTCTCAGCATGACAACAGCAGAAGGAAACTTCATAATCTGATAAAGTGTATCTTTAATAAACATATAAGCACAATTAATGGTACAAGAATGCTTCTCCCTGACGTCTGGCACTTGACCAGGATGCTCTCCCTTATATGTGTGTGTGTGTGTGTGTGTGTGTGTGTGTGTGTGTGTGTGAGAATATGTATTTTATTTTTTTTAATAGAAGTATAGTTGGTTTATAATATTATATTAGTTTCAGGAGTACAACCTAGTGATTCAATACTTTTATAGATTATACTCTACTTAAAGTTATTACAAAATAATGGCTGTTTCACTGTGCTGTACACTATATCCTTGTTGCTTTTTAATTTTATACATAGTAGTTTATGTCTCTTAATCCCTTAACCTTATTTTGCCCCTCCCCATCCCCTCTTCTCACTAGTAACCACTAGTTTGTTCTCTGTATCTGTGAGTCTGTTTCTGTTTTGTTGTATAGATTCGTTTGTTTTATTTTTTAGTTTCCACATATAAGTGATGACATAGAGTATATATCTTTTACTGTCTGACTTATTTCACTAAATATAATATCCTCCATCTATATTGTTGCAAATGACAGAATTTCATTCTTTTTATGGCTGAATAATATTCCATTGTATATGTATACCACATCTTCTTTGTCTATTCACTTGTTGATGGACACTTGGTTTGTTTCCATATCTTGGCAATTGTAAATAGTGCTGCTATGAACATTGTGGGGGGTACATGTATCTTTTTGAATTAGTGTTTTCATTTTCTTCAGATATATACCCAGCAGTGGAATTCCTGGATCATATGGAAATTATATTTTCAGGTTTTTGAGAAACCTCCATGCTGTTTTCCATATTGGCTGAACCAATTTACATCCCCACCAACAGTGCACAAGGGTTCTCTTTTCTCCACATCCTCACCAACATTTGTTATTTTAGACTTTTTGATGTTAGCCATTCTGACAGGTGTGAGGTAATATCTCATTGTGGTTTTGATTTGCATTTCTCTGATAATTAGTGATATTGAGCATCTTTTCATGTACCTGTTGGCCATCTGTATGTCTTCTTTGAAAAAAATGTCTATTCAGGTCTTTTGCCCATTTTTAAATTGGGTTGTTTGTTTTTATAATATTAA
The DNA here is from genome assembly GCF_965194805.1 of Balaenoptera borealis. Lineage (NCBI taxonomy): Eukaryota > Metazoa > Chordata > Mammalia > Artiodactyla > Balaenopteridae > Balaenoptera > Balaenoptera borealis. The sequence continues at coordinate 130,234,358 of NC_138860.1, forward strand.
GTATTTTAATATTAAGTTGTATGACCTGTTTATTTATTTTGGATATTAACCCCTTCTCAGTCATATCATTTGCAGATATTTCCTCCCATTCACTAGGCTGTCTTTTTGTTTTGTCGATGGCTTCCTTTGCTGTGCAAAAGCTTTTAAATTTAACTAGGTCCCATTTGTTTATTTTTGCTATTATTTATTTTGCCTTAGGAGACAGATTCCTCCAAAATATTGCTATGATTTATGTCAAAGAGTGTTGTGCCTATATTCTCCTCCAGGAGTTTTATGATTTCAGGTCTTACATTTAGGTCTTTAATCCATTTTGAGTTTATTTTTGTATATGGTGTGAGGAAATGTTCTAATCTCATTCTTTTACATGTAGCTGTCCAGTGAGTTCTGCCTTTCTTCTATTCAAGTGTCAGTGTATTGTGTCTTGCCATCAAAATAACCTTAAAATCTAGTAAAACAACATATTATTGGAAACTGGAGGAAAGGGGATCCTTTTTTATGTATGGCAGAAAGGTTACCTGAATTGTGTTCTCTACTTGTAAATGATGAACTTGGATATTTAGCTGATATTTCCAAGCAAAGTATTGAAGATGAGGCTTGATTTCTTCTTGCTGCTTCTAGTAATATGTGAGAGGAAGCAATAAATTGAGGAAACAAATATTAATCAAAAAAGAATCAGGTTTTGATGGTTTTGAAATTTTTCAGCCTATCTAGATTGTAAAAAAAAAAAGCTACAGTTAGGAGATTCACTGTCAGAAAAGTGTGCTTTGAAGAAAAACCAAGGGTCTGGTTGGACAATCTTTTGTTAGTATCCCAGAAAGAACAAAAAGTCACAGTATTCAGTCATACATAAGACTCTTTGAGGAGATTAGATGTGTGACTCATGGATTCCCTTTGCCAACTTAGGAGGAGCCAAAAATATAGATGGAATAATCTAGGAACGACCTGTGAAAAAGCTTCCTGTTTAATGGAATGAATCCCCATGTACACACTGAAAACCCAAAAAGTTTTCAGACTATTGCAGCAGCAGAAATACTGCCAGCATTGCCCTAAAGGGAAGGAGAGGAGATGAAATGAAGGAAGGCTGATGGAGTCTCCAAATTCTATAAAAAGTAAATAGGCTGAGGAAAACTACTCAGCTACAAACATGCTACCCTTCATGAAAAAGGAAGGATGAGTCAGAGTGGAGCTGCTGGCCAAGAGGGGTGAGCCTCAAGTTGCAGAGGATTATTCCTAGGCTTTAAAATGTAATGGAGTTGGCCTTGTTGGATTTTGAAATTACTTGAGATCAGTGACTTTTTTTCTCTTTTTCATTTTCTCTCCTTTTGAGGGAGGTTGTCTATAACTTTTATGCTATGCCTCTTCTACCATTATATTTTGGATGCCCCTAACCTGTTTTCTAGGAATATGTAAGAAATCAACTTAGATATTTAGCTGAGAATCTTTACAAGAAAAATATTGAAGGTGTGGTCTGGTTTCTTCTTGCTGCTTATAGTACAATGCAAGAGGAGAAGGAGATGACAGAAAAGAGAGATTTGAAGATGTTGCACTTTGATGATTGAGGAAGTAGCCACAAACCAAGGAATAAGGAAAGAATCTAGAAGCTGAAAAAGGCAAGGAAACAGACTTTCTCCTCAGAATCTGCAGAAGGAAGATTTGTCGTAGATTAATTGGCCATAAGTGCCTGGGTTTGTTTCTGGGATCTCTATTCTGTTCCATTGATCCATGTGTCTGTTTTTGTGCCAGTGTCATGATCTTTTGATTACTGTAGATTTGTAGTATAGTCTGAAGTCAGGGAGCATGATAATTCCAGCTTTGTTGTTTTTTCTCAAGATTGTGCTTGCAATTCAGGGTCTTTTGTGCTTCCATATAAATTTTAGGATTATTTGTTCTAGTTCTGTGAAAAATGTGGGTGGACCTAGAGAGTATTAAGCTTAGCAAAATAAGTCAGACAAATACTCTATGTTATTAATTATATGTAAAAAATAAAAAATAAAACAAATGAATGTATACAACAAAACAGAATCAGACTCACAGATATAGAAAACAAACTAGTGGTAACCAGTGGAATAGGGGGTAGGAAAGGGCAAGGTAGGGGTAGGGGATTAAGAGACACAAACTACTTTATATAAAATAAATAAGAAACAAAGATATATTGTAGAGCACAGGGAAATGTAGCCATTATTTTATAATAACTTTAAATGGAGTACAATCTATAAAAATATTGAATCACTGTATTGTACACCTGAAACTACTATAATATTGTAAATCAACTGTGCTTCAATAAAAAAAGAAAAAAAGTATTTTCTATGAGAATGAAGGAACTGACTAGTAATGTCTTTTCAGAATAGCAGAGGATTAGAATCTGATATCTAAGATTTTTCTAATCAGTTTGTGAAGGGTGATACACCAGCAGGATATGGCAACACCTGGGTCTGCAAAGAGATTTTGATGGAGGAAAAATATTATTTCTTCCTGACTCAGAATCTTATTATTTTGCCTTGAAACAAGTTAGTAGAGTATGGTATGCAGAATTCTGTGATGGCCCCCAAGATTTCCACCAACTGGCATAAGAATCTTATATAGTCCTCTCCCCTTGAGCATGGCAGGACCTGAGAATATGATTTTGCAGTTATTCTCTTGGTTAGATTGTGTCATACAAGGGTCTGTTTGCTTTGAGGAATTAAGGAACAGTGTTGTGGCAGCTTGGCTAGGACCTGGCAGTGGCCTCTAGTAGCTGAGAGTGACTCACAGCCAACAGCCATCAAGAAAGGGAAGTCTCAGTCCTAAAACTGCAGAAACTGAATTCTTCCAACAATTTGGAAGAGGACCATGAACTGCAGATGAGAACACAGCCCCAACTGACACCTTTATTATACCCTGATAAGACATGGAGCAGAGGACCAGTCAAGCCTTACTTTGACCTCTGACATATGGAAACTAAGATAATAAATTTGTGTTGCTTTTAACCACTAAATTTGTGGTTATTTGTTATATAGCAAAAGAAAACTAATACATGGGATAAAATTAGGTATAAGAGCCTCCTTTAAGAAAGAGTAGCTTGGACCGTTGTACTCCTCTGCCATCTACCAGTAGAGGCTGGTAATGAACTCGTACCCAGGGAATATCCCAGTCTCTAAATCTTTACCTTTTCAGTCTCCCCTACAAAGTCTGGAAGAACTAAGAGAAGACCATTATCGGGTACCAACTAGGTTTCAAGAACTATGGATATATGCTTTCTGCCTTTTCCTCATTTTATTCTCAAAAATCCATGGAGAGGTAGGTACTAGGATCCCCATGTCTTAGGAGAGGAAACGGACTCAGAATTATTTAGTAACTTGCAAAAGGCAGTGTAGATAGCAAAGGGCCTGACCCACAGGACCCTGCTAACTTTTATTGTCTCCTCTCTGTTTGTTAATATTATTTATACCTTTCCTAGGCATTCTCCTTTAATTCCTCAGCCATCCCTAGAAGAAACAATATCTATCTGTGGCTGATAAACTGGCAACCCAATCTATCCAAAATTATTTCATGTTTTTTTGAGAATAGAGTGAAAAAAAAAGCACCTTTATTAATATATAGGAATAACTTGTATAATTACACAATTTACATAATTTTTGGCAAGGTAGGGATTATATTGTTAGTCATACTATTAGTTGATTCAAAAGCACTTCCAAATGTCAAGGTGAAACCTAATATGAAACTATTCAGCATGATATAAGGCAATTTCCCAGCCAACATCTGCATTCCCAGTTACCTTGGAATTTTGTACTCCTTAAATTGTCTTAGATTACACTCTGTACACTTACATGTTTTCTGAGGTTTATCCTCTTTAATATAAATAATGCCTGAAAATCATCAGTAACATTTCAGGGAAGCTCAGCACTGTAGAAGCAATTGGAGTCAAGAGGAAAGTTATCAGCCAGAATGAAAAGAGCTAAGAGATCACAGACATTAGCTGCATTCTCTCCTTAGAGAGGGCTTCATCAGAACAATACTCACACTGATACCAAGATTAATGAAATTGCTAAATCTGGAACATGACGAAGACTTTGAATGCCATTTAATGAAGAAACAGAAAAATATAGCTATTGGATATACACAAATGCTATCTATTGCTTGATTGGGGATTGCCAATAACTTTATTTTATGCATGCATACTTTTTGATACTCAATTTTTTCTATAAACTATTTAGTTACTCTTCATATCGATGTTGTGTGTAAAATGGACATGCTTGATATTTTCTTTATATTTACTAGAACGTATCTTTTGCTTTTTCTTTATTATTATACATTTTATTTTGTGCTAAAATTATTCACCACTTTTCAGGAATTTGTATAGATAATGAAACATTTTTTACTCCCATATTTCTTATCTAAAGAGACTTGAGGTGTTACATAAATCAGCCTCACCCAACTAACTCCCTCACCCTTATTATAACTAACACAAACCATGCCTTTTCAAACTCCAGCCAGGCCTGCCGTCTCTCCCCAATCTCAGATTCTTACAGAACTTTTGGAGAACACGAGAGGAGTATAATGGAGGAGAGACCAGAATATGTTAGACTACCAAGTGGGAAGGAACTTAAAGCGATAAGCTCCATGTATAGTTGCAGTGTTTAGAACTAAACACATATGTGAGTAAGGAGAGACAATATGACAATAAAAAGACCTAAACTGGGAATCAAGGGACCTGGATCTTAATCTTGATTCTGCAACACCTTTAGCAAGGTAAACTGCCATAACAAAGAAACCATAAAACACAAGAGAATTATTTTCCTTTTTTTACTTAATCAGATTGCTACCATTATTGCCATTTTCAAGTTAGCAGAAAAGGAGAAAAAGAAAACAGGGCAAGAGACCTGGTGTTTAAAATAATGTGAAGTCATACATATAATTTCCATTTACATCCCATTGGTTAAACCTAGTTATATAGTATTCTTCTCCCATGTTGTAAACCTCCAAGAGGCAACATTTACATTGTATTTCGTGAGCATGATGCCCCCTGGTGTTGTGCAGAGTGGTGGCCCTGGCATGGTGGCTTCTACTGCAAGACAGGTGTAGTAGGCAGAATTGTGCTATCCATAACCTTTGCCCTCTAATGTTTCGCTAATGAATATGTTTAATTATATGTCAAAATGGATGTAATTAAAATTACTAATCAGCTGAATTTAAGATAAATAGATTATCCTAGATTATATAGTTGGGTCTAATGTAAGCACAGGAACCATTAAAAGCAGAGATCTTTCTGTGGTTGAAACAGAAGGGAAAGTCAGAGATTCAAAGCATGAGAAGAATTCAATGTGCCATTGTTGATTTGAACATGAAGGGTTGTGTATTAAGGAAAGAGAGACCTCAGTTTTAAAAATGGCAAGGAACTGAATTCTGCCAAAAATCTGAGATTAGAAGCAGATTCTTGCTCAGAGTCTTCTGGTAAGAGCTTAGTCCAACCACCATCCTGATTTTGGCTTTGTGAGGCCCTGGGTCAATAATTCAGCGGAAGCACCTGGACTTCTTGACTACAGAACTGTGACAGGTAATAAATGGGAGTTATTTTAAGCTGATAAATTTTGATAGTTTGTTATGGCAGCAATAGAAATCTAATTCAGGAAGTTTTGAAATATAGTCTCTAGCTATGAAGCCAAAATTCACTGCTAAAAGGGAAGAGGAGAGAATGTGTATTGGGGTTAATCAGTGGACTCTACAATAGCCACTGTTTGCAAGACTGTGGCCTCAGGTTTTTCATCTGTGGAGGTTTGACCCAACCAGCGGATCTCTATGGTTCCTTGGTTGTTGTTATATGTTATTATGGCTACGCTAAGGATAAAGTAAGGTCTGTCTTTCTATGCAGACTGCCCTGCATAGACTATTTGAGCATCTCATCTTCAGTTTGTCCATCTAGAAGCTTGCTTACTCTGGACAACTTGATTCTCCTCCTCCCTTTGCTTCAATACTCTACAAATCTGCGTAAATGAAAAGGAAAAAAAATAAGCAAAGATAAAAATAACAACATTAATGTCAATAATAGTAATTAAAACAATAAGAAGCCTTTCCTAAGCTGAGTGAGTTGGTGTAATTTTTATGGACTCAAGGGTGCTCTGTTTCCAAAGAAAAGGTAGAATTCAGGGTGATATTATAAATGCAGAGGTGATCCCAATAAGATGATCAGTCTTCACTGCTGATTGCTAGCGCCTATGACAAAGTCATTAGATGCAATAGTGGAAGAGGGAGACAAAGGCAGAGGGGGAAGCAGGAGAGAAAGAGAAAGAAAAGAAGCTGCTTTAGACTTTCAATTTTTCTTTCACAAATAGAAGGGAAAAGCAAAAAAAAAAAAAAAATTACATGCATACAGAGGAGTAGAATTACAGTTACCAAAAGGAAAATGGAATTTGGATCAATCTCATTCTTTCTTTCCACTCCTCTTCCTTAAGCCTGGACTACCATGTTCATCACAATGAAAGTCACACACACACACACACACACACACACACACACACACACTTGCATATGCACGTGTTAGATTAAATTAAGAGTGGCAGAATATAGTAAATTGTCCATTAGATCTGATCCAGATTAGTATTTGACTGCAAGGCATATAAGTCGTTTCTTATATTCAGACTCAGGTGAGTCTGCTCTCAACAGCTGCCGGGTGAAGTCTAATGAATTCCCAGCATATGGTAACAAATGATTAAACGATTGTGTCTGAGGTTATGACCTTCCTCACCACTAGCTTTTGATTTTGCTTTTGTTCCATTTAAGATTGTGTAAGATCTTAATTTCCTCCAATAAAGGTTTACTTAAGAACTGAAACTCATTAAACTCTGAAAGGATCAGGTCTACCTTCCCTATGAAATGCTAACTAAACGTCAAGTAATGCTATAAAGTAAAATTAAGCTTTTTTTTTTCCCCAAGTATCTTGGTAGTTGACAAGTTTGGAGTTTAGTTTGTTTGATTTTTCTTCCCAAGAATATGATGAGTCAGAAATTTCTGTAAGAAAACATGCTTTATATAGTTTAAGCTGAGCTCATCATTTAAGAATTGTGAAGAGTCTTGGGCTTTAAAAAGTTTAACTCTTTATTATTTTTAATATCTTTCCATAAAAAATCTCTTGTGACTTAGTTATAAGGTAGTAGAGTTTAGAAAAGATTTTTTAAAAATCACTCTCCATATTTTTACTGGAGTTGGAACCAAATATCTGTGTAAAAACCACTGAGGAGGGCTGCTGTGAGTTGAATGGTGTTCCCCAAAAGATGTTGCACTCCCAGTACCTGTGAATGTGGCCATATTGGGAAATAGATGATCCAGTTAAGATGAGGTCTAGGGTGGGCTCTATCCAATATAGTTGTGTTATCACAAAAAGGGGAAATTTGGACTCAGAGACAGACAGCCATACAGGCAAGATGATATAAAGACACAGGTAAAATATCATCTATAAATCAAAGCCTGAGACTACCAGAAGCTAGGAGAGAGGCATGGAACAGATGTACCCTCACAGAAATCGATCCTGCTGACACCCTGATTTTGGACTTCTAGCATCCAGAATTATAAGACAATAAATGTCCATTGTTTAAGCTACTTAGTTTGTGGTACTTTGTTATGGCAGCCCTGAGAAACTACCATAAGCCCCAAGCTTAACAGTTTCCTAGAAAGAAATCTATGCTACACAATAGAGAATGCAAGTTACCTCCATGGATACTTTCCTCTGGATAGTTCCTGAATGGATACTTTTTTTCAGTAAAAGTAGACGTAAAATGGAAATAATTAATATGTTCTTAAAATACAGATGCTTAAAATTAAAAATAATGCTTAAATAAAATATCTATTTTCCCTAAGTTAATTTAAAAATACTGTAGTTTTATTTTTCTATAACTAAAAAGTTTATATGGAAAATAATTAAGCAAGTAAGAGCAGCCTGAGAAACTCTGATAAAGAGGAGTCATGTAACAAATTACCACAGACTTGGAAGACTTAAAACGACAAAATGTATCATCTCACAGTTTCTGTAGGTCAGAAGTCTAGCTGTGACATAACTGGCTTCTCTGCTCAGGGTGTCACAGATTGAAATCAAGATGCTGGCTGGGCTGTCTTATCATCTGGAGCTTAGAGTTCCCTTCTAAGTTCCTTTGGGTCCTCGGCAGAATTCATTTTCTTGCAGTTGTAGCACTGAGGTCTCCATTTTCTTGCTGGCTGGGAACTGGGGTTTTTCTCATTTTAAAAAGTTGCTTACATTCTTTGTCATGTGTCTCCCCCCGTTTTCAAAACTAGCCATGGAGTATTTTTTCTTGCTTAGAATTCCTTTCTTCAAGGTACCCACTCCACTCGAGGCCTCTGTGGCCTGTCTGCCCCCTTCCAGGGCCCATGAGAGCAGAGGGGGAATCTTCCCAGGGGGGAAAGAGCAGGCCCTCATCCCTCTCCCCTGAGCTCAGAGCCTGGCCCCTCCACTATTGCAGGGTACCCCAGACCCTGGGGGACTCTCTGGTGGAGGTCACAGGGCCTCACTTTGGGGGCAGCTGCCCACCTCCTACTTGCCCATTTACACTCCCAACATGGTAATGCCACTGGTCCCACTGCCACCCACCTCCTGCCCCTGGTGGCCCCCTCAAACAGCACAGGCTATTGGGAGGTGGACCCTGAAACCCGCGGTCCCCCAAGGCTGCTCTTGGGGTCTAGACGCCCTCTTCCAGGGGGTGCCACCCAACAAAAGCATCTATGACGTGTGGGTTAGCCACTTCCGAGACCGGGCTGCCCCTACCCGAGGCTGGCTACTCTCCCGGTACAGCCTGTGAGGCTCCCAGGGCAGGGGCTGCTTTCCTCTTCCACCCTCTCCTGCCGCCCTTAGGCTTGTTGAGGGGAAGCCAAGGTGTGCGTGGCTCTAGCAGCCTTGAGACACAAGGCATCAGCCGTGCTGAGTCCGCGTGTTTATTGGACACCCCAGAAGAGTTGTGGCCCAGCTGGGCACCACCCCGGCTCTGATGGTCAGTCATGCCTCTCCTACTCCCAGAAGCAAGGCTGGAAGGAGTGGACTCTGCTTGTAGTAGCCCTTCCTGTCCCCTTCCTGGTCCCACCTTCTCCAGCCCTCTGTCCATCTATCCTTCCATCCATCCAACCATCCATCCATCCATCCATCCAACCATCACCATCTGTCACTTCCCCTCCCTGGCTCCGGGCTGGGGGAGGGCCTAATGACAGCTCCAGCCTGAAGTCCTGTCCTCCCTCAACTGTTGCCTGGGAAGGAGGTAGTACCTTTCAGGGGAGGGGATGGAAAATGGAAACCCTACCTGATTTTGGTGGTGGTAGTGGGGAAGATAGCAGTAAAGGAACAGACCACATTTAAAAAAAAAAAAAAAAAAAGAATTCCTTTCTTCAAGAAGAGCCCCATCCCTTTTAAGGGTTTGCCTGATTAGGTCAGGCCCACCTAGGGGAACCTCTTTCTTAAGGTAACTGTGCCATATAACACGTTAATCATGGGAATGATAGTCCATCATATACACAGGTCCCTCCCACACTCAAGGGCTGGGGGATTATATAAAGGTGTCGATCATCAGTGGTCATAGAATTCTACCTACCACAAAGCAAAGGTTATTAATTATAGTACCATTTGGGACAGTGGAAATGCAGCTGCAGAACAGAGTACTATGCAGGTACAACAAAAAACATAAGGCATTTGGTTACAGAAAGACACATTATTAAATTAGAAAATGTCAGAAGCAAAACAATATAGGGTTATATTCATGTTTGTGTAAGAGTTGGAGAAAATAAGGGTTTACACTTATTTATATCTGTGTTTAGATAAAGAAACTGAAAAAAGATCCAAGAAAGTTGTTAACTGTTGGGCAAGGTGGGGGGTTGAGCAATGGGGATGGAGAGGCGTGGGAGTAAAAGCTCTCAATAAATACTCTTTATACCATTTTGATTGTTGAACAATTCAAATATATTATCTATTAAATCTAGAATTTAAAATTAAATGAAGCAAACATTTATTTCTACCTAGTATGTGCAGGCCCTTGCTGAGTGAGGAGTAAATCAATGATTAAAGCACAGTTCCTGTTCTAAAGTAGCAGACAGTGTGGTAGTGGTCAAAAGGGAAATCCAGAATTGATCACAATCCAAATAAGGGAAATGTCATAGTAGAAAAATAAGAAAACTATTTAGTGGGTTTTAAAGGAGAAAGTAATTGCACCAAGTGCCTGCATAACCTAGTTTTTTAGTTGGATATACCCTTTTGCCTGCTAGAAAGGGCAGTTTAGATCATTGTCTATTGATCCATATAATTCAAACTTCCACACTTAAAGAACAAGAAGAAGCATTACATCCCTCAAATCTCATTAGGTATCATTACATCATTGATTTCCACATATTGATTAGAAGGCAATATACAGTTTACATGATTTAAAAAATGAGTTCTTGTAAAGCATTAGTGTGTGTGAAAGACATAAAATTGGATATGTTTCCTTTATTTTTGTTAAGATTGCTACAAAAAGAGAGGTTGTTGGTAAATTGTAAACAAGACATGTTTATCAGATAATTAGACTATCCAAGCTCTCCTTTTCTACTTTAGACTATCATTACTTTAAAGTGAATTTCTTCTTTAGTTATTTTAAAGTTCCCGTATTCATTCATATTTTGAGAAATAGCAAAATAAGTCCACTGGATTTTCACGCGGCTTGCTTCTGCATTTCCCTCAAATCTCTGCTCAAATATCAACTCCACAATGAGGGCTTCTCTAGCATAACCTCACTTCCCTACCCCAAGTCCCTGTACTCTTACCCTTCTTTTTTTTAATAACACTTTCCTTTGAAACTATTACATATGTGTGTTTACTTCTTTACTCTCTGGTCTCCTCCATCACAGTGTGTCATCCATGAACAAAACAGGGGCTTTGTTCTGTTTGTAGTTGTATTCAGCACAACTGGAACGGTGTTTGGCTTGGTGCATTAAAAAAAATCATATTGAATGAATAAATAACCAATTTAAAGAAGAATAAACTCTACTTAACATGCTCAAATGAGTTATGTTAATTCTTGCTTTACCTTTTTTAAAGGAAGTTTCAGGCAAATATTAAAAGAACTAAAGCTCAGTGCACCCTCTCTGCTTTGCCAGAAGCTGCCCCTTTCTGGAAGCGGCATAAGGACAGTTATCAGGCCACTGCAAATATCCAAGAGGAATAAGGTGCCAGGTTGCCTTTAATGCAGTGTGATATAATGAAAAATAACTATTTGGCTTTTGTCCTCAGTTCCTGGCACAGAGCTCCTTGCAATTTACTGTTGCGTATGCTCACAAAGTGACTCTTGGTGGGCCCCTAGATAGTTTCAGGATGGGGTTTTGTCCCCAGAAGAACCAACTGCATGATTAGAGTGTTAGAACCTTCAGTCCCACCCCCAGCTTTGGGGGATCAGAAAGGGGCTAGAGATTGAGTTCAATAACTAATTGCCAGTGATTTAATTGCCCACGTAATGAAACCTGAATTTATTATTAATCACAGGAGTCAGGGAGCTTTCCAGGTTGGTGAGTACATCACTGTGCTGGGAGGCTGGTGTGCCCAGAGAGCGCATGGGCTCTGCACCGCCTCCTCCTATACTTTGCCTTGTGCATCTCTTCCATTTGGCTGTTCCTGAGTTATCTTTTATAATAAACTGTTTTTTGTAAGTAAAGTGCTTTCCTGAATTGTGGTGAGTCATTCTACTGAGTTATCAAATCTGAGGATGAAGTTGTGATGACCCTTGAACTTGTAGTCATCTGGACAAAAGTGTAGGTAGCCTGGGCACCGTATTTTCAGCGGGCTTGTGGGGCTAAGCCCGTAACCTGTGGGGTCTATGCTAACTCTGGGTAGTTAGTATACGAATTGAATTGAATAGTCGAACCCCAGTTGGTGTCAGAGAATTAGAGGATTGGTCGGTGTTAGAAAAGAAACTGTTTCATTTTTAGAAAATGCCACACATGCAGGCAACTTCAGTCTCTGTGAGTGGTTTCTCTTGGAGCATCTCCTCAATTGTCTGTGGAAACACCCTCTTCCGATTGCATTCCTTCTCTTAGTGGGTAACTGCTACTTGGAGAAATTCCTCAAACTCCCTAGACTTTTACTTGAATAGGTAGACAGGGAGTTATGTAGGAATGATGGTTCGGTAAGTCCTGGGGGCACATTTTTGGTGACTTTCTTTTGAGTGAACTTTGAGGTTTTAGCTGCAATTCCAAAACAACATAAAATGTTCCAATCTCCATCCTGAAATGAACAACTTAATAGTTAAATTTCTTATTATACATATTTGCTTGACTTTAACTTTGTGAGGACTTTGTAAATGACTTTTACTTAAGAGAATGTCAAAATCCATCCTAGGACCAACTAGATTTCTGGCTGATATTTGAAAGATAGCTCTTAGATTCTCTAATTATTATCTTTGGAATTCTTGAAACTGACCATAAATTATAATTAACTCACAATTAAAGACAAGTATATTTTGACATACATATATATCTGTGTCATATATATTTTTAAAATAATTACAAAAATAAAATCTATTGACAAGCTAGAAATAGAACCAAAATTTGAGATTATATAGTAATTCTAATTGAATGTTAAATTGACCTCTTATCATTTTGGAAGCAAATATAAAATAGGTATCATACTGTTGTTACTTAAGTTTTTTTTGTCTTAATAATATTATAAGAGACTTGCTCTCCTTCACCAGAATTGACAGATACCTTAATGGAATTTTAAGCCTGATTCTTTTTGTAAGATGTGCTGAAGACAAGGAGGAAAATATTCTTTAATGCCAGTTTCTCAGAAGGAAAAGAGGAAAATAATAATAACAACATTACCATAAAAGAGGGCTTAATACAATCCAGGAATTACACAAAGAACTTTATATATATATATATGTGATCAAATTTGATATTCATAGAAACTCTGTGAGGTACAGATGAGAAATCTCATTTTGCAGGTTTACGAAAATTATGCAATTTTCCCAAGGTCCCACTAGTTGACAGTAGTCAGAACTAGGTTGAGGAACAGGTCTTTTTTTACTCAGTTTCTTTAGAGGTCATGTCCCACTTCAAGTATATCCTCATTTTGTTTTTCATTTTTTTATAGTAAAATTTCTTGAGTTATCCATTTGTATTCTCTGTATTCCTCCACTTTCATCATTCCTTCAACTCGTGTTAATCTGACCTCCATGGCTACCACTCTACTAAAATTGTTCATCATGTTTTGTATCTAATAACCATTATCTTGCCAAAGTGAGTGGTCCATTTGTCTCTCTTTATTTTACTAGATTTCAACAGCATTTGTCATAGTAGATGACGCCCTCCTCCTTGGAATTTTTTCTTCTTTTGGATTCTGTGGTAATACATTTTGTTGGCTTTCATTTTCCCTCATGACTTCTGCTTCTCTTCCACTGTCTTCAATGCCTTTGCACAATTTTAAATATTGGTGTGTCATACATCTTGTTTGTGGGTACCATTTTTTTTTCATTTTCAGTCTCTACTCTTTTGTTAGGTAATTTCATCCAATTTTATGGCTTTAAATTCAATCTCTCTGCTGGTGAATCCTAAGTCTATTATTTTCACCTCAATCTCTTCTTTAAACCCCAGGCTCATGGACCAACCCTCTATGAATTATCTATTTGGATACTTAATAAGTATCTCAATTATTAAGTATTCAAAGCAGAGGTCTTGATCCTCCATCCCAACTGAATTGTTCCCTAGTCTTTCCCATCTGAGCGAATGTCATTACTATTTAGTAGCTCAATCCCAAAACATAGGAGTCAATCTTTTTTCCTCTCTTTCCCTCACCTCTGACAAACATCTCAAAGTTCTATAGACTCTTCCTTTAAAATCTTCTAAAATTGTCCACTCTTTTATTTCTCCAGTGCTACCATTTACTGTTATGTTGACAAATAAAATAGCCTCTTTAGTGATTTCAGTATTTCCATTCTGTTCCCCTCCTCCTTAACCTGTGCCTCTGCTAAGCCAGTCTTTACAGAGTATGTGTAGGACATTTGGAATCACATTCGATCTCTCATCTCCTTAAAATCTCCAGTTACACACAATTACACTTATAATAAAACCCAAGCTCTTAGTTTACAAAGCTCTCCATGATCCAGTCCCTGCTAATCTCTCTGCCCTTATTTTATGCTCGCCTGCCTGGAATGCTTTGACTGCATTTTGAATGGCTGGTTCCTCTTTACTATGCAGTTTTATTTTAAATATCTCCTCCTCAGAAAAATGTTTTTCTGATCATTCAATTTGAAATAACTCCATGTCACATCACAGTTTTATTTTCATCATAGAGCACTTGTCACTTACTCATGTTGTTGTTTGTTTGTTTTTTCTGTTTCTCCAGTCCAATATAAGCTCCATGAGAAGATGGGTCATATCTGTTTGTTCTTTGCTATATTCACAGTGTTAGTAAAGGACTTGGAAAATAGTAGGCTCTTAATAAATGCTCATTGAATGAGTATATGGATAATGATATAAATGATTATCCTTCATGTGTATTGTAGAAAAAAGTTTGAGAACTGCTTGAAATAGAAGGATATTTAAACTGATTAAAATGTTAAATTATACTTTTAAAATGGATTTCATTACTTTTAGGTAACCTAATCTAGGTTAAGAAAGAATTGCACAGAAAACCTGCTAAGGAACCAGCTGTAAAAACCAGAAAACAGTGAATTACACTTATACTATTGGTTACTTTTATGCAGATAAATGCTTCTAATGAGTTTTGAGTAATTCTTTTAAATCAGATAAATATTTCTCTTGTAATCCTTTTTCATACTCTTCTTTGGCTTTGAAAGTTGACTTTTTTTATCCTTCAAATTTACAAGGATACAATTTACTAGTCTATGACTGAATAATTATGCATTTTTAATTAGCAGAGTCTGAAATAATGTAATTCCTGTAATGGCAATGAAATTTTAAAATACTTGGTATATAAAAGCTTTTTTCTGAATATCTTAGCTCATTTTTCAGCATGTTTCTTTTAAAATTTTAAATGTATTAATCATAGAATGATAAAAATAAATTTTAAAAAGATAAATATCAATTGATCCTGAAAGACTGAAAGTCTTTAAGATCAGGTTGGATATCTAGCACTATGATTGTGACCAGCATGTTATTCATTCTTACAGTTCATAATCTTTTGGTGACACTATAATTTTCCTACCTTATAAAAAGATTGATTAAAATTCTCTCAGAGTATCTCCCTTCCTGATTTCCTTCCACAAATATGTATTGATCACCAATTATGTGCCAGATACTAGATTTGATACTATGTATACAAGGATGGGCTATACAGAGATCTTGAGCTTAAAATACATGTGCTTGTGCTCTATTTGGGAAAAAATTATAAGCAAGAGGCAATAACTAGTACGATGAAAGATTAAAAGGCTTAAATAAAGATGCTATATAAAAAGGGGCTTTAATTCTTAGTGAGAGTAATGTCATAGATATAATCCTAGAAGAAATGACACCAATTTCGAGACTTTAAGGCTATTGAATAAATGTTTTCCAGGTAATATGGAAAGGGAAGAATGTTTCTGACAGGTAGTTCCAAGTTTAAAGGCTTAGACGTCAGAGAGAATGATAGAACATAGAGCATTAGGGAAACTCAAGGCAGTTTATCATGGATCTAGCTTAGAATATGAGTGGGGTGCTGGCAATAGATGAGGCTGCAGATCTGAGGCAAGGTCAAATTAACAGGATCTTAAGATGTATCTCGGGGCTGGATATAGAAGGGTAAATGTGGGGTTCTGTTGTCTCTTCGCTGTGATTTATTTTTCAACTCACATACCAAGCTGACTCATTTTCATCATCTCTAATGTCAATAATACAGTAGAAATGCTCTTAAAAAGTTAAAGTGATCAATCACAAAAAGTGATGTATACAGACTTAAGCATTTGATTACAACTTAAACACATACTCATTAGCCAATAGTTTGATGAAGAATAAAAAACATTTCTTTTAGTACAGCTCTGCTGATTGGGCTTCTGTGAGGTCTTGCATAAACCATACCCACTATGTTTTTTCTATGATTTTCAGCCTTAGTTTCTTTAAAAGGAGTAAGAACTTAGACACTTGGGAAGTAGTCTGTTTACAATATTTCTCTATTTTTATTTTATTTATTTTTGTTTTTAAAGTGGTTGCACAAACATATAATTCCACAGATTTTCTTTTTATTGTTGCATCTTTATTCAACTCCCTAAATATTCTACTTAATGTTTATAGAAAACAACTTTCTTTCTTAAGGAATTTTTTTTTGGTTTACAAGTTATTAAAATAACATAATTTCAAAATAATGACAACTGACCTTAAAGTGTTGAGAATCCAACTCAGCTGATTCTTGATAGCATAAAACTCAAACTCTGGATGAAGAAAAAGCATTCTTCAGTACTCTTTAGTATTAAAGAGTGGCCTGGTGGTTACAAGTATTCAGTGTTTGATGAACATTGTTCAGTATGTTTCAGGGAGGAGGTGGAGAATGTCAAATGATTAGAGAATCCTTTGTGTGAAAGATGTTTAAGAAGGTTTTTTGTAATAGCATCTACCTTATAAAGTTTATGGAAGGTTTAATAGATTGCAAGAAAACAACTAATAGAGTGCCAGAGGCATAGTAAGTGTTTAAGACATACTATTTCCACTTTGTATTTAGTATTATTTATCTCTTAATAAGAGAGACTAAACAGCTTTATTTTGGTTATTTGTTTCTAGGCCAATACTAGCCCATACCATGCCTCTGAGGGAATTAGGAGAAGCACTCCATCGGAGCAGGTGAGGTCCATCAAGCCCATGGCTTCTGAAAGGAGAACACTTCTGTGTGAATTAGAAAAACATGTTACTTCTTCCAGAAGCATGTCTTGGCCTGCGAACTGGATGTCAGTCTCCTCTTGTCCTCTTAGCTGGTTGCCTTTGTGTGGTTAACAATGGCAGAATCCTCCATTGCAGGTCTGGATCACAACCCCAGGCCTGCTGAAATGAAAGTATTCATGTTCCAGGGCAGCTCAGGGTTTGTGAACTGATCTGCTGAGGTCAGATGATCCAGTCTCTCCTGGTGCCAGAAAGAGAAATCCTTGTTCCCTTCAGGTGATCAAATCTATTCTTCTCTTTTCATATCTGTGCAACTAGTTTGTGTATTTCCATCCGTATATTCATTGGAAGTTCACATTGGTGAGGGAGGCTCTTTTATATCTCTGCCTTCGATGGAAAGGATGCAGATTGAGTGTTGATGAGGGAAGACTCTCCAGCTAACATAAAAGTACATCCATAATGCATGATGCTTCTCCTCTAAACAGGATGACAGAAGAAAAGAAAAATGTGGATTAAATGTCAGCTTCCCATATATTTCTTCCTTGGATGGAGAACTGAATAGCTTAATCCTACATAGTCTATAGCATAAACCAAGGCAGAATTTGCTTCAGCTTGGAGAGAACTACCCAACCTTTTGGTCCCTGAAATGTTGCAGATTTCATGAGGCAAAAGACATATAATTTTACATAACTTAAACTTGGGGATTCAGCCATGCTCCTTCCTGGATTTCCTGCTAATACTCCATTCAGACTTATAAAATATCAAGTGGGATATTTTTATCACTTGGAAACAGCATGCACATGAAATGGCAGATTAGTTGAATTCTTACTTGAGCTTAAATGATTTTCTCCCCAGTACTCTGGGTATAAACAAATGCCCTTCAATGGGAGACATACATTTCTTCATTGAGCCCTTCTTTTGCTGAGTACTCTGATTCATAATGGGGTTCTATTCACTGGGGTTTATTCATGATTAGGACAGACATGTTGAAGGACATGACAGACATGAAGGACGGACAGTTGTTTGTTCTGCAAAATTTTCAAGGAATTGGGAGGCTTAGTAACAGGTGCTATAAACCATGGTAAAGGGATGAAATATGTTGACTCTAAAGGGGCTGGCCTGCCTTATGACTATGGGAAGACTTTCAATCACCTTAGGGAAGGCCACAAGCAAAGATGAAAATAACATGGGATTTTCTGATAAACACAGGATTGTCAAAAACCATCAGTAAAAACAAAAGGGATATATATTTTAGCTGGATTTAAAATAAAATTTTTTTTTAACTTTAAAAATGCCAAGAAAATAGATACTCCACACACCATTTTTCAGTTTTTACCTTTATCTTGTTTCCAGTCTTATCTTTCCTCAGTTTCTCATATTTCTAATTTTATTCTTTCAGAAAATATTTCCTAATCTGCTTATCCAGAAGTAATGCTATCTTGGTCTCTGAATGCTCTCTTAAGATACTTATGTTTTCTAACTTAATTACATTAATATGTGTATATATCTTAGCTTTCCTACTAAGTTGTAAGATTCTTGAAGGCAGGACCAGTGCCTCACAAAGACATTTCCTTTGGAGAATGTTCCACAAAATTTGGAGTATAAATGAATGAATGAATATCTCTGTTGTAGAACATGATCACAGCATTTTAGATGCCAGCTTCTGAGCACTGTGAAGATAAAAGTCTCCAGGGCAAGTGTATCATATCTGACATAAAATTTTAGGAAACCTTAAAAATGTCTTAAAAAAAAAGAAAGCAATGTTAAAAAGAACATAAGGTTTGTGTTTTAACAAAACATGATGACAACTGAAACTCATTAAGCTTAATATCAATGTGAAATGACAGAACTTGGGATGGAACTGTTAAACCAGTCCTTTGTTAAGATTTTTAAGGTATTCTAGCCTCTGGCAGAGGTAGGAACAAGTTGGTAGATTGTAGGAAAAAAAAAAGAAACATAGAAATATGTTGCAGGCACATAGGAATCAGTTATACTTGCAGTGTACTAAATTGAAGGGTTGACCCTAAATTTATTAACGCTGCTTTACAAGAAGTGTGTATTTCATTAAAAATGGGTAGGAGAAAAAGTACCCATGTCAGTTTGATCATTTTTGGTCAAGAATCATTTCATTTCTCATATGATTAAAATATTGCAGTTGAGTCATTTATGTATCACCATTGCTGGTCAGATAACTTTTACAGGAGATTAAAGAAATTCTCTCTTTCTAGCCTCATGTTAGTAGCTCAACTGTCTTATCCAGGAGACTGACAAATGATGGAAAGATCTAACTGAATTTCATTTTAATGAAGACTACTTAGTTGCAAAAACAGAAGTAAATCAAACTAGTGTAAAAAAGGAGGAAATGCTTATTAACTGGACACAGGTGTGTCCCATGGAGCACGATGGCAGAAAGTATACTTGACACTCCAGTAGGATGAAAATATGAATTGTCAGGCTCAGGTAGAAACTTTCTTGATCTTTCTTTTTATGGAACTCATGGTCTCTCATCATGGCTTCCCCTTTCAAGTCTATTTGATTTTTCTCTTTCTGCTTCTCCGTGCATATAATGGAAGATCATTTCCTTACAGCTGCCAAATTTAGCTGTTCTCAATTCAACTAACTAGCAGAAACGATCTATCCCTCATTAAAACAAACTTCTGAGAGAGATAATGTTAATGGTCCAGCTTAGTGCACAACTTGTCCAATCAAACATGATCAGGCAGTGTCAGATACTGCAAATTTGGCTGCCGAGGCTCGTCCCTTTGGAGAGAAGTAGAGTTCTTAGTGAAGGGGGGGTGGTCACTGTGTTTGAGAGAGAATTTAACACATATTTTCCACTCCTATTTACCTTCAGATGAGGGCACCAAGAAGTAGGGAAATAATTCTTAAGTGGGGCAATAGAGCTGAAAGTTAGCTGTCACTGTAAACTGTTCCCAAGTGCATAATACTTGAGTGTATGGGAAAGTATAAAGCCTCCTGATGCCTATACTCACACATCTCAGAAATTTGATAGAACACTCCCCAGCTTGCAAAATCTACCTGTCTCACTAGCCTCCCTACACTCAGGTGAAGAAAAGTTGTCAGAGATACAGAGACACATGTGGGGAGAATGCCACTTGATGATGGAGGCAGAGGTTGAAGTGCTGAAGCTGCAAGCTAAGGAATCACAAGGCTTGCTGGCCAGCCACCAGAAGCTAGAAAGATGCAAGGACAGATTCTCTCCAGCAGGTTTCAGAGGGAACATTGACCTGCCGTCACCTTGATTATGGACTTCCAGCCTCCAGAACTGTGAGACAATAAATTTATGTTGTTCTAAGCCACCCAATTTGTGGTACAGTGTTATGGCAACCCTAGGAAACTAAGACAATATGTAATAGGAAAGGCTATAATCTCAGTCATTGCTGGCTCTGTGTAATCATTTGTTAGATGTATCTCTTGAAGAATGGCTTTGGATATACCACTTCTCATAGTAGAATGACAAGAACTTGTATGAGAGGTGTAATCTAGGAGAATTGGATGAGAAAATAAGATGGGAAATTGAAGGGAGTTGAAATAAACCAGCAAGATGGTGAAAGGTTGAGGGAATGGGGAGCGGGGAGAAAGCCAGAAAGAGTGCTGGTGGCACTTTGAATACGGGAGTGTCTAATACAGTTGATACTCATTACCCGTGGATTCTGTATTTTCAAATTTGCCTACTTGCTAAAATTTATTTGTAATCTCACTATCAACTCACAGTGCTTTTGTGGTCATTCCCAGACATGGCAGAGTAGCAAAAAACTTGAATCTTTGGACAAGCTCATTCCCAGCTGATGCCAGTGAATAAGGAGCTACTCTGCTGCCTTATTTCAGCTCTCATGTCGTAAATGTGTTCTTTTTGCAGTGTATTTAGTGCCACATTTTGGGACTTTTTTGGGTACTTTCTCTGTCTAAAATGTTCCCCAAGCATAGTGCTGAAGTGCTGTCTGGTTTTCCTAAGTGCAAAAAGGCTGTGATATGCTTTATGGAGAAAATACACATGCTTCAATCAGGTAAGCATCCTGTCAATCATGTACAAGGAAGGATAAGAAGAGAGACTCCAGCATCAATACTCTTAGAAAGTCACGACTAGTGTAGGATTCCTATGGTTGCAAGATTTGCCCGAGGTTAGTTTCAGTCCAAGTGGCATGTTTTCATTCATTCATCTATTTAAGAAACATTTTAAAAGTACCTACTTTGTATCAATCACTGTTATAGGCATTGAAAATATATCAGTGAATAAGCTGACCAGGTTCTTGTAATCATGGAGCTTACATTTCGATTGAATAGTCTGACAATAAACATATAAACAAAATGAATAAGGTAAGAGTGATGGCAGGGATAGGTTTGGTGATGATCAGAGAATCCCTATCTGAGGAAATGAGTTTTTAAACTTGGACCTGAAAGATGAGAAGAAGGCAGTCATAAGGAGACCTGGGTACAAAAACAATCCAGGCAGAGCGATCAACAAGGGCAAATGCCTTGAAGGAGAATAAACTTGACGTGCTCCAGGGACAAAGTGAAGGCCAGTGTGGTTAGAGTATACTGAATAAGGGGCACAGAGCAGGAGTTTAATGAAAAGAAATGGGCAGAAGCTGGGATACTGTCGGCTTTGAAAATGCATTTTGTTTTACTCTAATTGCAATAGGAAGCCATGGAAGGAAAAGGAATAGATGGGACTTGATATAAAAACTCCATTTGGTTTGTTTGGTGGAGAATGATGTTGGAGGGCGTCACTGAGAGGATGTAGTTGCCAGTTAAGTGGACCTGAGCGATTGGGCTCCTTACTCCCTCTCTTTTCCTTGGATGTACGCTCTGCCCACTGCTCCCACAGCTGGAGCTGTTTTCGAGGATGCAGCCTTAAGAGAGCAATGTGTTATTAAGACCACCTGGATGGTATACGTGATTAAACCCAACTAAAGCCTTTAGAAGCTTTTAAGATTCTGGCAGGTGTATGCAGAGATCTACTCATATTGCAACCGCCCAAGACAAGCCTCACAAGTAAGTTCTCTTTTGCTTATTAAACCTGCCACCTACCAATCGGGAGTAACTACCTCTTTCTTCGGTCTCTCCTTGCCCTCTGTGTATGGAGGCCAGTTTGTTAACCAACAACTGGACTGTGGGGATAAGAGTGGTGAGAAAACAGGGAATGAGAGAAATCATTGGAACTTATGGCAGATGTCCAGGAGACAAATGATGGTGACTTGGACTAGAATTATAGCAATGGAGATGGTAGGAAACAGTTGGATACACAGTATGTTTTAAAGATAAGGCTAATAGAAATTGTTGATGGATTCGATCAGGAATTGAGAGAAATCCTGGGTATATAAGGGTATGGTTATGAAAAAGGCATCTTTGTAGGTGTTGTCAGAGTGAAGATGCAAGGATCTAACCCCTAATGGCCTCATGTCTGGGGAGCTCCCACAGAATCAGCCCTACGTGCCTAAAGTCAAGGCCCAGAGCCCTGAATGAAAGGAGCACAACGTAAGTCATAGCCGAAATCACTTCTCAGATTGTATGCTCCCCAAATACCTCTTTTTTCCCCCTGATAACCACATAGAACATGGGCTGTGAGAGTGGGCAGTATTCTACTTAGAATAGTTGTGTAATGTTTTGGTGTGACTCAGTTGTATATTGGACATAACTCTGTAGGTGGGCAACCCACAAAATCTGTACTGAGAAATGTGTGACTCTGACTAAAAGCCTTCTTGCAGCTAGCCTTGTGAGTCTGATCCCTCCTGTAAATTAACCTCCATATTGGCTCATTATCTCTGTAGGGTAGAAGTGCTTCCTTCAGCCTCAATAGTGTTCCAAAGCCTTGATACAGTAAATGAACTTCAGGATGGAGATCTCCAGGGGTGAAAGGACCCATAGTTCTCTCAATCCTGGGGAATGAAACCTCTCTGTCTCTTTTCATGTCCCAAATGCTCAATTGCCAAAACATCTACGCTTCTAAGTTCAAGCTGATAAAAGTTTTCTCAGTGGGCTTCTTTTGAATGATCTTTTTCTTTTCTCCTCAACTCCCTTTTTATCTCCTCCTCGTTCTCCCTCTCCTTTTCTTCCTCCTCCCCCTCCTCCTCCTTTTTTCTTTTTCTGAATTATGCTCTGCTAATGTGCTAGATGGGCTCTACCTGTGGGGTACAGTACTTAAATTGATCTCACACACTGTTGGTCTCTTGTACTTTTCCAGGAAGCAAATCACACATTTCTTTTCTCAAATGGGGTTGCTGACTCCTTGTACATTCTCTCAGGCTCTGAGGCATGCGGTTGAAACTGTTTAGCTTCACTATAACTACACCTGGTCAGTTGAGATTTCGCTGGTCTCTGAATCATGATGTGCTAGCAGGCCTGGTGGGGTAGGGACCAAGGGAGTCACACTCAGGATGTTAGCTCTAAAAGGTAACTCGCTGATTATCAGACACTCAGTGTCTTCAAGAGAGAGTACCACCCGTATGCTCTCCAACAGGCACTCCTGATCCTTCATTTTCCAAAGCATGCAGCATGTGCCTCAGGACATGTTCTATAAGAAACAATCCCAAGGTCAATGCCTTTGGAAAATGCTGCGTTAAATGAATTATCAATGCTTTTAATAGCACTTCTTCAACTTCCAAGTTTTTAGAATTCCCCTATTATAAAGATGATGATCATAAAATCCCTTTAAGAAATAGCTCTTGGGGAAAGTGCTCTGTTCCCTGCTGTTCCTCAATTATCTAGTCACCTATGCCTTTTGGGAGAGTTAACTTTGAGGACACTCAAAAGAGCAGTAGTGAGGACAATAGAAGCAATTTAGCCAGTTGTTTACTATCTTCCCTGTGGGTAGGCACCATGTGTTCCAAATGAAAGAGTCTCTCCCTCGAGGTACTTAAGTCATTTTCATTTTCTGAAAGTAGTTTAACAAGAAGGGGTTCCCCAAATGGAAAAATTTGACCTTGAGTAAGAACAAGGTTTATGGGTATGTGGTAATTGCCCAGGCTTTGAACTCTGACTATGGCTCCCTTTGATTTTGGCGTTGTTGTTCTCTCATAGCAGAGAAAATGGCTTAATTTCTTTAGCTTCTTTGTATCCCTAATAAATTTGCCCTGAGGACAGTGAGAATTGTTCTCTTTCTGGGATATGTTGAGAATTAAACTGTGGCATTGCACGAGGTTGTCCAGAAGCGAAAATGCAACGTTCGTGAGCACAATGTTCGTATCCACAACAATGTATGGTTGTGCCCTATAGACCCTGGCTTATTCTGGTCACTATTTATTGTGTTTTGCTGCAAAAGTTCTTGTGCCTAAGGGCCAGCTGCTGATAAAGTACAGAAACAAAGTCAAATGTGTACTACCGTCACGTAAAGGAAGTGAATAGAACTAATAATCTTATTGGATTTTCAAAAAGAATGCTTCTAGAATAAAGCCCTAGGCAATGCAATATATAATAATAAAGGATAAAACTGTCATGCAATTGACTTTACCATGATTGCTTGCTCTACAGAGCAGTATCTTAGCCTCTGACTAAGGGGTTCTATTGGATCTTGGAAGATACCCTGACTTCTTAGTTGATATGCTTTCTCATATACTTTCTCATCCAGAAACACTCAGACCTCTGTAGACAATCACGAGTTTTATTTGATTTTGTGCCAACAATTATAAGGTCATCTAGAGACAATTATATTCACTGCCTATAATGTCCAATCAAAAGGCTGCTGTATTCCAGAAATTTCTGGAAGTTAGAAGTTACTAGAGAAAGCACTTCTTCATTTGTTAATGTTATCCAACAAATATTAAGTGCCTCTGTGTGCAGACACTGTTCTTGGTACTTGGAATCCAGAAAAACCAGGTATCTCTCAATGCTATTTTATGACTTCATAATGCTACTGCACAAAGACTGGCTTTATTTAGAGAATCATTAAAGCAGACACTGACATCAAAAGGGCTGAGGGACAGGGAAACCTACTGGTTTAACTTCAGTTATCTGAGAGGTTCTGTGCTATATAATAGCTACTTCATTTGTTTGGTTTTGAAATTAGATGTGGCTTCTTTAAAACAAAATGTTACTTTCACATCTGTATTTGATCACTAACTGTAAGAAAATATAGTAGCCACCTCTTGCGGTGATTTAGCCCACACTGATTCCCCTTCTGCATTACATGACTCCGACCTACTGACCATAGTTTATTGATCTAGGATAAGAAATTTGACCCTTGGAGCTGTGTCAAGGTAATGGTAGTGCTCTAGACTCTAGAATAAAGATCCATGAATCCTTGCTATCCTGGTGTCTGGACCTGCCTGCTACCTCTTTAAACTGAATCTTAGTTACTTAGCTCTTCCTTTGATTGGAATATTATTAAATGTTATATTGTTAATATTAGCAACTTTAGTATTTTAATGAATTCAGTTTTTTGGCTTTATATACCAGAGATATTTAGATATTTCCTCCTTGAAACAAGAAGAATCCTTACTAGATCAATAAATGTTATAGAAACTTGTCCAATCACATTCTCTCACTTTAAACCAGTTCAATACACTCTAACAATAAGCACAAGGCTGATGACATTTCAGTTCCATTCGAGACAGTCCAGAATATTCCTTATGTTGCTTCTAACTTCTCTTCTTTCTCATTACCACTGACAACTTACTATTGTCTGAATATACTGTTTTTGGCCCTGAGCCTTTTCTTTAGACTTGTTGACTGATTCTGGGTTTTCTGGCTTGGCCTTCGTGATCTGTGTGCACATTAGTTCAGACTCCCTACTATGATTCTCCCCACCCTTGACCATCTCCTATAGGATCAATTACTCCAGCTTTAATCCTTTAAAATCTAAACTCTGGCTCTAGTTGGTTTGGTCAGTGCAATGAATGGACTCACCCTGATTCTCCACAGAAGGATCTAGGGGAATATTTCAGTTGGTAGTAAAGGATCAATTACTAAATACTATGGTTTGTGGTTTGATATCTTGATATCACTTTTCCAGTTTTGTCCAATATACTCAAAAATAGTTTAAATTATGAATCAAACTTATAAGTGTGTCTTTTTGAACACAACAAAGTAGTCAGACTTGAAGTCACCTCTGATCCTCTGTTGATTAACATGTCTGCTACTCATCCCACTTTAGGAAATATATTTCTTGAAGCAGTGGCCATGTCTGATATTTTCTCTATCCTTAGGGTCTCATACAAAATTTCTTTTGTATTTTGAAAAATAAACTTTTGCGTATGTTGGAAGACCAGTCAGAACAATATTTTAAACTGAAGTTTTACTACTTATCAATCACACACTAGTTGACCTTAACCCAGTGCACCATTATGAAATTTCTGGTTTTACTATTATTCTTTCATTCCTATCTGTTCTATAACTATACTCCTTTGGGTCTGATAATGTTTAGAATCTATATTAAATCTCTTAATTATATAAATTTAATCTATGAAAAGCAAGTTTTAGATGTACACATTTAATATTTTTAGAAAATTCTGGCATTTTAAGACTTATCATGAGGAAGATGGTGCTGCAACTTAGAACTCAGGTTAAAAGTGGTTGATGTATTGGCTTTGAAACTTTGAAGAAATTTCAGTAGATTTGACTCAGAAGAATCATTTCCTTTCAAGGAGTTTTAAGAAATATAATCCTTGCATACAAATGAACACACTTAAGAAAATGGCCCCAAACTGGAAATATGAGTTCATATGATAGATAACATGTTTGTTAGGGTAAAACTACTGGTATAAAAAGAACAAGAAAAGCCTTTCAAGAATAAATACAGTCATATAGTTTTCACAAATACAGTCTGGGGAAGAAATGATTTTGTACCAGTCTATTAAACAAATCTGAGAATTTTTATCAATGTAAAATGATAAGACTGATAAAATATCTGATATGACCATAAACTGGACTTTGATAATGAAATGTGGTTTCGATTCAGGGCCAAGCATTTGATTGCCAAGAGAGACTCTCCACATTTCTCTTTTTGTCTTCTGTAATGATCAGTGATGTTCCAAATAGTGGTTGTAGTGTTAGCCTCTCAGAGTGAGCACAGTATGTACACATAGTATTGGGGATTGTTACTGCAGCATAGCCTATCCTGACTGATACTGCAAGAATGTGGCAGAGGCAGGACTTGGGGTGGAAATGGAGAGTTTTGTTTTGAATAAGCTAAGTCAAGTTATTTATGTACAGATGTCCGGTAAAATCATAATTCTTAGGTAAAAGTGACACCACTTGTAAATGTAATGGAATTCATCCCTTTTTAGTTTTAGAGACTTGGACTAAACCAAGGTCACTAGGAAGGATCTGAAGTCGCTTGCCCATGTAAATATAACGTGGGAAGACTCTCAGAAACCATTTGATGTTGATAATGAGCATCTCAATTTTACATTTCAGCTGTATGTCTCCATTGTATAATTTCAGCACGCACATGAATTCAGTCACTTGTGTATAGACACACTGCCTGCTCAGAAAAATTTCCAAGGAATTCTTCAATGCCTTTAGGCAATAGGCATTTGGAAATTGTTTTCAAGTTCAATTCTTTAATATTCTCTTCACAAATAATTTTTTGGTTGATACTTATCTGTTTTGTTGGATGACAGATCATGAAGGGAACCTTTTATTGAGCTCAATGGCAGTTTGATCAAAGTAATATCTAATTTGGATGCATTGGCTCTGAACATTTTCTAGGAAGTGGAGAAGTGCCAGACATCCCCAGAGCTGCTCAGATGTAAAGTCTGATCAACAGGATCTAATGTGGAAAGACTGGACTCTGGAAATCAAATATCTGAACCAAAGTGTTGGTATTTTGCTGGGTGGATTAGCAAGTGCACACAACGAAGTGTTTAGGAGCCTCTAATCTCACCTGATGTACTGATTCCTCACTGCATTTCCCCCTTGCATCCAAGGTTTCAGCATTTCTCCTCTTCATCCTTCCTGTGTATTTTACACTCACATTTCTATCCCTGTGCTTATGTTGTTACTTTACCTAGTATGATTGTTTCTTCTATTTTTTCTCCACTTCTCAAACTCTTAATCATCCTTCAGATTCTGCTGAAAAATTGCCCTTCATTATGTTTGTGTTAATGTGTTGGAGGATTTACTTGCACCTTTCCAGTTCCACAGTGTTTCTTTCATTTAGCAAGCTTCTTTGAATTCGGGAGGTCCACCTAATCACCTTTATATTGTCTGTTCCTTATAAGAGCCATCATAATGTTGTATATATATACATATAGATCTCCATAAATGTTTATTAAATTTAAATGGAATCACAACAAAATTTTCAATCTCTTCTCCCTCAAAAAATGTTTTATCTAAAGAACCAGGAGCTCAGCTTCTCTTGTACATCCTTTGTCCTCAATGTCATTCACTAGTTCATGAGAGAGACCAAAGCAGAAAATTATGTTTTTCCTATCTGTATAGTATTTTATATTTTTCAACATGAGTTCATGTATATGATTGCTTCTGGGGCTCCAAGCAGTCCTTGAAATGGGAAGGGCAAGTGTTATTACTTCTAGGTATGAGATTAGAAATCTGAGAAAAATGGCCTGCTCATGTTCTCACCACTGGTCACCAGCCATGTCAGGACTCAAATTCTGGTCTCCTGACTGGTGGAGAACTGTCTTTTGCTCTTTCCTTTATCACACTTCATCCCCCTACAAGAATTCCTTGCAGTTCCAGCATGTTCCCCGTTTAGGGAGGCTCTCTCTAGTCCACATAGATTTATTGGGCAGAGTAAATCGACCTGTAT
The DNA here is from genome assembly GCF_965194805.1 of Balaenoptera borealis. Classification (NCBI taxonomy): domain Eukaryota; kingdom Metazoa; phylum Chordata; class Mammalia; order Artiodactyla; family Balaenopteridae; genus Balaenoptera; species Balaenoptera borealis. The sequence goes on from NC_138860.1 coordinate 130,262,883, forward strand.
CTGACCTGTGGCTGCCTCTGTGAGGCTCTCACCGCTCTGCGTGGGGAACATGTTTCTTCTTTTAAAAAGTATGGACTGTTGCTTTGTTTTGCATGCCAGTGCACAGGGCTGCCAGGTAGATGGTTTAACTTGATCAACAGCTCACCTCATTTTATCCTAAAGTCATTTGAATCTTTTCAAGTAAATGACCACTTGTTTGAGTAAGTCAACTGGCCCAAATGAATGAAAAGTTTGTTGAAGAACTTGGCAAGCTTGGAGTAGAATGTATATTAGTTAATCTGGTGAAAATAAGCATAGCTAACTGTATACTTAATTAATTCAAATATGAGTGATATATTTTTAAAAGAGAAAGTTAGTAGAAATAGGTTGAAAGCAGAGCTTTAATAAAATACCAGGCTCTTGGAGTATCCTAAGAATTAGTACACATTAGTAAAATCTACAATAGTTTTATACTTATGAAACCAAATGAGAAGAGAAGATTTTTAATCCAAAAAAGTTAGTTATATCAGGCATAATCTATAAACTAGTACATTATATCTATTCCATTATCTATATTAAATAAATACAAATTAGAAAGAATCATAAGAGGATCTCATCCATTCCATCAACATTTTTGATATTGTGGTATTGCTGAATCTTTAATCAGAGCTAGCAAGACCTTTAACAACTTGAATTTCTACATTTGTAAATGGGAAAAATATAGTAATTATGCTACTCGGTTTTGAGAATCTAATGAAGCAATGTATGTGTAAGTACATTGTAAATCATTGTGAACTTCACAAGTTAATATTTTTAAATGATTCTTGGATGCATTTTTGGTGATTTCTCTATTAATAGTGGAATAGTCTATCCCCCATCTGGTTGTGAGTTCATTTCTGCAGTTTGTGGTGCAGTCCTGTGTCAATCCTTTCCTCAACTTCTGTTGCTTCTTTAGATGTTTAACAGATTAGTCATATGCTGAAGCTAACCCACACATAAATACACTGATTCATACATAATTTATTCCACATTAAAGCTTATATTCTATTATGCACAATAATTTAATCTATATAGTAAATCTATGATTCCTCTTACCTACTCATTTCAGACCAATTGATAAGAATGGCCTGCCTAAAAAATATTCTTAGGGCTAGAACAAAATTGAGCATTTCTGGTTTCCAGTAGTAAAGTTGAAATATCATAAAAAAAATTCAAAGAGCTTCCTAGATTGAGAAACTTTTTATGAATCCTATTAAATATCTCCCTTGCTCAACAAAGTTTCCTGTATAAAGTGCTATATAAAACTCTCATGCCTTTCTTTTAAAGAAACCTTTGAGAAAGATCTGTATCATTCTTCAAAACTTCTAGAGTCAGACTATTATTTCTTAGAAGAGGATGTGGTATAGAGTTTGGACCATGCTGAATTGTTGAAAAGAGTTTAATACAATTCCTGGCATAAAGTAGGCACTTGATGAATGGTAATAATCACTATTATTGGTAGACACATTGAATTGTGTAGTTTCCTGAAATTTGATGTTGTTCCCTTTATACCTTTGCAAATTTTATCCCTTCTGCCTACAGTGCCCTCCTTTACTTGTCTATCTCATATATTCATATATTTTCAACTTACCCTTCAAGAACTATCTAAAGCACCTTCACTTCATTGGAATTGATCAGTTCCTCCTTTATCCCACAACACTTTCTTATATATTCCTCTCTTAACCAGCACTTACTATAATTCCCTGCACCATGAACACCAGCCTTGCTCAACTACATGCAATGCTTGTGTTCATTATGGGAAGGATGGCCTCTAATTGGTTGACCCTTTTAACAACTCATGTTCCTTTCTGCACTGGATAACAAGACTCCCATAGGATGTTTTTTCTATGTATACAGTTATCTTTCCATTTACAGCCTTGGATCCATAAGAGCTGAGCCCTGGCAGCAATCACCCTAGGCTTTCAAAGTTTTCTAGGGCTCCCTTCTAGGACCCATGGCCAGTCTCTGGCCTATGGAGGAGGGTGTATAGGAGTAACAGAACTCCAAGACAATAGACAATCTGTCAACTATGCCAAGCAAAATAGCTAAAGAGACCTGAGCCTTAGAGGCAACCAATTAGCCTTGACTCCTTGGCCAGCATAACTTTAGATAATTAAGCTGCTTTTTGATTATTTGTTGGCCAGCCAAGGGGTGCTTGGCTCCTTGACCAGACATGCATATAGACAAAGTGATAATACATTCATTTGCCTGGAACAGTCTGGTTTACAGTTGTTGAATGGGACTGTAATTCTGAATAAGTCCCTTCTCTGACTCTTGAATGAGACATGGTTTTTATATTTCACCGTATATATAGGTCAATACCAGTAATAAGGAAGGTTAATTAGTCTCGCCATATATAATTGTCTAGGTGCCTCAATAAGCAGCTGGGTTCTCTTCTATCATTTTGGTCCTGGTTCCCTTGGCTTCTGGATCAGTAGAAAGTCATGGGTGGTATTCACATCCTTCCCTTTCCTATTTTATGTCTTGACTGTCCTCAAGAGTCTTCTAAGCATGGTCAGTGACTAGCATCACAGGCATAATGGACAAAAATTTATCAATAGCTGAGAGAATGGGGTTTAATACATGAGTGTAGGCTGAGAGGTAAAGGTAATCCTCCTTAATCTTCCCCCTCCCAGAGGAAGATGCCCCTCTGCAAAACCAAGAGGTTAATTATTGGTTTGGAGGTGGCTGAGTAGAGCTAGAAGTCACTGATAGTCCATACAGCTTCTCTGTTGCTGAAGGTGAATCCTCTTAAATCCCTTGGTAATGTTAGGGAAAGGGCTGGTACTCATCCAACAATTAATGTAGCTTAGCACGGTAGATTGGAAAGTTAAGATTTCACCCTATTATATACTGCTGTAACTATAAGGCTTGGATCCCAGCTCCTGATCATGACAAAAGAGGATCTGGTTTATCCCCAATTAAGGAACTTAAAAGCCCCACAGCCCAAAGGCCAGGTTCCCTTTACCAGAGTCTTATGCCTGAACTGTTAGATCCCTGTCCTTCAAGAATGCATTTGACATACGTCCGATTTAGATAGCCTTTTTATTGTAGTTAACACAGAAAGGTCACATCTGTCACACCCCCACACACTCTCTCTTTAGACTTTAGAACCCAATCTCCAAAAGACTGCACATTCCCATTTCTGATGTCACTCTTTTCCAACTTCTGAAACCATCATGATTTGTCCTCTGCAACTCACAGTGAACTTCAGAGAAATGTCTTCTATCCTCACCCTCTTGCTCCATAGGAAATCTACCTCTCACCTGATGACACTACTTCCTTGAAGCCATTTCAAGTGGTAGCTGTTTTCTTTCCCACTCTCCTTGTAGAATACTGCTTGGGCAGGAGAAGGGAAACAAGTATGGTTTTCCTCTTTTTTCTCCTAGCTGCTTTTAGTTTATTCTCCTCCCTCTTATCTAAGTCCTCCCTCTTTGAATCTCATGCCATAAAATTATGCCAACCCAAACACCTTCTTGTTGTAGCCATCTTCTTGTCCTCGTCCTTGAAGACATTGTCTACAGACCCATAGTACTTTCTTTAACAACACCATTATCATAATTTTGGAGGATATCATCATCCATGTAGAATATTCTTTCAGTACTTTGGACTCTAATTTCTTTGAACAATTCTCCTCTAATTATCTTAATTTCCACCTACCTTAGCTACTCACTCCTATGGGCAGAACGTAGACATTGTCATACCATGACCTCAACTTCAAGCATTCAACCCTGTTCATCATCTCTTATTCTTTCAACTAATTATTTCTAGTAATCTAACTCCAGCAATAATTTTATATCACAGGGACATACAATTCATTGATTTTTATCATCTTTCCTCTACTCCTTATTTCCTCGTGTCTTGACTACCCTCTGTTTTGAGTTTAAATGCCATAAACAATTACAGTAATCACTCTCTTATATATACTCCTAAATTTTGACCCTTTCTTGCTTCATCATATTCACTTATCAAAATTATAATCTTCTTTAATTGCAAATTACTATCCTGTAACTGAATGTTGCTGGGGAAAAACACACAACCATGCTGCGTGGTTTCACTTTAAATGCAGGATCACTAACCTAAAGCTAACTCTTAATGCTGTCTCACAGTTATAATAGATTTTTCTAATTCATTTATCCTTCAGCTCTTATATAGTTATTTCTTATAATTTCTTCTCTTCTCAAACAGTTAACATGCACTCCTTTATCCTCAATCTCAGTTTAAGACCTTGTTTCCATTTCATTGAGAATTTAATCAATCAGAAGAGAATTTCAACAACTCCTACAACCTCATCTAAACATCCATCTGCATCAGCCTTCTACCACTGTGGTTGAAGTGCCTGTGTTCTGAGGAAAGGCTGACCCCTCCACCTATAGGGTAAATTTCCTCTTATCCTTTTGGTCTAATTAAGTATATTGCCCCAGCATTTTCCCTCTCTCCTGAATATTCAAACCTTCTCACTCCTACCCCTCCCAACTTTATCAGATCTTTCTTACATGCAGAAATAGTCTGTTATTTCTCCAAACTTTCTCTTTTAACCCATTTAAATCTCTGGCTACTTCTCCATTTCTCTTTTTTTCTTCATAGCAGATTTGTTCATAAGAATTCTGTGTACTCACTCCAGTAACTTTCTAGCCATATTGCTTGAACCCACTTCAATAAGGCTCTTACTTTCATCTCTCCACTGAAGCTACTCTTGAGATGGTCACCAGTGGCATCCACATTGCTAAATCCAGTGGTCAGTTCTCAGTCTTCATCCAGCTTAACTCATTAGTGGTATTTGGCAGAGCCAATCACTCCCTCCTGCATTAAACACTGTATTCACTTGGTTTCTAGGATCATTTACACTACTAGTTTTCCTTCTACTTCATTGGTTGTTTCTTGTTAGTCTTCTTTGCTGTCTACATCTTTTTGTCCTCTTTACATTAGGATGCTCTGTCCTTGAATCTTTTTTCTGTCTATACTCAGTCTTTGGTGATATCATGGCTCTAGTTCTCAATTATATGCTAATGACAGGCCTTATTGGCATTATAGGGCATTATAAGTTCTTGTCCCAATTCATCATATATGGACCAGCTGTAGAAGTCCTATTGAACTGTGATATTGTGTTATCTCTCTACTCAAAACACTCCAGTTGACTTCCTATCTCATTCAGAGTAAATGTCCTTACAAAGGCCTTTGCATTCTCATTACCTATCTAAACCTCATTTCCTACTCCTCTACCTCTCCTCCATTCTTCTTTGTATTTACTGTTACTCTGCCTGGAAAGCTCTTCTGCCAGGTACCCATATAATTTTCCATTTACTGTCTTCAGCTTTTTACTTAAACATTACCTTTGTACTGAGGCAACTTCCTCAATGCTTCTTATTCCTTGTATATTATTCTCATTGTAATATACAATTACAAAAAAAAAAAAACTGTAATATTTTTCTTCCACTAGAACATAAAGATCAGGTGGACAGAGGTATTTGTTTTCTCACAGATGTATCCCCATCACCTCTATACATGTTTGATGATTAAAGGAATAAATGAGCTATATATAAATCAGAGATTGGTACTTAAATACCAATACTCTTGAGGTTTTTTTTATTCTTAACTGTTTTGATTCAAGGTAGACTGGATCATTACTTACAGCCCTTCTATATTAAGAAAAATTTGTTTTAAGTTTAGAAAATAGCTTGTGATTCTTCAGGGTGATGGAAATTGTACAATTGTTAAGGCATTAACATTACTAAATATTGTAGTTGTATTACCTGGGGAGTACAGGATGGAGGAATTTGAAAGAAAAATTTGGAAGTTTCTGTGGTAGTCAATAGGACAAAAAACATTTAAAGACTCTTTATAACAGGAAATATGAATGGCTATAGGACATATTTGGGGGAAGGTCCTGGGTCTGTTCTCATCACAACCTTTCCAAAGACTGTTCTGAGAAACTTTGGCATGTAATTTAATTTTGTGCATATATGATCTATGGTTATAAAGCCTATGTAAAAGTATAAAACACACTTCAGTCACATAAATTTACCTTTTAATTAAAAATTAGTATAAATAGCAGAAGCAAGAAGAGCTACAGTCCTGCAGCCTGTGGAACAAAAAACACATTCACAGAAAGATAGACAAGATGAAAAGGCAGAGGGCTATGTACCAGATGAAGGAACAAGATAAAACCCCAGGAAAACAACTAAATGAAGTAGAGATGGGCAACCTTCCAGAAAAATAATTCAGAATAATGATAGTGAAGATGATCCAGGACCTCGGAAAAACAATGGAGGCAAAGACGGAGAAGATGCAAGAAATGATTAACAAAGACCTAGAAGAATTAAAGAACAAACAAACAGAGATGAACAATACAGTAACTGAAATGAAAACTACACTAGAAGGAATCAATAGCAGAATAACTGAGGCAGAAGAACGGATAAGTGACCTGGAAGACAGAATGGTGGAATTCACTGCTGCAGAACAGAATAATGAAAAAAGAATGAAAAGAAATGAAGACAGCCTAAGAGACCTCTGGGACAACATTAAATGCAACAACATTTGCATTATAGGGGTCCCAGAAGGAGAAGAGAGAGAGAAAGGACCCTAGAAAATATTTGAAGAGATTATAGTCGAAACCTTCTCTAACATGGGAAGGAAATAGTCACCAAAGTCCAGGAAGTGCAGGGTGTCCCATACAGGATAAACCCAAGGAGAAACACGCTGAGACACATAGTAATCAAATTGGCAAAAATTAGAGACACAGAAAAATTATTGAGAGCAGCAAGGGAAAAATGACAAATAACATACAAGGGAACTCCCATAAGGTTAACAGCTGATTTCTCAGCAGAAACTCTACAAGCCAGAAGGGAGTGGCATGATATACTTAAAGTGATGAAAGGGAAGAACCTACAACCAAGATTACTCTACCCGGCAAGGATCTCATTCAGATGCGATGGAGAAATCAAAAGCTTTACAGACAAGCAAAAGCTAAGAGAATTCAGCACCACCAAACCAGCTCTACAACAAATGCTAAAGGAACTTCTCTAAGTGGGAAACACAAGAGAAGAAAAGGACCTACAAAAACAAACCCAAAACAATTAAGAAAATGGTCATAGGAACATACATATCCATAATTACCTTAAACGTGAATGGATTAAATGCTCCAACCAAAAGACACAGGCTTGCTGAATGGATACAAAAACAAGACCCATATATATGCTGTCTACAAGAGGCCCAGTTCAGACCTAGGGACACATACAGACTGAAAGTGAGGGGATGGAAAAAGATATTCCATGCAAATGGAAATCAAAAGAAAGCTGGAGTAGCAATACTCATATCAAATAAAATAGACTTTAAAATAAAGAATGTTACAAGAGACAAGGAAGGGCACTACACAATGATGAAGGGATCAATCCAAGAAGACGATATAACAATTATAAATATATATGCACCCAACATAGGAGCACCTCAATACATAAGGCAACTGCTAACAGCTCTAAAAGAGGAATTTGACAGTAACACAATAATAGTGGGGGACTTTAACACCTCACTTACACCAATGGACAGATCATCTAAAATGAAAATAAATAAGGAAACATAAGCTTTAAATGACACAATAGGCCAGATAGATTTAATTGATGTTTATAGGACATTCCATCCAAAAACTGCAGATTAAATTTTATTCTCAAGTGCACACGGAACATCCTCCAGGATAGATCACATCTTGGGTCACAAATCAAGCCTCAGTAAATTTAAGAAAATTGAAATCATATCAATCATCTCTTCTGACCACAACGCTATGAGATTAGAAATGAATTACAGGGAAAAAAACGTAAAAAACCAAACACATGGAGGCTAAACAATGCGTTACTAAATAACCAAGAGATCACTGAAGAAATCAAAGAGGAAATCAAAAAATACCTAGAGACAAATGACAATGAAAACACAACAATCCAAAACCTATGGGATGCAGCAAAAGCAGTTCTAAGAGGGAAGTTTATAGCTATACAGGCCTACCTCAAGAAACAAGAAAAATCTCAAATAAATAATCTAACCTTACACCTAAAGGAACTAGAGAAAGAAGAACAAACAAAACCCAAAATTAGCAGAAGGAAAGAAATCATGAAGATCAGAGCAGAAATAAATGAAATAGAAACAAAGAAAACAATAGCAAAGATCAATCAAACTAAAAGCTGGTTCTTTGAGAAGATAAACCAAATTGATAAAACATTAGCTGGACTCATCAAGAAAAAGAGGGAGAGGACTCAAATCAATAAAATTAGAAATAAAAAAGGAGAGGTTACAACAGACACCACAGAAATACAAAGTATCCTAAAAGACTACTACAAGCAACTCTATGCCAATAAAATGGGCAACATGGAAGAAATGGACAAATTCTTAGAAAGGTATAACCTTCCAAGACTGAACCAGGAAGAAATAGAAAATATGAACAGACCAATCACAAATAATGACATTGAAACTGTGATTAAAAATCTTCCAACAAACAGAAGTCCAGGACCAGATGGCTGCCCAGGTGAATTTTATCAAACATTTAGAGAAGAATTAACACCCATTCTTCTCAAACTCTTCCAAAAAATTGCAGAGGAAGGAACACTCCCAAACTCATTCTATGAGGCCACCATCACCCTGATACCAAAACCAGACAAAGATACTACAAAAAAAGAAAATTACAGACCAATATCACTGATGAATATAGATGCAAAAATCCTCAACAAAATACTAGCAAACAGAATCCAACAACACATTAAAAGGATCATACACCATGATCAAGTGAGATTTATCCCAGGGATGTAAGGATTCTGCAGTATATGCAAATCAATCAATGTGATACACCATATTAACACATTGAAGAATAAAAACTGTATGATAATCTCAATAGATTCAGAAAAAACTTTTGACAGAGTTCAACACCCATTTATGATAAAAACTCTCCATAAAGTGGGTATAGAGGGAACCTACCTCAACATAATAAAGACCATATATGACAAACCCACAGCAAACATCATTCTCAATGGTGAAAAACTGAAAGCATTTCCTGTAAGATCAGGAGCAAGACAAGGATGACTGCTCTCACTGCTATTATTCAACATAGTTTTGGAAGTCCTAGCCACAGCAATCAGAGAAGAAAAAGAAATAAAAGGAATACAAATTGGAAAAGAAGAAGTAAAACTGTCACTGTTTGCAGATGACATGATACTCTACATAGAGAATCCTAAAGATGCCACCAGAAAACTACTAGAGCTAATCAATGAATTTGGTAAAGTTCCAGTATACAAAATTAATGCACAGAAGTCTCTTGCATTCCTATACACTAATGATGAAATATCTGAAAGAGAAATTAAGGAAACACTCCCATTTACCATTGCAACAAAAAGAATAAAATACCTAGGAACAAACCTTCCTAGGGAGACAAAAAACTTGTATGCAGAAAACTATAAGACACTGATGAAAGAAATTAAAGGTGATGCCAACAGATGGAGAGATATACCATGTTCTTGGATTGGAAGAATCAATATTGTGAAAATGACTATACTACCCAAAGCAATCTACAGATTTAATGCAATGTCTATCAAATTACCAATGGCATTTTTTACGGAACTAGAACAAAAAATCTTAAATTTGTATGGAGGCACAAAAGACCCCAAATAGCCAAAGCAGTCTTGAGGGAAAAAAACAGAGCTGGAGGAATCAGACTCCCTGACTTCAGACTATACTATAAAGCTCCAGTAATCAAGAGAATATGGTACTGGCACAAAAACAGAAACATAGATCAATGGAACAAGATAAAAAGCCCAGAGGTAAACCTATGTACCTATGGTCAACTAATCTATGACACAGGAGGCAAGGATATACAATGGAGGAAAGACAGTGTCTTCAATAAGTGGTGCTGGGAAAACTGGACAACTACATGTAAAAGAATGAAATTAGAACACTCCCTAACACCATACACAAAAATAAACTCAAAATGGATTAGAGACCTAAATGTGAGACCGGACACTATAAAACTCTTAGAGGAAAACATAGGAAGAACACTCTTTGACATAAATCACAGCAAGATCTTTTTTGATCTACCTCCTAGAGTAATGTAAATAAAAAGAAAAATAAACAAATGGGACCTAATGAAACTTCAAAGCTTTTGCACAGCAAAGGAAACCATAAACAAGATGAAAAGACAACCCTCAGAATGGGAGAAAATATTTGCAAACGAATCAACAGACAAAGGATTAATCTCCAAAATATATAAACAGCTCATGCAGCTCAATATTAAAGAAACAAACAACCCAATCCAAAAATGCGCAGAAGACCTAAATAGACATTTCTCCAAAGAAGACATACAGATGGCCAAGAAGCACATGAAAAGCTGCTCAACATCTCTAATTATTAGAGAAATGCAAATCAAAACTACAGTGAGGTATCACCTCACACCAGTTAGAATGGGCATCATCAGAAAATCTACAAACAACAAATGCTGGAGAGGGTGTGGAGAAAAGGGAACCCTCTTGCACTGTTAGTGTGAATGTAAACTGATACAGCCACTATGGAGAACAGTATGGAGGTTCCTTAAAAAACTAAAAATAGAATTACCATATGATCCAGCAATCCCACTACTGGATATATACCCAGAGAAAACCACAGTTCAAAAAGACACATTGACCCCAATGTTCATGGCAGCACTATTTACAAGAGCCAGGTCATGGAAGCAACCTAAATGCCCATCGACAGACAAATAGATAAAAAAGATGTGGTACATATATACAATGGAATATTACTCAGCCATAAGAAGGAACGAAATGGGTCATTTTTTGAGACATGGATGAATGTAGAGACTGTCATACAGGGTGAAGTAAGTCAGAAAGAGAAAAACAAATATCGTATGTTAACGCATATATGTGGAACCTAGATAAATGGTACAGATGAACCAGTTTTCAGGGCAGAAATTGAGACACAGATGTAGAGAACAAACGTGTGGACCCCAAGGGGGGAAAGTGATGGGGGTGGGGGTGGTGTGATGAATTGGGAGATTGGGATTGACATGTATATACTGATGTGTATAAAATTGATGACTAATAAGAACCTGCTGTATAAAAAAAAGTTAGTATAATTAATTTTAACTTTAATATTTTATTCTAGTGTATGTATATGTATTTGTGGGTGTGGCAAAGATGAAATATAGGGAGTTATTTGCTGTAAATATATGCCTTTTTTACAAGTAAGAGTGATAATTGAAGGCTCAATTTTAGTGTCTGAATAGTGATTTTTAATAGAAAATGTACTATCCAGACTGGATCCAAATGACTAGCAAGAAAATGGATACATTTCATAAAATGAGATTAATTTCTTCAGTATTATCTAAGCTACTATAAAACTTGGATGAAGACTGAATAGCTCATAATAAAAGGTTTGTCACTGATGGAAGAAAGACAAAGCACAGTTAGACATGAGAGCAAAGTTAATGTATTCCAAAACCACCCAAAAGTTTATCTAAAAGATGAATGGGAATTATTGCAACCAAGGAGTTAAGGAACTGATTAAATGTAAAACATCTTAAAGGACAAGGGGCATCACAAAGACTTCATGGTCATGAGTTATATTTAAGATAGTATGAATGTTTAAGGATTTTTTTTTTGTAGCTGCAACCTCATAGTATTGTTAGAAATTTTGTATTTTATCAATATTGTGTTAGGAAAACAAAATAGCTATTCCTTCCCCCTATCCGACACTCCTTAAGGTGATAGAGGAAATTTGCTGAGGCTTGGATATAAGCACAAAGCTGTAACTGGTTTCCAAGGAATTCTTGTGCTTGATTCAGGATAGAAGGCATGGTCTTCTCCCTCTTCTTCAAGGGACGGGTATGCAAAGATAACTGCTAATGCACTGGCCTTGGCTTATAAGGGATTTGTGAATAAACAGGGATCATTGGGACACACTGCATCTCACGAGTCCTTTTCTCTCTTTTACTTTTAACAACCCCCTTCATTTAAATGGTCTATCCAAACCCTCCCCACATTTCAGGTCTCTGCTTAGATATCATCTACCACCCTCTTCTTCCCCTTGTCTGGACTGGAGTTTTCCTCCTTGTCTGTACTCTCACAGTAACCTCCTTGCTCCCCTTTTCACTCTCATTAATGGTATATCTTCTTGTCTGTATCTCACCAGACTATGAACTTGTCCACCTTTAGATTGCTAAAGAGAAATATAGTATCCAGATCATTGTAGAGTGAATATTTATCCTCCTCTTACTGTGTGTCTGGTACTGAGCTAAGTATTTTACATGCATTATTTCATTTGACTCTCATAATAAACTTGGGAAGAAATTACTATTATCATATTCTCTTTAAAGATAAGAAAACTGAGGCTTAAAGAGTTTGAGTAATTTGTCAACATTGTGCACAGAATATCAAAAAAAGCATAGATTTCAAGTTTTTCAGAAAGTCTTACGATGTTCTTAACCATTTTGCTATATTTAAATGATTATTAAATGAATGATTCAACTTAGGGTCAGAGAGAATTTAGACCTATAGACTATAGATCTCATTCTCATGTATATCTAAACTTAAGGTTACTATTATACTTCCCAGGAGTGTGTTAAAGTTGGAAAAAGTTGGGAGGTTATTAGTAATGGAGTCTCTCTTTCACTCTATAACCTGGGGCCTGGAGTGGGGTAGAGGAGACTCCTAGTAAAGTTACTTAATCTGAAATATTCAGAAGAAAAATCTGTTTTCTCATTTGGAATGAAGTTATCAGTTCCAAAGCAAGAAGGAACAAAAAATTATATCTTCAGCTTCCAAACTCTACTTTCTTGATGGATAAAAAAGAATGAAAGATAAAGCTATATCTCATGTTTTCAAGTCTTATGTTTAATAAAAATCAAATGAAACTCTGCCAAATGGGTGAGTGGGAGTCAGATGTATAATTAAACTTCCTTCTAGAATATGTGCCACTCAGAGATCAAATGGTTAGCATCAAATTGGTCTTTCCAAATGTGATCTATTGCCTCATGGAAAGCTGTTAATAGTTTTTCACCATGGAAATTTAAAGGAATAGGTTTTTTTCAAGTAGATGTTCTAACTCATTTAAGAATCTAAGCACAAATTTAGAGAAAGAGAAAAGTGAATAGCATATTTTAAATCGTGCGTATTACAAGTAGTATCTCTGACTTTAAGCAGATTGCATGTTCCGTTTCTTTTAGATTTAATGTCACATATGAGTTATTCCCAAGGCTTTTCTTCTTAGACCTCTCTCAATAATAATTTACAATAAATGGATGGGTATAGCCATGTGATAAATGACATTTTATATGAAAACACTGGATATTTGAGTTTGCCCTTTCAGGACATCTAAGGAAAAAAAAAGTGGGGGGAAGTGGTTGTCAGGAGATATTCACAGCCAGAATAGAGCAGATGAAAATCCAGCATTACCTTTAAATACCATTCCACAGACAAGCCCACTCTGTAAGAAGAGGTAAATAACATTTCAATTACAGGAAAAAAAATTGTTTGCACAAACACTCCCTTCTACTCCAAAGCCCCAAACAGATGCTATTTTTTAAGATTATTTCCATAATAATGATTACGATTCATTAGATATCATTAAATAACTATTCTCAAAATCAGTGTACTAAAAATAAATACATTATTTTAAATGCCATACATGTTTTCGGCATTTTCTATTCAGATTTTTTTTTTAAAGGAAGACTTGCTTGAGTGCAACGAACAGTTATTTCTTCTATCAAAGCGACAGGTTGCAATTGATCTTTTCCCATGCGGTTAATGAGCAAAAGCAGTTCCCATGGCACCAGGAGGGGAGAAGCAGTTCTATTGTTTGAAATCATATTTGGATGCTTGGAATTTTCAGTTTTTCTTTATACTTAACAAAGCACATAGATATTATTTTCTTCTGAATCTGTTTACTGTCTTTGTTGCTCACTCTTTTCTAGGTAAAATCTAACCGTAATCTTGTACTCTGGGTAAATATAGATTACCTCAATAGGTGGTACTAATCTAAAGAAATAGTAAATAAATCCCCCTCTGCTAAAGGCAAAAACTGTTAACAAGTTTACTGTTTCTTAGGAGTGAGAATGAACCTAATACCTATGTTTCTAGGAAACTCTCTCCCCCTTTTTCAGTGAGTGATGTTACCCTATACTAGTGTTCTTGCTGTGCTAATGTAACAAGAACTGGGCCTCCCTTTGAGTTTTCAATGAGTAGTAGTGTTATTTCTCCTGCTTCATGACCAATACAGGGTTACTGCATGCTGAGCACATTTGCAGTACTTACCTCCCTTGAGGTCACTCATAGTTGAAGGGATCTTAGGGAAGATCTTAAAGCTCAGTGTGGACATGGAATTCTCTGGGTGTCTTCAGTTTGATGGGTTTGTATGAGGGAAAAGTTGTTTGTACTGTTAAGCAAGTCATTAGTTGTGTCATGGGAGACTTCATGTGACTCTGCTCCCTGAATCTTGCCTCTGTATAAAGGAAACTGTCATGCTTAGGCCAGCCACTAAACTTTGCTTAATTAGTCTGTAAATATTCAGAGTTTCCCATGAAAGAAAGTATGTATTGTTTAAAACAATTTTTTCCTGATAATGTCTTTATGGTCATAACCTTCTTATTTTCTTCCATAATGTTAATATCCATGTAGAAGTAGTGTAGGATAGTATTAAAGAAGTTATTGTTGCAGCACTAGTTTTTTCTAAAGATGCAAGAGTAATTTTGGGTGCAGATCATCTTTTGCAGTCAAAGGGGCATATATTTGATTCACATTTAATAAGAAGAACAATAACAACAGCCATAATACAAGCAACAGCAATGATTAGTTGGAAGTTCAGTACAAGTATTAACTACAAATGGACTATCCTATCCAGTCAATTTTGAAACACTGGGTTGTTTGGCACAATGTTTAGAGTTGTGACACATTTTCCTTTTGACTTCTGCCAGTTAGTATTAAACTTATGAGCCATGAAATCATCTAATTCTCGATAATAGGTTTTCTATAGAGTTCCCAATAGAAAACATTTATGCTTGAAACATATGTGCCTAGATATCACAGACCACAGGAACATTTATTTACAAAAATGCAGGCTGTCTTCCCCTTTCAGTGCTCAGAAATGAAATAATTTTTTAGAAAGACGGGGGAAAATGGGCCATAAATTTGCCCGTGTCTTTTGCAAAGGCTCAACAAATCAACTGAGTTAAAGCCTGGGATATATTACATTTGCATATATATATATATATATATATATATATATATATGTGTGTATATATATATATATATCTCCAAACTTTTGGCAATTGCCACTTTTCCATTTTACTCCAGTTTTCTTCATTATTTTTTCTATTGGAGTGGTATGTTTTATTTTTGTCAACAAATGAAGAGGTACAGGATGCCTGATAAAGTCAAACTGAGATGAAAAATTATCCCACTTCATAGTATGTGAAAAGATCAATTTTAACATATCAAGTTTCATGAAAGGCAGGGAAGATACATACATATCAGACACTGAGCCATCACTGACTTATTCTCAATCCTATTTTCACCTGATATTTCAGAGTATAGTCAGACCCTTATGACAAAATTCTGGGTTGAAATCTTGCAATCGTTTAGATTCAAAGGAAAGTATATCACTACATTTTAGCCCACCTCATGATCTTTTAAAACATGCTGACCACTTATAGAAAATAGTTGGCTCTCAGTTTCTTCTTTTCCTTCAGGTTTCCAAAACACATCATTTTCACTTTTTGTCCAGAAGATTATTCTGTTTTCATGAATCTCTAATATCTTGCAGTTTCCACTCTGGGTATCTATTTTAGTCTGAATTTCTATTTAGTAATGTTTATATATTGTCTCGGGTTTTAGAAATAGTACATTTTGCTTCAGAAAATTTAGAAAATACAAAAAAGTACAAAGAGTAAAATGAAAAGCCTTTACAGTATGCAAATCTGGAGATGACCATGATGTTTGTGTCCTTCCCTCTCCCTTTTTGTGTACACGCACGCACACACACACGTTACCATGCACACATGCATACACATAAAATTGAAACTATATTGTAAAGTGACATTGGAGTTATTCATATTTTTCTTTAACATCCCCTTAAAAGTGGGGAATCTTTACTGTAAACCCTGCCTGTACATTAGAATCACCTTGAGGAGCTGTAAAAAAGTTAACTATGTCTGTGTCTCAGCCTCAGATATTTTGATTTAATTCATCTGGTTTCATGCATAGGTGTTTCTAAAAAGAACTCCCCAGACATTTATATTTCTCTACAAAATAGAGAATCAATGCTATAGGGAATTCTTATTTTCTCCAAATCTTTGTCCATGGGAATGGGTCTATTACTTCATATTACAATAAACTCTTCTCCCTACTTGATGTCTGACAGTTGATCACACCCTTCAGTTTGTACTGATAGACTGGATTGGATTATAGTTTTCAATTCTTGACTTTGTCCATATTATAGAATTATAAATTGATAATACCCTTTTCTAGATGACTTTGCAAACCTCTGTTGTTAGAGTTGGTGGAGTATATCTCTCTGATCCTTTGATATGTGTCTTACTTTGGCCGATAGAATGTTAGTGGACATGAGATGAGCAAGGGCTTTAAAGATGTTTGGCTTCTCATGCTTTTTTCCATATGCTGTGAGGAGAACATGCCCACTTAGTGGTGGTGTGGTCCGGGAAATGTACCACTTAGGTCACACAGAGGGCACCTGAACTCAACCTGTAGCTGAAGCCAAGGCCAGCTTGCTGAAAGCATGAAGCAGAACTGCTCCTGCTAATGCATAGATCAATAATGTAAGAAAAACAGATGTTTGGTTGTAAGGGCTAATATGTTGTGGGTTTTGTTATGTAGCATCAGCACAGAAAATAAAACTGACAGGTTAACACTTGTTCTGATTTTTTATTGTTTGTTTCTATGACACTATATTTAGCTTCTCTTTATACTTCTGATACTTCTTCTTTAGATACTTTGATAGCCTCTCTTCTCATCACTTAAATAATGTTGCATCAGAACTCCATTCCCAGCCCTTATCTATTCTTAACTCAGTAAACTCTTCCTGGTCACTCTTTTTAATTCTCATTATTTCAACTATATTGTATCTTAATCAATAACTCCAGAACTTGATTAGAGACTTCTTGTATTTTTTACATGAAAGTACCATCAAGCCTCACATTCAGTCATGAATTACCCATACTGGTTAAGGATACCACCTACATTGTTAGTTCAATGAAAAAGAAAGAAAGAAAGAAAAGAAGTAGGAAGGGAAAGCAAGATCATTTTAGGCTTCTATTTTCTTGAAATCCCATAGCCAACTAATTGGTCACCTGTCAAACTTCTTGAAATATATCCTCATGACCCATCTTAAGAAGTTTCCTGGCTATTCCTAATCTCTAGAAAATGTGGTTATTCTGAACTGTTTGTTATCACTTGCTTTAAAGCTTGCATTTATAATTTTTTTTCCTGACTTCTTTCTCTAAACTCATTTATGTCAGGGCCTATGTTGTCTGCAAGTTTGATTTTATAGTGGCCAATACAGTGCTGACACATGGTAGGTATCCAGTAAATATTTGTCAAGTGAATTGTGTCATAAGGTATCAGAGGTTGAATTAATAATACGGCCTTTTCAGAAATTGGCAGTATGACCCAGGATAAATTGCTTCGTGTTTACTTTCAGTTTCCATGTCTATCAGTTGGGAATGTGCTGTATTATTTATTTTCAGCAAAGAGATGTTGAATGATTAACAAAGAGTCATTTAAAACAAAAATGAAGTGCTGGAGAAATGATAATGAATTATATTAGATTATGAAACTTGGCTCATTGTGTTATTAGTATTCTGTCTGTTTATTGAAATCACATTGCCAAATGATGACCTAATTATATCCCATTTGCCAGATGGTTAATTGTGTCAAGCAAAGAAGATTTGGAGTTATTGTAAATATTGTCTTTTGGTAGTAAAACATTTCCCGGAATTACTAATTTATCTTTTAAAATGATAATTTTCACCTTGCAACTTCAGAAACGTATTTCTGACTAACAAAATTATTCTAAATATATGAAGGTAATGATTCAAAAAGGCCTAGACTCTAATAAAATAACCAGTGAAAATTTAAAACAATTTGGTTTTATTTACAATGTTGGGACAAATTTTGTTTCAAGAAGCAGGATGATATAATATGACCCATTACACGTCTTCCAACTGTCTTGATAGTTCTATTCTTTACTCCTAACAAAGAATTGTTAGGAATTCCTATTCTTTATTCTGAACAAAGCCTCAGGCTCCAAGATGGAGGCTGTGCATGTCCGAATTCCAGTAAACACTTCTATCAATGTTGTGAAATGAGAATGCATGTTCATAATATTCCATAATATATGGAATTAATATTCACAATGCCCCATATATGTAATTCAAATTCATAATATATGAAATTGGAATTCATATTCATAAGGTGAACATATAACATGTAACAATCATTCTAATGTATGGAGCTTTATTTTATTCTTCAGAGTCCAAGGCAGCCCTTTACCTTTCCCATAATACAGGGCCTTATTGAAACTTTTAAAGCACCAAGTAACTTATGCTACCTTCCAGCCCCTACTCAATCTGGTGTAATTCAAAACAAAAACAACACAAAATCATCAAATAAGTTTAAGACAGTCCAACATGGTTTTGATATTTCTTGTCATAAGTAATTCTATACCTTTTTATAAAATATAAAATTGTTCCAAAAATAATTTTGGTGCTCCACTTTGCTCATTCCCTTAGATTTCTGGTCTGCCTATTAGGCAATCCAGATGTAGTCCAAAGGTTCTCTGACTTGTCATTATCCATTTGTTTCATTCTTACATCCACTATTGATTGTCACTTTGCCACTCTTGAATCAAATGTGAAAATAAAAGAACTTAGACTTTAAAATATCTGACAAAATTTATTTTAAAGGGACTATTCATCTATCAAACTATTTATTACTATAAGGAAAGTTAAGAACAAAGAAAAACAACTTAATAAAATTAACATATATTCACTGAATCCATACCATCTGCAATGTACTGGGCCTTATATAATTTTACTTTCTGAAAAGTGCTCCATGACCTTTATTTCTTATTTTTATCACAGTTCAATAACCTTAAAAAAATAAAAAGTATTTGTTATGTTGCACTCATTAGGGTCCAACATTGATCTCATCTGTACCGTATCACAGTGTTTGCAACCAATCACCTTAATTGTAAAATGAATTGCTTAGTCACATATTTAATAATGAGTGGAATTAGCCTTCATAACTACTTCTCTATTGTTATCAATCAGCTATTTACATAGTCACGGGGGAAACCATATCATTATTCACTGTGAGACAGAGTAACAAACATCAAATTTAATTGCCCTACTAGGCACTGGAGTTGTAATCTTTATGCAACACTTAATGTTTTCATTACTTATCAATTCACTCATAATTATGCTATACTCACAAAAGTTAAGCATCTAGCAAACAGTAGATCTTTATTGCTGTTTATGCAGAGATAAACAAATAGATGCAAAATGTTTCTGAGTGAATCTATTAACTCAAATGATTATATAGATGTCAGTTGTTCTAATATTGTTGAAAACAGATATCAGATGTGCTTACCTTTTATGGGTAAAGGCTTTATAGCCTTTTATTGATGTTAATTTTTTAAATGGCTTTTCCTGAGACATTCTGAGTGTTCGTTGTTGCTATCCACTAACTGCTTTGTTTCTAAAGAAGTTATTCTGAGAGACATGAGATAACTGAAATATACAATATCATTAATTCATTCCTTATGATTTTTCTTTAAACTGTGCTAGGCTCTCAGCATATAAAAATGATTAAGAGCAGAAGTTATATCCTACAATATACCATATTTTGAATAGTTGAAAACTTTCCCTTTGAATTTGGAACAAAATGTAGATATTCATTATTTTCTTATCTAGGCAACATTATATTGGATGCCCTAGCAATAGCAGTAAGTCAGGAAATTTTTTATTAAGTTATAAGTACTGAAAGGAAGAAATAAATCTGTCATTATCCACAGGCAACATATTGTGCATGTAGAAAATCCAAAGATTCTACAGAAAAACTTAAAAATTAATAATTGAATATATTAAGGATCCTGGATACAAGTAAATGCACAAAATTAATTGCATTTCTATATTCTAGCAATAAATGAATAAGAAATGAAAGTTTAAATAGGAACAATTTATAATAACAGAAAAAAACTACCTAGAAATAAATCTAACAAAAAATAATGTTCAAGTCCTCTATACTGAAAACTATAAAACATTAGTGAGATAAATTAAAGAAGAGCTAAATAAATGGAGAAATATGGCTTTACATGGATTAGAAAACTCAATATTTGTCAAGATGTCAGTTAGCCCCAAATTGATCAATAAATTTAACAAAATTCCAGTAAAGTGTTTTGGGTTTTTTTTTGAAATTGAAAATCTGATTCAAAATTTCTTTGAAATGCACACAACCAAACATTGTGAAGGCAATTTTCAGTAAGAACAATAAAGCTGACAAACCTACATTATCAAATATCAAGACACAAAGAATAATTACTATATGATTTCGCTTCTAGAATGCTCAAAAAAAATAGGCAGCTTTATACTTTGTGTTTAGGAATGCATGCTTAGATAGTAAAACTCTTCACAGCTTTCCTTAGATAAGTCATATTGGTGCTTTCCTTTGGAGGAGTGGTAAAAGTATGCAGTAATTGGATAAGGGCATGAGTTTCTGCATGCAGAATTCTACCTCTTGACTTATGTGGTGGCTATTTGAATGATGTCTTTGTGATAAGTCATTGAGCTGTCCATTTTTGTTTTGTATGCTTTTCTGTGTTGTTTTATGTTTCATGACAAACATTTAAAAAGATATACTCAGACTAAAGCACATATAAATATACAGTTGACCCTTGAACAACATGGGTTTGAACTGCGGACGTCCACTTATACACGGGCTTTTAAAAATAAATACATACTACAGTACTCCACAATTCATGGTTGGTCAAATCCACAGATTCAGAACCTCGGATGTGGAGTGCTAAATGTTAAGTTGTACTTAATTTTCGGCTGCACGCAAAGAGTTGGTGTCTCTAACCCCTGCCTTGTTCTTGGGTCAACTGAATTCTGAGATTGGTGCTTTGGAAGAAAGTAATCCCAGACTATGAGAGAATTTAACAACCAGAGGAAATAAAGCTTGAACTGAGCTTTGAAAGGAGAGTACAAGTTTAAGTAAGCCAGTGGAGAGTGGAGACGATGGAAAGAGCATTCCAGACAGAGGAATAGTCTGTGTGAATGCCCAGAAGTGGGAGAGAACACGGGCACTCAGGAATTGAATAAAGCCTAGTGTGCCTGGAACAGGGAGAAGTGCAAGGGTTGTTCAGTTTGAGGTTTGAATGGTTGACCAGGCTATAGAGAGGTTTGTAGGCCAGGTTATTCTTGTGAGCAGTGGGGAGCTATTGCAAGGTTTAGAGTGGGGTTTATTGGAGGTGACATAATCAGATTTGCATTTGAAAAAGTTAACTCTGGTTGCAGTGTGAAGAAGGGATCAAAAGGCCGTAGAACATATTACAGGGTCCTAGTCAATAGGCTATGGAAATAGTCTAGGTGAACATTGACAGGGTATTGGCAGTGGAGATGTGAGAAATGGATAGATATGTGGGAGTTCTAAGTTTGGAGACAAACTATTGAAACTTGATTGTTTTCTTGGCAAAATAATGCCTAGTATAATACTAGCTGCTGAATCCATTTTCTTTCAGATGATCACAAGCTTCAGTAAAGGAAACAATAACAATCCTGCTAATAAGCAGTTACATTTCTATCTTTAAGAAAAAGTAGTACTGTATGCACATATTTCTCCTGCCTGGTTCAAATTGGAACATAGAAGTTCTACTTCTTAGGCTATATCAATCAAGCCAGTTTCTTGTCTGTAGATGCAGTATGGTCCTTATTTCCCCAGTATGATTGTACAAAGATAGACCTTTTTTTGCTACATGACTTACAACAGTTAATATGCATGTAACCTTATGCACTGTATTGCCTCTCACTTTCTTTTGCATTTCCTTCCTAAGTCCCTAACATCTCTATCCCCACTACTTTATCAACTGCCCGTTGTATTGCACAGCGAATGATCCCACCTACTCCTTAGTGAAATTTCATTTGAAAAATTACCTTTTGAGTCAGAGTTGGCTCAGCAGTTGTCTGGGAGTCAACCTTTATATTCTACTTTCAGCAACACAGTTCCCCTAGTCATTAGAATTGGGGTGATTCATTTTACTCCCCTTTGACTTAGTTTTTACTTCTTTCATCACTTCCGTTGTTCAGTGATCATCTCAGAAAGGATTTTTAAAAATGAGATTTATATTATGTTATGGAAATGCTCCCTGAACATAATACTTGATTGCTGTAAATCCCAGATATCTAGGGCAGCATACCATCCCGGTGCAAGTGGAGAAAGTGATGCATGGTGATTTCAACTGATTCATCAGGACTATCAAATCAAGGCAGTCAAGGTTTTACTAGGTTTTAACTCTAACTGCAGATTTTTTATCATAGCTTTGTCCTGGTCGTTTGCATAAAAAGACAAATGTTTGTTGCCTGTGGTAAAAGGGATCAGATTAAAGTGACTAGGTTAAAGTAATCTATCACCGTGAATATACTCCTCAAGTGGGAACAAAATCCTGCTGGTATGCTACCCACATCTTACACTATTTTTTGAACAGAAGTTAGCTATTTGTTTGTAAGATATACATTAATATACGAAGCACTGAACAATTTTTGAACTTTAACTCTTCCTTTTAAGTCATTGCCTAATCATTATTCACTATATGACCACATAAGGAAAAGTTAAATAATTCATAAGTAATGCTTTGAGAGATGCATTGTTCAAAAAGAGCAGAATTACTTTTCCCGTTTCATGTAAGGGATTTCTGAAGTATATTCCTTAAAGAAAATAAAATATTAACAAGAAATATAGGGGGTTACTGAATACTTTTATTCTAAGTCATCTGATATTTCTCTTCAGAACTATTTAAAGGTTACTTTTACCACTTTGATACCTTTGTTCTTCTAGTTTTCTTAACCGTTCTCTCTGGGCAATAGTTTTTCTGGTCAAACTGAAAAATGTCCTCCTTACGTTTCATTTCTCCTAGTACAGCTAGTTCTCTTGGAATTTTTCCCCTTTTCCTCTATATTCAAGCTGTCATAAATGGATTTTGAGAAATGTCTGAGCAACTTGAGTAAAGCTGCTTTGGCTGACTGCATACAATATGCCTGATCAAAGACTCACTTCCAGGAAGAGACATGGAGCTTAGCCCATTTCTTCCTCTCCAACACTGCGTGCTATCACAGAAATTCATGTCAGTAAATTGTCCATTAGTGGCTGCACAGGGCTATGTGATCTGTTGTGATCTAGGTACGTCTTCCCACAGGATAGTGTGAAATCCACAATGCATTATGAAAATGATTCAAATCTATAATACATTTCAATTTAAGACTTTTTGCTACTTTTGTTGCATATTTATTGATCTACTGTATCTCTTCAGTAACAGCACTCTTCAAAGTTATTACCTATGAGTTTGTTTAAACTATGTTTCATCTGCAATATATCTACATATTTTTAATACAGAGTATAACATCAAATTTTCAGTATGCTTATGATGCTATAATACTATAGCAAATTATCAATCTCATTTACTTTGTGGTGTTTTTGTTTTGTAGTTATAGAATGATGGTAGAGGATGGCTGGTGGGTAACCCATTTCCATCCTGGGAATTTTCATTACCATTCACTTAAAATTTAAAATTCAGTCACTCATAACAAATGTGGAATGTGGTTTTATGTTTTGTTTAAACTCTTTATTGGGTATGAAAATGGTAACATTGTTACATTTTCTTTATCTTCTCTTTCTTTGGCTCTAATAGACCTAACTTTTAAAATATAAAAATTTATATCAGGCGTGTAACTCTCCCACTCCCATGTTTGTGTTTCTTATTTAAAGGCTGACTATTCGGTCTTATAATTGTAGCTAAAGATCACATAATTTGTAAACAACAATGCACGGTGTGTTGGATTGGATTTCATGAAATGCTATAATGAAGCTCTAGATTTTCCCAAAGACTTTTTTCTTTAAAATTTCAGCCTTGAATTTAGACAGAGCTTTGGGTTATTATGTTCACACTTTAGTTAGAAAGCACAAGGATATAAAAGATGAAAAGTCACCATTATTACTACCCTTACAATAACTGTGATTTAGACAGTTCATTTTTCAATAAGAGTAATACTGAATATTTTGAATCTCAAAACTCCAATTCAAAAGTTAGTCTTTTGGGCTTCTGTTTCAATATAGACAAACATATTCTTCAGTGATCATTTTGTTCATTTATTTAAAATCTCTTTTCTAATTCAACATTTGAATGCAAATAGCAAGAACAATGACTTCTTTTCCTGACTAGATACAGAGGTGAAAGAAATATGGGGCTGGAGCAAGGAATGATTTCAGGCAGGTAGTGACAAGACATGCACTTCCTTCAAAGGTGAATTTCAGCCAGGGAGTTAGATTTGTGCTTATGTGCTCCAATTTCTCTCTTCTTATTGGAGTCAGTGACTACCTCATGCTCTCAGCAGTACTTCCATTTTTGCCTTCTTTAAATGGAAGGTTCATGGAAAAAGACAGCATATATGGATGATTTATTATGTCTTGGAAAAGGTCACACTGGGAATAAATTACTAATTTTTTTTTATTCCTGAGCATGCACCATTTAAGCAGTTTCTACTATTGTTCAGATAACCATTTAAGAATCTGATTTTGGAAGCCTTTTAAAGAGTACTTATTTCAAAGAGAACATGCTTTCATTTCTGCTTATTTGCATACAAACTTCTGATATCCAAGAATTCTGATTTTGATTCTAGTTTTGAATTCTGTTTTCTTTCAATTTGCTGACAATTTTTTTTTTTTTCTAATTGGACTTGAACTTTTTACAGCAAGTTACATGTCTCTGCCAGCTCCTATGGTTTTATTTTACCCACCCCCACCCCCCACCCCTATTTTGTTCTACCAGAGACTTCCAGATCCAGTCATGGTCATTCATAGAATTTCCCTGCTAGGCAGGTTCCCATTATCCTTCAAGAGGAGATGTTAATTTGAGTAAATGCTTTTGTTTATTGCTGCCCCCATTTGAGACACTATCACTTAATGAATAACTTACAGAGAGGTACAGTTCCTTCTCAATTCACAGTTACCATTTCCACAGCTAGTGCAATTGTACTTTCTCCTTCAAGTTGACTTAAACGATTCCCTTTATTAACAATTCTTTACCTTCCTTTTGCAATGGTGTAATAACCATCACACAAGTTAAATTTATCTCGAGACTCCTTGTTTTAAATATTATTTTGACTAAACATGCATCAATATGAATTACACTAGGCACAAGCACAGAACTAGTAAGATAACAATTTTATGGGAAAACGTGAATAGTAGATAGTAATTCAATACTTCCTTTGCCTTTGTATTATAAAGGATCTATGTGTGTACTCAAAAATGTCAGAGAGTAGAATTTTATGATCTTGAAATAGCATTTTCCGAGCTGAGTTTTTTTTTAAGGGGTTAAAAAAGTCACACATTCTAGATGGTAAAAGTACTTGTGAGCCCTGTATCTTAGGCGGTTTTTCAAATGATTTGTCTTACTCCTCAGATCTAGACCTCAGAACCAGGGATAGTAGAGGTCATCTCTCACTCATATTAGACCCATCCAACTGTTACTTTTTTGATTTTTGATCACAAATCATCATTCTTGGTAGTGTCTATTCTGTGCTTGCATAAGTCTGACCTAATAAGAGAAAAGGTTTCCCACATCTCCCAGATAATATATCTTAAATTTGATTTCAGGTGACTGGAAAAACATTGAACACATTTCCCCCACATCTCAAATAACAATTTGTGGCTACAGTGCTCTAATGTGTTGGAGAAGAGAGCCCTTTATCCAGACCTAAACCACAGACAAGATGGTCTTGTGCCCCTGTAGTCAAGTAAGTGTCATCTCTGTCAGCATGAATCAGATTCACTTCTCAGCAATACAGCAGCCTGTAGTCCTTGCTAACAGTTCCTTTGAAGCTCTGTGAGGGCACCCATGCAGAAAAAAGAAACTCCCACCATCAGCCAGGGAGCTTGTGAATGTAACACAGCCAATCTCTGTGCATTCATATGGATGAAATAAACCAAGAGACAGTGCTTGCTGTTGATGGGCATTCTCCTTTAGGGGCCTTGCTTTTACTGTGTTGATAATTTTTGCAGAGCATGAAGCCAGGCATCCTTTGGACGCAAATGATTTATGAAGGTTAATTCTTTGGAGGAGGGCTGATTCCACAGTGTGTTTTGTGCGAGGTTACCCACCATCCTTTGAATTCTATGTGTGTGTTAATTGCAGCAATTTGAATTATTTTATTTAAATTGCCAGTGAAATTGTAGCAATTAGAATAGCATGAACTGTTTCTGTTGCTTTTTTTCTCTGCTGCATATGCCATTTTGGACTCTACCAGGTTAACTTCATTAGTGCTATGATTTACTCCTCAACTTTTATATCTGCAGGTTTTACACAGGATTGGTATCAGCAGCACAAGACTGACTTTTTTTTTTTTGCACATAACTTAGGTGATGCTACATAAAGCTGTGGCTCTCTTCAAATGGACAGATAGTTTTCTTTCAGTGATCATGTGTTAAAATTTCTATATTTTATATTTTAAATGTTAATACCTGCCTTGAGACTTAAGTGGTAAATCTATAGATTCCAAGTCTGAGTCTTCATCATGGACAGCTACTCTTGCCCTAAGCCCCATGCACAAAGATACTTAGGAAGGCTCTTTAGGAGTTTTTCATTCTTGATAGAAAAATATTACAGACAATTCTGATCATAGGCTTTTTCCTAATAGCACACATTTGCAAATAGAAGTTAGTAAAACTACCACATCCTTCCCTCACCTTTCCCACACACATTAAACCCCATTTCCTAACCATACACTTGAGAGTAAACTCCCTGATACCATAGTCGTGTATATCTGTTTGAGGAAAGACTACTTGAAGGACACATTTTTTCCCCCTGAATGTAAAATTTCTCTTTCTGGTGTGACGAACAAAGTTGATGGATAAAAGAAGACCCAACACAAGAGTTCATCTCCAATAGCTTGTTTGTCATGCCAGCTGAGTCAAATCTAAATATCCTTCTAAACTCTAATTTGAAAAGATACATGCACCCCATTGTTCATAGCACCACTATTTACAATAGCCAAGTCATGGAAGCAACTTAAATGTCCATTGACAGATGAATGGATAAAGAAGATATGGTGTATTTGTGTGTGTATGTGTATATATATATATATATATATATATATATATATACACACACACACATGCACACACACACAAACACATACCCCACAATGGAATATTACTCAGCCATAAAAAAGAATGAAATAATGCTATTTGCAGCAACATGGATGGACCTAGAGATTATCACACTAAGTGAACTAAGTCAGACAAAGACAAATATCATATGATATCACTTATATGTGGAATCTAAAAAGATATAAATGAACTTATTTACAAAACAGAAACAGATTCACAAACATAGAAAACACACTTATGGTTACAGAAGGGAAAGGGGGGGGATAAATTAAGAGTTTGTGATTAGCAGATACTAATGTATAAAATAGATAAACAACAAGGTCCTACTGTATAGCACAGGGAACCATATTCAATATCTTATAATAAACTATAATGGAAAAGAAAAAATAAATATCCCTCTTATAAGTTATAGGAAGACTATGAATACACAGTCATAGACACAAACCATGAACATTTTTAAGAGTTGCAAAGGAATTTATAATGTCACTTGCCTTGGTTCACTCATGTATCTTTTATGACATCTTAAATCGTTTTTCAAATTCTTTCTCACAATCTTTTTTTTTTTCTATAATACTTTTTGGTAAAGAATATCCTTAGAAAATATGTTTTATTTCTTAAGGTTAAGAACATTTTAAGAATATTCAGAGCATTTGGTATTTAAAACTAATAGGCCAAGAATGTTTTCTTAGATTGTGACCTTTCAAATACAACCCTAAACTGAAAATGTGATTAACCCACAAACATGCAAATATAACTCTCAAACCTGTTAGACAAAATTAGTCTCCCACCCCTCACAAACCATCTATTATAATATTTTTAATTATATAGGTTGTTCAGAAGCATTCAGCTATTCAAAATGTGAAATCTTGGTCAAATTTTGTTTCATAAGGAGATACATATGTAATTTTATGCCAGTTTTCCTAATGTCAAGATTATTATCACCAAGATCTCTACCAAACTTTCTATAGCAACAGGGTACAGCATAGCTCTGAGGACCCAATCTGTAAAATGTGTCACTGTCGCTAATCACAGTCTGACACTCTAAAGATTAGTTTACTATGAAAATGAATCTCAGGAGACTAGACCAGACAGAGAATGATTCATGGTTGCAAAATGAAATGCCACATTGTTTCAGGTATTGTAATTAACTTTTTCATGGTGCCAACCAGCTACAGCATTTGAGGTCACAGGGGAAGTGGTTATATCCTTGATCTAGTTGATTGTAGTTAGAGTAGCAGAATCACCACAGTTTCTCCTAGACCACACACGTGATGAGTCCAGGATAAATTCTTGTGAACACAAAAGTCTAGAATTCATTTTCTGAAAGAACAGTTTTTCTGGATGCAAGGCCTTGGGTCATAGAAGTGATTACCTTTGTTGCTTATTAGTGACTTTTGTTTACAGCTTTGCTCATTTGGAAATGAGCTAAGGAAAACCTGGCTGCACAGCCAATCATGGAGTAGAAATAAAATGGACCCATGTGAAATAGTATTGCTACTACAGATCTCCAAGTAATTAAGGAATGTAATTAAGTATGCTGTGGCCATTTATCATATGGTGCCTCTTGCTTGATCCAGTGTGAGCACAGGAGACCAGCAAAAACATTGCTTTTTTTTTTTTTTTCCCCTTGATTCTAATAAAGGAAACTGATGGTCTCTGTACTTCAGTTTATGACTTTCTACATATTTTAACTGAGTCATCCCAGTGATGTTCTCCTCTTGTGAATTTTCTTCCTGCTGAAAATTTTGTTTTCCTAAAAATGAGAAATTCTAATGCACCCTAAAAAAGAATAACTTTTCACATACATGCATTCACACAACCAAATTTAAAAGATACTCTGCTTCTTTACCTTTATAAATTTCGTTCATTAATCTCTCCTCTAAATTCCTAAAGGTTTTATAATTCAAACCAGACATTCCACCACTTGATTATACACTGTATGTTGTAGTCATTCATGTGGTGATACTTAAAACAGGGACAGGCCCGGAGGATGCTTTGCAATGACTGGACTTCTTCCTCAAGGGTACATTTGGTGATTTACAACCCAAACTCTGTTCATTATTTTTGTAGTTGAGACATAAACCCAGAAAATAATAATGATACTTATTCTTTTAGCTATACCTCTAAGTGTTCCTATAATAATAAAGATGCATAGAACATTTTAATTTTCTGTATGTTTTTATAGAATAATACATATAAATATGTGATAACTTTATGTCAGTAGATAAATTACATGGCCATTAAAAGAGAAAGGGAAAGAATGATACCATTTTCATTTGGAAGAGACTTCTGATAGCAGAGTCCTGGTTTCTGCCATGTAGAGGTACAGTTTTCACTTGAAAAATCAGTCAACCAAAGGCAAATCCTTAAGGAATAGGGTTTGAAGTTAGGCAGAACTGGGTTTAAGTCCCTATTCAGTTGCTTACAATCTTTGTGACCTTGTAAAAGCTGTTTATTTATTCTTTGGGTGAGCCTCACTGTCTCTTCATCTAAAGAGAAGAGAACATTCCTTCTTGGGATTGCTGAGCTGGTTCAGCACGTAGATATGTGAACACATCTCACACAGTGCCTGGCATCTGACAGGGGCTCAGATAGCTTTCTCACTTACTGGAGAGATCTCAGGGACACAGAGAAAGAGGATATTGTCTAATATAGGTCATCATTGTATATACTATGGGGAGATTTCCCAGTGCTGACATTGTCAAATTTTTACTTGCATTATGAAGTTTTATTTCTTAATTTCCTCAACCCGTATAAGCTGCAGAAAGATGAGACTAAGTATGAAATTTTGCATAAAAGAATTTCCAAGACAATTTTTAAGTAAACAGAAGATAGCAATTTTGAATAGTACCCTTTTACAAAAAAATGAAAAAGAAAGAAAGAAAAGTAACATGGATTACTCCCTTATGCCATATTTTAATTTTGGACTTACTCATATGAATTTAATTCATTAAAGCTTCAGTGTTTAATTATTTTAAGAATTATATAAATTACTGACATTTCAAAGAATAAATATTTTTAATGTTTAGTCACAAGAGTTTATACTCCACAAAAAATGGAATTTTAACTGTACTTTCTCATAAAATAAATTAGAAAATTATTTCCCATAAGAGGTTCCTTGACCATGCTCTTGTCTCAGTGCATATATTTGTTTCTTTCTCTCTCTACTGAAAGACAGTGAAGGGATGCCATAGCAGTGGCCATGCCATATGTTTTGTAGGAAGATGTGGCAAACAAATGATTTAACAATAGTCATTTGCTCTCCCTAGACTCAAAAAAAATGTAGAAAAGAACAATATGGTAGAGTTATGGTTTAGTTATATAGTTCATTGCACTAAAAAGATCTTAAATAAGTACCTTCCACTTCTTTGTTTTTCCCAGAAATTTTCAGTACTATCATCTCTCAAATGATCTAGCCTCATGACATACCCATGAGAACTACAAGAAAGTTGTAATTGATATAAAAAAGTAGCAGAGTTAAAATATAATTTCTATATGTTATAGGAAGTTATAAACATAGATTTAAATAACTATTTTATTGTTTAATTTACTTGTACATCTTACCAATATATTTATAGTTGTTTTATTGAACTAGTGGTTGACATCTGCTAAAATTGAGATCATTCTGATTTGTTTGCTAGTGGAAGAGGTTCCGAATGGCATGATAACCTACTCCTTCACTAAAATGTGTTTGGTTTTGAAGAGAAAATCAAACTTGCAACCAAGTAGATGCTGGTAGTAAAATTTCATCAAATGGAATCGAATAATTTGTTTCTTTACTTTTGAATTTTGTATATACTTTATTCTGCATGACTCATATTCTCTAAATGAAAAGGTTAATAATTACCAAAAGTTTTAGTTAACTTGCACCTTTCCCCCATTAATTGATTTAGCATTAAGTTTCCTATGTAAGAAATGTAATAATAATTAAAACACTTTTGTATACTGTCTAATCTCTCTATATAAATATATAAATGAATAAGTAATTAATGAATAAAGAGGAGAAGAAGAAAAGGAAAAGAGAAATATTGAAGACTTTATATTCCAGGAACCATTAATTGTTGTTTGTTGAATTTCATGAGACTATACTTACATCTCTATAATTTTTCAATCTCAAATTTTGAAAATTCAACATAGTGCCAAATATATTATTGCAGCTACATGGGTCTGTCAACACACCAAGTTTCTGTGTGTGTATCTACATATTTTTCCCTAGTCTTTCATTGAAGAACATTTATTGAATACTGGACGAGAGGTTGATATAGATGAATACATTTCTAACTAAATATAGAAAGCTCATTAAGACACAGTCTCTGACTTTTAAGTGTTTGCAGCCAGAAGGAGAAACAGATATGGCAATAAAGACATTAAAGAGAAGTCTGATGTCAAGTGACCATAGCCCAACTAAATAGGCCTAATAATCAGAGGAACTGAGTTGGCTCAAATAACTGATAGTCCAGGTCATTTTCGGGAAGGACAGATGTATCAGTTATGTAGTCAGGAATCTATATTTCTCCAAATTTTGGCTTCAACACCTCTGATCTGTCTGGCTTACCTGATTTAGGCAGATTCCAAATTTACAGAGGCAAGGTAAACACTAGAAGTGACAAACTCATCAGGAAAAAGAAACTTCCTCTTTCCAAGTAGCTCTAAGACAGTACTAACCTAGAAAACACTTCACTGTCCCAGAGTATGAGATGCTGTCAGTAGGAAGCCTTGGGCCACATTCTCAGGCCTAGAGCATGCGGGGTTATATCCCCCAAAACATATGAGGCAGAAGGGGATTCTTCAGAGGAAAATCAGGGCTCTGTTCCCACAGGAGAGGATCCTGAGTGCCAGGCAGGGCAGACAAAAGATCATAGGTTCAAGTACTTAGAGTGACATGCCATCTACATTGTTGTTGCTATCTTTGTACCTAGGGAAATGGTCCTAATTCTCAGTCAAAAAATATTAGTGTCGTGTCTTAGCTGCACGTACACAACAGCAGCCATGTATTTTTTTCTGCCATGCACTCAGCTCTAACACCCACTTACCAAGCAAACTGATGTTGCAATTTCTAGCAGCCAAGCTCAGAGTTGTCTTGTTGTCTAAAGACCAGCCAGTTTCCTGCAGGCAATTCATAAAAGGATCACAGCACATGTGTACCCAGGGATTATTAAGGGTCATAGTCATAGCATTTCCCTTCCCATCAACCTGGCTAACTCGTACTCATCTCTATAAACATGTCTCATAAGGTCTCTGCGACAAGGTTCAGTTCCTGACCCTTCCTTATGCGGGAAGAATAGACTACTATTCTTTCCTTTGGGGGTTTGTGTGGGGAGAGAGATGAGAGGGAGATTGTGATCACTTGCTCTTTTGTTCTAGAGGAGCTGAAAAGGAATTATGAGGATGATGGTACTAGATAGAGGTAGAGAGCACAGTGAACAGGGGAAGATACGAACAAAATTATGGATGACGTTTTGAAACATTGTGCTATCATTTCATAACAGCATTAATATTCTCTATATGCCATTTTTAATTTTATACTGTGTTGTCATAAGATAGGCTTAATACATGTAAGAGAGTTGTTACAAGTATGTGTATAGGTAATATAAGATTATCTGATTGCTGACTATGGAACTACTGGAGATGGAATCTCTCTATAAACTGAATAAAATAAGCACTGACAGAAGCACCAAAGAAATGGTTATTAAGTTCAACTGAATAAATAAAAGTTTTTCTTTTCCTGATATTGGTAGTAGAATTGTTTTATTTTTAATCACTTTAAGCACCAAAAGGTTTATTTGGCATTTTTTTCTTAATGGAGACTTCCCTAAATCAGCGTTATAATACTTTCTATATTCTTAAATAAATACACCGAACATTTATAAAACTTTTGTCTTTTCTCCAGGACCATCTACAATTTGCTGTGATTAAACAAAACCAATCAAAGTACATAAAGCTCATTTCTCAGCTCTCTGGACTTTCTGAATTCTGGTGGCTGATGACTACGACTTGTTTCTTCCTTTTCTCTTAGGTTGTGTATCAGCTGTCCCTTTGCTCTCACTGTCCCTGTGCTTATGTAAAATAATGTTGTATTCGAAGTTCATAATAGTGATTATGAATGTTACGGAAAATCAAGAAGCTCTTCCTTTTTCCAATTTTCCACTTTTAAACTGCTAAAGACTTAAAAGTCAGAATAGCAAGTTTGTTATAATTGCTTGTAAATTAAAATTAAGTGTCTCTGTGTAAGACCCACGGAGTTCTGCATAAGGGATGCTCTCGGGTGTATGGTGTATAGATTTTAAAAATGGGTATGTTTGTGCTGTGTAACACTTTACCACGGACTTCTGTGTGTGTTATGCTATTTTAATACTCAAAATATCTGTGAATTAGCCAGGACATAAATACTATCACCGCTTTACAGGAGGGAAAATTGAGGCTTAGTTAAATGAATTGACCAAAGTATGTCAGATAGGTGGTCATTGGCAGAGCTGAAACTAAAACCTCTGTCTCATTCCACATCTGGTGTTACTTCCATTACTAGCTGCTCTGGTCAGTATTCTTGAGATCTGAAGTACCACACTGTGTGAATTCTAGCTAGATCAACTGTCTTTTTATTCTAATATAGAAAGGCCAAATGGCAATCAGCCAACCAATGTGGGACAAGTTTCACTTAACTTTTGTCTCTATTCGTATTCTGTTTCTTAATACATTTATGGAAACTCTGAGGGCAAGAGTGTGTTTGCTTATTGACATCTTTTTATTGACATCTTTTTAGCCCACTCTTGAAAATTCAGTCAAACGATAAACTGAGGTAATAGTTTCCCAAAGGAAACTCTACTTATAACTGACAACAAGGCTTCAATCTTCCCCTAGCCTTGTGGAGTAATCTGGGCCCTATACCAACCCCTTTTCCTCTTTAGTCTGCACGTGTCTAGGACAAGACAGGACTTAGCTTTAGAAAATAGGGAACTGACAGACTAGCTATAAGTTATGGCTGTCAGTCATTTTATTAAAATTATTATTCTCTTGATAATTTTTAATGTTGTAGTCACTATGCAGGGTTGGGATGGACCCTCCACCCAAAATTTGGTTTGGGTGTTGAGAATGATGATGCCATACATTCAACAGTGTTTAAAAAGGTTTGGTATGCAAATAATGAGGCTTTCTGGGGAGAGCAGGAAAGGCTCCTAAGTAGTCCAAAAATGACTTTGGAGAGCAGGGGTAACAGCTAGGTTGGAGTTTTATGGTGGATGGGGGTGGACCTGGATGAGGGTTCCCATATGTGGATTAGGGCTCGCATGGTCTCAAATTCCCGCCAGTGTCAAAAGAAAAAGGGACACTTGGCTTCCTATTAGCTTGCCCAGATTTGGGGCAGAAGGGGAAGAGATTGGGGCTTGAAAGCTGTCAGTAATCAAATATTTTAAAAAATGAAGTCAGACTCCATTATACCTAATAAATATTTAAGCAACTAATTTAAAGAAACATTTGCTGTAGTCATCAAGCTTTGTTTGTAAATCCTGTCTTTACATTAAGCCCACTCCTGTAAAGATGAGTGATTTAGGCTTCTAGGGTGCTGGTGATTCACAAATGGAGAAAATTGCTTTCCCTAACTTTCTTTGTGAATAATATTAAGCTAACCAACACACAAAACAAATGGTTGAGCAGACGCGAACCTACCTCCCAGGAAGGGCTCTCCATCACAGATCTCTCTTATGTATTGGCTCTTCACAAAGGCTTTGACTGCTCAGGGGTCTCTGTATACTAAACTATATTCTGTCAGTGCTCTGTGAAAATTAGACAATGGTGATAAATTGGAGATCTATGGGGAAGCAAACAGCAGAGCAGTCTGGCTGCTTCTGAATGACCATCAACAGGATTTGCTTTCTTTTTTATCTCATTCAGCTGTGTAATAGAGTGCTTGAAGTGACCCCAGGAAGTCCCTTTATCCTGGGCAGAAGGGGTTTGTGAGTCTTGATTTCAATGCCCTTTTATACTACTCACTGTCAAAGGGGACGCTGTGTAAAGAGTAAATCTGTAACAGAAATGGCTGCCATGACAGCCTTATAGAGCCAGCGTCAAAAACGTTAGTGAACAATTTAGTAGGCCATCAAGCACATGAATAGTCTGGGCCTTTTGCCATATACCATCCATCTAGGTGGGAAAATACTGCAGCAGGATCAGAGGACAGAAGTGGGGGGACAATGGCACACTCCCTGGTGTCAGAGTGACCTTTTTGTTTGCTTAAAAGGCTGATCATCCCCACACCTGACACAAGGTCATTTTTCTCTGAGGACCTGTTAGGAGCTTCATAGGGAGTCCAGAGGGATTATTTTTCTGGGTCCTATTACAGCTTTCACCACAAGTTGTATCAAAGCCTCCTCAGTTAAATGTATCATCTCATTTTAGATGTGTAATCTCAGCCCATTTTAATTCTGAAAGTCCATTCTAATCTCCCTTTTTGATAGTAGGTTTGTCTATGCAGAATGATTCCTGATCACAATTTTTATTATTTTTCTAGTGGGGTAATAGTTATAAAATATTTTATACTATAAGATTTCAATTCTGTTTTCTAGCTTCTGCATCTCTTTCAAAGTTAGACGATTTTTTTTTTCCTTTGGACAGAAAGCACATTCTTGCTTTTGCTTTCCAGCTTAGGTCTTTGAAAGAGCATAAACTATATAGCATGTTAATATTACTGCTCTCTGCACGTTTCCAGGTGTGTGTGTGTGTTATTTTCCCTCATTCAACTATTGCTATTATCTAACTCTTGGATGATGAATGAATCAGATTGCTAGAAACATTACATCAAGTACATGGGTAGACTATAAGCTCCATGAGAGCAAGAGCTCATTCTGTCTTGCTCACCAGGCCTCAGTGCTTAGTGTACTACTCAGTTTAACCTAGTGTTCAGTAAATATTTGTTGAATGAATAAATAAACAAATGCTATAGAACTGCTTTTCCTTGCAAGCATTTACCAGAATTGTCTGTGTTGGCTGTTATTCTTTTGCTTTTTAACTCTTTATTTTACCTCTATTTTTTGGTTTCATTTTTTGTACTTACAAGTAACAGGCAATGTTGATGTGTTTGAGGAAGACAAGATCTGCCCTTATACTTCTGCAGCGTCTAACCTTATCGCCATCCCTACCCTCTGTGTGCCATGCTTATGTCACAAAACATTGATCAATATTCACAACTGGTTTAGAAAGTTATTTGGCAATGTCAACTTAGTGTTACTCTCTGTTTTTCCTAGGAATGTCTATGCACCATGGTACTTTTTTCTCATCCATCTTAATATATTGGGTGGGCCAAAATGTTCGTTCGGTTTTTTCCGTAAGATGGCTCTAGTAGCGCTTAGTTGTCTTTAACTTCATTTGAAACAATTTTGTTAGATTACACATGACATCTGTCATATCAGCATGCATTTAAAAAAAGACTTATCAAAATTGGTGAATTTTTGTGTAGCCATTTTAATATTGAAGATGGAAGAAAAAAAGCAACATTTTTGGCATATTATGCTTTATAATTTCAAGAAAGATAAAAACGCAACTGAAATGCAAAAAAAGATTTGTGCAGTGTATGGAGAATGTGCTGTGACTGATCGAATGTGTCAAAAGTAGTTTGTGAAATTTCGTGCTGGAGATTTCTTGCTGGACAATGCTCCACGGTCGGGTAGACCAGTTGAAGTTGATAGTGATCAAATCGAGACATTAATTGAGAACAATCAATGTTATACCACGCGGTAGGTAGCCAACATACTCAAAATATCGAAATCAAGCACTGATAATCATTTGCTCCAGCTTGGTTATGTTAATCGCTTTATGTTTGGGTTCCACATAAGTTACTCGAAAAAACATTCTGGACCGTATTTCCGCATGTGATTCTCTACTTAAACGTAAGGAAAACATTCCGTTTTTAAAACAAATTGTGACGGGCGATGAAAAGTGGATACTGTACAATAATGTGGAATGGAAGAGATCGTGGGGCAAGCAAAACGAACCACCACCAACCACACCAAAGCCCGGTCTGCATCCAAAGAAGGTGATGTTGTGTATATAGTGGGATTGGAAGGGAGTCCTCTATTATGAGCTCCTTCCGGAAAACCAAACGATTAATTCCAACAATACTGCTCCCAATTAGACCAACTGAAAGCAGCACTAGATGAAAAGCGTACGGAATTAGTCAACAGAAAATGCATAATCTTCCAACAGGATAACGCAAGACCGCATGGTTGTTTGATCACCAGGCAAAAACTGCCACAGCTTGGCTGGGAAGTTTTGATTCATCTGCCATATTCACCAGACATTTCACCTTCAGATTTCCATTTATTTCAGTCTTTACAAAATTCTCTTAATGGAAAAAAATTCAATTCCCTGGAAGACTGTAAAAGGCACCTGGAACAGTTCTTTGCTCAAAAAGATGAAATGTTTGGGAAGATGGAATTATGAAGGTGCCTGAAAAATGGAAGAAGATAGTGGATCAAAAGGGTGAATACATTGTTCAATAATATTCTTGGTGAGAATGAACAATGTGTCTTTTATTTTTACTTAAAAATTGAAGGCACTTTTTGGCCAACCCAATATAATGTGCCCTGAGACTAATGGTTGCAAGTTATTTTACACAGGATAGCCTTACTTCTGCCTTTTTAAGCTAGAAGTCCTATGTTTAACTACACAATGATTAAGCCTATTGCTTAGTTTCTGACTGACTCCCAGCTTAGAGATTTCATATCAGTTGATGTCTAATTTGCCATCACCTCAGAGTACTGTTTGACCTCAGTTTCCTTTCTCACTAACACGGTTAACCCGCTCATCCTACTGCTACGCACAAGCTCTGTGGGCCACCCAGAAGCATTTTTGGATCTTCCTGAAGCACTAAGAAGGAATGCAAACAGAAAAAATCTCCCCTTTTTCTTCCTGGAAAAAAAAAATCTGGAGCAGATGTTGAATACTCAGTGCCTTTGCTGGGAAGTATGTAGTGTGCATATGGGAATTATTATGTCAGCTGTAAGCAAATAGGGAGTGGTCAGTGCTATGGTAAAGCAAAACCTATATGCTCTGACTAAAGATTATCAAATCCTATTTTTGTAAGAACTGTACAAACAAAACAGAATGCATTTTTGAACCATGTTTGGACTATAGGCTACCTTTTCATTCACTGATCCCAAGACTCCTTGGTGACTTCCTTAGCCCTTTCATAGATTCAGTAAATTGTGTTTGACTTTGGCATAGAGAAAGATGCATGGATGGACACTCTAGCTCCTTAGTCATTTTCCTTCAGAGTTAGAGATTCGGTTGTGTGTCTTTTCCTTTGTTAACGGTAAATTTAAGACTACTGCTTCCACATATCCTTGAAGCCATGGCATTTGGCTCTTCTACAGTCTACTTACTGCTTCACTGTCATATACTGACTGCCAGATTATTCCTCTTCATTCATGGAAGACTTTGACACCCAATTCATATGTTTACTCCCTGCCCCAGAGACCTGTGGACTTTATGTGACTTCGCAAATGTGTTGGGAAACTAGCTTTTGAATAGTCTGGTCTCGTAGGTGCCTGACTTCTTCATCTTTAGGTATCATTACTTCCATGCATTTTATCCACTTATTCCCATGGTAATACTCTGAGCCTTCCCATCATCTGGAAACATTACCCTTTTAAAATCCTAAATTCAAACATTCCATTGTCTGACATAATTTCCTAACCTTCAAACAGTCTAAGTAAGCTACTGCTGGTCATCCTCATTTAGTTATACAATCCTTTGGTCCATCTACTTTTTCCCTATTGGGTTCCTCTCCTTGCCCCTACTTTATTTTGTTTCTTCTTAAGATTGGACTTAAGTTACCATTACTTTTCATGACTCTTTTAGCAATATTTTCAATTCTATTACCTGTTCTGCTGATAAACTTGCACAGGAAAGACATCTTGATTAATCTAATAATTAATTAATTAATTAATCTAATAATCTTGCCTTCCTGATTTTGAAGTGCTAACACAGCTGAAGAATTTATAGAATGGTACAGTTTGGTTCAACATAAATTTATGTCTTCAGCATCCACTGTGCATTTAAAATTGCTTCTCAGTCTTTCCATGTTTTTTTTTTTTTAACCATCTCTCTCTTATTTTTAAATATCTCTCAGAAGACCTAATTTACTAACTTTTCTCTCCCACATAGCCTCACCTCTGCTTCCTGCTGGTTCCTTTCTGTAAGCAATTGAACATTTTGTCACTATGCAAATAAATAAAACACAGAGAGGAAAAAACTAACACAGAAACAAAACAAAATGTCTCTATAATAACCTCTTTAGATACTATGGTTCCTTCTTTCATTCACAAAATTTTTTATATAGGTTACTTTTTCTACTTCCTTATCATTCATTCTTTTCCCAGCACTTTGTTCTTACTGCTGTTGCCAAGGTTATCATTGTTGATAAATATCAAACAGTGTCAGTCCGTATCTTCCTGAACATTTTAGTCATGTTTGACACTGTTGACCTCACTGTTCTTGAATAATATTACTTTTGCTTTGTTGACACCAACTCTCTTGGGTTTTCTCTTACTATCCTGGGTGCTGCTTCTCAGTTTAGTTTCATTTTCTATACCTAGCCCTTATACCAGCTTTAGTAATTTATACTGTCTTATTTCTCTACAACTGTATTGAATCTATATTTTACACATTTGCTCTATACTTTCCATGTCACTGTGAGCTAGACATCTCCATTTGGAGGTCCTTGAGGTACTTAAATCTGAATATGCCCCAAACTGAACTCATTACCTCCCTTCTCCTTAATTCTGTTCTTTTCCTACTCTTCCCTTTCCCTGTGAATAGCACCATACTTCATCCTGTTTCTCAATCTATAAACTTGGACTTCATGTTTTCCCTCCATCATTCTTCACACAGAGTTAACTATTAATCCTACCAATTTTACTACTAAACATTCATTGATTAAACTCATCCACAGCTTTGTAAAAAAGTTTACCAAAGAGACAGGGTGCAATAAAAGTGTACTATGGGAAGATCTAATTTATATTCTGCAGTTCAAAGAGAACTTACATTAAGTTGATAACTAAAGAGTGACTGAGAGCTATCCAGGTGTGGAGAGTGAGAATGGCCATGGGATGCAAGGCCCCCTAGGAGGAAGGAACAGCAAATAAAAAGAACTTGGAGTCTAGTGGGATCAAGGCACAATGAAAAAAAAACAAAAAACAAAAAACAGAAAAACAAGTAAGTATCAGGGTAAAGGAGAGAATGGGAGGAGATGAAGACAATATGGAAAGTCAAGGCTAATTTATAGCAAACTTTGTGTCTTCTATCAAGAATTTGAACTTTAAGAACAAAGGAAAGTTGAGTTCTAAGCAGGAGGGTAAGGTGACCTGGTAATATTTAATTTGGTAACAATAGGGAGTGGCTGATTTCATAGTATGATTTTCATGCACACACACATATATGTATATATACATATATGTATGTATTATATATATGGTTTTCCTATATGTTCCATTAGGTTGTCTTAAATAGCTTGCCTGCCTCACCAAAGAGAAGACCCTTGATGAAAGGAATGTTCCTAATAACCCAGGCAGTTCTTTCTGGAAAAGATAATTTTGATTTCTGCTATAAGACACATTCTGAAAGTTATTATCTACCTCTATATTTTTCACATAGATTTGGTAGGTTTCTTTCCAAAGGACCAATTTTTTTTTCCCAACTCACATGATATGGTGCATATAGGTGGCTATTTTAAGACCTGTTCACCTCTAATTGAGAGGTTATACTGTTAGTGGTTAGGAGATTTTATTCTGATTTGATAAATAATGAATACTTTTCTTTGATAGCACTTTTTAGATGCAGCTGGATGAAAAATCAACCACAAAGGGAGTTCGATTTTATTTATCATTAATTTTGACATGTTTCCCCAGATGTTTTCTGGGAATCACTGTAACCTGTTTGATTTGTCTCTGTATAATGGGAAGCAGATAGCCTCAATTAGTGTACTGATTAGTAAGTTCTTTAATGAGTTTCAGTAGTTTTACTCATTATTGCTGATACAGTACACTGAATCCTGGAAGCTGGGATTTGAGCATTATTAGAACATAAAACCTGAACCATTGCAGAATTGCTTTTCTATGGCATATTTGTTGTTTACTGGTTACTTCTCTCTTGTGTGTATGTGTAAACAGAGAAGACATTGAAACCACATGGAAATGAGTCTGTAGACTTGTGAAGTTTTCAGATTTGTTGATGAGTCCATGCAAGCCACAGATAAATGGGGAACTGGCTGTCAACTACAGAATTGTTAATTCATTCTGAAGACACGGCTGATACCAAGAACCAAAGCAGACCACAGCCTCACTTCCTGATTTTAATGAATATGTGGTATTTTGTACAGAGAGTTTATCTGGGTTCCCCTTCATATAAGGAAGAAATAAAATACCTCATCCTCAAGGACTGGATTACCTCTTTCAGAAGGCAGTTTAAGCATAGCAGCAGAATTTATAGAAAGATATCAGAAAGTTACTTTTGCCCTGAACAGGGAGCAGTAAACATCCACTGTTTATACATTACCAAGAAAATAGATGAACCCTCTTCTCTGGCTTAGTATCTGAGTCTTCCAAACAAGAGGATTTAAGACCTGTGGGATCTTCTAAATTGCGTAGGTACTTGGATAGTAATGGCCTTTTTTGTTGGAACAGGAATATAGAAACCATGGTCAAAGCATCAGCCTTTCTCCTATGAAAGTTTACAGCCAATTTTCCTTCTATTTCTATTAGGGGCATTTATTGTTATAGCTGTGATGTGCCAGATCAAGCAAAGACAAGAGTATCCTGCAAATGCCTGTTAGAGAACTTCTCTTCCAAAGAAAGTTGCTTCCTTGTTGCCACATTTTATGGTAACATAAAGTTTCATGACATTTATGGAAGTGTGTGTCATGAAGCAGATGGCTTGTTAGCCTGTTTTAGTAATCTCATTCATATCCATACAATATTAAAACTTTTCCAAGTTCATGAACTATAAAAGAACGCTAGATGCTGTGTAGTCCAAAGAATCCTTTAATTATTAAAATTAGATATGCCAAAGGATTCAAACCTGAGTGGAAATTAAAGAAAATCTTTGAATCAAGATAAGGATGCTGAATTTGATTCGTGTGAAATTACTTCTCTTCAGGAGGTACTGAATTTCTACTAGTATTAGAAGTACTAATTCAACTTTATCTCTTATTACTTCCTGACATAAATCCTTTGTGAGAGCTAAACTTATAAGGACTGTTCACTTCCCTAGGAGCATGAAACATACTCTCTTAATTCAGTGCTTTTGCACATGCTACCTTTATGTCTGAAAAACTTTTCCTTAGTTTTCTCGCATCCAACTTTGAAAAACCTACCTAGATGTCAAGGCCCATTTCAAACAAAACTTCCTTTAAGAATGTTTCCATGATCCCTGCAGTCATGTGTGATTCCTCCTTCCTCTGAATCACGTCATATTCCTCTATGATGTATTACATCTTGTCTAATATTATGTTCATGTATGTGTTTGTTCTCTGTCATCCATTACATAACCCTTTTATGACTGATGACTCTTTTTACTTTATCTGTGTATGAGCCCAGATTGCCTAATGGAATGTCTTAAAAGTAGTAGGTGTTTAATGGATATTTACTGAATTTTATTTTTTAAATATTCTTATAAAAATATTATAAAATATTCTTTTAGTAGATGTTATTTTTTGCTCTTTAAGTGTGAAGATCATATGATCTTTTTACTTTGACTCTCAGGCAGTTCTGAGCTGAATTCTGTTCATTTACAGTACCTTCTCTTAACCTTTGCTGATATAATTTTTCTCTTCTTTGTCCTTTAGCACCTAGCCCTATCTTTTTACTCTTATTTCTGTGGTTATGGATTTTATTACAGCTGCTAGCTACACCAGCTTCTCACTCATTCACTTATGAGACATTTATTGTCTTTTACATAGTAAACATTAGGCTAGACACTAAAGATATGAAGATAAATAAGACACAGCCGACACTCTCACGAAACTCACAGCCTAATAAGAGTGTAGTTGAAGTACTGAAACAATTACAACAAAGTAAATAAAAACAAAAGCATAGCTTTCAGTTCTTTACTCTTTCCCAAAGGTGGTAGGAAGACATCATTTTTGCCTCAGGACAAACTTGGGCTTTTTCTTGCTTGTTCTTAAGAGTTCTGTGTGATACTAGAAGGCTCCTTTGCCCCCTTCTTCAGTCATCTTTTTTTGAAGCAAATATTAGTAGTTATAGGCCTCTCTTCATTCAGAGAGGATGCCAAAGGAAAACCCCAGATCAGTGAAAACCTATTATCCTCTTTGGTATTGCAAACATTTTACTTCCTTTGGTAGAAATGAATAAGTTATTTAAATCTATTCCCAAGGTAATCTTGAATCAGATTGCCAGAAAATATTGCTTTAGTGTCAACCTCAAAAGACAGCCATTAGGTTTAACAATGAGCATCCCGATATTGACTTTTTCTTCCTTGAAGCTTATCTACAGTAGATTCACAGGGTGATGTTTACAGGTACATAATAGGAAGATGGCATTTTTCACCATCTCTTATTACAAGATCTTGCTTTTCAAATTTAGATAGGTTTAAGATGTATTTCT
Organism: Balaenoptera borealis; assembly: GCF_965194805.1. Classification (NCBI taxonomy): domain Eukaryota; kingdom Metazoa; phylum Chordata; class Mammalia; order Artiodactyla; family Balaenopteridae; genus Balaenoptera; species Balaenoptera borealis. The sequence goes on from NC_138860.1 coordinate 130,306,924, forward strand.
GAAATAGATTAACAAATAGTTTTGTATCCCTGATTCGTGTTGTGGAAAGAACATTAACTTAACAGATGGGAGACTTGAGTTCACATTCTAATTCAGGGTACTTAGCGTCACCAAATTGTTGATGGCTGGAACCTCTCTCAACCCCGATTATCTTACCTACAAAATGAAAAGATTGGACTAGTATAGTCACTAAGATCTTTTTCAGCTCCAAAATTTTATATTGTTGCAGGTTTGATTTAAGAGGTTCTGTGAACAAAATTAATTAATTAAAATAAAGATTATTTTATTTAATTTCTTCTATGTTCTTTCCCTCATCCCAGTTAAAATGAGATCTTCATTAAGTTTGCTGCATTAAAAAAAAAGTATTCTGAGTATAAATTTATAAATGTTCTGTTTTTACAAACATGAGGACTCTAAAAAAGAGAAAAACTATGTTTGATCTCTGCAACTTGGCAGATAGTAATTGGACTGATCACTTTGAAAATTCACCGTTGGCCAATTAGCGATAGCCAGTGCATTTAAAATATGCATTCTGGATGACTAATCTTACATAAAATTATGTACAAAAAATCACATAATTATAATCAGATCTCCATTTGTTTGTAAAAAAAATGATTTTTTTCCAATTAGAAAGCAAGCAAAGTGAAGCATGAGTTTTTTTCTTCTTAAGCCTTTACTAAAACCAGTATCTAATGATATATCAGCAATATAGGTAGTTTAAAAGCAAACAGACAAAAAAGCAGTGTTGTACATGCCTGTATAGTATTTAGGGTTCATCATGAGTCCTTCTCATTTCCATCACGACCAAACCTCCCTCTCTACCTGTCAAAATCGTAGCCAACTCCTGGATAGTCTTTCTTAATTAGAAGTCTTGAAGATTATCATGACATATTTATAATTTTTTTAAAAAAAGTTCTCTCTGAAATGTGGCTGGGATAAACACATCGTTCTTTACTATGAAATCCAAAGGTTGTACAGTCTCCTTCACATCCTGACCTCTCTGTGTCAAAACAATTACCAGCCAATTTTCAATAATGAGCAATCATATAATCATAAGATTGGAAGAGACCTTGAGAGGGCATATGGTTCACCCTCCCATCCCAGTTTGGGCTGCACTGAAATCATCTTGGAAAGTAATCCTCTACCCTTTTCTTTCACACTTAAAAACGAAGGATCCATAGTCTCTGAGCTCCAGTTAACCAGGGTAGTAACTTGCTTGATTGTGCACTTTTTATTGGTTTTCTTTTCTTCACTATCTCATTCCCCATTCCCCTGCTGACGTTTCCTGGGATCGACTCCCAAATGAACTACTTGCACTCAAATCCTCATCTCAGAATCCACTTTAGAGGAACTCAATTAAGACACTCCGATTATAGCCCTTAATAAAGAGGTCATCAATTAAATAAAGAAAGCATTAGATTGATTACATAAATGTTAACCTAAACAGGATCTCCTGATGTGTATATTGTTACTAAAAACCAGGTTGCAAAACATCCTTCACATAAAATAGCTTTTTTTTAAATTAGTCATTATCCTGTTTCTAAATCATGATCTGCTTAGTTTTAACTTTCATAATGATAATAGAGGTATCCAAATCAATAATTATATATTTTAATCCACAATGCAGCCATTTCATCCAGGAATAGCTAGAACCAAATCCTTATAATATTTGAGGGATGTCGAAAAGCTTTTAAGGGAATATTTCAGTATATCTGTCAAAAAAGGGTTGGGAGTCTCATCCTACTCTTATATTTCACATATGTAGATAAATATTGGTTGGAAAAAAATCATCTCAGCTAAATCTGTTAGAGCTATATTTTAAGTAATGTGTATAGAGGTCTAAAAAGTCAGGTTTTAGATTAGTTGATTAGAATTAATATAGATCAAGTGCTGTTGATAGCTCAAAATTTCACATAGAAATAGAACAGTTTGAATACATAGTGTAGCTGGGGGTCACACATAATCGGCTTCTACCCTCTCTTCACCCTGTACTCTAAGGGTTATAGAGAAAATGTTAAAGGCTAAATGGAGGCCATCCAGTGTGTGACCATAAATAATATTCTGTCACCAACTTACTGAGAATAGGAGGGTGAATCTTTGGGGCATGCATATAAAAACAATGAATCTCTAAATTTTTCCCTTCAAACTCTTTTTCCTTTTCATCATTTTATGGAAATAGTAAATGGGTAATAAAATTGAATTTTCCTCATTTTTTTACTCCTTTTTGAGTGGTATGATGTACCTAGGTATATCACTAGCTTGAGAGGTAGCCCCTAACCCTGACAGTCCAATTTTCACTGGGGTAAAGACAAGGCAAGCCGTTGAAGGCTACACTCCCTAGTCCATTTCTAGGTAAGACATCAGGAGGCTTATTATACCCAGAGGCTTATGATATCCTGTATCTGCCATTCCCCTTCTTGAACTTGTTATCTTAAACTTCTGTATAATACAGGCTTCCTTTCAAACCCTCACTGTGAATACCAGTCAGTTGGACTTAGTTTTTTGAGTATGTTCTCCAGGAAATGACACCTGTTCTTTATTCAATCCATCTGATTTTAATAGTCTGATTATAATAGGTATTTTATCCACCTCTTCTCCACCCCATTGGCAAAGGGGAATTCTCATTTTGAGATTATGGAGATGACCAAATACACAGTATCTAATCCTGGAAATGAGACTAACAGAAGTTCATTGGTTACACATACTTACAGCCTGGGGGAGGAAGACGCTGAATGCAATGCAGGGTCCACATAGGGGTTGCACTTGGGAGTAAGGCAAACAATCAGGGGCTGTGGGAGACAGACTTTGTAGTAACAAAAGGGTGTGGTAGACCCTGGTTCCTGTGGGAGAATAATATTGGTTTGTTGGAATCATTTCATGGGCTGGCAGAGAAGTGAAACCCATTAGGTTGAGGACCAGGAGGAATATAGCTGTTCCAGCTGAGAGGGGAAGTAACCTGGTGGGAGCCTTTCTTTCCCCCTCTGGGGGGCATATCTGGTGAGAGCAGGGGAACTCATAGTTAGGTCTTCAGGGCCCTGTAAGGTTCAAAGATGTCAAGGCAGCACGTGACATTTTTGGCCTTACAATCCATTAAGTTAACTTTTTATTTGGGGTTTGGGAACCAGTTAGGTGTTGTCCCTATTATCCTGGTCCCTGTCTAGGGTTCTGAGGAGGATTATCCTTGTTACCTGGAGAGCTGTCGATGTCAAGTCCACCCAGTTTGTACTAAACTTGGGATATTAGTTTATTCTAGTTGATGATGATGATGGTGATTATTATTATTATTATTATTACTATTATTACCAGTTTGGACTAAACTTGGATTTACCATATAACATTGTGGATTTCATAATTCCTTTCCAGGCAGCTTGAGCCTCCAAATCTAATTTTCTCCAGCCTTATGCTTGCACTTTCCTATCCCTGCACTTTCCTCTCCTCCTCACCACACATTATGACTGTTTTGAAATCTCCTATGCCAGGTATACCAATGATCCCTAAGAATTTTCAAATCAGGTTCTTTACATCAACCCTATTCAATTTCTAATAAACATGAAAATGATGATGATAAAAGACACTATTATTTATTCATTATTATGTGCCAGTTGCTTTGCTGAGTTCTTTGTACACATGATCTCAATTAATTCTCACAATCCTGATTTCAAAAGTGAGGAAAGTTAGGCTTAGTGATCTTAGGCAACTGTTCCATCATCAGGCAGCTAGTTAATGACAAAGTCAGAATTTAAGTATGAACCTATCTTGAACTCCAAGGATTTGCTACACCCCTTACCAAACTCGTAAAAATTTAAGCAATGTAATTAAGCATTTCAGAATTTCCAAATGAAGACTATGAGTTCCTGGAGATTTGGGAAACCTTGACACTTATTTAGAAACCCCTGGGCCTGACCAGGACAAGTGCCCAGCACACTGGTCCTGGATGTCCTGCCAGCATTAGGCCCATGTTGACAACCATTATCTCATCAGATAACACCTATGGTGAAAGGCAAAGGGCAGAGATCCTTGGGGAGACAGGTTTTAGTGTGGGAAGGAGGCTTTTAATGCAAGAGTCACATCTTTGTGTGAGCAGGGCAGCAGACCTTAAAATGAAGCTATTAGAGTTGCACATTATGGGAAACAATGCCATGGGTTGGAGAGTAGAACGGGATGTGCTTAGAGTGGCAATGAAATCTTTCAAGTCCTTTGGGAGACTATACCAATGATTTATAGGGTACAATGATCGTATCTCTCTCCCTCCCTGCTTACTTTTGTGGCTCGTGCAGTTAAGTAAAGAACAGTTTAATGCTCCTGGTAATTATAATTTGTATCTCACCTTCCTGCTGCATGACAACTTCAAGGGAAGAAAGAGACGACAGACTGACACTCTGAAGGATTTATAACTTTGACGTCACCATCTGGGAGGGACCCTGGTACCCCATAGGAACAGAGTAATGGAAATTTTCCATGCTCAGCGTTGATTTGAGTTTCCCTATCTGGTCAGTGCCAACTTATTCTGTGGGCAGCATGTGTGAATCCCAAGATATTTTAGTTTTGTTAATCTCATCAGTGCCAGTCCATTTCTGGCTTTCCTCTACACCTGCTGACTCCCTGGTGTTGGCTTCCTGCTGCTCTGTCCATCTGTTAAGAATTTATTTACAAAATACACTAAAATGCAAACTGCACCAGAGTGGGACTTAGCATTCCCCTGCTCAGCAAATGGCATCACGCCAGAGCACAATTTCCAATTGTAACTAAGCTTGAGTACAAGAAATTGGAAGATTCAAGGGACTCTTACTTCCACTTGAAATCCCTCAGGCAAAATGGAAAGGAAAATAATCTTTATTTCCATTCTTATACTGCATAGAGAAGTGGAATCTAATTTGAGTGGTTCGTAGAAATAGCATAGGATTGGTAAACAGAAATCCATGATTATAATCCTGGATCTCTCATTACCTTTTCATATGACTTTAGTCAGAGCTTTACTTTCAGAAAAAATTGCCTGTTAATGTCTGAAGTTCATTCCAGTACAAAGTCAGGATTTTTCTCATTTTCAAGTAGATACACAAGTGCATGCACATGAAACACATAGATGTAACTTATATGGAAGCAAATTAAAACAACTGGAGGTTATTCTGGCTTGGCTGATGTCACACACATTGAGGGTAGGATGTATTTATGAGATACAGGTTGCCTTGGAGGCGGGGGAGAGACAAGCTCTTGGTTGATGAGGTAGAAAGCCCTCCAAAGGGACAGAAACAGAAGTAAAACAAATCCAAGTAGTTCAAAAACCATTAAGAGAAAGAGAAAGATATCATGGGAGGTGAAACGAAAGTAACAGAGAAAAAGAATCTGTAGTTTTTCAATATTTCTTTGTTTAAGGCTATGTGCTTGTGAATGCAAGAGTTGGGATATTATTCACAGCTGAGCACAGAACAGGTGCTTGGATCAACACCTCAACATAAAAATCTTTGTATGAAACAAAGATTTAGAGGAAATGTTTATGTTATAGTTCTGGTCAGTGAGAGAACCATGTTAGAAAGTTCTTTGCAAAGCCCATCAGGGAAGCTGAGTTAAAAAGGCTCCCCACCACTTTAGCTATCACAAATAAGATGAACAAAACTGGGGCTCAGTAATCCATAAAATTTTCACCTTCCATGTGCCATACACTGACTTAATGATCAACACATATAATTTTCTGTTAAATGTCTTTACTGATTACCTTGATGTAAAATTTAGCAAGTAGTTTAGCAAGATTATACCTGTATGTCACATATTTCCAAGAGGACTCAAAAATGGTAAGTGTGTGCATCCCAGTGAAGGTAATATTTTGCAAACTCTGACTTGGTATTTCCTAGATGGGATAAATGATATTAATGTTACATTTGGATTTTTATTAATTTATTCATTAGATATTGATTCAACAACTATTGTGCTATGATCCTTATGGAGCTTATAGTCTAAAGGTGGAGGGAGACATTAAAGTATATATTTTTTAATAGCTTTTATATTTATAATTATTTTTCAATGACTTATAAATTTTAGAGTAGTTTTAGGAATTTACAGAAAAATTGTGCATAAAGTACAGAGTTTTTATATACCCTCTTCCTCCTCACCAGTTTTCCCTATTATTAACATCTTGTATTAGTGTAGTACATTTGTTACAATAATGAAGCAATACTGATACATTATTATTAACAAAAGTCATAGTTTAGTGTCCACTCTTTGTACAGTTCCATGGTTTTTTTACAAATGTATATCATGTTTCCAACATTATAGTATCATATAGAATAATTTCACTGCCCTAAAATTACCTTGTGCTTCACCTATTTACAGCTTCCTCCCCATCCCCAAGCCCCTGACAACCACTAATTTTATTTTCTTAGTAATTTTTCCTTTTCCAGAATGTCTTATAGTTGGAATTATACAGTATGTAGCTTGTTCAAACTGGCTTCTTTCACTTAGCAATATGTATTTAAGTTCCCTCCATGTCATTTTGTGACTTGATAGCTCATTTTTTACCACTTAATATTCCATTGTATTAATATTTATCTATTCATCTATTGAAGGACGTCTTGGTTGCTTCCAATATTTGGAAATTAGACTAAAGCCAATATAAACGTTCATGTGCAGATTTTTGTGTGGTCATAAATTTTCAACTTATTTGGATATATACCTAGAAGCCCTATTGTTAGATCATATACTAAGCATATGTTTAGCTTTGTAAGAAACTTACAAACTCTCTTCCAAAGAGGCTGTATTATTTTGCATTCTCACCAGCAATGAATTAGAATTCCTATTGTTCCACATTCTTGCCAACATTTGATGTTGTCAGTGTTCTGAATTTTGGCCAGTCTAATAGGTGTGTAGTACTAACTCGTAACAATCTGCAATTCCCTAATGACATCTGAGGTTGAACCTCTTTTCATATCCTTATTTGTCATCTGTTATCTTCTTTGGTGAGATACCTGTTCATACCATTTTTTATTGGATTATGTGTTTCTCATTGTTGGGTTTTAAGAATACTTTTTATAGTTTGGATGCTAGTCTTTTACCAGATATATGTTTGTGAAGTCAGTTTCTTATAGACAACATATAGTTGGGTCATGCTTTTTTAATCCACTTTGATAGTCTCTGCCTATAATTGGTATATTTCAACAATTCACATTTAAATGTATTATTGATATAGTTGATTTAACAACTTTTAAAAATTTTTTGTAACAATTTTTAAATTTGTAGTTCTTTTTTTTATGTCTCTCATTCTTTTTCTGCCTTCTCTAGTTTGAATGGAGCAGCATTTTATGATTCCCTTTTCTCTCCTCTCTTAATATATCTATTATACTTCTTTAAAAAATATTTCCGTGTTTTCCTTAAAGTTTGGTATATACATTTACAACTAATCTAAGTCAACTTTAAAATAACACTATACTGTTTCATGGGTAGTACAGGTATCTTATATTTATTTAATTACGACTTTGATAAGTGGTAAGTTAGAACACATTTTGTACTTGGGCTCTAAATTTAGCATGGCATAGAATCCCTTATATATTTTTTTTTTTTTTTTTTTAAATATTATTTATTTATTTATTTTTTTATTTATTATTTATGGCTGTGTTGGGTCTTCGTTTCTGTGCAAGGGCTTTCTCCAGTTGTGGCAAGCGGGGGCCACTCTTCATTGCGGTGCGCAGGCCTCTCACTATCGCAGCCTCTCCCGTTGCGGAGCACAGGCTCCAGACGCGCAGGCTCAGTATTTGTGGCTCACGGGCCTAGTTGCTCCGCGGCATGTGGGATCTTCCCAGACCAGGGCTCGAACCCGTGTCCCCTGCATTGGCAGGCAGACTCTCAACCACTGCGCCACCAGGGAAGCCCCCTTATATATTTTTATATTATGGCTTAATCATACTGATATAAAATAGAAATATTAGGCAGTGGGTAGAATATTGAATTATTAGTTGCTAGTTCTTTACTGTCCTGTAATGGTATTATTACACTGCAAGTCGTTATGGGGAACGGTGTTGAGAGACAATTTTCCATGGATTGCTCATGTTTCTTCACAGCCTGGGCTTTCTGATCTGTTTGAATAGCAAGCAACCCTGGAAACTAGACATAGTATCTCCCTCTAGAGAGATTTAGAGACATTTCCCCAAAGAGATCCCAGTGTAGTAAAAATAAGGCCTGACTGCAGCAGGAATGAATGACTTAGAGTTAATCATTTTTAATACATATCCATTTTAAAGAATATATATTAAACCAAATGAATCTAGTTGGTGGAATTTTAGGCTGTATGGAAATGAAAAACATTCAGGCAACTCAGGGTTCAATGCCTCTGCTAGCACAGGAAGCACCTATGGACATTAAAAACACCCATTTTTCAAGACATTTTACTTCCGTCTGTTGGAAAATTGTTGTGATATACTGATTTTGCTGGAACAAAACACTGCCATCTGCCAGTAAATTGTTGTCATAAATAAACAAATGGATGAGGTCTGTCCTGTGAATGGGTCTGCAGGGCACAAACTGTACAACCATATGGGGCAGCCCTCAGGGGAAGAAAATTTTTCTCAGAAAATTCACCCTGTAGAAAGGGATCCTAACCTGGAAGTCTGCACCAAGCTTCTGACCTCTTAGAACTTTCCAGCATTGCACAGACTGCTGAAACCTCAAGTGATTTTCATGAGAGGCAAATGAGGCAACAAAAAGGAATTCACTCTTATTGAATGCCTACTTACTACCTACTAGAGATAGTGCTAGACAATTCATAATGCCTCATTTAATCCTCCCACTAACATTTTGAGTTAGACTAAATTGTATGTGCTACAAGATGAGAAAACTAAGGCTTGAGAGTACAAATTATGTTCCCAGCTAATAAGTAGTAGATCCAGGAGATATAAACACAAGGCTATCCATTCCAAAGCTAGAGACTTTCAGTGACAAAATTCTGCCACCACACTCAAATTCTTATCATGGTATTTGTGCAGGAAGGCTGAGAGGGAATAGTCCTATACAAGTCTGAATCGTATGCCCATGCTCCACCGCCTAGAAAGTAGTACAAATTATCACATTTTTAGAGTTGCCTAAATCTTGCATTGACTAATAGGCCAATATTTTCCTGCCTTTACTCACCACCACTATCATCCCTAGGCGCCTCTTGGAAGAAAGTGTCCTTAGTGAGGGCTCACAAAGTGGTGAGTTACATTCCAGTTACTTAAGCCAGCAATTTGGAGGTTGTAGGAAACTTGTCTGGAATTGTGGTAGAAATCAAAACTGTAGTTTCTTTCACAGTGTTGGATGTGTGACCTTAACACTATGTTTTCTATCTTCTTGTTCATTGATTGTTTAAGAAGCAGAAGTCTGTAGGCTGCCTTCCAGAAATTAGGATACTTGATGTTAAATCATAGTTCTGCTGTGGAATCTTCAGAAAGATGTTCTTGGATTTTCTCACGTGAAAAGTAAAGGTAATAAATATGGCATAAGTATAGGAAGATTAAATATATTTATCAGGGGATGTTAAGTTCCTCGTCTTTGTTGTCCTAAAAGCAGTAGCAGCAGAACGTGTATCTTAAAGATGTCTTTCTTAAGCTGAACTGATTTACTGGAATTTATTTCTGAACCTCATGATGATTTCACTTGCGAGTAAGTCTCAGCCTTCTTCCAGGCATTTTCTGCTGGTGCTAATAAGTCTTTCTTCACTTAGTTTCATCGAGCTTCACTTAGTTTGTGACCAACATTGATCTTGGTAAGCTACCTACTGAGATCATTGGCGCCTCAACCTCTGGGGCATGAAACTAACTTTACTGCCTTTGATCCGATTTTATCCCAAACACCTGTGGGCTCGGCAGATTGCAGCTTGCCCTTTTACTCGCTCTGTGCCTGGGAAAAGTCCACTTTGCCAGAGTCATTTAACCTCACACCTGTTTGCTTACTGATCAATTTGCTTAATGAACACTTTATTTAAAATTTAACACACTTTACCAATTCTCTCTTGCCCTTTCCTGGCTTGCACCTCTTCTTTATTGAAGCATCATGATTGGGAATCTAACTTGGTTCTGGAATGTGGTACCTAAGTTTTCCACTGGTCCTGAAGCCGCATTCTCACCCTCAGTCCACTTTCCGGGGTTAGACCCCCTCCATAGCTTTTGCTAGCTGGATCCTACCCACTGTGCCCCCTCCAGCTCTTGGCTAGTGCTCTGCTCTTGGATGGACTGAGAACTTGAAATCTGGCCAGGGCTGCACATCTGTGTTAATATTACCCATTAATACTATCCATGACTTGGACTTTCCCTGACCCAGCTCACCTACTGCAATGAATCTTCTGAATTAGACTTTTGCAAACTAAGACTGCATTCACAACCTACTTTATGACTGTACCCAATACCTTGGGCTTCTAGTTACCCCCCCCAGATACAGGCTTACAGGCAGATCCCTTCTTGAGAATGTGCCCCTTCTTCCCAAGATGCTAAAGTTTTCTTATAACTCTTGTTGGAACCCACATCCAGCGCTCATATTCTGGGTTTATTCTCAGAAAACCCTGTTTTCCTGTGTTTGCTCACACCTTGTATCCTGCTCATCACTATTTTTGGTCTCTCATAACAGAACAGGTTGAGTAGAGACTGTTTAAAATCAGCTTTGAGTAGAGAGCCAAGAGCCTATGACTCCTAGAAGCCAGCTTTCCTCACCCAGCACAGATTGTGAAATAGTGTTGGGCAGCCATGCGTTTCTGCCAGAGTTCAAAACAATTGTTTAGAAATCCCTGTCAGTAAAGAAGCGAGCAAGTGCACAAATAGAAATGGACTTTAGGCAAAGCGGTGCAGTTGTAAAGAGGAAAATGGTACATTTAACTAAGGGCCTTTTCACTCCTCAATATGTGCAGCTGTATCCACAAACAAAAAAAAAAAGCTTCTATTCATGTTCCACTGAATATTATTAAACATTGTATTTGGAATTAGCTCTGACTGAATCACACTGTAAGGGTTTGTTCAATGTGATCTGTGGAGACACGTTATTAAAGTGGCCTGTTCCAGAATAAAAAGTCAGATCCTCATTAGCTGGGACAAAGAATGTTAGCATCCAAGCTCAAGAACAGAAGGAAAATCCCTATCTCCGAGTGACAGATGTGGGTGTTATTAGCAATGTCGCATAACCCTGGGAATTCATTAAAAGTGTCAGGCTGTGTCACAGGGGCACTTTGCATTGACAGGCCCAGTGGACAAAAACTGTGATAATTGCTTTCATTCCTTGCTTACCTTTCACCTTAGCAAGAAATACGATTGTAAATAAATAACCTGATGTTGACACATCACAAGCTTTGTGCAGAAAACTGCTCTGTGAAATGTACATCACAAGGACTGCAAGGCACTTTTCATAAGAGAACTAATAGAATTTATCCTGCTAGTTTTACTTATGTGACCGCTGAATTCCCTTATTCTTAACTAAATCCAGGTTATTTAGTAACTCTTGACTTCTTGAGACAAAGACAAAGTAGTCAATGGTAAAAGAGAAAAGTATAGTAAAAACAGAAAAAAGAAAGAAGGAAGAAAGAAAAAAGTTAGGAAAAAAGGAAGAAAGAGTAGGGGAGGAGAGAGAGAGCGGTAAAGAAAGAAAAGAAGGAAGAAAGAAAGAAATAAAGAATTAATGAATGGATCATGTTTTAGAGGCAGGCATGCATGGACTGAAAATCTCCTATTAATACTCTTACTGGTGGAAGGGAGTAATTTTACTGTTTACTATTAAACACTCTTATTGTGAACTGGCAATGCATACATAAGGAATCCAGAATAATGTACAGAATAGTCCTTTCTCTGGTTTGGGATGCATCTTTCTATTCATAAGGAGTCCTCAGGGAACTTCCTAAGTGACTTTTCTCTTCTCTTCAATTTTTCGTCTCAGTTCCTAATGAGTCCGTCAGTCTCCAAAAGCAGCATAACCCCTGTTACCCCCACAGCAGCTCAATGCACTTGACCTCCTCTCATTCTTTCCTTTAATTCTTCTGCCTTGCTACCATAGAGTATCTCTTGTATTTGCCTCAACCTCTAGCTCCAGTTCATTTCCAGCTACTTCCAGTCTCTTTGGTCCCTAAATTGAGGACATAGATGAGACTATTTAGAACACTTTTTTTTTTTTTTAAGCTTTTGTGGATAGCTCATTTGCAGGATAATTTGACTTTTAATCCTGCCAAGATGCATCCTGTTTTAGCCTGTTGTCTGTCCACTATTATGCTAAAAAGTCTTTGGTTATTATACAGAAAGTGACTTGGTCTCTTCTCCTACCTTGAATCTTAGTGCCTACTGCTTCCTTGTTAATCTTGGCTCTGTTATAAACAAGATCTTAGTAAGAGGGTTTTGAAAAGGGTGGGAACAGGAAGAAAATCCTTGGCTCTTTCAATTTTATAAAAAATATATATTCATGCCTGTTTTTAAAATGAAGATAAAGTAGAAAATACTCTAAAATGTTTGGTATTTAGTGCACGTTTAATAAATGGTGGCTACTAATATTAAAGACTAAACTGCTAAAGAGGATCTGATAATTAGTCTGGTACATTGGACAAATGGACACTCTTTTGTCATTATTATCAGGTGTATACTTGAAGAAGAAGACACATTCATGGTAGGATTATATGGCAAATGAGTTCTAAAACAAAACAACACATTCGATGTGACCTTTTTACATCTGGTACCTGATGTAACCTCAGGATCATGTTAACAGCACACAGAACTGGATATTGTATTGACTTTGGCCTTCTGACCAAGAATCATACACAATGAAAGGAACAATTAAGGAAATGGTTTTATTCAGGCTGCCACAATAGGTACAGTGTTCATTAATGAGGAACATCTCAGAGAAAAAGATAGGAGACTGAGGTTTTATAGAGGCAAACAAACAAAGGAATTCTGAAGAAAGGAGGAGACAGGTCTTATCTGAGTTATTGAGGAAGGATAGAAGTGGATCTTATCTGGAAATATTCCAGGGAGAGGTAATCCTTGCAGATTACTGGTTAACTGATAAGCCTATTAACATCTGGAACACAAAAATGTGTGTGTCGGGGAGGGTAGGAGAATTCTCAGCAGTCCTAGTTTCCAGGAATACTGAGTCCCCATAAAGTTCAAGTTGTCCATCTCCTCTTCTACTCAAGGCAAATATCATTTGTTACTGATCATTTTCGAGATGATTAGAAAACTCCTGAGTGGGTCAAAACAAGGTCTGAAAAATAATGTCTGGAAGTCTCTTATTCTTGTACAACCAGATGAATCATTTCTTAAGAGGTGGTAGCAAAGATCAGCTACTCTAAGGAGTTCAGACATCTTAGAAGAGGGATGCCTAAAATGCAAAAGAGAATTATTAAAGATTACATTAAAGTGAAGAGCCAGGAATTGAATCATGCAGATAACTAGTCCAGTGAATTCCAGGATGGCGGTAGAGGAAAATCGTTCGGTTATGCAGCATGGGTTATTGAGCTTCTTCAAGCTCTCAAGCTAGGATGTCAATGCTTTTGTTAAACTTGTCCACAGCTTTGTTAATTCTTACTTAAGGACATCCATGATCTGAGCATTTCAGCAAACTTTTTTTTAAATTGACGTATAGTTAATTTACAATGTTGTGTTAGTTTCAAATGTACAGCAAAGTGATTCAGTTATACATACATATTTATATACATATATTTTTCAGATTCTTTTATATTATAGGTTATTCCAAGATATTGAGTATAGTTCCCTGTGCTATACAGTAGGTCTTTCTTTACCTATTTTATATACAGTAGTATGTAGGTGTTAATCACAAACTCCAAATTTATCTCCCTGCTCCCACACCACTATCCCCTTTGGTAACCATAAGTTTGTTTTCCACGTCTATGAGTCTATTTTTGTTTTGTAAATAAGTTCATTTGTATCATTTTTTTAGATTCCCCATGTAAGTGATATCATATATTTGTCTTTTTCTGTCTGACTTCACTTATTATGATAATCTCTAGGTCCATCCATGTTGTTACAAATGGCATTATTTCATTATTTTTTATGGTTGAGTAATATGCCATTGTATGTATATATCACATCTTCTTTATCCATTCATCTGTCAGTGGATGTTTAGGTTGCTTCCTGGTCTTGGCTAGTGTAAATAGTGCTGCAATGAATATTGGGGTGCATGTATAATTTTGAATTAGAATTTTCTCCAGATGTATGACCAGGAGTGGGATTGCAGGATCATATGATAACTCTGTTTAGTTTTTTAAGGGACCACCATACTGTTCTCAATAGCATCTGCACTAATTTACATTCTGACCAACACTGTAGTAGGTCAGTGTTGATCTACACTTTTTCTCCACACCCTCTCCAGCATTTATTATCTGTAGACTTTTTGATGATGGCCATTCTGACTGGTGTGAGGTAATACCTCAGGTAGTTTTGATTTACATATCTCAATTAATTAGCTATACTGAACATCTTTTCATGTGCTTGTTGACCATCTATATGTCTTCATTGGAGAAATGTCTATTTAGGTCTTCTGCCCATTTTTTTCATTGGGTTGTTTGGTTTCTTGATATTAAGCTGTATGAGCTGTTTGTATATTTTGGAAATTAATCCCTGGCCAGTAGCATTTTTTGCAAATATTTTCTCCCAGTTTGTAGGTTGTCTTTTCATTTTGTTTATGGTTTCCTTTGCTCTACAAAAGCTTTTCAGTTTAACTAGGTCCCATTTGTTTATTTTTGTTTTTATTTCCATTACTCTAGAAGATGGATCCAAAAAACTATTGCTCTAATTTATGTCAAAGTGTGTTCCACCTATGTTTTCCTCTAGGAGTTTTATAGTATATGGTCTTACATTTAGGTCTTTAATCCATTTTGAGTTTATTTTTGTATATGGTGTCAGAGAATGTTCTAATGTCATTCTTTTACATGTAGCTGTCCAGTTTCCCCAGCACCACTTATTGAAGAGACTGTCTTTTCTCCATTGTATATTCTTGCCTCCTTTGTCATAGATTAATTGGCCATAAGTGCATGTGTTTATTTCTGGGCTTTCTATCCTGTTCCATTGACCTATGTGTCTGTTTTTGTGCCAGTACCATACTGTTTTGATGACTGTAGCTTTGTAGTATAGTCTGAAGTCAGGGAGCCTGATTCCTCTGGTTTCGTTCTTCTTTCTCAAGATTGTTTGGCTATTCAGAGTCTTTTGTGTTTGCATACAAATTAAAAAAAATTTTTGTTCTAATTCTATGAAAAGGCCATTGGTAATTTGATAGGGATTACACTGAATCTGTAGATTTCCTTGGGTAGTATGGTAATTTTAATAATAGTGATTCTTCCAATCCAAGGACATGATATATGTTTCCATCTGTTTGTGCTGTCTTCAATTTCTTTCATCAGTGTCTTACAGTTTTCCTAGTTCAGGTCTTTTGCCTCCTTAGGTAGGTTTATTCCTAGGTGTTTTATGCTTTTTGATGCAATGTTAAATGGGATTATTTCCTTAATTTCTCTTTCTGATCTTTCATTGTTAGTGTATAGAAATGCAACACATTTCTGCATATTAATTTTGTATCCAGCAACTTTACCAAATTCATTGATGAGCTCTAGTAGTTTTCTGGTAGTGTCTTTAGGATTTTCTATATATAGTATTATGTTATCTGCAAACAGTGACAGTTTTACTTCTTTTTCAATTGGATTCCATTTATTTATTTATTTATTTATTTATTTATTTATTTATTTATTTATTTTCTTCTCTGATTGCTGTGGCTAGGACTTCCAAAGCTATTTTGAATAAAAGTGGCAAGAGTGGGCATTCTTGTCTTTTTCCTCATCTTAAAGGAGATGCTTTCAGCTTTTCACCATTGAGTATGATGTTAGCTTTGGGTTTGTCATATATGGTTTTTATTATGTTGAGGTATGTTCCCTCTATGCCTACTTTCTGAAGAGCTTTTATCAAAAATGAATGTTGAATTTTATCAAAAGCTTTTTCTGCATCTCTTGAGATGATCATATTTTTATACTTCAATTTGTTAATGTGGTATATCACACTGATTGATTTACTGATATTGAAAAATCCTTGCATTCCTGGGATAAATCCCACTTGGTCATGGTGTATCATCCTTTTAATGTATTGTTGGATTCAGTTCACTAATATTTTGAGGATTTTTGCATCTATGTTCATCAGTGATATTGGCCTATAATTTTTTTTGTGATAACTTTGTCTGGTTTTTGTGATAACTTTATCAGAGTGATGGTAGCCTTGTAGAATGAGTTCAGAAGTGTTCCTTTCTCTGCAATTTTTTGGAATAATTTCAGGAGGATAGGCATTAACTCTTCTCTAAATATATGGTAGAATTTGCCTGTGAAGCCATCTGGTCTTGGACTTTTGCTTCTTGTTAGATTTTAACTACTGATTCAATTTCAGTACTTGTGATTGGTCTGTTCATATTTTCTATTTCTTCCTGGTTCAGTCTTGAGATATTGCACCTTTCTAAGAATTTGTCCATTTCTTCCAAGTTGTCCATTTTATTGCCATATAGTTGCTCATAGTAGTCTCTTATGATCCTGGTATTTCTGTGGTGCCCATTGTACTTTCTCCCTTTTCATTTCTGATTTTATTGATTTGGGCCCTCTCCCTTCTTTTCTTGATGAGTCTGACTAAAGTTTCATCAATTTCGTTCATCTTTTTCCATCCCTCACTTTCAGTCTGTATGTGTCTCCAGATCTGAAGTGAGTCTCTGGTAGGCAGCAAATATATGTGTCCCAGATAGCAACTTGTCCAGAGAAAACTCCAGTCCATATAAGGTCTACTACCATGGTGAGGCCTTCAAAATGATCAAGCTTCAGCTCACAAGGTTTCTAGAAATACTAAGAAAATGGCCAGCTGGAAGGCAACATAGGGTCTCAATGGGATTTAGGTAGTCTGGATTTAGTTCTCAGTGACATTGAATCAGGTGGGAAGGAGAAAAATTGGAAAAGTTAGTTTGAAGAGTACTTATTAGATATTGAAGGAGACTGAAAAATATGAAATTTTGGTAAATATTAATGTGGAGGTCTTTTCCAGAGGTCATTTTCCCAGTATGGGAGAGGGATAAGGAAGTCAATAAATTCTCTACCACACAAGACAAGCCAATGCCCTGAAATGCAGAATTTCTTAATAACCTTTCCTTGAAAATAAAATTAAATATCTGGAAATATCTAATTAATATCATTGTATTTTTGGAAACATTTAAGGATTTCATCATAAGCACCAAATATTGTTAGAGAAGAGCCATATATTTGCCTTATTTTCTCATTCACAATTATAGAAATGAAGCTTTTAAAAGGAGAGAAAATAGCCTGTAGAGTTCAATCTCACTTTGCCATGTGTACATATATATGCATTAATGTATGTTTATTAAGATACATATACAAACACATACAGATTACACATTTATACACACACATATATGGAATACATTTATATGATATTAATTGACAGTGGGTTTTTTGCTGGGTGTTAGTATTATCTATGATTTATATTTTTTCTATCTTTGTACTATCATATTTTCTACGAAAAACATGTATTAGTTATGTAAGAAATGTTTACATAAGAGAAATAATTAAAAATTTAGAGCAAAATAGGTCTCATGAGTAATGGCAATTAGCTAAACCTGAGCAGTCACATGAATACTGTAATAACAAAGAGAAATAGATCAAATCTTGAAAAATAAGATACAGCTGCATGTTAAGTCCTTCAAACTGATATTTAATTAATAATGGGTGAGAATGGCATTTAGTTACTTTCCAGAGTAAGAAACAGCTGTGGCAAATTTCCTAAAAAAGAAATATTTAAAATATAATATCATTTAAAATTCTTATATTAAAAATGGATACAAATCAGTTTTAGAGCTTACTTTTATTTTTGACATAATCCTTATGCTAATCTAATGGCAAATTGCTACAAATTTTGATATTGACTTCTGATTTACTGAATCAATCATAATTTTTTGCTCTTTAGGTTAAATTCAGGTATCTATATTATTTTAAAGAGTACATGTGAAAAAGAAATTATTTGAAATAGCTTTTATTACGTCAGTAAATATCATGTTCTTATAAAGCCAAATTTATCAGGGAAGAATAAAACTTCTTTTAATAAAAGGAGACTAATGGAAATTCTGTAGAGCTGAAAGTAAACTCTTCCCAGAAAACAACATAGTAACTGGTAGACTATATCTTTAATATTGAAATGTCAGGGTGAAGAAAAATTAGATTATGTGTAATGAGAATTACCTTAAAAATTATCAGAAACATTTGAAGTCACTGACAGTATGGCATATGACACAAAACACTTGGCTTAAAAATGGAAAATATGTTCAAATGGTTTATTTGGCACTGAGAATGGCTTTTCAGTGAAGATTCAAAATACAGTGCTGTCTTTGGAATAGGGTCCAAAAGGTAATTCCAAGTCATTGTATGAAGTATTATGGTACCTTGAAAATCACAATAGTAAACATATAATATGGTTACAGGGGTGAGAATGGTGGCAAGTAGAATACCACTGCAGGTCTCACCCAAGGTCTGGGGGCTTTCTCTGTCTCATCTTGCTTTGCCAGTTCTCATTTTTCCCACCCTCCATTTAGGGATGTTTTGGACCATGCTGGACAGTATTTGCATGTGGCTCAGTTCATCATTTTGGGCATAGAAATCTCAGGCACTGTCCTGTCACTGTCGTCTCTCCTGGATGATTCACAGACAACACCAGACAGATGTTGATGGTTGTGATCCCAGGCAAGAGCCAGGATAGCCCTTTGACTACATACAAGAGTAGTGTGAAGGTGAAAATTTGTAAAATTTGGGTGTAAAGTTTAGGTTGATTCCCAATCTAATCTATTGTTTTACTGTGACATAAAATCCATTCTTGACTTCCCACTAGCCCACCTCTTTTGATTCCCCTTAGCATTATTTGGAAGCTAAAAAAAAAAAAAAGAGTGAATGTTGACTCATTGACTTTTTTTTTTTTGGCATTCCTTGTAGAACAATCCTAATTCTCCTCTAATTAATGTAAATGGACTCCTGACTAGAAGAAGGGTCACAGTTAATAAAAGGCAAAAAAGTTAACGATTCATGTTTCAAGAAATTATTAAGATTAAGGACTGGCCCTACTATAGATTCTTAGCAAGGATCTCTGGTCTCTGGTCATGAGAGAAAACCATCTGCACCAAAAAGTGGGAAGATAGAATGATGATGCTCAACTAAATATAGTTTTTCCTCTGTTCTGACAATAGATACATTTTTACCTTCAACCCAGTTCCATGCTCTCGTATCTTTTCTTCAGGTTAGTAAAAAATACCAACCCCAAATTTTATCTGTGTTTTTCTTTTTAGTGAAAGTCAGTTTACCAGAATCATCCGAAAATTATATGTAAGGACAGATAAGGGACTACACTATTATATAGGTGTCTATCTATCAATTTTTGCTCTGTTTTACTATAGAAAATATGGTGTCTTTGATAACCTCAGTTAAAATAATAAGATACTTTCTGGGTTTTCTCCAATGACAAAATTATTACTCTCATACTCATGATAAGAGCTTACATCTTGTACAAACTGATGTAGAATGGTGAATTAAAGAAGAAAGTAAATTTTAAACATTTAATTGTGTTCTACTTTACAAATAGCATATGTAAAAGCATGCAGTATATAAAGATTATAAATATATAATCTTTTAAAGTATAGGTTCCTTTAAAAGATTTGAGTACATGTAGTTTATTTGTGAGGTCATCCAGGAAATACTGGTAGGGGAGTATGGAACTAAGAAAGTGAAGAAATTTAATTGTGTTATCGAGCACATCAATATTGTGGACAAAAGATGCTCAGTACTGCTGGAGAACTCTGGGAGACAATATAGAATACTCTTCAGTGATGTCACTTTCAGTGGGTAGAGGAATTTGATGCCCATATTTAATTGTCTTAGTCCTGCTCCCAGGGACTTTAACTCCTAGCCTGCCCTCTTAATAGGTGAGAGTAACAGTTGCTTGTAATAGGTACTGTTGATGTGTATCTGTAGCATTTACTACTACTCATGGTTAATAAAAGTAAGTTGAATTTAGATGTAGAAGCACATTTGATGGTGGATTTTCAAAATCAAAACACATAACAATGATCATGAATAATAATTTAAATACCAAGACAATATTTCCAAATGTATCTGAAATGTTTCCTTCATATGCAAAAGAAACAGTATGGCTTGATCTTCCCACGTTCTTCTTCTTTTTTTAATTTATTTTTTAATGTATGAATATCACTTTTCCAGTGTGTTGATTACTGCCTCTATGGAATTGAAGTCTGCATGATTACTTGGGTTTGGGTGATTATTTTTGCTCCAAAATAAGTTATTTACTAGTTGGTATTACGCTTAAAGATTAATACCTGAAGATACCTAAAAGAGAAATATAAAAATATAAACTGTGTTTCGTGTATTATGTTATTTACAAATGTATAGAAATTATAGAAAAAAGCATATGTGACATCCTTTGAAATGCAGTATGACATCTCTTTTTCTTAATGAGTTTACCACTTTATGTGATTATATCAAGTGAAAGGTTGCCACTTCAGCGTGGATGACAATGAAGTAATGAAAACAAAACCTCAGTTGTGTAACTTTCTTCCCACTTGAATTATACTATTTTCTCTGAATTATGTAAACTTCTAATTCTATCTATCATTTTTTCTAAAAATAGCATCTTGATCATTTCTGCAAAACAGTAGTAGAATGATCTTATAAATAAGGTTCAATAGATTGTTTTCCCATGGATATTTATACTATATGGTGGAGAAGAATTACATTCTCTACTGTAATTGGAGAAATGTTGCTTATGATAGTTTAAGAGGTCACATACTTTCTTATACTTCCATGTTACTTGTTTTCATACCTTCTCCTTCAAAATGGAGTTCAGACTGGTCTCATATTTATCTTGAGCACAGTGATAATGATATAATAGGAGGTTCTTAAAATAGCTGTTGACTGATAGGTTCATACATATTAAAATTAAAATATGTTTGTTTCATTTTTTGGCTGAGACCTTAAAAGTTTGAGGACAAGACAATAGTGTCAAGTATTTTTACATTCTTTTGAGTTGCAAGACTATGGTTTTCAGATTTGCATTAGAAGACGGCCAAAACCCCTAAAGTGCCACAGATTGTATTTGAATGGAAGTAGGGTTAAGAATATGCCTTTTCTGGTGACATCTCACAAGTCTCACTCAGTCTACCTTGCAATTACAGTATGAAATCACATTTCTATTAGTTTCATGTTATTACTTTCATTTGACAGATATGGAAACTAAGGTTTAAAAGGTTAAATAACTTGTAAATTTCTAAAACAATAATCATAAACATGATAGCAGTAAGGTTCCTCTGTATTACTATTCAAAGACATGCCATTTTTATAGTCTTGTACATTTTTCTATCTTGTAATCCATTTGTTAAAAAAAGATACATGATTTTAATAATGTTTAGTAACTGAATGATGCTACGTATCCTAAGAGGTAAGGCTAAATGTATTATTTTGTGATATATCCACTGAACCTGAAGATAAATGCCCTCAGATGTAGATAAAAAGAGGTTTAAATTTCATATAGTAAATAACATACATAGGACACATGTACTGCTTATAATAAATTTGTGGAATTTATCACAGGGACACCCAAGCCTGTTAAGACCTACTAAATATGACTTTACAGTAATGCTAATTCCGGGGCTGGGGATGTGGGGTGGGGACTATGCATCATCTGTGGACAATTTGATAGCCTGTGATATGTGTAACCAATTGTTCTTATTTACATTCATTTGCATTGTGAAAAGCAATTTTACAGTTTTAGTCAGACTTAATTGGCAATTTGCAGCTGAGTGCCTAATGGCATAGTTACTTAAGCCTGCCCCAGGGGGGCTTTCTAGAACTGATACGAGACTAAACCTTTTAAATGTTCAATTGAACATCTTAAAAAGTCAAAAAGTCTTTAGCTATTAGACCCAGTTTGCATTTGCTTTGTCTTATTGAATGCCTCTGAAGACTACCTTGTTGTATTCAAACACTATTTCTCTCTGTAAGAGAGAGATTAGATTCTATAAAATATTGTAGCCTAAACCAGATGCGTATTTCTTCAAGGCAATAATTGAAACAGATACCAGGTAGGTCGCAAGTGAAATAAACATGCCTTTGATTCAAGACTTGAAACATTTTTTTCCTTGAATAAGGTATATATTAATATGCCTAAAATTATATTTTCTTTCAGGCTTAAGAAAATAAAACTTTTGCAAAAATAACTTCTTATGTTTCCAGCTCTTTCTCATTTACAAACTATTTTCATTACTCTATCTCATTTAGTCATTTCTATGTCTTCTCATATGCTTTTATTGCCTCCTTTGTTCTTATTGAACTTGGCAAATTTCCTGACACACAGTAGGCATTCAATAAATATTTATTGGAGTTTAGAATTACTGAGAGTTGCCAAGGTAATGTCTTGAAGAGTAGCCAATTCAGTTAAATATTGAGTTTGTAGGCTATGATATTGTCAACTTAATTGGTGATTTATACTCAGTGGGGAAGGTCACCTTTAGTTGAAGAAAGTACATTCCACCCATTTTAAAGCTGACTGTGCCAACATAATGCACACAATTAAGGTCTCTGGGTTCGGGTGTAGACAGATCTTTCTGTGTTCAGCTTTTCTATGGAGAGTAAAAGGAAGAGAACTTGATAGATAAAGCTACCATCATATTTTGAAAACCAGACAAATGATCGCTCCAGAAATTTACATAATATTTTTAGAGAATTCTCAAAATAGTCTAGGCAGCTTGTATTGGTTTGCTCTACTCTGCATTGTTTAAGACATAACACTCATGGGAGAGAGGAGAGAATCACAGGCTTGAGAGGATTCACTAGAAAAAATATTGATGTACTCCAAAGAGTAGATGCTGTCTTATGTGAAAAGTATTCCTATATGTTTCATGTGGAATGGAGAGAATACAAAGTCCCTGGACTTGCCTTTGTCTACACAGCTCCAAGAAAAAGTGGGTTGCTTTAGACTGCTAGTAACACACGTTGCTTGGGGTTCTCAGACACTTTCCTGTGTACTACTAGAAGTAACAGCAAAAGATGTTTTTGCAAAAGTTGACATGGATGCCATAATTCTCCTAAATCAGGAAATTGGGTGTGTGAAGTAGAAAGAATCTGAGGTTTAAGAACAAAAGTCTGCTTTAGAAGATATAGGTAAGAGTTCACATTGCGCTACTATGGAGAAAGTCACTTTCCTGGAGAAACCTATACCGCAACTGCCAAATGAGGTTATTATTATCCATTCCATGAGGACATCTGAGGATTAAATGAGACTTATGCCAAGAACTTGGTGAAAAATGAAAATCAAGACATAAACTTTTTTCTAGTACCTATTGCATTGCCTGGTGTAAAACCAGGGCTTGTTAAATGTTGGATAAGCAAAGGAATAAAAGAAAGGACAAAAATAGGAATTGTCTCATCCTGTGCTTTACATAAATACGTACAGATCACTGTGGTCTCAGAAGTTTTGTGAGACATCAGTTTAGGGAGTAAGTCTGATAGCAGTAGGGATAGAATGAGAACTAGAAAAGTAGGTAGGAGTCACTCCATGAGTAGTAGTACGAGAATAGTTCTGGAGTTATGAGTAGGATGGCAGTTTTACTACTGAAACAAACTTTTAAAAATAATCCAGTACATGCTTTTATAGCTGTACCTTATATTTTGCTAAAAGGAACTTAGGAATCATTATACATATATAGACTTTTAATTTGGTGTCTGTTAATTTATCAAGAGAACTATGAATAAAGAGTTCCATTTTTTTTTCTCTCCAAATAATACTTATGGAAATAAGTTTTTGATGGCACACAGAAAAAGTGGTTGTGTGGTCATTTAAAATGGGTCAGAGCTAAACATGTAAGTACGATAGAAATTTGGCCTTGAATCTGCTCCTAGAATGAATAGCTAGTGCTCACAGGAGTCTGGGAGGTGCTGTGGATGGGCCTGCATCTTTAATCATCAGCATTACTCCTGGAGAGGGCAATTCTTCTAAGTCCTAAATGTCCATAGCCCACTAGAGCATTTCAGCTTCCCAATGTTTTCTTCTAGATATGTTTTTAAACCCTTTGTTTCTGAATAAGATGGTTATTTTAGTTCTTCAGAACATAGCAATGACACAGCTGGAGTTTCAATGAAAACAGCTTTGTTGGAATTCCCAGGTTTATTGTTTTTGTCAGAGGTCCTAAGAGATATCACTCTTAGTAGACTTGGGTTTAACTCAAGCTTGTCATGTGACTGCTCTATCAGTTTTATTGTTCATAGGATATACTAGAAGTCAACACATGGCACATGATGTTCAATGCACATTTTTTTTATTTTTGAGGGCAAAGGAGTATTAGAAAGGAATAGTTTTAAATTAAGTTCAATTAAGTATCACCTAAAAACACAATAAATGAAAGAGTGAATTTCAATATAAAAGAAGGAGTTCTCTTATTTATTTATATAAGTTACCTTTCAATTAGGTGGTCTAATGAAGTCAAAGAATTTTTGTGATTCTCTCCCTAACTCTTCAAATGTAGGTCCTAGATCAGCAACATCAGCATCACCCCAGAAGATTGTTAGAAATTCGGAATCTTGGACCCCATCCCAGATCAGTTGAATCAGAAACTGCATTTTAATGAGATCACTAGGAGAATTAAATGTACATTAAAGTTTCCTGACCTGTGCTGTAGACCAACCTCTCTTACTTTACAGGTAGGGGAAACTGAGACCTAGAGAAGTTAAACCACAGCCTCAAGGTCATGGCCAGTTTGTGCCAGAAGTAGAACTAGCTAGCACCCAGATATTCTTTCCCTTATACCCATTAACAACCCAATGTATGTACCCTTTACACCTGTTGTGTTTCATGGGCCTGGGTCAGAAGTCATTCTACAAAGCAGTGACTGGGGTAACAACATAAAGCCAACTTAATTCTTTGAAACAGGAGAGAGGATTTTGCTATTCCAATCAGCCAAGGCACATTGCTCCAGGGGAATGAGTAGCAAGTGCAAACAGTATGCAACAGAAAAATTTAAGACAAGCGAGGGTTGTAGTCAGGTAAAATCACCACGGACATGGAGTTCGGTACAGAGCTCCCTTCGTTGCATGAAGAAATAGCAAATCTTTCAAAGGGACTTGCAGTGGTTGGCAATGCCTGACCTGCCCAATATTCCTCTTTGCAGTGCCATTCATTGAGAGAAACAAGGGATTTCAGCCTGTGCCTGCATAGCTAAACCCTCTTCTCTGCTGAGTGATTAGAGAGCAGTGTGGGACTGCTTACTGTAAATGCCTTAATAGAATGAAATCAGGGATGTCATTCTTCTTTTTAAAACGCTGATATCCATAGAGAGATGTAAATCTAATATTTTGACATATTGAAATTAACAGCTACAATGGGTATTCACTGGTTATTTGCATATGACTATTTCATGTCCTGGGACCTTTTTAAAAGCTTAAAGTATTTCCTGAGGAAAATTGGAAACTCAAGGAAATGGAATTCGGGAAATAGATGGAGTTTGCACCTGTATTTTAGTGCTTTTTACTATAGAATGAGAGAATTTACTTACAGAAATTGTTTTTAGATTTACTATTAATTAATTAATTAATTCATTCATTTATTTTCATTTCACAGTTTTTCTCCAGAGGATTTTAGGCAGCTTCCAGGGACAAACTCATTAGAAGATAACAAATAAAATTGTTAAGGAATTAGGGTCTAAAGAAAAATGAAGCTGACAAAATAAAACAGGCATGGGGCAATCCCCAAAATGCTTACCTTTATATACTAAATAAAATTGAGATGTAAATATGTTTTTCAGCTCCTTATAATCATGAAAAAATAATATATGATCAGTAAGAGGATTTATGGTGTCTGTAGCAAACAAGATGCTCTAAACTCAAAACAGCATTTCCTGATCCTGTGGCTAGAAAGTTCTGTGATTTTTCTTCTATAAAGGAAGCACTTTAAGATCAAGTGTTTTGTCTCACATCATACAACTCTCAGAATAGGCAGGTTTCATATAATTAATCTTCATTTTAAAATTTGCCATTAGGTAAAATTTAGACCTGCAATTGATGTATAGAATGAATAATATAATAATTTTTGAAGGGCTAGGAATTTTGATTGGTGTAGGCAGGACTTTCACTACTAAACATAGAAAATTCATGTTAATTTACAAATTAGCTATGAGGAGCTACTGATATGTGGTTAACAGTCTATATAAGAGGAAAAGATATACTGAAAATACACATGGAAATGAGAAAAACAATTATAAACAGATGCATCAGACCTAACTACCTGAGCAATGTGAACACATACTCTTTAGGGCACTTGGGTGACATGCAGCCATTAATTGGCTAGTTGGCTTTCACATGCTGTCAATTAATCTTTGAAACCATTAAGGCCTGGCGTGGTACTGGCAGAAAGCAATCACAGTAATCTTTCAAACTGGGAAACAAAGATTATTCTACTAATTAGTATTTTCTCTTTGCTGAAAGCAATTGAAATCTATGTTGGTATAAGCATGCAACTTTTAGCAATTCTCCGAGGGCCTCCTTTCAATTGTTTCTATATTTCCTTTTCTCTTTTACATTTTCCTCTTTTTTCATCTTTTCTTAAATGTGCTTCATTTTGTTTAGTTTTGTTTCTAGTGCAACATATGGTATTTTTTGTCAGCTAATAGGAATTTAATTGTCACCGGGGATTCTTATTGAAAAGTATATAGATACTAGAAATTCTGTAAATGTTCTAAAATTTTATATAAAATTCTCTATGTACATGTACTACTTCATTCTGTAAACATTTATTACATGACTATTATATACAAAGCATGAAAGTAAATCTAGACATGTGGCCACTGCCCTCAGCTTGATTTCTAGCTGAGTAGGTCACCATGAGACAAGTGATCATTTAACCACAAGTATAGTAAGTGTAATGAAGGGGAAGGACAGTGCTATGGGAGCACGTAGCTAAGGGCCAGTAGGGAAATCTTTCCTTAGGAAGTGCTTGCTGAACTGCTGTCGGATGGATGAGTAGGGATTAACTATGAGAAGGGCTGTGTGAGGGAATAGGGGGAGAGAAGAGTTTGGGGCTGCATCAGTTAGATGAAGCAACATCTCTGAAGGCTCTGAGAAGGAGCATTTCATGTTCAAGGGTCTGAAGGGAGGCCAAATGGGCTGTAGGTACAGTGTCTCAAGAAAAAGAAAAGAAAGAAATCATCCCACTGAACCCAGCCCCATTCATTGCAGATTTTCCATTAAAGAAAGCAAAATCTAGTGATAAGTGCTTTCCTGGACCTCATGCAGCTAGACACTGCTGACAAAGCCCTAGCCCCAGATTTTCAACTCCCAGGCTATGTGTACTTGCCCTATTCCATACAATCTGCTCAGAACTGCTCCTTGAATTTCCCCAAACCTCTTTGATTTCCTCCCCCTCACGATACACAGAACATCATTAGTGTAAAATTATAATTAGAGAAATAATACCTGCCTCAAGGAATGTGAAACACACTTGGCCTAGTAAGAAGTATGTGAAGAACGCAGTGTCCTACTTACTGCAGCCTGTTATTTCTGTAAATACAGTAATTTGGAGGGAAGGAAAAGGGCCTAAGAGCCAAGACTCTGTCCTGCTTTCTATAATAATGGCCAATATGATAGCTTGTAAAATCTCAATTAACAAGATAAGGCAGAGAGAAATGCTAATCAATTTTATCAAAAGGTCTGGTGGGACCTTGTTTTGCATCCAAGATTAGCAAGACTAGCTCTCCAGTAGGAGAGAGCTGGGATCCTGTGTATTCAGGACACTAAGTTACACTGCCCACTGGCACATGGGATCATCTGGAACTGGTCCTGCACTGGCAGGAGGTTGGTGCAGCTTTTTAATGCCTGTCATTCGAGAAACAGCAGCTCATAGTCGCATGTTTATAAATGCATTGCCTACAAACGATAAGGCTTTCATAGAGTGGGCTCCATTAAAACATGATCCAGCTATTTAAGCCTGAAGCTGCATTTCAGGAACTAGAGATTGTTAAGTAACTTTTTTTTTTTCCTAACAAAAGACAACCTAATATTGAAATCACTGAGTTGCTTAAAACTTGATTTGTTTTGCCTATTTTTATTGTTGTTGTTGTTGTTTTTAATGAAAGGGAGACACAATGAACAGCCTTCTTTCCACCTGAGCTTTTGTGGGAGTGTTTTTGTTCTTTTTTTTAACATCTTTATTGGAGTATAGCTGCTTTACAATGGTGTGTTAGTTTCTGCTTTATAAGAAAGTGAATCAGTTATACATACACACATGTTCCCATATCTCCTCCCTCTTGCATCTCCCTCCTTCCCACCCTCTCCATCCCACCCATCCAGGCGGCCACAAAGCACTGAGCTGATCTCCCTGTGCCACGCGGCTGCCTCCCATCAGCCATCCACCCTACGCCTGGTAGTGTATATATGTCCATGCCACTCCCTCACTTCGTCACAGCCTACCCCTCCCCCTCTCCATATCCTCAACTCCATTCTCTAGTAGGTCTGTGTCTATATTCCTGTCCTACCACTAGGTTCTTCATGACCTTTTTTTTTTTTTTTTTTCCTTAGATTCCATATATATGTGTTAGCATACTGTGTGGGAGTGTTTTTATGGAGAGTAAATAAGTCAGTCATTCCCACATACTTACTCGTCGAGAGAATCAGGTAATGTTTGGTGGAAAAACCTTATCCCAGAATGTGCTTCACATTGAAATATTGAAGTTACTAAGGGTGATTTACAGATCTTAATGATGATTTTAGGGGTAACATGTCAAAAAGCAAATATGGAAGTAAAATGAAGTCACATATTGGAATATTACACAGCAGTTTGAAATGAATGAGTTACAGTGGCATGCAACTATATGAATGAACATTAGCAACATAATAGTAAATGAAAAAAGTTCTGAAAGATTAAATACTGCATGCTAAAGCTAAAAAATTAAAAACAAAATATTAATTTTATAAATGCAGTAAAAATACATAAAAATAGATGCCAGGTAAAGATGAACATGGGATTTGGGGTGATGGTTACTTTGGGTTAGAGAAAAGGGCAGTAGTATAACGGGGAAACCATATTGCTAGACAAAAGTTGTTGCCAAAGTACTAGTTGTTCTTTTAGATGGTGGATTCTCGGGTATTTATTTCCTTTTCAAAAATAATCAAATAACTATAATAGATTGATTTAAAAAATATTCTCAGTTTTTTCTTGCTGTCTATTCCTGCCTCTTGCAGTGTGACTTTGAAGTTGCACTCTGCAGGAGCGAGGGCAAAAGATCCCAGAGATAACAGAGGGACATTCCTGACCCTGACTGGTCATTTTAATTGTGCCTTTGGAGGGAGAAGAGATAAGGAAGCATGGCCTGTCTGCCATACTGAACTGCAAGAGCAACATATAGCATTCTGGGAGATCTACAGGGCCTCAGACTACCTGTAAACTTCCATATGAGAAAAGCCTGTGTGGGAATAAATAAAGCATAGACATTCCAAATTATGATGTTTTCTCAGATTATATGCTTTACATTTCAAAGCTGTGTGGCACTTTAAAGATTAGGAGGATCCTGATCTCCCAGCTCATAATGAATCCTTTTCTTTACAGTTTCAACAGAGGATATTTTGTGGGGGAAAAAAAAGTATCTTGCCCACATTAAAAATCTACCTAATTAGAATACAAGATGGGGTGGTGCTTGGTTATTTGTAGTTTTGGAAATCTCTGTTCCCCATGTATTTCTGATTACAGCTAGTTCAATATCTTTCTTCCACTGTACTGGTCAGTACTTTTACCACTAGTACCTTCTTTCTTCAGCATTTATCACATAATTTTTAGGCTTGGGGATTCCTGTCTTAGAGTATTATGCTTTCCAGGGATATGTGCATTTTATGAAGAAATCTTTGAACAATCTTTCAACATACCTTTTGCTAACGAAATGTCAGAGATATTGGTATCTATATGCTGTTCGTCTGAAGTCAGCCTATAAACTGACATGGGATGTAATGTTCTAGCTGGGATGCTTAAAAGTCATGTTATTGCTATTTGTACTAAAATAGTATTAGGGGTATCGCTTCTGAAATGACATGTGGAATTTTTATTTCATTATCCAAACTGGCCTCAGAACTGCACTGTCCAATAGGAAGACAGGGAATCAACACACTGTTTCAGCAATGATCCAGAGAGAAAGATAATAACTCATTCTGTTAGGTCCCTACTGCTGGTTCAACCAAACATGGAGTCAACTCAATTTTCTATGCTGATGGAGGGGAAAAGTGACCTAAGTGATCGAAAACTAGAAAAAAAAAAAAAGAGAGAGAAAGGATTGCCTTGATAATACAGAGACAATCTTTTTAAAACGAAATTTTAAAATTACCCTACTTAGTTCTTTCAGAATTCAACTCTGTTTTCCTCTCCCCTTGAGCCAGTAGGATGGGGAGTTAAACATCACTTTGCATAGTGAAAAATAATAGTATTAATGGCAAAAAAAAGTAGTAATACTTAGCATCTATTGAACACCTAATTTTGTCATATATACAGCTATAAAGAAGATATGCTTATTTCTACTTTGTTTTTTCAGTGTGTGAGTGTGGATTTCTTACTGGAGTAAGAGCTAATTTACCTGTACTAAATGGTTAAACAAAATCATTTTATTGAGCAACTACATTTTCTGTAGCAAATGAACATCCATTTACTATGATACCACATAATATTTATGTTTTAAAAATCAAATAATATTAAAAGGTTATAATAAGGGGTGATAAAAAAAGAATTATAATAAAAATCATAACCATCTGCCTTTCTCCTTCCACAGATCTAGAGTCCTTCTCTACAGATAAAACTACTTTATAATCTTTTAGATATTTCTTTGGGTGTTCATACTAACAAAAAATTTAAAAATGAACCTGTACTGTTCTTTTTGACTTTCTATTTTGAAAGATTAGGATTTTGCCTTGTTAACTTTTATATTAGGCATCTATTACTTTGTAAAAAACTCTCCCAAAATTTAGTAGCTTAAGACAACAGACATGTATTATCTCAGTTTCTGAGGGTCAGGAATCCGGGAACCCATGTAGCTGGTTGGTTTTGGCTCAGGGTCTCTCATGAAGGTGCAGCTGAGATGTTGACTGGGGCTGGACAAGCCAATTCCAAGAAGCCCCATTCATAGGGTTTTGCCACATGGGCTACTTCACAGGATCCTCAAAGCTTTGAGTATCCTCAAAGTCATAGCAGCTGGTTATCCCCAGAGCATGCACATAGGCACAGGTGTTCTTGGGTTACAAAGATACTGTAACTTTTTATAACCTAATCTTGGGCACGACATACCGTAATTTCTGCCCCATTCTATTGGTCATACCGAAAAACATCAGTGCAATGCAATAGGGAGTTACCTGAAGGAATGAACACCAGGAGGCAGAGCCACTGGAGTTCCTCAAAAAGGCTGGATATCACAGTTTGCAGCACTCTATCCCTCTATGCCTCGTGCTGCCCCCAATTTCTCATACTTACCCAGAAAATCCAATGTGGTTATATTACAATTTTATTTAGATCAATGCTCAATTTATATCATATGGCTATGGGAGGTATAATTTGAGACTTCACATGTCTGAGAATATATCCTAACTCAATTTGTCAGGGCATAAAATTCTAGGATGAAAATAATTTTTCCCACAGAATTTCAAACACATGGCTCAATTTTTGTTTATCTCTTGTGGTTGCTTTTGGAAAGTCAGACACCATTTCTATTCCTAATTCTTATATATTTCTTTCTGGAAAATTTTAAGGTCTTCTCTTTATTTTTGGTGCTTTGAAATTTTTCAGTGATGTACCTCATAAAGTTGCAGATAAAATACAGAACCAGTTAAATTTGAATTTCAAATAACAAATACTTTTTTCATAGAAGTTTGTCCCAAACATTGCATGTTAACATATTATACTAAAACATCATTGCTTATTTAAAATTAAAATTTTATTGGACATCCTACATTTTGATTTGCTGGATCTGCCAAACCTAGTACATTCTCCACCCCCTTCCTCCCTTCCTCCTTTCCTCCCTCCCTCCCTTCCTACCTTCCTTCCTTCCTTCCTTCCTTTCTTCCCTCCCTCCCTCCCTCCTTCCCTCCCTCCTTCCCTCCCTCCCTTCCTCCTCCTCTCCCTCCCTCCTTCCCTTCTTCCCTCCTTCCCTATCTCCCCCCTTATCTAACCCCTCTCCCATCTGTCTGTTGGTCTTTGTCCCTCTTTCTCTTTCTTTCAACTGTGTGGGAAACCCTGTTAATCAGTTTGGGGAGATTAAATAAAGATCATTTCTAAAATATCTTCTCCTCTTCGTTCTCAAGTCAGTGCCTCACACACATGCTCTCTTTCGGGGAGAGGGAGGGGAATTCTTCTGGTTGTAAGTAGTGGAGATGGGACTTATACAAAGTTGCCTTATTTAGATTTTCAACCAATGGTCTTGCTTCAGTCACATCCCAACTATTATCTTCTCTGATACCTCATGGCTATAACTTGTGCACATTTCAATGGTTGTGTGCCCTGAACTGGCTTGTATCTCTTTGTCATTCTTATGCAGGCTTTTGATTTTAGCTTTTAGAACTTAGTTTAATTTTGCTGAGTAGTTAAGACTGTATTCTTTTCTTTTTCTGAAGTTTTCTGCCCTTTCTTACTGCTTGTGTTAGTTTGAGGTCATCTAAAAGGCAGACACCAAGATGGTTTAGATGTGTCAGAAACATATTACTTCTCATAGGAAATGCCTGTGAGGAAAACTGGAAAGGGACTTGAGGGAGGCTGGGAGATCTGTCAGACTGTTTTGCAGGTCAGATACTTTGGAAGGAGAGAGGAAAGGAAGGAAAGCTGAGTGGAAGAGCCTTAGGTAGCAATGCAATTTTAGAGAATTCAGTAGAGTTGATGGGATTGATCAAGCCAAAGTCACCTGTCAGAGAAGTCCATGTCTCCCAGGACCTGATCTACATTAGAATTCCTTCAAAGCTCGCTCCTTGGCCAGGAGCAACTTATGGGAAATGTGGTCTCAGAGTAAATGCAATGGTAGATTCAGAGTGCAGCAGCTGAGCTGTTGGTCATTGATACTCCCCACATTAGAAGACCTGAGAGGTGCATTTTCATGGCTACAATATTCCTAATCTTCCATGTACTCTATCCTTGTGGTTTATGTATGTAACTCCCCCACCCACACACATATATGCAGTAGCACAGAATTTTGTGTGTCTATATATATATATATATACACACACACACACACCACAAACACATATATACACAGATATGTGTGTATGTTTATATATACACACATGTATATGCTAATACACAGA
Source organism: Balaenoptera borealis (assembly GCF_965194805.1). Classification (NCBI taxonomy): domain Eukaryota; kingdom Metazoa; phylum Chordata; class Mammalia; order Artiodactyla; family Balaenopteridae; genus Balaenoptera; species Balaenoptera borealis. The sequence continues at coordinate 130,340,261 of NC_138860.1, forward strand.
AAAACATATATGTATCATATATGACATGTGTCTGTATATAAGCACTCTCAAGTTATGAAGTTTTCTCAGATTATTTTACCTTCCAAGCTGTGTGGCACTTTAAAAATAAGGATTTATTAGGTGGAAGTGATTTATGGCTGTGATAGAGGGAGTGAACTATTGTAATAACTGTAGTTATTACTGTTATTCCCACTTTATTGATGATGAAATGCAAATTGATGATGAAAGCAAATTTCTCAAGGTCACACAGCCAGTTAGTGATAGAGCTAGGATTTGAATCTAGATAGTCTGACCAAAGAGCCCTCTATTTTCCACTGTAATATGTTAGCCCTATTCCCATAGTATAGTTTTGTTATACAATAAGCTTTGTTTATCCAGGTTCAAAGGTAGGTTTGGTTAATATATCTAGAGATATTCTATGAACATCTGAACACCTAACATTTTCATGATTAGTTTTTATTTGTAGAAAATTATACTTAATGAAAAACTTGGTTTCTCTTCTGTATTGTTATATAACAAATTACCTCCCAAGTCTTAGTAATTTAAAATAACAGTAATCACTTCTTATTGCTTATGGTTTTTGTAAGTCAGAAATTCAAGCAGAGCACAATAGAGATACCTTCAATGTTGGCTGTTGGCTGGAGGCTGGGATGAAAATGTTGCTTGGCACACCCACATGGGACTTCTCCATGTGGTCTGTTTTTGTTTGTTTGTTTGTTTTAATAATAGGTGGCTAGTTTCTAGGGGAGGCATCCTGAGAGAATGAGATGGAGGACATATTGCCTTTTTTATCTCCCCTTGGGGGTTGCACAGCTTTATTTCTGTCACATTCTATTAGTAGAGGCAGTTACAAAGTTCCACCCATGTTTAAGGTTTAAGAGAAGAAAAACGGACCTCATCTCTTGATGGAGATGTGTCAACATCACATGGTTGGAAAAGCAGGTTGGATGGGATAACTCTATCTCTATCTACCTATCAATCTATCACCTATCTATCTATCTATCTATCTATCTATCTATCTATCTATCATCTATCTATTTATCTACCCTTGTATGGCTGCATTTGGAAAATAGATTCTTCCACATATCCTCAAGTGGAAAACAACTGGAAAACTGGATAAGATCCAATTTGCACTTGCTAGAGAGTGCAATGTAAATTTCTTACTATACTTATCAATTTTAGTAACATTTTATAAATACTGTAAACATATTGCTGCTTTAAAACAGAGAAGACATCAAGAAAAAGTAATCTTCGGTTAAGAGTTGTCTACTAAGGGGCAGTTTCTCTTGAAACTGATGTGGCTTTGTTTTATCTTACAAGATGTCATCTCTATACTCTGCTGTAATGGTTGAAGAGTGTAAGTTTTGGATCCATACACACTGTTTAAAGCTCAATAGTCACATTTACTGGCTTTTTACCTTGGACAAGTTATTTAACTTCTCTAAGTCTCAGTTCCCTTCTCTGTGAAATAGAGAATGATAATAGCTAGTTTATAGAAAAAAATGGATGGTTAAAGGAAATAATACATGCAAAATACATGGCACATAGACCACTATCTTAAAAAAAACACACAAAAATCAACTCAAAATAGATTAAAGAAATGAATGTAAGACCTGAAACTGTAAAACTCCTGGAAGAAAACATCGGTAGTATTCTCTTTTAGCCTGGTCTTAGCATTATCTTTTTGGATATGTTTCCTCAGGCAAGGGAAACAAAAGCCAAAATGAACAAACAGGACTACATCAAAATAAAAACTTCTACACAGTAAAGGAAACCATCAGAAAAATGAAAAGCAACTTAGCAAATGGGATAAGATATTTGCAAACCACATATCTGATAAGGGGTTAATATCCAAAATACATAAATAACTCATACAACTCAATAACAACAAAATCAAACAACCTAATTTTAAAAATGGGCAGAGGATCTGAATAGGCATTTTTCCAAAGAAGAGATACAGATGGCCAACAGACACATGAAAAGATGTTCAGCACCACTAATTATTAGGGAAATGCAAATCAAAACCACAATGAGATATCACCTCATGTCAGTTAGAATGGCAATTATAAAACAAAAAATAAAAAGTATTAGAGAGGAGGAGAAAGGGAATTCTCTTACACTGTTGGTGAGAATGTAAATTGGTGAGCCACTATGGAGAACAGTATGGAGATTCTTTTAAAAAATAAGAACAGAATTACCATATGATATGCACCCTGAAGTTCATTGCAGCTTTATTTACAATAACCAAGATATGAAAACAACCTAAGTGCCCACTGATGGATGAATGGATAAAGAAGGTGTGGTATATATACATACAATGAAATACTACTCAGCCATTAAAAAAAATATATATATATATATATATATATATATATATATATATGAAATCTTGCCATTTGTGAAAACCTTGGGTGGACCTTGAGGGTTTTATACTAAGTGAAATAAGTCAGGTGGAGAAAGACAAATTTTGTATGATTTAACTCATGGAATAAAGAAACAAATAAAACCAAAACAAACACACACAGAGGACAGAATAGTGGTTACCAGAAGGGAAATAGTGTTGGGGGTGGTAAAATGGGTAAATGGGGTCAACTGTACGATGGTGGATGGATACTAAACTTTTGGTGGTGAGCACACTGTAGTGTACAGAAGTCAAAATATAATGTTGTGCACATGAAATTTATATAAAATTATAATCCAGTTACTTCAATAGAGTGTTATACATTTTTTTTTAAAAGTTCGTTCTTTAGTACATGTGCTTCTATAATTTTAGAATGTGCCAAGTTGTCTGTCTTTTCTGGCTCTATCAGTTACCATGCCAGCGTGGTTTCTCTCTGATCAACACTGGATGACGAGTTTACTGCATTATCGCAGTTACAAGAAAAAATTATTTAATCAACTAAATTGTTTAAGAGAGCATAAGATTTATGGAACTCAAGGCACATCTAAATTTTCCTTTAGAATGAGGGCATTTATTCATCCTGCAACCTAGGTTGAATGTTGGTGGCTGAGTAGAAATTATTCAGAGAAAATCTGGGATTGTGTGGGGAGATACGGAGTTACCAGAGATCATGACTATTTCTGGATAGAGACAGCAGGAGTAATAGTACACCCAAGAGAGCATATAGACTTGAGGAACTGCAAGAAGCTTAGTGTGACTGGAGCATAAGTTTGGAGGTAAAATGTAGCAAGATATCTGATGGTAGATTAAAGGAAGGCTAGATCATGAAGTCTATTTATGTTAGGCTTAGCAGTCTCCATTAAACTGAAAAGTGGCATTGTCCCTCAGTTATGAGAAGAGTTGGATTGCAGTACATTTTAAAAACCTTTCTCCTGTGGGTCACCCTTTGGTTTTATTTGAATTGAATTTTCTCTATTTTTCATGAAATATCCTTAGTCAGGACTTGTATGAAGCGGAATATAGTATTTCTAAGAGAGATAAAAAGTATCTAAAGCAGAGCTGTAGGGCATGAATGGATGCAAAGCATCTTTTATTCCCCTGGCATCATAAAAACAGGTGAATTATTACTAAACCATGGAGAACTCGGCATCTAAATCATAGATGGAACTGCATAACTGGAACCTATCAGAGAAATGATATTGTCAAAACAGTTACAGCTCTATTATGCTGTCCACTTTTGCCGGGTCACACACACAATTGGATTAGTAACAGCTCTAGGCTAGCTGAGTTAAAATTGGATAGAACCAAAACAGATTCATAAGGTCTTGTGTCTTTTGGGTATGACAGGAAACCACCCTGGGGAAAAGATGATATCCACAATTTCTATTCTACTGGGCTGCTCATTGTCAGACTAAAGGGGATTTGGAAAATTGTTTATTTATACTTAATTTTGTGAATTGTTCCCTTGGCCCTTAACTCTCACAGTTGCATTTACATAATTATAATTATAACATAGTTACTTCTGATAATTTTAAACAAGTGAAAGATGTTTTCCCCCTGTGTCCATATCAGGCATGTAATTGGAGCTCAGTAGATATATCTTGACTTATTTGGAAGTGAAGGATCACAGTCATTCTCATGGTACCTCTTTTAAATAGAGTCTGGCACAGGTTCTGTCACTTAAAGACTCACCAATTCCTATTTTTTAATCATATTGAAACTAGTTGACATTTTGTCCCCATTGTGTATTGATGTGTTTCTTGAGAAAGTAGAGTTCAGATGCTTAAAGAATTTCCCAGTCCTTTCTTCTATCCCTTATCTCCTTAGAGTTGATAGTGAACCCCTGGAGATCAGGGTGACATCCCTAATCCCACACTGCCCATGAGATAAATTTATCTTTCTTCTTTTTTTCAATATGTTTGTTAATAAATGGAAAGGTGAATTGATTTTTAGAAAGAATTGGGAAACATAGGAAATCTGGAATTCCTTTCCACAGGGAATAATATCTAAGAAATAGTATGGGTATACCTATATTAGAGAAGATTAGATAAAATGGTACCTCTGTATGGAAAAAAGCAATTTCTATGGGAGTTCTTTTAGACTTATAAGGATTTTAAAACTTTTAAAAGTATACAAAAAGAGTTTTAGAGTATTTGGAAAATATGGAATATTCAAAGAACAAAATTAAAATTATGTATATTCTCATATTAAAATTATAACTTCTGTTAATTTGAAGTATATCTTAACATCTTTCTTCTATATGATTTTTTAAAAATTAGATCATACCTTTTTTCCCTCTTCACATTATTGTTTGCACGTTTCCACATTACTAAATAATCTTAAAAATATTTTTATCTGGTCTCAGTTTGTTAGGCATTTAGATTGTTTCTATTTTTCTCTGCACTGAATAATGGCATGATAATCTTTATTATCTATGTTTATTTGCCCTTTTATTATTATTTCTTATGACATTATTAGAAAAAAAAATCAATCACAAGATCTGAAATAAACGAAGGATGCTAAATACTAAGCCACCTATATTATCCTATATTATTAATTGATCATGACCCTTTTTCTCCTACTGAACCTGGTCAAGACCTCAAAATACTTTATTTTTCTAGTATATTTATATACTTGTGTTCAAGACAGTCCTACAGTTTGAAATGTTTTGTCATTTGACAAGTTATGTCTGATTTTAGCCAATTCAATTTTACTTTTCAAATCCTTGCATGCTGCAATTACTAAACAGTCTAATTTATTAGTATGATTTTTATAGTAGGTTTTCACTCAATCTTATCTACTCCAGATTTTATCTACTCCACGGATGCCTTGCTCTGATTTCAGACTTGCCTTCTTTTTCACATCAGTCCTATCTTGTTCATGACCTTTTAACATAACTCTTTACTAGGGGAATTAAATACCAGCTCTTAATTCCAGTACTTGAAACATTTATAGAGAAAGTAGGTTTTTTTTTTTTCAGTTAAAATGTTTTTAGGAAAGTTGGACAAAGGGTTAAGTACAGGTCAAGAGTAGTGAAGTATCTTTGGCTTTATGGCTTAGCTTTCTTTCCCTACCACAAAGTAAATAATACTTTCCATTCAGAAAAATTTAAATGTCTTTGGCTAGCTGAAGAAAGGAAAATCTAAAAGCAAGAAATCTAATGACATGTCAGAGGTTTGGATTTCATACCAGGATAGAGACTGTGTGTTTACTCTTAAATGGTCTGCATTAAAATCAGTACTTCGTTTTCAATCTTTAACTTCTTGGACAGTATTGGCCACTGTCCCAAGTTCAATATGGGTATGTAGTGCTTTATCATCTAAATAGCATCTTTTAAAGGAAATCACTGGTTAGTTACAATGTTATTTTATTTTGCTTCATATCTAGCACTCACATTTGATGGTACTGCACATATTTACTACCTATATTTTTGCGCAAATCAGTGCTAACTAAAAGCAGAATTTTAATGGTAGTGCTTCCAGTGTAAATTGGAAAATGCTAGTATAACTAGGTTCACTAGAGTATGATAGGGGTAGAGACTTTTCTGTAGTAATCAAAGGTTCAGTGTCAGGAAATTAAGCAAATCTTTATTTCCACAGAAAAATGGAAGAGGATCCCTTGAGTTTATGGTACATTATTATAAAAAGCTTGAAGGCAAAGTTCCCATATGTTAGACCTTTACCTGCACATCAAAATTCAGTTGTTGTCATTTACAGTGATTTATGGGCTTCAAACTATACTGCAAAGATCAGTACATCCTTTTATTAGCTCATGTACTCTTGGAATCTTCTGTTTAAAGTTCTCCAGTAGTCTTAGCAGTTCAATTAGTCGATGTCACATTCTAATGCTCACATGATGCTGCATGTATGTAGCATAATTAGATCCGCTTTCTGAGGTTATTTTTAGTCTTTTCAAAGGAGTTGGGAATGCAATAAATTTGCTCCATGCTGTTATTTATGGAGAAACGACTTGTATTTGATGATAGTTTACTCTGATGGTATTTGGAGAAAATTGGCAAAATTTTAACTTTTTTTTTATCAATGGGTTTCTGTTTCTGGCACTTGCTTTTACAAAAGTACCATGCCTGCTGCTGTACATAATAAACTCATCACACCATGATCCAGTGCCAAGTCAACTTAGGGAAAAAATAACCTGGGCTCTTGTCTGAGCTATGCATTTTGGAAATGACGGACTTCTGAATCTTAAACTTGAAGTCTCATTATAGGAATGGTGAGAGCCATATGGCCTAAAAAGCCCAAGGAAAATGGATAGAGAAGTACATCCGGCCCTTTTGGCATCTACCACCACATTCTGGTTCTAACACCGTGGAAATGTGAATCGCTCCTCGAGTGAGGGGGTGATTTGGTGTTTCAAGCAATGTTAATAGGCTGTCATTTTAGTTTCGCATGATGTTTGCTATCAGAAAGTGGAATTGTTTCTGTTTAGTTCAACCATCAAATAGTGGGTGCCTATTAGGTATCAGAAACTGTATGTAGGTGCTGTGGAATGCAATTCCCTGCTCTGTAGAAGTTTGTAGTGTAGTGGGCAAAACAGTTATATAAATGAATAAGTGCAATATCATGTGGTAAGTGCTATCTATGATATAGATAGAGAATGTGAGCTGAAAAAGTGTGCTTTGAGAATCAAAGTACCACTTCAGTTGGTCTCTGTTCTGCTTCATGCCAGGAATGAGGTTTGGGGATACGTACTGCTAACCTGAACACTAGCACCTCTGTGGGGTTGCGGTGCCTTTCAAACTCATTATGGGCATCCAAGGTCTCTTCCCAGACAAAGTTTACTGAAGACAATGGTAGTACCTACACCAGAAATTATCCTACCTTTCCCTTCCTCACCCAAAACAAAGTGTGTCATTTTAAGGAAGCTAGAGTTATATGCCAAGTATATATTTGATTTTACATTGGCATTGTGGTGGTTAAACAATTGATTTTGAGGAGGAATTTGCGTCTAATATGCAAGACACATTATGTGTTATGTCACATTTTGTGTGGGCTCTTTGATTTGTCTGTCAAACTCTTATTTAAACTCCAAACGACAGCTGCTCAGGTGTCACCTTTTTTTTGAAGCTATCCCTGCCCTTGCTTTAAATAATAGATAAACATATCCAATTCTATCTCTACTATCTTGACATAGATCACATTATATTCAGGCTTTATAACTTATTAACTATGTGATTACGGACAAGTAATTTAACTTCTCTTTCCTCAGTTTCCTTATTTGTAAAAGAGAAAGAATGATCCCTAACTTGTAACTCTGCTCTGAGGGTTAACTGAACTTTACATATGAAGTATCTGGCACAGTATCTGACACATAGTGATTAATGATCATTGTTGTGTTTGGCTGTTCTATAAGACTACGCACTTCCTGGTGTCAGGAATAGCACCTTGCATAAGGTAGTATCTCTATAAATCTTGGCTTAACTTAATTATGTCTCTGTCCTTCTAGATCTCAATATCTTTTAGGTAAAAATAGTGGTAAAATGTTTTATTGCTTAAACTAATCTGTCAGAGGAAGAATCTCCTTTTAACTTATGGAAATTCCTTAACTTGGAAGATCCTTAAGGAGTGATATTAAAGTAGGACGTGTTATGATCCTTTTTCAGGGCAATGGAGGTCTTAAGAACCCACATCATGTCCTTAATTACATATCCACTTGTGATTCTGAGGGCAGACATGTTACCAGATTGAATAGAAGGCATTGTATAATGCCCTTTCCAGAGATAATACCCAAAAGAAGTGTTTCATAAATTATGTAGCCTATATAAGGATAGAAAGAGAGCACAGAAAACAATATGCATTAGAGGCCACATTAAATGAGAAAAAATTCAATTTTGAATGAGGAGACAGTTTGAATTCCACCTCTACCCCCAAGCTAATCTGGGCAAATCATTTACTTTAAGGTTCAAGGTTACCATCAGTAAAATAAGGTTAATACTTTCTACTCTAGGGATTAGAATGAAAATTAAACATATTATATATAAAACTACATTACACAATGCTTTCTTGAAGTTGGAGAGTTTCATGACTGCTAGAAAGTTTTCCCAAAGGCAGTGGTTCTCAACGTTGGCTGCACATTAGAATCTTCTGGGAAGATTAAAAAAAACCCAAATCCTCCTATGTCTTTGACTGGCATTTGGTGTTGGATCCTTCTAAAATTCTGGTAGTAACCCACGTATGTTCCTGATGCAGACTCTCTGCTGTGGCCTTTGCCTCTGCCTCTGGCATGTTCACTCCTTCTGTGAGCTCCCCAAGCAAATATTCTGTAAATCTTCATGTTGAACTTTGGGGATATGTGTGAAAGTGTGTGTTCTGCTTATTCCACACACGGACTAGCAAAACTGAGTTCAAACCCTCAGTCTGCTCAACTATGATGCACTGCTCTGTTCGCTTAGATATACCCTATTCCAGGCTTGGCTGGAGGCACTGTCCTCCTAGAGTTCCCAATGCAAAACACAGCCAAAGTCCTCCTCGGCATTTTCCCCCAAAACCTCTCAAACACATAGGTTGAGACAATGGCTTGACATCTGTTTCCCTTTTTCTGTCTTCTTTATCTATCTCCAATCCTTTAGTTTCATCTGGATGATGTGATCACCCATATGTAAAATTTTATCATCAATTGGGTGTGCAGCTTGACATACTAAAGGGGATGGCAAAGGGTGATTGATAGACTAAACATTTGGGTTCCCCCAACCCCTAAATTCATATGTTGAAACTTTTATTCCCCTAATGTGATGGTATTTGGAGATGGAACCTTTGGAAGGTGATTAGGTCATGAGGTCAGAGTCATCATGAATGCGATTAGTGCTCTTACAAAAGAGACCCCAGAGAGCTCCCTCACCTCTTCCACCATGTGAGGACACAGTGAAAAGATGGTGGTCTATGAACCAAGAAACAGGTTCTCATCAGACAGCAAATCTGCTAGCGCCATGATCTTGGACTTCCCAGTTTCGAAAACTGTGAGAAATAAATTTCTGTTGTTTATAATCCACCCAATCTATGGTATTTTGTTATAGCAGCCTGAACAGACTAAGACACAAAGTAATTTAGAAAATCCCTTCCTTTTCAACAGATTGATTTTCAAGCCTATTATTAGATCTTATTTTGGACTCAGATGATAAGCTCAGCGCTCTCTTTTATATTTCTGCTTTGCCAGCTGGCCATAGTTCGATGTGTTTTAAAATATTGTTGCTGAGCTGGACAGTAGAGCTCTCACTTGCATTTGGGTACTCCCACATAACAGGTAAGAGAAGACACACTAATTTTCAGCTTTTTTTTTTTTTTTCCTTTTGCCACAATATTTGGGAAAAACGACATTCAAAAGCTTCTAGGAGAAAAATATCCATGTAGCCTAGCCTCAGTTAAGAATACCCCTTCCTGGGGAGTTCCCTGGTGGCCTAGTGGTTAGGATTCTAGGCTTTCACTGCTGTGGCCTGGGTTCAATCTCTGGTCAGGGAACTGAGATCCCACCCACAAGCTGCACGGTGTGGCCAAAAAAAAAAAAAGAGAAATACCCCTTCCTAGTATTATTGCTCTCTTTTTATCTTTATTTTACAACCTTGCTTTAAGCCAAACATGATCAAAATAATGTATTAAATGATACTTTCTAGAAACTTTATTCCTAGTCCTTTATTCCTAGTATAGTGACTGAATATTATACTAGTAATGTTGTTGTTAGTATAATGCTTATATCTATTCACTGTGAAAGTCTTTTATTATGCTAGTACCTAAGGATGAGAACATCTAAGCTCTATCTTTAACATGAGAGTAGTACTTTACAAATCACTGTATATGTAGAAGATAGTCTTGTGATCTGTAGCATAACCTTATTTGTTAAAGAAATTCTTTACAGAAAAGTCTTGCTACTACATTTCCATGTTACTTATCATTTGCCCACTTAAACCCAAACATTAAAAAGCTTTATGGTAGAGAGCATCATACCATTGGACGTTTTCTCTAATTTCCACCCTATTTACAACACACAAGGACTTAAAAATCCAGGGGAGGAAATTCTGGCTCTCCTGACAGCCCCTGTGTGAGAACCTCTGGATCATATTCTATTGGTCATTGTGGTGGAACCTCTCAGTGCTCACTGATAGCTGTGTTCTCTTCTTCCTGGACTTGTAACTGGACTGTGTTTTCCTAGCCTCTTGTTAGCAGGTCATAACTGAGGCATGGCCAATTAAATGTGAACCATTTCCAGACGTGGCTCATAATGCATCCCTCCTATTCTTTTCCTGTGCTAATGAAATGGAGAGGACTCTGAAGACCTGGGGGACCAAACCACAGAGTGAAAGGAACCTTCAGGAGAAATATTCATTTGCTTCAATTTTCCTAGCCAAAAGAGTTGGAGTAGGGGGGAGTAAAAGAACTGTGAAAATATCCTTCTTGGATATGGGCAATTTACAAAGTTTTCAGCATATTGACTCCACTATTCCGTGACCCTATGAGGGCAAATAGATATTGTCTGTTTTTTCATTTGTTCTTCCTCAAATTTCTTATAACACATCTCTAGATACTGATTATCTGATTGTTTCCATATTTTTTTTGTTTTTGTTTGTTTGTTTAGTTTTTTAATGGCATAAAAGAGAGATTAGTTGATTTGGTAAAGGAGTCTCTACATCACAAATTATTTAGTCATTTCTTTGTTCCCATTTTACATTTTTTAGAAATGTTTATGCTTGCCATTGTCTCTGTCCTTATCAGGTGTTCCAAATTGCATTCTCCTTTCTCCCTTCCATATATGAAGAATAATTTTCTTCTATTTGATTATTTAAGCTCATGGGAAAATTATGTGTAAAATATCCCAAGTGTATTGTTAAATTATATTTAAACAATACAAAACATAGTATGTATTAAATATGTATTATAGTAGAAATTTTAAAAGTATATTTAAACAGTGAAAATCTAGCCAACCCCTAGCTCTTTTCCACTCTTATTCTTCCACGGTAGCTACTGATAATAGCTGGGCATGTATTCCTCCAACTGTTTTGTATTCACATACACGTAAGTACCAAATTTTAAGAGAAGAGGTTTAAATTCCCACCACATAAAATACAATTTTAAAAACCTACAATATTAGCCAAATGTTATCTTAAATAAGCCCTAATTTTTCTTAATAGACCTTGAAATTAAAATATTAATCTAAATTTGGAAAAAAGTTAATTTTTTTTAGTTGAGTTTATAAAAAATTTACATGCCTCTATGTGTAATTTCTGATGGCCCAAGGTGATTCAGAGGAATCAGTGGACCCTGCATTACATTCATAGATTCAACCTTGTCATGACACTGAAAAAGAAAATGATGTCTACCTATATGGTTAAGTTGATACTATTTCAATTAGTAAAATATTTTTGTACCTTTAATGTGGTATTTTCTGGTTTTGGTCCTCTTCCCAAATATTATTAAATCAACAGTCTTTTTTGAAATTCTTGGCTTCAGGATATTGAGGAATTATGTGCACATAAAATTTAAAGTTATTTTTAATTGAATTACATTATTACAGGATATATTCTGTATATTATCAATTTGGTGGCTTGCTTTTTTAAACTCAGAAATATATAATGGACATTATTTTATATAGTACATATTTTAACACATTTTTTTTTTTTTTTTTTAACACATTTTAATTGACATTTACATTTCCTTTCTCTCTCTCTCTATTACTACTAATGTTTCTGGGAGTATTCTTGTAGAGATCTTCTTGTGACTATGTGTGTATGTATCTGTTGGATACATTTTAAAGATAGAATTTTTAGATAAAATTGGCCTCCAAAACCATTGTGCAATTCTGTACTCCACTGCTTTGTGTGACCCCAATTACTACTCTGGTAGTCATATTGTGGGCTGTTCATTGAGCTCTGTTTTGAAGATGGATATAGGTTTTAGCAACACTGAAATCTTGGGACTAACACAACCATTCAGCTATGGACTGAGTGCTTTTGTCCTTCTCAAATTCATATTTTGAAGCCCTCAGCCCCAGTGTGATGGTATTTGGAGATGGGGTCTTTGGGAGGAAATTAGGATTAAATGAGATCAACTAGTTAAAGCCCCCATGATGTAATTCGTGCCCTTAGAAGAAGAGGAGAAACCAAAGATCTCTCTCTGCCATGTAGGCATGTAGGAGCATAGCCAGAAGGCAGCCGTCTGCAAACCAAGAAGATGGGTCTCATCAGACATCAAACTTGCTAGCATCTTGATCTTGGACTTTGCAACCTCCAAACTATGAGAAATAAATGTTTGTGGTTTAAGCCATCCAGTCTATGGTATTTTGCTATAGCAGCCTGAACTGACTAAGGCACATTCCATTGTCCTTTAGTTATTGTTTTCCACTGAACCAGCTACATCTCATTCCCTCTCTCAATTCGATTTGCCTATAATTTGGGGTTATTTCAGTGTCTTTCTGGGGGAACTCAATTTTTGGTGCAATCTTACCTATATAATGTCAAGAGTTTATAATCTCTGTTGGGATTTCTCACTATTTTATGCATAACGAATCACCCCACAATTGGGAGATTTAAAACAACCATTTATTTCAAAACTAGAAAACAATTTGTTTCAAAACTAGAGTCAGCAGGGTACAGTTCTCATGATCTACAGCAGGCTTGGCTGGTGTTGGCTGGACTTACTCATGTGTCTGGAGTCAGCTGCTTCATCAGTTGGGGTCTGGCTGGTCTAAGATAGCTCAAAAATGAGACTGTATCTCTGTTCATGACCTCTCCCATTCATTCTGCAGCAGACTAGTTTAGAAGGTAGGGCCCCAAGAGCAAGAGCAGAAGTGCAAAAAACCTGTTGAGACCCAGGCTTCCTATAACATTGTTTTCTCTACATTTAATTGGCCAGAGCAAGTTATACACCTAGCCCGAAATCAAAGAGTGCAGAAATAGATGCCAACTCTTGATAAGAGGAGCTTAGAAAAATGGAAACAAGTTTGCAGTCTACTCTAGAGTTCATCAGTATTATAACTTCTGGAGACATCTCAGTGATCCAGTCTGCCTCCCAGTTATTTTATGATGCAATGTATGTATATGTGTGTGTGTGTACATGTGATAAACCCAAATTCATTGATTTGGAATGGAGAAGATAAAAATGTAACATTTATTTATAGGATGTTCTATTTAGCTATTTTTTTAATTAAATTTTATTTTTCAATTAATGGATTAAATACAAAAAATTTAAGTGTAAAATAATTTTTACCAAATCTAATGGTCCTTTATAAAGCTTAAAACAAAAATAAAAAATCTACTTTTTTATGCCCCTCAACCTTCACTAATTCTTTCTACATTGTCCTAATATGTTTATATCTCAATTTTTGTTAAATACATAGTGTTTTCATTACAATTATGCACATGTTGTTCAGTACCAAGTCTAGGTATATGTTCTGATTATAATTTGTTTTAGCATAAAATTTTATTTTTCAAGCTTTAATAATTTTTTTTCTAACTTGCTCAATTTTCTTAAAGCATATGGTAAACACTTCCCATAGACATTCACAGTTCCATAAATTACCTCCAAATATATGGTCATAATAATTACATAATTTATCGGTTCATTATTTTTTACCTTTGGAGACATTCTTCCTGGAGGCTTTGGCCTATTGCTCCCATGTAAAATGTTGTTCTTCATCCGAACTATTTTCTGAGACTTCCCTCTGCTATTGTGCTTGGAATTTTCATCTCTCCTCTGTTGGTTCCTCTATTATCTCAGTCCCATTTCTTCTTTCCTGGATTTCCTTCTCATCATCTAGTAGCTTCCTGATAAAGGCTACATGGAAAATACATATTTAAACATTAACAGTCTGAAATTTTCTCTAATCTATTCTCTCATTTCATTGCTCTTCTGCATAGTTATATAATGCTATTTTGAAAGTAAAATTTCTAGTTGTCAACATTTCTGTTGGGAATTCTGAAGTCATTGCGATTATCCTTTGTATGTATTATTTTTCCTCTTAGTAAGTTATAGATTCTGCTTTTTCTTTAGTGTTATGAAATTTATGATAGTTTGCCTTCTTTTGGGTCCTTTAAAATTTATTGCTTTATGCACTGATGGGCCCTTTTATTATGGAGTCTCATATCTTAACGTTATATGAAATATTCTTGTATTGTTTCTTGGCAATTTCCTCTTCATTGTTTTTTGTGATATCTCATATTGAAGCTCATATTAATCAGATGTTGAATCTCCTGGATTGATCCTTTATGGGTTTTTTTTCTCTCTTTTGTTCTTTTTTTTGTCTTATGTTGTACTCAGTTTTATCTTCTAATTATTTTTCAGTCAAAAATTAGCTATTATATTTTTAATTTCCAAAAGCTTTCTTCTTCTCTAACTGTGCCTTCTTTATAACATCTTCTTTTTATGTATACATTGTCTTTATTATATGAGACTAAATACTAATTTAATAATATTTTATTTTTTTCATTTGAGTCCTTCTGTCATATTTTGGCTTTCTTTTATGCTGTGTAGCCCTCTTCAAACATAAGATATATTGTAACCTTTGGTTCCATTCTGTCACACTTAAGAATGAGACAGTAAAATGCTTACTGGAATCTCTGTACATGGTGAGATTGGTGGCTTGATAGAAGTCACTATTATATAAGATAGCTACTTGGATTTTGAAAAGGAAGACACACATGTGCCCATCTTTGCTCTAGGTATACAGTTTTTAGAAAAAGAACCTTCTAATATCTTACCTGAGAATTATGTACCTGGCTGCTGGCAATTCTGACCTTTTGCAATATTCTACCTGGGGATTATAAACATGGCTGATAGCATACAGGAGATGGTGGGAAAGGGGGCTGATGTTGCAGAGGCTGGGGTCCAGAGAGTATCTAATTTAATGTCTTTGGTGAGCATGAGGATTAAATATAGCCCTAGTTTCTAGAGGTCAGGGTGGAGATGAAGGGATTTCATTTTCCTTAAACAAATTTCCAAATTATCCTCCTGTTTTCAGTCCTCATCTCGTTCCCCTTTCTGTGATACTCTTTCTTCCAATTCCCAAAAACTTTCATGATTTCGAGTTGCCTTGCTTCTTGTTGAAGCCAATCAATCCTCCTTTCCACTCCACTTGCATTACAAGCCCAACTGTACATAGGCTTGGCTTTCCTTTTCTTTGCTAGCTATTTAATAGTTCTTTCCTTCCAACCTTTATACATAGTTTCTCAGATTTATAAATGCCTCTTTGTTTTATTAAAATAGAGTTTTTGCTTCTGTTTTTCCTTCCCTTAGATGGAGAAAGTTAAGAGGATCATTTTTATTATCTTGAAATTGAAAGTGGGCAGCAAGTTCTTAATACTACTTGAAATAGTAAGTCTTCACTCCATCTTTTTACTGCACCTATTTTCAAAATTGTTTGTGGTCAGAGCAAGGCTTTCCTTAAGAGAATAGTTTTAAATTTAAACTCCCAGTCCCTTTGCCCCATTGCTATCTTTTGATATATTACTGAAAAACAGTATCGAAAACAAGTTGACTGAAACTAATTATCTCACAATTCTATGTTATAGCTTGCATTGCTTTATAGTCTGACTATTTTAGAAGAGAAAATGAAGGAATCTTTCATTACATATGGAACATTTAGTGTAAGATTAGGCTGCTGTAAGAAAGAGCTCCCCAAATAATATTTATTTCACTTTTAGAATAAGTAGAGCACCATTCAAAGTCATGGGTTCCTATTATTTTACTTCTTTATTGTCTCAAAGGGCATTATTCTTATCTGATGGTTTATGTTGGGTCACAGGACTGTCCAAGTGTATGTAGAAGTTCACTGCAGGATGTTATGGGACAGGCCTAAAAGTGATGACAGCATTTCTGTTCATATTCCATTGTCTAGAATATAACCACATATCCCCATTAAGTTGTAAGGGAAGCTGTGAAATATAGAGACTAACCATAAAACCATGTCCTAGCTGTAACTTCCTTATTCAGAAAGGAAATGTGTTTTAGTTATTGTTGCTTCATAATAAATAATAACTCTAAATTTTGTGGCATAAAACATCATTTTATTATGCTCATAAATTCTGTAGGTCATTAAAGTAGAAAGGATACAGCAGGAAAAGCTATCCTCTGTTCCACAATGTCTGGGACTTCAGCAGGACAGACTCAAATGTCTGGGGGTGACTTGAGAGGAAGGCTGAAATAGCTGAGGCTAGAGATTCTACTTCTCAAATGGCTTTTTCAGTCACATGTCTGGCACCTGGGCAAGGATGACTCAGCTGGGTGGGTCACATGATACTGTCAACTGGAGTACCTACATGTGGCCTGTCCATATGACTTGGGCTTCTCACGGCATAACAGCTAGGTTCCAGGAGGGAGTATTCTGAGAGTGACTATGCTAAGAGAACCAGGCAGAAGCTGCATGGCCTTTTCTGACCTAGTGTTAGAAATCATGCGACATCACTTCCACCACATTCCACTGGTTACAAGCAAGTCATAAGGATAGCCCACAGTCAATGGGAGGAAAATAAAACTCCACCACTTGTTTGGGGTGTGGCGATGTCACTCTATGAGACACTGAAGAGAATGTGGAATGGGCTTTATTGTGACCATCACTAGAAAAATAAATACCACAAGAGAGAATATATTTTGGCAAATGACAAGTAAACTCAACCACAATCTACATTTAAAGAGAGGAAAGCAGAATATATAACACAGGGCCAATTACAAGTAACTATCCAACACATCAGAACCTCAAACGAGTTGAAGCATATCATTCTTCCTCGTAACCTGCATTCTGTTTGGAAAATTTATTCCTCTATTTCCAGAAAATAACATGTTGTTTCCAAGCTTTTGCCTTTATTCATGCAGTCTCTCAGTTTGAAATTATCTTCCCTACACTATTTATTGAAATCCATCAAAAGACACTTAAATACTCTCTCCTTAGAAAAGCTGTCACTGACAGTGATACCTCCAACTACAATTAATCATACCCTCTCTGATTGCTACAGTACAGTATTTCAACTTCTATTTAGCACTTACTCTATTCTATTTTTATTATCAGTAGATATTTATAGATACAATTTCTTCATTAGTCTGTATGGTCCTCCAGAGATACATACCTTATGTGTGTTCACTTTTGTTTCCTCAGAAGGCTTTGATTATGACAGACTGCTATATTAATCACCATATAATTGAGATACAAATGGTTCTGTTAAATAAACATATATTTTATGCATTAATCCATTAGTAGGTCTAGCTCTAATTTATGTGTATCTCCTGTATGATTGGAGAAGGTTAGAGGTGGATAGAATGAAGCAAACTGAGGGAAATTTTGGAAAATGTAGGGGATTTAGGTCTAGATATTTTAATATATTCCAGGAAGGGGAAATGTATATTTTCCCTCTGATCCAATCAATCCCAATATAAGTGAGAACAATTTTCTCTAAAAGCTTCCTTATTAGTCCTATTCAATCCTCGCTTATTAGTGATTAGATTCACTCCTGGCTTCTTACTATATCTGGAGATTCAGAAAGAATTAAATCTTCATCCCCATTGGATCGTTATGCTCCCAGATTCTATGGTGTTTCATGATAGTTTTGCTTCTGGCTTTAGGTACAACAATTCACATAAAGGCCAAGGCCTCTGCTATCATCTCTTCCCCCTGGAGCCCCCAATGATGTTTTACTTTGCTTTGTGAATCATAACCCAAATGTTCATTCTTTGCTTCAGGTTGATTTAATATATCTTCCCCCATTACTATCTGTCAGACTGTGGCTACAACCAGCTACAGTGGAGCTGTAACAACTTGTGGTTCATCTCACCCTGGAGTCAGGGTAAACCAAGCTCAGATAGAAGTAACAAGCTTGTTTGTTAATTTTATCTCTACCACTCTCTGTGGTCCCCTGAAAATAGCTAATTATTGAATCTTTTCTTCCTGCGTAACCTAGAGATAAATGCATTGATTCATCTCTTGGAGGTGCTGAATGGCTTAACTAGGACTATATAGGATATAAAAATTGTAATTCAATGCTACTTTAGGTGCTGTTAGCAACATATTACTAATTGCATGAGTCATCACATTCCTCCACACATCTTAGATAGTCTTTGCCTTGATGATAGTTTTCTTCACACCCACATTAAGTTCAAATTTAGAATCTTCATGTGTGTTCACTACACTTGAGCAGTGAGCATATATCGTTTCTTTTTTTTTTTTTAGTTTATAATGACATAGATGATTCCTCTAAAATAAAACATTTTAACACTTATTCATCCTAGCTATGCTGTAAAATGCAGGGTTTTCAACCAAACTTTTGAAAAATAAATTGCTGATTTTAGAAAAAAACCTGTAAAACTTGTATTTATAATTTTTTTAAACAAAGAGAGACACTGTATTTTTCTGGTAAGGTAGAATTTATAAACATCCAATAATTAGTTATATGTTGAAAATATATTCTGGGTTTTGATAAACATTTAAATAGCATTATTATTTTCTACGTATTAAATATTGACTTTTCTCATGGCAAATTCTGTACCTGACTCTTCTTTTCTCTAAGTTTGAACATTTTAAACAATAAGTTGTTTGGAGTTTAGTTGACTTTTCAAGTAACATTAAGAAGTTTACACTATGACTCAGTCTTTTACTAAAAAGTTATTTTGTATACTGAAAGTTCCAGTTAGAGTACAGTGTGACATTAATTTGATATTTTTGAAGGAAATATTTGTCTTTACTGGAATGACCATAGTTCTACATTTTCTTACAAAGCAACAGACAAATGTTTTCCAATATCTGAGAAAAGTAGAAATATTTTTTGTCCCAAGGCAGTTCCTTTTTTTTTTTTTTTAAATGAGATTTAATTAACATATAATATTGTATTAGTTTTTAGGTGTACAACATAATTGATACATGTATGTATTATGATGTGATCACCACAAGTTTAGTTAACATCCGTTACACACAGTTACAGGGTTTTTTTCTTATGATGAGAATTTTTAAGACTTAGTCTCTAGAAAAGACAGCCTCTTCAATAAGTGGTGCTGGAAAAACTGGACAGCTACATATAAAAGAATGAAATTGGAGAACTACCTAACACCATACACAAAAACTCCCAATGGATTAAAGACCTAAATGTAAGACCAGCCACTATAAAGCTTTTAGAGGAAAACATAGGAAAAACACTCTTTGACATAAACCACAGCAAGATCTTTTTTGACCCACCTCATAGAGTAACAGAAATAAAAACAAAAATTAAAAAATGGGACTTAATTAAACTTAAAAGCTTTTGCACAGCAGAGGAAACTGTAAACAAGACAAAAAGACAACCCTCAGAATGGGAGAAAATATTTGCAAATGAAGCAACTGACAAAGGATTAATCTCCAAAATATACAAACAGCTCATGGAGCTTACTATCAAAAAAACAAACAATCCAGTTAAAAATGGGCAGAAGACCTAAATAGACATTTCAGCAAGGAAGACATACAGATGGCCAAGAGGCATGTGAAAAGATGTTCAACATCACTAATTATTAGAGAAATGCAAATCAAAACTACAATGAGGTATCACCTCACACCAGTCAGAATGGCCCTTATCAAAAAAGCTGGAAACAATAAATGCTGGAAAGGTTGTGGTAAAAAGGGAGCCCTCCTACACTGTTGCTGGGAATGTAAATTGATATAACCACTATGGAAAACAGTATGGAGGTTCCTTAAAAAACTAAAAATAGAACTACCATATGACATAGCAATCCCACTACTGGGCATATACCCTGAGAAAACCATAATTCAAAAAGTGACATGCACCACAATGTTCATTGCAGCACTAGTTACAATATCCAGGACATGGTACCAACCTAAATGTCCATCAACAGATGAATGGATAAAGAAGGTGTGGAACATATATACAATGGAATATTACTCAGCCATAAAAAGAAATGAAATTGAGTTATTTGTAGTGAGGTGGATGGACCTAGAGTCTGTCATACAGAGTGAAGTAAGTCAGAAAGAGAAAAACAAATACTGTATGCTAATGTTTATATATGGAATCTAAAAAAAAAAAAAAAAAGGTACTGATGAACCTAGTTGCAGGGCAGGAATAAAGAGGTAGACATAGAGAATGGACTTGATGACATGGGGTGGGAGGGCAAAGCTGGGGTGAAGTGAGAGTAGCATTGACATATATACACTACCGAATGTAAAATAGTTGGCTGGTGGGAAGCAGCAGCATAGCACAGGGAGATTGGCTCAGTGCTTTACGATGACCTAGAGGGGTGGGATAAGGAGGATGGAAGGGAGGCTCAAGAGGGAGGGGATATGGGAACATGTGTATGCATACGGCTGATTTGCTTTGTTGTGCAACAGAAACTAACACGGTATTGTGAAGCAATTACACTCCAATAAAGATCTATTAAAAAAAAACTTTCAAATATATAATACAGTATTGTTAACTATAGTCATCTGTACTATACATTACATCCCCAGGACTTATTTTATAACTGGTACCTTTTGATTACCTTCACCTAATTGACCTACCCCTTCAACCTCCACCTCTGGCAACCACCAATCTGTTCTCTGTATCTATGAGTGTTGGTTCTTCGTTTTTTAGATTCCACATATAAGTGTTTTCTGTCTGACTTATTTCACTTAACAAAATGCCTTCAACATCCATCCATGTTATTGACAATGGTTGGATCTCCTTTTTTATGGCCTAATAATATTCCATTATATATATTTACTATATTTATATATATATTTGTCACATTTATATACATTTATCACATTTTCTTTATCCATTAATCTGTTGATGGAAACTATGGAATATCTTATGATATTTCTTTTCTTTTTTTTTTTTTTATTTTTTGGGGAAGCTCCATACTGTTTTGTATAGTTTCTGTAGTGGCTGCACTGATTTACATTCCCACCAACAGTTCACAAAGGTTTTCTTTTCTCCACTTCATTGCCAACATTTGTTATTTCTTGTCTTTTTGATAATAGCTGTTCTGACAGGTGTGAGGTGATATTGCTATCAAATCCAAGCTCATACTGCTCACCAAGAGACAGGCCGGTAAATTGAGAGACAAGGTATTGGGGAAAGGAATAGCAACTTTATTCGGAAAGACGGTGGACTAGTGTCCCAAAGAACCATCTTACCTGAGTTAGAATTCAGGCTTCTTTTATACTAAAAGGGGAGAGAGGGGTGTAGCTGGTTGTTGCAGACTTCTTGGCACCAGCAGATGTGATAATCCTTTGTTCTTGCAGCTGTCCAGGTAGGTCTGGTCATGATGTTCCTGCAAACCTTCAACAAGACAAATGTTATTTTCTCTTCTGCAACTTTTGATCTCTATATGAATGAAAGGTCAAGCCTGGGAGGCAGAGCATTGAGAAAATGCTGTTATGCATATTTCAGGCTATAGGCAACATTCTTTTACTGATTGAAGAGACAAAGGTACAGAACCAGCATGACTAAGCACAGGCAACAGAGCACAAAGATTAGAGCTAGAGAAATGTATCCAATATGGAGTCAGTTTGCTCTTCTCTGTTGTAATACCTCATTGTGGTTTTGATTTGCATTTTCCTGATGGTTAGTGATGTTAAGCACTTTTTCCTGTATCTGTTGGCCATCTGTATGTCTTCTTTGGGGAAACATCTATTCAGATCCTCTGCCCATTTTTTAATAGATTGTTATTTTTTAATCTATTGAGCTATATGAATTCTTCATATATTTTGTATATTCATCCTTTAATGGATAGGATTTGCAAATATTTTCTCCCATTTTGTAGGTTGCCTTTACATTATGTTGATTTTTTTTTTTTTTCTGTATAGGAGTTTTTGGTTAACTGTTTAGTTTTAGTTGATTTGTAAATAGATGACACTGTGCTACATTTTGTTAGTGAGATACATGAAGAAAAAGATTGTCTATTATATATTAAGGAAAGTAAATAAAGGCAGAAAAAATTGACAATCCCATGGAGCAGATAAAAAATTTCAAAGCAGCAGGAGACTGGTATGATCCATTCATACATTGTATAAGACCGTGTTGATACAGCATCATATATCACTTTGTCAGAAACTTCCAGCTGACTTTAAACAGAAGCTGCTTAACCTCCAGTGACACATAATTGAATAAGAAAGATAAGGAGATATTGTGTGTGATAGCTGAGTGTTTTTCTTTCATAGGCATATATATAATAATGATATATCTTAGATGACATCTAGATTTAAAGAATCACAGTAATATAATTATAATGCTAAATATAGAAAGAAACTAAAGCAAGATTTTTACAAAGCTGTTTAAGCTACCACTTTTGTTTTTTTCTAATTTGCAATAATGTTATAAGCCATCATTATTGTGTGCTATCAGTTGAGGCATAGTGCTAATCTTTTATTTATTATGCCTTTTATTACTGGTACCTGTTCAGTAAGGCAAACATTACTATCCACATTACACAGATTAAAAATTTAAGGCTTGAAGAAGGCCTATAGATTGGATGGGGCAGAGCCAGAGGGAAAACCTAAAACCTGTGTTGTTATGTTATCTCTCAGTCAACTTCTTATTGGTTTTAAGAAAGTGTTCCTTGTGCCTTTCTACCTGAAAGCCTACCAATAGTAGGCATATTTAAAGCCACCTAGCTTTCAGACTTTATTGCATGTGTTACTCTAGATCTTTAATCATTATAGTCTAATTATTACTATGCTGGTGGACTCCCTGTTTGTCCTCAAGTCCAAGCTCCACCCTTCCAATGCTTTCCTTTAGATTACAAGACCCAACATTTATCAGTCTAACTTCCCTTTGATTTCCAGGGAAGATGTGGCAGAAGACTGAGTGTGTGTGATGAGGAGCGAAACCACACATTTATTCCCTTCTCCCTCTGCTTATTTAGGCAGCAGGCTTGTCTCCTCCATGTCTCCAACCCTGGCTGGAGAGCCGGGCTTCTGGACTCTCATGATATCCTCTAATTTCATTGCCCTTTCAGCCCTAAGGCTGATAGCTATTTCCTGACATTGTTAATCTCTGTTTTATCTTGCTGTCCTTGATCTGCTTCTCAGCTTTTCTATCACTTGTATAACTAATTTCTTGTATTAGATTCTCTGTTTGAAAGACCTAGAGTTATTTATTTTCCTAGGTGGACACTGACAGTTACAACAATGAGGCAAACCCTATCAACTGACTTACTAAATTGACTTAAGGACTTCCTTTAAAAGACAACTTTAGACATCCTCTTATCACTGGATCTACTTGGTCCGAATATATATTCAAAGATAAAAAGACAACTTTATCTTCCTTTATCTGTAACTATCTTGCTCAGTCATGGGAATCTTAGAACTTTTCTTTCTTCCTTCCTTTTTCTCTTTCAATTTATATACAAAAAAGCAACTATCTATTGTCAACCAAAAAAAATAAATAAATGAATAAATAATAATGCAGGAGGCTGCAAATAGGAAAAGAGTTTATTTGGAGTCTTAAGAATTGTAATTTGGGAGACACATAGATTCGGGTAACCCTGAAAGAGTGTTCGGAGGCAACAAGTCAGGGGCTTATAAAGACAAAAAGCCATGAAGTTGTTAAAAGTTGCCAGGTGAGAATTGTGATTGACTTTGATGCAAGTTGGAAAATATTTGTCCTTAAAGAATAATGAATTGTTTTAGGGTAAGAGTCCACTAAGTAGATAGACTGTCACAAGTTATTTTGGGTAAGGGTCCAATAAGAAGATAGGCTGTCACAAGTTTCTGGCAGACGTTCTGGATCACTTCATCAGGTTAAAAGGTCAGATTCCATCTAGGCTGAGATGTGGATGAGTCACACTTCCTTAATGGCCTCCCAGATCCATTTTAGAGAGTTCTCTTAGCAATACTAACTCTATTTTGATTTCCTTTTACACTATATATTTATATAGAGTGATATATAATGAATAAATATGATTATTTATATTTTTGATTCCTTCTTATTTCAGTTGTGGTAAGTTGTGTTTTTCAAGCAATATGTTCATTTTATTCACATTTTCAAGTCTATAAAATTGTGCATTATATCCTATTATCTTTTTAATATCTTTAGAATCTGTAATAATATAATTTTTACTTATGAAATTAGTAACTTGTTTCTTCTCTCTTTTCTGTTGATTAGGCTGAGTATCTGTGGTTTATCAGCCTTCAGTCAATCAACTTTTTACTGATCTGTATTTTATAATTTATGAATTTCTGATGTTTTTATTTCCTTTATTCTACTTTATTGGGCTTAATTAACTTATTTGTCTAATTTCTTAAAATCAGTTATCCAAGTAGCCATATTAAGCCTTTCTTCTCTTCAAATATGTGCATTTTAAGGCCATAAATATTCTTATAAATAAAGTGTTGTGGAGGAAAAATTTTTCCTCTACCCTTCTAGGTTCTTTTGGCTGGTGGAAGAATTGACATGAGACAGATTTACAGGAGAAAATCAAACAAAACTTTAATAACATGTATACACGGAAGAGACTCAGAAGAACAGAGTGACTCACCAAAATAGCCAAAGCCCTCACCTTAAATACAATCTCAGCTAAAGACAAAAGAGGATGTTGTTGAGAGTGAAGAGAGTCAGTTATGGGAGGTTACCAGGAAAAGCACAGTAAACAAGGGTAAGGTTTTGATGCAGATTTAAGTCATTGCCTTCTCCATCAGTAGGAGTTTCTAGAGACTTTGTTATCCTCCTATTCCTGGTACAGGGAGGGAGACAGCCTTACACATGGAGATTCCCCTTATAAATGTTTCTTACAAGAGGGTAACTCCTACTTGGTTTTCAGAGATTTTCTCATGGCTACTGTTTCTTAGAAAATAACCAGCTTAAAATAATTAAAATGCCAAAGAAATATATTAATGGTTGGCAAATTTTGCTCCCGTACAAAAGCTTTACCATATCCCTTGAATTTTGTCTATCATATTTTATTATTCTTAATCAAAATATTTTAAAATTTTCTTATGACTTCTTTGACTCATGCTATTTAGAATTATATTGTTTAATCTGAAAATAGGGACTTTTTCATTACCTTTTGGGGACTTGTGGCTTACTACCACACAGAAAATCTTTTGAACTTTATTAAGGCTTTCTTAATTACCTCACATACGGTAAATTTTGTTAATATTTTACATATACTTGAAATACTATGCATTCATTCATTTTCAGTGTATTTTTCTGTATGTATCAATTAGATCAAGTTTGCTACCTGCCTTTTTTTCAGATCTTCTCTATGTTCTGAATTTTTCATTTGCTTGTGAGAGAGGTACATTAAAAGTCTCTGATTATATTTACAGATTGTCTATTTCTCCTTTTAGTTCTGATTATTTTTATTTGTTTTATAGGTATGGTTTTGTATGCATGCTGATTTAGACTTGTTTTATCTTCCTCTTTTACTGCTAGTTCCCACATCTATTCTCCATATTTATTTTAATTCTAATCTGATCAAGTGACCTCCTTCTATATCTTCATTATTAAAATATTATTGTCCAATACTCTTAGGCCCTCAAGAGCTTGCATACTTTTTCTTCTGCTGTCTTCTACAATTTTATATTACATCAATCTCCTCTTTGTTTCTGTGATGGGTTATATGACTTTCCTTTTCCACTGCATAATTACCAGTTTGTACTGCTGCTTATGGCCATTGTATCTATGTCTTCTCTTACTTGAAACACTCTTTTGATCCACCTACATCCTTCATGTGGGTAACTTCCTCTCATCCTTTTTACAATATCAGACCCTAAAAAATGCCCCACTCTCCTGCCTCATGCAGACTGCAAACTAGGTCAGGTATTCCCTCTTTTTTTTGGATCTCTTAGCTCTCTGTAGCTTTCCATGATAGCACTATCAAATTTGGAACTTTATAAGTATATTTTTTGCTTATTGGCATTTATCATAGTACTACATATATAATAAAAGAATGATATTAATAATAACAAGTTTATCATATTTTATAGATGAGAAAACTAAGGCATAGAGAGATTAAGTAAGTAATACTTCTAATACTACAGAATAGGAAGTGGCAGAGAGCTAGGGTATGATTCAGTGTGATTGACACCAGAGTTTGTGAGCTTTTAAATACCACAAAGTGCCCCTTGCATAAGTGATCATTAAATAGGTGAAGTTGGTAGAGGGGGAAGTTTCAAGATGGCAGAGTAGAAGGACGTGAGCTGACCCCTTCTTACAGAAATGCCAAAATCACAACTAACTGCTGAACAACCATCAACAACAACAACAACAAACAACACTGGACCTACCAAGAAAGATACCCTACATCCAAAGACAAATAAGAAGCCACAACGAGATGGTAGGAGTGGCATAATTGCAATAAAAACAAATCCCATACGTGCCCAGTGAGAGAACCACAAACTGGCAAATAATTATACCACATAAGTTCTCCCACAGGAGTTAAAGTCCTGAGCCCTACATCAGGCTTCCCAGCCTGGGGGTCTGTCAACAGAAGGAGGGACCCCCAGACAATCTGGCTTTGAAGGTCAGAGGGGTTTGATCCCAGGAATTCCACAGGACTGGGGGAAACAGAAGCTCCACTCTCAGAGAGTGCACACAAGGTCTCATGCACACCAGGACCCAGGGAAAAAAACAGTGACCTCAAAAGAGACTGGGCCAGACCTACCTGCTAATATTGGAGGGTCTCCTGTGGAGGCAGGGGTTGGCTGTGGCGCACGGTAGGGAAAAAGACACTGGCAGCAGTAGTTCTGGTGAATACTCTTTGGTGTGAGCCTTCCTGGAGGTCACCACTTCCTCATCAAGACCTAGACCCACCCAACAGCCTGTAAGCTCCAGTGTTGGGATGTCTCAGGCCAAACAACCAACAGGGTGGGAACACAGCCTCACCCATCAGCAGATAGGCTGCTTAAAGTCTTCTTGAGCACAGGCCCTGCCCACCAGAGGGACAAGACACAGTTCAAACCACCAGTGGGCAGGAACCAGTCGCTCCCACCAGGAAACCATCACAAGCCTTTTAGACAACCTCATCCACCACAGGACAGACAGCAGAAGCGAGAAGTACTACAATCCTGCAGCCTGTGGAACAGAAACCACAATCATAGAAAGTTAGACAAAATGAGATGGCAGAGGAATATGTCCCAGATGAGGGAACAAGATAAAACTCCAGAAGAATAACTAAGTGAAGTAGAGATAGGCAATCTTCCAGAAAAAAAATCAGAATAATGATAGTGAGGTTGGTCCAAGATCTCAGAAAAAGAATGGAGGCACAGATCGAGAAGATACAAGAAATGTTTAACAAAGACCTAGAACAACTAAAGAACAAACAAACAGAGATGAACAATACAATAACTGAAATGAAAAATACACTGGAAGGAATCAACAGCAGAGAAATTGAGGCAGAAGAACAGATAAGTGAGCTGGAAGATAGAATGGTGGAAATCACTGCTGTGGAACAGAATAAACAAAAAAGAATGAAAAGAAATGAAGACAGTCTAAGAGACCTCTGGGACAACATTAAATGCACCAACATTTGCATTATAGGGGTCCCAGAAGGAGAAGAGAGAGAGAAAGGACCTGAGAAAATATTTGAAGAGATAATAGTTAAAAACTTCCCTAACATGAGAAAGGAAACAGTCACCTAAGTGCAGGAAGCACAGAGTCCCAGGCAGGATAAACCCAAGGAGGAATACACCAAGACACATAGTAATCAAATTGACAAAAATTAAGACAAAGCAAAAATATTAAAAGCAGCAAGGGAAAAGCAACAAATAACCTACAAGGGAACTTCCATAAGGTTATCAACTGATTTCTCAGCAGAAACTCTGCAGGTCAAAAGGGAGTGGCATGATATATTTAAAGTGATGAAAGGGAAGAACCTACAACCAAGAATATTCTATCCAGCAAGGGTCTCATACAGATTTGACAGAGAAATCAAAAGTTTTACAGATAAGCAAAAGCTAAGAGGATTCAGCACCACCAGACCAGCTTTGCAAAAAATGCTAAGGGAACTTCTCTAAGCAGAAAAGAAAAGGCCACTACTAGAAACAAGAAAATTATGGATGGAAAAACTCACCAGTAAAGGCAAACATACAGTAATGTTAGGAAATCATCTGCACAGAAATATGGTATCAAAACCAGCAACTGTGAGAAGAGGAGAGCACAAACACAGGATATTGGCAATGCATTTGAAATAAAAAGACCAGCAACTTAAAACAATCTTCTTTATATATAGACTGCTATATCAAAAACTTCATGGAAACCCGAAATGAAAATCTACAATAGATACACACACGAAAAGGAAAAAGGAATCTAAAGCAACACTAAACTTAGTCATAAAATCACAAGACAAGAGGAAAAAAGAGAAAGGGAAGAAAAAAGACCTATAAAAACAAATCCAACAGAATTAAGAAAATGGCAATAGGAACATGCATATCAATAATTACCTTAAATGTAAATGGATTAAATGCTCCAACCAAAAGACACAGACTGGCTGAGTGGATACAAAAACAAGACCTATATATATGCTGTCTACAAGAGACCCACTTCAGATCTAGGGACACATACAGACTGAAAGTGCGGGGATGGATAAAGATATTCCATGCAAATGGAAATCAAAAGAAAGCTGGAGTTAAAAAAAAAAAAAAGAAAGCTGGAGTAGCAATACTCATATCAGACAAAATAGACTTTAAAATAAAGGCTGTTATAAGAGTTGAAGAAGGACACTAAATAATGATCAATGGATTAATCCAAGAAGAAGATATAACAATTTTAAACATATATGCACCCAACATAGAAGCACCCCAATATATAAGGCAAATACTAACAGCCATGAAAGGAGAAATCAACAGTAACACAATAATAGTGCAGGATTATAACACCCCACTTTCATAAATGGACAGATCATCCAGACAAAAGATCAATAAGGAAGCACAGGCCTTAAATGACACATTAGGCCAGATGAACTTAATTGATATCTATAAAGCATTCCATCCCAAAACAGTAGAATACACATTCTTCTCAAGTGTACACGGCACATTCTCCAGGACTGATCATATGTTGGGCCACAAAGTAAGCCTCAGTAAATTTAAGAAAATTGAAATCCCATTAAGTATCTTTTCTGACCACAATGCTATGAGATTAGAAATCAACTACAAGAAGAAAAAAAACAAACAGTAAAAAAAAACCACAGACACTTGGAGGCTAAACATTATGTTACTAAACAACCAATGGATCAATGAAGAAATCAAAGAGGAAATTAAAACATACTTAGAGACAAATGAAAATGAAAGCATGACAATCCAAAATCTATGGGACACAGCAAAAAGCAGTTCTAAGAAGGAAGTTTATAGCAACACAATCTTACCTCAGGAAACAGGAAAAATCTCAAAAAAACAACCTAATCTTATACCTAAAGAAACTAGAGAAAGAAGAACAACAAAATCTAAAGCTAGCAGAAGGAAAGCAATCATAAAGATCAGAGCAGAAATAAATGAAATAGAGACAAAGAAGACAATAGCAAAGATCAATGAAACTAAAAACTTGTCCTTTGAAAAGATAAACAAAATTGATAAACCTTTAGCCAGACTCATCAAGAAAAAAAGGGAGAGGACTCAGATCAATAAAATTAGAAATGAAAAAGGAGAAGTTACAATGGACACCACAGAAATACAAAGGATCATAAGAAACTAGTACAAGCAACTATATGCCAATAAAATGGACAACCTGGAAGAAATGGAACAATCTCCCAAGACTGAACCAGGAAGAAATAGAAAATATGAACAGACCAATCATGAGTACTGAAATTGACACTGTGATTTAAAAACTCCCAACAAACAAGAGTCCAGGACCAGATGGCTTCACAGGTGAGTTCTATCAAACATTTTAGAGAAGAGTTAACACCTATCCTTCTGAAACTATTCCAAAAAATTGCAGAAGAAGAAATACTCCCAAACTCATTCTATGAGGCCACCATCACCCTGATACCGAAACCAGACAAAGATATCACAAAAAAAGAAAATTACAGGCCAATATCACTGTTGAACATAGATGCAAAAATCCTTAACAAAATACTAGGAATCCAAATCTGACAATACATTAAAAGGATCATACACAATGATCAAGTGGGACTTATCTCAGGTATGCAAATATTTTTAAATATTTTCAAATCAATTAGTATGATACACCACATAAAGAAACTGAAGAATAAAAAACATACGATCATCTCAATAGATGCAGAAAAATCTTTCGACAAAATTCAACACCAGTTTATGATAAAAACTCTCCAGAAAGCGGGCATAGAGGGAACCTACCTCAACATAATAAACATATATGACAAACCTACAACTAACATCATACCCAATGGTAACAAGCTGAAAGCATTTCCTCTAAGACCAGGAAGAAGACAAGGATGTCTGCTCTTGCCACTTTTATTCAACATAGTTTAGAAGTCCTAGCCACAACAGTCAGAGGAGAAAGAGAAATAAAAGGAATCCAAATTGGAAAAAAAAAGTAAAACTGTCACTGTTTGCAGACGACATGATACTATACATAGAAAACCCTAAAGATGCTACCAGAAAACTACTAGAGCTCATCAATGAATTGGTAAATTTGCAAGACACAAAATTAATACACAGAAATCTGTTGCACTTCTATACACTAACAACAAA
Organism: Balaenoptera borealis; assembly: GCF_965194805.1. NCBI lineage: Eukaryota > Metazoa > Chordata > Mammalia > Artiodactyla > Balaenopteridae > Balaenoptera > Balaenoptera borealis. The sequence continues at coordinate 130,371,219 of NC_138860.1, forward strand.
AGATCAGAAAGAGAAATTAAAGAAACAATCCCATTTACCATTGCAACAAAAAGAATAAAATACCTAGGAAAAAACCTACCTAAGGAGACAAAAGACCTATACTTCGAAAACTATAGGATGCTGATGAAAGAAATTGAAGATAAGACAAACAGATGGAAAGATATACCATGTTCTTGGATTGGAAGAATCAGTATTATTAAAATGACCATACTACTCAAGGCAATCTACATATTCAATGTAATCCGTATCAAATTACCAATGGCCCTTTTCACAGAACTAGAACAAAAAGTTTTTAAATTTGAAAACAAATTTAAAAAACAAGAAATTTGAAAATTTTTTAAATATGAAAACACAAAAGACCCCGAATAGCCAAAACAATCTTGAGAAAGAAGAATGGAGCTGGAGGAATTATGCTCCCTGACTTCACGCTATAATACAAAGCTACAGTCATGAAAACAGTATGATACTGGCACAAAAACAGAAATATAGATCAGTGGGACAGGATAGAAAGCCCAGAAATAAACCCACACACCTATAGTCAATTAATCTATGACAAAGGAGGCAAGACTATACAATGGAAGAAAGCCAGTCTCTTCAATAAATGGTGCTGGGAAAACTGGACAGCTACATGTAAAAAAAAAAAATGACCTTAGAATATTCTTTAACACGATACACACAAAAATAAACTCAATATGGATTAAAGACCTAAATGTAAGACCAGATACTATAAAACGTTTAGAGGAAAATATAGGCAGAACACCCTTTGACATAAATCACAATGATAGCTTTTATGACAGGGGTCCCCAACCCCCGGGCCACAGACCAGTACCAGTCCGTGGCCTGTTAGGAACTAGGTCACACAGCAGGAAGTGAGCAGCGAAGCTTCATCTGCTGCTCCCCATTGCTTGCATTACCGCCTGAACAATCCACCCCCCAACCCCGGTCTGTGGAAAAATTGTCTTCCATGTTACCAGTCCCTGGTGCCAAAAACATTGGGGACCACTGTTTTATGAGCCATGTCCTAGAGTAATGGAAGTAAAAACAAGAATAAACAAATGGGACCAAATTAAACTCAAAAGCTTTCAAATAGCAAAAGAAACCATAAAGAAAACGAAAAGACAACCCACAGAATGGCAGAAAATATTTGCAAATAATGTGAATGACAAGGGATTAGTCTCCAAAATTTACAAACAGCTCATGTGGCTCAATGTTAAAGAAACAAACAACCCAATCAAAAAATGGGCAGATGACCTAAATAGACATTTCTCCAAAGAATACATACAGATGGCCAAGAGGCACTTGAAAATATGCTCAACATCGCTAATTATTAGAGAAATGCAAATCAAAACTACAATGGGATATCACCTCACACCTGTCAGAATGGCCATCATCAAAAAATCTACAAACAATAAATGCTGGAGAGGGTGTGGAGAAAAGGGAACTCTCCTACACTGTTGGTAGGAATGTAAATTGGTACAGCCACTATGGAGAACAGTATGGAGGTTCCTTACAAAACTAAAAATAGAGCTACCATATGATCCAGTAATAAAACATGGTTAGAAAGGATACATGCACCCCAATGTTCATTGCAGTGCTATTTACAATAGCCAAGACATGGACTCAATCTAAATGTCCATCGACAGATGAGTGGATAAAGAAGATGTGGTACATATATACAATGGACTATTACTCAGCCGTTAAGAATTATGAAATAATGCCATTTGCAGCAACATGGATGGACCTGGAGATTATCATACTAAGTGAAGTAAGTCAGACAGAGAAAGACAAATATATGATATCGCTTATATATGGAACCTAAAAAAATTTATACAAATGAACTTATTTATAAAACAGAAACAGACTCACAGACTTAGAGAAGGAAATTATGGTTACCAACAGGGAAGGGTTGCAGGAAGGGATAGATTGGGAGTTTGGGATTGACATACGCACTGTTATATTTAAAATAGATAACCAATGTGGGCATACTATATAGCACAGGAAACTCAGCTCAATATTCTGTAACAAGCTAAATGGGAAAAGAATTTGAAAAAGAAAAGATATAATGTGTATGTATAATCACCTTATTGTACACCTGAAACTACATTGTTAATCAACTATACTCCAATATAAAATAAATATTAAAAAAATAAGTGATGTTATCAATAGTTTTGCTGACACATATAACTCATCATCTCCTTATCAACACAGTCACTAATTTTATCCTACAGTATGCTTGGAAGGTACTTGATCAGAATTAGTGTTTATATCATACTTTTCTACTTACTGTGCCTTTGAGAATCATTTGATCCTCAAAATATAATCACATTACAGATGAAGAATTTGAAGCTTATAGTATCAAAGTGACATTCCTATACAAACATAGGTAGAAGATAACAGACGGAAGGCTCATTTCCCATGCCCACTTATTTTGAATTGCATATTTTTTAACTACCCTATGACTCCTACCCTACATACAGGTTAGTAGATTGTGTATACCAAAGTACCTGGCGTTTCCCAGACTCCACCCCAGAGCTATTAAACCAAAATCTCCTGGATGGAATACTAGAAACTATATTTATTCTAACAGCCCCCAAGTGAGTCTTTCCCAGTTTGAGAATCAGAGCTTAACCTATATGCCCTAAGAGTCATAAAAGCATAATAGGACAGACAACTGGTATTCTTAGCATCTCAAAGCATCCTGTACCTTAGGCTAGTATGCTATAAAAGAGTAATATTTTGTTCCTCTTTAAAAAAAATAAGTTGACTAAACAATTTTAGAACATCTAGAAGCTTAGTTATTTCATACCTCAATTATCATACAATTTCATAAAGCTGTATTATTTAGACAATTACTTTCCTTAGACACATTCTTATTACAGTAATAGATTATCTCTTAAAAATTTCTGATAGTTATAGTCAAGAAGAAGTGTTATCTTTGCAGATGTGGAAGTTACCTTAAATCTTCTTCACTAAGACTGGAAGACGCTTTCTAGCTGACCCACTCCTTGCCCACAGAATCTGTGTAGTTTTATTTTTAAATTTTTACAAAGAACTTATGAAATAGGACACTATAAAAATAATGTCAAGTTGTTTTTTTTTTAAATCACAGCCCTTTTTTTTCATTGCATAGGTTTTGTGACATTAACATCTGCTCATAGTTTCTATATTTCAAATGCATCTATTGGTAGTATAATTCTAAGGCATTAAAAGATATAAATATATCCATTTGTTTAAAAATAGAAGCAAGTCTCTTCAGTGTAATTATTTGTTGAAGACGCAATTTTTTTCTATCTTCAAGACAATAAGTGAGTACTTAAATATAAGTGATTTTTGCCTTCTTGACACAAAAGAATGATATAAGTGAAGAAATAATGAAGACCAGGAAAAATATAATTTTCTATGAAAAAATTTATAATGTATATGCACTACAGAAATGTCTCCCCTCATATCACAGCAAAATTACATATAAATTAAAAATGTAAGATATTAATTATCAGAAAGATGCATTAGAGATTCAATAGAGTCTATGTGCTAATATTAGCACTTGGATGTTATAAGATGTACATTTATAGACTTCAGAAAAAAAGTCAGAAACACCATAATGAACTCATTACTCTAGACAATATTGCATGTCCTATAGCAGGAAAGAACATTTTAATAAACGTTTTTAAGATTTAAAATTGCATATAAATGATAATTATTTTCATGGTCACGCTAATCAAGACTAGATTAGCATAGTCATTAGGGTAAAATGTGGCCGGAACAGAAAATTATTCTAAAAGTCATCATATGAACCTACGTACTTTTTCTTTTCTCTTAGTTCTTGCCATCTCCCAGGTGAAGGATTGTGCTAATTGCATCCTGGAGATCATTTATTCCCAAAGTCTGAACATTACTTGTGGGTCTTTTTTTTCTTTTGACCCCACGTACCTCATTTTTAGCAGGGCTAGAAGGATAATAGGAAGGCTTTTCCAAGGTTAGAATCAATGACAGATATAATAAGTTTCAGGAGAGATGGTATATCATGTATGAAGACCATTTTGCTACTCTTGTGATAGTTCTCTAGTCTTTAAAAAGAACTCCGTAAATAAAAATATGCAACATTTTGGTTCAGAGATAAACGGTCCTTTACCAGAAGCTTTCTTCTGATTCTGGAAAACTGTGATTCTATGGCTTACTCTTAAATTGTACAAGTAACCCCAGGACATCTTTCAGAGGAAAGCTTTGAGAGTAGGGCTGTCCAGTAAGATCCTCCAAAAGAGACTAAGATTTTGAAACAGAATGAACAGCCTCTTGGGCCCATATTGATTTTTATAAAATAGAAGTCTCCGTTTGTGATTGCATATTGGTTTCTTGGGACATGAAGCATATTCCACTAGCCAGAATAGTTACAGAATAATCAACCATTCCTTTCCTCCTTCCTCCATCACTCGCCCTCCTTCATTTCCTTCTCCTTTCCATCCTTCTTCTCTTTCTTTAATTTCAATCAGCAGCTATCATTCTGCTTTTTTTTTTACTTAATATATTATTAGAATATATCTTGGGATTTCACAGTATATTTTAAGTTAATCCTTCACTGAAAAAGAGCCTGAATTCTTTCTTAAATGCAGATATAATTTAAAACTGTCCTGTCTCCAGATCCTTAGGTCATTGCTCCAAGTACATGGTCAGTTACTGATATATAGCATTCAATTAAGAAGGCACAGAGCGCTTGCCAATAAGACCCAATGTTGTTCGTTACTAGGTTGGATGTCAAAGTGAAACTGCCTAATTCACTTTGATATACTGTGCATCCTGCTTTGGCTATGATAAGCTCTTCTTGATTCTGATGCCTGTTTCTGGCAAATGCCAGACCTACAGGCTTGTATTTACCTGGCATTTGATCTATTTTCTTTTCTTCAAAATTGTAGATTTTCCAATCATACTAGGCCAGTGGGAGCTTTGAAAAACTTCTTGGCAGCACTTGCCTGTCTCATATTTTGACTTCTTTCATGTTACTAGATGTTTTTGATCCATGCTTGGGATTTATCAGTTTAATTAATCTAATCTCAACAGTAGCATCCATGCTAACTGAAATGATTTCTAACAATGTTTTGTTGATCCCTGTAATTGCAGGATGAGAATAAAGATGCTGTAACATATGGCAGCATTCCTTATCTATGAGGCTTACATTTTGAGTTTGAGATGGCCCCTCCAACATCTCCTCCCCAGTTCAGTTTTAATTGGAGCTGTATTTTACCCCTCTGATAAGGTCAGTTTTGCATTTTCCCTCCTTGACAAAGCTATGTTTAAGAGGTTCAGAAAAATCATTCTTTGTCGTTATGGACTGCTACAGGGTACAGTTTTACCCTTTAAAACATATTATGAGGCTCATAATGCTTGAAACTGACAAGGTGTGGCTGAACTTGATCCAAGGGAGTCACCCTTTGAAGTTCAGGTGACCTTGTAATTAAGGTGTACAGGCTCACAGACCAAAATGTCCTTGGTGACAGATGCATTTTTCCACATAATACTATGCTAATATGATGTGATACAGTACTGAAGCTCAGGAAACCATCATAACGGTCCCCTTAAAAGCTTCATGCCTTTTATTGTTTTCTATGCAAGACTTCCAATTATTTAGGCAAGAAAATAAATTTCTCCATGTTTTTTTTCCCCCTTTTTCAATAAAAAAGTGACCTTCCTTTTGTGTGACCAGCTTGATGTTACTGTAGTGCTTGAAAATATCACTACTTCCTTTCTAAAGAAAAGGTCAATTACTCACAACATCCTCCTTTCTTTAAAATGTCTTTCAGACTACGTTTGTTTATACAGTGAAAAGTCAAGTGGAGATTCAGTTTACCTGGTTTATTGAATTGATATTCAGACAGCCAAAAAAGATAATTCATAACCTAAACTTGCTTATTTTTATCAACTTCACTTGTTTGTTAACTAGCATATATTTATTTGTTTGTTTATTCACGTATTCTTTTACTATTAACATGAATTTTGGGAACTGATCACAAACTATCTTTTAGTCTTTCTTGTGTTTTTCCACTGTATGTATCAAGTTTCCGTACATGTGTGGGTATGTTTCTCAGTTAGCTTTTTTATTTAGCAGTATAATTGTTATCACTGTGCTGGCACCGCAATTTATAATAGGTTTATAATAAACCTTCATAGTTTATACAGAAAGATCCTCCACACTGTCCTTCTTTAGCAGTACCTCGTCTATTCTTGATCTTTTGCTCTTCAATATAAATATTAAAACCAACATACCAAGTTCCCCAAAACTTCTGTTAGGATATCAATTGGTATTATATATAGTTTGATTGGTATTATATTTTGGAATAATTGAGATATCTATAATATTGAGTTTTTTCATCAATGATGATGTCATGGTTATTCGTCTATTTAGGTATTCTTTTAAAATTTTATCTAATTAAAATTTTTTCTCTATAATGAGCTTATATATTTTATATTATATTATTCCTCAGTAACTTATTGTAACTATTAAAAATGATATCTTTATATGGTTGTATTTTATATTTTATTATTGTATATTGTAATATTTTATTTAGGATTTGGAATCTATAAATGAAATTGGCTTGTAATTTTTCCCTTCTATAATTAATCTGATTATGTTAACTTTATAATAACATAAAGATTAACATAACATAAAAGATTATGTTAACTTTATAAAATGAAGAAAAGTTTCTTTTTTTCTATTCTTTGGAAAAATTTGTTTATATCAGACTTGTCAGTTCCTTGAATGTTTGGTCAAAATTGCATGTAAAACTGTGTGTGGTAAATTTTCAATGACTATGTCAAGTTCTTTCATTATTATAAATCTCTTCAATTTCTTCTTGAGCCAGGTTTGGGAAGTTATAGTCTTCTACGTTATTTCTATTTTCTTAAAGTTTCAAATTTACTCTCTGTTTATATTTATTAAGGACATGGCCACACTCATTGTAAACTTGAAATGAAGTAAAAGTATAACACATGTACCTAGGTATGGCACAGCAATCAATCCATTAATATGGTAGTAAGTCAGTCCTTAAGCCCTGACTTGGCTATTCCTCCAACCTAATGGTATAAAAGGCAGCTGATTTCTGGATTGGGCTTCTCACACTTGGTGGGCTTCTTATTCACTTCAGGTGAATTGGTCATATTCTGGAGGAATTAGCATAGGTGAGCTGCATCTACTCGTATCTTTATCTCTCTTTCGCACTCTGTTAATGTGGTAATAAAATAAAGGCAACTTGATATAGCTATGAGTTTTCATGCTCATCAGTGTTCATACCTGGAAATAAAAATTGTAGTTTGCCTAAAGTCAATATTATTCTCTTATTACCATATATCTCTTCTCAATCTGTTGGTATTTATTTCTCTTTTTCCTTTTCCCCTGTCTACCAATATTCATAGAGATTTGACTGTTTTAACAAAACTTTAAGAAACTATATTCTGGCTTTGTTGATTCACTTTTGTGTGGCTTCACTTCCAACTTCATTATTTTCTGCTTTTTTTTTTTATTACTTTTGTTCTACTCCTTTGGAATTATTTTGTCTTCATTTTCTAACTTCTTAAAATCTTACCAAATTATTTTCAGCCTTTCTTTTTTTTCCTAATATAAATGTTTTAGATGTTAAATTTCCCTCTAAGGATTACATTGATCATGTGGCCAAGTTTTAATATTTTATCATTATTAGGTTCTAAGTAGTTTTGATTTCTCTTCTGTGATTTAGAGGTCATTAAAATTTAATTACTAAATTTCCCAAGGTTCTATTTTATCTGCTTGTTATTAATTTTTAAGGTAATTGCATGTGGTCATAGAAAATGTTCTGTATGAAAACAATTTTTAAAAATTTATTTCAACTTTCTTTAAGGTTTAATACATGGTGTATGTGTGCATGTGTGTGTGTATAGCAGTATTTCAGTCATTTTCAGGCATTCTTTATCAGGAGGAATTTCTTATATTTTTAGATCATTACTATTTCTGTAAACTACCCTCCAAATTTAACTGTTAATACAGGACATCAAAATTTAATGGAAATATGACTTATTTTTTGTTTAAAATTATTTAGGGATACAAATTATTTTAGTGATAGAAAAAAAGAAAGAAAATTAAAAATTACATCTGGACATTGACTCAGTAAATTTGAACTGAGAATTATTGATTTTTTTAATATTAATAACTCAGTCTCATTCTTTAACACTGAAAAATATAAGAAAGAAAAAAATTTGCAAGAGAAGGGTAAAATCTGTAGATAAGTGACAGAGAACAGAACTTTCACTAATATTAGACAACAAGAGATGTTTACAGAGGGTAAAGAATATGTTTCTTAGTTGCCAAGGCAAAAAAACATAACTTGAAAGAAAAGTTAAAAATTCCAAACTTCTAAAAAACATGTACAATAATCAACAATGTGGAGTTCTAATTATGAAACTGCTAGGTGGCATTTTGTTGGGCCCCGAGGACCTCCGGTCCTTTATGTCTTAGTACAGTAAGAATTCAGTGAGAGACAAAGTGATAGATAAGAAGTGATTTATTAGAATAGGATGCTGTGAGGCTTACAGGTGGGCAGGTGAGCATTGTGCGGCCCCAAGTACTTAGTGGGTTACATTTTTATAATCAAAGGAAAAATTGATTTAGGGGAAAAGGAAAAATTGAAGGGGGAAAAGACCACCTTCTTCCTCATTCTTGAGGTCACATTTTCATCATCAGCTCCTCCTCCAGGTTGGGCAGGGCAGTTTTCTTGTCCCTACATGGTCAAGCCAGGACTGTCATGGCACTATGGAAAACTTATTCCAGGTCTCATATAATATGGGTCTTTCACTTTGAAATGCCACCTTTCCATAAATTATTGTTTTTATGTGTGCAGAGAGCATATCCTAGGGGTCATTAACTTATTGAGCTCACTGGGCAGAATGTGGGTCTCATGCTACCATTTTTTATTGTTTGGGGGCATGTCTCATGTTTCTGTTGCACGGTTTTGTTGCTAAGCAAGCCTGCTTGGTTTTGTGGTTAAGCAAACCTGCTTTCTTGAGTGATCATTAACTTACAGGGGTCTCCCATACTTTTTTCTTTACTTACAATCCTCTAGTGGGATTAACTATTTAATCACTGACTTTGTCCCTTTACTCTGTCCCTATAAATTATACATTTTTAATGTATCAATGAGTTTTAATCAAATGTAGAAAAAAGTGAAAAGCACTCTGAGCATAGTCTAAGAGGTAGATTTACTCACCATTTTGTATCTCTTCCTTCTTCCTCCCTTGCTTTTGCTCATCTTCATCAGGTAACTCATACAGTGTAGTTCTATAAGATTAAACAAATAATTCTTTTGCTTCTAATTGAATATTTTTTCATGAGTGGTTTACACAGGGTTCATTCATGACCCTGAGGCAAGTAGTGGATTGGAAACAGCAGAGGATCATCTAACAGTTCAATGCTAAGTAGCTTGGGACTTTTCCCAACAACCTTGTACTCTGACTGATTCCTAATTATTCCACATTTTCAGCATTTTTAGATAACTAAATGAAATATGAACCAATCCATCAAGTCTCAAATAATCCCCCCCCCCCCAAAAAAAAGCAAAAAATGAACTTACATACAAAAACATGGGTTATAAGCTGGGTATCAGTACCAGAATGTTTCAGCTCTCCTGATTGGAGAAATATTTATTTTGGGCTTCCAGGAGAGGCAGTGTCTTGTAAAGCTCCCAGTAGAAGACAAACCAAAGAGAGAATTCCACTCATAAATTCTTAACAATGGAAATATGAGCCTGCTGACTGACTTCAGGAGCCTCATTGAATAGTTATTGTTTATATGTTACTTAAATGTATCAAGTAGTGAGTACTTTACACTCATTGTTTCATTTAATCTTTACAACAGCCATTAGGTAGGCACTATTATCTTCTCCATTTTATGATGAGAAAACTGAGGCATAACAAAGAAAGGGGTTTTCAAGGTCACTCAGCTTGTATATGATGAAGACAAGACACTGACCAAGGCAATATGGTTCCAAAGTCTTCCTGGTTTTGGGTTAGAAAATAAGAACCATTCCTACCATGCTTGATATAGATTTTTCCTCTGAAATTCACAGGTTATCCAGTTAGGTTCAGCTTCCTGAAAAAACAAATTCTACTTCAAACTCCAAATCTCTCAGTGGTAATTATCAGTCACCAGTGTTAACTGTCACTTATGGAAGACAGTTAGCGAGGCAGGGGAGGGAAAAGTTTCTTCTACTCTCTTATGGTCCCTGGGTGGTCTGAAAATTAAACTGACAAAGACAGGTTAGCAGAATAGAAGCATACACATTTATTTAAGTTTTACATGACACGGGAGGTAAAACAAAACAAAACAAAAAAATGAAGACTGGAAGAAGTTGTTAAAACTGAATGTTTTCATGCTGGGTTTGATGAAGAGCAGATAGCTGTGGAGAAATACGATAGTCAAGGAGTATGAGGTAAGTGTAGTAAACTGGAAAAAACTTAGGAAGACCTGTTTGTTTGGATCCTTCTCCATGTCCCTTTGTCTTCAGAGATAAAGATGCTCTTTTCTTCTGGGTGTAGGAAGGCATCTTTCACATGAGGGTTTTATGACCTGTTTCAGGGAAGAAGGGCAGGGGGAAGGTTACTCTGAGTGACTTTCCTGCTTCTGCTGTTTTCTCAAACTCCTTCAGCTTACAATATTCAGTATACCAAGTGCCATCTCTTGCAATAGCATGCTCTGAACCCCATCAGGGACACACAATAAAATGAAAATAAAATTGCCTATTTTGTCTTGAAAATATAAAAATTTACAAAGGGGAAAATATGTATATAAATTTGACTTTCAATGAGAGAAACTTAATTTGTAGTGAGATGTATTGTTTTTTAAATGTTGATTAGGTCCCTCAGTATTTTCTTTAAATCCTTCCGCAAGACTTGTTCTTTGACACAGCCACGACTGATCTGTTCTCTAAACTTCATCCTCTCTTTGCAAATTGGTGTTATTAGCAACTAGTGAGCAAGTTTTCAATAACTGTCCCTGGAAATCAAAGCCATTCAACCTAGAAAAGCTCCATCTGGAATAAAGGACCATAACTAGCACTCGTTGATAGTAAGTTGGCTGTCAGAATTGACATTCTATATATCCACACGGAAGCTCTATAATGCTTGATAGAAAATCACAGGAATAGCTATCTACTCACTTGCTATTGGATATAAAATGCAAAATATCTACTATCTTAGGAAAAATAGTTTTATTGTCACCTATTTGATGAATTAGTTGTTAATATATTTGTAAAAGCTTCTTAAAAAGGTATATATATATCTATCTGTCTATTATATATATACATATTGCATATATAATTGTTAATATATTTGTAAAGCTTTTTTAAAAGGGGATATATACATATGTAGATATATATATATATATATCAACAACACACAACATCCCAAAAGGTGTTCTGTTTTTTAATGGTTTCTGACTTCCCAGAACTCTCTTTCAAAAGATACCTAGCTCTACCTGACTCTCATATATTTATTATTCTAAGCTTTGAAAAGTTGAAGGAAAAAAAGGCCAACTGCAGTTTAAGTACACATGGCACAAGCACTTGTAGAAAATCTGTGGTTGCTTGGCAACCAGAGGGTGCCTATTTGGAGAGCTCAGAGAAGCACTCAATGAGACTTTAGGATGGATGAAGGGCAGCGGGAGACACTGAGTTGACTGAAACGATTCGGAACATGGAGACAATATTCAAATAACATACATCACTGCATGTAATTATTCCTAAACAAGAATGTTGCTGCTCAGCTCACCTCTGTAGATATAAGAACCAGAGGGCTTCAGAGACCTAATAGAATCTTAATTTTTGAATTTTACCTCTACGAATATGCCTCATCCAGTCAGGGTTTGTGGTAAAAATACTGAAATAGCACGTTAATGACCAGAGTAGTTATCATTGCCTCCTTGGTCAGTTGATATGTTAGTCAAAAAGATTAGATTTTTGAAAGTCTCACCATCCTTAACAAAGATTAACAATCATTAAAAATTAACCACATGCTGATTTAATCAACATATAGCTTTGTTAATTACTAGTTCTTTCTTCATGTCCATCTGTTTTTAAGATTTTAGTGAACCTGTGCCAGATGTTCATGTAAATATAATAAGCTGGTTGCCATGTAAATATAACATTTTCAAGTGTGTTGTGTAACAAACAGCCTTTCAGTTTATGCATACTGTTGTCTGTGTTTTGTCTTCAGTGGCTTAAATACAAAACTGATAACTTTGTTAAAAGCCCCGTTAGGCACAGTTTCTATTTGAAGCTGTGTGTCTCTCTGTGTGTGTCTATGTGTGTGTATGTTTGTTTGCATTGGTTGTTTTTTAGTTATTATATATTGTGCTAGGTGTTCAGACCCTTTTAAGGTGTAGCAAAGCATTTGCAGAGTGTTCTGGATATGTCAGCATAAAAGTGAGATAGAACTATTTATTCCATTCTCACTTAGTTCAATAGTGTAATAAAATAACTGCCAAATTCACAGTAAATATGATCCATTTATCTTACATGGCAAAATTGTGAAGTGATTCATGTATGTAGATGCTTCACTTTTGGGACTCTCAAGACCATCCCAGCCTCCATTCTATCTGGAAAACTCACTTGATGAATTGGAGGCCAGACACAAGGTATGTTCACATTTTTACATAAGGGATTGCTCGAATTGATCAAACTGAAGGATGATGAGAATGGTCAGTAGAAAGATTGTAAGAATCAAATAAGGGCAAATTTGGGCTTTTTGAAGAAGAAAGTGAATTTTAAAATACTGCTCTGTACAAGAGGCTTAAAAGATCGTTTCAGTAACAGTTTAATAGCAATCAAAATGTTTGAACCCAGGTGGTTATGGATATAGCAATCAAGAGGAATCTAAATCACAATGTAACATTGAAAAGGAAATGAATTTAAAGAAGTTCACATCAAAGGCAAATTGTAAAATAAGTATTAATCCCCAAGACTGTTCACATTTTACCTGAATTTAAGAGGTCAGTAAATTAAACTCACTAACAAAGTTTAGTGGCAGAATATTATCTGGATAGCCAAAAAAAAAAAAAAAAAGAAAAAGAAAACCCAAAAAAAATCTGTGGAGTTTTTTTTAAAAAAGAAAACCAGTTTGAATAAAGTAAAAAAATCAATTTTAAAGGAAAATAAGATATACTGTGTAAAAAGAGGGGGCTGTCCCTTTGTGACTTCACAGGAGGGAACAAAGCAGATCTCACTGAGATTCTGACCAGTAGCTCTAAAGCAAACTATAAATCAGAATGCTCAGAATGAGAATTTGATAACAGAGACTTAGGAAGAGAGGGTGAACACTCCTTAACAAATATGTATTTACATAGTTTTCACCATTTTATTGGATCTTCATTTACTTTTCATTTAATTTTTGAATGAGTAATACAGTTACATGGTTCTAAGCATATGTGAAAAGATATGTAGTATCAATTTGCCCACCACATTTCTCTTTATATCTCATCTGCCCAGCTCCCAACAGCTCTTTCCATGTTACCACTGTTCTTGGGTTCCTTAAGTATCTTTCCATAGTTTTGTGGTGTGTGTAATAAACAAATTGGAGTATTTATTTCCTATGGCCCCCCAAAATACCCTGGATCCTGACAAGAGAAATATTTCCTGCCATATCAATAAACAAAGGATGTCACAGTCATCAAGGATTGCAGCCCTCCGATGGGAGCCGAGGAAATTCAGGGCTGAAAAGAACACCTGGCATCTAGCAGCCATCAGACTGCAGCCACTCCCTGTGGCGAGCCCTGAGGAAACTCAGGATGTGTCAGGATACTGGCACCAGATAGCTGAGGTGCATATCAAAGGAATGATTTCAGTGAGCCCAGACTCTTGCATCCTCCCATACATAGAGAAGCGCTAAATTCCTTAACTTGAGATATCTGGTTTTCTTTAATTAACAATAACCTTTGATGTTCCTGACTACCTGTCCTTTGTTGCAAAACTCCTATATATCCTGGCTTCTCCCCTCGCCTCCTCAGAGCAGTTTCTCAGAGCTATCTGAAACACTGTCTCCCGGGCTGCAGTTCTCATTTTGCCCCAAATAAAACTTTATTCACAGCTCTCACAGTCGTGCATATATATATTTTTAAGTCAACAGTTATGGCGGCCACGAATAAGGGACCCAGATTGGACTTCTCTCCTTCGCCTGAACTCTACAAGGAACTGGAGCCTTGGTACCAGCAGAGGCTGCTTGCGCCCATCCGCCTCCTCAGAGAGTCCAGACGAATTTGGGTAAGTCTCTCCTAGTTCTCAGTTATGATCATGAGTTTTATTTGGCGGTGTAGCAGGTACCCGCCTCCTCCCAGTTGAAAGATACTGGGAGGGGGGCCTGGTTGAAAGATACCAGGGAAATACCCACCCAGTGGACAGATACTGGGGGGGCGGGGAGGGCTTGGTTGAAAGATACCAGGGAAATACCCACCCAGTCGAAGGATACTGGGGTGGGGGGCCTGATTGAAAGATACCAGGGTTTGCTCAGTTGCAGGAGACTGAGTGGTCTTGGCTGAGTGGTTAGGTAAGAGGCTGATGTAACGCTTTCCCTCAATTCAGCTGCCTTAATAGAATTTGTCAGATAAAAGTGAAGATATTACATGAGAGAGTTGCCCCGAAGAAAAGGAACAAGACTCCTCCCAGCCAGTTACGGCTTTCTCTGGCGACTGAGAAATTTATGGGAGTAGTGGAGGCAGTCCTCACACCGTGCAGTGGTCTCATAGGGAAAGCCACTTTAATTAAGCCACTTAATTAAAACACTTGCTCATCCAGGGGTCGTGGATAAGAATTGGCCATTCAGCGATCCAAGCACCCGCGGTGGTCTTAGACCACCGAAGGGAGAAACTGAGCCACGTAAGAGGGCTGAAACGACTCTGGGGTGACTCCTAGAGGGGTTAAGCTCACAAGCAATACCACACAATTTCACTAGTAAATTTCATCCCTGACAAATTCAACTTAAAATGAGAGATAGAATCTCTCAAACACAAAAACGAGGGGCATCAGAAAACCGACCTCCGACTAACACCCAAGCCAGATTCATGTACAACAGGTACGGAGCTCATACTTACAAGTACCTAGTTAACTGGGGAAATTATAAAGGAGAACTCAACCTAAATGACCAAATTGGGGTTCTTCGATATTCCCCAAATTGCTATTTTTGTGTGCACAATTAGAAAGAAAAGAAAAGGAAAAAGGCTGTCCATAAGATCAAACAGACTGAATGGAATGCTTACTTTGATTGGTATCTAGAGGCTTCTAAAAGAAGAAATGATAGAGTAACTTTTTGAAACTACGTCAGAACTAAAAAAGGGTGCTAGCACTCTGTCTCTGAATCTGTCTCTCCCTCTGCTCCTCCCACGAATCCTTTTCCATCAGAAGTGCCTGGCCCAGGCGCTCTTCTTCTCTCCAACTCTTCTGCCCCCTGCTGTTCCCTCTTTCCCAGTATAGGAGGATAAAAAAAAATCAGAAGTGATTATAGCTCCCTTTAGAGAAGAAACCTATGACAGGGAGAGGTGAACCGTCCTCGGTGCTTACTTACACACCCTGGACCCGAGCAGAACTTAGAGCCTTGGCTAAGAAATTTCCCGATCCGAGTCAGGATCCGTTGGGATCTGCTAAAAAATTTGAGTTAACCATCCAGACCTACAAGCCTCTATATCAATTAGCATTTACTTAATTGGAAATTAAAGGAAATCTCACCCTAAAAACGAGGAGGCTCTTTTTATTGTGTATGCAGTTAAGGTTGAAAAGCTGGCTTGATAAAAATATCTTTTCAGAATTCTGACTTTAAACAAAGCCCTCCTGGGGGAAACTTGCATTCCTCTTCCTGTGTCTTTGAGATGTAAATGTTCTACCTGATCTTCCCAGGATGTTCTGTGTGAACATGTATGAGTTTTGGAAACTTGGCCTCTGCCGTGCTATTTCTTGAGAGTAAACTCTCCGGATTTTACTAAGATGACATCCTCCCCAGCACGCTTACGGGGAAGCCTCTTGTGTCTTATTGGTTTGAATCACTATTAATATGTATTTTATTAATGGCCAAATGATGGATCCTTTTAAACTGGAGAAACTAACAAATTGGTGAATCTAGAGCACTCTCATAAATACCTGTTTTATTGGTACCTATAAAACAAAAATCAAACTAAAGAAAAAAAAAAAAGGATAGATGTACCTAATGGTTAACCTAAGAACTTCTTTAGTGTAAAACAAGAAAAGCTGGATTGGGAAGCTTCATTTGTGGTCTTTGCTTCTCCTCAATGGGTCTTACAGATGCTAATAAAGCATTAGAATAATTAATGTTAACGGGAAAAATCCTGTAAGGGAAGTCTAGATGCTATTTCCAAAAAGGGAGACATTTTAAAGGAATTCTCTCAAATGAATAAACCTTTAGATGGTTATTTAAAATGGGATAAATCAAATGAACATTTATGTGATTAAAACACGAGGTTTTGATATTACTACACTACCTTAGGTTAAGTGGGCCAAAAGGGACCCCCTACTGGTCCCCAACATTAAAAGCCAAATAAGTCTGTTCTATTTACCCCAGTTTTAAAATATACATTTAAGGGGCTAGAAAAAAAAATTTACACTGAGATACCGGACCAACAATTATTTGGGGCAACAATTAGAACAAAGGGCCTGAGTTCCTCAGCTCAACCCCACTCTGGGGATCCCAGAGCTTTTTATATAAAAATTGATAAAATGGACAAGGAACAAAAAGAAGAAAAACTTCTAGAACTCCTCCTGTAAGATAAAAGCTTGTTGATTAGATCCTAATAAAAGCTAAAGTTAAAGGTATAAAAGTTGACAGAATTGAGATGAAAATGTATAAAATGGGTATATTTAAATGGGTTTTATATGAGGTGGTGACATCTCTTTTGTTTAATTATATTGTGGGGTAGGCATGTTTCACTGGTAAATACCTCCCCTGCGTGGCATTATAAGATGAGGCATATAGATTGCCCCTCAGAAAATATTAAACATACTAAAGAACCAATAGGGTTACCTGAGCCATACAAATAAGTAAAAACTGGGATCTAACATTCAAGGGCTAATAAAAATAAATATAGTGATTTTGCTCTGAGCTTAACTTGTGAACTCAAAATGAAGGTCTTTGCTGAATGCCTAATACAAACCTTTGAAGGCATAATAAACTCTAACGTTGTAGAATATAGAACTCGTAAAATAAGTTTCAGTTTAGTTAGAAATCTTGTCACTGATAAAATCTTTTAGTATCATTTAGGTGGCAGACCTGTTCTTTGGGGAACTAAAAAATCACTGTCTTTCTCCTGCAAATCTCTAGGAACCAGAATGCAAATACAGGCCACAAAGGCCTGAGACTGAGCCTAATTAGCTCAATCAAACAAGACCTGAAACCAAGGGGAAAAAAGTGGTAGTTTTAAAATTCAAACTGCTGAAAATGCTCCCTAAGCCAAACTTTACAAATAGTAAAGTCTTAGTCATCTGAGCAAGCAACTCTAATGTATTCTAACTGTTTGTAAACTAGTAATTTTGTATTGTAATACCTGATTCATAACTAAGTTTCTAAGTAAAGCCATGGGATCTCTAGTTTTGCCTGTTTATATGTCTGTGTACGCATTATACATGCGATATCTCTACCTCTGAAAAGTATTATCAAAACTGAATTTATAAAGAGCTCTATTCAATTTAAAAGTAAGTGCTTACAAATTAAATATAAAAGAAACAGACCAAAATGACTTTCAGGTTCACCTGAACTGGGAAATAAAATATTCAATGTTAAGTTGATACCTGGTATTAAAGTTTGTTTGTTGATCTAATTAATATAGACTTGTCTTCAGAGTCATCAATATTAAGTATAATACTTTACTGTACCTAGGTTTAATAGAAGTCAAATAAGACCTTATTATATCTGTTGCAAGGAAAATAACTTGATATGATGAGACTTTAAATGTAAAAGAGATAAGAACTTTTGGGTAAACTCTTTAAAAGTAAGTATATTTTAGAAATGTCTACTTAAAGTGATCTTTACAGATATTTGGTAACTCAAAGTTCTAGAATTGTGCTAGTTTAAGTAATGGAAGTTTACTGAGTAGATAATTTCCAAAAAATTAAGATACTGAGACATTATTTACTAAATAGAGAAACTAAAGGTATTTAGGACTATTAATGAAAATGTCTGGTGCCACCCTGAGATGTTCTCTAAAAGAAAACAACTGTTTTTAGAAATTATCACTGATATTTATGTTCACCAAGCTACAAAATGCTAATGTAAAAAACAGTTCATAATTGCTTACTTCTTAATTTTCACTAGAAATTAAGGTTTTTAAGAGTTGAGGATCCAAATTTAAACATGTAATTAAAGCCAACAGAAATAATATGGAAACATATCAGTGTACAGAAGGAAAGTAGAATGTGTGTTTCAGTAAAGAAGGTATGAAGAATGGAATTACATTTTATTGAGGGAAAAGAAAGAAAGTATGTCTTAGAACTGGTTGGTTTATTTGGATGGCAAAAAGAAGGGACTGGAGCTAAAATTAACTTGTAAGGAAATGAGTCAGTTTTGTTAGCTAGGCTAGGAGAATATTGCCTCATTTTTGTGACTGCGTAATTCTCTTTTACTCCTGCGTGGTGCCATGATCACAGGGTACTCTCACTTGTGCCTTACTGCGTCACACCCAGCGGCCTTGTCTGATGACAGTGTTGTTTAAAATGGTTTCTGTCTAGGGAAGTCCCCCTGAAATGTATTTTAAAATATGTAACTATTGGAATGTTAGATAATTTTATTTGTTTCTAATTATCATGTTCCAGTCTATAATTTGGATATTCCTGCAAGCTCCAACATGTCCACCCACACTACTGATTTTATACTTTCTTGGACCGATGACCTTCTCTGACCTTCTCTCTTTTCTCCAGTTCTTACCATATTTGTGTTGGTCTGATATGTGTAGTGAACATCTTCTTATAATATATCTAGTGACCCTGTGTTTCTGACTCTATCCTTAAAGTTATAATTGTGATGTCAGAAACACGTCAGACTTTATTTCCTGATGCATTTTTGAGTGGTTGCATTTACCCTGTACTTTTTATTTCCAGACAATTCCACATGAGAAATAGGCACCATGAAGATATATGAAGCAGATTGTGTGAGTTTCTCTGCCGTTAAGTGATCCATATTTGTTGTTTTCTTTAAATCGTTTTGGGACTTTGGTTAAATGAATAAGTATTGTTTCACAGTGACCTATGATCCTGTTGTGTTTTAAAAACTTTTTGATATTTTTTAAAAACTTCTCAAAATCTAACTAAATTTGTTTTGGAAATTTATATGAAATCCTTAACATCTCATATGTCTTGATATAATGTCATAATTCTAGTTATTCTAAAATGCTATATGTCACAGAAACATCCAAGTTTCCTACTAATTGCATTATACTCAAATCTTTAACCATGCTATTTTAAGTTTTGTCCTGATGCTTTTACAAAATGAAGATTTTCAAGAAGACTCATAAAAAGAAATTTTTAAACAAAGATAAGTTTCTGATGGCCTTTAGATAATACCACTGAACTATGTAACAAATGACGGAAAACCTGATTACTTTATCCAAATCAACAGGAATAAATTACATGGGACTGAATGAACTGATGAATATGATATATAACTTTATGACTTTGGGAAATATACTAGCTTTAATCTTTGTTTTTCAGAAAAACCTTTTCTCTTATGCTATGAACTACAAGTTGATAAAGTATACACTTGTAAATAAAGATAAAACATTTATCTTTTTCGCTCTACCTGATCCTACCAGAATTTGGCTTCTCCAGGTGGCTCTCCTATGGACTTGATGGTTTATTGCAACTAGATTACAACTAGTTATACTAATTGTTTTAATTTGTTCTTTGTTTCCAAATTGTTTATGATTGTGTCTCCCTGCTGCATTATGACTTTGTCAATATTACTAGCTGCATTACTTATCCTGTCTATTTCATAAGATCGTTTTCTCTTACAGCACTCACTGATAGTAACCAGGCTATTAGCCTACTGAATTCTTAGGTCTCTATGATGAGAAAAGCAGTGCTACAAAACCACGTGGTCCTTGACATCCTTACAGCATCTCAGGAAGGTACCTGTGTCACAATTCAAACTGAATTCTGTGTTTTCATATCTGACGAATCCTCTAACATAACACATTTAATTAACCATATGAAAAATCAGATTTTTGCCTTAAGTGACCCACTCCCAAGTCTTGATGACCTCTTAGAAAAATGGTTTGGCGTGGGAAGCTCTTGGCTTAAACATTTACTTATAACTCTATTAATGTTATTAGCTATATTATTTGTATTTTGCCTGTTTTACAAGATTATTGTTTCCTGTATTACTAAATGTATGACTGAGCCTCCAACAAAAATAATGATGACTAGGCAACTTGAAGCAGTTGATCAAATATACAGTTCTGTATGCGATCAACGATTGTAATAGTGCAACTCTAGATATGGGAAGATGCAACTAGGGAAAACTTTTCCTGGATCAGATTAGTAAAACAGAGGATCCAGAGAATCTTTAATTATCAACAGGGCCTAATCCGAAAATTAGCACCTGGAGTGGCATATCAACAGGAATTTTCATCTGATCTGGGATGAGCCTCCCAGCGCCGTGGGACAAAATTTGGCCACGAAATGTTTTCCAAATATTGGTTGCATTCCTGACCAAGAGGAGGATATCTGAGAAATGAAATATTTTCTGCCATATCAATAAACAAAGGATGTCACAGTCATCAACAATTGCAGCCCTCCAACGTGAGCCTAGCCAAGGAAACTCAGGGCTGAAAAGAATACCTGCCATAGCAGCCATCAGACTGCAGCTGGTGAGCCCTGAGGAAACTCAGGATGTGTCAGGATACTGGCCCCAGATGGCTGAGATGCATGTCACAGGAATGATTTCAGTGAGCCAAGACTCTTGCATCTTCTCATACATAGAAAAGCGCTAAATTCCTTAACTTGAAGTATCTGGTTTTCTTTAATTAACAATAATCTTTTCATGTTCCTGACTACCTGTCCTTTGCTGCAAAACTCCTATATATCCTGGCTTCTCCCCTCGCCTCCTCAGAGCAGTTTCTCAGAGCTATCTGAAATGCTGTCTCCTGGGCTGCAGTCCTCATTTTGCCCCAAGCAAAACTTTACTCACAGCTCTCACGTTGTGCATATATTCTTTTTAAGTCAACAACCCCATGAGTGTATTATTTTACACAGCCAGGCCAAAGGGACTTTGAAGATAGAGTTAAAACTGTAAACTTTAGAATAGGGAGAGTATCCTGGATTATTCTGATGGGCTCAGTATAATTACATGGGCCCTTAGAAACAGAAGGAGGCAGAAGAGCTGTCAGAGAGATGCAAGCCGGGAAGAAGAGGCAACAGAGAGTCGAAGCATGACAGGGACTTGACCTGTCATTGCTAGTGTTGATTATGGAGGAAGAGAACTATGAACCTAGTAATCCAACGGCCTCCAGAATCTGGGAATGACTCTCAGATGACAACCAGCAAAGACACAGTCCTATAAATGCAAGGAACTGAATTCTGCCAACAACTTGAATAAGCAAGAAAACGTTTTCATCTAGAGCCTCCAGAGAGGAACAGCCTGCTGACACCGTGATTCTAACCTGTGTTACATTCGACCTACAACACTATAAGACAATAAATGTGTGTTGTGTTAAACTGCTAAATTTGTGTTAATTTGTTATAGCACCAATAGAAAACTAATGCATCCCCCTTTCTTGCACAAACATACCATATTATAAATACTGATCTCGACCTTGCTTTTTTCACTTAAAAATATATGTTGGAGATCTTCCCATATCGGCACATAGACAGCATCCTCATTCTATTTTTTTCTTATCTTACAGCTTCACAGAATGTCATTTTTGGTATCAATCTTACTTTATTTAACTAGCTATCTATTGATGGATATTTATGCAGTTTCCAAGCTTTAGCTTTACAGGTAATGCTGCAAAATAAGCATATGTGTGTAGGATATCCATAATGTAAATTTCCAGAGGTGAAATTAGTCAGAGAGAACATATGTTTACAATTTTGATAGATATTCAAATATTACCCTCCACAGAGGCTGTGCCAATTTGTACTTTCACCAATGATGTATAAAAATGCTAGTTATAAAATTTAGATAATTTTGCCCATATCAAAAATGAATAATGTTCCCTCATGCATTTTAATATGAACTTCTCACAATGAGTGAAATAACACCAAATTTATTCTGGTTTGAGTGATCAATTATATGGTCATTCTAATTTTTGGTGCAATCTCTACATTCTCTACAATGTTCTTCACTTTTCCTCTCTATTTCCTTGTAGCTTTTGGAAGGTCACTGCTGATTTTGGTAGTCCTTATGGTTACTTTGTAATATATGGATTTATACGTCTTCCAGTTTCATGGAAAATGGAAGTTGCAATGTTTTGTTTGGCTCCATTTTATTTGTGATCTTATTGCTTTCACAACATTTTCAGAAGAGAGGGAAAGATGCTACTTCTCAATTGTGGTAGGCTTCTCAGATAGTACCCACTGATCCCTGCCTCATATTCATGCTCTCGTGGAATGCCCTCCTCTTGAGCATGGGCTAGACTTTACTGACTTGCTTCTAATAAAAGAACACTGCAAAATTAATGGGTTGTCACTTCCAAGATTATGTTATAAAATATCATGGCTCAGTCTTGAGCTTCTCTTTCTCTCTCACTCTCAACTTGATCATTCACTTTTGGGAAGCCAACAAGTGCTTTATTGTGAAGTAGCACTATGAGAGTCCCACATGAGTGGGCTTGGAAATTGATCTTCTGAGTCTTGCCCATAGCCATGAGAGTGAGCTTGGAAGCAGATCTTTCCCCATTCAAGCCTTAAGATGGAATGCAGCCCTGGTTGAATACTTAATTACAGCTTCCTGAGAGGCTCTAAGCCAGAATTATCCAGCTGCACTGTTACTGAATTGCTGACCTATAGAAACTGTAAGATAATAAATGTTCCTGGATTTAAGCTGCTAAATTTTAGGCTAATTTGATATAAACCAATAGATAACATAAATCAATGCATTTCATACAGCTAATATCCAATTTACCATTATAGAGACCAAGAATAAATTCTAGTATGGCTCTAAACTAAAAATGAAATAAGAAAACATGCAAAATATTACAGAGAAAGAAGCTGCAGTAACTTTATTCTCTCAATTTAAATTTCAGCATTATTTACAAATTACCCAAACTGCACTAAAAAACTTTTTAAATGTACAAATCTCCAATTCATTTTATAAGAAATGTCATGTCACCAAATTTTGTTAATAAAAATTCCAGTTTAGGAAAATTAATGGAGGGGAGAATGATAGGTGTGCATATGCATTATTATTTTCTTTTCATTTTGTATTTGAGGACATTCTTTGTTTATGACAGCTCAAGTTAATGAATTTAGATGGGAAGTCATTTTTTTCTATGTTCATGACCAGAAAATCCCAAGAGCAAACTTAAAGATATGATGTATCCACCCAACATAGATTATGATATATCAAGTTTCCATTCTCTTAATTGAGATCATAGCTTGGTGAGAGGAATTACAATTAATTTTTTAAACATGAATTCTTTGAGTATGTGACATAATAACAATTCAGAATTTAAATCAATGTCTACTACTAGGAATAAGCAGAGGTCTAACATGGTACCAAACCAGACAAATAGCTTTTTCAAGTTTTTAAATATATTATTGGTTACACTATAATATTATTTCTTCTATCATCATAACTATGGTGAAATTAGTTTTCTCTGGGCAACCAAGAAACATTTATTTCCAGTGTCTCCATTCCTTACCATTAGCTGTAATATTTGGAAGAAATGATCATACTTTTTAAAATAAACTGTTTAACTTTAGAATAATTCTAGATTTACAGAAAAATTGTAAGGATAGTACAGAGTCTCCATATACCCCACACTAGTTTACCTTATTATTAACATCTAACATTACTATGGTACCTTTGTAATAATTGATGCACAAATGTTGAAACAAGATTGTTAAAACTGTCACAGGTATGACAATTTCTCAGACTCTTCTCATTTTTTATGACTGACAGATTTGTAGAGTATAAGCCAGTTATACTGTAGGATGTTCCTCAACTGAGATTTGCCTGATGTTTTTCTCATGATCATACAGGTGTTGTGTATTCTTGGCAAAAAGACAACAGAGGTAAAATACCATTTTCATCACAAAGAGAACATACTATTACCATAACTTATCACCACTGATGTTGACCTTGATCACCAGGTTGAGGTAGTGTTTATCAGGTTTCTTCATTGTACACTTACTCTCCCAACCCCCCATACTGCACTCTTTCAAAGGAAGTCACTATTTATAGTTCATGATTAAGAAGTGGGGAGTTAGGTTTGACTTCCTTGAGGGCAGGGGATCTACATAAATAATTTGGGATTCTTCTACATAGGTTTGTCTCCTATCTCCCATTTATTTATTTAATAATCTGCTGAACTTATGAATACTTATTTCATGAAATGTTCAGTATTTATGCTCGTTATATTCTGGCACAGAATCTAGGACCTCAATAAAATTATATGCAGTTGAAATACTGTGCTCCTCCTTTCCATCTTATTTATTTAGCCATCTCTACTTGACTCATTAAAGGAGACACCAGGGCATAATCTTCAGGATAGAGTTTATATGTATATATACACATACACACACACGCATACATATATATATTTATTTATTTCACTTTTCCTTATATATTAAAATGACTTGCAGTTGTGGTTTATAAGACATTTCTTTCCAAAGTTCTTAAGAAATATGACACAGTATAAGTCCTTGCCTTACTCTGTAGCTAAGGATAGTGTTTTTAATCTAGTGGCCAATTAAAAATTATTTCCAAATGATTACCATAACTTTTGGGGAAGTGCTATAAATAAAAATGAAGTATTGTCCTATTTACACTCTTGGACTAAGGACACCTAGATTATTGAGAGCCAAGATAGAAGTAGAGCATCCTAGGAGTCTGAATGAACTCATAATGTTCTTAAGGGGTTTTAAAGCTGAAGTCAACAGGGAACAATAACGGGTCCTGTAAGAGAGGTTTAGAATGGAGAGTGGGGAGTTGAATTTAAGTAGCTCATCTTTGTGTTATGGTATCATTCTATAATGCATGTAAAGTACTTCACCCCCACTCAGTTCAAATCTAGACAAATTTTAAATTCCTTTCCCTTTTGATTTGATTACTTTCTTTAAAACCCTTTTCATTTATTCCTGACAACCATCCCTTAAACAACTGGATATCTTAATTAATAAAAACAATAAGAACAGGAAGGCAGGTCCAAGATAGCAGTGTAGAAAGACCCTGAACTTGCCTCCCCCTATGGACACACCAAATCTACACCTACATATAGAGCAATTCCTCCTGAGGAAGAACTGAGGAGTGATTGAACCTCTTCTGTACAAAAAATGACAGAGGGACACATAGAGATGAATAAGAGAGACCAAGACACTGTATTGACAGGAACTCCACCTCCAAAGCAGCGACCCACATTACAGAGAGATAACACTGAGGGGCTCCTGTACAGACTCGCCTTCCCTGGGACACAGTGAAAAAAAGAGTAGGCTAAAGGGCAACAACATTATACATGAAGTAAATCTGTTTACTAACACTAGAAGGTCTGGCAAACTGGTGGGAAACTTCTAGAACCCTCAGAATTGGAAGTGCCAAAGAGTGCCATTTTTTGAGCTCCTCCTCTACCTTGCTAGTGCTAGCAGGAGCACAGTCCAGATGCTCTAGCCAGCCTTCAAGACTGCCCAGTTGCACCTCAGAGACCTAACCCACACTGGCTTCAGCCACCCCCTCCCAAGGTGTCCCTGGCCCCCTACCCATGCCCACCTCAGCTCCAGCTCTCCCACCAGGGTGGTGCTGGTGCAGAGCACTGCAGGACATCTCAGGCTAAGCCTGTTCTAGCTCTAGTTATACCACCAGAGTGGCCTTGGGTAACACCCACTCCAGCTCCAGCTATTCAACTAGGGTGGCCCCAGCCCCACACCCAAGACTGCCCCAACTCCAGCCATCCTACCAGGGAGACCTGGGCAAGGAGCACCCTGGGACACCCCTGGATCATGCCTACTTGAGCTCCATCTAGCCTGCCAAAGCTGCCTGGCACAGATAGTTTACACAGGGGACCCTCCTATACAAGGCCACACCCTTAAGACTAGGAGAGGTAACTTTCACGTAATTCATGGAAATAAACACAGGAAGTCAAAATGAGAAAATAGAGAAATGTGTTCCAACAAAAGAGCAAGACAAAACCACAGCAAAAACCTTAATGAAGTGGAGATAAGTAATTTACCTGATGAAGAGTTCAAAGTAATGGTCATAAATACTTGGAAAAGAATAGAAGAGCAAAGTGAGAACTTCAACAAAGAGTTAGAAAATATAAGAAAGAACCAATCAGAGCTGAATACAATAACTGAAATAAAAACCCAGCAGATTAGATGATATGGAAAAATGAATAAACTATCTGGAAGGCAGAATAGTGGAAATCACCCAATCAGAACAATATAAAGAAAAAAGAATTTTCAAAAATGAGAATAGTTTTAAGGGACCTCTGAGACAGCATCAAGTGTACTAACACATTATAGTTATCCCAGAAGGAGAGTGAGAAAGGGACAGAAAAGTTATTTGAAGGAATAATAGCTGAAAAATTTTCCTAACCTGGTGAAGGAACAGACATCCAGGTCCAGGAATCACAGAGAGTCCCAAATAAGATGAACACAAAGAGATATGTATCAAAATATATCATAATTAAGATGGCAAAAGTTAAAGATAATTTTAAAGGCAAAAGACAACTAGTCATGTACGAGGGCATCACTATAAAGATATGAGCTGATTTTTCAGCAAAATCTTTGTCTGCAAGAAGGAGTAGCATAATATATTTAAAGTATTGAAAGAAAAAAATTTACTACCAAGAATACTCTACCTGGCAAGGTTATCATTCAGAACTGAAGGAAAGATAGAACTTCCCAGACAAGCAAACACCAAAAGAGCTCATCACCACTAATCTGGCCTTACAAGAAATTTTAAACAGTCTTCTTTAAGCAGAAAAAAAAAAAAAAAAAAAAGCCACAGCTAGAAATAAGAATGTATAAGAAAGTTCATATGGAAATTCAAGGGACTCAGAATAGCCAAAACAATCTTGAAAAGAACAAAGTTGGAGGATTCACATTTCCTGACTTCAAAATTTACTACAAAGTTACAGTAATCAAGACTGTGGTACTGGTGTAAAGACAAACATATATAGATCAATGGAATGGAATTGGAGTCCAGAAATAAACCCTCACATTTACAGTCAGTTGGTTTTCAACAAGGGTATCAGAATAATTCAACAGAGAAAGGATAGTCTTTTTAACAAATGTTACTGAGACAACTAGATACCCACATGCCAAAGAATGCTGCTGAACCACAACCTCATACTGTTTACAAAAATTAATGCCAAATGGATCAAAAACCTAAGTGTAAGAGCTAAAACTATAAAACTCTTAGAAGAAAACACAGGTTTAAACCTTAATTATGTTGAATTAGGCTATGCTCTCTTAGGTATGACACTAAAAGCACAAACAACAAAGAAAAGATAAAAGATAAATTGGACTTAAAATCAAAACTTTTCTACTTCAAAGAATACTATCAAAAAAGAGAAATGACAGCCCATAGAATGAGAGGAAATATTTTCAAATCATATATGATAAGGTGCTTGTATCTAGAAAATATAAAGAAAACTTACAACTCAAGAATAAAAAGACAACCCAATTTTAAAATGAGCAAAGTATGTGAACAGACATTTCTCTAAAGAAGATATACAAATGGCCAGTAAGAACATGAAAAGATGCTCAACATCATTAGCCATTAAGGAAATGCAAATCAAACCCACAATGAGATACCATCTCATACCCATGGGATGGCTATAATAAAAAAGACAGATAATAACAAATGTTGGTGAAGATGTGGAGAAATTGGAGCCCTCATACACTGCTTGTGAGTTTGTAAAATGGTGTAGTTGCCTTGGAAAATAGGCTGGCAGTTCCTCAATTAGTTAAACATAATGTTACCATATGACCCAGAAGTTACTCTCAAGAGAAATGAAAATACATCCACACAAAAAATTGTACACTGATGTTCATAGTAGCATTATTCATTAGCTGCAAGTGGAAACAATTATGAATGAAAAAATAACATGCTATATATCCACACAATGGAATACTATTCAGCAGCAAAAAAGAATGAAGTACTGATATATGCTACAACATGGATGAACCTTGAAACCACAATGTTAAGTGAAAGAAGCCAGACACAAAAGACCACGTGTTGTATAATTACATTTATATTAAATGTCCAGAATAAGCAAATCTATAGAGAAAGAAATAGACTGGTGGTTGCCTATGGCTGGGGTTGGGGAGAAATGGGGAATGACTGCTAATCGGTATACGGTATGAGGTTTCTTTTTGGGTGATGAAATATTCTAAAGTTGATTGTGGTGAAGATTGTGTGATGACTACATAATTTTGAATAAATACCACATAAATAAATAAATACCACTGAATTGTACACTTTAAATGAGTGAATTGTATCATGTGAATTATATCTCATTAAAGCTGTTCAAAAATCATAAAAAACAATTTTAGCACATAAATGAGACAAATATAAATATTTAGTCTTATAAATAATATTTTGTACATCAAATGACTATGCATGTAAAAAATGTTACAAATAAATCATTCCTTTAAAAAAAAGGACATAAACTATGACATAAAAAACATAAAACATGGAACAGGGAGAAAAATGTAGTACTTTTAGAACACGTTTGAACTTAAGTGACTATCACCTTGATATGCATGAACCTTGAAGTAACCACAAATCAAAAATCTACAATAGATCCACAAAAAAATAAAGAGAAAGGAAGCCAAACAACACTAAAGAAAATCATCAAACCACAAGGCAAGAGACTAAGAAAAGAAGAAAAGAACAGAGAAGTATTACAAAAAACAACCAGAAAACAATTTTTAAAATGGCAATAAGTGCATACATATCAATAATCATTTTAAATGTAAATAGACTAAATGCTCCAATCAAAGACATAGGATGACTGAATGGATTAAAATACAAGACCTGTCTATATGCTACTACAAAGGACAATTCAGTTCTAAATAAACACAGACTGAAAGTTAGAAGGTGGAAAAAATTATTTCATGAATATGGAAACTAAAAGAAAGCTGGGTAGCAATAATTATATCAGACAAAATAGACTGTACAACAGGGTGTAACAAAAGACAAAGAAGGCCATTGAGTAATGATAAAGGAGTCAGCCCAAGAAGAGGATATAACATTTGTAAATATTTATGCATCCAACATAGGAACATCTAAATATATAAAGCAAATATTAACAGATATGAAGGGAGAAATTGACAGTAACATTAGGGGACATTAATAATCCATTTATCAATGGAGAGATCATCTAGACAGAAAATCAATATGGAAACATTGGCCTTAAATGACACATTTGACGAGGTAATCTTAATACATATATATGGAACACTCCATCCAAAAGTTGCAGAATACATATTCTTTTCAAGTGCACATGTAACATTCTCCAGGATAGATCACTTGTTAATCCACAAAACAAGTCTAAATAAATTTAATAAGATTAAAATCATATCAAGCATCTTTTTCTATCACAACGATATGAAACTAGAAACCAATTACAAGAAAAAAAAACCTACAAAAAACACAAACACGTGGAGACTAAATAACACACTATTAAACAACCAATGGGTCAACAAAGAAATCAAAGAGGAAATAAAATTCCTGGAGCAAATGAAAATGGAAGTACAGCATTTAATTTTATGAAGTGCGGCAAAAACTGTTCTAGGAGGGAAGTTCCTAGTGAAATAAACCTACCTCAAGAACTAAGAAAAATCTCAAATAAACAATCTAACTTTACACCTAAAGGAATTAGACAAAGAAAAAGGAATAAAACCAAAATTTATAAAAGAAAGAAAATAACAAAGATTAAGAGTGGAAATAAATGAAGTAGAAATTTAAAAAAGCAATTGAAAACATCAACGAAACTAAGAGCTGGTTCTTTGAAAAGATAAACAAAATTGATCACCTTTAGCCAGGTATATCGAGAAAAAAAAGAGAGCATCCAAATTAATAAAATCAGAAATGAGAGAGGAAAAATTCCAACCAATACCACAGAATGCAAACTATCATGAAAGTACTACAAACTATTATAAACCAAAACATTGGCCAACCTGGAAGAAATGGATAAATTCTTAGAATCATACAACTTGCTAAAACTGAATCAGGAAGAAACGGAAAATCTGAACAGACTGATTATCAGTAATAAATTCAATCACTAATTAATAAACTCCCAACCAGTAGAAGTCTAGGACAAGACAGCTTCATGGGTGAACTCTACCAAACATTTAAAGAAGATTTAATACCAGTCCTTCTCAAACTATTCCAAAATACCAACAAGGAAGAATGTTTCCAAGTTCATTTTATAAGTCCAACATTAACCTGATATCAAAACCAGACAAGGCCACTACAAGAAAAGAAAACAGGTTAATATCCTTGATGAATATAGATGCAAAAATCCTCAAAAAATATTAACAAATCAAATTCAACAATAGGATCTTACACCATGATCAAATTGAATTTATCCCAGGGATTCAAGATGGCTTAACATGTACAAATGAATCAGTGTGATACACCACATTAACAAAAGGAAGAATAAAAATTATATGATTATCTCAACAAATGCAGAAAAAGCGTTTAACAAAATTTAACATCAGTTTATGATAGAAACTGTCAACAAAGTGGATAGAGAGGAAACAAACCCAACATAATAAAGGCCATAAGTGGCAAACCTAACATCATACTCAACAGTGAAAAATTTAAAATAGCTTTTCCTCTAAGATCTGGAACAAGACAAGGATGCCCACTCTTGCCACTTTCATTAAACATAGTATTGGAAGTACTAGCCACAGCAATCAGATGAGAAAACAAAATAAAAGGAATCCAAACTGGATGGAAACAAGTAAAACCGTCACTACTTGCACAAGACATGATCTATATATAGAAAACCCTAAAGACTCCACACACACACACAAAAAAACTGTTAGAACTAATAAATGAATTCAGTAAAGTTGAAGGATACCAAATTAGTATACAGAAATTGGAAGTGTTTCTATATACAAATAACAAACTATCAGAAAGATAAATTAAGAAAACAATCTCATTTATACTTGCATCAAAAAAAATAAAATACTTAGGAATAAATTTAATCAAGGAAGTGAAAGACCTATACTCTGAAAACTATAAGACAGTGATAAAAGAAATTGAAAACAATACAAATAAATAGAAAGAAAATCCATGATAAGGGAATGGAAGAATTAATCCTGTTAAGATGTACTTATTACACAAAACAATCTACAGATTCCCTACAATCCCTGTCAAAGTACCCTAGGCATTTTTTACAGAAGTAGAGCAAACAATTCTATAATTTGTATGGAAGCATAAAACCCCCCAAATAGCCAAAGAAGGAAGAACAAAGCTGGAGGTATCAAGATTTCTGATTTCAAGCTATATTACAAAGCCACAGTAATCAAAACAGTATGGTACTGGCACAAAAATAGACACACAAATTAATGGAACAGAATAGAGATCCCAGAAATAAATTCATGTTTATGTGGTCAACTAAAGACAAAGTCAACAGAAATATGACATGGAAAGACAGCCTTTTCAATAAATGATGTTGGGAAAACTGGACAGCTTCATATAAAAGAATGAAACTAGACCACTTTCTCACAACATATATAAAAATAAACTCAAAATGTATTAACGACTTAAATGTAAGACCTGAAACCATAAAAATCCTAGAAGAAAATGTAGGCATTATGCTTTTGACATTGATCTTAGCAATATATATATATATTTTGATCTGTCTCCTCAGACAAGGGAAACAAAAGCAAATATAAACAAGAGACATCAAGCTAAAACGCTTTTGTACAGCAAAATGAAAAGGCAGTCTACTGAATGCGGGAAGATATTTTCAAAAGATATATTTGATAAGGGGTAACACCCAATATACATATAGGACACATACAACTCAATATTAAAAAAAAAAACTAATTAAATAATAGGTGGAGGATCTGAATAAACATTTTTCTAAAGACTTCCAGAGGGTCACAGACACATGACAAGATGCTCAACATCACTAATCATCAGGGAAATGCAAATCAAAACCATAATGAGATATCATCTCACACTTGTCAGAATGGCTATCATCAAAAAGACAACAAATAACAAGTGTTGCTGAGGATGTGGAAAAAAGGGAACCCTGTGCACTGTTAGTGGAATTGTCAGTTTCTGCAGCCACTATGGAAAACAGTAGGGAGGTTCCCCCAAAATTAAGAATAAAACATCTGTATGATTCAGCAGCTCAATTCTGGGTATTTATCTGAAGAAAACCAAAACACTAATTTGAAAATGTATATGCTCCCCAATGTTCCTTGCATAATTATTTGCAATAACAAAGATATGAAAGCAACCCAAATATCCATCAGTAGATGAATGCATAAAAAAGTTATGGTATATATGTACAATCAAATATTACTCAACAATAAAAAATAGTGAAATCTTGACATTTGCAACAACATGAATGAACCTAGAAGGCATTATGCTAAGTGAAATAAGTCAGAAAGAGAAAGATAATACCATATAATTTCTCTTGTATGTGGAACCTAAAAAAACAAAATGAAGGAAGAAACAAAACAAAACAGAAAGACTCATAGATACAGAGAACATGACTGGTGCCAGAGGGGTGAGACATGGAGGGGATGGGCAAAATAGGTAAAGAGGATTTGAGGAACAAACTTCCAGTCATAATATAAGCCATAGGATATAAGGTACAGCATAGGGATTATAGTCAATAACATAAAATTAAAATAACTTTGTATGGTGACAAATGGTAGCTAGACTTATCATGGTGATACTTTCATAATGTATAAAAATATTGAATCAATATGTTATACAGCTGAAACTAGTATAATATTGTTAAGTCAATTATACTTAAATAAAAGCATGAACAATAAAACAAAAAAGGACAATAAGAAAATTAAAAATAACAACAAAAGAGTGCCTTAAAAAGAGCTCAGGGTTGGGAATTCCCTGGTGGTCCAGAGGTTAGGACTCCACCCTTTCACTGCCGAGATCTGGGGTTTGATCCTTCGTTGGGGAACTACAATCCCACAAACTGCTCAGTGTGGCAAAAAAAAAAAAAAAAAAAGAACCAGGGTTAAGAAAAAAAAAAACTTTAGGATGCTGCAGTTGGGCAAGGTCAGGACCTTGCCCTGAAGCCAGATGGCGATGCGCACCCCTTTTCCTGGACTGAGGAGCTGTTGCTTGTGGTGGGTGCATGTTCACGTGGAGATAATTGGGCACCACACTGTTCGATACCAGAGAGGGAATTAAGATGATGGAGGAGTAGAAGGATGTGGAGTTCATCTCTCTCCACGGATGCATCAGGAATACAACTATAGATGCAACAATTCTCACAGAACACCAGCTGAACACTAGCAGAAGACCTTAGACACCGGAAAAGACTGTAAAGATCCCTGCATAACTGGGTAGGACGAAAAAAAGAAGGGAGAAGGAGAAGGAGAGGAAGTGGAACAGGACCTGCACTCAGGGGTGGAGGAGCTGAAGCAGAGGAGAGATTCTCGAATTCGGGGAAACCCGTCTCTGATGGGGAAATCTATTGGGACAGAAGGGAAGCATTTGAGGCTGTTGGAAGAGGGTGAAGCAGCTGATCTGTGGCAGATGGGACAGGGTGAGAAATACAGACAGTCTGTACTGTGGCCCTATGTGCTCCACACTGGGATGTGTGTTCACAGGTGTGCAAGGGGTCTGGGAGCTGGAGCGTGGGGATTGGAGGACAGGCGCAGAGTGGGAACTGCTGTTGGCTGTGGGGAGACGGATTAAGGGGACAGGAGGGGGGAAATCAGCAGCAGGGAATGCCTACGGAGGAAGACCAGACTGCCATAGAAGCAGGGTACTACTGCTGAGTTACAAGCAGAGGGAGGAGCCACTATTGTAGCCTCTCTCTCCCCACACGCTGGCGCCTGCTGATGGACAATAAAAGAAGCCCTCTCAGGGCTGGCTTTTGTGAGCCGGTTGCCAAGTAATAAAAAAGAAGCCCCCTCAGTGCTGTCTCTCTCATGCCTGCTGCCGGGTGTCAGGAAAAGCTCGGATAGGGCTTGCCCTCATGTTCCTTATGCCAGATGCCAGAAAAGGCCCTCACTAGGGCCATATCTCTTGTGCCTGTGGCCGCCAGCTTCCCTGTGCATTTGGTGCCACTGGGGCTCCTGCGATCCAAGCAGTCATAACACCTCTGCACACTGTCCTTACTGGGGAAGACCCAAAAGCTCCAAAGCAGCCTCAGGACCAGACTCCTGTGGATGGACCACATGCAGATGTGGGGATAAAACCAAAGCTGAACCGCAGGGATGGGGCAATTAAGAAGAAGATTGAAAATCTTTCCATTAGCTGTATAAGCTGCAGATTACATCCCTGCAATCAACTAGGTAGACCCTGTGTTTATGGAATATCTAAGTAGACAATCAGTGTTCCCACAAATGAAAACAGTCTAGCTCTGGCAGCTGTGGACTTTGGGGTCAAGCACACACAGGAATTGGGCCAAATAAGAGTCTGAGTGGTCCCCACAGGGCCCACAGCAGGTACAGAGACCAACCCAGAGGCAGAAGAGAGCCTCTTGGGGAGGTGGAGGTGGGCTGTGGCTCACGGCGTGTGCAAGGACACTTATAGCTGAGATCCCAGGGAAACATAATTATTACTATTAATTTTATTATGTTTTGATTCATTCTGTTGTTGATTCTGGTTTTCTTTTTTGTTTGTATTTTTCACTCCTTCTGTTTGTTTGTTTCTTGTTGTCTTAGTATTTTTTTTTTTAGTCTTGAGATCTTCATGTTTTATAACATTTTTAATTTTTTTATATACTTCTATTTTTAAATTTATTTTATTTACTTATTTTTGGCTACATTGGATCTTCATTGCTGTGCGTGGCCCCCCTCTAGTTGTGGAGAGCGGGGGGCCACTCTTTGCCATGGCACGCGGGCCTCTCATTGTGGTGGCTTCTCCCATTGTGGAGCGTGGGCTTTAGGCACGCAGGCTTCAGTAGTTGTGGCACGCAGGCTCAGCAGCTGCGGCTCACGGCTCTAAAGAGCAGGCTCAGTAGTTGTGGCACACGGGCTTAGTTGCTCCACGACATGTGGGATCCTCCCGGACCAGGGGCTCAAACCCATGTCCTCTGCATTGGCAGGCAGACTCCCAACCACTGTGCCACCAGGAAAGCCCTACTTTGCTTTTATGTTGTTCTTTTCCCTTATTTTTTTTTCTTCTGTCTTTAATATATTTTTTATTTGTTTTTTATATTTCCATTTTTACTTTTCTGTTGTTCTGTGTTTTTTCCCTTTTTATTTTATTTTATTATATTATTATTTTTATCATTTTCTTCTGTTTCCTTGCTTTGTTCTTCAGTTGGCACACTGCTTTGGTTTAGTTTTTAGGTTTGTGTTTTTGTTAGCTTTGATCCTAATTGATTTCATTTTTGAGTTCTTCTATTTGTCTGGTTGTTCTCTTGCTTTTTGTTTTATTTGGTTCTGTTTTTGTTTCTTTTCCGTGTGTGTGTTTCCCTGTTTCTGTTTGTTTGATTTTTTTTTACCATTTCTCTGGAGTTTTGATTGTCTTTTTTTTTCTTTAATATATTTTCTATTTTATTTTTTATATTTCTATTTCTATGGTGCTTTGTTGTTGTTCTGTCTTCTTTATCCTTTGTGTTTTTTTTTTTTTTAATCATTTTTGTCAGTTTGTTTCTTTGCTTCCTTCAGCTGGCACTCTGCTTTGGTTTTGTTTTGTGATTTTCAGTTTTTGTCAGTTTTCTTTTTAATTGTTTGATTTCATTCTGGGTTCTTTTGTTTGTCTTGTTGTTCTCTTGCTTTTTGATGTTTGGTTCTGTTTTTGTTTCTTTTGTGTATGTGCATGTCTCTTTGTTTCTGTTTG
Source organism: Balaenoptera borealis (assembly GCF_965194805.1). Classification (NCBI taxonomy): domain Eukaryota; kingdom Metazoa; phylum Chordata; class Mammalia; order Artiodactyla; family Balaenopteridae; genus Balaenoptera; species Balaenoptera borealis. The sequence continues at coordinate 130,407,393 of NC_138860.1, forward strand.
ATTTTACTTTTTACCATTTGTCAGGGTTTTGTTTTTGTTTTTTTTTTTTTTTTAATTCCCTTTACTGTGGGACTAGCAACTTGTAGAGTCTTGGTCCCTCGACAAGAAGTCAGGTTGGAGGCTCTGGAGTGGGAGCATCGAGTCCAGGACACTGGACCACTAAGAATTCCCAGCCCCAGGGATAATTAATCACCAAGAGCTCTCATGGAGGCCTCTATCTGAATCCAAGAGCCAGCTCCACCCAACTGCCGGCAGCGCCCAGGGTTGGATGCCTCACAACAGACAACAAACAAAACAGGAACACAAACCCACCCACAACACACAGACTACCTAAAATCATACTAAGCTCACAGACACCCCAAAACATACCACCTGACATGGTCCTACTCATCAGAAGGAAAAGACTCAGCTCCACCCACCAGAATGCAGGCACCAGTCCCTCCCATTAGGAAACCTATGCAAGCCACTGGACTAACCTCACCACCGGGGCAGACAACAGAAGCAAGAGGAAATACAACCCTGCAGCCTCGGGAAAGGAGACCTCAAATACTGTAATTCGACAAAATGAGAAGACAGAGAAATATCTTGCAGGCAAAGGAGCAAGATAAAAACCCACAAGACCAAATAAATGAAGAGGAAATAGGAAAACTACACTACCTGAAAAAGAATTCAGAGTAATGATAGTAAAGATGACCCAAAATCTCGGAAACAGAGAAAATACAAGAAACGTTTAACAAGGACACAGAAGAACTAAAGAGCAAACAAATAGTAATGAACAACACAATAACTGAAATTAAAAATACTCTAGAAGGAATCCATAGCAGAATAACTGAGGCAAGAGAATGGATAAGAGTGCTGGAAGACAGAATGGTGGAAATAACTGCAACAGAGCAGAATAAAGAAAAAAGAATGAAAAGAAAGGAGGACAGGCTCAGAGACCTCTGGGACAACATTAAGTGTACCACCATTTGAATTATAGAAAAAGAAAAAAAAAAGAAAGGGTCTGAGAAAATATTTGAAGAGATTATAGTTGAAAACTTCCCCAACATGGGAAAGGAAATAGTCAATCAAGTCCAGGAAGCCCAGAGAGTCCTATACAGGATAAACCCAAGGAGAAACATGCTGAGACACATATTAATCAAACTAATGAAAATTAAACACACAAAAAAATATTAAAAGCAAGGGAAAAGCAACAAATAACATACAAGGAAATCCCCATAAGGTTAACAGCCGATCTTTCAACAGAAACTCTACAGCCCCGAAGGGAGTTGCACGATATATTTAAGGTGATGAAAGGGGAAAACCTACAACCAAGATTACTCTACCCAGCAAGGATCTCATTCAGAGTCAATGGAGAAATCAAAAGCTTTACAGACAAGCAAAAGTTAAGAGAATTCAGCACCACCAAACCAGCTTTACAACAAATGATAAAGGAACTTTTCTAGGTAGGAAACACAAGAAAAGACCTACAAAAACAAACCCAAAACAATTAAGAAAATGAATTAAATGCTCCAAACAAAAGACACAGACTGGCTGAATGGATACAAAAAAAACCCCATATTGATGCTGACTACAAGAGACCCACTTCAGACCTAGGGACACATACAGACTGAATGTGAGGATATGGAAAAAGATATTCCATGCAAATGGAAATCAAAAGAAGGCTGGAATATCAGACAAAATAGACTTTAAAATAAAGACTATTACAAGAGACAAGGAAAGACACTACATAATGATCAAGGGATCAATCCAAGAAGAAGATATAACAATGGTAAATATTTATGCACCCAACATAGGAGCACCACAATACATAAGGCAAATGTTAACAGCCATAAAAGGGGAAATCAACAGTAACAAAATAATAGTAGGGAACTTTAACACCCCACTTACACAAATGGACAGATCATCCAAACAGAAAATAAATAAGGAAACACAAGCTTTAAATGACACATTATACCAGAGAGACTTAATTGATATTTATAGGACATTCCATCCCAAAACAACAGAATACACTTTCTTCTCAAGTGCACATGGAACATTCTCCAGGACAGATCACATCTTGGGTCAAAAATCAAGCTACGGTAAATTTTAAAAAAATTGAAATCATATCAAGCATCTTTTCTGACCACAACACTATGAGACTTGAAATGAATTACAGGGGAAAAAAGTGTAAAAAATACAAACATTTGGAGGCTACACAGTACACTACTAAGCAAACAAGACAACAGTGAAGAAATCAAAGAGAGAGTGGAAAAATACCTAGAAACAAATGACAATGAAAACACAATGACCCAAAACCTGTGGGATGAAGCAAAAGCAGTTCTAAGAGGGAAGTTTATAGTAATACAGTCCTACCTCAAGAAACAAGAAAAATCTCAAATAAACCACCTAACCTTATACATAAAGAATTAAAGAAAGAAGAATTAAAAAAACCCAAAGTTAGCAGAAGGAAAGAAATCATAAAGATCAGATCAGAAATAAATGAAAAAGAAATGAAGCAAAAAATAGCAAAGATCAGTAAAACTGATCTCTAAGAGAGCTGGTTCTTTGAGAACATAAACAAAATCAATAAACCATTAGCCAGACTAATCAGGAAAAAAAGGGAGAAGACTCAAATCAACAGAATTATAAATGAAAAAGGAGAAATCACAACTGACACTGCAGAAATACAAAGAATTATAAGAGACTACTACAAACAACTATATGCCAATAAAATGGACAACCACTAAGAAATGAACAAATTCTTGGAAAAGTACAATTTTCCAAGACTGAACCAGGAAGAATTAGAAAATATGAATAAACCTATCATAAGTAATGAAATTGAAACTGTAATTAAAAATCTTCCAGCAAACAAAAGGCTAGGACCAGATGGTTTCACAGGCAAATTCCATCAAACAATTAGACGAGATAACTCTCTTCCTTCTCAAACTCTTTCAAAGAATTGAAGAGGGAGGAACACTCCCCAACTCATTCTACGAGGCCACCATCACCCTGATACAAAAACCAGACAAAGGTGTCACAAAAAAAAGAAAATTACAGGCAATATCACTGATGAACACAGATGCAAAAATCCTCAACAAAATGCTAAAAACAGAATCCAACAACACATTCAAAGGATCATACACCATGATCAAATGGGGTTTATCCCAGTAATGCAAAGATTCTTCAATATATGCAAATCAATCAATGTGATACACCATAGTAATGAACTGAAAGATAAAAAACATGATAATTCCAATAGATGTAGAAAAATTTTTGACAAAATATAACAACGATTTATGATAAAATCTCTCCAGAAAATGTGCATAGAGGGAACCTACCTCAACATAATAAAAGCCATATATGACAAACCCACAGCCAATATCATTCTCAATGGTGAAAAACTGAAACCATTTCCTCTAAGATAAAGAATGAGAGTAGGGTGCCCACTCTGACGACTATTATACAACATAGTTTTGGAAGTTTTACCACAGCAATCAGAGAAGAAAAAGAAATAAAAGTAATACAAATTGGAAAAAAAGAAGTAAAATGGTCACTGTTTGCAGATGACATGATACTATACATAGAAAATTCTAAAGATGCCACCAGAAAACTACTAGAGCTAACCAATGAATTTGGTAAAGTAGCAGGATACAAAATTAATGCACAGAAATCTCTTGCATTCCTATACACTAACAATGAAAAATCAGAAAGAGAAATTAAGGAAACACTCCCATTTACCATTGCAACGAAAAGAATAAAATACGTAGGAATAAACCTACCTAAGGAGGCAAAAGACCTGTATGCAGAAAGCGATAAGAAACTGATGAAAGAAATCAAAGACAATACAAACAGATGGAGAGATATACCATGTTCTTGGGTTGGAATAATCAACATTGTGAAAATGAGTATACTACCCAAAGCAATCTACATTTTCAGTGCAAACCCTATCAAATTACCAGTGGCATTTTTCACAGAATGAGAACAAGAAATTTTACAATTAGTATGGAAACACAAAAGACCCTGAATAGCCAAAGCAATCTTGAGAAAGAAAAATGGAGCTAGAGGAATCAAGCTCCCTGACTTCAGACTATACTACAAAGCTACAGTAATCAAGACAGTATGGTAATGGCACAAAAACAGAAATATAGATCAATGGAACAGGACAGAAATCCCAGAGATAAACCCACGAACATATGGTCACCATTTCTTTGACAAAGGAGGCAAGAATATACAATGAAGAAAAGACAGTCTCTTCACTAAGTGGTGCTGGGAAAAACTGGACAGCTACATGCAAAAGAATGAAATTAGAACACTGCCTAACACCATACAGAAAAATAAACTCAAAATGGATTAAAGCCCTAAAGGTAAGGCCAGACACTATAAAACTCTTAGAGGAAAACATAGGCAGAACACTCTATGACATAAATCACAGCAAGATCCTTTTAGACCCACCTCCTAGAGTAATGGAAATAAAATCAAAAATAGACAAATGGGACCTAATGAAACTTAAAAGCTTTTGCACAGAAAAGGAAACCATAAACAAGATGAAAAGATAATCCTCAGAATGGGAGAAAATATTTGCAAATGAAGCAACTGACAAAGATTAATCTCTAAAATATACCAGCAGCTCATGCAGCCCAATAACCAAAAAACAAAAAACCAATCCAAAAATGGGCAAACGACCTAAATAGACATTTCTCCAAAGAAGGCATACAGATTGCCAACAAACACATGAAAAGGTGCTCAACATCACTAATCATTAGAGAAATGCAAATCAAAACCACAATGAGGTATCACCTCACACCAGTCAGAATGGCCATCATCAAAAAATCTAGGAGGGGAGGAGAGAAGATGGCGGAAGAGTAAGACGCGGAGATCACCTTCCTTCCCACAGATACAGTAGAAATACATCTACACGTGGAACTGCTCCTACAGAACACCCACTGAATGCTGGCAGAAAACGTCAGACCTCCAAAAAGGCAAGAAACTCCCCCCGTACTTGGGTAGAGCAAAAAAAAAAAGAAATAACAGAGACAAAAGAATAGGGACGGGACCTGCACCAGTGGGAGGGAGCCGTGAAGGAGGAAAGATTTCCACGCACTAGGAAGCCCCTTCGTGGGCGGAGACTGTGGGTGGCAGAGGGGGGAAGCTTCGGAGCCACGGAGGAGAGCGCAGCCACAGGGGTGCGGAGGGCAAAGCGGAGAGATTCCCGCATGGAGGATCGGTGCCGAGCAGCACTCACCAGCCCGAGAGGCTTGTCTGCTCAGCCGCCAGGGTGGGCAGGGCTGGGAGCTGAGGCTCGGGCTTCGGTCAGATCGCAGGGAGAGGACTGGGGTTGGCGGGCGTGAGCACAGCCTGAAGGGGTTAGCGCACCACAGCTGGCTGGGAGGGAGTCCGGGAAAAAGTCTGCAGCTGCCGAAGAGGCAAGAGACTTTTTCTTCCCTCTTTGTTTCCTGGTGCGCGAGGAGAGGGGATTCAGTGCACCGCCTAAACGAACTCCAGAGACGGGTGTGAGCCGCGGCTATCAGCGCAGACCCCACAGCAACAGGGGCGCAGAGGAAAAAACGGAGAGATTCCCGCACAGAGGCTCGGTGCCGAGCAGCACTCAGCAGCCCGAGAGGCTTGTAGGCTCACCTGCCAGGGCGGGCGGGGCTGGGAGCTGAGGCTCAGCTTTGGTTGGATCGCAGGGAGAGGACTGGGGTTGGCGGCGTGAACACAGCCTGAAGGGGTTAGCGCACCACAGCTGGCTGGGAGGGAGTCTGGGAAAAAGTCTGCAGCTGCCGAAGAGGCAAGAGACTTTTTCTTGCCTCTTTGTTTCGCGGCGCGCAAGGAGAGGGGATTCAGAGCTCCGCCTAAACAAGCTCCACAGACGGGTGCAAGCCGCGGCGATCAGTGCAGACCCCAGAGATGGGCGTGAGACGCTGGGGCTGCTGCTGCCGCCTCCAAAAAGCCTGTGTGTGAGCACAGGTCACTCTCCACACCGCCCCTCCCAGGAGCCTGTGCAGCCCGCCACTGCCAGGGTCCCGTGATCCGGGGACAACTTCCCCGGGAGAACGCACTGCGCGCCTCAGGCTGGTGCAACGTCACGCTGGCCTCTGCCACCGCAGGCTCGCCCCGCCTCCTCTGTACCCCTCCCTCCCCGTGGCCTGGGTGAGCCAGAGCCCCCGAAGCAGCTGCTTCTTTAACCCCGTCCTGTCTGGGCGGGCAATAGACGCCCTCAGGTGACCTACACGCAGAGGTGGGTCCAAATCCAAAGCTGAACCCCAGGAGCTGTGCGAACAGAGAAGAGAAAGGGAAGTCTCTCCCAGCAGCCTCCGAAGAAGTGGATTAAAACTCCACAAACAACTTGATGTGCCTGCATCTGTTGAATACCTGAATAGACAACGAATCACCCAAATTCAGGAGGTGGACTTTGGGAGCAGGATATATTAATTTTTCCCCTTTTCCTTTTTTTGTGAGTGTACATGTATATGCTTCTGGGTGAGATTTTGTCTGTATAGCTTTGCTTTATAATAGTTTTATTTTACTTCACTATATTATAGCCTCTTTCTTTCTTTCTTTCTATTTTTTCTCCCTTTTACTCTGAGCCATGCGGACGAAAGGCTCTTGGTGCTCCATCCAGGCATCAGGGCCGTGCCTCTGAAGTGGGAGAGCCAACTTCAGGACACTGGTCCACAAGAGACCTCCCAGCTCCACGTAATACCAAATGGCAAAAATCTCTCAGAGATCTCCATCTCAACATCAAGACCCAGCTTCACTCAAAGACCAGCAAGCTACAGTGCTGGACACCCTATACCAAACAACTAGCAAGACAGGAACACAGCCCCATCCATTAGCAGAGAGGCTGCCTAAAATCATAATAAGGCCACAGACACCCCAAAACACACCACCAGACGTGGACGTGCCCACCAGAAACACAAGATCCAGCCTCATCCACCAGAACTCAGGCACTAGTTGCTCCACCAGGAAGCCTACACAACCCACTGAACCAACCTTAGCCACTGGGGACAGATACCAAAAACAATGGGAACTACGAACCTGCAGCCTGTGAAAAGGAGACCCCAAACACAGTAAGATAAGCAAAATGAGACGACAGAAAAAAACACAGCAGATGAAGGAGCAGGGTCAAAACACACCAGACTTAACAAATGAAGAGGAAATAGGTAGTCTACCGGAAAAAGAATTCAGAATAATGATAGTAAGGATGATCCAAAATCTTGGAAATAGAATAGACAAAATGCAAGAAACATTTAACAAGGACATAGAAGAACTAAAGAGGAACCAAGCAATGACGAAAAACACAATAAATGAAATTAAAAATACTCTAGATGGGATCAATAGCAGAAAAACTGAGGCAGAAGAAAGGATAAGTGACCTGGAAGATAAAATGGTGGAAATAACTACTGCAGAGCAGGATAAAGAAAAAAGAATGAAAAGAACTGAGGACAGTCTCAGAGACCTCTGGGACAACATTAAACGCACCAACATTTGAATTATAGGGGTCCCAGAAGAAGAAGAGAAAAAGAAAGGGACTGAGAAAATATTTGAAGAGATTATAGTTGAAAACTTCCCTAATATGGGAAAGGAAATAGTTAATCAAGTCCTGGAAGCACAGAGAGTCCCATACAGGATAAACCCAAGGGGAAACACGCCAAGACACATATTAATCAAACTGTCAAAAATTAAATATAAGGAAAACATATTAAAAGCAGCAAGGGAAAAACAACAAATAACACACAAGGGAATCCCCATAAGGTTAACATCTGATCTTTCAGCAGAAACTCTGCAAGCCAGAAGGGAGTGGCAGGATATACTTAAAGTGATGAAGGAGAAAAACCTACAACCAAGATTACTCTACCCAGCAAGGATCTCATTCAGATTTGATGGAGAAATGAAAAATTTTACAGACAAGCAAAAGCTGAGAGAGTTCAGAACCACCAAACCAGCTTTACAATAAATGCTAAAGGAACTTTTCTAGGCAAGAAACACAAGAGAAGGAAAACACCTACAATAGCAAACCCGAAACATTTAAGAAAATGGGAATAGGAACATACATATCAATAATTACCTTGAATGTAAATGGATTAAATGCTCCCATCAAAAGACACAGGCTGGCTGAATGGATACAAAAACAAGACCCATATATATGCTGTCTACAAGAGACCCACTTCAGACCTAGAGACACATACAGACTGAAAGTGAGGGGATGGAAAAAGATATTCTATGCAAATGGAAATCAAAAGAAAGCTGGAGTAGCAATTCTCATATCAGACAAAATAGACTTTAAAATAAAGAATATTACAAGAGACAAAGAAGGACACTATATAATGATCAAGGGATACATCCAAGAGGAAGGTATAACAATTGTAAATATTTATGCACCCAACATAGGAGCACCTCAATACATAAGGCAAATACTAACAGCCATAAAAGGGGAAATCGACAGCAACACAATCATAGTAGGGGACTTTAACACCCCACTTTCACCAATAGATAGATCATCCAAAATGAAAATAAATAAGGAAACGCAAGCTTTAAATGATACATTAAACAAGATGGACTTAATTGATATTTATAGGACATTCCACCCAAAAACAACAGAATACACATTTTTCTCAAGTGCTCATGGAACATTCTCCAGGATAGGTCATATCTTGGGTCACAAATCAAGCCTTGGTAAATTTAAGAAAATTGAAATCGTATCAAGTATCTTTTCCGACCACAACACTATGAGACTAGATATCAATTACAGGAAAAGATCTGTAAAAAATACAAACACATGGAGGCTACACAATACACTACTTAATAACGAAGTGATCACTGAAGAAATCAAAGGGGAAATCAAAAAATACCTAGAAACAAATGACAATGGAGATACGACGACCCAAAACCTATGGGACACAGCAAAAGCAGTGCTAAGAGGGAAGTTTATAGCAATACAAGCCTACCTCAAGAAACAGGAAACATCTCGAATAAACAACCTAACCTTGCACCTAAAGCAATTAGAGAAAGAAGAACAAAAAAACCCCAAAGCCAGCAGAAGGAAAGAAATTATAAAGATCAGGTCAGAAATAAATGAAAAAGAAATGAAGGAAACAATAGCAAGAATCAATGAAACTAAAAGCTGGTTCTTTGAGAAGATAAACAAAATTGATAAACCATTAGCCAGACTCATCAAGAGAAAAAGGGAGAAGACTCAAATCAATAGAATTAGAAATGAAAAAGGAGAAGTAACCACTGACACTGCAGAAATACAAAAGATCATGAGAGATTACTACAAGCAACTCTATGCCAATAAAATGGACAACCTGGAAGAAATGGACAGATTCTTAGAAATGCAAAAACTGCCGAGACTGAACCAGGAAGAAATAGAAAATATGAACAGACCAATCACAAGCACTGAAATTGAAACTGTGATTAAAAACCTTCCAACAAACAAAAGCCCAGCACCAGATGGCTTCACAGGTGAATTCTATCAAACATTTAGAGAAGAGCTAACCCCTATCCTTCTCAAACTCTTCCAAAATATTGCAGAGGGAGGAACACTCCCAAACTCATTCTACGAGGCCACCATCACCCTGATACCAAAACCAGACAAAGATGTCACAAAGAAAGAAAACTACAGGCCAATATCACTGATGAACATAGATGCAAAAATCCTCAACAAAATACTAGCAAACAGAATCCAACAGCACATTAAAAGGATCATACACTATGCTCAAGTGGGGTTTATCCCAGGAATGCAAGGATTCTTCAATATACGCAAATCAATCAATGTGATACACCATATTAACAAATTGAAGGAGAAAAACCATATGATCATCTCAATAGATGCAGAGAAAGCTTTCGACAAAATTCAACACCCATTTATGATAAAAGCCCTGCAGAAAGTAGGCATAGAGGGAACTTTCCTCAACATAATAAAGGCCATATATGACAAACCCACAGCCAACATTGTCCTCAATGGTGAAAAACTGAAACCATTTCCACTAAGATCAGGAACAAGACAAGGTTGCCCACTCTCACCACTATTATTCAACATAGTTTTGGAAGTGTTAGCCACAGCAATCAAAGAAGACAAAGAAATAAAAGGAATCCAAATCGGAAAAGAAGAAGTAAAGCTGTCACTATTTGCAGATGACATGATACTATACATAGAGAATCCTAAAGATGCTACCAGAAAACTCCTAGAGCTAATCAATGAATTTGGTAAAGTAGCAGGATACAAAATTAATGCACAGAAATCTCTTGCATTCCTATACACTAATGACGAAAAATCTGAAAGTGAAATTAAGAAAACACTCCCGTTTACCATTGCAACAAAAAGAATAAAATATCTAGGAATAAACCTACCTAAGGAGACAAAAGACCTGTATGCAGAAAATTATAAGACACTGATGAAAGAAATTAAAGATGATACAAATAGATGGAGAGATATACCATGTTCCTGGATTGGAAGAATCAACATTGTGAAAATGACTCTACTACCCAAAGCAATCTACAGATTCAATGCAATCCCTATCAAACTACCACTGTCATTTTTCACAGAACTAGAACAAAAAATTTCACAATTTGTATGGAAACACAAAAGACCCCGAATAGCCAAAGCAATCTTGAGAACAAAAAATGGAGCTGGGGGAATCAGGCTCCCTGACTTCAGACTATATTACAAAGCTACAGTAATCAAGACAGTTTGGTACTGGCACAAAAACAGAAATATAGATCAATGGAACAGGATAGAAAGCCCAGAGATAAACCCACACACATATGGTCACCTTATCTTTGATAAAGGAGGCAAGCATATGCAGTGGAGAAAAGACAGCCTCTTCAATAAGTGGTGCTGGGAAAATTGGACAGATACATGTAAAAGTATGAAATTAGAACACTCCCTGACACCATGCACAAAAATAAACTCAAAATGGATTAAAGACCTAAGTGTAAGGGCAGACACTATCAAACTCTTAGAGGAAAACATAGGCAGAACACTCTATGACATACATCACAGCAAGATTCTTTTTGACCCAGCTCCCAGAGAAATGGAAATAAGAACACAAATAAACAAATGGGACCTAATGAAACTTAAAAGCTTTTGCACAGCACAGGAAACCATAAACAAGACCAAAAGACAACCCTCAGAATGGGAGAAAATATTTGCAAATGAAGCAACTGACAAAGGATTAATCTCCAAAATTTACAAGCAGCTCATGCAGCTCAATAACAAAAAAATGAACAACCCAATCCAAAAATGGGCAGAAGACCTAAATAGACATTTCTCCAAAGAAGATATACAGATTGCCAACAGACACATGAAAGAATGCTCAACATAATTAATCATTAGAGAAATGCAAATCAAAACTACAATGGGATATCACCTCACACCTGTCAGAATGGCCATCATCAAAAAATCTACAAACAATAAATGCTGGAGAGGGTGTGGAGAAAAGGGAACCCTCTTGCACTGTTGGTGGGAATGTAAATTGATACAGCCACTATGGAGAACAGTATGGAGGTTCCTTAAAAAACTACAAATAGAACTACCATACGACCCAGCAATCCCACTACTGGGCATATACCCTGAGAAAACCATAATTGAAAAAGAGTCATGTACCAAAATGTTCATTGCAGCTCTATTTACAATAGCCAGGACATGGAAGCAACTTAAATGTCCATCGACAGATGAATGGATAAAGAAGATGTGGCACATATATACAATGGGATATTACTCAGCCATAAAAAGAAATGAAATGGAGGTATTTGTAATGAGGTGGATGGAGTTAGAGTCTGTCATACAGAGTGAAGTAAGTCAGAAAGAGAAAAACAAATACAGTATGCTAACACATATATACGGAATCTAAGGGAAAAAAAAAAAAAAAGGCCATGAAGAACCTAGTGGCAAGATGGGAATAAAGACACAGACCTACTAGAGAATGGACTTGAGGATATGGGGAGGGGGTGGGGTGAGATGTGACAGGGTAAGAGAGTGTCATGGACATATATACACTACCAAATGTAAAATAGATAGCTAGTGGGAAGCAGCCACATAGCACAGAGAGATCAGCTTGGTGCTTTGTGACCACCTAGAGGGGTGGGATGGGGAGGGTGGGAGGGAGCAAGATGCAAGAGGGAAGAGATATGGGAACATATTGTATATGTATAACTGATTCACTTTGTTATAAAGCAGAAGCTAACACACCATTGTAAGGCAATTATACTTCAATAAAGATGTTAAAAAAAATCTAAAAACAATAAGTGATGGAGAGGGTGTGGAGAAAAGGGAACCCTCCTGCACTGTTGGTAGGAATGTAAATTGATACAGCTTCACTATGGAGAACAGTATGGAGGTTCCTTAAAAGACCAAAAATAGAACTAACATATGACCCAGCAATCCAACTACTGAGCATATACCCTGAGAAAACTATCATTCAAAAAGATACCTGTACCACAGTGTTCAGTGCAGCACTATTTACAATAGCCAGGACATGGAAGCAACCGAAATGTCCATCGACAGATGAATGGATAAAGATGTGGTACATTTATACAATGGGATATTACTCAACCATAAAAAGGAATGAAATTGAGTTATTTGTAGTGAGGTGGATGGACCTAGAGTCTGTCATACAGAGTGAAGTAAGTCAGAAAGAGAAAAACAAATACCGTATGCTAACACATATATAGGGAATCTAAAAAAAAGGTTCTGTAAATCTAGGGGCAGGGCAGGAATAAAGATGCAGATGTAGAGAATGGACTTGAGGACATGGGGGTGGGGAAGGGGAAATTGGGATGAAGTAAGAGTAGCAATGACGTATATACACTACCAAATGTAAAATGGATGGCTAGTGGAAAGCTTCTGCATAGCACAGGGAGATCAGCTCGATGCTTTGTGTACCCCTAGAGGGGTGGGATAGGGAGAGTGGAAGGGAGGCTCAAGAGGGAGGGGATATGGGGATATATGTATACATATAGCTGATTCACTTTGTTGTACAGCAGAAACTAACCCAACATTGTAAAGCAATTATACTCCAATAAAGATGTAAAAAAAAAAAAAAAGATACCAACTGTGATTTTGAGTATTGTCAACCAAAAGAAATATAATGTATTTTAAATGATTATAAAAGTATCCACATGCTAATGTTGGCATAAGACCTTGAATGATATATTTCAGAAAATCTGTGATTTGTTTTATAAAAATAAATGTTAATGTGTCAAGGAGAGAAAACTTTAATAGAGGAGATCATGCTGGTTAACTTTTCTCAAGTTTTTTTATAAAACTGTTAGAATATATGATTCTACAAATATGTTTTCACTGAAGTATTTGCTTAATAAACTATGCCAAACTATCTTGATGGTAGAACAAGCATAGCAGAGAGATACTGGATTGTAGTGATGGCACTGCTTTCAGTAGGAAGAAAGTGGTTTATTTTATGGAATCAAGTAAAAGTGAAATACCAAGGTCTCTGGAACTTAACATCTTTGATGTAAAGGCATAGAGCACCAAAAATGAAAAACTTACTGACCTTATGTTAGTTTTTAAAAAATATCTGATTTGAGATTGTTGTTTTAACTTGCACCACTTCTCATACCAAATAAGAGGGTTTTCTTTTCCTTCCTAACACTAAATACATCTATCTTTTCTAACATCTTCAATTCTCTGGTGCCCGCTGGGTGTCAAACAATTGAATTCAATTCTGGAGTTAGCATCAGATCCCATAACTTACAGACTCAGTGCTATAAGACTGGTCCCACTTCAGATTTCAATTACAAGTACTAGGCCACCTGTACTTCTGATTGATGGATTATAGATTGGGGATTCCCACATCACTCCCCTCAGGTTAGATAATTCACTAGAGTGACTCAAAGAACTCAGAAAAACACTCTTACATTTTCTGATTCATTATAAGTATACAACTCAGGAACAGCAAAATAGCAGAGATGCGTAGAAAGGTATGGGGGGTGTATTGGCACACAAAGCTTCCATGCCCCTTCCAGGAGAGCCACCCTCCCAGCACCTCAATGTGTGTACCTGTCAGCCCCATCTCACAAGCCTGGAGGCAGGGAGGTGAAGTTGAAAGTTCCAAACTTCTAATCAAGGCTTGGTCTTTTCGGTGACCAGGCTCCATCCTGAAGCTATTTAGGGGCACTGCCAAGAGTTACATCATTTAAACAAAAGAGAACAAAGACACTCATCACCTTTATCACTCATGGAATTCCCAGGGTTTTAAAAATTCTGTGCCAGGAACCAGGGTCAAAGACCAAATGTATTCCTATGATACCACAGATAGTAAGTATTTTTAATTGAATTACATGGGAAAATATCAAAAGTCTTTCTCTGACTTGTTTTCATATTTAGAATCATTTATTTTCTTGATGTTTTTCTCCTTTTAGGGAGAAATGTTTGCATAATTACCTCTTATCTAACTTCTTAGAGCATACACATTTTCAAAAAATTGATTCTATTCCACTTAATTTTATGTTGAGTTGAGCTGGCCAGACATGAAGCAGCAATCTAGTAAACAAATGGATGTCTATTTCTGGTCATGTTCATAGTAAATACAGAGATCAATTTTTGTTTTTTATTTTCAAAGTTTATGCTTTAAGAAAGGTGTGCTTTGGGTGGGATGTGCCATCTATAGAGCTTGGAAGCAAACCTAAATTAGTCAATTTGCTATGTGTCACAATAGAGCACGACAAGCTCACATGGGTAAAGCAGGCAACCTGTTTACATGGTATGAAAACAGAGTTGAAACCAAGAATTATTCTTTTAAAATTCAATTAATCATATTGCAATCCTTGAGAAGAAATTACTTCTTTAACCTTACCTAACCAGTTGTAAGAACATAACTTGCTGTACCAAGGTCTACAGCCTCTTTCCAGCTGTTTGATAATTTACGAACAAGCACTATAAGGAAACTTACACAAATCAGTTAACAAGTTAGGGAGATTTCAACACCTTGGAAAGGAACTTGCAAGTATAAGTATATGAGTTGACATTAGGCACAGAGATCACTTTAAAATGATGAAAGTCATGAATTTTACTTGCTTCTAGAAATGTTAAAGCAGGCCTGCTTGAACTACTGTGTCCTATGTAAGCAAGTTTTAATATTTGAATATCCATGTGCGGTATCTGTATTTATCCAAAATGAGTTAAGCTAGGATTTATTTAGCAGTTCTGGAGGACTTATAAGTATTCCTGGAACACCCATCTTAAGGAAGCTATGAACTCCAGGAACTCTTGAAGCCACAGAAGTAATCTGTGGGAACCTAGTTATAATAAAAAAATATGACTGTCACACCTATTCAGAGGTAAATACTGTCATTCTATTTTAGGTGAGGAATACCTTATGTCTTTACTGATCTGTATTTTCATTACCATTTGTCAACACTGGCTTTGCATATGCAATTTAAGTCTTATCCAACCTTAAGAAATGACCAGTAGCCAATCCCAATGGCTATAGTTGACCTTTCATGCTCTTTGCCAGTTATAATTACTCCCGAATTCGATGCTCATTCTATGCTTTCATGGTAGAGAATAAAACTTAGAATAATGTTGCCTAGGGGTCAAAACCTGGGGACTAAATGAGATTTATCTATTGGAATAGTGTTTAATACAGTTTTTAATTTGAATACTTTTTCAAAGTTCATGCCCTCTTCAATTCCTAATAGTGTCCACTGTTCTGAATCCTAGATTTACATTTTCTGTCTGGCACCTGAAGTTATTTGATTTTGCTCTTCCTTCATTAGACAGATGGAAACCAAAGCTTATATGTGATGTTTATAATAATCACCAATTAAAATAATACATGCACAGCTTTCAAGTTTTCTCTACCCTGATTTAGCAAAGATTAGTATGGGGATATGTCTGTATTTAACAGTTGTGTACAAAGGTACATCTTTAGAAAGTCTGACAGATACCAAAGGAAGTGAAATATGGATTCTCTCTCATACTTTTCCTCCTTGACTTCAACTTTATTTCCATTTGTTTGTGTAGACAAAGTTTATATATTTGGGCTAGAGGAAGAAGATGTATCAATGAAAGCTGAATGCAAATTAGTATCCTGGATTTGCTTTTGTAGTTCTTAAGCTTCTCTCCCTCACTTGTCAGTATGTACTAAGATGCAGACTGGATGTGCTAAATTTTTAAAAAGATAGTATCATTCGCTGTCATTTACCATTAACTTTCAACTTCTATCAATAGGATGATAACTATTTGGTATTTCCAATTATATATTTATTTGTGCTCTTAGTGAAGTAAGAGGGACACTGAGGTCAGCTTCAATCATAGCCATTTTAGTAATGGTAAATTATCTGGAATTGAAATATTAAATACTAATCATAGATAATAGAGGATTTTATCTGAAGCAGGCTTCTTTGATTATCTATATATAGCTGTATCTTAACATTATCTAGCAATCTGGGCTTGCTTTTTATTAACATTTATTCTGAATAAATTCTTCTCTCAAATGTGAATGTTGAGCACCAGCAAAGGTTCTATTTTTTTTTTTTTTTTTTTTTTTGCTGTCACATTGAGATGAAGGCTACTGTGATGAATTATTAGGACAATGAAAATTAAGCAAGAGTGAAGGCTGTAATTTGAGAAGGAAATAAATCTGCAACTTGCAGAAAGAATAGTAGCTTGGAAGATTTATTCTCTTTTTTAAAGTTGCCTGTCACAATATGGTAACACTAGGCATCAGGATTTGAAAGATGGTTTCAAAATCTCCTTATTGACAACATTGCTAAGTGGCCAACTTTTCATGTGTCACTGTGGGGGGCCTTTGTGCCTATCTTTTATCTTTGCCATGATTTGATGGAGACATTCATAGTAATTACTAACTGAGAAGGTAGGCTGCTTTGCAAAGCATATGACTATACAGTTAAGTCAGAACAGTGAAATAAACTCTAGGCACAAATTATTGTAAGCTGGTGTTGGCATTTGGAGCAATGACAGGCAATGATAAGGAAGAAATTACAAGTTCCCCATAATGGGGTACTTGGTCCACTATTCCTTACCTACCATGTCCTATAAAATGAACTATTTTACAGGTTATACTCATATCTTAGATTGGGGTTAAGATAGTAATACCCAGTAACATGGAAAATTTCAAAATGCAATGAGATGAACACAAATATGCATGTTTTAGTCAATATTTCTCTGCTTATTTTTGGTTTTCTGATATAGAGTTTCTGCCATATATTTTACTGTGGAAAATATAAAGCAGTTATGATGCTAAGTCTCAGCCTCTGTATCGATGGAAGAGGAAAACACTAACATTTATGGGTACCTACTAAAATCTCAATAACATACAATTAGTTGTAACATAATTATTATTACCCCCATTTTGCAGATGAGAAAACACAGGCCTTGAGACATCAGGTAATATGAGAAAAGTCTTGCAACTAGTAAAAGATATTGTCATAATTTGGACTCAAGCTCATCTAATTTTTCTTCTAATGCTATATATCGTTCTGCCATCCAAGCAAATAAACATCTATTTTGGGAATTTATAAGCATCAGGATGCCTAAGTTCAAATGCTAGCCCCTTCATATGGGCATGTTTCTAAGCCTTTCTGAGACTAATTTTTCTCCTATTATAGGCCATAGGTAGGGGTACAGATAGTTCATCCAGTGTAACAGAGGGGCATGCAGATGGTAAAATGAAGGTTATTTGGTAAATTTGGGGGAGTAGCAAGTATAAAATCTCAGTGAAATTTGAAGCCAGCTCATCTGTTGAGAATAATAGACCCGGGTGGCTCAGTGTGGCTCTATGGCTCCACTAGTGATTCATCATAACAGTGATTTAAAATGAAGGAGCTCAGCACAGAGGATTGTTTTTCTGCAGCCGCTTTCACCTGCTCAGAAGCAGGGGTAGAAAATGAGGATAGTTGGGTTTAATCAAGGTTGAGATTTAGCCCACCTTGTAAGATGGAGTGAGTTGAGGATGTAAGCAAGGGAGAAATACAATGATGAATCATAGAACCTAAGCAGAATGGGGAGGGAAATGCAAACATGCAGAGTGTGTGTGTGTGTGTGTGTGTGTGTGTGTGTGTGTGTGTTGGGGGGGCAAGGTGATTAAGTGGTAGTGTCAGTAATTGAAGATTTCACTGGGGTCTAAGAAATGTTGGAGTAGGGGACAGAAGAGTGAGTAGAAGAATACCATTTACTGTGATTTTGTATCTGCATTCCAGGAAAAAAAAAAAAAGAATTTGTTTCAGAGCTTTTATGTCCCTTTTAGGCAATCTCAAATAAAAGGAAAGTTCATCATCAAATATTTATTAAGCACCCATATTCATAAATAGTACCTCAGAATTCATTTAGTGCTGGGAATAATTGTGAAACTAGGGAGGAATATATTTTAATAATAAGAGTAAAACAAGTATTTTAATCTTTTTCTGTGCATTTCATGCAGAACATTAAGAATTAAATTAATTCAGCCAATGTTTACTAAGGTGTTATACTTGACCTAAATGATTTTACAATCTAGTGGGGAAGGAAAATATGTTCCAAAATTATCATAACAGAATGCAAGAAGTGACAGGTGTCAAAATTTAAGTATAAACACAATGCTAGGGACCTCCAAGGAAGGTGTGATTAATTCCTGCTTGTAGTGACTGAGGACTTCAGGGGGAAATACAATTTTAGCTATATTTTGAAGAATGAGCAGCATTTATAAAGGTCAGATAGGGATGCAAGAAAAGAAGGTATTTGGAAAATATTCTAGGCTGAGTAGAGATGAAAGCCAAAGGCAAACATTATAGGTTACATTCAGGAACTAGCAAATAGGATCTTGTGGTTGGACCACAGTTACATTTGGAAGAAGAGTAAGATTGTAAAGCAATGCCTGGGACATAGATTATTACTTAATATATACACTCCTGAAAGAGGAGAGATATGGCTAGCATAAAAGGTAAGATTTTTGCATCACTGAAGCAATGTGATAATGTTCTTTTCTTAAGGAAAATGTACACTGGGCATTTTGAGCCCATGAAATTAGAAATCCTTGTTTTCACATAAACATGGGTATAACTCAGTGGCAGACTATCTTTTTTTTGCTGTAAAGCTCTCACTACATCCTACTCTTGATTGATAATTTGGGAGAATGTTATGAGAAATCCAAGATGCCTACTAAAACCATAGGTGGCTTTAAGAAACTATGATCAACTGTTTCAACAATTATCAATCATTGAAGTCTTTGTGAATTTCCTATCAATGAACAAAGTAGTCTTTGAATCTTTTTCTTGTAAATATGAACAATATAAATGTAATTATGTCTCTATATTAATTTCAGAAATCTTTAGCATCTGTCAAAAGTAGCTAATATTTTAATATCGAATACTTTTAAGCTATGAAAAATACATGATATTCTTGATTTTATTCCAAAAATCTTTATGTATGTAGTGATATTTATCATGTTTGTAAAATCTATTCTTACAATTTTTTGTTTGGTAACTTATTACAGTTTTAATTAGGAAGTACATCAAATTGTGTGACTCTGTGATTTATAATTATGGGAATATAGCTAGAAATAAGATCTTCAGGTTTATCCAATAAAATGAATGTACCATTGATTCCATTAATATATATTTTGAATTCCACACTAATCTCATTAACTTAGAACAGTTGCAGAATAATTTTTCATTGAAAGTATACAAAGCAGACTTCCCAGGTGGCGCAGTGGTTGAGAATCTGCCTGCCAATGCTGGGGACACGGGTTCGAGCCCTGGTCTGGGAAGATCCCACATGCCGCGGAGCAACTGGGCCCGTGAGCCACAATTACTGAGCCTGCGCGTCTGGAGCCTGTGCTCCGCAACAAGAGAGGGCGCGATAGTGAGAGGCCGGCGCACCGCGATGAAGAGTGGCCCCCGCTTGCCACAACTAGAAGAAAGCCCTTGCACAGAAATGAAGACCCAACACAGCCATAAATAAATAAATAAATATTAAAAAAAAAAAAAAAAAGAAAGTATACAAAGCATTTGACCCTCAGTAAATCTCACTAAGAAGAATAACTAAGAGTATTTTCATTGTTTTCATAGTGGGACTGAGGCCTTGAAGATTCAGAATGTTAATATTTGCATTGGTGTTTGTTCTTGAATAGTTCTCTGTAGCCCAATAATATTTTCACCTTCTGATGTAAAACTAAATATATGGATATCTGTTCTTTCTGGTTTTTCTAGTTGTCCTATAGTTTTCAGAATTATTAAGAGTGCACAAAGGGAATTAATACATAGAGCTCATAACTTCTTTTGCCTCCAGAGGCTGTTTCCCTTGATAAAAGTATTTGGCATATATTTAGAGGAGAAAACTAGTGATATGGAAGTCAAAGATTATGTTCTCTAGTAATATTCTGTGATGTGTTACTGCATGTTTTCAGTCTAGACGAATCAACTGAATACACACACACACACATATATATATAGATATATAATATTGGCTGAAATTACAGTATACTAAACTCCTGCTTTCATTCTCTTATGTGGCAATTAAAAAATTATTTTTTCCCTGAGTCAGAGCTTTTATATTTGTCCCACCCTGTCCTCTGTGCTGAACAATTCCAGCTGAGGAAGAATTGTGATTTTATTAGTCCCACATGGAGACATTTTCTCCAGGGAATACCCTATTCTTTATGACGTGTGTTATTGTAGAGTAATCCTCTTTTGACTTTACCAATAATGAGTGCCCATTCTAGTGGTTAAAACCCAGACACTCTCTTGAACTAAGCCAAATGGAAACAGATACAAAGAAATGAAAAAAGATACAAGAGTAAAATCAAAGTATTTATACAGTTTTACTCTCCTTTGGTTAAAGTTTCCCAGAAACCTATTTATATGAGAGAGACTAAATTACTGGAATTAATGCTGAGATCTGCTAAGTGATCTTACCTAAGAACTTTAAGCCCTTAAGTGATTATAATTTTCATACTTGTGGAAAAAAATTTACCAGCTGCACAATTCTCTTTTTATATATATGACCAGGTATAAATATTTATAACATAATTTATATATAATTTATACTATTTTTATTTGTATAATTTTATATGTATACATGTTATAATTATCCACACACACAAACATATATATAATGTAATGATGGGAGTGACATCTCATCACCTTTGCCATATTTTATTGGTTGGAAGTGAGTCATGAGTCATGAGTCACAGTTCCATCCATACTCAAAGGAGGTGAATTATTTAAAGGCATGGGCCATTGGGACCACCCTAGGGCTGTCTGGTCTACCACATGTGCCTGTAAGAGTAAAGCACAGCTGTTAAGATATTTTTCCATACTTTCATCCTTTTCTATTGCTCAGGGTTTTTTTTTTTTTTTTAAGACAATTTATTATTTCTATTTCATCTGAATATTCCTGAAGGCTTTGCCTTTTGTACAAGACATTAAGAAAATTAAGAGTGATGTTGGTGTTCCTACCTTTATCTCAATGTTCTGAATAATTTATTTTCAAAGAGTAAGTTATTCAAGTTCATTTGTATATGGTTGATTGTGTAAAATATTGAAAAAAAACAAATGGTATTTCAGAACAAAATCATTCAAGAGCATTGAAATAAACGTTAAAGAGGGATTGAGGATAATGAGTGCTCTGACCATGGAAATTTTAGCTGTTTATGTTTTGCCTTAGTAACACAAGAAAAATAGTTTTATTCCAAAAGTTTATGCTCAGAATTTTCACTTCTCTCTTCTTCTTCATTCTTTCTATTTCTCCTATTTATAATATGATATAATTGAAAAGAACAAGTCTGAGAGATTGCTGCTTTATTTCTAACTCTACTACTACTACTGTTACTGTCTTTATATGCATTTGTTTTATATTCTTCATCTATAAGATGAGAAAGTTAGTTGAACTAAGATACTGCTGTAAAGAAACATATACTGACAGGGAGGATCAGGATGGCAAAGCAGGAGGATGTGGAGCTCACTTCTCCCCCCAAAATATCAAAAATAAACCTACACATGGAAAAATTCTCATGGAAAACCAACTGTAAACTGCTTGAGTGGTGCATAGTTTCACTGTGATCACACGGGCTTCACTTGCTTTGGCTGTCACCTCTTTTGGGGAAGAGCATGCACTCAAGCAATGGAGCCTTATCAAACCCGACCCTCAGGGCTTCTACTCCAACAACTGGGGTTGTGATAGCCACAGAGCAGAGAGGTGTTCCCGCCCAACATCTAGAACAGGTTCTGGACACCACAACACCAATCACACCCCCTCTCAAGAGGATAACAGCCAGCACACTCTGAGGAAAGATGTGGTACACATTCATACCAAAAACAGCCCTCACACCAAAAATATTGGACTCACACATCTACACAGGGATGCTTCACATAAAAACACCCCATCAAGACCACAGCAGGTAACAGTTTCTCCTAAATTCATAGAGACAGAGAAAGTTAAGTAAAATGAAAAAGCAGAGGAACTATTCCCAGTTAAAAGAACAAGAAAACTCCCCTGAAAGAAGAAAATAATGAAAGAGAGCTCACCAGTCCTTTGGATCCCAAGTGTGAAAAGGAGATAATAAAAATGCTATAGGAATTAAGAAAGATTATCAATAGAAATGCAGATCACTCTAACAAGAAACTAGAAGCTACAAAGATGAACCAATCAAAATTAGACAATTGCCAAGATAAAAACCAATTTAGAAGCAATGAACAGTAGATTAAATAATGCAGAACAAATAAGTGATATGGAAGATAGAATGACGGAAACCACCCAATCAGAACAGCAGACAGAAAGAAATGAAAGCACCATATGAGACCTATGGGATAATATAAAGCATACTGATCTATGCATAATAGAGGTTCCAGAAGGAGAAGGAAAGAGAAGGGGATCAAAAATGTATTTGAAGAAATTATGGCTAAAAACTCCCCAACCAAAAGAAGGAGACAGATATCCAAGTACAGGAAGCACAGAGGGTCTCAAACAAGATGAACCTAAACAGACCCACAACAAGACGTATCATAATTAAAATGGCAAAAGTTAAAGAGAGAATTCTAATGACAACAAGAGAAAAACAGAGTCAATTACAAGGGAACCCCTTAAAGGCTATCAACTGATCTCTCTGCAGAAACTTTGCAGGCCAGAAGGGAGTGGCATGAAGTCCTGAAGGGAAAGACCTGAAACTTAGGATAGACAACCTAGCAAGACTGTCATTTAGAATAGAAGGAGAGATGAAGAATTTCTCACACAGCAAAAACTAAAAGAATACACCAATACTAAACCTACCCTAAAAAAAAATCTTAAAAGGTACTGTTTAAATAGAAAGGAAGAATCTATAGGAAAGGGAAAATCCCAATAGGAAAGGCAAATATATAAAAGAGTTGAAGATCACTTAAATAAGCCAGAATATAGATTAAAAACCAATAAAAACTTTTGTAAAAGTGATTATAATCTCAATTAATAGCAAAAAGATAAACATGGAGATGTAAAATAGGACACCAAAATCACAAAATGTAGGGGAGGGGAGTAAAAAATGTAGATCTTTTAGAATGTTTTCAAACTTGTATGACTATCAGTTTAAAGCAAGTAGATATAGTTAATGGTGAACATGCTGGAAAACCAGGGTAAACACAAATCAGAAATAACAGATTCACAAAAAACAAAAGAAATGGATCCAAGCATAATACAAAAGAAAACCATCAAACCACAAAAGTAAAAACAGAAAGAAGAAGAAATGAACAAAGAAGAACTATAAAATCAACTGGAAAACAAGGTTTAAAATGGCAATAAATACATTCATATCAATAATTACTTTAAAAGTCAATGGACTAAATGCTCTGATCAAAACACACAGAGTGACAGATTGGATTTAAAAAAACTAAGAAACTACAATATGCTGCCTACAAGAGACTTCACGGTAAAAGAAACAGATAGAAAGTGAGGGAATGGAGAAAGATATTTCATGCAAATGGAAATGACAAGAAAGGGAGGGTAGCAATACTCATATCAAACAAAATAGACTTTAAAACAAAGTCAGTAAGGAAAGACAAAGACAGACATTATATAATAATAAAGGGATCAATACAAGAAGAGGACATTACAGTCATTAAAATATATGCACCCATTATAGGAGCACATAAATATATAAAACTAATACTAACATACATAAAGGGAGATATTGACAGGAATACAATACTAGTAGGAGACTTTTACACCCCGCTAACATCAATGGACAGATCTTCCAGACAGAAAATTAATAAGGCAGCAGAGGCCCTAAATCACACAATAGACCAGTTAAACTTAATTGATATTTTCAGGACATTACATCCAAAAAAACCAGAATACATATTCTTGTCAAGTGCACATGGAACAGTTTCTAAGATTGACCACAGACTAGAACACAAAATAAGCCTCAACAAATTCAAGAGGATGGAAATCATTTTAAGCGTTTGTTCTGACTGCAGTGGTCTGAAACTAGAAATCAATTAGAGAAAGAAAAAAGGGAAAATAACACATGGAGACTAAACAACATGCTACTAAAAGACAAATGGGCCAATGATGAAATCAAAGAAGAAATCAGAAAATACCTCAAGACAAATGACAATAAAAACACAACCTTACAACAATCTATGAAATACAACAAAATCAGTTCTAAGGGGGGAGTTCACAGTGATACAGGTCTTCCTCAAGAAACAAACAAACAAACAAAATCTCAAACAACCTAACCTACCACCTAAAAGAGCTAGAAAAAGAAGAACAATCAAAACCCAAAGTCAACAGAAAGAAGGAAATAATAAAGATTAAAGAGGATATAAGTAAAATAGAGAACAATAAAACAATAGAAAAGATCAATAAAACCAAGAGCTGGTTCTTTGAAAGATAAACATAATCGACAAACCTCTAGCTATGCTCATCAAGAAGAAAAGAGAGAGGATCCAAATAAACAAAATAAGAAGTGAAAGAGGAGTTTATTTTTGTGTATGGTGTTAGGGAGTGTTCTAATTTCATTCTTTTACATGTAGCTGTCAAGGTTTCCCAGCACCACTTACTGAAGAGACCGTCTTTTCTCCATTGTATATTCTTGCCTCCTTTGTCATATATTAGTTGACCATATGTGTGTGGGTTTATCTCTGGGATTTCTGTCCTGTTCCATTGATCTATATTTCTGTTTTTGTGCCTATACCATACTGTCCTGATTACTGTAGCTTTGTAGTATAGTCTGAAGTCAGGGAGCCTGACTCCTCCAGCTCCATTTTTCTTTCTCAAGATTGCTTTGGCTATTTGGGGTCTTTTCTGTCTCCATACAAATTGTGAAATTTTTTGTTCTAGTTCTGTGAAAAATGCCATTGGTACTTTGATAGGGATGGCACTGAATCTGTAGATTGCTTTGGGTAGTATAGTCATTTTCACAATATTGATTCTTCCAATCAAAGAACATGGTATATCTATCTATTTGTGTCATCTTTGATTTCTTTCATCAGTTTCTTATAGCTTTCTGCATACAGGTCTTTACCTCTTCAGGCAGGTTTATTCCTAGGTATTTTATTCTATTTGTTGCAATGGTAAATGGGAGTGTTTCCTTAATTTCTTTTTCTGATCTTTTGTTGTTAGTGTATAAGAATGCAAGAGATTTCTGTGCATTAATTTTGTATACTGCGACTTTACTAAATTTGTTGATTAGCTCTAGTAATTTTCTGGTAGTATCCTTAGGATTTTCTATATATAGTATCATGTCATCTGCAAACAGAGGCAGTTTTACTTCTTTTTTTCCAATTTGTATTTCTTTCATTTCTTTTTCTTCTCTGATTTTTGTGGCTAGGACTTCCAAAACTATGTTGAATAACAGTGGTGAGAGTGGGCACCCTATCCTTGTTCCTGATCTTAGAGGAAATGCTTTCAGTTTCTCACCATTGAGAATGATGTTTGCTGTGGGTTTGTCTTATATGGCCTTTATTATATTGAGGTATGTTCCCTCTATGCCCACTTTCTGGAGAGTTTTTATCATAAATGGGTGTTGAACTCTGTCAAAAGTTTTTCTGAATCTATTGAGATTATCATACATTTTTTATTCTTCAACATGTTAATATGGTGTATCACATTGATTGATTTGCATATATTGAAGAATCCTTGCATCCCTGGGATAAATCCCACTTGATCATGGTGTATGATCTTTTTAATGTGTTGTTGGATTCTGTTTGCTAATATTTTGTTGAGGAATTTTGCATCTATATTCATCAGTGATATTAATCTGTCATTTTCTTTTTTTGTGATATCTTTTTCTGGTTTTGGTATCAGGGTGATGGTGGCCTTATAGAATGATCTTGGGAGTGTTCCTTCCTCTGCAATTTTTTGGAAGAATTTGAGAAGGATGGGTGATAGCTCTTCTCTAAATGTTTGTTAGAATTCACCTGTGAAACCATCTGGCCCTGGAGTTTTGTTTGTTGGAAGATTTTTAATCACAGTTTCAATTTCATTACACATGATTGGTCTGTTTATATTTTCTATTTCTTCCTGGTTCAGTCTTGTAAGATAATACTTTTCTAAGAATTTGTCCATTTCTTCCAGGTTGTCCATTTTATTGGCATATAGTTTCTTGGAGTAATCTCTCATGATGCTTTATATTTCTGTGGTGTCCATTGTACCTTCTCCTTTTTCATTTCTAATTTTATTGATTTGAGTCCTCTCCCTCTTTTTCTTGATCAGTCTGGCTAAAGGTTTATCAATTTTGTTTATCTTCTCAAAGAACCAGCTTTTTCTTATTGATCATTGTTATTGTTTTCTTTGTTTCTATTTCATTTATTTCTCTCTGATCTTTATGATTTAAATGGATTAAAGACATAATGTAAGACCAGACACTATAAAACTCTTAGAGGAAAACATAGAAAGAACACTCTTTGACATAAATCACAGCAAGATCTTTTTTGACCCACCTCCTAGAGTAATGAAAAAAAAAAAAAAAATAAACAAATGGGACCTAATGAAACTTAAAAGCTTTTGCACAGCAAAGGAAACCATAAATAAGATAAAAAGACAACCCTCACAATGGGAGAAAATGTTTGCAAACAAAGCAACAGACAAGAGATTAATCTCCAAAACATACAAGCAGGTCATGCAGCCCAATATCAGAAAAACAAACAACCCAATCCAAAAATGGGCAGAAGGCCTAAATAGACATTTCTCCGAAGAAGACATACAGATGGCCAAGAGGTGCATGAAAAAGGGCTCAACATCACTAATTATTAGAGAAATGCAAATCAAAACTACAATGAGGTATCATCTCACACTGGTCAGAATGGCCATCATCAAAAAATCCACAAACAATAAATGCTGGAGAAGGTGTGGAGAAAAGGGAACCCTCTTGCACCGTTGGCGGGAATGTAAATTCATATAGCCACTATGGAGAACGACATGGACTTTCCTTTAAAAACTAGAAATAGAATTACTGTATGACCCAACCATCCCACTACCAGGCACATACCCTGAGAAAACCATAATTCAAAAAGACACATGCACCCTAATGTTCATTGCAGTACTATTTACAATAGTCAGGTCATGGAAGCAATCTAAATGCCCATTAGCAGATGAATGGATAAAGAAGATGTGGTATATATATGCAATGGAATGATGGACCTACAGACTCTCACAGAGAGTGAAGTAAGTCAGAAAGAGAAAAGCAAATATCGTATATTAATGCATATATGAGGAATCTAGAAAAATGGTACAGATGAACCTGTTTGCAAGGCAGAAAGAGAGACACAGATGTAGAGAACAGACGTATGGACACCAAGGGGGGAAAAGGGGGTTGGATGAATTGGGAGATTGGGATTGGCATATATACACCAATATGTATAAAATAGATAACTAATGAGAACCTGCTGTATAGTACAGGGATCTCTACTCAGTGCTCTGTGGTGACCTAAGTGGGAAGGAAATCAAAAAAGAGTGGATATATGTCTACATATAGTTGATTCACTTCGTTGTATAGTAGAAACTAACACAACATTGTAAAACCACTATAACCCAATTTTTTAAAAAAAGAAATGAAAGAGGAGAAATAACAACTGGTACCACTGAAATTCAAAAAAATCATAAGAGAATACTATGAACAGTTATATGCCAACAAATTGGACAATCAAGAAGAAATGAATACATTTCTAGAAACATACAGCCTGCCAAAATTGAGTCAAGAAGAAACAGATAATTTGAATAGAACAATCACTAGAAGTTAAATATAATGTGTAATTAAATAAAAAATCTCCTTGGAAACAAAAGTCCAGGACCAAATAGCTTCACTGGGAAATTCTACCAAACATACAAAGAATAACTTATATCTATCCTTCTCACACTATTCCAAAAGATTGAAGAGGAGGGAATACTCAAATTCATTCTATGAAGCCACGATTACCCTGATACCAAAACCAGACAAAGACACTACAGAAAAAGAAAATTACAAGCCAATATCTTTGGTGAATATAGATGCAAAAATCCTCAACAAAATATTAGATAACTGAATCCAATAATACATGAAAAGAATCATATACCATGATCAAGGTGGATCCATTCCAGTGTTTCACAAATGGTTCAATATATGCAAACAATCATTGTGAGTGATTAACAAAAGTAAAGACAAAAACCACATGATCATCTCAATAGATACAGGGAAAGCATTTGATAAAATTTAACATCCATTCATGATAAAAACTCTCATCAAAGTGGGTATAGAGGAAATATATCTCCACAGAATAAAAGCCATTTAATACAAATCTACAGCCAACATAACATTCAATGGTAAATAGCTGATAGCCTCTCCTATAACTCAGGAGCAAGACAAGGCCACTCTCACCTCTTCTAGTCAACATTTTATTGGGAATCCTAGCCACAGCAATCAGACAAGGAAAAGAATTAAAAGTATCTAAATTGGAAGGGAAGAGATAAAACTATCACTGTTTGCCAATGACATGATGCTCTCTATACAGAGAACTCCACACAAAAACTATTAGAACTAATAAATTAATTCAGCAAGGTAGTAGAATGCAAGAATATACAGAAATCTGTTGCATTTCTTTACACTAACAATGAAATATCAGAAAGAGAAAGTTAAAAAAAAAATCTCACTTAAAATCATGTCAAAAAAATAAAATATCCAGGAATAAACTTAGCTGAGGAGGTGAAAGACCTATACACTGAAAACTATAAAACACTGATAAAGGAAACTGAAGATGATTCAAAGAAATAGAAAGATATCCCATGCTCTTGGATTGAAATAATTAATATTGTTAGAATGGCCATACTACCTAAAGCAATCTACAGATTTAATACAATCCCTATCAAAATACCCATAACATTTTTCACAGAACTAGAACAAATAATACTAAAATTTATATGAAACCATAAAAGACCCAGAATTGCCAAAGAAATCCTGGGGAAAAACTACAAAGCTGGAGGCATTACCATTCCAGACCTCTGATAATACTAAAAAGCTACAGTAATAAAAACAGCATGATGCTGGCAAAGAAATAGACATATAGGTCAATAGCACAGAACAGAGAGCTCAGAAATTAAACCCACACACCTATGGTCACTTAATTTACAAACAAAGGAAGCAAGAATATACAATGGAGAAGATACAGTCTCTTCAACAAGTGGTGTTGGGAAACCTGGACAGCTACATGCAAATCAATTAAATTCGAACACTCCCTCTCACCATATACAAAAATAAAAATTGTTTAAAAACCTAAATATAAGACATGACCCCATAATACTCCTAGAATATAGGCAAAACATTCTCAAACATAAATCGTAGTAATATTTTCTTAGATCAGTCTCCCAAGGCAAATAAATAAAAGCAAAAATAAGCAAATGGGACTGAAACAAACTTAAAAGCTTTAGCACAGTGAAGGAAACCATAAATAAAATGAAAAAGACAACTTTTGGAATGGGAGAAAATATTTGCAATTGATGGGACTGAAAATGGGTTAACATCCAAAATATAAATACAGCTTATACAACTCAATACTAAAAAATAAACCCAATCAAAAAAAGGGCAGAAGACCTAAATCAATGTTTAATAAAGACATGTAAATGGCCAACAGGAACATAACAAGTTGCTCAACGTCACTAATTTTTTAGAGAAATACAAACCAAAACTACAATGAGGTATCCTCTCACACTTGTCAGAATGGCTATCATCAAAAAGTCCACAAATAATAAATGCTGGAGAGGTTGTGGAGAAAAGGGAACCTTCCTAAACTGTTGGTGGGAGTGTAAATTGGTGCAGCCACTGTAAAAAACAGTATGGAGTTTCCTTAAAGAAGTAAAAATAGAGCTACCATATGATCCAACAATCTCACTCCTGGGCATATATCTGGAAAAGATGAAAACTCTAATTTGAAGAGATAAATGCACCCCAATGTTCATAGCACCACTTTTTACAATAGCCAAGACATGGAAGCGACCTAAGTGTCCACCAACAGATGATTGGTTTAAGAAGAAGTGATATATGTATATATATACAATGGATCATTACTCAGCCATAAAAAAGAATGAAATATTGACATTTGCAGCAACGTGGATGTACCTAGAGAATATTGTACTAATTGAAGTCAGAGAAAGACAAATATTATATAATACCATTTATGTGTGGAATCTAAAATATGATACAAATGAACTTATTTACAAAACAGAAACAGACTCACAGACATAGAAAACAAACTTATGGTTACCAAAGGGGAAAGGGGAGGAGGGAGAAATTAGGAGAATGAGGTTAACAGATACAAACTACTATACATAAAATAGACAAGCAACAAGGATATACTGTATAGCACAGAGAACAATATTCAATATCTTATAATAAACTATAATGAAAAATAATCTGAAAAAATTATAAATATATAACTGGGAGAAAAAGAAATATACTGAAAGGGGTGACCCAGTTGCTTCAGGTAGCATCTTACAGGTGTGTCATTTGTTAATCACAATAAAATGTATGTTTTAAATCTCACAGAGTTTATCACTAATAAACTGACTAAGGCTACCTATACTCACTTAAGAATGCCAACAGATTCACCTGACACTTAAGCAATATGTAACTGATCAAAACTCCACTGATAACTTCTGGTGTGTAAATATATTCAGTTAGTTTGAAAGAGTCAGAGTTAAAAAAGAATGAGCTAGTGTGAAGGTCTCTTTTCATCAGCTTAGGGAAGCTTGATGTAGCAACTGTCCATAGGCCAGGGGTATAGTCACTGTGTATTAGGGTTGGATTGACACCAACTGATCCTTATCTTTCGGCATCCACTTTTTATCCTCCAGGTAGACGACAGCCTTTCAGTTAGGATGTCATATTAATTACGTATTAAATTGTTATATTGTATAAACATTTTGTTTTGTTTTGAGAAACACTCCATTCTTCCTTGGATTCAGAAGACACACTCTGTATTTCATGATATGTATCACTGTAATGTAATGTACTCAGTACATATATAGTTTCATAGCTTCAGGCTTTTCTAAAATAGGCTGATTTAATTTTTGATCATTTCAATTGTTGAAAAGAGGGAGCTTTTACCTGAGTTTGCTTCCAAACTCTTAAAATACTGTCTCCCTTATATGTGTCCTCAACTTCTTATTCTGAAAAGGGTATGATTCACTTTATGAATCACACTAGTCTGATTTGGTAAGAGTTCGGACTCAGTAGGTAACATGTACAGTGAATCCCATTTTATACATTTTGGTGTGTATTACATTTTCTGTCTGTTACAGAGGACATAATATAGGTAAGACCAGGGTTCAGTGTCTTTATTTTTAAGTCTTTATTATTATAATCACAAAATACTGTTTTTTAAATGCTGCTTCATATTTATAAAAAGTTTTGCATGTATTATCTCATTTGATTCCAATAGCACTCTGGTAATGAAAGCATGGATTATTATCTGTGGTTTATGGATAAAACCATTACCCCGGGACAAGTTTAGCAACTTATGAAAACTAATATTTTGTGAATGCTTACTATGTTTCAGACATTATGCTAAGCATTTTATAAGCATAAAATACTTTATCACACATATCTCCCTCATCTATGAAATCAGTTCTCATTTCATGGGTGAGGAAACTGAGGCTTAGGGAAATTAAATGGCATAACCAGGGTCACATGGATATGACTGGCAGAGCTGGGATGGAAGCCCATTCATCTGACTCCAGAGACCATGCTCTCCTGGACACTGTTTCCTGATGGTCAGTAAGCAGGGCTCCTGTGACTCAAACCAATACTTTTAGTGAATCTGTGCCCTATATTAATTTTAAAGTATGGTCTTCACTAACAAAAAATCTCAACAAACTTTTTGTGAAAAGAAACTTGACATTTCTTTTAACAGTCATATAAACCCCTTTTGAACTCTGTCATTTAAAGCTATGTCTTCAGTTGGGAACAATGTGCTATTTCCTTATGCCCCATTTTACTCCTGGCCAGTGTTCTCTTGTTAGTGAGAAGATGGACATGTGATTCAGCAGTAAGAGTACTCTGCTAGGAGTAAACTCTTGGCCTCTGGGTATGGTAATAACTGGAGCATTGTTTAGTGTATTCAAAAAATTTTGAAATTTTAAATACAAGAGGGAAAACAGCATGTTTTGTAAGATAACTAAAATTAGCCTTACACTTGAAAAACAATTTAATATGGTCAAACTATCCTTCCAACAATACTTTCTAAGATATAATGTCTTCTTTGATGGTATCACAAATTGTACAATTAAAATGCAGTTAACTGAATATTGTTGCTGGATTCAAATAGCAAAAAACAGAGCAGCTGTGCTGGGACTCTACTTTGGGTTTCCTATTCTGATTGTCAAGCATGTCCTCTAATTCTTCTCCTTTGCGCCAGTGGAAATTGCCAATGGAATTCCTCCCTTGGAGTTTATTCTATGGTCATGTAACTTTCTTCTGCCTGAGTAATAGAAGAGGCCTTTTTCTTTCAGTGGAACAATTGGACAGAGGCAGAAACCATAAGCGTTCACACCCTAGTTCTACCAATAGTACTTGAGTAATGGGAGAGCTCTTTCATCTTTCTTTAGGTCACAGTGCTGCCGTGATCACAGTTGAACAAACCACAGATAGCCCAGCCAGGCAGAAAGAAGTTGAGACACAGAAATGCTATACGTGATCTTGCTTATCTGGTTTGCCAACATTGGCATCAGATTTTTGATTGCAGTAACTGGTGGTGTATACCAAGTCCAGAAATACAAACATACCTGGAGAAGACCATTTACCATCTGACTTTACAGAATTAATGAGAATTGTTTGAAAATGAATTTCTAATTTGTTCTTATAAAAAATAAACAGAAACTTCAATTAAATAGAGTTGGGAGACAAGAAGGGGGAGCTCCCATACCCTGTGACAACAGCAGTCCAACGACAAGCAGAAAGTCTCCTCTTCTTTCCTGGCAAGAACTCTGCCAATGAAACGCCATGGACTCTTTGTTAACTACAGCCTTTCCTACATCCTTTTCCCCTCCATTAAAGCCTTCTCCTTCCCTTGCCTGGGAGGCCTTGCATGTATCTCACCATGGTTGCAGACTCCAAATTGCGATTCTCTGCTGATCCTGAAGAAACCCATCTTTGCCAGAGAAATATCTGGCAGTCTATTTGTTTCAGGTCAACATTTTGGTGGCCTATATAGGGACCAGAGGAGACCCCTGATGGCTCTGGAGCTGATGAGCAACCAGGTACAATACTCAGAACTGAGTCCACTGTGGTTCACTGCTTTTCTCACTGATCCTAGAGTTTGAAGGCACATCTTTCTCCCGGATCTCAGTTCATGCCCTCTTTGTGTTTGAAGCTCTCCAGGCTTTATTCGGGATCTATTTAAAGGTTTTGTTTTTGTAGTTAAGGCCTTGTTCTGTATGTGAGTACTCGTTTGGCACTTCAGTCTTATCTTGAGATCAGACTGTTTCAATGAAAGCTGGCTGAAAATGCCTTCAGCTCACTTCCTTCAGGAAGGTGCTGCTTCAAATAAAACTGTGCCAGTTTTTCAGCCTTTGGCCTATTCCTTTGAAAAGTCTATTGTCTGGAAACTAGCTGAAAAAAAAAAAAAAAAAAAAAGGGTTTCAGCCTGGCTTCTCCAGGACCAAGTAGTCTTCTTAGAACTTGCTGAGATTGGTTTGCAAGCTGTTTGAAAATTGTTGTTTGCTCTAGAGGAAAACCCCCTAGTAAATGAGATCCCAGTTATCTAAGATTTTGAGGGTTCCCCCCGACACAGAGACTCTGGCCAGTTTTATGTTTAAAAACCTTGTCCTTCCTCATGGGCATTTCTAACTTAAATGGACCAACCTGACCAAAGGCAATTTAGAATATCAATAGCCATTATGGGGAACTTTTGAAATCCTCAAACTTCATTTTCTTCAAATTGAATTGGACTATAATAGCACAAAAATTTCCAGAACTGATTGGAAAGCTTATTTTGATTGGTATTTTGAGACTTCCCAATATTATCAGGAGTCTAAAATTGCCTCTCTGCAAAATAAGAAATTAAGACTGAGGTCAACCAACAATTAAAGAAAGATAAAATGGTTCTGGAAGCCTCAGGCTCTACTTCCTTGACTTCTTTGTCTCAGGCTCTGTCTTCAGCTCCACCTTCTTCCTTTCCTTCTATAAATCCTATGCCTCCACTATACCCTCCAATCCCCCAAACTAATTCTCCCTCCAAACTTCCCTTTTCTCTGCTACTCTTCCCACTCCTTTTTCCTCTGAACTTATCAGAATCTGTCCCTTTAAAATTAAGCATCTGAGGATCCAGAAACTAAACCCTTAATTTCTTATTTTCCCTGGACTAAAGCTGAATTGCAAGCCACAGTCAAAGATTTTTCCCAAGGTAATTCCTCACAGATTTGCTGAGGAATTTAATATAGTCATTCAAGCTTATCAACCTGATTTCTCTGCCTCTTATCAGCTAGTTCGTATGCTTGTTGGTGAAGTCCAGGACAAGCACTGGATAAAAGCTTCGCAACTGGGAAAGTCCTGAAAAAGTCTCTAGAATTACAACTTGGAGACCAGTTCACTAAATTATATGATCAGGCTTGGGCAATCACTAGGAGACTTTATGGAGCAATTCCTAGGGCTTTTCCAAAACCTGCTGATTGGAACAAAATTCAAGCTTGCACACAAAAAATCTGATGAACCTCTTCATGATTATTATAATCCAATTCAGAATGTTTTTAAAGGAAATTCTGGTCTTTTTTCAGATGTTGATTCCACCCAGGTAGCTCTTAACTCTATGTTTATTAATGGGTTGAACCGGGATCTTTCCCTTTTAGTAAAAAGGACTAGAATGGAATGGGAAACTATGTCTCCTTCAGATTTAGTTAATCTGGCAAACCAGCTCTCTCACACTCTAGATGAGTTACCTAAAAGGAAGACAGCCATAATTCTTAATCTTCAAATCCAGCAAATGAAGGCTCCAAAACCAAAACAAAACCCTCCTAGTTTCTGCTGTTATTGCAAAAAAAACAAGACAGTGGACTAGAGACTGTTTTACAAATTTAAGCACTTTGGTTACCTTCATACCTCTAACCAGCCTTTCCAACATCCTTCCAATTCTCAAAGAGTTCTGAGGATCTATAGTGGGGGGGGGGGGGAGGTCTTCCCAATCCTCCCTCTTAATCAGCTTGGAGAAACATTTCTCCAGATTGGGGATGAATCTCTTCCAGTTCTGACATCAGAGCCACATTCTTGGTGCTCAACCCCACTACTATAATGCAGCCAGCCCCTGCCTTGGAGTACTAAAACAGTTCATAGAGCGGTGATCTCTAGTGATCTTCAAGAGGTTCTTTTCTCTGAACCTATTTCCCTTTGTTTAGGCCCTTTGAGAGATACACACCCTTTTCTTCTCTACCTATATCCATTTATTAGTCCAAGACTTCTTAGAGAAGTATCATGCCAGCATTTCTCCCAAAAGGGGGAAAGCATTCTAGAATTTGACAGTAGTAGTCAAACTAACCAACCAGGTGAATTACATAATTCTTTGACATCTTTTAGTTGCTTCATCTCTGAAAGTACTAGAACAGATTCTGGAAACACTGATCATTTCCCTATTGAATCAGCTATCACCTTCCTTATGGGCAAAATCTTCAACTGATTTTCGCAAAATTTATAGAGCATCTTCTGTCAAGATTCAAATAGATCCCTCAAAACCTCTTCCCTGAATTAATGCCCTATAAGTAAAGAAGCTTTTCAAGGCATAAAGCTCATAATAGAAGATTACAAGGCTCAAGGCCTCAAGGCTCAAGGCCCTGTACTAGCCCCTGTATAACACTCCCATTTCACCAGTGAGAAAACCTAAAGGCAGAGGGTGAAGATTTGTCCAGGAGCCCTGAGCAATAAACAACATTGTTATCCCTCAACACCCTGTAGTTCCTAACCCTCATGCATTACTAAATTCCATTCCCACTGGAAGTAAATTCTTTACTATAATTGACTTATGCGAGGCATTCTTTAGTAATCGAGTTGATCTAGCCAATACATTTCTTCCTTCACTTGGGGAGAAAAACCCAAATTCACCTAAATAGTAATGCCTCAGGGTTATACTGTGAGTCCTTCTTATTTCTTACAAATCCTGAAGGCTGATCTGGATGACAAAGTCCCCCAGAGGTTCTACTTTGTTGCAATACAGGGAAAATTTGCTTCTTTGCTCTCCTTCTCAAGCCTCTCAAGAAGATGGTATTCACTTGCTAAAGCTTTCAACCTTAAAGGGACATAAGTTTGCCAAAGAAAAATTGCAGTTTGCTCAAACCCAGGTTTAATATTTAGGGCATCTGTTATTGGAACAAGGGCTACACCTAGATCCAGATAGGCTTCATGGTATCCTAAGTTTCCCAAAACCCCAAACTGAGCACCAACTGTGAGGTCTTCTCAGACTAGTTGGTTATTGCTGAAATTGGATTCCAAATTTTTCTCTTATGGCCAAACCTCTACCTCTATGTGTTTTACTCAACAATAACAACCCCAACATAATTTTATGGAAAGAACCTGAAAACATAGTCTTCTAGGCCTTAAAGAAAGAATTTGATGAACCCACCTGCCCTTGGACATCCCAATTATCAGATTTCCTTTTTCTTTTTGGTATATGAAAAGGAAGGGAATGCCCTTAGTATTCACCCAAAAACATGGGAACCACCATGGATGCATATGGTATTATAGCCAGCAATGGCATTCTGTGGCATAGGTATTACTCCTTCCCCCTGCCTTACCATAGAGTCATTACAGCCATTGCCATTTCAGTTAGGACCACTGAGAAAATCATTGTGGGATCCCCTTTAACTATTTTTGTTCCCCATGCAGTAGAATCTCTCCTAAATTCTCATTGTACTCAACATTTCTCAGCCAGCCCTGCCTCACCTCCTATGAAGTCCTTTTTTAAAAAAAATTTCCACTCACATAACTCTTTTATGTTGTAATCACCTTAACCCAGCTACTCTTCTCCCTTCCGTCAGTGATGAAGTCCCTTACTACTACTTAACACTGAAAGACCATGTCCTGACTCCTCCTAATCTACAAAAAATTCCATTGGATAATATTGACTTCTCATGGTTCATCGATGGTTCTTATTTAAAAGATGACAATGGCAAATATTGTACTGGGTATGTTATTGCAACTCTTTTTGGTGTTGTTGAGGCAGCATCTTTACCTATGGCTACTTCAGCCCAACAGGCTGAAATATATGGTATTAAACAAACTTGTACTTTAGCCAAGGACTGCAAATATTTATACTGATAGTAGATATGCTTTCAGAGCAACACATGATTTTGGAGTG
Source organism: Balaenoptera borealis (assembly GCF_965194805.1). Lineage (NCBI taxonomy): Eukaryota > Metazoa > Chordata > Mammalia > Artiodactyla > Balaenopteridae > Balaenoptera > Balaenoptera borealis. The sequence continues at coordinate 130,445,112 of NC_138860.1, forward strand.
TTGTGGAAGCAATGTGTCTTCCTTACTTCCAGCAGAAATAAAATTAAAAAATGGCCTTATGTTTGGGAATTATTGAATACAATACTTTTGCCTGCTCCTTTAGCTATTAAGATTCTGGGGCATTCTAAACTTGACTCTCTGGAAGCTAAGGGAAATTACTCTGCTGATATTTCTGCAAAAAATGCTGTCCTTAAAGGGACCAATAGCAGCCAAACCACTGTTACGGTGCAATGGGATATTTCCACAAATGATAATTTAGAAAAACCGGCTAGAGAGGCCAAATGATTGGCCTCAGAAAAAGAAAATCAGGATTGGCAAGTCAACAGTTGTTTGTCTGATAAAACGAAAAAGCTCTGGTTTGGACCAAATAACAACACAGTCCTACTAAAATTCCCATTACTCACTACTGTATATGCACTAAATCATCAGTCTGCTGACAAAATGATAGCCTTCATGAACCAATATCGGTGGAAGAACATTAACAAGGCTGCAATAAATGTCCACCTCACTTGTCCCACTTGTTTAAATTACAATGCAGGGAAGCCTGTTTGTACTGCTTTCAGACATTTTAAACTGCCGAATGGACCATTCGAGTTCTGGCAGATGAATTTCATACAACTTCCTCTGTGTAATGGATATAAATATGTTTTAGTCATGGTCTATGTTTTCACACTGGACTGAAGCCTTTCCTTACAGACAGACTATTGCCCTTCTGTGACTAAGGTCCTTTTGGAACAGATTATCCTCTATCTGAAGAACTCTTCTCAAACTTTGAGGAATCCATTTTACTAGGCCAGCTGCTTCAACAAGTTTGTTCTGTTTGACCAATTTTACAACACTTTCACTGTGCTGACCACCCTCAACCCTCTGGTATAGTCAAATGAACTTAGCGGCATTATTAAGACTCAAGTGGCAAATTTGTAGAGGCCCTTCAAATCCCTTGGATAAAAGCATTGCCGATGGTCTTTCTAAATCTCAGATCCACCCTCTTTTGGAACTCATAAACTCCCACCCTTTGAGATAGTCACAGGATTCCCAATGAGTTGGTTCCTGCTTCTTTTGACCCACAACTAGAAAAGGAGAGATACTCCAATACTGCAAAGGTCCAATTTTTTCTACTAAAAATAACCATGTTTTGGCAGAGCAATCTTTTCACAGTGCACTCTTGGGAGACAAAGGCCTTAAGCATCACACTTTGCAACTTGGATATTTTGTCTATTGGAAAAGACACCTTTAGAAAAGCTCTCTTCAGGCTCGATAGAAAGGCCACTATCAAGTACTACGAACCACTAACCAATGCTTGTGCTGCCAGACTCCAAGGAATAGACTCTTGGATTCATGTGACACAGCTAAAGAAGACACTGGACTTTGACTGGAACTGCACACCATTTGGTGACCTGAAAGTTAAGATGTCCCAGAATTGAAGCAGATGACACCTTATGAAACACATTTTCTAAGATATCTGGACCAGGCCAGTTGGAATTTTGTTGTCAAACCTTTGATGATGGTAGAACCCTTCAGATGATCTTCAGCGTCTATGATTTGATAATATATGTACGTTAGATAAAAAGTGCCTATAAGTTCTCCCTCCTAACCCTCCTTGTTACTTGAATGTGACCCTCATAGTTTCCAATCTGTGTACTTTCTCTCTGACGTGAGACATTATACCCAGGAAAGATCCTTTCTAACAGTGAGGGATAATAAACCACTGAAACTAGAAATCCTGACTCTTGATCAGTGATGCTTTCAGAGAAAGATTTTGATCAAAAAGGAAAAATTAAAAAATAAGTAAACAGAAACCTCAATTAAACAAATTTGGGAGACTAGAAGGGATAATAGCAGAGTCCAACAAGAAAAACTGCTCTTCTTTCCTGGCAAGGACTCAGCAAATGAAAAGCCATGGATTTTTTTTTTTTTTTTTTTTTTTTTTTTAAGCCATATCCCTCTCAACTTCCTCTCTCTGAAAGTATTCTCCTTCCCCTTGCCTTTTGGGGGCTGCACACAGTTGCAGATCCTTAATTGCAATTCTCTGCTGATCCTGAATAAACTCATCTTTGCTGGAAAATATCTGGCTTTCTATTAGTTTCAGGTCAACATTCTTACTAAGGAATTAGTGAAATTGTTTATCCCCCACCCCCATTTTTGTCCAAGACAATTTTTTGACTCCAGTTCAGACTAGGTTTCTTAAATTATCCAAGTTTTAATTTTTTCTACCTGTCTAACTTGCAGAATTATATGGTGGACATTTGTTGGTTTGCATGTTCAACATGTATCCCTCCTCCTATAGATGAGTACAGTGATTTTGCTTTGGGAGGCTTATCTCATTGAATATGACACAATGAGACTGTTTATAAAAGGGACTTCCCTTCTCCAGGCCAATGGCCAGTGATTCAAGTTAAACAAGATAGATTCTGTCTTTCTAAAATTTGATTCCTAAGCTGAGAATCACAAAGAAAAGATATGGTTGGAGCTGATTGGTCCTGTTGGTAGTGGCCCAAAGAGACTTCTCACTAGTTCTTGACTCCAGATTCCTGTAGCTGCTGTTCCTGAACTATCTGAACTTCAAAAAAAAAAAAAAAAATTATTTCCTTTAATTCTATGTTCTACCCCATATCCATCCTCTAAATACCTTTAGCAAGCACTGATTTCAGTTCCCTGCCAAAGATTCTAGCTGATATAAGAATACAATTTAATTGTTCATCCACATTTTACCTACAATTGGTTAGGGGACAAGTGTACCTAACAGAATTGTCTTTTCATTTTTCTGTCTTTCTGTCCCTGTCTCAGTGTTCTGTTTCTGTTCTGTCCCTACTTCTATTTTTGGAAAGAAGGGTATATCAAACTGTCGTTGGGCTTGTGTTTAAACTAATTCTTACACTGAACAGAAAGAATAGATACAATTTATTTTCTGTTAATCATCTTGCCTTACAACTCATCCAGGCTGATTGTCTATTTGTTTCTCTCCTGTAGCTGTGTAGGTTGCAAAATGCTTAGCACAGTACTAGTGGAGCCACCTTAATTGTTCATTAACTCTTAATCACTTTGAGAGTTCTGATAAATTAAGGTATTTAAGCCAAGCCTAAAGACGACAAAGAGTTCTCTAAAGAGGTGGCAGAGTTGACTGTGTGACCTTAAACTGTTAGATGCTTTTAGCACCTGAGGCCATTTTATTCTTGTTAGACAAATAGCATTAGATGGAAATATGAGCTTACAACTATAGCAGGGTCCTGCACAGACTGTCCAAATATAGTACACTGAAATGAGGAGATTCTACTCAGAAAAAATGAGATGTTGATGTATTGAATAATGTAAAAAATAATAGTTCTTTTTATGAAAATATGTCAGTTTATCATTACATCAGAGATCAAGAGAAAGCTTCCAATTACACACCGAGTGCTAGAACATAAGTGGAAAGGGTATAGAAATGACTATTATTAAAACATTTCCTATTAGCCATAGTCACTTACCCAGAAAGCCTCAGCAGTCTTAGGCTAACACTTGAGCATGAATAACATGTATTTAAGCATATATATATATATATATATATATATATATATATATATATATACACATACATACATACATGCAATGATTTCCATGAGTGTGCTTGAATAGTTATTATTTAAACAGTCTAATGTTAATACTCTAAACCTCAGGAATTGCCATATCTTCTCCACGAACTCCAAAATTCACCTTATCATTGGTATATCAGGTAATAAAGGTAATGACACTACTTTTGTTTCTGGGTGTTCTTTACACATTTGGAGAATTAGGGCAGAAAACTGTTTTAGAAACACATTTCTTTAATACAGCTTTATTACAGAAGAGCTCTTTGTTCTGATGTGAGATGCATGGGTTTTCTTTGTGTTTTCCTATTTTACATCATTATTGTATTCTCTGGAAAGGTGAATACTAAGTAATCTCTAGTTGGCTGAATTTCTGAATCCCTCTAGCACCTTGTAGAAAAATCCTCTTACATTCAGAATTAAATGTAACAAGTTATCAGGAAGGTAAAGTCAGCACTATAACCATAATTCTTAGACACACACACACACACACACACACAAACACAGTACTTATTATACAAGGAAACAGCATAAAATAATAGACAAAAGTAAATCTCCTAAAATAAGGCCAAAATAATTCTGAAGGACGTGGGTAGTGAGTGAAGTTTTCTGAAAAATAAAGCTAATAATATAAGTAATTTTATTCTAATTTAGTAAAATCTAGGCTACAATTAAAATGAGTAATTCTTAAAATGTAGACTTGCTTAACCATTGTTTTGTTTTTTACATTTAGACAAAGCAGTTGTGTGATATTACCATAATATATTAAATTCAACTTTGATGTTTGCAGCAACATCTTAAAAAGGATCAATTTTACAAAATATACTAGAGTGTCATAATTTTTTCCAAGAGCCACTTTATATGCCTTAAAAGTCAAAGCATTATCGTTTGAAGGACCTTGTTGATTTTCTCTTCTCCAATTGTTTACTGGTTTAAATCAGCCTGATTTCCATATGTCAGGGACTTTGCCTGTGATTCCAGCAGTTGCTCCAAGATCCTTTACACCACTGTTATAAAATTTTCTTTTTGTAGTATTTGGAATTTTGCATATATTTGTGACTTATACTTAGGTGTTTTGCATTTTTACAATGAACCAGGAGATAAAGTTAACCTGAAATAAGCCTTGTGCTAATGTTCAGAAGAATAAATGGCTGAAGGCTTTTCCTTCCTGTGGAACTAGAAACTGTAGAAACCCAGGTAATAAATAGACAATACTCTACTTAACACATTGAAAAGTCACTAAGGACTTAATTTGGAACTACCTTGAATTATTGATTGACGCTTGAAATTGGTCAAAAGAATTAACAGATCATGAACTGAAGCTTCTAATCATTCCTTCCCATCGTCGATAAATCTCAGTATTAGTAAAAGCACAAATATCTAGAATAGACTTACCACACTGTGGAACTTAAAAATGAAATAGCAAAATTCTCTCTAATTTCTGCTTCCAACTTCTAGTAGTATCTCTACTTTATGATTTTTCTTTGGGTACCCCAGCTGTCTCTGATGACCTCTGCCTGTAGAACCTCATGATCTGGCTTTTCTCTCTGGGGACTTTTATGCCATGGATTGATTTCTAACTACTACTTGAGTAGGATGAAAGAAGAAAATAAATGAGTAATCTTTCAAAATGTGTGACACAGTTCAGAAACAATAGTTTTCCTTTATATTGATTTTTGGCAAATCTTATGTCTAGTAATCACCACTAAACAGTCCACTTGAGTGCTGGAGGAAAGAATGATCTATCTTATACTTTCAGTATTAGTGGTCAGCTACACAATTAATTCTATTATGCATTTAGTTCAATAACTATACTGAATTTTTGCTTAATTGGAGCTTTGTATCTGAAATGCTAGGTAGTCACGATCTGCCTATATAAATTCTAATGAAAAAGACTGGAGAATGGGATGAGTGTTAAATGTCCATGATGTTGCCATGACTTTTTTTTCTTTCCTAGAAAGAACAATATCTTTTTCTCTTTTCCTCATTCCACCCAAATTCACCATAAAGTCTACCTTCTTCATTTTCCCTTCTCCTTTCTGCATTCTCCCTTTCCATCATCTGCTCCCCTCTTTGTCTCCTTTACATTTGAATGCCTATTTCTTCAGTTATTATTGTTATGTTCATGATCATCAATACTCTCTCCAGAGCTGAGCCAGGTATGAATTGGTCACATGTAGTAAGGTCTAACACTACCAGGCACTGTGCTAAGTATTTTGACATTACTCCTTCTAAAAACCATAGGACATAGGTACTATAATTATCATCCTGATTTTGTATCAATATATGAGAAACTGAGGCACAGAGAACTAGATCATAAAGCTGGTAAGTGGCAGCACTAGAATCTGAACCCAGGCAACTTGGCTGCAGAGTATATAATATTAATAAGTATGCTGTGGAGTCTTTCATAGAATAAGGGAAAAAATTACTTTTCCCAAAGATCATGCAATTTAACAAAGTATTTTATCAGATGGGAGCACAGTCTTGGAAAATGTCACTTCCCATAAATTTAGAAGATTAGGAAAAATTGTCAATTGGCTTTCTTGGCTTCCTTTGCTCATTGAGAATAGCAGCAAAGGTGTTTATATTTATTTATTTAATATTCAGAATCTATATAAACTCTATGGGAATCATCAAACTAGTCATCTCATTTATGCAGACAAAAAGTACAGCTGAGAAATCTAAATGTGTATTTAAATGTAGTGAAAATTATTATTTTTTCCCTAAGTAAGCCTTTCATTATTCTTCTGGAATATCTCTTATCTTTGTAATGGCTCTTTTGTTAGTAAGACTTTCCCGAGTTATTCATTGACAGCTGCAAAACTGCTTTGCCAAGTTAAAAATAAAATCTGTATTTTGAAAGATACTTATTTGTTAAACATGAGATGATTTATTTAGTTGCCTGTTTATAACAGTTCTACAGAGATGTAACTTTAGTAATATATTTTTATCTGAAATCGCTATTAAGAGTTCATTATATTCCTCAATGTTTAGGATTTTGTTCTTTCATTTTTATAATATCCTCTGCAATTAAACACTGATGAAATGAACTCACTTTTTACTTTTTTGTTTTATTCTCCCTATATCCTTTATTATCAATGTCCTTCATAATTCTCCACTGTCACCTAGATGATCAAATGAAAATTATCTATTAAACACCAATTAAGAGCTCAAAACAGCAGTTATACCCTTCAATCTAGTATTCACTTAGCTCTATAGTACTGCTGTATCTTTCCTGACTCACCCCTTTTCCTATTTCTTCTGAAAATAAGTCCTCTTACTATGGTATTCATTATTACCTTCTCAGGGCTTACTTACCATGGGAAGAGCAAAAAGAAATTTAGAAGTAGTCATTCAATATAGGTTGATTATGAGTGAACAAATTAATGAATGAAATGCTCAACTGTTGGCCTCACTGCTTTCTACAAAGGCATTTATCCCTTAAAAAGTCATTTTTGTTTGTTTAAGCTACTTCCAAGACTTCTTTCCTATTCTTACTTGCTCTCTCATTCTTCAGGTTGTAGCTTGAATGGTCTTTTCAGAGTATAATATATGCAAATTGAGCATGTTTATTAGTTACTACTGAAATATTAGCTCATTTTCTTTATTTTCTAGATTTAAAATTTTTCAGATATAACAATTAGTATAATGATGACATTCTTGAGAGAGCATCATATATTTGATATAAGTAAAACAGATTAGAGACTATCTAAGAAGATTTAGTTCAATGTCTGTCTCTGTGGCAGGCTCAGAGGTCTATACAACTGTAAATAGTGTATAGAATCTCAAAAATAGCTAAAACTTCCTTATCACATGCCCTTGTCAAGATTTAGAGTAGTTTTCACAAAATACATTTGTGTTTGTTTAGAAAATGCATTCCTGGAAAAACCACATCAAACTGAAATTTAGGGAAGGTTTGGCCCGGAAGCAGAGTCTGAGCAATCCCAGCCTTCTCTGGGCTCTACTTACTCTCCAAGGCAGCCAACGCAGTATAGGCAGATGGTTTCCTGGGTGCTGCTGGGGAAGGGAATAGGGGTCAGCAGGTTCAAGATGGTGGTATAATTATTTTATCTGTCTGTTTTGAGTCACTGATCTTAGCTGGTCAGATCTGAGGTGATCAGTGACTCTACACTGTACTATGTGTGTATATTAAGATTTGTTGAACCAGTCCGTGTTCTGGAACATTCTGAGTATCTAGGCCAACATTGTAACCATAATGGTTAACTCTTTGGGGCGTCAATAGTCTGAGACTTTCAGTGTGTCTTTGCTAACTGTGTGCTATACACAGAGTATGATTGGATTTGCTTGTCTATCTGTAAAGGTTATTAGCCTGGACAGTCTTTCTGGATTGGAGTATTGACCATACCAAAATTTCCCTTACATTCTTCTGAATACTTGGCTGAAATCCTTCTCTTCCCGTTAGGATAACCATGGCTTAGGTAGAGACAGAGGCCTTTATGCATGAGAAACCCAGGCAGTTTTCATGTTGGATCAAAGCTTCTGGGCTCCTGGTCTACCCTCCTGCAGAGACACTTGACCTTTTCAATTAGTCCGTCCAGAAATGCAGTAGGGGCAAATCAGACCCTCATCCATCTAACTCCTCAACCTAAGGTTGGGGGCAGGAAACAGGTCAAGTCAAAAGTGAAACCAGAGCATGTCTCAGGGTAACTGTGTGGTAGTGTCACTGGCAAAGCCCACTGACGATTCCCAGAAAATAAAGATGAAATCTGGGTAATAAAATAAAGTCTAACTTAAAAAAAAAAATCCTTTGTGCTTAGTCTAGTTTCATTTGCTCATAGGGTGCTGTGTGTAGAGGCCTTATACCTGTCACTTCAGACCAGAGTTCCTAGTACAAAATGGCTGCACCCGACACTTCCATGTGCAGAGATGCTGCACACAACACCTCAGTTCAAGATGGTGGCAGTGGGCTGTGTGCAGAGACACTGTGTCCTGCACTTCCATCTGGAGCCCTGAGTAGCACAGTTGTGCCTGAACTGCAAGAACTCCACCCCCTTCCCTGCTAACAAGAACCCTATAAAGCAGCCCTACCAATGGCCTGTTGGGGAAAGCGTGTACTCTAGAGTCTGAGCTTGCACCTCTCCATTGCTTCTGAACCAAATGTGGTCTTGTTCTATAGGCTTGAATGACATTGAGCAGGGGGACCCTTGCTGAGGCCCAACTTGAAAGGGTAGGTAACAAATTTCAGTGACCCAGATGAGATGGACCATGCATCTATCCACTAGGCTCCAGGACCACCCCATTCCAGTGGGAGGAAGGTGGAGGCTTTGGGAGGTTTCAGTGAGGATGACTGACTCTGATCTTTGAGTTCACTCTGATGGGGTAGAATGACAGCAGCCTTCAACTGAGTTCAGAGCAACTCTGCCCAGCAACTGAATACTGTTGTGTGGTGCACACAGAGTATAGCCCCCAGAGTAATCTGGACTGCATTGTCTTGAGGGGATCATACTATGGCATTATTGGGGACCTGAAACTAAAACTCATATAGCATGTCTGCCTGCTGCCTCTGGCTAACCTTCCCGTGGTACCAGGTGTTGGGGGACAGTGGGGACCTATGGACAAGGGGGAGCCATAGCAGTCTTGCCTACTGTGTCACCAGCAGTGCTGTCCTCTTGACCCCTGTACCAGGCAGTAGTGGCTGAACCAGGACTTTTAACCCTCCTTGCTGACCTCCAGGGATCAACAGTAGTATTCTCCATAGTCACTTTTGGTTTGATAAAGGAAAGTGGCCAGCCTTGTGAGCCGAGGCAAGACCAGGAAAAGGCCCAGGTAATGAGGACCGTCTGACAAAATGGAATGACAGTACTCCATCTGAGCTCAGGAAATGCACAGGGGATGCCCGAGTGCAGAATGGTCCCAAGGTAAGTACATGATCACTGACCTGACCTCTTCAGGTTGGGGCTAGTTTCTCTGAAGTGGGCTGAGGAGCCCTGTGAACTGCTTGCAAGACCAGGAGTACAATGATCAGATGATCATGAAGCCCTGTGAGCTGCTGGTAAGAACAGGAAACACCCACCATCCGACCTCTCCTCCCTCCTCTGCTTGTGAGGGTGACCTTGAGTGATTCTTTATCAGTGGAGGTTCCATGGGCTCTCCTCCTCATATCAGCACAGAATACCAGCTGCCCCAGTGATCTGGTGAGTACCCTATGGGAATCTCTCATGGTTTTAGTTGTCACCCAGTGGAAAGTCTAAAAACTCCTCCCCTTCAGCCAAAAGGAGGAAAGAGAAGACCCTGGCCTCAAACAGCTGTGCCACCCCTAATGGCCCAAGTCGGTCAGGAACGAACGTGGCCAAGCTGCTCTGGCCTGGAGGTAGCCCCGTCGAAACTCCTGTGGGAAATTTTGACAGAGGAGAGACTAATTATCTTAGGCACGGACTGTACAAATTCAAGGGGGACCCCAGTTATATCAGAGTCCACACCATTTGGATGCCTCCTATTTTGGTCTTTCAAGGAATCCATTAACAGTTTGGTGCTGGTTCCAAATTTCCCAAACCAGACAGATAAAGAGAACAAAGACAATGCAGGTCATGCTATTTGTAGACTGGGGAATCAAGCAGTCCCAGATAACAAGCCCAACTGGGACCACAGAGACAATGGAGAAGGGGATGGAAAGCAGAGGCTGACCCGTTATAAAAATATGATCCTAAAGGGAATCCAGGCAGCAGGAAAAAACCTGTCAATTGGAATAAGAAATCAATCAGGAGCCAATGGAAAACCCTTCGGCATTCTTCGAGTGCCTCAGGGAATGTCTCTGAATCTATACTTCCAATGACCCTGAGTCACTGGAAAGGAGTACAATCCTGATGAGTATTTTATTTCCCAAAGTGCCCCCACATTAGGTGTAAACTTCAGAAACTGGAAATAGGTCCAGATACCCCGAGCTCTCACCTGGTAGAGGTTGCCTACTGGGTTTTTTTTTTTTTTTTTTTTTTTTTTTTTAAAGCTTTATTTATTGATCGATTGATTACTATGTTGGGTCTTCGTTTCTGTGCTAGGGCTTCCTGTAGTTGCGGCAAGCGGGGGCCACTCTTCATCGCGGTGCGCGGGCCTCTCACTATCGCGGCCTCTCTTGTTGCGGAGCACAGGCTCCAGACGCGCAGGCTCAGCAGTTGTGGCTCACGGGCCCAGCCGCTCCGCGGCATGCGGGATCCTCCCAGGCCAGGGCGCGAACCCGTGTCCCCTGCATTAGCAGGCAGACTCTCAACCACTGCGCCACCAGGGAAGCCCCGCCTACTGGGTTTTTAATAACTCAGATATAGAGGAGGGAAAGTCAGAGGATGAAAGGGCCTGGAGGCAAGCCCACCTACTGGCTGTTGCCCTCCAACGTCAACTGATTGGTACGAGAAGCTGGACCAACTGCTCATGGAGATTCTCAACTCTGGTGAGGGACGTCCATCCCCCACTGAGAGATAGCAAGCCAGGGAAATTAGAACCCAATCTGTGTGCCATGTGTAAAAAAGTGGGACACAGGAAGAGAGAATGCCACTGTCACCCCTGAAGGGGGATGGAAATGGCAGATCCTGACCATTACCCTCAAAGGAATATGGTCCAAGTAGATGAAGAACAATAGGGCCAAAAGTGTCCTAAACTGGCACTCCAATTGACCCACAAGGAGCTCCAGCTGACACTGGACATAGGGGGAAAGACTGTCAAATTCTTAGCTGACACTGGTGCCCCTTACTGAATTCTGAACACCAGATCACAAGGATTGTAAAATTATGGGGGTATCAGGGAAAATCCAAGAATGGGCATTCACAGAACCATTAGAATGTAAATTGGATGAATGTACACTCACCCGTTCCTTCCTGTATGTCCCCAAACTCTATAACCTGCTAGAAAGAGATATAAATTGGAGGCTACTATCCACCTAAAGGGAGAAAAACTGGAGAATGGTGTCCCCTTAGACAAAGGGCACAATACAATAATGTTAATGGCTGGGGACAAACCTCCTCAGATAGAGCAAGTCAATCTCCCTGGAGTAAATCCCGAGGTCTGAGCCCAGGGACAGGTAGCAAGAGCTGTAGGAGCCAGTCCCTTGATAATCCATCTAAAACCCCGATATTCATGGTCCAATAGAAAACAGTACCATCTCCATCAGGAGGCCTTATTGGGCAGCCTTGTTTGGCATTGCTCCTGTTATACAGTGCCTAATTGACTAGGGCCTTGTTAGACCATGCCAATCAGCCTGTAATACCCCCATTCTCCCTGTAAAGAAACCCAGTGGGGAATACTGGATGGTACAGGACCTCAGGGCAGTTGAGGAAGCCACCTGAGATATACATCCAGTATTCCCTAATCCTTACACCCTGCTGGCCACACTACTGTCCACAGGACCTGGTATTCTGTATTAGATTTAAAAGATGCCTTCCTCTGTATTCCATTAGCCCCAGAGTCACAGGAAAGTTTTGCTCTTAGGTGGTAGGACCCAAACACGCAACAAAAGCAACAATACTGGTGGACAGTCCTGCCCCAAGGGTACAAAAATTCCACCACCATCTTTGGGGAAACTTTAGCTAAAGATCTAAAAGATTCACATCTGGAGGAGGGAACCCTCCTCCAGTACACAGACAACATTCTGATCACCAGCCCTAACTTAGAAGGCCTCTGACTAGACTTACCTAGTCTTCATTCTCACAGGCCAGAGAAGCTTACCCCAGGAAAGTAAAAAAAGACTTTTTCAGCCTTGCCCCTCCTAAAAACAGAAGACAGCTTAGGGGGTTCCTGGGGATGGCTGGGTTTTGCTGCATCTAGATCCCTAACCCTGATGTAATAGCTAGGCTACTACATGAAAAGTTGAAAGGAAAGGATGATTAGCCTTTTGAATGGAAATCAGAATGCAAAGGGGCCTTTCAAGAATTGTAAAAGCAGTTACTTCAGGCCTTTGCCCTGCCCTCCCAGATTTAGCTGAACTCTTTGACCTTTACATTCATGAGAGAAGGGGAACCACCCTTGGGGTATTAACTCAAAAACTGGGACCCCTTACTCAGGTAGTTACTTACTTCTCTAACACTTAGATCAAACCACTAAAGGATGGTCTCCTTGCAGTTACTACAACCTTGCTAAAGGAGGCTGAAAAGTTAACATTTGGTCAGCCAATCACTGTGTGGTTCAGGCTTTATTAAGTTCTAAGGGAACAGAATGACTATCCCCCAGGAGGTCAATTAAAATTCAGATTGTGCTTTTAGACAACCCAGTGGTTACCATAAAAACCTGTCACACACTAAATCCTGCTGCCCACAGAAATGGGGCCCCCTGGAGCATGATGTATAGAAATCATAGACTCCATCGAGTCCAGTTGATTCGACCTAGAAAGCCTCTCCCAAAGGCAGAAGAGGAACAGTTCACATATGGGAGCAGTTTTATCAGAGAGGGAAAAAAGCTGGTGGGATACATAGTGACCTCCCAGACCTAAGTCCCAGAGGCACAAAGCCTACCCCTGGGACTTCTGCCCAAAAGGCAGAGCTGATAACCCTCACCTGAGCCTTAGAACTTGGGACAGGGAAGATATTAAATGCTTACACAGATTCCTGGTATGCATATGCCATTCTACAGGCACTTAGGGCTATTTGGAAGGAAAGAGGCGTGTTTACTGCAGAGAATAAACAGGTGAAACATGGCTTAAGTATACTGAAGCCGTTAGAAACAGTACAGCTTCCAAAAAAGGTGGCAGTGATTCATTGTAGGGGTCACCAAAAGGGGGATGCAGAGGTAATAAAGGGAAACAACAAGGTGGATGCAACTGCCAAAACAACAGCCCTAGAACCAGTAGCTTGGCAACTACCCCTCATACCTTGAAGGCCAGATCCATCCAATTATTCCCCAACCTACACAAAGGAAGAAATAGACAAAGCCTGAAAATGGGGCTTCAGTAGAGACCTAGGAGGCCATGTGTGGCTAGTTAATGAATATGGGCAATAACTGCTTTCCCCAACCGCAGCTTGTCAAGCCACCAGTGAGGCTCATCAAGAAACTCACTACAGGAGGGAAGCCCTATATCATTGGGTTGAGGTCATGGTAATTCCTGGTATGAAAAATATAATCAGTCAGGTAGTTGAGATATGCCCCATACACACAATGAACAACTCCAACACCAGACCCCTCAGAGGCCACCAGATAAGACCCATTCAGACCAGAAGGACATATCCTGGCCAAAATTGATTTTCCTGTCCTGCCGAGATTACTGGGTAATTTCAGGTATCTCTTGATGTTAGTAGACACATTTTCTGGATAGAAGCATTCCCTGCTAGAACTGAAACAGCAGCTGAAGTGGCTAAGGTGTTACTAAAATAAATAATCCCAAGGTTTGGGCTCCCAGGCTCCTTACAAAGTGATAATGGTCCAGCATTTGTGTCTCAGGTGACAAATGGGATAACAAGTGCCCTGGGCATAAAATGAAACTTGCACTCAGCCTGGAGACCCCAATTGTCAGGGCAAGTAGAGAGATCCTATCAGACCTTGAAACAGGCCTTAGCCAAGCTATGTCAGGAAACTCAAGAAAATTGGTTAAGTTGCTTCCATTGCCTTCCTCCACATAAATTTAGCCACAAGGGGTAAGTTAAGGTTAAGTGCACTTGAACTCAGGTATAGTAGACCCATCCCTTATGCCCAAGAGAAGGGACACCTTAACCCCCTTGAAATGGAACAACTCAAGTATGCCCTCGAGATAGGAGCAACCTTGAACGCTCTCACTGAATATTGTAACCAGGTGCTGCCTGCATCCACTGACCTGGCCCTCCACCCCTTCCAGCCAGGAGACTGGGTGAACCTAAAAACTTGGAAAACCAGCAAGCCCACAAGATCAGCTCACTCCTAAGTGGAATGGGCCCCACTTGGTAATCCTAACCACCCACTGTGCACTGAAGTTGCAGGGATCACTCTGTAGGCATATCACACTCGAATGAAGAGGACCCTGAGCCCCAACCTCCGGAGAGATAACCTGGGGCAACGGACCCCCTTGACTACTCCTGTGAACCCGTCTCTGACCTGAAGCTTCTCTTCTGGAAAACAACAAAAGTGTGACCAGGGAGATTCAGGCCACAGCAGTGAGCCTCAACATCAGGGCACACTTTTGCTTACAGAAGACCTAGATGCCTTCACTTTCAGGAAAAAATTGGCATGTGACCATTATTCTCTTCTAATATTTACGCCATGCATCTTAAATTGTCTGGTACCCTTTGTCTCCAAAAGGTTAGACAAATGGTTGTTGCTCAGGGCAAACAGGGCTAAGGTCTGTGGACAATCAAACACATCTACAGGCAGCTGGGAAATACCGCTTCTTAACCTGGGTTATGACGACGCCTCAGATCAGCAAGAAATAGTTACAAAAGACAGACCTGTGCCCCTCAGTGCCCCTCGAGAATTAGGAGCAGGACAAATGACAGAGGAGGGATTTGTTACCAGCAAAGCCCATTAACAATTCCCAGGAAATACAATTAGAATCTGGGTAATAAAATAAAGTCTGACCTTTTTTGTTTTCTTTCCCTTTGTGCTTGGTCTAGCTTCACTTGGGTACAGAGGCCTAGCACCCCACACTTCAGACCAGAGCTCCTAGTGCAAAACAGATGCACCCGACTCTTCAATTCAAGATGGTGGCGGCAGGCTGTGTGTAGACGCTGTGCCGGGCACTGTGATCTAGAGCAAAAGCTGTGAGCAGCACGGCTATGCCAGACCTGGGAAAACTCCTCCCCGTCCCTGCTGACTAGCACCTTATAAAGCAGCCCCACCACAGCTGTGCCTAAGGGGTATGGACTCCACCCCCTCCCTGCCGACAAGACCCTGTAAGGCAGCTCTGCTCATGGCCTTTCAGAGAGAGCTTGTACTCTTGAGTGCAAACTTGTACCTTTCCATTCTTTGATCAAAGAATAAAGTTTCCTTTACTTCTGAACCAAACTTGGTCTTGTTCTGTTGGCTCAAAGGACACCAGGCAGAAGGATCTTTGCTGAGGCCTCACTCAAAAGGGTTGATAACAGTAGGGCCTCCCTTCACCTTTTACAAACCCCCCTTCCCCATCTCTGACTCTGTGGCAATCATATCTACAGATGTGCTCCTCTTGCTTTTGTGATCCCAACATAAACCCTCTTCTACCCTCCTGCCCTTGATAATGAAGCTGATGTGAGTAAATAGAACCTATTAGATACAAGTAGCTTGGAAGCTGGAGCCAGTTAACCTCGGTTCTAATCTCTGCATTTTACTGCCTAATTGACCTAGTGCAAAGAATATAAAAAATCTTAAGCTGAGTTTGTTTGTTTCCCGTAAAATGGGGAGAGTAGAAATTCTGGGTAAATTATAGTTTAGGTGTCCCTGAGTTCCCCTGTATTCTTATGTATCTTTATGGTGCTGAGCGGCTGGCAGCAAGGCTTAAGGGGCAGGTGATGCTAGTGAGACCATTCTGTCTTGATGCTGAAAGTAAGAGCTGGATTGGGAGTTTATGTTCTCGTGAAAGAAGATAGCATCCAAGAATCCTGGGAGTGAGCATTGGTACATAGAAGAGTCTACAGATAGCTTGGTCTACAGAGATCTCAAATTATCTGGGGTGGTGATGGGAGGTTGAATTTAATGTGTTTGTGTCCTTATGGTACATGAAGAACTAGGAATAAACCGCAAAGGTGGGCTGGGTTCAGTTTTCCTCTGAGTTTGGGGGTCTGGGTGGAACTGAAAGCTTTCTGCTTGGTGACAACTGGAGACTGATATCCTGATGGCTTAGACCTGTCAGCTCCAAGGGTAGAGACATTTGCACTTTCATAATTCACTGGAGACCACTTACTTACGGTATCCCAGAAGCTGGACTGGAGCCCTAATATGCAGATAAATAAAAATAACATATTCTAACAAGACCCAGTAGTCAGAGGGAAAATAAGCAGAATAGCCAAAACAGATGGCCTTTAATGAATCTGAACTGCTATAGAAGGAACATGAAAATGTGAACCAAATTTTTTAAATGATAATTATGAGAGTACATAGGGAGTTTGAAGCAGCAGTCACTAAATATTCATGAACTTCACTATTTAACAAGTTCTGCCCAGTGGATCATAAACAGGACTGATATTTGTCATTCCTAGGCTAAGGTAATAAAGAGCTAGTGAGACACTTTCATCTTTTCCTGCCACAGTGACCTTGGCAACCATTTGTTCCAGATGGCAACCCTATAAAGTAGAAGATTACCATACCTATATTGAGTTGCAACACATGTGATAAAAAACAAAAATCCCCAAACAAACCTTCTACTGTATTAAGCCATTGAGATTTCTGTGTTTGTCTAATACCATGCATAAACTACCCTGTGCTACCCTGGCAAATGTTGACATTTCTTTGCATTTGGGCGGTGTTACTATGCAGTCTATTCTCTTTCTCCAAGTCACTTGAGCGCCAGGTAACCAAATATGTAGATGATCAAGGGACTTTAAGATTTAGGATAATATGCAGGTTCTTTTGCTCTGAAAGGCAAATTTTAAAGCATTGTTTCTCAAACTTTAATGTGTATATGAAATCACTAAGGACCTTGTTAACATCCAGATTCTGATTTAATACATCTGAGTACTCTAGAGATTCTGCATTTCTAGCAATATCCCAGTGATGCTAATGCTGCTGATCAATGGGCAACACCTTGAGTAGCAAAGTTTTGAGAGGTATATGGAAAGGTGCTCTCACCTGACCTCTCAAAAGCTTGACAAATAGTTAAGACTTTCTGCTGTTATAAGTCTTCAGGTGGCAAGGCTTGGGCTGGTTACACTGAAATTGATCTGCGTCTGATTAGCCTCATTGTGGAGGCAATCAATCAACTTCTTTTTCTCATATTCTTCTCTCTCCTTCTTTCTTTTTTTTCCCCCAGCAGTTTTAGTAGTTGGGAAAATTTGGGAGCATAATGGAGTACAGTCTGACTGAGCTGGGAGCAGAGCATGCCACTTATCTTGCCCTGCCCAACTATTGGTCTGATGTACCAGAGGTACATACTTCCTGAGTATGAAGTTCTCCAGGACAACACCATTGAATTGAATATTTGACCTGAAGTATAACTGATGTAGATTTTACTAATTCCAGGAGCCTATTCCAATATATTCAGCTGTTCAGCTAGTCAATGAAGTATTGTTAGCTCTGTGAGTATGAGTGGCCACAGTGTCTGGGAAAATTAGACACTCTATCAGTTGTCACCATTTCCTAGCCCTGGAGAGTCACCATTGCTGCAGCAATGCCATTGTGTGCCCCACTTAATATTTAACTTACTCTTCTCCAGTGGCAGCCATTTCATTCCTAAAACACATCCTGATTTGGGGAAATTTGTCACTTTTTAAAACAGGCAAAACAACTTACCCTACCACCTATCCAAAACTTAGTGTTAAGTCCAGAATTAGGGAAACAGGGACATTTTTTTCTGCTAGACTTAGTCGAGACTAAGTATGGTGTGCATCTTTATTTTGGCTAGGCAAAAATTCAAATTGTTTAGATCCATAGTCTGAAACAGGAGGGCAAAAAATCACTCTACGTCTTTGTTATAGGGAATTATACAGAAATCAACATTGTGAAAAAAACTCTAAAAAGGAAGCATTCACACTCTTTGCCTTTCTGAAAAAAAAAAAAAGTTTCCCCTGTCATCTTGTATTTTCTCAAGGATTTTTAAGCACTTTGATGTAATTTTGCAAACTCAGACTCATGAAAGTCAACTTTTATTCACCAAATCACCAGTGACTTTTGGGAGCTCAATTCACCTTTACACAGTAGCTCTCTCTCAGGTAATGGCTATTATTTTAAATCAGTTAGCTCCCATTCTAGGGTTTTTATTGTCTGTGATGTTGTCATGTGGTGCATGCAAATTTTTAATGATCCTAAAAATTGTCCCATATATGTGCCAGGTATAAATTTTCAGTCACCATATCTGAGTTCAAGAAATGTTGCATTGGTTTAATTCTAAATCAAGTTAAATCTTACTGCGAAATTCCACCTGTTAGAACGGTGAGAATTTAAAACTTTGATTTGTAGTTGTCCTTCCTTCTCCCTAGAATTATGTAAGAAGCAAGACGACATAAGTTGACCAGAAAATGGGGGAAAAATCATTAGTTTTCAGTTCCTCATGTTGTTTCTGAGATGCATGCTTTCTATTTCTCTAAGGAGAAAATGTAAAAATGTCCATGCCAATCTTGGATATGGACATTCTTGTGGAATTTGGAGACTTAGTACAGCCACTACTAAGAAATTTCTCTCTGAAGTTACATATCCTTTTCAAAGTTCTCTGAGGAATGATGCTGGTAAACTTTATGTAGGAGTTATGACCCTTGAGAAACATATTTTCTTTCTAGACTTGGGTAATCTTTTCTTAAGGATCAGCAGCTTCTGTCTCTATCTTACTAAGTAGTCACCTTTATCTCACTTCTTTCTCATTCAAATAGGAGAGAAGTTAAGAAAGGTGAAAGATCATGGGATATGGTGCAAAAATGGAAGGATTGGTTTTTATAGGAGTCTGGTGCTACATATGATCTCAGGTGAGAAGGCAGAGTAAATAAGGGAGGATGCTTGTAGGTGGATGTTGTGATGAATGCATCTGGAAGAACTTTTCTTATTGCTTAAATTTCTTAGTGAAATTGGAAACAAAGTCCTTATCTGAGAGTGAAAATGGGAGAGGTATTATTGGAGGATAGAAAAGAAGGTTCTACATAGTCATTTTAAAGAATGCAGAGTAATTGAATTAGCAATATATGGAATGTTTCCCTGGCAGCACTGTGGTTTGTGACCATGTGTTCAAAATGAGATTGGTCATTGCAGTGTTATCTTTTACTTTTCTACATTCAAATTCACAGAAGGAGAGCTAAGAAGGCAGAGAGCTGGATACAGTGTTCAGAGTATGATGGAGAGAGGAACAAGTGACTCAAGGGAGTGATTTTGATAACTGATCATGAAATTTAAGGATACAGTGAAAAGTGTTAGGATTAGTAAATTCAAGGGGATAAAGGATAGTTGGAGTCATGATATTAGAGAGTGTGACCTGGGCAAAAAGAGATGATGGTCAGAATATGATGTATAACATTGATATATGGAGGGTTGCAATTACTGGTAATAATAAGATTCAGGAATGATAATAGTTTTTAGCTACGAAAAACTGTGAGCAGAATTAATGATCTAGTGCTATATTGTCTAATATGGTAGCCATTAATGACAGATGGCTATTTCAAATTAAAATTGCATTCATTACAATTAGATAAAATTATACCTACTGCCCAGATTTTGTTCCTAAATACCATTCTCTATTAAAAGGAACTAGAGTTCCTTAAAAAAAATGTCTGGTTCTAGGGTTGGGGCAGGAAAAACAAAACAAGGTAAAACAAAATGAGCCTTATCAACCAAAATTTCAGAAATAAAGACCTGATTGAAATAAAAGGGTGTTTATTTGGGGTTTGTTAGGACTGCAGTCCAGGAGACATATATTCAAGAAGCACTTGAATTGTGTTCTGCTGGACTACAATGCGGTGGAGGCTTATAAAGGCAAACTGTAAGGATACAGTTAATTACATGAACTATAGTTGGAGCTGGCAAGAAGTAAGGATGCTTATTAAGTAGGGATTGGTTGGGCTCAGAAATGGGTATATAGGTACAAGGAGAAAACTTGAGACCATAAGGTTGCAGTTGGCAGGTGTTCTGAATATGGCTGGGCTGGTGGTGTCTTTGGTTCTGGTATAATTCAAAGAAAGTTCAAGTTCTCAGTAGTGCAGAGACCTGTTTGAGACCAGATCCTCAATGGCCACCTAACTGCATTTTTATATGCCTGAACTCTATTACTACATAATAATTTCAATCTGTCATTAGTCTAGAACATATTGTGGTTCCAGAAAGTAAGAAAATGCCCTCTCTCTCTCTCTCTCTCTTCCTCTCTTTCTCTCTCTTTCACACACACACACACAGATGGAATATGTCAAAAGGACATATAAGCTAACTTGAAAAAAGCTCCTTCTGACCAAAGCTAGAACAATGTAAACAACAAATTAAATAGTAATATAGTATAAAAAGAAATAAAATAAATATCCATGAGTCCATATTGTTATAGATAAGTGATTGAATAAATGAATGAATGAATGATTAAATGTGAAGGAAAAATCTTTCTTACAGAAGAATTACAGTTAATAAATGTGAAAGGAATAAGGAAATTTAAAAATCACCATTAGTATACCATAGTATACCATAGTAATACCATAGTAATAACTGTTGCAGGAAAAAACCACTGATGAATACTAAATTTAGTAGGTGAAACTCTAAGGAGAAACAGGGTAGTTGCATACTCTGAATATATCACTCACCTCCTCAAATTTATTAATTACTATGGTGGTTTTAACATACGTTCACAAATTCTTTGATAGTACTCTCCCCAGGAGGTAGGACTTAATTCTCCTCCCTTTGTATTTGGGCTGTATTCTAACACAGAGAGTATGGAAAGGTAAATATAGTAACTTTGCAATGGAGAAACCTGACAGGCACCTCCTTAGCTATGTGATCAGTAATGACATATGTTCCTTTATATGATGAGATGAGGAGGGTGTACCACCTCTGTGATAATTTTCCCCCAAATTCATATGCATAATCCAATTATGAAAAACATCATAAAAATAAATATTGAGTAACCTTCCACAAAATATCTTACCAGTTCTCTTTAAAAGTACCACGGTCATGAAGGACAAGGACATGTAAGAAATCACCGACTGGAGGCATAGTGATTAAATGGAATATGGTATCCTGGATGAATCCTGGAATAGATAAAGGACATTAGTGAAGAAACTAGTGAAATCCAAGTAAAGACTGTACCTTAATTAGTAGTATTTTACCACTACTTAACATCTTAGTTTTGATCAGTGTGTCGTAGTTAACATTAGGGGAAGCCGGCTGAAGGTACTTAGAAATTCTTTGTACCGTCTTTGCAACTCTTCTGTAAAACTAAACTTATTTCAAAATAAAAATTTTATAAAATTATATATAAGAAGAAATTCAACTCTTCTGTTGTACTAGCAACCTTTCAAGTGCTCCACAGCCATATGTGTTTAGCAGCTACTGTATTGGAAAGTGAAAATATAGAACATTTCAATAGGTGCAGACAGTTCTATTGCACAAAGCTGCCCAAAAAAGAGGATAGGAAAAGATAAAAAGAAAAAGAAAAAAAAGCTATCCACAATGAATCACAGACACAGATAAAGATGGAAAATACAGAAGAGAAAATCTTACAACAAACAAGATCTAGCATAGGTTTGATTGGAGTTCCAGCTGAGAAGAGAGAAAAAATGAATCTATAATCAAAGATACAATGGCTAAGAAATTCCCAGAACTGATTATAGAATTAGGAAGCCCAAAGAATTCCTCGCAGAGAGAGTAGACTGAAATCCACATCCATCCGTGTAACAGTGAAAGTTCAAAATGCCAAAGACAAAGAAACACATCTAAAATGCAGTTAGAAAAAAAGAGCAATCAACAGATTATTCCACATCAACAAGGAAACCAGAAGCTAGTGGAAAAATATACTTCACACAGTGAAAGAAAATACATATACACTTAAAAGTCAACAACCAGCAAAAGTATTCAACAAGAATGAAGGCAAAATAAAGACATTTTTAGAATAACAAAAACAAGAGTTTATCACCAGCATACTCCAATGAGGAACTCTAAAATGTGTTTTTCAGTCAGAAGGAAAATTACCCCAGATGGAAAGCTGAAAGAAAGAAAGAAAAGGGAAGGGGAGGGGAGGGGAGGAGAGGAGAGGAGGGGAGTGGAGAGGAGAGGAAAGGAGAGGAGAGGAGAGGAGGGGAGGGGAGGGGAGGGGAGAGGAGAGGAAAGAAAGAAGGAAAATTAAGGGAAGGAGGGAGGAAGGAAGGAAGGAATATAATGGCAAAAATGGGGACTTCCCTGGCAGTCCAGAGGTTAAGACTCCGTGTTTCCACTGCAGGGGGCGTGGGTTTGATCCCTGGTTGGGGAACTAAGATTCTACATGCCGTGTGGTTCGGCCAAAGAAAACCCAAAAAAACAAAACAACAACAATAGAAAAGTAAATATGTGGATTAAACTGAATGAATGTTGACTGCACAGCAATAGCTACAGTGTCTTTTAGGGTTTAATACGTATAGAAAAATAAAACACATAACAGTAAAAGAGCATAAGGTGAAAAGGAAATAAGTGGGGTTAAAGAGATATATATTTCTTGCATAGTCAGGGAGGAGCAAAAAAAAAAGAAAGAAACTACCAATCAATTCCAAATTTTTAAAAGTCAAGGATACATATTGTAGTTTCTGAGGCAATCATGAGAAGATCTTATAGAAGAAAAAAAAAAGAAAACAAATTTCAGTAAGTTTGAAAGAAGAAAATAAAGGAAAATGAATACAGAACAGTTGAGATAAAGAGTAAATACATGGCCAGATGCTTATTTATACTAAAATACTATTACATTCCATGTAGATGGACAAACTTTCAGTTAAAGATTGTCAGACATTTAAAAAACACAATCAGTTGTATATATATATATGTATGTGTATATGTATATATTCATATATCTCTCTCTATATATATATTTTAACAAGAGACACATTAAAAATATAGGATTCCCTAATGTTGAGAGAAAAGATATATACCATGCAAAAACTAATCAAGATAAAGCTGGTTCTCATGTTAGATAAAAAAGCTTTAAGGCAAAAAGCATTATTTAATAAAAGATGGATCAAATCATAATGATAGTAGACTCGATTAATCAGGAAGAGGTAACTATTCTAAATTTCAAAGTACATAGAGCAAAAATTGACAGATCCACAGGGGGAAGTAGACAAATCCACAATCACAGCATGAGATTTTTTTTTTAAAACATCTCTTTCAGTAGTTGATTGACCAGTAGATAAAAAATAAGGATATAGAAATTTGAACAACAGAATTAACACATTTGCTCTAGTGGATAGTTAGAGAATACTCACCCAACATCTGTGGAATATACAACCTATTAAAGCACACGTGCAACGTTTTTTTAAATGACCATATAGAAGGCAATTAAACAAATATCAACACATTTCCAAAGATTAAATTCATACAGAATATGTTCTATGCTAGAAATAAATAACAAAAAGATATCTAGAAAATTCCTAAATGTTTGAGAACTAAAAGCTATATTTCAGATATTAAAAAAATACATTTTGACCTAGATAATACTACTTTTAGTTATTTTTTTTGAGTTACAGATGAAGAAAATAATGTTTATAGTATTAAAAAATAAGTTAATAAATATTATTCATTATAATTCAGTTAATTAATTATATAATCACTTCTTATTCCAGTGTGGCAGTATATTTTAAAGAGGATTTTGCTTAATCATCCAGAGTCCATCTTTATAGAATTATTATTAAATTTATATTTAATAGTCATTAGCAAGTTCTGAGGCATACTGGTTTGTTATGGCTTTTACATTGATTAGGAAACACTGACCTGGCATCTCTAAATGGGTAAAGCATAATCAAATTTTAGGAGTGAAAAAAAGTTCAAACGTCTGTGCATGTGCGTGTATTTATGTGTGTCTGTATTTAAGGAATACCTCAGAATTCCTAAGATTTATAGTTTAAACTACCAGAATTTTGTATTTAAAAAGTTCTAATAAACTTCTAAAACATATTTAAATTTCTTTTTATCCTTCAAACTTCTGAGATTCATAGCTTAGTACATAATTTTATTAAACTAAATATTCACATCATTTTGGGGGCCAACAATTTTTTTTTACTTCTTCTATGATTCAGCAGCATTTTAATCATTATGTTTTGGCATAATCTTAGATTGCATCATAGAAATTTACAATATTCGTAGGTAAAATGATATATTTGGAATTTTATATGGTTGAACATAAATGACAGTGACTTGTAATTAATTGTGAGTCTCAGCTCCTTCTGTTAGTCTGTAATCTCTTCAGAACAGGTATCCTTATCTTCACATTTGAAATCACAACATCAAGCCCCATAACTGATCAGAACCAACTATAAAAAGTTAAAACTTGAAATTCTATGATTATAGTTTTTCTTTGATAGGGAAAAAGTTGGACTGTAAAATGATGAAGAAATAGAAAGCAGAATGGATACTTTCTGAATTAAAGCTATTAGAGCCTATTCCTACTTTATGTGAATCTCCTAGTTACAGCCCTTATAGTCTTTGCCCCACATTTATTGTGCTTCATTGGGGATTTATTTTTTATCTCATGTTACTTTCATTAGAAATAATTTAAAGTGCATATATCACTAAACATGTAAAACAAACAAGTACGAAAATATTATTGCTTTTTTAACCACTTAAATATTTTATTTTTAAATTGTACACTGAGTTAATTTAGAATGGCATTACAATGACAGAATCTATTTATTTTTTCAAAATGAAAACAGATTTTTCTCTGGCTACATCTCAGAGAGAACTTTCCTAACAAGATAACATTGAAAGACTCACAAATTTATAGGCCATTTAAGAGGTTGCCCAAAAAATTTAGCTGAAAAAACTGTACACTCCAGGTAAAGTGTTGTTTGCTATAGCAAATGAAAAATACCAATTTTTCCTTATCATAGCCCATTCAGAAATATATTAGTTTTTTTCTTTTTTAAGAAAAATGATATTCATATTATTTCTATAATTTTAGATTGCATCTAAATGGGTCAAGTTATTTATGTCCTTGTCAAAATAATTTAATTTTATTGATTTCTGGAAAATTAAAGCAGAAATGTTGATCAACTCAACTTTGTCTTGTCATTCCTTTTAATTTATTAACTCATAAACTTTAAGCTGTATTTCACTGTGGTTGATCAGTTTGAATATTATTGAAGATAAGTAACCAAAACTTCTTTTAATTTCATATTTAATGATGACAGAGTAAATGCTTTGAGGATGGAAATACCTGACCTAGGAATGGATGCAGAATGTTCAAAGAGGCTGGAGATATGAGTGTATTAAAATGTCAGAAGAGAATATTCAGTTTATAGGAAGACAAAAGGTGATTTTTAAAGAGGCAATTAAATCACTTCCTGCTTAAAAACACTAATGTATATTTTATATCTTTATAATATATCCATTTAAAATATAGTTTCTCTCATCATCAAAGTCTCTCTTTTACTTATTTATACAGCTTTAGTCCTAGAAAACGTTGTTAGAAAATAAATACAACCTGCCAATAAGCTTATTTATTCATCTTGATCTCTCTAAAAGATAATGTAAAATAAAATATGCTAGGACTCACATACATGATGTAAGGTATATATAATTTTGCTACTGTTTTCAGAGCATAAATTTATTTATGTAAAACAGCAAGTGCATTATTTGGGACATCACTGCCAGTTAACACTTCTTAGTTTCCTTTCCTTTTGGGTTCAATAGATCTGAGCTTAATTAACTTTACACAGAAAGTGCAATTATATGAGCATAGCCATTACCTATAAAGTTTTTCACATATGAATGATTCTGCCTCAGATTATAAGGTATTGAAATATCACTGATACGGTCAGTCATGCTAAATAAACTAATGCATATTTTATTTTCTATGTTAGATTCTTTAGGCATTATTGGTTTGTCATATTAGACCTGAAGAATTGTGAAAAATAGAAACATGTTCTCTAATTTGGAAAACTTGGGCTCTGTATCATTCTAAGGGCTCAGTGTCTAACTGATAACTTGGTTTTGGTAACTGAAACCTGAGATATTCCTTATTCTATATTGTTAACTGTTACAGAGGGAGCAACTCCTCCATCTGTGGCCACCCTCATGGATCATAGGATTTAATATGACTCAGAACAAGACTAGAGTTCAGGGATTTATGATGACCTTTCTATGTGAAAGTTGATGAGGAAAGAAGGTGTATTTAACCTAAGTTGCACATACCTTGGGAAATGTTTAACTTTTCTAAGTTGGGGAGAACAGAAGAAGAAAAAATTAAATCTGAACAGTTAATTCCCCTGCATCAAGTATACTTTCTAATGTGCACAGGCATCATTGTGTGGTCTAGTTCAAGTAGACTTAGCACGTCTATTTTTGGCCATTCTTCGGGTCTTGTTTTTACTTTTTGGTACCAACCAACATTTCTCGGTCCAAGGTGCTGGCGATTCTCCTTGGTACTTGGTATATAATTTCTATTGAACCTCTGTTTTTGGCCAAGAATTTCTTATTCTTCAACAGCCCTTTTCAATAGCGTTAAGTGTCTCCTGCCATCTCAGGGATTTCTTACACAGGCAGGGAGCATGGGTTAGAGGTACCTTTAATTTTGTCAGGGAAGGAATAGCGTGGTCTATGAATTTGGAAGGAGTTAGGAACCTAGTTATAATAATCAACTTCCTATTTTATCCTCTCTTGACAAAGACCAAGTACTGATCCTATCAATTCCTTTTCTTTGCAAATCTGGAGTCCAGTCCTAAATATGAGCACAAAAACTTGGACTCAGATCTCGGTTTTCCTTATGCTGAACATATGCTTTTTTTTTTTTTTTTTAACGTCTTTATTGGAGTATAATTGCTTTATAATGTTGTGTTAGTTTGTACTGTATAACAAAGTGAATCAGCTATATGCATACGCATATCCCCATATCCCCTCCCTCTTGCATCTCCCTCCCACCCTCCTTATCCCACCCTTCTAGGTGGTCACAAATCACCGAGCTGATCTCCCTGTGCTATGCAGCTGCTTCCCACTAGCTATCTATTTTACGTTTGGCAGTGTGTGACCATATGGTTTTTTACACAATTTTCTTGTCCTGTTTTCCATATCCTTATACGCTGTTGATCTGTGGGGAAATCTGTTACTTTCTGTCCTTTGGAATAACTACTTTCCCACATCACTATGTGGTATATGTCAACTTTTGTTTTTGATGAACTGTTCTGCTTTCTTTCACATTGAACTTTCCCAGCTGCTGGCTTTCTCTATTCCCCAGGATCTCTCTCCTGGGGGATTCTAATTCATCCTAAAGAGAGAGAAAGTTATTGGAACCTTCCCTGAGTCTGTATTGAAATAAGACATTGTTTCTAGAAGAATGCAGTATTTTGTAATTAGTGCCTTGATAACTTACTTCCTAAGTCAAAACACTGCAAAGTTAAATAAAACACAATAATGTGATCTTTAATGTGCTCTGCAAAATGCTGGAACATAATCTATTTTCAGTTTCCACTATTTTTAAATGTTCTTTTTTAAAATTAAGACTTTAGTTTTTAGAGCAGTTTAAGGATCACAGAAAAATGTAAGGATAACACAGAGATTTCTGATATACCCCTGCTCACACACACATGGCCTCCCCCATCATCAATATCCAACACCAGAGTGGTATATTTGTTAAAAATCAATGAACCTTCATAGATACTTCATTATAACCCAAAGTCTATAATTTCTATTAGGGTTCACTCTTGGTGTTGTACATTTTATGAGTTTGGACAAATGTAAAATGGCATGTAACCATCATTAAGTTATCATACAGAGTATTTTCACAGTTCTAAAAATCCTCTGTGCTCTGACTATTCATGCCTGCTCCCCCAATGTCTGGCAACCACTGATCTTTTTACTGTCTACAGTTATGCCTTTCCAGAATGTCACATAGTTAGACTCATACAGCATGTAGCCTTTTCAGCTTGGCTTCTCTCACTTAGCAATGTGCATTTAAGTTTCCTCCATGTCTTTTCATAGATTGATAGTTCATTTCTTTCTTGCACTGAATAATATTCCATTGTCTGGATATACCACAGTTTATCCATTCAGCTACTTAAGGATATTAGTTGCTTCCAAGTGTTGCAATTGTGAATAAAGCTATGTGTCATATAGTCCTATGATTAGGTCTCAGTCTTTTAGTGAGCCTTGCTTGGAATGTGAACTTCACAAGAGTTTTTTTTCTCCACTCTTAGGTGGGACAAGGTGGGTAGAGTGGGCTGCATTTGGGTTTTTTCTTTCCCCTGTGTGGAAGGATAGAGCTGGCTATGGTTAGTTATTTCCTTTCCTCTACATAAGGTAGGATCTGATAATACCCCAGAAGGTTAGGGTCTGGTTAACTAATTTCCAGAGAAGGCAGGCTCTGTTAAGTAGAATGGAGTGCTCTGGTGCATTTCAAAATGGTTCCTTGGGCTTCCCTGCTGGTGCAGTGGTTGAGAGTCTGCCTGCCAATGCAGGGGACACGGGTTCGAGCCCTGGTCTGGGAAGATTCCACATGCCGCAGAGCAGCTGGGCCCGTGAGCCACAATTACTGAGCCTGCGCGTGTGGAGCCTGTGCTCCGCAACAAGAGAGGCCGCAATAGTGAGAAGCCCGCGCACCGCGACGAAGAGTGGACCCCGCTCGCCACAACTAGAGAAAGCCCTCGCACAGAAACGAAGACCCAACACAGCCATAAATAAATAAATAAATACATAAAATTAAAATGGTTCCTTTTCTCCTCCCTCTGCCTGAAGCAGGATGGGATTTTTCTTAGATACAGTATTTACTGTGGGAAACTGGAGGTAAATTTCCCAATATTGTGGGACCCCTTTATGACTGGCTTTCTCTGGAATTTTTAGCTCTCAGAGTTGTCCGCACTGAGTCTTGAACAATTTGTTAATTACAGTTCAGGTTTTCCTACCCCATCACTGGTTCCCATGGTTATTTCTGCTCATGAGTCTCTGAGAAACTGTGACTCTCTTTATTCAACTGTCTGTCTCTCTATAATCTTGGGGTCAGCATTTCCCACTGAGTCCTACCCTCTCTTACACATTCAAGAAGAGCTGTTGACTTTCAGTCTGTTTAGCTCTTTACTTGTTAGGATGGAGTGGGAACTCCAAGCTCCTTATATGCAGTACTGGAAAAATCATCACCATTGTATTTTCTGTCCCCTAAACTCTGTACACTATCAAATGTAAAATAGATAGCTAGTGGGAAGCAGCTGCATTGCACAGGGAGATCAGCTCGGTGCTTTAGAGGGGTGAGATAGGGAGGGTGGGAGGGAGATGCAAGAGGGAGGGGATATGGGGATATATGTATACATACAGCTGGTTCACTTTGTTATACAGCAGAAACTAACACAACATTGTAAAGCAATTATACTCCAAAAAAGATGTTAAAAAAACAAAACAAAAACCTCTGTATACCCTAGTGACTTTATGTGGTATATTCTTTCTTTATATCCTTTTCCTAATCAGTACATGTTCAAACACAAGCGATCACTCAAGGTCTAATTCAAATGATACTTTCTCCTTAAATTTTTTAAATCAAAAATTTTCTTGATCCTGTAATTTGACAAGGTACTTTCTCACCTGTAAATTCTAATAAGAATGGCAAATATAACTCTCTGAATTATAATTATTCATGTACACATTTGAGCCCCTGCTAGTAAATAATCTATATGTAATTCATCAAAATATCCTCCAACTCACTGAACAGAGTAGGTACTCACCACAATGCTTTCAATATAAGCCTGATGGAATCTACATCAGACTTCACCTTGTGGATTGTCCTGAACCACTTCAATTAAAAAATATGTTGGCATCAAAAGATTTATCATTTTTTACAAATAAACTTTAAATTTTATAATAATTTTTCATTCACAGAAAAGTTTCAAAGATTACACAGAAAATTTCTGTATAAGCTCAACCCAGTTTCAGTTTACATTACTGTTCTCTATTTGTCAAACCTAAGAACCCAACATTAGTGTATTACCATGAATTAAGCTTCAGACTGTATTTAGATTTCACCAATTCTTTCATTTACATCCTTTTGCTGTTCCAATGTTGGATGAAGGATACTTTGGAATTTTGAGTTTCCATTGAAACAGGAGGTAACATAGCAAGCTCATCAGGAATATTATGGCTTCAAGCCTGGGAAACATGAGGAAGAAAATTTGGGTTAGCAATATAGCATATTTAGTCTTCTTGGTTTCTATAGATAGCTTTCTTGTCCAATAGGGTGTTGAAACCCTAATAGCAAAGCAATTTTCATTTAATTTTTTGGACTGTGACTCTTCCCTATTCTCCTGCATATGAAGCTTGAGAACTTTGTGTTTTCCTGTCAGAGTACCATAGCTCCTTTAATTTATATTTTTTAAAATTTAGACCAAAAAAGAAAAAACAGATACAATATTTTTTTATTGAGCACCTACTAAATACTGAGCACTGTGTTAGCCACTCCGATCAAGTTTAAATCTCTGTCCACACCACATGGTGTGCAAGAAACATAGTATGTCTCCAGCTCCTACAAATTAACAGCATGTTGCTTCTGAGTCTGCATTCAGTTGAATTGGCATGGAATTCTGAAACTGTCATTCAGATGCTTCCTCCTCCTGCTTCTAGAATTGTGTCAAAGTTCTGGGAGCTTGCACACTGTTAGGCCTTTGATCATCAGTCATGTGTCTCACTGGTTATCGCTGAGCATCCATTGTCTCTGATTACCTGGCTCTTTCAGATCCAGGGTCTCTCTACTACTTTTCTGCAATGATTAGGGCAGAGAAATCTTTTGTAATGCTGGATACCCATGAGGTGTATGGGTTTGTTTCCTAAGAAAAACCACATAGCCTTTTTCTCAGGATATTGCAACCCCCTGAGTTAATCCAGGACTCACAGATCTCTCTCCAATTGCAGCCCAGGGAAACAGTTTTATTGTTTAGTTGGGAGAAAGTTTTCCTCTGGCTTACAGTTTTCCAAGGTCCCTTTTTTCCCCCTCCTCTCTGTTCTCCAAGTCCTAGTTCTTAAAAATCCTTAAGAACTACTTACTGCTGCCCCCCACCCCCTGTCCTGCAGATCACATATGTCCCCTAGAAAACAAAGCAGCACTCCTGTTGCCCGCTTGAGCGGGGAGCAGTTGATACATATACTCAAAACAATACAATGAAGTAGGTAATTTTTCTCATTTTACAAATGACAAAACTGATGAAAAACCTGATATTCTTACCCATTAAATAAATGACATAGTGAAAATGGGTAGTCCCGGAACATTGAGTCACAGAGGGTCAACATACAGAATTATTAGATAAATTAAATTAGGCTATGCTTGAAATAATGGATGATATCACATGCAACATACATACTTTAACACTTAAATTTTAGAGAAAAATGAGTTTCCAAAACACGGGGCTGCAGACTACATTTGATTTTGGAATTCTGTGCGGAACACATGCCTTCACTTGAACAGAATGTGGTAACAGATGCCTTTACTTACTTATAGTGGGAATTGAGAACTTTGATTCATAAATACAAGGCTACTTGCCAGTATACCTAATGAGATTTCATAGTCTCCCACTCTGACACTTGTAGTGATCAGACTGTATCATCTTGTGTTATTACCTTGCACATCATGAACCACATATCCACTAAGCTGGGAGTGAGGATATAAGTGAGTGGGTCAGTGGTCATTCCCTTCATAAAACAAAAGTGAAAAGGGTATATATGTGTGTATATATATATATATATATATATGTGCATATATATAGTTTTATTGATAAATGAGAAGCAGACAATACAGGTACAGTTAAGCACTGAACTTAGACTCATGTCACAGAAAGGTAAATCAATTTTTAAGTTTAGTTATTGATAACTGTAAATACCATAATACTTACCTCTGGTAATATTTTAGATCCAAAGCCATCTGCCTCCATTTCAATTATGAGTACTTATGAAGGAACTGGAATTAGTTTGGCTTTTCTCAAAAGCATTAAACTGTACTGGCTAAACACTTTATTTTTGAATTCGTGCACATTTACTCAGATTTGGGCAGACATTTACCTTTGTAAGCCAAAAACCAATGTGTTAAAACAAAAAAAGATGATGGAGGAGAAATATTTTGTTATGAAAGGTAACATTGTTTTTAAACTTCAGGAATTTTGATGAAATTAAAGGTAAGCATTCAAGTTCTATAGACACAAAATAAAAGTTATTCTTATTTAATCATTTCAATCTATTTTTATAAAGATGATTTCTTAGAGCAGTTTTACATTCACAGCAAAACTGAGAATTGAAAAATGACCTATACACTCCTTGTCCCCACACGTGCATGGCCTTCTTCATTATCAACATCCTACATCAGAGCGGTACATATGTTACAATTGATAAACCTACTTTGACAAATCATTATCATCCAAAGCCCATAGTTTATATTACGGTTCACTCTTTCACTCTTACTGTTATATATTCTATAGGTTTGGATAAAGGTATAGTGACATGTATCCACCATCATAGTATCATACACAGTATTTTCCATTTCTTTAAAAAAATTTTTTTGGCTTAATCCTGATTTCAGCTATCATCTGACTCTGAAATTCATAATATTAAATTATTTATAAAATCAAATCAAGATATAGTTATGATCCATATGCTATTTCAAAAATAAATTTATTAATTTTTATGGATACTAATTTTATTGTGTGGATTTACTCTAAATTATGCTATAATAGGTTTTCAATATTATTTTTGTTTATTATTTATTTTACTTGATTCCTTAAAAAAGATATGAAGTTACTAAAATAATGTAAGTTTTGATAAGAATGTCAATGTAGACATTTCAATTTTAAGTCTAGTTGTGGAAAGGAATGAAGCAAACTAGAGTTCGGTTTAGGGTTAATGTCAGGACTAAAGTTTGGGATTTTTCAGTTGTTTTAGTTTCAGTATGCTCTGATTTTAGCTCTGACCTTCCTGCCATCCAAAGCAGTAAACTAAAAGTTCTTATCTGAAGAAAAAAAGCACATCTTTTCTGTTTCATTGTGCAAAACATTTAGTTTGGAAGTAAAAATATTTTCTTAATTTAGAAAAAACAGAGATTTTCTCATTGGCATATTAGATGAGACATGGAATAGATAATGCTCACTACAGTAATTATACAAAGAATCAAAAGCAAGCCTCATGTAGTAAAGTTTACCATTAATAAATGAAGATAGATCTGTATAGTGTACAAGGAAATGTGGAGCCTACTGGAATGGAACAGCTGGGGTAAAGTTGGAGTGTCCTAAGTTTTACACTTAGGATTTACACTTAAGTATGAACAGTTCTTTCAATTTTGCTATAATGCTTCAAGTGAGGTAAACCTAAAAGAAAAACAATGGTGCAAGAAAACTGATTAGCTCAAAACAATAAATTGCAGCTCTTT
Organism: Balaenoptera borealis; assembly: GCF_965194805.1. Classification (NCBI taxonomy): domain Eukaryota; kingdom Metazoa; phylum Chordata; class Mammalia; order Artiodactyla; family Balaenopteridae; genus Balaenoptera; species Balaenoptera borealis. Next base: position 130,478,733 of record NC_138860.1, read on the forward strand.
AGTAGTCAAGTATAAAGATCAGTGTCAGTTACGGTAAGGACAGGGGGGCCAAAGGAAGGAAGTTATATTAATAATATTTTTGATTATGCAAATACAAATGTGTATCAACATGTAGTAATGGCCAATGAGGTGTATTTCCACTCCCAGCAGTAAAGGAGTAAGAAAATATGAATCGTGCCATATGAAATTGCCAAATAGTCAATCATTTTTTACCTACTAAAATAGAAATTTCATATGATTCAAATGAGTAATTCAGCACATGTGGTTGGGAGAAAGTTATCAGAATCACAGTAGGGAAAGTATATAGGACAAAGCTGGTGGTGATGCCAGAATGAAGAGAAATGCTGGAGGAAGATATGTACAGAAAAAAGAACAAATGAAGCATATTAGCTGAATTCCTTGGGATTACTTCAGAGATGATTCTGATTTAGTCAGACTGGGTATATGTCTAATTTCATTGTTTAATCTTAGACCAAATGTTAATGAACAGTCTGTGACACACGATTTTATACGTATATATAGTTTCTGGAACAGAGGGAAAATGTTCCCCCTCCCCGGGAGTACAGTAATGCATGATGTATATTTGAACAAGTGAGAAAAATGTATATATATATGTGTGGTATGTGTATGGAAGCCTTGCTTGTAAACACAAATGAAACTCTGGAACTGAACTAATTGACGTGGAAAGGTTTCCCAATAAAAAAATGCAAAATAGTGTAAAGCATTACATAGAACATTGTATCATCTGTCCAAGAAAGAGATAAATAAGTGGATATACTCAGAGAAGATTTACTTTTGGAAAGATACATAAGAATCTCTGTGGTTACACTTGGAGAATGAGTGAGAGATCAAGCTGAGAAAGGCTTTTACTTTTCATCTTATGTTATACTTTTACAGTTAATATTTTTTGCCATGTACAGGTTTACTTTTGAAGTGGAATATAAACTTAATTTTTTAGAAAATATAATAATATGTTGCATTTAAAATTATGTATGAATACACAAAGAACCACATACGTGGTGACATGTAAGTTGTATTGGAGAAATTGTCCATACATATCGTGAAACGTTATTGTGAATATTGATGCAGTTACAGCAAGATTACGTCTTAGAATATTTTTATCAAAAATAATAGCTATTTCTTCTAAATATAGATGTGAATATTGGGAAGACAGTGATCTTCGCTGGGCAGCCAAACCCCACAGAAACAATGTAATGACAAAATAGCTGGGACTTTCAGAGACTAGAAGAGGGTTTAGCTATGAAAATATTGATCCAGATCCAAGACAACTCTAGCAATTGAGTGATGTGCATTGTCTGCTCGGTAGCTGAAATGTAATAATTTCTATTGGCCATTATTGAGATTTATCTACTTACTCCATTACAGAGAAGATATGATTGATTTGGGTAATCCTGCTATTAGTAACCACCTCATAGGCCTTTGTATAACATGTAATTTGACATCTTCCCTTCCTCCTCTCCTCCCACCTGTGGTACAAAGTAGTGCCAGGTGGACAGATCACATGACACCAGACCAGTCTGGAGGCACATATTAAAGAATTTTGTAGAAAGGGTTTGTGGGCTTCCCAAGTTTCATGTCTTGACTGTCCATGAAGTATAATCAGGAAAAAATAAAAATTTTCCTGTCTTTGAAGGCCTTCAATGAGTGAAAACCTGTCAGTTCTTAATATCTAGCACTGATTATTTGTTCTATGAATTTTGAATGCTGGATTAATGTTTTCCTATGTTCAGAACATACACAAGCAATCTACTTGCTAAAGCTACCATACTCTTTTTTTTTTTAAGTAAGTGGTTATTATGTAATATTTGATATATACATATAGGTATGAGAACTTTATATCTATGTATATAGATATAAAATAAATGATTATGTAATGATTTATATATATATGAACTTTATATGTAAGTTATGAAGTATAATAATGAAAACAGACATGCTTCTAACTTTCTACTTAAGGCATAGATCAAACCAATATTGTTTTAGCTCCTTATACATTCTTCCTACAATGCATCTCCTTCATTCACAGAGATAATTCTTATTCTGAATTTTTAGTTTATCATACCCTTGCTTATAGATTTTAATCTCATAAATAGGATATCATTAATATATTTTTCAACATTGGCAGTTTTTGAACTTCATCAAAATGATATCACAATATGTGAAGCCTCTTGTAAGTTGCTTTTTATGAAATCAGCTTACCACCCTCAAAACTTCATCCATGTTGATGCTTGAACCTATAGTTCATTGATTCTTCATCTACATGGACTACTTTATTGTATGAACCTATCCCAAATTATCCACTCAATTTTCTTTTGAAAGGTATTTGGATTGATTCTAGAATTTTGCTATTTTGAATAATACTATTAAAAACATTCTAGTGATTGTCTACTAATTCAAAATTCAAAAATTTCTTCAGAGTACATGTATAGAAAAGGAATCATTGCTTACAGCATATGTCATAATAAGAAATTATGTCAAATGTTTTCAAAAGTTGTTTAAATAAATTTCGCTCTTACTCGCAGTGTTCCCCTTCCTCCATTCTTATAGATCCTTGATTTTGTCAAAATTGTTTACCGATCTGCTAAGTGTAAAAAGTATCTCACTGCAGTCTTAACAGTCATTTTCATGTTTCTCACGAGGTCGTTTTTAAGATTTTTATTGTCCATTAATGTTTCCTTTTATAGTAAATACCTACTTAGCTATTTTCTCTACTTTAATTGTATTATTTGTCATTTTTATGAGTCCTTTATGTATAAAAGATAATAATACTTTACCAAGTTTTGCATGGTACAAGTACCTCTTCCCAATCTTTGACTTATCTTTTTATGAATAAACGTTAATACAGTGCTGTTAAAAAATAAGTTGTTCCAATGAAACACCAACCTCTCTGAAGTTGCAATATATCTCTCCATTTGATTTGTGCTATTACATTTTGCATTTTAGATTCTGATTATTGTGCTATTTTTGGACTCATTTGCTTATGATATCATGAGGGTAACATGTAATTCAAAATTTGATTTTTAATATAAGCAGCAAAAATTAAAGATTTTCACTAAATTGGATCTAGTTTTGGTTTGTTTTTACTTTAGGGTCATGGATAAATATTTTAGACTATAGTGGTTTGGAAGGAATATGTTTTTGTTTATGAATCATTTAATATAGCATTAGATAATAAAAGCTTATCATTATCTTGTTTATATGCACTTTATCACATCTATCAAACCATTTCCACATATTATTTGTAAAAATAAAAATGGTTTCTGTTATCTGTGGGAATCAACATATCTGTCATTACTAGTTAGTGAGCAAAAAAGCAACAGAATTATGCCAAACAGAAATAGTATACCAGTTCATCACCATATGTGATTAAAATAAAAAGTCACCCTGAAAATATCCCATAAACTGATCAAAATATATGTTTACAAGAAAGTGTAAAAGACAGTTTCTCCTCATTGCATAAAATAGGGCAATGAGTATGGTTTTTTAGAGGATGTATTAAAAGATTATATGATGTTAAGGGTAAATACATATCTCTATGGAGAGGACAGTAAGGTTTGGTGGGAAAGAGTAGAAAAGTACTTTAAAAATCAATTCATGATGTTTCCCCCAAGTTGAATGTCTGAGAACCCACAAGGCTAGGACAGTTGAAAAATGGTGAATACATTCTTGAAGCTATGTTCATTCCCTTCACTGCTGAAAAATAGCACAGCAATAACTTCTTCAGGCTAGTGCTGGCAGAGATGCCCAGCAATGCCTTTGTTTCTTAAGCCTGGAGAAGGGTGCTAGAGGTAGGAATAATCTCTGAGCAATTATGTTGGCCAAAAATGAGTGGCAAACAAAGGCAGCTAGATAGGAAAACAAAAACACAGGACCTTAGCATAACAATACAATTTAACAACCATGAGAACATGTCACTAAAATTGCATGCTTGCTTCCAAATAAATACAATAACTCAACACTAAAAGACCATACAATTGTCCCTCAGAATCCCCAGGGGATTGATTCCAGGATCCCTGCAGATACTGAAATCTGCAGATGCTCAAGTCCCTTATATAAAATGGTGTCGGATTTATATATAACCTATGCACATCCTCCCATATACTTTAAATCATCTCTAGAATACCTATAATACCTAATACAATGTAAATGCTATGTAAATAGTTGTTATACTGTATTGTTTAGGGAATAATGCCAAAAAAAAAAAAAAGGTCTGTATGTGTTTAGTACAGGTGTAAGGATCTTGTAGGCCTAATTATATAGTACATGTCAGCAACAATGTAATGTTTTTTTTTTTTCTTTCAACACCTACAGTTTGCTTTCCTTTAATGATCTGAAAGAGAAATACATGGAATAAAACATGGAATATTTAAAACACAAGTAGATACAGAAAATATAAATGGAGAAAATATAAATTCATTATCTCTGTCTTTCTCTCTCTCTATCTCTCTCTCTCACACACACACACACACACACACACACACACACACACACACACCGTTAACACCAAAACCCTGGTTCTTCTCTCTTGATAACTCTCAGATGATGGCCAATGATGATTGTCGTATGCTGCCTACAGTGATGATGGTGAGGAGGCGAGGTGTGTGGCACTAAAGGTAAGTGTGAGACACCAGGCTAACCTGAACCTTCTGACAGGATGTCAGAGGGATCATCTATGTTGGAAGAACTGGGTTTTGATTGCAGCCATTGATGCTTTGGAGGAGGATCAGTAATACTAATGTCAGGATCTGCGGAGGTTGAGGGCTGAAGATCTTCAAGGTTGAAGGTCGAGGCTTCACAACTGCAGGCGCATTAGTGAGAAACATTGTTATAGGAAGCTCTTTATTATTTTTCTTTGCATCCTTAAACACATCTTGCAGTGATTGTAGGCATGTTGTTATTCCTTGGGTGACACAGAGGCTTCCTTCCATAGAAGGATCATACTGAAGCATCATGTCCTTTAACTCTTGCACTTATTTAAAAACTGCTGAAAAATTTTCAAGTGTCCACATTGATGGCCCTGCCTCCCCTAAATCTTCACTATCATAATCATCATCATCTGCAGAGGACTTCAGCAGATATTTAAGTTCCTCGTTAGATAGGGTTCCTCTATACCCTTCTATGCATTCCTAGACATTGTCCTTGATCATGTCAGAGAAACCTTCCTCAGCAACTTCCCTTGCAACCTTCAAGATATTCTTGACTTCTGTATCAATAGTGGGGAAGTCCCTGAACTCAATGACCACCTCACTCCATAAGGCTTCCAACATGCATTGACTGTCTTGGGCCTGAGGGCCTCTATAGGCTATGAAATAATCAAATTGTAACTACAATTGTGAAGCTCTTTCATAAACCCATGATGTTGCAACCAAAGTTATCATCAAGGGCAGCACAAATTCTCCTGAAGATGAGGTGAGTATAAGTTGCCTTAATGTACTTGAAGATGCCTTGATTAAGTGGCTGCAGCGTGACATAGTGTTAGGGGGCAGGAACATCATTTCCATGTTCTTTTCAGTGAAACCGAGAGATTGGGAATGGACAGGAGCATTGCCAATTATGAGGAGAACCTTGAATGTCAATCCTTTTTCTTTAATATATTTCTTCACTTCAGGAATGAGTACTGAAAGAACCATTCTAAGAACAAGGTGATCATCACCCAAGCCTTCTAGTTGTGCTGCCAGAACACAGGCAGGCAATTTTTGGTTTTGTTCTTAAGGGTCTGGGAATTGTTTGCTCAGCAGAGGAGGCCTGGATTGATCATGTGACCTGCTGTGTTCACACACAGCAACAGAGTAAAGCAACATTTCCAGACCTTGAACTCTGAGGTCGGCTTGGCACTCTTATGAACGTGCAATTATGCATCTTCTTCTGGAGCAAGCCCATTTCATTACAGTTGAAGACTTGCCCTGGAAGGTAGCCTTTCTCTTCTGTGAGTTTCTTGAGGTCTTCTGGGAACACGGGTGCTGCCTCAGCATCAGTCAATGACCACTCCCCTGTGATCTTTAAATTCTTGAGGGTGTAGGGCTTTGCATAGCTAGCCAGCCATCCTTTACAGTATTAGCCATAAATTCCTTCCTCTGGCTCTCCTCAACCTTCTCACAGCAGTGCTCAGAGTGCTTTTTCATGCATAATTTTGCCATCGACAGGGATATGCTTCTGTGACATGTCCTCTAGCCACACATTTAATGCTTTCTCAGTCTTTGCAAGCACTTTGTCATGAACCAGAGACCATTTTTGCCATTGTAGGGGAAGCACTAACACTTGTGTGAGTTTCAGCTTCCTTCTGCTTTATTGCTCAAATGCTCAATGCCTTCTTACCTCGCAGCCTACTTTGGCAAGATGTGTGCCACTTCCCAAAAGACCTAAGATTTTTATTCTCTTGTCAAGACATAGCACTTTACTGTCCCTCTTAGCCTTTGAGGGATTGCTTTGTTCACTTCATTGCTTTTTAGGATTCATTTTTTTCACAGAAACAAAGGGTGCACCCAACACAAGTAGCTCAAATAGTGAATGCTGGAGAGAGACTGAGAATCTGTGGAATGGCAGGAGGCTACAGGCAGGGCATGCCTACCTGTCACATCATTCACATGGACTCATAGTGCTCAGCATACAGCAAATTCAAGTTTAGCTTTTTGGAACTTTCTGGAATTTTTTCAAATATTTTTAAATATAAAAATATGCTTGAATTCATAGATACAGAAGGCCAATTGTTACTTTTGCTGGTAAAAATACTCTTCTTCTTCATAACTCAGTAGACCTGGATGCTGAACAAAGTTTTCAACAAATGTATGTAGAAAGAAAACAAATTTAAGCTTTCTCTGCTACCCCCAGGTGGTTGATGACGAGGGACTGTCTCATCAGGTTGGGTAAGAGTGGGCAGCAGTAAGTCAAAAGTGGTGAGCAGGAGGGTGGTCTGGGTATATTGTATGGAGATGTGTTTTAATGTTTTCTCTGATGATTTTGCAGGGAAGCCTGCTCTCATTCTAGGTCCTTTAAGGACAGCCCCACGTTCCTGAGAGTGCCGTTCTTTATGATCTATTCTGTATGTTCCCAGCCACTGAGTAAAATCCGTATTGAAACTGGACTTATCATTAACAATTAGATACCAACACTCATATTGAGATTTGTGAGAAATCTGTCTTACCTCAGGCATGCAGTTCCTGGTACCAAGACACTAATGCCTTCTAGACTCCATATGAGTTTTCCAGCCCTCTTTAGAAAATGTTTATTTTCTAAATCTTATTCAACAACTCTGAGTCAGTTTGTTTTCCAAACTTATTATCCCTAACTTCTACCTTCTTTATGAATAAATAATAATTATAGCTAACGCCTAGAGCACTTACTAATTTTTAGATACTGTCCAAAATACTTTGCGTATATTGACTCATGTAATCCTACCAAAAAACCTATTGACAGTCTTTATTGGTGGTTTTTTCAAAATAATCTATGTTCATTCCTTTATTTCTTATATCTTCCCTTCATTCATTTATTTAATAAGAATTTACTGAGCAGTTTTTATATGCTAAGTGTGTGTGTGACGCTAACATGTATCAGTGACCAAAAGGACCTGATAACTTCCTTTGGGGAATTTTAGTCTAACTAAAGTCCTGGCATGTCTCACCTGTGTGTGCCAGTATTTCATCAAGTTATGTATGATAGATTGGTGTTGTTTTACCTATTTGAATCATAAACGACAAAGAATTGTGTATATATAAGTATGGGGAAAAGTCTGGGCCAAGCAGAACTCAAGCAGTTTCCCAGGTCCAAGACTTCTGAAATCTTCTATATTCTTGTAGATTGACTATATTGGGACTCTCTTGAGTAATGACAATCTCAACATATCAACACACCCTTGATTAAACCAAAATTAAACAAAATCTGATTCATCGAAACATCTCACTCTATGTCCCATATTTCTTTCTATTTTTCAATCAAAATCCAACCCTTCTCTGTTCCCTTTTTGTGATGTTATCCTCAATGCATTTGGGTTCCTTTCATTTTTATCTTGCTATTCTCTTACTAGTGCTTTTTCTCCCAATGCAAAACCATTGAGTTTCTTGGTTGATATTTCCATTGCATACTATTTTAGGGTTTTCTTCATATGCCTATTCTTCTGCCTAAGTGGTCTTATATGCATTTGATTAAAGCCCCTTCCCTTTGGGGGAACCAACTGACCTAACAGCTTTGTCCTTTACCACTCCCCTCTGTTTATAAACCTGTTCTGAAAGTGTTAGTGTTTTAAATTGATCCCAATTTTAAAATTCTAATTTCAGTGTCCTTGGGCAAAGTGTAAAGTTTCCTCCTTATCAGAAGTTTATACTATAAGTGAACTGAAAATGTATCATGTTAACATAATATATACATGTAAAATATCTAAAGAAATCTTAGAGTGTGTGCACAGACATCAATGAAATGGAGAAAAACAGGGAAACTTGCAGAGGCTTGAACATTTCTTGTGTATAAAAAGAATAATTACTATACTTTTATCTCTCCAGATAAGAGCTAATAAAGAGTGAACTTGAACATTATTTTAGAAAACATGGTTTGCCTTTGTTTTTATCTTTAAGTACATTGTTACCATCTGGGGTTTTCACAGACTTCCCCAGAGTGCAAAAAAATTATAGATTAAATGGCAGCATAATAAATCACAATCGATTCATATGGATTCCTTGCTCCTCAGTACTGTGTGCTTAAGAGGGAGTGTTCTGCCAAGATGAAAATATGTCTAGAATTGCAGCTGTGCAGCTCTGCACTGAACTTCTCTGTCTCTTTGTGTACAAGCCCTTTTGAAATAAGACCTATGCTTCACCACCCTTTAAATGTGATCTCATGCTAATTTAAATGCAAGTGAAGTGGCAATCTGTGTATTAAATTCCTGTTAAAACATAAACAAATTTTAAAATTGAGCAAAATAGGAGTATGAAAGTTTACATTTGAAAAGTAAAGTCAAAGTACATGACAAAATGAGTCATAGAACTTTTGCATCATTTCGTAATAATTATACCACCGTAAATTCATAGAATGCTTTTGTCTGGTAAACGCAAAGTGCCCTACATCTATTCATTCATTTCTGTACAAATAGTTTCTGTTCATTTATTTGGTTATATTATCTTAGCATTAGGGAAGGGGAATAACAGAGTATGTTGAGAGTAATTGGTTAGAAAGTGAGATTATTAAATAAAGAGATTTTAACTTATTTATTCACAATACCTAGTTAAGTTTCTAGCATTATTAAGTGCTTAAAACTATTTATTTTGTTAAAGAAGATATTTTGGAAAAAATATTACTATAAAACTTTACATGGTTTAGTAGAAAGAATATGCATTTTTTGATGCTAGACAGAACTGGGTTTGAACCTTAATCTGACTGCTTATTGTGTCTTAGTTGTGTTATTTCAACTCTCTGAGCTCCAATTTACTTATCGGTAAAGTGAGGGAGTACTTGCTTAGGATGTTTTTGAAGATTACATTAAACAATACAAGGAAAGATCCTAGCTCATTTCCTCGTGTAGCAAAGTCACTATTATTTCTTATATTATTTCTTACTGTGAAAATATGCCATTGATTTCAAAATAATAGTCAGCTTCTTTTGCCCAAATATGCTTTGCTCAATTCTTTATGTTACCCTCATTTTGAGATTGTTTTATCTCGTTCTCAGTAATGTCTGGCTGCTATTTGAATGGGCACCATAGTTTCCATTTTCCTTCCAGAGATTTGAAACAACTGAGAATTAAGACAAAGCATCAGACTGAGGTAGGACGAATTATCACTCGTATTACTGATATAACATAAGTTGGGGAACATAGGATACTGTGAGAAAGTAGTGAATTGCACCAGTCACAGACTTTTAGTGTGATGGTGGTGGTGGTGGGGTGTGTGTGTGTGTGTGTGTGTGTGTGTGTGTGTGTGTAGGATGTGGTGGGGAGACTGAATAGTCTTGCTCCAAGAAGTTTAAGGGAAGTGCTGAGCTAAGCATTCTTATTACATAGTCCACCAAATCAGAGCTTGCTTATATTATTGTATTTTGATGTACTGTCCTCCTTTGTATACCCATTTGTCTTCCTTTCGAGATCCTTTAGGTCAGGAAATCTATTTAACATTTTATATTTCTGGGACTTACCAACAACTGATAGGAATTGGGAACTCAGCATTTTTCAGTGAAATGAGTAAGTGAATGTTGAGAATTCTAACTGAAAATCAACAGTCCGCTCTCCTGTGAATTCAGGTAGCATATATAATTTATACTTCTTATCTTGTTATTAGCAATGATTTGCATTGGTTTAGCAGTTTAAAATACACTTATTCTTGTCTCTTAATGAGAGCAGCTGCTCTTAAAGACAAAAAAACATTTCAAACACCACACCATTTGCTACAGTACTAAGTACAGAAAATAGAGCTCAGCATATTCAACATTTGAATGAAAATACACATTCATTTTTTTTTAAATGAGAATAGCTTTATAATTTTCTGATTTCAAAGTAGTTTTCTCATCTAGAGATAATGTGATGTTATCATTTTTCCCAGGCTTTTTTTCTGTTCACACACACACACAGACACAGGAACACACATATGTGTATGTGTGAATGCATGCATAACTATCACAAAATATAAAATTATGTGACACATAGTCTTTTGAAACCCCTGTTTTCTATTAGATATGCATCATTAACGCATTTCCATGTCAATATATGTAATTAAGCCATACGATTTATTTTTTTAAATTAATTTTATTGAAGTATACTTGATTTACAAGCCATATAATTTCTAATGGCTGTAGAGTATAATAGTATGAACGTTAGCAATTTCTGATTATGAAATTTTATAGATAAAAATAATATTTCATTGATACTCAAATTTTTATTTTTATATTTACTAGACATTTGTAATTACTTTATGTGAATTGGCTGTTTATATATCTTTTGCCCATTTTTCAGCTGGTATTTCTATTTCCAAAAATAAATTTATAAGAATTTTTTATATAATGGGTTCATTAAACCTGTGTCTTTAACATATATTCCAAATATTTCCCCTGGTCTCATTTGTCTTTGCAAAATGTAATAGATTGGATTATGCCAACTCTCCCAACATAAAATTTTCAATAGCTCATCATTGCTCTAGGCATACAGATTTATACTAAAGCATGACCATCTCCTTGGCCCTAGTTCCCACTGCACATATTTCAGGCTTCAGTATTTCAACTGTAGCTTCTCTGACTTTGACTAATCAGGCACTGCTCTTCCATTGGATTTCTGTCTGCTTTTGTCATTTTGCCATTCTCTCTGCTGTTGTGGATATATATTTTTGTTTTCTTTTACATCATCATAAAATTGTTATGCTACAGAGAGGAAATCATTCTCTTCTTTAGAGTCAGAAGCCTAAAATATATTTTGAAAAGTGTTTTAACAGAGATATAAGGAACATATGACTCAAGAACATGTGAGATCTTATAACATTTCTCTTTTTTTTTTCTTAGTGTAGGTTAAAATCATTTATCATACTTATAATGTTTGAGCATCTACTATGTGACAAGGAATTTAAAGGTAAAAAGACATGATCCTTGTTCTCAAAATTTCAATGTCAAGAGAGGAAGGAAGTTACCGCTATTTAAGTAACAAAGGGAGGTGGTAGAATTTGGTTTATCTTTAAATACATATAAGATTTCAACGGTGAAATTAGAGGGAAAGGGTATTTCAAGTTGAAGCAGCATCAGCAACAGCAAAAAGAATGGGAATCAAGGATTCTGTTGCCTTGTACAAAGGGATTCAATTATCTATCTATCATCTATCTTTTTATCATGTAGCTATTAACTCTGTCTTTTTTTTTTAATTTTTGCCTTAAGTAGCAGGATGAATTTGGACCAAATGATATGGTATACATTTTAATACTTTATAGGAACAATCACAATTTGTATGGCTTCAGATGAATGTAGTTATTATAAATATATACACTTTCCAAAGTACAGAACATGGTCTGCTGGCTTAGAGGTGTCATGGCCAACACTTAGTGCCATGCCAGTGACTTGGGTCTCAACCTCATGAAGGTACCGACTGAACCAGCTACAATAAGGTTGCATTACTTACAAGATTCTTAAAGTGAACATATTTTATAAATGCTGCCTTTGTTATTTATTATATACACGAAAGAAATTTTTAAAAATCTGCTACTTAAAAACAAAAACCTTTGAGTACTTCAAAATGATTTCCACTAGGGTATTTTTCTTAAAAAGGGAAATGAATACTGTGACCCCCTGTAGATTCTAATACAGTATTGTAGAAAAGATATATTTAAACTACCATTTCTGCCCACCTGTGAATTTCCCGATCAGTTATTTCATTTCTCTATTATAATTGCATGACAGAACAAACACAAATTAATGCTACTGGGCCCCAGTGGAATCCATTTTGAAGTGTTTATATGCACTACTGAACTAAAAACAAAAAATAAGGTAGCAAATGCCCCTATCAAAGCAGTAGTGGCAATGCATTGTTCTGTTTCTGTGAGCACACACATAGTGAAAGTGCTTGTCAGTCATGGAAAAGCTTGGACTTCAATGAGAGAGCTATAAGCCGCTTCTGAAACTACAGATCCAAATAGTACAGCTGGAGAACAAGTGTTTGACGCTTAAAAATATTGTGCCTCTAGGACTAATTATGCTTCTGCAAACTTAGTAAAACATTGCTGTTTATTTCAACTTCGGCTGTACAAGATCTCCCTCAAATGAATGGTAGCTATTCTGAAGCCTGCGCATAAACATCTATTTTGTGGAGAAACTGGCAATTAAGGACTTGTAATGAATTCTAGTCTTTTTCAATCTCTTTAAAAGAACACTATCAAATCAAAGAAAACAAGATATGAAGGATTCTTTAAAAATCTGCACTGTCTTTTTTCTGATGACTTAAGATACCAGGAAAATAACTTATTTTTCTACGTTTGTACATTTATATATTCATCTCTTGTTACAAATCCAAAATAAGTTATAATTCATGATTCCTCAGCAGGACTTCACATATAACTTTAAAAATTTAAACTCTTTAAGACTATTCTGGGTAGGTACAATTCTAGATATATTTCCTTGACGCTCTAACTACATCATAGAGTATGTTTTATAGGTTCATTGGTTTTAAGATTGCTTTAAATCCTTTACAGTATTCACGGCATATCATAAGAGTATGTGAAGATATTTCATAAATACTGAACTTATTTTATTATATATAAGTATAAACTCATAAGTATAAACTATATGTCTATGTTTTTTAGGAACATAGCAGATGATACAACCTTGTCAAGATTATAAATCTGCTATTTCCCTGTGATAAACTGGGCCAAAGTCAAAGAATATATAATTACTTGGATTTTAATTTTCCTATTTTATAAGTAACAAAAATCATAGCCTAATATACACAGTAAAAAGAGAAATATTTTAGACCAACGGCTACTTGATAATTACATCAAAAGTTTTACTTCTAGGGGGCCAGATATTTCAGAGATGTAGACCTTTATGATGATACTGAAACCAGTCCTATAAAATCCTTACTTCCTATATGGAGTGAATGTGCTGGGAAAGGTCAGACTGCTCCCTTGGTCTCCAATGGTGTTCTCCCCATGGATTGCACATGGTGGAGAATCTTTTATGTACTGCAACTGTTGGTGCATTTTGATATTCTGAGTCATAAAGAATTCATAGAGCAAAGAAAAGCAAATGATTACAAAACTAGAAAGGGCTAAAGCCTAAGTATTGCCTCATGCTAGATTCTTCTGTTTTGAATTTCATGGGCGTTTTAAGTTGACTTGGAATGCCATGCAAGTTTCAAGGCAATTATTTGGACTTCACCTGCATCAACTCATGTCCACAGTATTTCCCTTTCTATAAAAAAACAAAACAAACAAATGAATAAAACAATAAAAGGAAAATATTGATCTCTTGTAGAAAGCAACACTAACAACACAACAAACACATGCTGCCTATGTAAGCGCCAACAGTGGAATCACTGCATATAGACAATGTGTTATTATTAGTGACTACATTTCACTTTCTATATTTGTCTAAGATATCAATGAATTAATGACATTATATTCTGTTCTTAGTACATAAATAGGACACTGGTATTTGTGTTATTTTTCCCATTTGTCATGGTTAAGCTCTTAGAAGCTATAGGCTTAATTTATAAGATAACTTTGTTCTCTAACCCATAAAATAGGAGGTGGTAGGAAGGATTAAATGTCATTTTGAAAATCCCTGTCCTAGTACCTGTCACATAGTAAATACTCCATAAATGTTTGTTGAATCCCAAATATGGTTACTTTCGGTATATCTTCAATACAGATAGTCTCTTATCCCATCTCTGCTTTTAGCACTTGGAAGTGATAGCATTTATGCATTAATGAAATAAATATAATGGCTAACAAAATAACACTTAAAAACATTTATTTTGCTGGTAGAATTAAGGTTCTGCTGTAATTTAGTGGATGTTAAGATTGTTCCTAGGAGGACCTTCAAGATGGCGGAGGAGTAAGACGTGGAGATCACCTTCCTCCCCACAAAAACATCAAAAATACATCTACATGTGGAACAACTCCTACAGAACACCTACTGAACGCTGGCAGAAGACCTCAGATTTCCCAAAAGGCAAGAAATTCCCCACGTACCTGGGTATGGCAAAAGAAAAAAGAAAAAGCAGAGACAAAAGAACAGGGATGGGACCTGCACCTCTGGGAGGGAGCTGTGAAGGAGGAAGAGTTTCCACGCACTAGGAAGCCCCTTCACTGGCGGAGATGGGGGGATGAGCAGGGGTGGAGCTTTGGAGCCATGGAGGAAATCTCAGTAACAGGGATGCAGAAGGCAAAGTGGAGAGATTCCTGCACAGAGGATCAGTGCCGACCAACACTCACCAGCCTGAGAGGCTTGCCTGCTCACCCACTGGGGCAGGCGGGGGCTGGGAGCTGAGGCTTGGGCTTCGGAGTTCAGATCCCAGGGAGAGGACTGGGGTTGGCTGCGTGAACACAGCCTGAAGGGGGCTAGTGTACCACAGCTAACCAGGAGGGAGTCCAGGAAAAAGTCTGGAACTGCCTAAGAGGCAAGAGACCATTGTTTCAGGGTGTGGGAGGAGAGGAGATTCAGAACACTGCCTAAATGAGCTTCAGAGATGGGCGCGAGCAGCAGCTATCAGTGTGGACACCAGAGACGGGCATGAAATGCTAATGCTGCTTCTGCAGCCACAAAGAATCCTGTATGCAAGCACAGGTCACTATCCACACCTCCCCTCCCAGGATCCTGTGCAGCCTGCCACTGCCATGGTCCCATGATCCAGGGACAACTTCGAGAGAACACGTGGCATGCCTCAGGCTGTTGCAACTTCACGTTGGCCTCTGCCAGCCCAGGCTCGCCCCACATTCCGTACCCCTCCCTCCCCCTGGCCTGAGTGAGCCAGAGCCCCCTAATCAGCTGCTCCTTTAACTCCCTCCTGTCTGGGCGAAGAACAGACGCCAGAGGGCGACTTACATGCAGAGGTGGGGCAAAATACGAAGCTGAACATCAGGACCTGTGTGAACAAAAAGAAAGGGAAATTTCTCCCTGCAGCCTCAGGAGCAGCAGATTAAATCTCCACAATCAACTGGATGTACCCTGCATCTGTGGGATACCTGAATAGACAACAAATCACCCCAAAATTGAGGCAGGGGACTTTGGGAGCAACTGTAGACTTGGGGTTTGCTGTATGTGACTGACAAGTTTCTGATTTTTATGTTTATCTTAGTATAGTTTTTAGCACTTGTTATCATTGGTGGATTTGTTTGTTGGTTTGGTTGTTCTCTTCATTTTTTTTTTACTTTTTAATTTTTTTATTTTGCTAATATTTAAAAAAAATTTTTTTTTATTTTAATAACATTATTTATTTTATTTTATTTTTTTCTTTCTTTCTTTTTTTTCTCCCTTTTCTTCTGAGCCATGTGGCTGAAAGGGTCTTGGTGCGCTGGCCAGATGTCAGGCCTGAGCCTCTGAGGTGGAGAGCCGAGTTCTGGACGTTGGACCACCTGAGACCTCCTTGCCCAATGTAATATCAATCGGTGAGAGCTCCGCATAGATCTCTGTCTCAACGCTAACAACCAGCTCCACTCAACAACCAGCAGTCTCCAGTGCTGGACACCCAGTGCCAAACAGCTAGCAAGACAGGACACAACCACACCCATTAGCAGAGAGGCTGCCTAAAATCATAATACACCCCAAACACACCACTGGACATTGTCCTGCCCACCAGAAAGACAAGATCCAGCCTCATCCACCAGAACACAGGCATCAGCTCCCTCCACCACAAAGCCTAAACAACTCACTGAACCAACCTTATCCACTGGCGGAAGACACCAAAAACAACAGGAAATATGAACCTGTAGCCTGCAAAAAGGAGACCCCAAACACAGTACGTTAAGCAAAATGAGAAGATGGAGAAATACAAGGCAGGTGAAGGAGCAAAGTAAAAACCCACCAGACCAAATAAATGAAGAGGAAATAGGCAGTATACCTGAAAAAGAATTCAGAGTAATGATAGTAAAGATGATCCAAAATCTTGTAAATAGAATGGAGAAAATACAATAAAAGTTTAACAAGGACCTAAAAGAACTAAAGAGCAAACAATGATGAACAACACAATAAATGAAATTAAAAATTCTCTAGAAGGAATCAATAGCAGAATAACTGAGGCAGAAGAACGGATAAGTGACCTGGAATATAAAATAGTGGAAATAACTACCGCAGAGCACAATAAAGAAAAAAGAGTGAAAAGAATTGAGGAGAGTTTCAGAGACCTTTGGGAAAACATTAAATGCAGCAACAGTTGAATTATAGGGGTCCCAGAAGAAGAAGAGAAAAAGAAAGGGACTGAGAAAACATTTGAAGAGATTATAGTTGAAAATTTCCCTAATATGGGAAAGGAAATAGTCAATCACGTCCAGGAAGTGCAGAGAGTCCCATACAGGAAAAATCCAAGGAGAAACATGCCAAAGCACATATTAATCAAACTATCAAAAATTAAATAAAAGGAACAATATTAAAAGCAACAAGGGAAAAGCAACAAATAACATACAAGGGAATCCCCATAAGGTTAACAGCTGATCTTTCAGCAGAAACTCTCCAAGCCAGAAAGGAGTGGCAGGATATATTTAGAGTTATGAAAGGGAAAAACCTACAACCAAGATTTCTACCCAGCAAGGATCTCATTCAGATACGATGGAGATATTAAAACCTTTGCAGACAAGCAAAAGCTAAGAGAATTGAGCACCACCAAATCAGCTTTACAACAAATGCTAAAAGGCTGTGTCCAGATCTCTTCTTTCAAAGACCATTGAGACGCTTGCAGATCCTATGGTTAGAGCATTCTCTACTGCAATAGTCCCTTTCCTCCAGTCACAATAATCCTTTTAAATAAGGTCTCCTCTTACCTATGTCCAGTTTTGGGTTTTTTTTGACATTTCCTTCTGGCCTACTATGTGTTCAGCAGTGGGCCAATCTAGTAGGAGATAAGCAACTAAGTAGCCAATTACAAGCTAGTAATGAAAGTATTATGCAGGGCCTGCTACATAATTTTTGGGACCCAGAGTAAAATGAAAATGCAGGATGCCTTGTTCAAAAGAGTAGGGGAAAAGTGCTATTAATGGTATGAAAATATGATTCCCTTTTCTTCCATGGTCACTTTCAACTTGTTCTGGTGTCTTTTATTTTTTACTTAATGTCATTGTAAATAAAGAAAAATTTGAAAATTAAAAAAAAAAAAAGGCAGGAAACACAAGAGAAGTAAAAGACCTACAAAACAAACCCAAAACAACTAAGAAAATGGTAATAGGAGCATACATATCGATGATTACCTTAAGTGTAAATGGATTAAATGCTCCAACTAAAAGATATAGACTGGCTGAATGGATACAAAAACAAGACCCATACTGATGCTGTCTACAAGAGGTCCACTTCAGACCTAGGGACACATACAGACTGAAAGTGAGGGGATGGAAAAAGATATTCCATGCAAATGGAAATCAAAAGAAAGCTGGAGTAACAATTCTCATATCAGACAAAATAGACTTTAAAATAAAGACTATTACAAGAGACAAGGAAAGACACTACATAATGATCAAGGGATCAATCCAAGAAGAAGATATAACAATTGTAAATATTTATGCACCCAAATAGGAGCATCTCAATATATAAGGCAAATGCTAACAGACATAAAAGGGGAAATCGACAGTAACACAATCATAGTAAGGGACTTTAACCCCACTTTTACCAATGGACAGATCATCCAAAATGAAAATAAGTAAGTAAATACAAGCTTTAAATGACACATTAAACAAGATGGACTTAACTGTTATTTATAGGACATTCCATCCAAAAACAACAGAATACACTTTCTTCTCAAGTGCTCATGGAACATTCTCCAGAATAGATCATATCTTGGGTCACAAATCAAGTCTTGGTAAGTTTAAGAAAATTGAAATCATATCAAGTATCTTTTCTAACCACAACACTATTAGACTAGATATCAATTACAGGGAAAAAACTGTAAAAAATACAAATACACGGAGGCTAAACAATACACTACTAAATAACCAAGAGATTACTGAAGAAATCATAGAGGAAATCAATAAATACCTAGAAACAAATGACAATGAAAACACGATGACCCAAAACCTACAGGATGCAGCAAAAGCAGTTCTATGAGGGAACTTTATAACAATACAATCCTACCTCAAGAAACAAGAAAAATTTCAAATAAACAAGCTAAACTTACTCTCTAACCTAAAGCAGTTAGAGAAAGAAGAACAAAAAATCCTGAAAGTTAACAGAAGGGAAGAAATCATAAAGATCAGATCAGAAATAAATGAAAAAGAAATGAAAGAAATGATAGCAAAGATCAATAAAACTAAAAGCTGGTTCCTTGAGAAGATAAACAAAATTGATAAACCATTAGCCAGACTCATCAAGAAAAAAAGGGAGAAGACTCAAATCAACAGAATTGGAAATGAAAAAGGGGAAGTAACAACTGACACTGCAGAAATACAAAGGATCATGAGAGATTACTACAAGCAACTCTATGCCAATAAAATGGACAACCTAGAAGAAATGGACAAATTCTTAGAAAAGCATAACCTCCGAGATTGAACCAGGAAGAAATAGAAAGTATAAACATACCAATCACAAACATCGAAATTGAAACTGTGATTAAAAATTTTCCAACAAACAAAAACTCAGGACCAGATGGCTTTACAGGCAAATTCTATCAAACATTTAGAGAAGCGCTAACACCTATCCTTCTCAAACTCTTCCAAAATATAGCAGAGGGAGGAACACTCTGAAACTCATTCTACAAGGCACCATCACCCTTATACCAAAACCACACAAAGATGTCACAAAAAAAGAAAACTACAGGCCAATATCACTGATGAACATAGATACAAGAATCCTCAACAAAATACTAGCAAACAGAATCCAACAGCACATTAAAAGGATCATACACCATGATCAAGTGGGGTTTATCCCACTATTACAAGGATTTTTCAATATACACAAATCAATCAATGTGATACACCATATTAACAAATTGAAGGATAAAAACCATAAGCTAATTTCAGTAGATGCAAAAAAGCTTTCAACAAAATTCAACACCCATTTATGATAAACACTCTCCAGAAAGTAGGCATAGAGGGAACTTACCTCAACATAATAAAGGCCATATATGACACACCCACAACCCAGCCAACATTGTTCTCAATGGTGAAAAACTGAAACCGTTTCCACTAAGATTAGGAACAAGAGAAGTTTGCCCACTCTCATCACTATTATTCAACATAGTTTTAGAAGTTTTAGCCACAGCGATCAAAGAAGAAAAAGAAATACAAGGAATCTAAATTGGAATAGAAGAATTAAAACTGTCACTGTTTGCAGATGACATGACACTACACATAGAGAATCACAAAGATGCTACCAGAAAACTACTAGAGCTAATCAATGGATTTGGTAAAGTAGCAGGATACAAAATTAATGCACAGAAATCTCTTGCATTCCTTTACACTAATGATGAAAATATGAAAGAGAAATTAAGGAAACACTCCCATTTACCATTGCAACAAAAAGAATAAAATACCTAGGAATAAACCTACCTAAGGAAACAAAAGACCTGTATGCAGAAAACTATAAGACACTGATGAAAGAAATTAAAGATTATACAAACAGATGGAGAGATATACCATGTTCTTCGATTGGAAGAATCAACATTGTGAAAATGACTCTACTACCCAAAGCAATCTACAGATTCAATGCAATCCCTATCAAACTACCAATGGCATTTTCACAGAACGAGAAAAAAAATTTCACAATTTATATGGAAACACAAAAGACCCCGAATAGCCAAAGCAATCTGGAGAAAGAAAAATGGAGCTGGAGGAATCAGATTCCCTCGCTTAAGAGTATACTACAAAGCTACAATAATCAGGACAGTATGCTACTGGCACAAAAACAGAAATATAGATCAATGGAACAGGATAGAAATTCCAGAAAGATAACCCTCAGAATGGGAGAAAATATTTGCAAATGAAGCAACTGACAAAGGATTAATCTCCAAAATATACAAGAAGCTCATACAGCTCAATATCAAAAAAACAGACCACCCAATCCAAAAATGGGCAGGAGGCCTAAACAGACATTTCACCAAAGAAGATATACAGATTGCCAACAAACACATGAAAAGATGATCAACATCATTAATCATTAGAGAAATTCAAATCAAAACTACAATGTGGTATCACCTCACACCGGTCAGAATGGCCATCATCAAATAATCTACAAACAATGAATGCTGGAGTGGGTGTGGAGAAAAGGGAAACCTCTTGCACTGTTGGTAGGAATGTAAATTGATACAGCCACTATGGAGAACAGTACGGAGGTTCCTTAAAAAACTAAAAATAGAACTACCATATGATCCAGGAATCCCACTACTGGGCATATGCCCTGAGAAAACTATAATTCAAAAAGAGTCATGTACCGCAATGTTCATTGCAGTGCTATTTACAATAGCCAGGACATGGAAGCAACCTAAGTGTCCATTGACAGATGAATGGATAAAGAAGATGTGGCACATATATACAATGGAATATTACTCAGCCATAAAAAAAATGAAATTGAGTTTTTTGTAGTGAGGTGGCTGGACCTAGAGTGTGTCATACAGTGTGAAGTAAGTCAGAAAAATAGACACTGATACCGTATGCTAACACATATATATGGAATCTCAAAAAAAAAAAATGTTCTGAAGAACCTAAGGGCAAGACAGGAATAAAGACGCAGACATAGAGAATAGACTTGAGGACATGAGGGTGGGGAAGGGGAAGTGGGTCGAAGTGAGAGAGTGGCATGGACATATATATACTACCAAATGTAAAATAGATAGCTAGTGGGAAGCAGCCACAAAGCACAGGGAGATCAGCTCCGTGTTTTGTGATGACCTAGAGGGGTGGAATAGGGAGTGTGAGAGGGAGATGCAAGAGGGAGTGTATATGGTGATATATATATACATGTAACTGATTCACTTAGTTATACAGCAGAAACTAACACACCATTGTAAAGCAATTATACTCCAATAAAGATATTAAAAAAAAAAGTTCGTTCCTAGTAGAAGCAGACTAGGTAGGTACATGTGCTATGACATTTGAGGATCAACAGAAACCAAGTTTACTCACTCTCCTTTGAAAACAGTTTCCTTTATTGTAGCACTTACGTTACTGCAATTATGTCCTCAGTCTTTGTGTTTCCAAAAAGTACCCTCTAGGTCATGGAGTATTTTCCGGTTATGTTTATCTCTGCTTTGCTAGCACATATTTTAGCATCTGGCACATAAGAGCCACTGCATAAATTTCTGTTGGAGGCGGTTACTATTGATTATAACTCAGGCCAAACAATATTCTGAGGTGGGAAAAGAAATAATCCACTGATACTAATTGAGATGGTGGACAGAGGAAAAAGTTTCATGGAATATTTTCATGTGAGCTAGTCCTAGGGAAAGGTATTCCCGGCTGAGGAAATTAAAGGGAAAAGAGAAGACAGCTCAACTGAGAATACATGAAGGGAGAATGATGAAAAGGGAATAAAAGGGTGTCAAAGATAAGTGTCACGTCCTCCACAGCTGTGCCAGGAGTCAGCCTGACTGCTGAGCCTTTTCTTGAGTGGGCTGCCAGTATATTAGCACCAGTCCTCGGGTTTGAGGAGTTCCATGTTCTAACTTCCTTTTTTCAACGCCCCTCAAAGGGCATCCCTCTTCTATTACGGCCTCTGTGAAGGCTGGCAAGTGAGCGAAGGAACTGTGATAGAAAGAGCACAAACAAATTCAGGGAACACATCAAACTGAGCACAGAGATCTGGTCACAAGTGAGTTGGTTGACAGGGTCAAACCTGAAGAGGCGGCTGGCTATGAAAGCGGGTGTTAGATCATGAATTGTCTTTGAACAAGTTAAAGATATATTTATGCCAGAAGATTATAGTGGAAATAAGTGCTGGGTTCTGAGCAGTAAATTACTAGGGACATAAGAGACAGAAAGCAATATGCCAACGAATTTGAGTAAAATTTGTGTAGGCAGTGCTTTAACAGAAAATTCTTTCTTTGAACTTCTGAAAGCCCTGTACCCATATTTCATTGAATCTCCTCCTTAAGAAGCTCTATTGCATCTATATATTATAGTCCTTAGTAGCAATCTGACCTTGCACAAGTAACTAACATAGTGGTAAGCTGGAGACTAGTACTAGATTGCAAGAGCTGATTGCTTAATTTTCAAGAACTTTGCAAGGCAATTGTTAAACACAGCCATTATTAAAAATTAAATGACAACATTAAAATAAAGTACCTTGTATTAAAAACAAAGGTAATTATTATTTCAAAATTATGTACTACACATGATTATTTCGGTAATATTCATACAAAATTACGTATATAGTATATATATGTGTATATGTGTGTGTGTATATATATATATATATATATATATATATATATATATTATATAAACACACAAAATTTTTTTTTAGAGAGGTGGATGTTGATTGTTAACTATTTACCAGCATGCAACTGAACTAAGTCCTATAAATTTTAGTCTCTGATAAATTTATAAAAGTAATGTTGCATACCTCTTAGGGTTATTGAAAAAGAAATTGGCATAATGCAATACTTAGTAAATGGTAGATGTTATCATGATCAATTATTATTATTTTGTAAAACAATATCTTAGTTTTTTGATAAATACATGTAGCTAGCTCTTAAATGTGTAATATTTTAAATATTTAAGCTACATGATTAGTTTTCTAATCAGAAATGATGTTTTTGCATATTTATTAGGAAGAGCTATTGGTACCATTAGGAATCCTGTCTGAAGACTCTCTAGAAAAGACAGGTTTTGAGAGTTGCAGCCTATTAAAGAGTTGCTAAGGCAACCATTGCTTGCTAATGATGTAGTGACAGAAAAGAAAAGGTAATTTGAGGAACAATGCTTCTCAAAATTCAGAGGAGAAATACAGCTGAACAAACCCCCCCATTGTAAAAAATGGTCAGGGGCAGTTTCTTTCTTGAATTAGTTAACAGAGGGAGAAATTAGATGGTGTTCAGCAAGATGGAGAGACATAGAGGCCAGGACACGGTTTGACCATTTTTAAAATCTCATTGCCTTGATTTCTTATCGTTAGTTTCTCATGATTTTAAAAGTGATGGAATTAGAGACTCACCATAATAATCTTAAATCTAGATCCTGGCATTTTGGTAATGATATTAAAGTACCTATTGTCACGTGGTTGCAGTGTACCTCAATGATCAGTTTATTTCTTTTAAGTCAATAAATGTCTTAGAGGGTGGATTTGAAAATCTAAATTGGTAAACTGACAATAGCAAATGTCACATATTCAAGTAATATGGCACCCTCAAAGGCTTTATTCAGTTTACTTCCTTCTGCATTTTATCAATATAACAGAATGATGAATTAATTTGAAAGTTCAATTGAAACCTTTAGTAAGAATAGGTATTAAATACAGTAACACTTTTCATATATAATTACTTTAAATCCTTCATTAATCTGATGAGTTAGGTAATATTACCACTCTTCTAATGATATGACTGAAGTGTCTAGAAGGTAAATCCTACAAAGTGGTAAATGCCAAACCCAAATTTTATTTTAAGCCAATCATAATCTTAAACCTAGATTTTTTATCATTGTATTGAATATTAACGGTTATTCATAGATACAGATTTAAAACAATTTGGTCTTACCATTTTAGGACCAGTTCTATATTATTTTGCTATGCTAGATTTTTCAGCTTTTTAGATCTCTCCCTATATATTGTTTTGTTGACAGAAAAAAATCTCATTATCCAATTTGGATATGGTTAAAAGAGCCATTGTTTTTCCTTAAACACAATTATATTAATTTTGGCTGTTTACCTGCTACAAATTATCTTGCAAACAAGTAGGAAACAGAAAATCATATGCAGACACTAAGATTTAGATCAAACAGATATGCTCCATAAAAATTCCTTAATTGGCAGGGTTGCATCTGGATATGCTGGACACAAAAATGAGCAACAGAAAAGGCTTCTATTTATGAATTTGACAGTATCACGTTATGATTTGACACGGACACGGATTGAGGTTGCAAAGAGCATTGAAGCAACAGCTGCAAACAATGCTTAAAACATCTTTAAATCAAATCTAGAAAATAATCACCCCAGAGGAAGAAACTTAAAATATTTAAGTAACAGATTGGCAATTTAAGACTTCATTTTATCCAGCCTTTATCTTTTCTATCTTGTTGGCTGTTTATTCTACATTTAATCCTCTCTGAGTCATAATCTTCACATATTATATTTGCAAGTTTGCAATTGCCAAGCTATGTATCTTTTCACAATAAAACTTTTTACAGA
Organism: Balaenoptera borealis; assembly: GCF_965194805.1. Lineage (NCBI taxonomy): Eukaryota > Metazoa > Chordata > Mammalia > Artiodactyla > Balaenopteridae > Balaenoptera > Balaenoptera borealis. The sequence continues at coordinate 130,503,681 of NC_138860.1, forward strand.
AAAACTTTAAAAATATATACACACACAAATGATCAATGTGAAAAATCCATGCTCCTTTGTCATTTCATCAAAAACAAGTAGGAATTAATGGGTACAATGATATCAGTGTTCTTTGGGACTGTTTAAATTAGAAAGATGCTTAAAGGGCAAAGGAAAAAAAATTGATTAAAAATTCCTAATTCCCTGAGACTTCACTGAATAATGAGCTCAAACTAGGCATGGAAATTTGCTCACATATTATGCAGCTAATTTAGGAGAGAATGAAGAATGGACTGTTGTAAAAGACACACATTATTTCCTCTGGAAAAGCTTTAAACAGTTTGCAAAGTCAAATTTAAAATGTTTTTAATTGCAGTCCTTTATTGTTGCCGTGTAAAAACGTGGTTGAAGTCTGTTGAGCAGATTGGATCTTAGAGGAAATGAATGCTAGTTAATATAAAAGGGATCTTTGAACTCACATTTTTAATGCATATATTTCCTCAGTAAATTCTTTGTCTATGGTTGTAAGACAACCTCTTGTAAATGAGTTTGTGCTTCTTCTGTTCCTATCTTATTACATATCAAATAGACATAGACAAATAGTCCCAATGGAAAGTCACCCAACATAGTATTGCTGCCTATTTGTTTTTTGATTTCTGAATACTTATACTGTCTCTCAAAATTACCATCCTGCTCACTCATGTAAAACATTAATAGTCATATTTTCTATGTAAGTTTCATATAATAATAATTAAATTTCATGTTTCTTCAGCAAGCACACTTTTTCAACATTTTTACTAAGTCAGCATTTTATTTGTATTCAATTTATTTGGAAAGAAGAAGTATGGATCTGTTAGTTAACCAGGGTCTTTGGTTTACATAGTGCAATTTAAAAGCTCTGAACTCTTTCATTTGTGGTGTACAGGGCTCTCCATCTATGTCAAATCCCTGCAAACTGTCTCTGCATTTCTTAGGGATAATCTCCTTTTCAGAAATAAAACATACAAGCCTAATCCATATCACTCAAAAATACATGCACACGCTACCATAAGGCAGAATGTTGCTTTATATCACTTGAATTTGCTAAATTTTGGAGCTGCAATTTAAAAGTTCTTTGGCATTTCATTAAGTTTTGCAATTTACATTTGGAGATTTAAACAATTTAGGCAAAGTCATGACATCAAACCTGACACTTAGAATTTATTTTCCCTGCTCATATAGATTTGCCAAGGGAATACTTCATGTATTTGTTTGTTTATGCAACCATATTACCTGTTTTACCAAAATGTGGCACAAATACAGTCATGTAAATTCTCCCACCTGAAAAATTTGCTATCACAGGCCTTTATTTTCAAAAAGTCTAATGTTTTCATTTTGAGGTTCCCCCCTCCCCTTTCCTTTGTTACAGTTTATTGTTGACAAAGTCTAGATTCAAATCCAGATCTCTTTACTTCAGGTCTTGTTTTCTTTCTGTTATATCAGTTTTAATTTCCTGGAAACCAGAATGAAGATCTTTGATTCAAAGTACATCAAGATGGAGAGGTAGGCATATGCTTTCTCATATACAACATTAGGACTTTAAATCTCTCTTCTTTCGGGAGTTCCTACTTATTATCTGAGCTCTAGTTCCAACTCCTTAAGTGTCTACTGAACATCTCCATCAGAATATTTCACAGGAATTTCCAAGTCAGTAAATGCATCTCAAACCATACTTAAAATCTTTACTTCTAACCAATTTTTTCTCTCAAATTCCCAGCTGGTTAAATGCTCTCTCCATTTAACCAGCCACTCAAATAACACATCTTACTAATCCTTTTGAGTGTGTCATGTCCCTGGGTTCGCATGTCTGATGACTTTCCACATCTGTAGTTATAACTAAAGGGATGTCACTAACATCATTCCATCCTTCTCCCTTTTCCTATTGCAAATAATTCAAGCCCTCATCATCTTTCATCTGAAATTCTACCATAATGCTCCACTCTCCACATAACACAATTTAAACTCCATACTGTTGTCAGAATAGCTTACAAAAGACATCTGTGACCAATTTCCTTTATAAAAAAAAACTCTTGCTCATTCTCTATAACCTATAGAGTGAAGTTCCAGCTCTTTAGCACAATATTCATTTGAGTATATCAGATGCTATAAGTCCTTTACCATAGCCATAGACTTAACCATTTCAGGGTACTCTGCCTGCTAAAATTGGTTTCTCTGTGGCTAAGAATTTTTCCTCTGGTACGATAAAAGGCAGCTTTGCTGGTACATGCAGCAGGTTGCTATAGCTGGAGAACCAACATTCTTGGGAATAGCCTTCAAATGATGACACTTGGGAGCTGGTGAACTAAAACTACAAATCTCACCCATACTTTGGGTGGAATAATTCTGAGGTGAGTGTTTTATGCCGTTTCCCAGTTTCTCCATGAGACTAAGCTCCAGCCACCCAGTTACTCTATTGTGGCGGCTAGCCTAATAGTGAAAATTCATTGACTGCATTCCTTTCCCTGAATCATTTCCCCACTCCTCTACTGGTGCTCCTTCCACGTAAACTACTTGCATTCAAATTCTTGTCCCAGGATCTGATTCTGGAGGACACATATTACGAAAAAGGTCTCTCATTGTGAGCATTACAAGTTCATTCTTGGCCACTTTTATCCATTTACCCACATTCTAGTTTAATCAGAACTACTATACTCTTTTCCCAAAGTGAAACTTACACTGCCAATCTGTGCATATTCATTCATACATTCCCTTCTTTCTCTAAGGTCTTACTTCTCTCTTGCTTTGGAAAACATGTCAATCTTTCCGGGCCTAGTAATAATGCATCCTTTCTTTGAAGTCTTTTCCAAATCCCCACACAAAACCATTTTTTCTTCTCTGCTTCTCTAGTAAGTTATTAGAACTTCATTACTCGTCACAGTTAATTGTGTCTGCATCCTGCTCCTCCTGGACTCTTTCTGAGCTCCTTGATGGAAATGTTAAATTAAAATTATGAACTTATTTTCCCATAAAGCATTATGGCAAATGATTATATTCTAAAGCAGGAATTTAAGAGAAAATATGATGTGCTTATTACCACCTTCTACCTTCTCTAGCCCATGTGTATTAGTCTGCTTGAGCTGCCATAACAAAGTACCATCGACTGCGTGAATTAAACAATAGAAATTTAATTTCTCACAGTTCTGGAGGATGAAAGTCTGAAATCAGGATACCATCATGGTCAAGTTCTGGTAAGGACTCTCTTCCTGGCTTGCTGTATGGTCAAGCCATTCAGGAAGGCTGTTCTCTTGCTCATTGTACATTCCCTACTCGATCAGGCCCTGCTTCACTCACATGACTATCCAATTCTCTTAATTATAGGGCTTACTTAGTAACCGCCTATGTACTTGTCCCATACCAGCTGCTGGTTTCCCTGGTAACTGATGAGCCAACCTGAGGTCAATTCCCCCTATGAATAGTTGCCTCCTTTCCCCCCTAGTAGTGAAGACTGCTGCCATGTCCTGCCTACTATCTGCCACATATGGTGGTGTGTTGCTCCAGGACCTTGTTTCAGATGTGTATGTTTCCCTGTCACATAAGCCACTGGTGTCTCTGTCTCTGTCACTGTCTCTGGGCTCTTTCTTCAGTCTCAAGGCTGGGCAACTACAAGGCTTGCAGACCTGCAGGGCGCAGTACAACACTTGCAGATGGTTCGCTTCTCACTGTGTCTCACATGGTAGAGTGAAAATTAGCAAGCTCTCGCATATCTCTCCTTATAAGGGCAATAACCTCATCATAGGGATCCCACCCTCATGACCTCATCTAACCCTAAGTACCTTTCAAAGTCCCTACCTCCAAAGACTATCACATTAGGGGTTGTGGCTTCAACATATGAATTTTGGAGAGCTATAAATATTCAGTCTATAACCCCAAGACAGACCATTGAAAGACCCAGACAACTTTTCTTGTTGAACCTGGATGGATATGAGGTTGGTACTTTTTCTCTACAGAGAAATTCTGTCAATGCATATCAGGGAGTCCATGTACAACTCTGTAAACTGTGCCATTTACAACTCCAGTGGTGCTATTTACATTCACTTGGAATATGAGTGAAGGTTTCTGGAGTTAAGTGAGCCTTAGGCTTTCTCATTCCCTCCCCTACTCCTTCTATGTCTCTTCACAGGCAATCTATACTCTCCTGAACACATACTCTTCAGGACTTGTATAATAGTATATGAGTCTGTATACTCAAATAGATAAATACTATTTTTGAAATTAGGCCTTATTTACTCAATTAAACCATATTATTTACCCATTTCAAATTTTGTTGTGTTTTCTTCTTTCAAAACTGCCTAATGGATATATATATCAATATTCTTGTATAACTCTAAACCATTCTTTTTTAAGAACTCCATGATAGTACAGGCTGTGACTGTGCCCTATTTTATTGAGCAATTGATGGTTATTTATTTGGTTTCTAGTTTTGTCCCCACAATCAGTGCTTCAGTAAATATATTTCTATCTATATCCTTACTTGGTTTTTTTTTCTTTGGGATATATTCACAGAAATAGAATTGCTAGGTTGAAAGGTATGTCTACCTATAACTTTATGGAAGTTAAAAGACTTCTTCCCCAAAAGGCAAAATAATTCATTTTTCTACCCTCAGTGTATGAGAGAATCCCTTTCCCTACATCTCTGCCATCAATAAATCTTAAAGCTCTTTTCAAATTTTTTGAAATGAGAATAAAATCATTTCTCATTGTTCATTTAATTTTTGTTTTCATGACTACTAGTGAATTTGAACATCTTTTCATAGTTCTTTTAATGATTTAGATTTACTCTGGTATGAAATGTCTATTCATATCTTTTGCCCATTGTTTTCCCTTGGATTATTTTTCTTTATTTCTGGTCATTTAGTATTATAAATATAGTCCTTTGTTTATCATCTGAATTAACAAATATTTTTATATACCCGTTTTATTTCTGTTGAAGTTTCTGATATCTTTCATAAAATATAAAGTTTTTAAATCTTCATATTATCATATGTCTGTATTTTATGGATTCTTTATTTTCAATGTTGATGAAGCAAGTATACCATATCCATTCATTTATTCTTTTTCATTTGCTCTAATTCAATTGGAATTGTTTCTGTATTGGATAAGAAAATGATTTATTTAGGTTTTCTTCTAGATGGAACATCTATTGTGACAATTCCATTTATTAACTGTTCTATGCTTTCCCCATGTATTGAATTAGCTTTGTCAATACTAAATTCTTATATACAGATATCTCAATATATATATTTCTATTTAATTAATTTTAGTATTTTATTAATTCATTATTATTTCCTTGACTTATTCAGTTTTTTCCCTTAATTCCCTAAAAAGGAGGATACTGAATTCATTAATTTTTGTTCTTCTTTAGTAATCATAGAAACTAAGATTATACTTTTATCCTGTAAATATTGCCTTTGTTTTGTCCTTGGATTTGTTTACAAAGTATTGTCCTTTTCATTTCTTAATAGATAGCATGGAATTTCCATTTCAATTTTGTCTTTGATTTAAGCATTACCTAAGAGCTGTTTATTAATTTTTATAGTTGATGGATTTTTTTGCAATAAAAATTACTTTTATTGGCTTAACATTAGAAAAAGTAGTCTTACAAATCTCTACATTTTTACTAACAATGAATTTTCTTAGATTGTGTATCACACTACTCTTCTTTATCCTACTTAGTATTTTCAAACTTAAATTTCACCTTGTCTGATATTTATATTGCCAATCCTGCTTCTTTTATATAGTATGTGTATACTATCTCTTTACCTTTCTTTATTTTCAATATGTATCAATTAGCCATTCATACAAACCACCCCAAAGCTTATTGGCAAATCACCCTGAAGTTAGTATCTTAAAATATAACAACTATATATTCTTGTTAATGATACAGCTAAGTAGTTATCCTACATTGGCTGAGCTATTCGTGTGTCTGCTCTGTGCTGCATGCTGAGTGGGTGGTTCTCCTGAACTCTTATGGGCTTTCTTAAATGTTTGGGAGTTAGATGGCTGTCGTTTCATCTAGAATGTCCTCAGATGGAAAACTGGGTTTTTTCATGTGGTCTCTTACCCTCCAGCAGGCTAGACTGGACTTAATCATATGACAATGCCAGGGCTCCCAGAGGTAGGTCAGAAACATGCAAGATTGGTACATTGTCATTTCTATCAAATTCAATATGCCAAAGAAAGCTTTAAGAACAGCAGGATTCAAGGAGTAAGATAATAGACTCCACCTCTTGGTGGGAAGAGCTGCAAAGTTATATGGAAAAGAGCATGGACATTAACATCCTTAGAGAAATGGGACCATTTTTACAGTAATCTGTCATTAAATTCTTAAGTTATCACTTTGTTTTTTAAGTGCCTTTATTATAAAGAGTATTTATCTTTTTTAGTTTTTAATCCAATTTGATATAATCAATTTTTAAACTAATTTAAATTTTTGGCAGTTCCTCAATTTTCGTGGTTTGATCAAATTATTTTTAGTTTTTTTTCTCTTATTTAAAAGTCATACTACAATTTTTCTTTTTGTTAGTGACACTTTTGCTTCTCTATTCTTGTAATTGAAAATATAATTCTTTACTAAAATTTGCAAATGTAGCATCAATCGTTTCCTCTTCTGAGATGCATAGTTTTTCCCACCACGATGTTATAATCCTCCACTCTGCCCTCAATTAAGAGAAGATTAATGAGAATAATTTTACTTCTTTCTTTTCTTCCCTTTCTTTTCTCCTCTGTCCAATGGGATGTATGAGCTATTCTCCATCCTATGGTTAAGAATTCATTGAAATTTTTCTTATAGCAGTGCTTCCATTTTCTTGTCACATTTGACTCACATTAAAAAAAAAATGATTATATCAGGTTGGCATAGTTCAAATTATGCCTTGCACAAGTCCAAGAAGTACACTTACCTCACGTTCATCCTGTATAGTTATTCCATCAATTTTATGGCATATGTTTGAAAAAGGGGGCACAAATTTGCATCACAGTGCCATACGGACTAGGGTCAGTGTTGGGCACAATGCAGTTAAGTAATTAGTGCAACCAGCCTCAGGTGGCATGGTTACTGAAGGACTCGACCACTCCAAGTACTGAGATATACTGAAAGTATGAGGAGAGAGAATGTGTGAAATCATTCTGTAGGATAGTGGAAAAGTGAATGGATAGTTCGCAGAAGAGATAGCCCGGTTGAAATTAGGAGTTGTAAATTTAAAATGAGACCGATCAGAATGGTCTTGATTTTTTTTTTTTTTTTCTTTTTTCCTCTAGCTTATTTTAGCTGCCCAAGAGCAGGAGTGAAAAGAGAGATCGAATCAGAGCTGAGATTTTCCAGGGGAGAACAAAGAATGAGAGAGAGGCAAAGGACTTGAAGGTATTTGCAAACAAGTGACTAAATGAACGGACATGACAAACATATTAAAATGGCCATGGGTATAATTAACAGTAGAATGCTGCATAAATATTTAAATAAAATATGAAGTTTGGGAAAAATTATACAGCCCTTCATATCTATGGATTTAACCAACTGCAGATCAAAAATATATTTTTTTAATTCCAGGAAGTTCCAAAAATCAAAACTAGAATTTGATTTGTGCTCGCGACTACTTATATAGTATTTACATTGTATTAGGTATTATAAGTAATCTAGAAATGATTTAAATTATACAGGAGGATGAACATAGGTTATTTGCAAATACTATGCCATTTTATATAAGGGACTTCAGCATGCACAGATTTTGGTATCCATGGTGGTCCTGGAACCGGTTCCCCGCAGATACTGGGGGATGACTGTACTTACTGAAATTGCTTAGCCTGTATCCCCAAACCAACAAAGATATATATTTACTTTAATGGAATGAAAGGTAGTTGTGGGAAAGTTTGAGAAACATTATATAAGGAAACATTTTTTAAACTATAACTATTGATGGAAATTTAAGATATTATTATTACTATATGTGACCTTAATAATAATTCAGATTATATGACTTCAAATCTGATCAATTTCAGTGGGTGTGTATGAAAATTTTGAGCTAGTAAAAATTAGGAAATATTTTTATAGCTATGAACTTTTGTCACAGAACAAATATTAGTCAAGGTGTTTCCCTGTTACTAATAAAAAAGTAAGATGCTAATAAAAAATGACAACTGTGATAGGTCTACACTTTAAAACGATGATTATATAGACAAGAAAAATGTTAAATATAGCTATCAATTTTTTCAGCCCATAATTTGAAAACATAATAAGTTTTTCCCTTAGATGATTCTACAGATTTTTAATAGATTTATTTTTTACTTTGGAAATGGCTTTACAAAGCAAAATTTAAAATATTACATGCATAATTCTTATGTCATAAATAGATACAGTTTGCCATATATTCTGAATTTGTTTCAATTAAATGGAGTCTTACAGTACAGACTTATTCAATGACTACTTGTCTTTGGCTTGTGTTCTTTTACATCATCTGACATTTATAAGGAAAGATGTTGCTTGAAAAAAATAATTTGGTTTTCATCACACTAGAAAGGTCTTTTTCTGTTTTTAAGCTTTTTTCAAACACTTAGTGTATTCAACGGAGCTGATTGCTATAAATATTTTATCAACTTAAAATACTAAGAAATTTAGAAAAATAATTATGAATTTTAGATAAATGACTAGGAAATACTACCATTTTATGGACATTAATCATTGTGTAATTAACCCATCACTAATATTTAAATAAGGCCTTACAAGTAATTTGATACCAGATCACATTACTGACTTAATAAAGTGCACATTGATACTAGGTATAGGACCACAGTTTATTCCTATAGAAAGTGTTGAAAATGAGATAAGTATGTAAATGATATAATGTATCCTGCTTTATGCTGAAAAGTGGTCTTTTTGCCATTTAGGGACTTCATACAGTAGCTAGATTTTTTTCTTTCTTCTATAAAGATGATTTTTAAATTCCAAAGAAGTTAAAATTATTAAGTACTATTTCAGGTTTTAATAAATGTTTTCTAAAATAGATCCAATTAAAAAGATGTATTCACTATATTCAATAAATAATCATATTCTTAGGATAAGATTCTTCCCACATGTTAAAATTCCAAGTTATCTTTCTTATAACTTTGGGAAAAAAACAGCTTATATGTAATTTTGGAAAACTTTACTTTTTAAATTATATTTTATTGTGCTCTGTGCCATTCAGTCAAAAGAAAAGATAAAGAAAGTAGAATGAATGCAGAACAGAAGTACAGTTGAAGCTTAAAATACACACATACATACATACATATATATACAGTTATACCTTTAGCAGTGGTTTAATCATCAACATATCTAGAATGATAAATTAGTGAAATGATTGTAGAAGGTAATAAAACAGGCTTTCTCATTTTTCTTTTATTTTTATGCACAAGATTATTTATTTATAGAAATTTTGGTACAATGTACATTGAAAAACATGTAAAATATTGACATTTTTAACAAATAGCATTGAAGTGTCTTAATAAAGTTTCATTTATAAAATGTTAAGTGTGTGTCTGGGATCATTCTTCTACTTACATTAACCAGCATTGCTTCATTCCATTTAATTCCAGAGATTCCTTACAAAGGCAGTCATTCTGCCTTTAATTGCCTTTTTTTTTTTAGACCAATAGCCACTTTTGATAGTCACTACTCCTTCTGAATCTCAACACTAAAACAACCAACCTAATTCAGACACTTTTTTTAAACATCTAGGGTGTGCATCTGAACCACTATATTATAACAATAACAATAATAGCAACAATGACAACAATAATAGTCAACAAATGCAAAATTTGTCTGGATCTCATTTGATCCTCACAACATTCTTGTAGCAAAATGTTATTATGCCCATTTTACAGATGAAGAAATTTGGATTAGATAGTTTCAATAATCTTCCAAAGGTGCTCAGCAGTTACAGAGTAGAGTGGGAAGTTGTACTTGTCTGTTTCATCAGAGCTGATGTTCACACTTATGTACACATTTTAACAAATTTTCTCTCCCCAGCTTAGCCAGTGGCATATGCATGAATGGGCACAATGTGGTGAATGGTGAAGAGGGAATGTCTGGACAGATTCTCATTATTAGGGATTTTAATAGGAAGTAAAGAAGGAACAGAGCTATTAGTGAGCATAAGCTAAAAGATCATGAGATTGAAAATCCCGAAGGACCATAATGACTGTGAGTTAGCAGAAGAAACCAGGAGGCCATTGAATCTAAGAAATAGAAACAAAAAGACTTCAAGTAGAGGATAAAAATGCAGAATAATGGGGATAAAGTGGAAAAAATCATGTAAAGAGTAACCAAAAGTTCAGACAGAAGTAGGGAACTTGTTAAGAAATTTTATTTTTAGAGTGATAGAGAAGTCTCCTGTTGTTCTAATGGACCTGAAAGGATGATAATTTTGAGAAACAGTGACCCCAGGGCAAGTTTAGGCAGTTCAAATTCTATTGTATGATAGGTGGAGGACCACATTTAGTGCCATGTCAAATGGGTTTCTTGATGAAGTAAATAGGGTCACTTCTCCTGGTATCATTCAAACTTCAGGAACAACTACATGAAAATGCCAATAAAATTAGGCTACTCTTTCAGAAAATGTTTCATCATTGCTGTATTGCTTTTATTCATAGTTAATGCTCTTACCTAATATATTTTCTTTGTTATTGTATTAAATTTATACAAAGTATATGAGCATATATTTACAATCTAAACAATAATAATAATAAAATAATTATCTGAATAAAGGTTTGCAAACTAGTCTATCTTTTCAATTTTTTTGTATCAATAGTTATTTTCCCCTGTAATTTTTAATTTTAATAATTAATTCTAATTTCTTATGTTTGTGTTTTTTCATTTTTCCTTAATTAAAATAGCAAGTGGTTTGTCTATTTTGTTGATTTTTTTTTTTTTTTTAATAAATTTATTTATTGATTTATTTTTGCTGTGTTGGGTCTTCGTTTCTGTGCGAGGGCTTTCTCCAGCTGCGGCAAGCGGGGGCCACTCTTCACCGCGGTGCGCGCGGGCCTCTCACTATCGCGGCCTCTCTTGTTGCGGAGCACAGGCTCCAGACGTGCAGGCTCAGTAGTTGTGGCTCGCGGGCCCAGCTGCTCTGCGGCATGTGGGATCCTCCCGGACCAGGGCCCGAACCCATGTCCCCTGCATTGGCAGGCAGATTCCCAACCACTGTGCCACCAGGGAAGCCCCCTGTTGATATTTTTAAGGACCAGGATTTTGATTTATTAACGTGATTTTTTCACCTTGTTTTCTACATTTATTCTTGTTTTATCCTTCTACGTACTTTTGATTAACTATATTGTCTTCAAGCTTCTTGACTTGGAAATGTCAACAATTATTTGTCATTCTTTAATTTCTATTGATATAGATGTTAGGGCTATGAATTTTCCTCTATTCACTGTTTAAATGCATTTGATAAATTCTGATATGTAGTGTTTCACTCATTACTATTTTTAGATTTTCTATAATTTCTGTTTGCATTTCTCCTTTCACCAAAAAATTGTTTAATAGAAGATCTCTACATTTCCAGGGGAAGACATCCTTTTTAGGGGGGAGAATTGGGAGTAGATATTTTTAATTTTCAGTTTTATTGAACTATAATCATAAAGATTGTTTATAATATTTCTGTTTTACGGTTGGTCATTTTTTTGTAGATGCCCCAGGTGCACTTGAGAAGAAGGTACAGTCCTTATTATCTGGGTGTAGAATATGTTTGCATCTGTCTACTTATTTTTTGTCCACTTAACTTACCTTATATTGAGACTGGTGTGTTAAAGCCTCCTGTTATTATTGTGTTTCTATCTATTTTCCTTGCTATTTCTTCTCAGTTTTGTTTTATATAGATGATTTTGTCATAGATAATCATAACTGTTATATTTTCGTTGTAGAATGTAACTTTTAATGTTGTAAAGTATCCTTCTTTGGCTCATTCAATGCTTTTTGGCAAGATCCCACTTTGTTAGATATCAGGATTCCAACCCTCACTTTCTAAGTTCCATTTGCCCAGTGAATCTTTGTCTTTCCTTTATTTTTAGCCTTCTTGAATCATTGTATTTTATTTATTTATTTATTTATTTTAAACGTGATGATCCATTTATTTATTTATTTATCTATTTATTTATGGCTGTGTTGGGTCTTTGTTTCTGTGCGAGGGCTTTCTCTAGTTATGGCAAGTGGGGGCCACTCTTCATCGCGGTGCGCGGGCCTCTCACTATCGCGGCCTTTCTTGTTGTGGAGCACAGGCTCCAGACGCGCAGGCTCAGTAATTGTGGCTCACGGGCCTAGTTGCTCCGTGGCATGTGGGATCTTCCCAGACCAGGGCTCGAACCTGTGTCCCCTGCATTGGCAGGCAGACTCTCAACCACTGCACCACCAGGGAAGCCCTGTATTTTATTTATTTAATTAATTAATTTATTTATTTTTGGCTGCGTTGGGTCTTTGTTGCTGCACATTGGCTTTCTCTAGTTGCCGCGAGTCGGGGCTGCTCTTCGTTGTGGTGGCAGGTTTCTCATTGCGGTGGCTTCTCTTGTTGTGGAGCACGAGCTTTAGGCATGTGGGCTTCAGTAGTTGTGGCACACAGACTCTAGAGCGCAGGCTCAGTAGTTGTGGCACGCGGGCTTAATTGCTCTGTGGCATATGGGATCTTCTGGGACCAGGGATTGAACCCATGTCCCCTGCGTTGGCAGGTGGATTCTTAACAACTGCATCACCAGGGAAGCCCCGAATCATTGTATTTTATTTTATTTAGTTATTTACTTATTTTTAACGTCTTTATTGGAGTATAATTGCCTTACAATGTTGTGTTAGTTTCTGCTGTATAACAAAATGAATCAGCTATATGTATACATATATCCCCAAATCCCCTCCCTCTTGAGTTTCCCTTCCACCCTCCCTATCCCACCCCTTTAGCTGGTCACAAAGCATGGAGCTGATCTCCCTGTGCTATGCAGCTGCTTCTCACTAATTATCTAATTTACATTTGGTAGTGTATATATGTCAATGCCACTATTTTAAATGGATCATTTATACAGAGCATAGAATTGGGTTTTGCCTTATTAGACAATTTGAAATTATGTTTGGTATCAATTCTGTCATATTATTATCTTGTATATATTGTATTTATTATATTTATGTATTTATTTCTCTATTTTGTGTGTCTACTTTGCTTTTTCAATTTATTCTACTCTTTAGGAAAATTGTATACTCAGTGGTTAATTTTATATTAATATTTTTGTATTAGTTGTAATACAAAAAAAGTTGTAAATGAAATTCTTTGACCCCATCAATTTCTCATTCAAGAATCTATGCTCTTCACACTTATGGTCAATTAATCTGCAACAAAGGAGGCAAGAATATACAATGGAGGAAAGACAATCCCTTCAATAAGTGGTGCTGGGAAAACTGGACAGCTACATGTAAAATAATGAAATTAGAACATTTTCTTATGCCATATATGCAAAAACACTCAAAATGGATTAAAGACCTCAATGTAAGACTGGAAACCATAAAACTCCTAGAAAAAAACATAGGCAGAACACTCTTTTACAAATCATAGCAATATTTTTTTCAATCTGTCTCCTAAATCAAAGGAAATAAAAGCAAAAATAAACAAAAGCAAAAATAAACAAATGAGATCTAATTAGACTTAAAAGTTTTTGCACAGCAAGAGAAATCATTGACAAAATGAAAAGATAACCTACTGAATTGGAGAAAATATTTGATAATAATGTGACCAATAAGGGGTTAATATCCAAAATATATAAACAGCACATACAACTCAACATCAAAAAACCAAATAATCTGATTAAAAATGGGCAGAATATCTGAATAGACATTTTTCCAAGGAAGACATACAGATGGCCAACAGGCACATGAAAAGATGCTCAACATCATTAACCATCAGAGAAATGCAAATTCAAACCACAATGAGATATCACCTCACACCTGTCAGAACGACTATCATCAAAAAGACCACAAATAACAAATGTTGGCGAGGATATAGAGAAAAGGGAAATCTCATACACTTTTGGTGGGAATGTAAATCAGTGCAGCCACTGTGGAACTACTGGTGATTTCTTAAAAAATTAAAAATAGAACTTCCATATGACCCAGCAATTCCACTCCTGGGTATGTGTATGTGTGGGTATATATATATATATATATATATATATATATATATATATATATACACACACACACATACACATATGTATGTGTAGATATATATATATATATATATATATATATGAAAAAAACAAAAACACTAATTTGAAAAGATACATGCAACCCTATATTCATATCAGCATTATTTACACTTGTCAAGATATGGAAGCAACCTAAGTGTCTATCAACAGATGAATAGATAAAATTATGTGGTATATATACACAATGGAATACTACTCAGCCATAAAAAAGAATGACATTTTGCTATTTTCAACAACATGAATAAACTTGAAGGATATTATGCTTAATGAAATAAGTCTGGCAGAGCAAGACAAATATTGCATGTATTGCATGATATCACTTCTATGTGGAATCTAAAAAAGAAAGCAAACTAGTGAATATAACAAAAAGGAAACAGACTCACAGATATAGAGAACAAACTAGTGTTATCAGTGGGGGAGGCAAGGTAGGCGTAGGAGATTCAGAGGTACAAACTCTTATGCATAAAGTAAATAAGCTATAAGGATATATTATACAACACAGGGAATAAAGCCAATATTTTACAATAACTATAAGTGGAGTATAACTTGAAAAATTGTGAACCACTATGGTGTACACCCTGTAACTTATATAATATACATCAATTATATTTCAAAAAAAAAAAAAAAGAATCTGTGATCTTATTCAACTTTCCCTTTTTTCTCTTTCTCTTTTTTAAAAATGTGGACTCTTTTTACTTCGTCAGGTCATGTAGTGTTTGCATATTATATTTTAATCCAAACCCTAACATTGAGCAGCCACTGTGGAAAACAGTATGGTGGTTTCCCCAAAAATTAAAAGGCTGGTTTAGTCTTCTAATTAGCCATGTGAAGAACTCACCATCAGTACTATTGAAAAAGTTTCTCCAGGCATCATTTTGTTGGATAAAACTCATCTTTTGGTATTGGAGGACAGACTAAGGCCCACAGGCCTCATCTGGCCTGCTTCCTTTTTTGTAAATGAAGTTTAATCAGAACACGGTCATGATGATTTCCTTATGTATTATCTATGGCTATTTTTGTACCACATACACAGAGCTGAATACTTGTGATAGAGAGTAAATGGACCTCAAAACCTAAAATATTTACCATCTAGCACTTCACAGAAAAACTTTTCCTAATCTATGCTCTAGCAGATTCTTCAGGAAGGACACGTGTCTACAGTGTTCCCTGAGTTCTGGCACCCTTCAATACTGTTTTTCCTATTGCCTTGATGCTTGAAAAAGAGCTTAGCCAGTTTGCATAGTTTTAGTTAAATTTTTTTGAAATTGCTTCTCTGGTGTTGCCTTGTACAATTCTTTTGAGAAATTTAATACCAGTGGAATTATTTTGCCTTTGTAAGTTTCATTTTTTTTTTGTAGAACTTTTTCTTTATCTTTAATAGTTTTACTAGGATACATATTACAGCTGATTATTTTGGGTCAATTTTTGCCAGTGTGTAAGTTCAGGTATTCTGTTTCTTGAAAGTTTTCTTAAAATGTAGTTTTAATGATTAGTTCTGTTACATTGTTTTTATTTTATTCTTTAGGGATATAATTATATAAAAACTATATATATATGGTATATATATATATAAAATTTATCTCCTTTGCCTGTTTTCCATTTCAGCCATTTTCTACTGCTTTGTTTTTTAATATATCTTTATTGGAGTATAATTGCTTCACAATACCATGTTAGTTTCTGTTGTACAACAAAGTGAAGCAGCCATATGCATACATATGTCCCCATAACCCCTCCCGTTTAAGCCTCCCTCCCATCCTCTCTATCCCATCCCTGTAGGTCATTGCAAAGCACTGAGCTGATCTCCCTGTGCTATGCTGCTGTTTCCCACTAGCTAACTATTTTACATTCAGTAGTATATATATGTTGATGCTACTCTCACTTCACCCCAGCTTTTTAGTGCTTGCTTATCTTATTTGATTTCTTATTTATTTATTTTTAAACCAGTTTATTGTGATATAATTGACATACAAAAAGATGTACATATTTAATGTATACAGCTTAATGAGTTTGTAGATAAGTATACACCTATGAAACCATCAGTGTAATCTATGCAATAAACATATCCATCCACTCCAAAAGTTTCCTCCCACTCTCTTTATTTATTATTATTTTTTTGTTTGTGTATTTGATAAGAACACTTAACATAAGATCTATTCCCTTAGCAAATTTTAAAGTATTTAATACAGTGTTATTTACTATAGGCACTATGCTATAATAGATAGCATATGTATAATAGATCTCTAGGACTTACTCATTTTGTATAACAGAAACTTTGTACCCTTTAACTACTACTTCCCTTTTCTCCCCTTATTTACTTAAAATTTTAATTATTTATTTTATTAATCATTTATTTTATTGACTAATTATCTTCATTCTTTTCTTGATTTCTTCTTTGGCCTTTATTAACTTTTGGTTTAAATCTATTCTCCTTTTGGTGCCTTATGATATAGTCTGCATTTGTAAGATAATTGTGTCTTTTTGTTCTATTTCTTTACTGAATTTGACTTGTTTTATTTTTTCCAAGTTTTATTGTTCATTTTTGTTCCTGGTATTTTATTTTCAGACTTAAAGTGCCTCTTATATCTAAATGCTTGCTTGAGGACATTTGATTCAGCTTGGGGTTTTGGCTCCTCCAGTTTTCTTCAAATTTGTGGTTTTTTGGGAGAAAAACTTTTTGTTAGCAGGGAAGTTTTTACATGTGTTTTCTGTTTTTTTTGTGTGTGTTTGTTTTGTATGAATGTGGTCTTTTTTTTTTTTTTTTTCTTATTTCCTGTAATGGGTTTTTAGTTTGAGAACTACCACCACCCCTCCCCACCCCACCCCTGTGTAGTTTTGATTTATGGATGGTGATGGTTTTGTGACATGGTCCAGGAAAAAAGTCAATGAATCTTGTTTCTTTTTCATTTCTATATGATCTCATTTCCTTTCTTTCCTTTTTGTGGCTCATATTCTCCATATATCTATCTCTTTTCCAGAAGCAATGTGTCTTCAAGGCTACCATTTCTGGTTCTACACACCTTTAAGTTCTTTTTCTGTAACCAAGTCTTGACCTGTGTTCAGTACTTTGTCATCATTCCAATTTCTCTTTCAGGAGGTGATTTAATCTATGCTTTGTTTAATTTTCCATTCCTCTGAGCTCTTTTTCATGGACTCTCTTGAGCATCCCTCTTCACCCATCCTCCATCCCCAGAGGCAGTGAGATTTCTATTTATAGGCAATTTGAAATTTGAGATGTACTCTGTTAGTAATGCTAAAAATATACAGTCTGTATGGTTCAATTTGCTCTCATTGTTGATTTTAAGTTTTTGTTTTGTATTGTTTTGAGACAGGAAAGGGGTAGGGCACAACCTTTAAGAGAATGACAGCCATTGAGGACATGACATGAACTGGTTAGAACCGACTAGGTCCAAGATGGTGGATGATTGACTTCCACTTGACATTAAGCCTCAGTACACACTCATTGTAACACATCAGCTAGCTAAATGACACACTCACATGTGCCATGACAGTTCCAAGGAGGACCATAAAAGTCAAAAGTGGCCAGTGGCCCAATTACTGGAAATCCTTACCCCTCCACCAAAATACCTGGAATAATCCTCGCCCAAAATAGCTGGAATAATAGTTGGTAATTTCATTAGCCTATGAAATTACCCACCCTTATAAAAACTGACAACCCCTGGGGTTTCTTGCCTTCCAAGATGGCCCACACTCTGTCTATGGAGTGTGTATCTCCCTGAATAAACTTTCTTTCTCTCTTTACTATGGCTCGCTCTTGAATTCTTTCCTGCATGAAGCCAAGAACCCACACTTGGCGGCTGTACCAGGGACTTGCCTGAAACCTAGGGCATGAGCATCTTCTCATGCTCCACTTTTTTTTTTACTGCAACAGTTTTTGAGGCAGTCAGAGTGAATAGAAATTTGTTGATTTTCATTTTTCTGCACATCCTGAAGTGTCAGTCTCAAGTAAGAGTTTTTATTATGCATGAATTTTAAATTTTAAGGCTTTTTGCCCTCTTGCATCTATTAGAATGATCATATGACTTTATTTTTAATTTGTTAATTTACTGTTAAACTCTTTAATTATGTTTTACAATTAACAGTGTTATATCTTTCTAGGAATTCCATATAGTTCTTAATAAAATTGTCTAGTTCTTTACTACTTTTCATGCTTATCTTATAATTTTGTAACCTACCAAACATACTTATTTTATATTGTATCTGACAATTACAATACCCCATTGAAACTGATATGCAACTTTCGTCTTTTTTTTTCTTGTGCTATGCTTCTGTGTGTGTGTGTGTGTGTCTGTGTGTGTGTGTGTTTAAAAAATAATTTTCCTTGAAACTTCATTTGTGGGAATTCTTTGACATGTGTTGGGGGGAAAATTTTCCCTCTTACCCTCCTGGTCCTTTTGGGTGGTTGAATAATTAAAATGACATAAGACAGATTAACAGGAGAAAAATAAATTTAATTACATATGTACAGGGAATCCATGTAACATGAGAGATTCCAAAGACAGTCAGGTAAAATGAGGTATATATGTCATCCTTAATTAACTAAGGAGAAGGGAATAGGGGTTTGGAACTTCAAAGGGAAGAAAGGCAATTCACAGGAAGATGAAAAAAGCAAATGTTTGATAAACAAATGTTTGCTGGGCCATATAGAAACAATGAGACACAGAGAGGAATTTTAACAAACAGACTTACCTGGATTCCTCCCTGTCTATTACACCTAGTTCATGTTATACTGTAGTTATCTACGGTGATAGCTCTCTTCCTGGAACAGGTCCTCTATCTAAATCCTTTTAGGCAGTTAGAGGGAAGTTCAAAGTTTCTTCCTGAGTCTTTTGGGTCTCCATTGTTTTCAGCTCAAAATAATCAGCATGTACCTTGGGGTGGCCTGTCCTGAACCTCATTACTTGATATGAATAGAGTTTCTCCCAGAGAAAATATATCTCCTTTTTCTCTCATTTTTCTGGGGAAACTATCAATCATGGATTAATTTAAATTAAGATTTCGCACTGAGGTCCTTTTGATCACTAAGGTAAAGAATATTCTGCAAAAAAATGAAATGAGGGCATAAACTTGGAAAGAAAAGTATAACACTGAAACTATCTTTTGCCTTGAAGATATTTGCTACAAGACGAACTTGATCTCTAGTTTACATAATATTACAGGACTGGGCTTTTTAAGAAGACAAAGCCCAGAAACTTCCCAAGGAGGGAAATTTAATATGGCATATCCATGTAAGGATATAATCCCTGGTGTAAGAGTGAACTAGAAACAACTCCCACACAGGGGACTGACAGGACAACTGGCTAGTTTATAGCCTGATAACTGAACAAAGAAAAACTCTCTTCATTGCTACATGAAATCTGAAATTCATTGCTAACAAGAGTTTTTAGCTGAAATTCCCATTTTTGGGGAAACATTTAGGGTGTTTATTAAAAAGGCAGATCTGCTGAATCAGATGGGATCCATGATTATGAATTTTAATAAACTTCTAGAAATTTCATTGAAGTGTGAGAGTCATTTCTGTTTGGACTCTTTTGTATCAAAATACTATGTCATAGTTTGTGCCGAAATGGATTCCTCTGTGTAGGTGATTATATGTTAATAATAAATTTAAGATAATAAAACTTTCCTATTTTATACTTTACAATGCCTATCATATATTTGAGATCTAAAATATACACATTTACTTCAAGTCAAGAACACAGATTATTTTACTCCAGTTTCTACTTGAACTAAAGCAATTTAGAGTCTAAAGAACAGTAATAAATTAGCAATACCTTCAGAACACTGTCATTGAATCTAATCATTTTTCCTCCTTATGTTACCTTGCTCAAGATTCAGATCTCCAAAAAGAGGATCTGAATGGTTTATCTTGATTTGTGTGCCCCTCCTTGAAAAAGAGAAGGCAGTGGGGTGTAATGAACAAAATTTGATTGATAATCACAATAGAAAAACATGAAAATAAAGGCATAGTTCTCCAGTGAGTACTGAAAAGGGAGAAGAAATAATGGTCAGGCATAAATAATAGATGTACAATACGATGATTTACTATTAAGCAAAGTCAATGCTTCAGGAACGTATGACTTTGCATTGAATAAACCTGGAACCTAAGAATATATGTCAGAATATATCCTATCCTGAACTAACCCAAAAGATTGGATTGTCAAGTCAGATTCACAGAAATCAGAGAAATTATTGAGTATCAAACTCTAATAATAATGTCAAGGATACCAGCAATCAAGAGGCTAGAAGAAGCATGCATGGAGTCATCCTAGAGATTGAGGGCTACTCCCAGGTACTTCAATACATGCTCTCTGGCTCAGAGTTAGTAAATTCTCCAAGTTAGGTGCTCATGTTACTAGTCAAATAGCAGGAAGTGTTTAGTCTCAATAACACAACCTAGATGACATTTCCCAGGGAGCCACACCTTATGAATACATTGATGCTAAGTTTATTTACTATAAGCAGTGGACATCTGGGGTTTCGTAAGAACATTTTTTACATAAGTACACTTTCCTAGTACATATAATTAGTCCATTTACACAGAGGTCCAGTTATGATGTTAACAGGAAGATAAATTAAGTCACCTACTGTTATAGACTGAATATTTGTGTCCTTCTGAAATTATATATATTGAAGCCCTAATGTTCAGTGTGATGGTATTTGGAGATGTGACCTTCAGGAGGTGAATAGGTTTAGATGAGGTCATGAGGTTGGGAACCCCTTTGATAGGAATGGTGTACTTATAAGAAGAGGAAGGGCTTCCCTGGTGGTGCAGTGGTTGAGAGTCTGCCTGCCGATGCAGGGGACACGGGTTCGAGCCCTGGTCTGGGAAGATCCCACATGCCATGGAGCGACTAGGCCCGTGAGCCACAATTACTGAGCCTGCGCATCTGGAGCCTGTG
Organism: Balaenoptera borealis; assembly: GCF_965194805.1. Taxonomy (NCBI): domain Eukaryota; kingdom Metazoa; phylum Chordata; class Mammalia; order Artiodactyla; family Balaenopteridae; genus Balaenoptera; species Balaenoptera borealis. Next base: position 130,524,830 of record NC_138860.1, read on the forward strand.
CTCCACAACAAGAGAGGCCGCGATAGTGAGAGGCCCGCGCACCGTGATGAAGAGTGGCCCCCACTTGCCACAACTAGAGAAAGCCCTCGCACAGAAACGAAGACCCAACACAGCCATAAATAAATAAATAATTAAATAATTTAAAAAGAAAAAAAAAAAGAAGAGGAAGAAAACCAGAATATTCTTTGTTTTTCCTATGTGAGGACACAGTGAGAAGATGGCTGTCCATAAGCCATGAAGAGAGTCTCATCAGGAACTGAATCTGCCAGCACATTGACCTTGGACTTCCTGGCCTCCAGAAGTGTGAGAAATAAATGTCTGTTGTTTAAGCCATTCAGTCCATTGTATTTTGTTATAGCAGCTGGAGATGACTAATACATCTGCCTTCTTTTCTTTATCTTGGCAATGTTCCTTTGGCAAAGGGGAAGAAATTACCTACAAGTCAGATCTTTTAAGTCCTTCTTCCCATTTCTCAAACAGCTTTTGAAAATAAGTAAATTAGACATGTAGAGATCTACTTTTTAATAATAATGCTCACAACCCTTAAATTATATCTTTGTTTAGATTGCCCTTCTGCCACATGGCACCTTGATTTATTTACTACAATTATTGAAATGTTATCTTCTTAGTGAAACCTTTATATCCTACTCTATTTAAAATTGTAAACCCCCAGTTCCTCCATAGCTCCCTTTCCTGTTTTATTTTTTTTCAAAGTATTCATATAATCATTTAACTTACTACCTATTTTACTAATTTTTTTCTTCTTTCTCATCCCTAACTCTATCACTAGGTTGTAAATTCCATGAGAACCAATTTTTTAAAATACTACTGTAAATCTAGTGCCTGGGCCATGGCTGGGAATCAAAAATTACTTGTTGAATAAAATGAATTAAATAAATCTTTCTAAAATATATTTATTCTTTAATCTTCTGAAAGTAGGTATAAGATGAGCATTCCATTAAGCTTTAATTATTAATGTTTGTCAGCATCTTAGAGAAACTTGTTTCCAGCTACTGTTTTCTAATAGGCAGAACATACTCAATTTTAAACACTATTACAAAGGAAACTAAAACTTTGAAGACTTAGTTCATATATTTGGAATATGTAGTTCTACATCAGCCAAGACCATCAGGGGCTTTTCCTCTTCTTTTGTACTAACACAAAATTGCATGAAATCACATGTTTAAACTGCCTAGCCCAGGATCTGGATAACATTAGAATAAGAAAGAGTTTAGTTCTTTTTGACCATTTCCAGGCCCTTATTTAACTAGTTGTACCATTTTCCAATTTCCATTCAGAATAAGAAATACTTGGATTGAATTTAGGTGATGGTTAATTTTATGTGTCAACTTGACTGGGCTAAGAGATGCCCAGATAGCTGGTAAAACAGTATTTCTCAGTGTGTCTGTGAGGGTGTTTCTGGAAGAGATAAGCATTTGAATCAGTAGAGTGAGTAAAGAAGATTGGCCCTCACCAATATGGGCAGGCATCATCCAAACCTTTGAGGACCAAATAGGAGAAAAAGGTGAAGGGAGAATTGTCTCTTTCTTGTCTTGAGCTGGGACATCTATTTTCTGCCCACAGAGATTGGACCTCCTGGTTCTTGGGCCTTACTCCCCTGGGCCTCATACCAGTGCTACCCAACCCCTCTTCTCAGGCCTTGGGACTCAGACTGAATTATAACACCAGCTTTCCTGGCTCTCCAGCTTGCAGACAGACTGTGGGACTTCTCAACCTCTATAACCATGTTAGCCAATTGCTATAATAAATCTACTTTATATATCTCCTTCGGGTTCTGTTTTCCTAAAGAACCCTGACTAGTACAATTAATAAACATTGTCAGTCTTATATTTAGATGTTAATGCAGTTTTTCAAACTGTGGTTTAACTGACTATGAAATTTATTTACTGAGATGGAAGGAAACCAATATAAAAAAAGGCATAGGCTAGAATAGAATAGAACAGAAAATACTGCACATCTTAAGAATAATCAAAGTTTTGAGAAATGGTTGTTTCAGATGTGTGTGTATTGTATGCACACAGGGTTGCTTGTAAAATGCATTCTGTTCTATGGTTGCAGTATAGAAAGTGTAAAGAACACTGGTTTAGTACTGATTAATCAATACATAGACTACATTTAAATCTTTCTCTTTTTAAGTGTGGTTATTATTATTGAAGACTACCCTTTGCGTTTTTAACTGCTGGGCCCCACAGTGCATTCTAAGGTGCAAACAAGCTTCCTAGGTGTCTTTGTTTCCCTTGGTGTAGACCATAGAAGCGCAGATGGCATTCTTTGCCTTAATATAATTTGCCTCACTTTCTCAGACCCAAAGTTTTTCTTCAAACTTAATTACTAATAAATCACAAATCTGAGAGTTCCGTTCTGTCTCTGAAACCATTCATATGTGCCAGTAGTGCTAATTATGAACAGTAAACAATATTATCACACAAATTTATGGTAAAATACGTACAATGCTTTCAAAACCACAATTCCTGTTCCTAACTCCTTTTGCAACAATAAAAAGCAGCTGGTTTGGAATTTTCCTTGAGAGTCAACAATTCCACACTTACTCAAAACTGAAAGCATAGTAATGGAAACAGAATAGAATATATAGATGTTATCCAATCTCAAGAGGGCAATTAAGGTTTCTAAGAACACTCAGAATTAATGATATTGAATTTCAAGAATTTTCAGCTATGTCTACCACTGGACATTTTTTCATAATGATATTTATATCTGAAGCAAACTAGGCCCTTGATGTTAGTCTCTTAATAGTTCATTATAAAAATAAATAGACTTGCACAAGAATCAAAAATTCTTCAAATTTGATAAGCTCTGAAATGGGAAATATTATAGTGCATGTATATTCTTGGAAGGTCAGAAATTTCCGTGAAAAACACTAAGTTAATAGTTGATTTTGATCTCAAGCTCATTTTTTGTGATAAAATCTGATACCTGTGTTTTAGATTCTATAGTACTTTGAGTAACTGTTTAGTAGCTACTTGGATATCAAAGTGATTCTGTATTGTGGGAAACAGATTTACGTTATATTTAAATAAATAGAAGAACAGAAGATTACTCTGACGTCCAAGTGCTCTGTGAATGTGATTAACTAATGTTGGAAACTAAGTGTTTGATTTTTTAAAAAGTCAACTTTATTAAGGTTTATTTTACTTGCAATAAAATTTTTTATTTTAAGGATATCATTGATGAATTTAATTAAATGCACACACCCTTGAGAGCACCACCACAATCAAGGTATAGTATCTTTCCATCACCCCTGAAAGTTACCTCGTGTGTCTTAATCACCCTCACTTCTGGCTGGAGGCCACCACTGATCTACTTTCTATCACTACAGATTAGTTTTGCCTCTTCTATAATTTCATACAATTGGAATCATACAGTAGGACTCTTTTGTGTCTGATTTCTTTTGCTTGGTTTGTTTTTGAGATGCATTTATGTTGTTGAATGTAACCAGTAGTTTGTTCTTCTTTTTTTTACTGTTGAGTGGTATTCAGTTGTGTGTATAAACCACAATCAGTTAATCCATCCATCTGCTGAGAGGTAGTTTCATTGTTTCCATTTTGGGGTTTTAATGATATTTACTTATAAATTTTTGTGTAGACATACATTTTTATTTCTGTCAGGTAAAGAGAGTTATAGTTCTAGATGATATTAAGTATATGCTTAAATTTATAATAAATTGCCAAAATAATTTCCAAAGTGCTTGTACTATTTTACTAGCATATATTGAACACTTCAATTGTTCCATAGGCGCATCAATAATTTACATGGTTACTTGTTTTAATTTTTATCGTTCTAGTGGATGTGTGTTGCTATGTCATTGTGGATATAATCTGAATTTCTCTGAATGCTAGTGATGTTAAGCATTTATTCATATCTTCATTGATTATTTACATATCTTCTTTTGTTAACTTTTTATTCATGCTACTATTTCACTTTTAAATTTAGTTATTTTTCTTATCATTGTGAGTTATTTGTATATCCTATATTATATACACATTTTTTGTCATGTTGCAAATATTTTCCCCCAGTCAGTGACTTGATTTTTAAGTTTTAAAGGTGTCTTTGGAAGATCAGATGTTTTTAATATTGATGAGGTCCAACTTATCAATTTTTTCTTTTACAATTTGTGATTTTGGTGACTTATTAAAAAGAGATTAGCCTAGCCCAAGTTTGAAAAGATTTTCTCCTTTGTTCCTCTACAGAAGTATTGTAGTTTTATATTAATATTTATGTCCATAATCTATTTTGAGTTAATTTTTGTGATGGGTGAGATCATAATAAAGGCTTAGTTTTTCCAAATAGGAGTCTAGTTTTTCCAGAATTATTTTCATTACCTTAGAATCTTGGTTAAAAATCAATTGACTAGAAATGTGTAGGTCTATTTCTGGGTTCTAGACTTTAACACTGATTTTGGAGTTCTCGACTTTAACACTGGTGTATGATCATCATTATGCCAACACTTCACTGCCTTAATTACTGTAGATTCAAAGTAAATTGTTAAATAGTGTTACTATTCCATCTTTTTTTCTTCTTTTTTCAAAATTATTTCAGTTATCCCATATTTTTGTATTCTCATTTAAATTATAGAATAAATTAATCACTTTCAATTAACAAAGTCTGCTGAGATCTTGATTAGAATTCATTAAATTTACGTATCAATTTAGAAAGACATGAATGAAAGACTTGTGAACTTGAATGTTGGTAGCTTCAAATTAGAAACAACCCGAATGCTTATCAATAAACAAACCACACCATATCTATACAATTCAGCAGGAATAGAAAGTGAGCTGCTGATATAAATCATACTTATCCCTCTCATTTTATGCTGAGCTAAAGAAGTCAGACAACAGAAAGTACCTGCTGGATGACTGCATCTATATAATGTTCAAGAATATAATAAAACTAATCATAATGATAGAAATCAGAGTATTGGTTGCCAGGTTTGGGGGAACTGAATGGAAAGAGGCACAGAAAACTTTCTGGAGTGAGAGGCAAGTTTCTTGATCTGGCTGATGGTTACACAGGACTCTTCATTTGTCAATATTCATTGAGCTGTGTAATTAAGGTTTGTGTACATTTTTGTGTGTAAAAAAGTCAATCTTTCCAATGACTTTCATGGCCCTACACAATCTAGCCTCATTTTATCCCTGTATGCTTCACCCCCTAATACTTACCTGCAGGTTTATTACATCCAAGACACACAAACCTCTATGGTTTTTATTGAATGTTCAAGTGTGATCAGGCCTTAGAGCGTTTATTATTATTATTACTTTTTTACTTATTCTTTTTCTTTTTTTAAAGATATTCTCTTGGACTGCTCTCATGTCTCCTTCAGGTCTTTGCACAAATTCCACCTTCTCAGTGATGACTCCCATAACAATACCATTTAAAATTGCTACCTCTCTCCTCCTTCATTCTTTCCTTCTCTTCTTCTTTATTTTCCTCCAAAACACTTATCGAAATCTGACATTTCATAAATTTTCTATATTTGTTTATATCCAACTAGGCTTCATCAGAGCAGGGATTTTTGTCTTTTCTCTTTTCTCCAGTGTCTAGAATAGTGCTTGGTATATATTAGGATCTGATCCATCAATCCTCCCAAACTGGTATAACTGGATATACCAGGGATCCATTGATCCTCCCAAGTTCTTTTCTCTTTCTCTGAAATACTTCAAATATCTGGTTTTGAGCCTCTTTAGGGTGTTGTAGGGCACATAGATTTATTACTTGGCTGCAGCTTCCTTGTTATGTGTCCTAGGATCCAGTGTTTTTCCCAAGTTTCTTAATTCAGAAATTCTTTGTGTTTTATTTTCTAATTGTTTGAAAAGTACCATCCTCCTTTCATTTGTTGTTATTACTTTTTTTTCCATTTATCATGAATTCACTGGAGTCTCAGATCAAACACATGATACCCATGTACACTTGATCCATCATTTTACACTAAAATTCTTTTTTAATCAGTTAGAAACCAGTCTGAGGCTAGTCCTTTACAATAATGAAGTCCAAGCAATACCTGACATCACTTCCCTTTACTCTCCTATCAGTTAGAAGAATGATTTTATCATATGCTCAAACTAAAATATGTATGAAAGGAAGTTGTTATTTTGCATGACAATGTTTTGCAAGACTTAAACAAATTTATTTTGGAATAATCTAATCACAGTACTAAACTCTTTGTGTTCTCAGTCCAGCAGAGTATCGACCTCTGATTTTTTTCACCTGGTCAGATGGCAGATAATGAGCAGTCTGAATCTGGGATAAATCTATAGCTGTCGATGATTAAGGAATTCTTGGAGATACAGGAAATCTGATGAGAAATTTTGACTATAATTATCATTGAATATCTTCATTTTGATCATACCCTGTTCTGATAAACCAAATGAAGTTTTGTTTTGTTTAGTGGCAAGAATTGAGTTTTTTTTTTTGTTTTGAACACACAGAAGAATGGTAAATTGGTCCATGAAATCTTAGAGGGGAGAATATGTCTTGCAATAGAGATTTTTCAAGTGGGCCACTCACTGGCATAGAAGTTTATTAAGCAATGGGTCAGATTACTTTGATGGGAAAGTCTTCTGAGGAATAGGAGAGATCTCTAACCCCTGTCAAATGCTAGCATCTGAGAGATTTCTGCAAGTACAGGTTGGGCCATTAAAAAACGTTCTTTACAGGAAGTTATATGGGCTGTTTATATACCTGTTTTAGCTGATGCACCATTAATTTTGCCGTCTTTGACCTCAAAATAAGTAGACTTGATTTCAAATCCTGGCTTTATCCTTTATGAACTTGTGACCACAGGCAGGATACATCAATATATAGCGCCTCAATTATCTGATGTGTAAAATCATGAGGTATTATTTCAAGTGTAAGTGGTAACTTTTTAAGCAATATGAGGCATGTAAAACACTTATTTGTCACAAAATAAATATTTTATAAATTATAACATTATTATCATCATTACAATTTCAAAAACTGCATCTCACTACATGGATGTAATTGTACTCCTTTTATATTAGGTATCTTTTTTTAGAGGAGGAGAGGAATTTTCCTCTATGCTCCATTTTTTTGGTCCAGGTCAGTGGCTGAAGAAAATTCATATCTAATCTCTTCAAAAGGAACATGCCAATTTCAAGTAGGTTATAGCTCTGGGATGTGTCTATTTTTCTATACATTGTGATTTCTTTTCCTTTACTTTTCAGGTATCTTTAGGAAGCAAAAATCATGTTCATATTTCTAGTATGAGTGAGTTGACAGGAACAAAGCATTTAGCAAAATAGCATAAAAGGCAAGTTTGCAGCAGCCCAGCATGAGAAAGAGATCAATGCCCCAAAGCATTCTGTAATATATTCTGAGTGATAGAAAAAATACTCCCTTTCTGCCAGCTCTGAGAAATCTTTGGCACACGTGTAAAACCAGTTATACAATGGCAAATGAGTAAGGAATTGCCAACTGTATTTGAACTCGGGGTGGTTTCCATTCACATGCCTGCAGTAGCCATCTCATCAGAGTGTCTTTTCAGAGCATCAGGGAATAAACATGGATAGACCATGCCCAAACCACACATCAAACTGTGGAATTAAAGTCATACTCTCTTTCACAGAATAAAGAAGTGGACTGATTAAAAAGGAAAGTTTCAGTATCCTATTCACCAGTGCTAAATCCCTGCTTTTACAGAATAGAACTCTCTAAAGGTCTAGTCCCCAAATACTGAATTAAACACTCAAACACTCAGAATTAAAACAAAGAACAAGAAACAAACATAATCTTCAACATGCTCAAAATAGCACTAACAGAGTATGTTTGTTTTAGTTCAACAAAAGGAGATCAGCATTTTGTTAAAAAAAAAATCATCACAGAAACACAAAACTCTTAGAAATGCAAAGTTTTTTAAAAAATAATAGACTATTTTTAGCAGTTTTATGTTTACAGAATAACTGAGCAAAAAGTACAGAGTTTTTATTGTCTCCATAGTTTTGTATTTTCCAGAATATCATCTAATGGAATTATACGGTATGTAACCTTTTCAGATTGGCTTTTTTCACTTAGCATTATGCATTTTTAACATTTCTCTATTATCTTTTCATTGCTTAAGAGCTGATTTCTTTTTATTTTTGAATAATATTTTGTCATATCAATGTACCACATTTTGTTTCTTCATTCACTTGTTGGAAGACATGTTAATTGCCTCTGAATTTTAGTAATTATAAATAAAGCTTCTATAATATTCAGGTACAAATATTTTGTGTGGAAATCAGCTTTCATCTTATTTGGTTAAATGCCAAGGAGCATGATTGCTGGATCTTATGGTAAGAGTATGTTTAATTTTGCAAGAAACTACCAAACTGTCTTCCAAAGTGGCTATGCTATTTTGCATTCCCTTCAGCAGTGAATGAGAGTTCTGTTGCCCTATATCCTCAGTAGCATTTGGCATTGTCTGTTTCGGATTTTGACCATTCTAATAAGTGTATAGTAATATCTCTTTGTTGTTTTAATTGGCTATTTCTAATAACATATGATGTTTATCATTTTTTCACATGCTTATTTCCCATCTGCATATCTCCTTTGGTGAGGTGTCTTTTCAGATTTTTGCCCTTTTTTTTAAAAAATTAATTAACTAATTTATGGCTGTGTTGGGTCTTCGTTTCTGTGCGAGGGCTTTCTCTGGTTGCGGTGAGCGGGGGCCACTCTTCATCGTGGTGCGCGGGCCTCTCACTGTCGCGGCCTCTCTTGTTGTGGAGCACAGGCTCCAGACGCGCAGGCTCAGTAGATGTGGCTCACGGGCTTCGTTTCTCCGCGGCATGTGGGATCTTCCCAGACCAGGGCTGGAACCCATGTCCCCTGCATTGGCAGGCAGATTCTCAACCACTGCGCCACCAGGGAAGCCTTGCCCTTTTTTAAATTGGGTTTTTGCTTTATTATTGTTAAGCTTTAAGATGTCAGTTGTTGCTTACTCGGTCTATACAAAAGACCCAGAATAGAGAACATAATATTGAAGAAGACGAACAGAGACTTAAAATAAAGCTAAAATAAGCGACAGTGTAGTATTGTTTTGGCAAAAGTAGAAACAGGCTACTTCTGTCATTGTCTTATAGTAGACTGTCAATTGAACAGATAAACCTACTGCAAAGCAAATGGCATATGGACCTCTGATAAGCATATAAAAAGCATATCATGAAAAGTTTCTCTCAGAGACGGGGAAAACTGGATAAGAAGCTGGAGAAGCTTCAGGAATTGCATGTCTCAGCTGCAAGCACTCTATGCTGATCCCCTGGTGGGATATTAGAGCTGAAGAGGATTAGTTATCCCCATTATCCAAGGTCTCATCTAGATCTTGTGCATATTTTGTTAGATTTAATTTAAATGGTGTTTTGGTTTTAATTTCAAATTCCAATTGTTCATTGCTTGTATATAAGAAAGAAGTTGACTTTTGTGTATTAATCTTGTATCTGGCAGCTCAACTATAATTGTTTATTAGTTATTGGTTTGTTGTTGTTTTTAACGCTGTGATTTTCTACATCAATAACCATGTCATCTGAGAACAAAGATAGTTTTAGTTTTCCCCTCCCAATCTGTCGACCTGTTATTTAGTTTTCTTGTCTTATTACATTAATTAAGGCTTTCAGTACAATTTTGAATAAGAGTGGTAAGAGGGATCATCTTTACTTTGTTCCTAATCTTAGTGGTAAAGCATCTATTTTCTTACCATCAAGTATGATGTTAGCTGTAGAGTTTTTGAAGGTGTGAGTTTTAGTAGATTGTATCTTTCAAGGAATTGGTCCATTAATTAAGGTTATCAAATTTGGGGGCAAAGAGCTGTTCATAATATTCCTTTAATATTCTTTTAATGACCAGTTATCCTGTTAATGTCTGTTTAGTACAGACATAATACAAGTCTTACTAAAATAGAATTTCTAGCCTCTTCTTTCTCTGAGAAGATGAAGAACTTGGCTTTTTAAAAATTCTTGTGTTGTGAGGCACCCAGAGTGTAGGTTACATTTTAAGCTGATGTCATTGGAAGAGGAAGTTGGTACAGGCATAGGCTTTGATTTTTGAAGCATGTCAGTATTTTCTACATTCCAAATAAAGTTGAATAAAGAAGATTATGGAAGTAAACTCTAAAATTAAATACAAAGGCGAACAAATGAACTTAACTCTACATGAAATTAATGAACATAAACAAGTAAAATTTTTTTTCAAGAAAATGTTGAATACTTTGTGTGAAATTATTGATGTATTAATACAAACTAAAATCAAAAAGAATTTCAAAGTCATCCTGACCTTAACTTAGTAAGTTTTCTTTTGGATATAGTAAGCTTCTTGGATATTTATTTGCCATTTTTCATCAATTTTTGTAAGGTTTTAGTCACTAGAATTTCAAATATTTTTCTTACCTGTTTTCTCTTTTGTCTCCTCCTGGTACTAAGATGTATATTTAGAAAACTTGGTAATCCTCACAGTACTATAAGGTTCTGTTCATTTTCCTTCAACTTTATTCTCTTTTCTTCTGCTTGGATAATTTCTATTGCTCTACATTCAAATTCACAGATTTTCTTCTGCCATTTCCAACCTGCTCTGAGACCAATCAAGTGAATTTTTTACTTCAATGATTATTATTTTCAGCTGTAGGATTTCCATTTGTTTCTTATTTATAGCATTTACTTCTCTGCTGAGATTCTTTATCACATTTATTATGCAAGTATTTTATGTCTTTTGAAATATCTATAACAACTTTTTTTAAAGTTTTTTTTGGATAATTCCAACATCTAGTTCATTTCAGTGTCAGTTCCCGCCCCCCTCCCACCAGCTTTATTGAGGTATAATTGACAAATAGAATTGTATATATTTGAGGTATACAACATGATGGTTTTATATCTACACATCATGAAATGATTGCCACAATCAAGCTAATTAACACACCCATCACCTCACATAGTTACCTTTTTTTTGTGGTGAGAACACTAAAACCTACTCTCTTAAAAATTTGGAGTATACAATATTTAATATAAAAATATATAACAGTGTTATTAACTATAGTCACCATGCTGTACCTTAGATCCCCAGAAATTATTCATCTTATAACTAAAAGTCTGTACTTTTTAACCATCATATTTCCCTTTCCTATTCCCCTAACTCCTGCCAACCACCATTGTACTTTCTGCCTCTTCAAGTTTTACTTTTTATTAAACTACTTTTATTGTACTCACTTGCATTTTGATATGACTATATGATTCATTCTATCTAATGGTGTATGAGTAGAAATGATGTGTGCTATTTCCATCAGGCCCTATAACAACCTCCCTTTAAAAAAATTTTCTGATTATTTTCTCAGTTTATGGCTGAATGCATAGAACTCTGAAAACCTAGAGTTGAATGTATCTACAGAGTGGATGGATTCTGAGGAGGATCCAAATAAAAGGCTTTTCACCAATCAGAAGAATCCATATTGTATTATTATGTGAATAAGAATTAAACTGTTATTTAGATAAGCCATAGAAATTATGAGATTAATTTTTTTAAGAGCTAGCATTACTCTGATACTGGAATTAATACACATATTATTTCCAGATAAAATATGTCAAAGTAAGTGAGAAAGTCAAGAAAGAGGAAGAAAGGGGAATCATAAAGGAGGGGTCCTTTTTAAGATAGACAACAAAGGACAGCAAAATTGTGGGATGAGTTAAATGTATATATGTTTCTTGCTTCTTTCAAAATATTTATAGCAATTAGAAATTGTTTTATGTATTTTTCTCCATTCAACCATGGCAAAATCTCCACGGAGTCACAGAATTATTGTCACAAAAGAGAGTACGCAACACTTAGTTAAATAAATCAATAAATGTTGAGTTCCACTAAGTCATATTTATCTCTGTAATATTTCTTTTATTTATTTATTTATTTATTTATTTATTTATTTATTTATTTATTTATTTTTAGCTGTGTTGGGTCTTCATTTCTTGCGAGGGCTTTCTCTAGTTGCGGCAAGCGGGGGCCACTCTTCATCGTGGTGCAGGGGCCACTCTTCATCACGGTGCGCGGGCCTCTCACTATCACGGCCCCTCCCGTTGCGGGGCACAGGCTTCAGACGCACAGGCTCAGCAGTTGTGGCTCATGGGCCCAGTTGCTCCGCGGCATGTGGGATCTTCCCAGACCAGGGCTCGAACCCGTGTCCCCTGCATTAGCAGGCAGATTCTCAACCACTGCGCCACCAGGGAAGCCTAGTAATATTTCTTGAACCCATATTCTCTTTATATTCACTGACATTATTTTTCAGCTTAGTCACTCAATACTTTTAGCCACGAATTCTGAATAGGGCTTCCACCTCCCACGTTTTCTCTTTCTCTCTAGTACCCATATGCTTTGAGAGCGATATTGCTGAAACTCAGTATGATTTTAGCTGCTCTCCTGCTTAACTTTTAATATGTCATCATTGGCTATAACCTCAAGTCTAAGTTCCATACTAGGTCATTAAATGTTCTTTTTCTTCCCTACCCACTCATACTTCTCTTTGGAAACACATCTTCTCAGACTGTATGCTCTAGGCATAGTTAACTATTTTTAGATAACTGAATGTATCATGCTTTCTTACCACTGAAGCACACTTCACTTTTTTCTTTACTTTGCCCTTAAAGCATCTCTTCATTTTTCATTTGTGGTAGGAGGCATTTCTGACAAACATAGATCACAGAGCTTGAAAATGCAAGTTTCACCTATAAATAAAGGAATAGAGATCAAAAGGTGTTAAGTTAGCCCAAATCATAAAGTCTGTTAGGGGAAGATCTATGAATAACCCAGACCTTCTGATTACAAGCTTTATTCTCATTCTAGAATAGAAAAAACAAAACAAAACAAAACAGCTGTCATATAAAATCTTTGGTTCTTTATAGTTGATTGCTGTGATTTTGTGCAAATATTTCTAAATTATTCTAAGTCTCAGATTTCTGTAAAATAGAATGCATATAACACCTATGTTACAAAGTTGTTGTGAAGGTTAGATGAAATAATTATACAAAAAATTTTGTTCTAACTTCAAGAGGTTAGAAATATGATAGCAGAAATACCTTTTACAAATCTTTATAAATTTCCAAGAGATTTCAAAATTCTGACTTGATGTTTTTAAGAAGGAAGAATTTAAATATTATTTACTGAGGCCATGCCATATGCCCTAAAATAGATTGATTAAATTTAATTATCACAACAGCACCTTGAGGAAAGTATCATCATTTTCACTGGGTAATGTAGCACCCAGAATCTCCCCATCTGCCTGGAATGTTGTCCAGAAATAAATCTTGTGGCTGCCAGACTCCTTGGGGCACTGCCTCAGCTGAACAGTTACTTCACCCAAGGTCACAAGCTCTTCACTGCTCATATCCAACTACTTCTCAGTTTGGGATTATAAAGACCTATGCCCCTCAACCCAACTCCATATAACTCTGAAGCATCACCCTATCTTTAGAATCCACTGTAGGGTTAGTTGAGGTGTCTGTTGATATATTACAGCTTAATTTCTTTTTCTGCCCACTCCTGCTTCTTCCTTTTCCTTTCACACATATTGATGCCAAGAGCAGTCACAAATAAACCTCCTTCATGCTTATAACTGTCTTGGAGTCTGCTTCTTTGCAACAGCCATGACTCAGATAAGAAAAGAAAAAACAGCCTAGAAGCTGCAAAATGCATCACATATCCTCCAAAACCAAACCTTCTAGTGGTATCCTTTTCTTCTATCCTTTCTGACGATAGCTCCATGGGGTTTCCCAGTCACTACTATAAAGTAACAAATTCTGAATATATCATGTGATTAACCACTCAGGGAATTATAGCTCTGAATTTAAACCTTTGCACATGCTCTGTAATTTTTGACACATGCTCACTACTTTTCTGTGCATCATTATTTGCAAGTATAAGGTTGGATGCTGTCCTGAACCCCAATTTTGGTCACAATCTATCAGAGAGCAGTACTTTTTTCTACTTTCTTAGATCTAGGGCAGAGTCTTTAGAGACAGAACTGGAAGATTTTCAGCTATATTCAAAGATATCCTTATATGATACCTGTTTTGTTCCTAGGTATCATTTTTCTCCTATATTTTTTGTCATTTTTTCTTTTTCTTTGTTCTCCCTCCTCCCCCTTGTTTCCACTCCTATGACCATCTAAACAAAGCAGTTTGGTTGACTTTTTTAAGTGGATCTATATCTCCTTTTGCTATAAAATCCCTTTGGTCATTTGCTGCACATTCCCATCCCCAGTGTCTAATATCTGGTAATGCATCTTCAATGCATGGCCAATAAATATAAATGGATGTATGTCTGAACAAGTTCTGTGGTGATAGAACATTACTCAAAAAAAAAAAAAAAATTCAAAGGATCAGACTAAGTTAAGTGCAGGTAAGAGTGTATCATTAGGGGTACAAATCATTTGCCCTGCTAGTATAGTATAATAAATGATAGAAAAATCATCCAGCCAGAGGTTCCCTTTATTCCCCATAAAACATTCTTAAATTGTCCTTCAACCAGAACTAATGTAAATAACAAAAAATGCAGTGGCAATGAAGTTGGCAACTGTATCTTAATGAATATGTGCTGGGGAAAAAATATGCTTAATTGACAGCCCTGGAAACACAAGCACCATTGCTCTAGGAACAGATACAGCGTAAAATATTCTTTTACAAGCTTCTCTTATCGCGTCCCTCTGGACAGGCTGGTTTTGACATATGAAAAGGCAATTAAATCTGTTTAGCTTGTGCATGGCTGAGAACAAGGCACGTGCTGAGTCCCCATAAAGACAGGCATTAGGTTTGTTTTGTTTTCTCTTAGTTTTTAAAGCTTTTTTAAAAAAAATTCTTTCACAGCAATGGAATCTCTGAACTGAGGTATTGGTTTTTCTAAAGGTGTCACTCAACCAAAGAATGTTTCTCAGTTCTGCAAGAAAATGTAAAGTCCTCTTATTGATGGAATAAGTTAGAATATAAGGCAAATGGTTTCACCCATTTAAATTGGCATAATAGTCTTAGCCTCAAAAATCACAACCACTCCATTTCTCCCCAAAGTTTCTTGTGACAAGTCATCTGGTTTGTAATCCAGACAGGAAGATGGCTGCTAGAGTTCAAGTCAAATCTTCATTTCTCCAGGAGATGGAAACCAAATCAAGGGAGTAGGTGTCAAATGGAAGAATTATTCAGCACGCTGACCAGGAAGAGGATTTGGGAAGTTATTATGAAGGAATCATTGAAACTATTAGTTCAGTGCAGAGTGGTAGAAAAGGAAAGTAAACAAGATAGTAGGTGATGTTAGTATCAAAAGAAAAAGGAATGACCAGATATTATTCCTTTATATTGCCGTTTTTTATCCCCTCTATAGTAATCTCATAGATCTGTGATTCTGCATTGCAGAAAAAAAAAAACATTATTACCATGGGGCAGACAGGTAATATAATGTCTACTTCCAAAATGACTAGACCGTATAAGGTTTTGAGAGGAACGAGATAGGTTTTCTTGACAGATGGGAGTCAATTAGAAAAATAGAATAATAATAATAGCTAAGATTATTTATTGTGTCCACACATTAGAAAATACCTTGGCACATGGAGTGGTAAAATATACTGATAAATTTAATCATATGACATCTAAAAGTGATCAACATTATAGGCCCATTTTGGAGATGAGAAAACAGTCTCAAAAAGATTAAGTAGCTTAACAAAGTCACAGAGATAGTAATTTCCATCAGCAAATTTTGAGATTTATTTTTTCAATGACTTATAAATCTTACACATGATATTCATTTTATACATATAGAGAAAATTGAATAGATATAAATATAAAGAAATATGTATAGAGATAGGTATATGTCTAACAGGACTGTAATATAGCTATCAAACCATTTTTTTTTGTTGCAAGAAGAACTTATGCTTTTTATTCCTTGGAAAAATGGCTGAGACATTAGAGACAAAATGAATACTATATGATCTCACTTATATATGGAACCAAAAAAAAAAGAAAGCTTTCAAAGACTCTTGGGTCTTGTCAAAAGAATCTAGGAGTCAGTTTAAAGAGATCCTACTAGAAAAATATAAGAAAATTTAAGTATTAAAAAAAATCCTAATAATTACAATGGATTCAAATGCATCAAATATGTTTAAATCCATGATTACATAACAATAACAATATGAAAAAAGAAAACTAATGTGTCACTTTGGGAGGATTCCAAAGTGAAATTGGTCATTTTTTTGAAAACTAGTCAATAAAATGAAAGAATTGATCATTTATTCTGCCTTTTCTATACAATCTCCTTCCCTGAACAGTCCATTAGCTGATGAGAGAAGTTTCTATTAAGAAGTTTTCCAGTTAATAAATTGATGGTGGAATAATAGAATTGGAATATCACCATTTTGCAATGCTTAATGAACTAAAAGATCTAGGCATTGATCATCAACAATGCCTAACATTTCATAAAGAGAGATATCCAGCATCATGAACCTTTTGTTGGAGGGACACAAAGCTCTGTGAAACCCAACTTAGCAAAAATTTTTGAACTTAAATGTGACCACACCTCTAGATTCAACTACCAGGAAATACTAATAACAATAGAATCACCTACGCTGTGGGGATACAATTAGCAAATCCCAGTCTTTGGGAAATTCTACAGGAAAAATGAGGTAATTTCTTTAATATAGAACTTACAAGGAAAAATAAGAGATTGATAAATATTAAAGCTAAAGATTTAAAAAGCATTAAACTTAATTGTAATATGTTGACCTCATTTGTACTTGAAACTATCCATACCCATCTATCCATGTCCACACACACTTGCTTACCCACACGCATATGTGTGCATATGTATGTATTATATAACTATATCTATAAATATATTCTCTCTATGTGTGTGTATATGTAGTATAGTGATATATCACTATATTTATCTATCATTTCTCCATCTAGAGATTGAGAAAGGGAGAGAGGAGAGAGAGAGGACAAGAAGAAAAAAACACAAAAAATGTGGCATTTATGAGATAATTGGATTTGAAAAAGGGGACTGGCTATATAATGATATTGAGGAATTATTATTCCAGATTTTTAGGTTTGGTAATGGTGTTTTGATTATGTTTAAAAGTCATTATCAGATAGATAGCTGATAGATAAATGACAGATAGATAGATGATAGATAGATAAATAGTAGATAGACTGGAGAATTCATGGATTAAATAATATGATATCTGGGAAGTGGGAGAGTAGATGGACTTTGGAGTTGTTCCTATCTGGGGTCGATTTTGTCCCCCACTGGATGTATGGCAAGGTCTGTAGGTATTTCTGATTGTCGTGACCAGGGGCCAGGGACTACTGGCATCTAGAGGCAGAGGCCAGGGATCCTACTGAACATGCTAAAAGGCACAGGATAGTCTGCCCCCCTCCCACACACACATAAAGTATTATTTGGTCTAAAATTTCAATACTACCAAGGTTGAGAAACCACTGGTTATAGATAAAAACTTTTGTTTAATTTTGTATATGCTTAAACTCTAACATAATAAAATGTAAAACAAATGGGAATAAAAGGAGGGGATTTGGGGAGGTTTAATTGTGTCCGATAATGATGATTGAGAAGATGTTCACATATGACCTATAGCTTATCCTACAGAAGAACTCAGTCACAGAAATGTGCCAGTTATGGAATCAATTTAAGATGATATACTAATCAAACTGTAAAAAATGTTTTTATTCCTAGGAAAAGATTTAAATCCCCAAAATGTTTTTTAGGCTAGAGAATTTTGACTAAAATAGGAGAAGTAGGGGACCCTATGATAAGTAAACCTAATAAGTGAAAATCTGAAATTTAAAATGAAATGTTTTAAGGAGTGATGATTCATTTAATAAAATATGTTTTAAAGAAGGATTCACTGTACAATTTCTTTAAATAAAGCTCTCTTCTGCATTAATTTGAATTGATTTACACATATTTGACTAAGATGCAAATTTTCTGGAACTTGCATGGAGTGTGAATAAAGTGTGACAAAAACATTAGGTTTATAATGTGCTCAGTTATGTGCTTAAAAATTTCAGTAAGAAAATGCTTGAATACCTTTAAGAAAATTCTCTAGTTAGAAGCTGCTTTATAGTTGAGTCTGTAATACTTTATTTATTTATTTATTTTTTATTTTGTCCATGTTGCAACTTACAGGATCTTAGTTCCCTGATCAGGGATGGAACCTGGGCCACTGCAGTGAAAGCACTGAATCCTAACCACCAGACCGCCAGGGAACTCCCGAGTCTATAATATTTTAAAATGAAAAATTTAGTCAATTAAATTTCTTCTAGGTTAATGAAAAGCTCAGGAAATAGAAGTAACCTAGAAAATTTATTGAGACAGGAGCAGTTAAAAAAAAAAAAAAAAAATCAGCATTTACTTATTTGCCAGTGTCTTAGGGGAGAAGCAGGTGGCATGACCCACATTTCTCTATTTTGGTCTGATAAAGAGTGATATGAATGAGAAAAAGGGTGGTTCCTACCTTTTTCCTAAAAGGAACTTTGGCCTACTACTGCTTTTTTAAGAGTTTTAATGGGTGAGGGAGATCACCATGCCAACACTGACTATTAGAATTGCTTTGGTTAGACTTTGTTGTAATAAAATACATAATTTAGCATAATTAACCATAAACAAATCTTAGGACAGTATCTTAGGATGCCATGCTATTAGTGAACTCGGTAAATGAAAGTTATTTATCCATCTAACAAATATTTACTGAGCACTTCTATGTGTCAGGAACAGTTTGTCTTTTCACAACTTATTGTGAAAGAGAGGGAAAATAAACCATTAAAAAACACTAAATGTCAGGTAGTGATAACTTTTCTTATGAATATTAAGCTATTAAGACGAATAATCAGTAAAAGGAAATAGGAAGTCACTAAGGATGGTATTTATGATAGGGTGTTAAGGGAATGCCTATCTTAGGAATTGATATTTCAATTATGAGAGGAAATAGCCATGGAAGGGACGAACTTTCAGGCAGATGGCAAGAGTGAAGCCCTGAAGTAGCAGTTTCCTGCTTGGTGTGCACTAAGAGAGGAAAGAGGCCTGTGTGGCCAGAGCGCCAGGAGAGGGAAGTGGAAAGAAAGAGGCTGAGAAATATCCAGGGTTTGAGGATTTATTCTAAGTGTTGTGGGAGCCGTTAAAGGTTTGAGAGCAGGAGAGCAGCATAATCTGATTTGGATTTAAAAGTTCATCGCTGTGTAGGGGATGCACTTTAATGAGGCAAGATTAAGAGCTCCATGCAGTAATCCAAGGAAGATAGGATGGTGCCCTGGATCAGTACGGTAGCAATGGTAGTATCAAGAAATGGTGATTCAGGATATATTTTGAAGGTTAATACATTAGTATTTGCTTATGGATTGAATAATATGGTAGGAAGAAAAAGAAGAATAAAGGAAGACTCTATGTTTTTCGGCCTGACTACCTGAGGGAATAGTGGAATTTGTTGAGGAAACCTGAGAAAGAAAGCCTTAAGATGGAGGAAAACAATTCTGTTTTGGAGCAGAAAAAGTGTGAGATGCCTATAGTTTATGATGTGGAAATGTGAGAAGGCAATGGGATATATGAGTATACAGTTCAAGATAACGATCCAGAGTAGAGATATAAACTTAAGAGTCATCAGACTATGAATAGTATTTTTTTAAATGGGATTGGATGAGTTTACCTAGGTATATGAGTGTAGATAGAAAAAAGAAGAGCTGACAAAACTGAAACATGATTAGAAGGTTGTCAGAGGAGCAGGAGTTGCCAGTGATATTAAGAATATTTGCTCTTGAAGGAAAAATAAAGCTAGGAGTCTGTTGTGTCCTACAAGTCAAGTGATGAAAATATTTTAAAAAGGAAGAAACAATTCCATCACTTGCATCTGGTATTTCCAAGTGAGATGAGGTGAGACTATCAGATTAAGGATTATGGAAGATATTGGTCATCAACACAAAGTAGTTTTAATGGAGTTATGGAATCACCTCCATTTGGATTGAACTGAACTGGTTTCAAGAAAAAAAAAAAAGTGCAATAGAAAGAGAGAAAAAGAATGGGTATTCCTTTTTCCAGTAATTTTTTTATGGCATGCTGCATATGCTAAGTAAATAGAACTAAACCAATGTATAAAATACAAAATATAAAAAAATAGAACATTTTATGAGTTTATATAAAAGGAATTCTTTTAAAAAATAAAGTCAGGAATCTTAAGAAATAGGTGAATATCAATATTGCTTTTTATTTCCTTGATTATGTTGTCATTCAGAAAGATAAGTGTTTTATGAACACAGCTGTTAGTATAATTGTTATTGCGCTAGGTGTCAAGTTTTCCTATAGATTTGGAAGAATTCTGTAGGGAAACTAACAAAGATAACTTCAGTCAGTGCCATTTCACTTAGACTATTTGCCATTGGTGCGCCTATCACAAAGAGGTGCTATCTTGTTACTTTATTCTTGCCAGGATAAAATAAAGTGTAAATTAAAATATACCTCTTCTTTAGAACTTACTCTGAAAACAGTACTAATTTTGTTGGTTACTCCTTACTTCAGTCCAAAATAGGTCAAAAATACACATAGGTGTTAGAACAAATGATTCTAAGAGGGCAGCCTGCCTTGGGAAAGAGGATTTCAATGACAGAACGCTAAGGCAGGATCCCAAATGGCTTTAAGATGTTGATATCTTCCTTCAACACTTTAAAGGATTGGACTTCAAGGAAGAAGTGAAGACATTTTATCAGTCCTTTTATTTTATTACAGAGCTAGATAGATACCATGCAAGCACGTGTGTGGACCTGAGTTGCCCAATGCGTGATATTCTCCAGATTCACTCTATTACACAGTTAATTGATAAATAGCTAAAAAGAAGCCCTGAAGCAGTTGCTCAATGGAGAGTTATGTTACCCCATTTCCTAACACTGCTGCCTGTCTTTGCCACCCCTGGATGAAGGTCAGTTTCTGGCTTGGCTTCTTTTTGCCCCAACACAATGAGACATTTAGCAGTGAAAGAGTCCAGGCCAAACATAAACATCCCTGAAGAGACTCCGGCTTCTCCCACCATTCTGGCCTTAGATAAGGGATCATACTGTAGAACATGGGGCCCGACTTCCCTAGTAGCTTTCTGGGGTGTCTAGTTGATATTACCTGGAGTTAATATATGTGTGGTCAATCGTGGGCCACTGAGAAACAGGAGACAAAATCAAGAAGCCTGAAGATAAATCCTTCTCCTTTCTTTCCCTTGACAACTGTTGCAAAGCCCCAAGGCTCCCATCAAGCTATCCTACATGTTCCATATGACCATATCACAGTTAGCTTGGAAATGCATACCTTTATTTGATTTATCTTCTTCCCTCCCTTACCCTTGCTGCCCTGGGATTGCACCTCCCAATAAAGTCTTAGCCTGTAACATAACATCAGATTCTATTTAGTAAGAAATCTATATTAATACAGAGGCCTTGACAGAGAGGTGAAAATTTGTTTGGCCACACTTGAACAAATGTAAACATTATTTTATTAGGGTAAATTCTTCTCATTGTCAAAGATTTAAAAAATGGAGTAAGGACATTTCATATTATTTTTATTTAAGAAAATATTTATTGGATGGACCTAGAGATTATCATACTAAGGGAAATAAGCCAGAGAGAGAAAGATAAATATCATATGATATCACTTATACGTGGAATCTAAAAAAAAGTGATACAAATGAACTTGTATTGGAAACAGAAATAGACCCACAGACATAGAAAACAAACTATGGTTACCAAAGGGGAAAGTGGGGGGGTGAAAAATTAAGAGTTTGGGATTAACATGTACACACTACTATATATAAAATAGATAAGCAGCAAGAACCTATGCACAGGGAACTCTGTTCAATATTCTGTAATAACTTAAATGGGAAAAGAATCTGAAAAATATATATATATGTATAACTGAATCACTTTGCTGTACACCTGAAACTAACACAACACTGTAAATCAACTATACTTCAAAGGTCTATTGAGAGGGTAATCCATCTTCTTGGGGAAATCACATATTGATGGGACCATTTGGTAGGGTGAGGAGTTATGACTGCAATAACATAAAAATTCTAGATGATGGGAAGAGGCAGTGAAATCACACACCTTCCCCCAACTCTACAAAACTGTGTAGTAAGTAGTGATAGCGTGACAGTAAGGGGCATTTGAAAATGCACAGGCGGCAGCTGTCAACCTTAGAAGACACACAGTCTCTGCCTCTAACATAGAGGCAGAGTCATTGACTTCAGTAAAAGGGCCTGGAGGTGGGTGATTGACGGCTTGATCTGAATTCATTATGATCTCTTCCTATAGATTTAAAGGTTATTCAACAGAAGTAGGTTGGAGACTCAACCAGAAACTAGACTGGGTTGGTGAACTTCTGCTTGGCCTTCCAGATCTACTCTTTAGCTTTCTCTGACCTGCTCTGTGCCACAGGAGACATATCTGTAAGAACTACCTGGATGACCTTCTTTGCTCTCTTTCTGGATTCTAGTTCTACTTAGCCACTCAGGAGCACTGGCTGGAGACTGAAGGAAGGGAGAGGAGTGAGTAAACCCACTCCCTGTGGACACACTGTGAGTAGGCTGAATCCTTTGGTGAAGGTCACACAGACCTCTCCTCACATCTCTCTCTCCAAGTTCTGGTAAGCTTACCTTCTTGGTACCCCACTGTTATATCACCAGGGTACTGCACTAGTCCTACTTTGTGGTTATGACCACTACTTTTGTAAACACTGCATCTTTATTAAGTCCGTCACAAATTACTTAATTTGAGTGTGCCATCTATCTCCTGTGACCCTGACGGATACACAAAATTATGAGAGAAGATACTGGCCTCTTCTTTACAATCTGCATTTTCTCTCCCTCTGTTACTTTTGCAAAACTTACGCCAAAGGAGAAGAGTTGCTTTTCCCAATAAACTATTTAGCAAACCTTATTTTTTCTCCCTACATATAAAATGGGTTACTAATGACAGTGAGCAGCAGACAGATATTGCTCCTCCCATCAAGAATGTTGGATGTGGCCATCCAGAAGATGATTCAGCAATGCCGTCCAAAAGAAGTATATAAGTACTCTATGTTTATAAAATTTGAGTATTCTAAGTTCATTAAACAAGAAATTAGCTAAAGCTAGGAACAATTTACGTAGTTTAAGATGTATTATAAAGTGGAAGTACATTCACTGAAAGCAATAATATGGGCTTGCCTGAATCTAACGAAGTCATTGCTCCTATCACAATCTCACTCAGTTTCCTTGGAGGGGGCACTTGTCTACATCAAGGACCATAAACAAGAGAGCTGCAAAAGTGCCCTGGACATGAACAGGAATTTAGTAAACAATCAGAACTAACTAAAGAATAGGGTATGCATTTGGGGGTGATGTGAGGTATGACTAGAGTTAGATAGTAAGCTAGAGAATTAGCCAGAAGTTGATCATGAAATACTGTATTATCCATAGTAGGGACTTCATGTTTCAGACAACAGGAAGCCACTGAAAAATTTTAGTCAGAGGAAAGTGACCTTGCCTTGCTTCTTAAGCTATACCAGATCCAATTCCTGGGAATGCACAATGAAGGACCACCACCAAATATATACAATTATTCATTTGTTCTTTCACCAACTGGTCTTCATTTTCTGCATCAAATTTGCATCTATGTATGGGCAGAGAATTTGATATGCAGGGTCCACATACTTCGATTCAGCAAGATTTTGGAAGTTGATTTAAAAAATGCAACAGCATCTTACTTGCTAATGAAAAAGTCAGGTAAGAAAGTGTTTTTCTAATGAAAACAATAAAAGATGTCACATGCAAAGTTTGCATTAATTTTGATGATAAAAGTTAAGACTTGAAAGAAATGTCTTCCATGTTAGAAGAGTAACAACTTTTATCTCAAATTCGTGATTCAGCAGAAAGGCTCTGGAGCCAGGCTTTCTGGATTCACACTTGGCTCTGCCGCTTACTGTCTGTGTATTTGTGGGCCAGTTATTGATCCTCTTCGGGTCTTAGTCTTCAATTCAGATAAGAAAGGATAATAATATACCTATATTATAATAGGTGGGGATAACGTGAATTAATACATATACAATACTTGGCACAGTGCCCAGAACATTGTAAAGAGCTTAACAAATATTAGTAAAGGCTATTGAGTAGAACTTCCTCCTCTTGACCTTGTCACATGTTTTTTTTCTTCTTCTGCCTTCATGGATACTCATTTAGTGGAGATGAAAATCAGAAGAATTTGAAGAGATGTGAAACCATACCCTCAGGTACAAACACACTCAAGGTTATTATTGTTAACGTCTTTCTATTGCAGGATTAAGAGGATTCTGCAGGATTTAAATTTTGAAAAACATAAAAGCTGGTGGGGGATGGGGGGCTAAAAGGACCTCATGTCTTAGGTCAGCCCTAGAACTAATGGAGAACAAGGACCTTCAGGTTTCTTCCTAGATTCTCATCTCAGATTCCTAGAAGAGTTTCCAGGACAGAACTGTGTATTTTTATGGAATATGCCTTATGTTGTATTTCTTGGAAACCTGACTGTGGCATAAGTATTAAAAGAAGGTGAGTAACTGGTCAGAATGGCCATCATTAAAAAATCTACAAACAATAAATGCTGGAGAGGGTGTGTAGAAGAGGGAACCCTCTTGCACTGTTGGTGGGAATGTAAATTGATACAGCCATTATGGAGAACAGTATGGAGGTTCCTTAAAAAACTAAAAATAGAACTACCATATGACCCAGCAATCCCACTACTGGGCATATACCCTGAGAAAACCATAACTCAAAAAGCGTCATGTACCACAATGTTCATTGCAGCACTATTTACAATAACCAGGACATGGAAGCAACCTAAGTGTCCATCGACAGACGAAAGGATAAAGAAGATGTGGCACATATATACAATGGAATATTACTCAGTCATAAAAAGAAACGAAATTGAGGTATTTGTAGTGAGGTGGCTGGACCTAGAGTCTGTCATACAGAGTGAAATAAATCAGAAAGAGAAAAACAAATACCGTATGCTAACACATATATATGGAATCTAAAAAAAAAAAAAAAAAAAATGGGCATGAAGAACCTAGGGGCAAGACAGGAATAAAGACACAGACCTACTAGAGAATGGACTTGAGGATACCAGGAGGTGGAATGGTAAGCTGGGACAAAATGAGAGAGTGGCATGGATACACTATCAAATGTAAAATAGATAGCTAGTGGGAAGCAGCCGCATAGCACAGGGAGATCAGCTCGGTGCTTTGTGACCACCTAGAGGGGTGGGATAGGGAGGGTGGGAGGGAGACGCAAGAGGGAAGAGATATGGGGATATATGTATATGTATAACTGATTCATTTGTTATAAAGCAGAAACTAAAACACCATTGTAAAGCAATTATACTCCAATAAATATGTTAAAAAATAAAAAAGGTGAGGAATCTCAGTACAAACCATTAATTCTTTGTAAGGAAACATAATGTTCCTGGGGGGTTGCTGGCGGTCTTCTCTTCATGTCCCTCACATTCCTTATTAGAGAAGCTGAGATTTCTAAGGACCTGGGACCTTTTCCTGAAACTTCTAATATTTAATCTAGGAAAGGGCAGGTTCTCTCAGCGTGCCACCTTCTGAACACAAAAGATTGTTATTTTATCTTCTGGGCAGAGAGAATGCATGACGAGAAGGTGACTGTGGGGTGTACCAGGCTGGTCTATGAAGAGATGAAAATGTTTCTCTCCAGAGGTTCCAGAGCTTCACTTTGAGTTCTCCCACCCGAAGGGGAAAATGCCAATAAATTTACACCATCATTAAAGTAGCATAAGATTTTTGCGATGATCTCATTGTTCAGTATAGATGGAACAAAAAAGAAAACCAATAATCCTGAGAGGAGTAATATCTTTAGTTGTACTGAAAGGTGAGCTGTGTGTCATTAAATATCAATAGATACAGCTGAGAAGATAAAAATAGATTTACCTTTACATTAGCAGAGCAGAGACTAAAAAACACTAATGAAAAAGAGCTGCCTGCTCCAACCAGTGACTGCACAATGCCATACAAGGTCCAGAGCCAGACAAGCTGCCTCGACAAAATCGCTGACACTGTTAGGCTTGCCAGTGGAGTCTTTTCTTTACATCTAACCTTTAACAGTTTGAAAACATTTACATTCTTTCCTAAGTTACTGTCTCCACACTGTCTCCTCACAATGTGAGCTGTCTCTTTTAGTTTTCTTTCATTTAACTTAAGATATGTATATGAGCATTGCCAAGGGAGATATTTTCCAGTTCTTATTATTTTCCTGACCAAAGAGGAATTCTCTGGGTCAAGAAAAGTAGTTTCGTACAGTACAGTCCACCAGTTAAATGTCATGCTTCAGTTCTCAGATGTCAGCTTTCCAGGAACCTGTCATTCTCAGCCATCCTTCCTCCCTCATACCTTTTTCTTTTTCCTCCCTGGTCTCTGTGTTTCTCTCACTTTCTCTTCTTCCTCACCTCCCTTCCCAAGAAGAAAGACTGGAGTCTGATATTTTTCCATGACTCTGTAAGCAGTGTGGGGCACATGTTGCATGCTACATACATGTGAACAGACGGTCAGGTGGACAGAACATAGTGACCCATGATTTACTGAGATAAAAGAAAAGACAAAAATAAAATCATGAGGTTGAGGCACAAGATATTGGCTTTGTCTACCAAAATAAATATTTCTTACAATAGCATAGTGAATCTTTAACTAAACACCAGAGGTTTTAAAATATTACAAAGATTTCCTAAACTCTTTGTGTGGTATTCTTGCTATAATTTACACAGCATACACGTCTGTGCATTCAACTGAGTGTAGCTGCCTATCTTGGAAAAAAGAACATGGAACTTTGGTGAGGTGGTAGATGGGGAGAAAAAGTGATGACTTGAGGTCCCATTTATATAAGTAAGGCTGAGAAGAATATACAGAATAAAAAGTCTTCTCCATTCCACTCCCCAAACTAGAAAGGTTGAATAATTTAAAGATTAAGTACAAATGCACTTAGATTAGAGAAATGTTTTAGGGGTCAAAAATCTTTATCTGTGACTATTATCTTAGGTCCAGTTACTTAGAAATAAGGTCTGTGGCAGAAACCCTTGTGCAAGTGACTCATTGAAGGAGAAACCTGAGTGATAAGGCAGGGGAAGAAGCTATGCAGAAATGTGCATTTCAGGAGAAATGCAACCCAGGCCTGACCTTACTGGGAGTTCTGGCACATGAATTACACCAGACAAAGGTTCTGGGTTGTTATGTTATGTTCTCCATAAGTCAGCCATGGGCTACTGGTGGCCCCTGGGAGGGACTGGGGCAAATCTTCCAGGAACCTCCCTGTAAGGTAGTTCCCATTAGCCAAGGATGAGACTCCAGAGAAGAGTGCAGGTTTGAACCATTAGTAACCAACACTGAAAAAGCTGAGGCATGGGTGAACCAGACCATCAAAGGTGACCTGGCTGGGCATCAACAGCATTTGCTTTAGGAACATTTTCCAATTCAGTTTAACCCAACAATTATTGGACATTTGATACTTTCAAGAAATAAGCATAGTGATTCAGAGATTAATAAAAAATATATAATTTCTAGCTTCAAGGAGATCTTAGTCTAGTAAATGAGAAACATATGTACTCAAGTATCCAACTATGATCTGGATTTTCTCCAGGTCTTATTTGTTAGTAGGTGAAATACGTCAAGTTAACATTAAGAGTCAAAATTGCACTGGCTTATGTGGTCTCTCCATAGTCTGATCTGGGTCTGTTCTGAATGGTGTCAAGGGGTGATCACAAAGAAGTGAGATTCACTTTTCTTGCCTATCCTCACTTGGAAGGGTATTTCATCAAATCTCATGTCTTTGAAACCCATCTGATGACTCCCATATCTATATTTTAATTTGAACATCTCTCTTTAACTCTAGAGTCAAATATCCAACTGCTTATTCTATATCTCCTTCTTGGATATCTAATAGGCACCTAATACTTAACAAGTCCAAAGTAAAACCCATCACAGCCGCTTCCTACCTACCCCCAGCTATTTTTTTCTGCAGGCTTCCCTATCTCAGTAATGATGGCTCCAAATTTCTAGATACCTAGGCCAACAATATTAGATTCATCCTTAATTACTCTCTTTTTGTAATTTTTGCATCAGCAAACTATGTCCCCTCAACCTCTGATATATTTAGAATCAGGGCACTTCTTTCACTTCCAAGGCTATCACCTTGGTCTAAGTGACATCAGCTATCAGCCTTTTCCTGGATTATGGCTAGACTACTAAATGGTCCCTAACTTATCGTCCTGAACCCACCTCTCCCTGACCTGGCTCCCCCACCCCGAACCCCACATATAGTTTCTTGTCACCACAGCAGCCAAAACATAAACCATATCATATCAGTCCTCTGCTTTCACCATTTCACTTGAAGGAAAAACCAGTGTCTTGCAATAGCATACACAATACTCTATGACTTGGTGCTATTAGAATATCTGCCAGAATGGGCCATAAAGAATTCTTTGAAAAGTATTCTTTGGAAATTTTTTTTGTAAGTTAGTCCCTACGTCATTCTGCAAGTTGGAACTCAGAATATGAACCAGTGCTAGAGCTAGAAACCTGGCAATTATGGGCCTATGGACTTGTATTTAAAATTATGGGAGTGATTATGATTACCTTTGTAGAAAAACAAGGCAGAAGACAAGAGGTTTGGCACAGAACTCTGAGAAGCTTCAACTTTTCATGGTCACGTGAATGTTGGAAGGACTAGCTTGGGAGACAGAGAGTAGATGCTAGGGACCAAGAAAAGTAATCAAGAAGAGTGCAATGTCAGGAAAGCTATGGGTTATATAGAAAAATGGGACATATTCTCTAATCTCAAGAAGCTAGTATTCGACTATTATCTGTGAACTAATTCAATGACTGAATTTCTTATTTTTTGTGCTGGTTGTATTCTATAATGATTGATATTTTAAAATATAGTAATAAAAGCTAGCCTATTACTTCTCTATATGTTCTGTGGTAATTACAAGGTCAAGTATTTGCAATAAAAATAATAACATTACACATTGAATGCCTTATCACATTGGACATCTATCTCAGCAGTTTCTACTTCCAGGCTTTTTCATGGCCATTTCTGTGAGAAATTCTTTGAACATGCCTAGTTATTTGGCATTTATGCCTATTTGCAAATAATTTTAATCGTCAGCATTCTTACATTTTCTATTTAGGGAGAAAAAATGATCACAATGTTTAACCTATATAACTTCTGATTTCTTGACCATTGAATTACAGATTTTTACAGTTTTCACAATGTAAGAAATCTTAGGAAATTTTCTATATACTTTAAGGTATAAATGAATGAACACTGGAATTTGACTAAGATCTTTAAAATAGAGTTAATTTTATATATCTCACGTAGTTGTAATGAAAATTAAAAGAGAATGTATTAACAGTATATTTGGTAAAGGATAAAATATTGTATAAGTATAAATTATCCATTCCTCAAATAGATATCGTAATGCGTGTTACGTAGAGCACCCTCTGATGAGCAAAGGGTTATCCAAGGATAAATATGACTAAATCTCTTTCCTCAAGATGTTTTCATTCTAGTATTGGAAGACCAGGGTAACTTTAGCATAAGTAGGAATACACTAAATGCAAAACTCAGATGGCAAACTCCTTAAAGATGGGGACCTCTTCCTGTTCACTATGATTTCTTCACTGCTCAGAAATGATACTTGCCATATAGAATGCACTCAATGCTTATTGAATAAATTGATGAATATAAATAAATAATAGAGGACTCAAAAGAAATAATAGATGAAAGCAGGTTGTAATAAAGCCGTATTCAAATGTAAATAAAAGACAGTATTATGAATTTTCAAAGGAAAGAAAAATCACTTCTGAATAAGGAGAAATAATTAAGCTCCATGGAGAAATGGCATTTGACTAGACTTTATAGACTGGGGAAAATTTGAAACTATGCATTTGAAAAGGTAGTCATGCTGTGGCAAAAAGATAATTTGATTAAAAGTTAAGGCATTTAAAATTAGTCATATTGTATAATTAGAAAAATAACATTGACTAAGTATTGACTAAATAGGAGCTCGCACTCCCACTGGAAAACCTATTAAGAAAAAGGCCATAAACTATGGAGAAATGTTTGCTATTTGTCATCGTGTAAATAACTACCACACTGACTGAAATGTTTAAAGAACTAAATATTTTTCCACAGTTGCAGTCACCCGGTGAGTTGCTAACAGTTAGACAAAGGCAACCTTAAGGAAACATATTTATCACTACACCCCATGCAGTTCTAGCCATAAAGAGTTTAACTCCAAAATGGATATTTCCCTTGAGCTGTAAAATTTTGTTCAGAAAAAAACTCCCTAGGGGTATTAAACTTCCCTTTTTAAAAACTGATTTGAGTTTTACAGTTATTCAATTATGCTGTGGTTCAATAAACTTTTATTAAACCTATGTGTACCTAACACAAGTCCAGGCACTGTGGGGATAAACAAGATAAATTTTTACATTATTACAACAGACACTTAAAATATAAACATTGCATCTACACTTGATGGCAGAGAAACTCAGAGGGACACTTTCTAATTATTTATACAGAAAATATAAAAATTTTCTTTATTACATCCATTTTGATTCCAGTGCCAGAAATATACATAAGTGGCAATTAAGCACAAAATTATGACCTGCATCACAATCCATTTACTTTAAAGATAAATGAGGTAGGAGATATAATCGTACTATATTCAGATCTAGCAATAATCTTCATTGTTTTTCCAGGTTTTGCCAAGAAAGCTTCTTATAAAATTATATTTAATGCATAAGCTTATTGTAGAAAAAGTGAAAACTACAGATGACTATAAATCATAACATAAATTACCATGGGTCCAGTTTCACAAAAACAACACTGTTACTATCTTGTTAGATTTTCTCTTAATAAGTTTAGCATTTAACATATTTGAAAAATGGAAATAAGAAAATAAACTAGCTTTGTTTTCAATATTTCTTTTTTGCATGATATGAAGAGAAAGGTGAAGCCCTTCCTCACAAGCTCTAGTTCATCTTCAGAAGTCACACCCCTCCACCCCCCGCTTTTATAGATGGTTATAGCATTCCTGCCTTTTCCCTGGATTTACCCATCTCTCTCTCCTTCTCATTTTCTGGTCAGGGAACTAAGATCCCACATGCTGTGCAGCGTGGCCCCCCCAAAATAAAAGGCTTCTAGGCATTCAAAAATATTCCTATCAGGCTTGACATTCCAAGGGCTTAGAGATTATCTCCCAGAAGCAAAGTTTAAATTCTTTACTATACAATATCTCATTTTACTCTGTGATTGATTCTTCTCTTCCATATGTTATAACCCAGAAAAATTACTCATCTATGATTGTGAAAATTAGTTATCTAGCCAATGTGCAACATGTCTGGTGATAGTAAACTACCTCTAAGGTAGATCCATTTCATTTTTGGGAAAATGTATTATTATTTATATTGAGACTTCATATAACATACGATGCACATTCTTTTATTAATATCTACCACAGAACTTTGCATGTAATGATTGTTAATTAAAATTATGTTAAATGAATAAGAGCACATATTGTATTTTTGCTGTGCCATGAACCAAAGTAGAATTTTACATATGACTGCAACTAGACATACATAACACCATGTGAGATAAAAAGGGATGGCCACCGAAATCAGAAAATGAAGAATGCAAGAACTTCTCTTATTAAGAAGAGAGAGAGAAATCTTCACAGAAGTAGGATATTTTCCTGGTAGGTACATATCAGCTTATATGAACAGCATACTATAAAATGTGTTCCACTGATAGAAAAGTAATAAATCCAGAGTAAGTCAAGCAAAATAAGATTGTGTGATCTCATGATGTCTTCAAGGCAGAGAAGGATATATGATGGATAGCTGACCTTTCAAATATAAGGTAAAGAGAATGTACTTCTTATTGGTATTTTGGTCTATGATTAAGCTTACTGAAAATTTTTTGTCTCTGTAAGCCCAATTCATAGAGGATAAAATTGAGATTGTAAAAACCATCTTTACCTTAACTAATACATTCACCTCTCTCCACAGGCCAGTTGAAAAGCTCTAAAGTATTTTGAGCATTGAGATGGTAAGCTTGTCATCAGGCTGCCACAATGCACTTCATTCTCCATTTTAGTTCACTTAGTAGATTCAACACTGAAGCTAAGCAGTACATCTACAGAATACTTGCAGAAAGTTACCAATATTAAACTGATTCCTTGTTTTTGAGTTTTCCTCATTTCCATTGTCTTTCAGAAGTTAATTTTGCTCCACACTTTTAATGTCCTGGAATCTTAGTCTTAGGAATTTTCATGTTTTATTACATTGTCATTTGAGTGAGAGGGTAAATTTGGAGCTCAGGCTAAATCAAATCTAAGTGATGACCATGTATATCCCACATGTATGTCATCCCCTTATAAACCTACCTGTCCCATGTAAGAGACATATGAATTAGATGGATTATATTCAAGACAAATTTCATGTAAATTAGACATGGATGGTTATATTTATCTGCTTTAACAACCTATGATTTTTAATCATTAATCAATTTAATAGACTATGATCTATTTTATTATTTTTTGTGGCCTCTGTACACAGCTTTAGAGATTAGGTATGATTAAATAAATGGATCATATCTTATGTTACAGATTGACTAAACTAGTTTGTCAGTGCTCTGGGTCTCAAAATAAAGCAGGGGTTTAAATTATTTAGTGATTTTGATCCACGTGTATTGACTAAACACAGCTTATGGTCATGACAGGGAAGAATAGTTAATACAATAATGAATTGCATTTAAAAATATGTATTCATTTATTTTTAAAAAATTAAAGATATTTATGTACTTTTTTCATTTTTTTACTGTGGTAAAATATATATATAACACAATATACAATCTAACTCTTTTTAAGTGTATAGTTCAGTAGTATTAAGTACATTCATGTTGTTGTACAACCTCACCACCCCTGATCTCCAGAACTCTTCATTTTTCACCACTGAAACTCGATACCCATTAAAAATTAACTCCCCATTCCCCTCTCCCCCCAGCCCCTGGCAACTACCATTCTACTCTCTGTCTCTATGATTTTGACTATTCTAGCTACTTCACATAAGTGGAATCATACAGTATTTGTCATTTTAGGGCTGGCTTATCTCACTTAGCATAATGTTCCTCAAGATTCATTCATGTTGTAGCATATGTTAGAATTTCCTTCACTTTTTTAAAAGTCTGCATAATATTCCTTTGCTTGTATATACCACATTTTACTTACCCATTCTTATGTGGATGGACACTTGTGTTGCTTTCACATTTTATCTATTGTGAAAGATGCTGCTATGAACTTGGGTATATAAATATGTCTTCAAGCTTCTGCTTTGAATCTTTTGGATATGTACCCAGAAATGTAATTGCTGAGACATATGGTAATCCTTTTTTAATTTTTTGAGGATCACCATACTGTTTTGCACAGTGGCTGTGCCATTTTACATTCCTACCAGCAGTGCACAAGGGTTCTAATATCTCCATATCCTCACCAAAACTTGTTATTTTCACTTTTTGTTAGTAGTCATCCTAACAGGTGTGATGCGGTTCATGTAGGCAGTTTAAAAAAATTATTTTTGCGTATGATGAAAAAACAACTCTTTCCTTACTCAACTTCCCCAAATTTCACTTCCTAGAAGAAATTTCTGTCAATATTTATCAAAAAATTTTTTTGAATTTTCAGTTAGACATCTTTGCTTCCTACAATGAAATAGGAGGATTTGTTTTTTCCCTTATTACAGACACACACACACTCATACTATCCCTTTGCCCTTTTTCCAATTAAGTTTATATCCTCAATTTTGTTTACAGCAATAGGCAAAGTTTACATTATTAATACTATGTAAATATTTTCACAGCTGAGTCAGGTAACAGACTAGGATTTTATGTGGCCCTCCCTATCCTCAGGTTCTGCTCCTGCGGATATAAGGGACTTGAGCATCCATGGATTTTAGTTTGTGCTAAACTAAACCAGTCCCCTGTGGACTTGGAGGGACCACTGTATTTTATTTCTCATGCAAACTTTTGATTTCCTTGGAATTAATAACTGGGCCAATTTTGTTTTTTTCATTTCATAAGAATTTGTTCTAATTCATTCTCAAACTTACACAGAAACATAAATCTCTAAGAAAAATTTGGTGAGTGCCTGCTAGATTGCTAGGGATTTCTCTGAGAATCTGCAATATAACAGATATAACACTATCCCATAAAAAGCTCCCTGACCATTTGGAGCTTATTTTCTGTCTGGTGAGACAGATAATAAACAATATTATAATAAATAAATGTACTACCAATAATGTTAGAAGGGCTGGAAGCTATGGGGAAAAAAAGTAAGTATAGTGGGTAGAATGCAGTTTTCATTATTAACAGGGAGTTGGGACAGACCTCCTTGGAAAGGCAACATTTGAGAAGACATTAAAGGAGTATGGGCTTGGAAGTAGTGCAGTAAGGAAGCATGCCTGGCATGTTGGAGAGACGTGTGTAGCAAGAACTGAGGGAGTGAGGAGGTGAGGGGTAGGAGATGAAGTTAGGAAATGGGGCCCACTTAAGACTTTGTGTTTTATTCCAAGGGAAAGAAGTTTTTAGGGCTTGAGCAGAGAAGTGATAATCTGACCTTTGTTTTAAAAGGATCTTCTTGGCTGCTGTGTTGAGAATAATGGGTACTATTTGGAGGGGAGGGCAGAGGAGGAAAGGGTAGAACAGGAAGAAAAGTTAAGAGGCAGTTACAAAGAGTCAGGTGAGATTCTTGGTGGTTCTGTGGTTCACACACATCAGGAACTCTAGGGGTTTTGTGTTTTTCTTTAACCATTATTGGCAGCATTCCTGGCCTTCATTCAGCAGTCTGAATGGATTGCTTAATATATGCGTTCTTACTGGAATCTCTGTTCACCATCATCAGCAGGATACCCTTTGCCTGCAATGGACATCCTGTTTACTATCCAAAGTCTTCCTCTTCCTTGATGACTGCTTCATTTCAGTGAAGCAAATATTTTAGTAGGCTTTTGAGAAAGGGGGCAAGGAAAGTCATTTTTTTAAGTCCTTGAAAGTCTGAAAATGTTTTTATTGCAGTCTCACATTCGATAGCTACCTTGACTGAGTAAATAATTCTAAGTAGAAAATTAACTCCCTTTAGAATTTTGAAGAAATTGTTCCTTTGCCTTCTGACTTCCAATGTTGAATTTTTGTATCATAGCAATGGGACCTTGGTTTGACTCTTTTTTTTCCCCCCTCTTCTTTCGTACAGTACTTTTCAAGACTGGAAGCAAATGTTTAATCTCTGGGACATCTTTTAGTATTATTTATTATTTAATAATTCCCATCTCTATGTTTTCCCATTTCTTTCTGTTTGGAACTTCTATTATTTAGATATTAGACCTCCTCTACCTTTGTAATGTTTTTCTTCCTATTTCATAACTATTTATTTGTTTCATATTTTGAGAAATCTCTTCAACTTTCTTTCTAGTCCTTCAATTGAATTTTTCCTTTTTGCTATTATGTCATGTTAATTTCTAAAATTTCCTTTCTCTGAATATTCCTCTTCCATTATATCCTATTTATTACCAGGTCCTTAACACTGCCCTGAAATCACACTAGATACATCCTAATCCATTCACTTTTTCTCATAGATGATGAATGAATTCTTCAATCCCTTACACATATTTCCAAGATGCTCTCATGCTCATGCTCAACTGAAGACTTTGTTTCCTTTTTCATTGAGGATAATTTTTTTTTTTTTAGTTTAAAGACTTTTACAAACTCATACTTAGCACCACATTTACTCAGATACTACAATCTGGTCCCATATGTTTTGCCTCTCATCTGTGCTATGGATGAATTACCCATGCTTCTGTCAAAGACTCCAATATCCTCTCACATACTCAAAGACACCATTCTGGCAATTCTCCAGTCTTTTGCCTATATCAATTTTTCATTCTCTACAGGATTATTATTATCAACGTATTACCACACTATAATTTACCCCATCTTAAAAACTCTGGCTTGACCCTACTTTCTCCTCCACCTGACTGATCATTTTCTCTGACTTTACAGAAAAACTTCTTGGAAAAATTGTCTACACTCATTGCTCCATTTTCCCTTATCTCATTCTCCCTTAAACCCATGCAAATTCAGTCTTTATTGCTAATAGGTCACTTTGTGCACTTGTTACCACTGCTCTTGTCAAGTTGTCAATGGTCTATTTTTTGAT
This sequence comes from Balaenoptera borealis, assembly GCF_965194805.1. NCBI lineage: Eukaryota > Metazoa > Chordata > Mammalia > Artiodactyla > Balaenopteridae > Balaenoptera > Balaenoptera borealis. Next base: position 130,561,150 of record NC_138860.1, read on the forward strand.
AATCTCAATGGTCAGTAATTAGTATCTTTTAATGTGCAATATTAGTTATCTTATTTATGGTCTGCCTTGCCCAACAAAATTTAAATTCCATGAGGGAAGAATACTGGTCTGTTATGTTCACTGACTTAGAAGAATACTTGTCATCATCTTTCAGTTAATATTTGTTAAAATGATTGGATACACTACCTTCTCTTATATCTCTGTGGATATTCATTATAAATTTTGGAAATTTTATTCTTATCCCTGCCTTGTTTCATTTTTTTCTAAGCTGTTTACATGTTTAATAATTAATTAATTAATTAATTAATTACTTAATTTTTGGCTGCATTGGGTCCTCGTTGCTGCACATGGGCTTCCTCTAGTTGTGGAGAACAGGGGCTTCTCTTGTTGTGGAGCAAGGGCTCTAGGTGTGTGGGTCTCAGTAGATGTGGTACATGGGCTCAGTAATTGTGGCTCGTGGGCTCTAGAGTGCAGGCTCAGTAGTTGTGGTGCACGGGTTTAGTTGCTCCACAGCATGTGGGATCTTCCCAGACTAGGGTTCGAACCTGTGTCCCCTGCATTGGCAGATGGATTCTTAACCACTGCGCCACCAGGGAAGCCCAAAGCTGTTTACCTATTATTTTACTAATTGTTAATTAATTAATTAATTAATTAGTTTATTTATCCATTTGTTTCATGCCTTTCGTGTGGAATGTTTTTTTTCAAAAGTTTCATGATCCCTGATTCTCAATTGGATACAATTAAAAGGCAAATTACTAAAAACCTTACTGACTTGGAAATGTTGAAATGTTACCAAGTAGCTCTATTTAGACCATTCCTCCCACAGCAAAATAGAAACTGGAGGGACGTTTACATTTGACAGAAAAGAAAGGCTTTGAGTGAAGAAGTTCTCACATTCTTACTGTTTCTTTTTTCTTTTTTTTTTTTCTGGTTGAGCTCTGATCTGTGCATGCATAAAAAAGACTCCAAGCAGCCCAGAAAAGGTTAAAATAGGTAAATAGAGACCAAGTTTGTAATATGAGTCCATCTAAGTTAATTGCATTCTAAAAGAAAACAAAACAAAAATCAACATTACTCAGAGGAATAGAAAAGAATCCAGAGCTTCTTCAACACAACACTCACCATGTCCAGGACATAATCACAAATTACTAGATTTATTAAGAAATAATAAATACAACAAATCTTCCAAACAAAAGGTAATCAATAAAGACCAACCACTAGATGGCAAATCTAAGAGAAAAGCACTTTAAAGAAGCTATTATTACTGTATTCAGTGTTATAAAGCAAAGCATACTTAAAATCAAGGAACAAATATGAAATCTCTATAGAAACTATAAAGAAACTATAAAGAAGATTCAATTTGAAGTTCAACAATTGAAAAGTAAATGAAATAAAAAAAATACCTGGATAGGCTTAACAGAAGAAATATAAATTAAATTATCTAATTTGCAGAACACAGAAAAAAAGTTTTGACCCCATAAATGAATGGAGCATAAAGTATCTGGTAATATCAAAATTTCTAATACATAAGCATCTGAAGCCCCAGAATCAGAGGAAGGAAAAAAGGAACAGAAAAAATATTTGAAAAAACAATTGCCAAAAATTTCCCAAATTTAGTAAAGGTCATAGATTTACAGATTCAAAATGTCACTGGCTCTAAGGCATAATAAATACAAAGTAAATTACATGTTAGTCAAAGAAAGACAATCAAAGAAAAAGACAGAGGAAAAGCATACATTAGAACAGGGGACAACAATCTCAAATCCATGTATTTCTTGTCAGAATCAATGGAGGTCAAAGTAGTGGAACTGATCTTGACAGTGGAACATCTTGAGGGCTAAAAGAAAAAAAAGTCTATATTTGAAGATAATATCCTTTAACCGTAAAAGCATAATAAGGCATATTTAAATAAACAAACCTAAGGAAATGAATTGCCAGCAGACTTGCATTAAAAGAGAATTCTTTTATCTAAAGGAATATGATTCCAGATGGAAGTATGTACCTTCAGAAAGGAATGAAGTGCTCCAGAAATTATAATTATGGATATAAAATTATGAATTTAAAATTATATTTATACTTATAAATATAAAATATTTTTCTTAATTTAAAATACATATGACTGTTTAAATAAAGCATATAACTTATATTAAGCAGTTTAAAACATATGTAGACATAAATGAAACTATAGCATAAATGATGTGGGGAGTGGTAAATGGAACTGCTTGTGAAATTCTTGCAATTTGCATTAAGCAGTGCAATATCAACTCAAGTAGACTGTGAAAAGTTGTATGTTGTAACCCTAGAGCAAACACTAAAGAAAAAATAATGCAAAATGTTTTAACAAAAAAGCCAATAGATAAATTATAATGAAATTCTTTGTTTTTTTTTTAGGAATTTTTCTGGTGGGAACCAGAAAACCTGCTAGACAAATTCTATAAGAGCTGTAACACTTATAATGAAATTCTTAAAAAAAAAATAGTCATTTACCTTAAAAGAAGACAGGAAAAGAGGAAAAAGTACAGAAGGGAAAAACAGGAAACAAATGATAAACATAAATCTAGTCATATCACTAATTCCATTAAATGTAAATAGAATAAAAGACAGATATTGACAGAATAAATAAAAATCTAATGGAAAGCTCAGTTTATATGGGCTGGACTCCTTGATTTGTGGGATTCATTACAAAGTGAAATGGCTGTAGGTCTTTACTTTTTTCTTAGGTCCTTATTTTCCTAGGTAAGAACCATCTTTCTCCTTTATTAGAGGTAGAATGCTAACTTACTGTTTGTTGAATGAGGTCTAACAGTCTCATTATTCAGTAGGTATTCTTTTACTTAATTCTGCTGTTTTCAATATAGCATCTCTCCATCACTTGAGTCTGTTGTTGCCCTTGGTTCCGCATTGTCTCTGAAAGAATCTCTTCAAATAGTAAACCTCTGATCTTCTGGAAGAATAGGTGTGGGTATAATGTTCAGCCGGACAATTTGAAAAATGCCTATCTTGAATAGGCTTATCTTTTTTAGAGGTAAAGGACATAAAGACATATTTGAGTAATACAGATAGTAGTCTTAATAATCATGCTATGAAATGAGAAGCAGCCCTTTTAGGAAAGGGCCAGTGGAAGAAATTTCTGACTTCGTATTGCCATGTGGTGAGAATTATGTATGCTAAACCTCCTAGAACTCCTCAACACTCTCAGCTCATTCCTCTCCCCACTTCTCCGAGGTGGTCTAATTGTTAAACTTGAAGAAAAAGACATGTTCACTTCATTCCTTCCGCTTTTTTCTCTTTCAGGACCTCTGAATCTGCAATGTGGGTGTATTTGATCTGTTTCCTTTCATGCAGGCAACATAAGAGGACAGCTTCTGTCTTAGGGGAATCTGTGTTGTCTGTGCCACTGTGTGCAACTGCGTAATTAAGACGGGGGTGATGGTTGCAGATCTAGAGCCATAGTCTCCAAATAGCTTTAGCAATATAGAAAAGATGGTAATTTCTTCTCCATCTGTCTATATTTGGGTCTTAGCTCTCAAGCTGTTTTGATTAAGAAGGGAAAAAGAATACTATGTATTGCCCCTTAAAATCCCAATAGGAAACACTTTGTGTTTGCCTCTGAAATGTAAATAATATTATAGTTTATTAATTTGCTGCTTGTTCTAATCAGGCTATTTTTGAAATAGTCATTGTATTAGCAAAACATAAATTGTCATTTTTCTGAGGTTTATCTTATTTGCTTATTTTGTATTTATAAAAATACCTGTAAATGGGATATCACTACACTTTTAGTAGAATGACTAAAATTAAGAAGACTGATAATGTCAAGAAATGACATGAGGATGGTGTAAGTGAAATTTTTATATGTTGGTGGTGGGAGCATAAATTGGCAAAACTACTTGGGAAAATTGCCTTGCAATACCTAAAACAGTGGATCATATGTTTATCCTATGGCCCGGAAATTGCACTTCCAGACTTATTTCCAAGAGAAATAAGTGCATTTGTCCACCAAAAACATGTACAAGAACATTCAAGACTACTTTTTTCTTAGTAGCCATAAATAAATTGCAAATAACAAATGTCCAATGTCAGCAAAATTGACAAAGTATAGTATATTAATAAAATGGAACACTATGGAGCAATGAAATGAATAAATTACCAACACATGTAACAAGGTGAATCTCATAGACATTATATTGAACAAAAGAGACCCCGTATAAAAGAGTACATATCATATAATTCTATTTGTAGGAGGTTCTAGAATAAGAAAAACTAATCTATTGTAAAAGAAGTCAGTACAGTAGCTTCCTTTGCAGGTGAGTAAGTAATGAGTAGGATACCAGGATACTAGGAAACATTTTGAGGCACTAGAAATATTCTAAGTCTTGATCAAGATAATGATTACTTTAATTTATGCTATACCTCAAAAAAGTCAACATTTTATATATTCATTAAAAAAATTATCTTTAAAAACTTGATTCCTAAAAGACAATTGAATGTAGTGAACACAATCATATTTTGATGACCAGGTAAAAATTCATATTCTCATATGTATTCACAACACATAGATAATAAATATTTATTTATTAAGAGTTAATGGATAAACTTGACTTTCAACAATTATTATTTATATTCTACCAATAGTAACAATAATTTCTCAAATCTGAAATTTGATGAGTCAATATTTAATTAGGAAGTTATATTGTAATTGCCCTTTTCTAAGGACCAAGAAGCATTATTTCTACAGAATTACTTAACTATAGAAGTTAGAGTAAAAACAGTGTAATGAAAAAATTGTTTAATCATTCCTCTTTTAATCATTATTTAAGTCATAGCACGTGCACTTGGTATTAGGTATTAACATAAGCTTATACATGAGAAGGAAATTAGTTTATTGATTTAATAATTATATACTAATATCTATTATATGCAGTTGAATTATAATCATATGGATCGAGCTTGCCACATCATGCCTTAGTTCAAAATGATATCATTATAGCCCTTATATGAGAGACAAAGAGAATGTGTAGCTGTTTCCATTTATAACAAAACAAGACTAATTCCATCAAATTGTCAGTTGTTATGCAACTTCATTAAAATCTGCCATCATCAATTGTTTGTAATCTACTTAGAGTTTGGTTTTGTCTCAAATTCTTATATAAAACTTTTAGCCACGTCTTGTAAATTAATAATTTGAAAACTAGAGGCTGTCTTTTTCATTTATCTTTTGTTTGTTTTTGATGGGCTGGGCAGTAAAACCAAAGGAACTGTGACTGAATGAGACAAAGTCTTCAACTTTGTGAAAAGACATGGTTAGATTAATACTTACTTCTCTTATTAATCATTTTATTTAGGCTTTTGAATATAAGGGCTTATACAATTTAAGAAAATGCAGTCTTCGTGACATTAGTTGATGATAAGAATACCATGTCTTTTTTTTTTTAAAGAAATATACTTACTTGGCCTTTTTCTAACATCTGAAAAAAAAATAGATTCATCATTTCTTGTGTTTAAAAAAAAGTGGAAAATTGAATTATCTGGTTAGCTTATCATGCCCCTGCACTTTAGAAAAAATGCAACAAGTGTTCCATTTCATGGCAATCATTTGATAAACATGGCTAAACTTTCATTCTCTGTGAAGAAAATGACAGCAATACATTTATAAATGGATGAATAAGATAGCTTTAAAAGAAACTATGATAAGTCCTTTCAATCTTTCAATTGAATTTATAAAAATATTTCTACTTTTTTCCATTATGTAGTGACATGGTGACTTGAAATGAGTGTAAATGAGTTACTTTTTTTTTCACTCATAATATTTATTAAAGTCAGTAATTCTAAAGCACCAACTTTCCTAAATCACCTGAAAAGAAGGCAGCAATGAGCAAAGTACATGCCTTGCCTTCAAAGACCTTCCAGTTTAATGGTGAAGACAAAGTAGTTACAGTGTGACCGTGTGTAAGCAAACCACAGGGCTAATGTGAAACATCTACCTCAGTCACACAAAATACATAGTTGAGGATCATGGACCCAATTAATCTTTAAGCTCTCAAAGTTGTTACATTGATCAAAGGCAATATTTGATATAATATGCTATGTAGTTGGTTTCAAAATGATAGATTCCTTAAAAGTAAAGATGTTGCTAGAATAGATTCATTGACATTGGATCATACTTTATCTCACCCTGTACGTTCCTTGGTTTCTGACATTTTCCTATCTTCTGAAAATTCTGTTCTATTTACATGAGTTTATCTTATAGTTCATTCTTTTTCTAAAACACCTCATCTAATCTACGACCTTAAACAACTCCATAAGATCACTTTAAACTTTCTCAAGTAGAAGATGACCATCCTCCTCTTCCTTTCATTCCACACTTTCTTCTCCCCAAAATATTTCTGGGTGCAACAAAAAGTCAGTTGTTTTTTGACATGCTGTCAGTATTTAATTTTTAATTAAATTTAATTTTTTCCTAAGTAACTAGTACTCTGTAAATGTATTTCATAAGACTATCTCCCCCCTCCTACTTTCCATCTTCTTAGCTCATGTACACAGATGCCTAAGGTATTCATTTTCCTTTGATGAGGACTTTGGCACATATTTCAAAATCTCCCTCTACGCCAATTACTGTTATCATCTTGGACTATTTTTAAATCTATCTATGTGAGTCGTCAAATCCATTTTTTAAACCAATACGTAATATTTATGTACGGAGCACTGTGTATATCATTAGAAATACAAAGTTGATTATTTCAGAGCCTCCAGCATTAAGGAGCTCATATTGTGAGACAGACAAGTGAACCAAAGAGTTATGGTACAATCTTTCATGAAATGTAAAAGAATTTTGTTTAAAGGCCTGTGGAAAGAAATTATAAATAATTCTTACTTACTAAAGTAAGACATATGCCATTTTACAACCTTGACTCCAATCTAGCCTGTTAATCTGATATCCATATCTTCACTCTCTATTTCTTTGTTTCTCCCCTTACCACCCACCAGAACTCCAGATTTTATCCTTATTGAACTACTTTCCATTCTTTAAACTTGCCATGCCTTTTGGAATTCTGTGATGTTTTTCATATGGTTCCATCTGTCTGAAATATCTACTACCCTTCTTGGTCATCTGTCAAACTCCTGTTCATACATTTTAGCTTAAAAATTAACTACCGGATGAAAACTTCCCTGATACTGCGAAAAACGTTGAAATACCAGCTCTTCTGTTCTCCCATGCCCTTTGTATGTACCTGTCATCATATTTTATATTAATTTAAAGTGTCATCTCTTTAACATGTCTGTGAGCTCCTAGAAGGTAAAGACTGACTATATATATTTAGTACCTGGCACATAATAAGTGATCAAAAGTTTTTTTTATGAAATAAAGATTGACACATAAAAGAGGGAAGATGCTAGAGAAATTCACATCAAAGAAGAGGTTTTTTTTATTCTTATGGTGTTCCTTAGATACAACTTTCCTGTTAATAACTGATTAATTTTTAAGTGTAATGAAAATTGCCTTTAAGGTCTCTGAATCGTCTAGACATCTTTATTAGTCTGGTAAGCCAACTTCTCTCAGAAGCAAGCCTCAAATTAGAGTGCTTAACACAATAAATTTTATTTTTTTGTTCATATAAATTCCAATTCCGATGTTCCCATTAGGTAGTTTCACAGGGTAGCCCTGTTCCATGTGGTGTCTCTCACAAATTCAGTCTCCATGCAGCTTACGAATTTGCCATCTGTAAAATAAGGTTTCTAAATGTGTTGAAAAGGGAAGAACAGCTCCTCTTCCGTTTTCTTTCTGGCTAATCTCTCAGCCAGGAACTGACACATATCAATTCTGCTCATGTTTCATTGGCTAGAATTAGTTGCTTGGCACTATCTAGATACAAAGGGCTGGGAGATACTTCCAGGTACGTCTTATACTATAGAGATTATGGATATTGGTGGTCCATTAGCCCTCTGTGTCACACAAGTGAACTGGCTTAAATACCTGTAAATAGTAGTTATTATCCTGAAGCTAGGATCTGATTATTGAAGAGAATTTGAACCCACCAAAAATGCATCTGTAGATGACTAAAGAAGAGGCATAATTAACTATGGATTGAATAAACTATTCCTTCCAAAAGTGTTCTCTTTAATTTGGGTAGGACTTTAAAATTTATAATAGACCACTTAATAGATCTAGAAAATCCACAATTATGTCTGGTTCCCTGAATTTTATTGTTGTTTTAGAGGAAATATGTTTTAAGTCATGGTCCAGCATAAAAAATATAGGTTTTATTTAAAGTTTAGAAAATTAGTACAAGACATTGGAATTTTGTCTTGCCCTTAATCCAAGACAAAGTATCTGTGAAAAGCTGATTTCATCTGCAATTGCTCCTCACATGTGATTTCTGTTCTTCTGTGACAAATGGGCTCACAATTCTGGCTCAGTTATAGTCAAATACGAGTCTGAGTGTTTTGTTTTTGAACCCAAACATGCACCGACACAGCGTCTAGAGTTTAAGAGAACTAACCCATGTTATTATTTTTGCCAAATAATTTATTGATTGATGTCTACATGCCAAGAAATTACAAGGCACTAGACGTTTGCAAAATCTCTGTTAGATGAAATTATATGAGGTTATTTCCTGTAGGATATACCAAAAAACCCTTTTATATGCTAATATTAATCTTACTACCACTATGTTTGCCTACCACTACAATTTGAATATATGATAACCATTTTATCTCTTCACTTGACAGATGTTTGTCGTGTATTTGTTTCATGTGCTAATCTCAGTACCAGGTATGAAGAATACAAAGATTAATAAAACTTTTTGTAAATTTCCAAGATGCAGTGTTTCCCAAAATTAATTGACACAGTCCCTTTTTAAAAAACCTGTTTTAACTTACCAGCACTCCAAGGAGCATTAGTATTACTCAGAACACTCTTTAGGAAATATCATCTTTATATATAATGCAACAGATACAATTGAAGGAATCTTACCCTATATAATAAGATAAGAATGGGTTTCAGAATGTGACACAATTGAGTTTGGATTCTTCCTTTGCCATGTTATATCTGCCTAATTTAAAGTGAATTTCCTAATCTCTCTGGACATCATATTCCCAAACCATAAAGTAAAATTGTTGTTACAATTAGTTAAGGAACATGTAAGAAACAATTGTGCAGAACACAAAGTACAGCGGTTCCTTAATAAATGTTAATTTAACTATTTTCATTTCAACTTTTACTTTTTTTTCAAATCAAAATAAGAAAGGTTTAAAGACTCTAGGTCTTGATGTCAGTCACTAGATTACAGACAGCATCTCTAGCTCTCAAGGTACAAAAACATATACCTGTGTCCACCCAGTAAGAACAGTAGGTCACCTGGAAGACATGAACGTGTACCTTTGATGCTTCACAATATGAATTATAAGGAAGCAGCCGTTCTAAGTTGTCAAAAACATTTCCATCACTTTCACATATCATTCCAAAAGCTTAATAATGTAAAGGAACATTGTAGTTTATTTCCTGAGAAAATTGCCTGTACCTTGCAACAGTGGAAAATATCATGCTCAGAGATCATACATAATATTTTGTTTACTTAGCCCAACAGTAGAACAGTTTACTGGGGAGAAAAATATTGGTTGAATATTCAGTTTTGCATCTTACAAAAATAATAGCTGGTGAAGTGATGGTCTTTTTTCCGTCTATTCTATCTTTCATCTTTTTATTCATACATTCTTCCACTTATTCAATAAATATTTGTTGAGTATCTATTGTTTTCTGGAAATTTTACTAGGCATTAGTAGTCAGTAAAAAGCAAAAATATGTATGGTTCTCACCCTTGTGGAACTTAAATTTATTCTACCAAATTTAACTAATAGTGATATATAACATTGTTGATCTTAATTCTTACAGCAGTTCTATAAGATAGGCACTATTATTATCTCTATTTTATGAGTCTACTTTAGTACAAAGGGGTTATGATGAGGTCACAGAGTTACCAAGTGCTGGAACCCAGGCAGTTTGATTCTAGAGTCTGCATGCTTAAGCACCATGATACATTGCAACTACTGTAGTGGCTTTCATCTGTACAAAGAGACATCAATACAGGGTTCAATGAAAGCAACCTGGAGATTTTTAATCTTATCTGGCAGATGCATATTAACCAATTATTGATGATGATAAATATTTGGGTGAACAGATTTTTAAAAATTCAAGTAATAATAAAGAGTCCTATTTTTAAAGAGCCATCTAATAGAAATATGACAGTGCACTTTTATAGGGTACTGAGTTTTAGGTTTTATGGGCTTTTCTTCAAAGTTAGGAGTATGAATTTCAAGAAATAAACTCATATAAAATAGTTTTAGTTATACTACGTTAAATATGTTGGGTTGCTCTGTTTCACTTAGCTCCAACTGTGACATTATATTTTCAAAACCATTGCTGTGCCATCATTTTTTACTATCCCCTCGAAAGTTCCTAGAAGTTGATATGTTTCCAATATGACAGATGCAGTGAAATGACTAACTATTTTAGGAGAAAACTATTATAAATACATAGAAAGATGAGCAGTTCATTTTGTATTTTATTTGCTACTTCATACAGGTTATAACACTAGTGTATAGGATATGATTGGTTATTTTCAAGGACAGAGAAAATATTCTCTATTTAATGGGTTTGATTTTTTTACTTCTTTTAGTTCCATTGTTTTAACAAAAAAAATTGTGTATTTTAGAAAACAAATATACTTCAAGAAACAATTCTTGCTTTAAGAAATGTATTATTTATTTTGAGACTCAAATAGTAATAACATAAATCATTACTCTATTGCCAGCATGGAAAATATTAAAGTCTGATTTACATTTACTTTCATAAAGCATCCTCCCCTCCCTTTTATGTTTTCAATAACTACTTGTGGAACTCTAAGATGTAATCAAGGGAATTGAAGATAGCATTGAAATGTTATTAGATATACAAAAACATTTTCACTACTCTGAAGTTGATAGTTTAACCCTCCCTAATAAATACTCTATTTTTGCCATGTATTTTACCAAACATTTTTTTGTTGTTGTTGTTTCCATGAAGTAGAACATCACTGTAATAAAATTTCCAGAATTTTTACTCATTGTTACAAAAAATAAGAATACAGACAACAAAAGCCAAACATGTCCCCTAGTGTATAATTGTCATAGGATTATTTCTCCCTTCTTGACTAAATATTCCAGGGTACTGGTAAGGGAAGATTTGGCATTTTACAGGCAATATTTTATTTTCTGTGTAGATAAACTGTAAATATTAAATTGACTCCAGACAAACATTTATTTGGACTTTTGGTATTATTTTAATAAATATAGGATATTTTTCTTCAATTTATTTTGCATAGTGTCAGGGAGTAAGAAATTTTCCTCTGCCCTTCTAGGTTCTTCTGGCTGGTCCAAGAATTAAATTGACATGAGACAGATTAGCAAGAGAAAATTAAACAAAAATTTAAAAACATATAAACATGGGAGAGACCCAAGAAAACTGAGTAACTTGTCAAAATGGCTGAAACCCTCACCTTAAATATCATTTTCAGCTAAAGACAAAAGAAGATGTTGGGATTAGTGGTTTGTGACCTCAAAAGGGAGGAAGGCAATTGACATGGAGATGGAAAAGCAAATGCTTTGTAAACAAATGTTTTCTGGGCCATGAAGAGACAGTAGGACACAGAGAAAAATTTTAACAAACAGACTTTACTAGGTTCCTCCCTGTCTATACACCTAATTTGTACAATAGTTACAAATGGTGATAGCTCCCTTCCTGGAACAGGTCCTTTACCAATATTCCTTAGGCAGTTAGGGGGAAGGTCAAAGTTTCTTCCTGAGTCTTTTGGACCTTGATTGTTTTCAGTTTGAAATAATCTACATGCCAAAGAGACATTCTGAGGTAACAAATTTTGTCCCCTACAATAACATAAATATATTTTATTTAACTTACATGGAGCATTTACAAGTCTTGTAGCCTCTTTCTGCCTTGGTTTGCTTAGCTTGAAAAAGGGAAGGTAATGCCTAAATTTTATATGTTAATAATTAGAAATAGTTTGAGGAAAGTGCCTGGAATATAGTAGGCGCTCAATAAATAGTAGCTAAATTTAAAATGCCAAAAGTTCTTTGAGTCAGATTTTAGTGAAAAATTATATATAGCATAATGGATTCTTAAGACATATGTGGCAATAATTTTTATCCTACTGGATATCCATAGTTATTTAGTTAATTGTGCCAAAATTGCTTTCCCAAGTACATCCTCAGTACTCTTTGAGCTGTTTTATCTGAGTATTTAGTCACCACCAAATGATGCTCTTATGTTTTAGTGGCTTTTAACTGTCTTTTGGCAGTTAAGAAGTTTTGTTCTTCCTTTCTTCTTTTCTATTATTCATTCATTTGTTCATTCATTCTTTCATTCATTCATCTCATCTTTTGCATCCATTCACTCATACTTCCTTCACTTAATAAAACTTTACTGAGAAACAGTTATGTACAATAAAAAACATTAACGTTGCCCTGCCCTTGAAGAGCTCATAGAGAACTCAAATTACTTTTGGCTTTTATTCAGCAAACATTTATTGGGTGCAAATCTTGTGTCAGGCTCTTTTTAATTTAATTTTATTTTATTTTATTTTATTTTTTATTGAAGTATAGCTGCTTTACAATGTTGTGTCAGTTTCTGCTATGCAATGAAGTGAATCAGCTATATGTATGCATATATCCTCTCCCTCTTGGACCTACCTCCCACCCCCCCATCCCACCCATCTATGTCATCATGCAGCACTGAGCTGAGCTCCCTGTACTATACAGTAGGTTCCCACTAGCTATCTATTTTACACATGGTAGTGTATTTATGTCATACTTAATCTCCCACTGTGTCTACAGGTCAGTTCTCTAAGTGTTGTGAACATAGGTGAGGAAGAAGAAAAGTACCCTCCTTTCTTGGAGCTTATATTGTCATAGAAAAAAAAAAAAACAACAAGTATATTGAATAAATAGAATAAAATTTTATACTAGCACTAATAGAGTGTATAAAAGGCAGCATAGGGGACATAGTTACTCTAACTGAGCAAAACCTTTCCTCATGATCAGAGCTACATACCTTACAGAATCCATTTTTGTAAGCTGTATTTTTTTCAATGTCTCTGTTTTGGTGGTACTGTTTGCCATTGTCCTGCTGTGCTTTAGTTTGTCCCAAAGCTAAATTGTCCAGGAATCATAATCGATTTTTATCTTCAGCTAATTAATACTCCTCTAATGTAGTTTACTTTCCCAGGTTGGGAAATGAGAGCAAATATCTCGCTGGTCTCTTGCCTTCCTTCATACTATTAAACGGAAATGGAAACTGGGGCTTTTCTTCTGCTTCCTCTTTGTCCACTTGAGTGTATCTCCAGCGAAGAGAACTTCTTAGTCAGAATCAGATACTTGTACAGTAAAAGAGCTGCTGAATGCCTAAGGCAAGTCTGAGAAAGCTTTACTGCCCTATTTATAAGACAACAGGGGTGCTTCGCTTAGAAAACCCAGCTTCTTCTGGGAGCCCACAGGCAAGTCGGTTACCAGGCAACAACTGATTTCTTACGAAAACCAAATATAAAAGCCTACATCATTAATTAAACAGACAAGGATACAGTCTTCCCATAGTTACTAACCTGAGAGCAATGAAGTTATGCATCTAATATGTATGAATCACCATTTTGATTTTACAAAGATGCTCTTGTTTTAGTCATATACAGTAGGTAACTGCTGTGAGGATAAGAAGAAAAGAAGGTCACTTATCGGTTAGAGCAGGTGAATCATTTTTATCTATCAGAAATGAGATTACAGTCAGGAGGTTTATATGTAAATTTCAGGAAAGGTGCACACATTGATGCTGTCAGTTTAGCTTAAGCAGTGCCATTTCAGTCTTAAGGCGATAGAAAGAGAGACAGAAAATAAGCATGTTACGGTAGGCCTTAAGGAAGTGAAAGCAGAAAAAACAAAATAAATTACAGGGTCCAAAGTCCTATTAAGCAGATCATTGTCAATATTTAGATCCCCAAAATTAAGTCAGAGAGAGATATACAACTGAGCAGCTCTTTATCAGAACCATAATGTGGTGGTTACCACTGTAAATGTTAGTCAGAGGCTAGCTGCCCTCTGTTCTACTCCTAAGCTCTACTAGGCCTCGACAAGTAAGTGGGACAGATACAGAAAGGAAGAAACACCCAGAACCTTACATTACTTCTACCAAGAGATGAGTGGTAGGTACAGCGAGGTAGGAAGACCCAGAGCTAAACTTGCTCCCAGAGATAAGAATAAGTTGTTTGCAGGAAGATGTTAGTCTGGCAATCTCAGAGGATATGAGCTGGCTTGAATATCTCAGAGCATTTTGGTGGGAGCTGATTCTCTGCTCTCATTAATAATTCCTATAAATGGCTAAATTTTGAGGTCAGAGAAGTTTGTTGTCCTCTGATAGGTAGGTAAGTGTCCAATAAAGCCCCAAGAATGTTGATTTTGAAAGATGTAGTTATATTTTTAAATTAATTTTAGTGATATTCTCTTTTCAAGTGGATAAGACTATGACGTGCTTGAAGGAGAGAATATAGTTGACCACTCCTTGTTTTTTTTGTTTGTTTGTTTGTTTGTTTTTTAAATTCACATGATGGATTGTTGTTTTACTCATGAACTTGACAGGCAGACTGAATCATACACCCAACCATATACCCTTCTCCACACACCCAACATTGAATAAATGTTGACTGAAATTTTCGTCTCTGAAGCAACTGTTAATGAGAAAATGGTTATGAATATATGCCATTTTTTTAGGGACAACTATATTCTTACTCCCTAGTTTGGATTTTCCAAGTTGGGGAAAAGGCCTATAATAAGTCATATAGCTCGAGTATTATAAGCAACTGCCACCCTGAATCCTTGAGTAATTCTTCCAGAATCCAGTCATAATCTGCATCCAGTGTGATGTCAAATGCTTGTCTGTCAGGGACAAGAGAAAAGCCAGATTCTCCTCTGGGAAGTGTCTCTGGTGATAAGACTGGAAAATACAATGATAAGAGTTGAATTGACACTACAAATTTCTTTGAAAAATTGAACAGTTCAATGTTTTTTTGTGGTTAGATTCAAGTTATGCTTCTCCAGTGGATATACTACAAAAGCTTTGTTGTGACCTGTTTAGGGTAACACATTCAGATGCAAATGCGGCAAAATAAAAACTGATTAATTGGAATACATGGCACGTGAAATTTCCCTTTAATATTTTAAAAACGTTTCAGTAAGTTCAATATTATTTCAAAATAAAAGTTAAAAAAATAATTATGATTGACTTTTGGACATATTTCAGAATAAATTCCCAGTGGTATTCTTATTAGAGAAGATTGAAATATGTTTTTGAGACTATTAAAACTACTGAGGTGGTCATTTTTTTGTGTGTGTGCTGTTGTTTTGTTTGTCTGTTTTTCTTTGTGTCTTCATGTTTGTCTTAAACATGATCATGTGCGTGATTAATTCTGATCATTTTAACTGTAAATATCTAGTATTAATGACTACATTATTGGGAAATTCTAATTCTGATCCACCTTTCGTAATGTTTTGCTTTAATTTAAAAGATAAATGAGGTAGGTATTTAGTGATTGCTTATTAGATCCAGATTTTTGCTAGTGTTTTCATTTGTATTATCTAATTTAATCTTTCTAATAACACAATGATTTCTGTGGTATTGTCTCAATATTTTAAATGAAGAAAATGGCTTTCAGTACATATTTTTTTCAGGGTCATGCAATTCCAGTAAATGAGTCAACACTGGAATCCAAAGCTATCTGACTTAAAGTCAATGGTCTTTCAGTACAGTTTCATCTCAGAATTAAATTTCTTATTTACAATTTTTAATTTTAATACATATGCTATACGCTCTATGTCAAAAATAAGTATGACTGTGATAAGGGAACATATCACAAAAAGAGGTTTTCAATTTCATTTTTAAATAAACATTTCTCAAGCGCCTAAGTTGTGTAGAGCAATATACTGAGTACCAGTTAATCAACAAATTAATAGTCAGATTTTTTCTATCTTCACCACGTGTTTTTAATTCACAAGTTGACTAGATCATTAAAATACATGCTCATACTTGTACTTGGCATGATTAATACACATCCTATGTTTCATTTTCTATGGTTCTAGCATGGTGTTTCCCAACCAAAATGAGAAGGGGAAATATACATAAATATCACCACTCATTGCCTCTCCCACCTCACACTTACCTCTTAGGGTACAACAGAATCTGGACATGACTTAGAAATTGACTGTATATTTTTAAAAAAGCTTCTCATATAATTCTTGACAAATACCCTACAAAATTCTCCCATAATCACATTTTGTAGTTTAGAATAAAGCTATATTCTGAGAATATTATATTACAATTCAAGAAGGCAAATCAGAGAAAGCATTTATGCTCTTGTGATGTTGTTTATTACTGTTGGCTTTGATCTAGTCTACATAAAAACCTAAGATTCCTCAAAAGAAATTGTGTGTTGTATCATTAATATACTTTATTTTAATATTTTTTAATAACAACAAATACCAGTCAGGCAAATTAGAATGTCCAGAGTCATCTCTCCCCACTCTTAACATTCATATCCATTCTATAACCAATTTTTACTTCTGCTTTGAAATTATTAAATAATATATCCTCTCCTTTTAATTCTCATGACTATGCTTTAGTTCAGGCTATATACTTGGATTGTTGCAGTAGAACAAATTGTCATCTCCAAATACAAATTTGTGTGTATGGATTTATGTGTGTCCACCAAAACCTGCAGAGTTCCTCTGTCTCATCTAATATCAAATTTAACCTCCTGACCCCTGTGGGGTTTCTTTCAGCCTTATATCCATTTATAGCTTTCTCTGGAGCATTCGTATATGTTATACTTATGGACCTGGGATGCAAAACCTCTATTCTAAAATGTTTTTATTATCATATTTCCCAGGCACAAAAACTCTTTCATATTTCTAGATTCAGCTTCAAATCTTTTCAAAAAGTCATGTTCAGTTATAAACTGTTTAGCAGAATGCCTGATATTTAATGAGAGCTTGCAACAGCTGCCATATATTATTTTATTTTTAATGAGTGATTATCTGGATATCAGAAGATTATTTCTAAATTATCATTTCTCATTGTCTATTTTTGTAAAGCTATCCTGTCTTTTCTCTTTGGTTAAGAGGAATGGGGAAACTTTCTAAATAAAAAAAAAAAAAAAATGTGTTTTATTTAGAAATAATTATAAAAAATTTATTTTATTTATTTAGCATTGAACATATAGAATAGCACAAAGACAGAGGAATGGTTTCTATCTGATGTTTTGAGTAAACAATTTTAAATCCATTACTTGTCTTTCCATGACTAACAAATTAGAAAACACATCATTTTATATTAATTTATGAAAAAGCTTGCATTGCCAAATCTCAAACATCGAACAGTTAACTTTGCTTATGCTTTTGTTTTTCTTTTTTTATTCCTTTTTCACAATGTTCAAGTCACTGAATAAAATAGCACACCTAGAATAAACAACTCATGGCTTAAAATCAACAAAGGTATGAATAATAAAAGAAGATAAAGGAAAGGATACCAAAGCCATCTTTTTCATGCATATACTTCTTATTAAAGCATATATCAAAAAAAAAAAAAAAAACTGTACAAAAGCCCATAAAAAGACATACATACACCACTTTTTCATAAAAACATCTCCTTTCAATACAGATAATAGTTTTAGAGTTAAATTCTCCAGAGCAGAGTAGCCCATTTAAAAATGTTGACAAAACCTATTATATACAGTTTACTTTCTTCAGAAACTAAATTTTCAAAATGACAGTAGAAGAAAAAACCCACCATTCTGTTTTAAGATGCCAGTTGTTGCCACCCCTCATATACCTGGTGGAGTTTGGGACTTTAGGAATAGAATTTACTATTGATTAAGAAGCTAGATTATTTCAGGAGAGAATAGAGGATTCAGGAATACTACTAAGACTCAAATAAAAATTACTTACTCATGTGTACCTTCCAAGGAATGCAATTTTACATGCAGTATCTATTACAATGCCAAGAAGAAAGATGATCTATTTTATGGGGGAAAAAAGCGCATTGTTCCAGACCATGAGACTATAGACTTTTTTCTTGGGGAGTGAGCTGAGTAAGAATAGGTAAGTGGCTTTTCCAAGAACAAGTAGCTCATTACAACAAAGAATGGATGGGCTGGACCTAGGTCTTCTAAATGACAGTGCAGGACTCTCTTTACACCAGTTTATTTACCATAGCTATCTTCAAGTAGAAATAATTAAAGTGTAGGTGTAATCATTTCTATTAACATAAAAGATTACTGTCCATATTCACATCAATTTTTTTACATTACTTGTACATTGATTAATCTCTAAACCTAGGCAACTAGCTCAAAAATAAGGTGCAAGGCTCTTAACTGAGAGAAAACAGGACACCTGTTTTATTAATATTGACAAAGTGGTTACAAAATTTTAACTCCCATACCCCATTGATGATGAGTCTGGAGTATTGTCTTTTCTATGAAGTAAAGCCCATTGTTATTGCAAAGACTATTTAGAATGGGTGACATAGTACTGGCAAGTGCTTTATTCCACTTAAATGACATGTATTAAACTCCGTTTACATAAAGAGGCAAAAGATCCAGAATAGCCAACACAATAATGAAGGAGAACAAAGACACTACCCAGCATCGTCTTGCTATAAAGCTACAGTAATCAAGACCGTATGATATTGGTGAAAGAACAGACAAGTAGATCAATGGAACAGAATAAGAAGCCCAGAAACAGACACACATAAATATAGTCAAGTGATGTTTGACAAAGGAGTAAAGACAATACAATAGCGGAAAGATGTTCTTTTCAACAAATGGTGCTGGAAAAACTGGACATCCACATGCAAAAAAAAAAAAAGAAAAATCTAAGCACAGATCTTACACCCTTAACAAAGATTAATTCAAAGTGGATCATAGGCTTAAGTGTAAAATGCAAAAGTATAAAAGTTCTCGAAGATAACAGGAGAAAATCTACATGACCTTGGATATGGTGATAACATTTTAGATAGAGCACCAAAGACATGGTCCATGAAAGAAATAATTGATAAACTAGATTTCCTTAAAATTAAAATCTTGTGTTCTGTGAAAGAGAGTGAGAAGCCACAAATTGGGAGAAAATCTTTGCAAAAGATACATTTAACAAAGGACTGCTACACAAAATATATAAAAACTCAGCAATAAGAAAACAAACAACTTAATTAAAAAATGGCCCAAAGACCTTAAACAAACACCTCATTAAAGAAGATATACAGATGGCAAACAGGCACATGAAAAAATCCTCCACATGGTGTGCCATCAGGGAAATGAAAATTAAAGCAAGATACTGCTACCTATTTACTAGAATGACCAAAATCCAAAACGCTTACCACATCGAATGCTGAGCAGGACGTAGAGCAAAAGGAACTCTTATTCATTGCTGGTAGGAATGCAAAATGGTACAGCCACTTTGGAAGAAAGTTTGGCCACCTCTTACAAAACAAAACATGATTTTACCTTATGTTCTAGGAATTACACTCCTTAGTATTTATCCAAATTAGTTAAAAGTTATATCCACACAAGAACTTGCACATGATGTTTTTATAGGAGTTTTATTCATAATTGCCAAAACTTGGAAGTAACCAAGATGTCCTTCAGTTGGTGAATGGATCAATAAACTGTGATAATCCAGACAATGGAATATTATTTTGTGCTAAAAAGAAATGAGCTATAAAGTCATGAAAAGACATGGAGGAAACTTAAATATACCTTAATAAGTGAAATAAGCCAATCTGAAAATGCTATATATCGTATGATTCTAACTATGTGACATTCTGGAAAAGGCAAAACTATGGAGACAGGTAAAAATATCAGTGGTTTCTTGGGTTTGGGGAGGGGAGAGGGGTATAAATAGGCAGAGCACAGAGGATTTTAAGGGCAATGAGAATATTCTGTATACCAGAATGATAGATACACGTCATTACACATTTGTCAAAACCCGTAGAATGTACAACACCAAGAGTGAATGCTGTTGTAAACTATGGACTTTGGGTGATAATAATGAATCAGCTTAGGTTCACTGACTATAAAAAAGTGTACCACTTTCGTCCATGAAACTGATAGCGGGGAGGCTGTGTGAGTGCAGGTGCAAGGGGTATATGGGAACTCTGTACTTCCTGCTCAATTTTGCTGTGAAACTAAAGCTGTTCTAAAAATTAAAAACATACATCGAACTCCTGCTATGTGCCAGGCACTGTTATTGGCCTTGGAGTGTAAAGATGTATTAAGCACATGATAGTGATAGAGATAGATAATTAAACAGATACTTTCAACATAATTTTTTGAGTGATAAGATAGCTGTATACATAAAGCCCAGAAAAGGGAAGATAAATAAGCAAAAGGAAAAGCCAGAGAAAGCTTCTTGGAGGAGAATTTGCTTTCTGCTTGAGCTAAAGTTTTAGCATTGTGTGATATAGCACAATAGTATAGAATTTTCACTAATATGAGAAAAATGGAAGATAGTTTCCCTTTATAACTTTAGCAAAAATACTCTTTCGATATCTCAAGTTTATATAAGGTAGACTGGAGTGTCATTGCTGAAAATATCTTTTAATACCCATGAAAAAAATTCCAAAATACTGCATATTTGGAATAAATGTTCAGAGGGTAAACATTTAGTATTACTCTATTATATTTTAGAGTTATAAAAAATTACCAACAAATGAATTATTTTCTCGCTTGTGTATTTCCTTGTATTGTTTTGCATCAGTCAAATCTTGAAAGGAATGTATTGGCTTATATAGCTAAAAAGTCTAGAGATAAATATGAGTTTAAATACGGCTGGATACAAGGCTCATGGAAGGTAATTAAAATCTTGTCTATCTCTATTCTTTGATTTGGCTTTACTCTGAATTGGCTTCATTCTCAGGCTCCATGTGGTACTTAAATGACTGCCAAGAGCTCCAAGACAATTGTGCCGTGTGTTCACATCAAATGGAAAAGAGAATGTAGTTCTTGCTCAGGACCAAGGACTATTTATTTGTACCTAAGTAGACTTAACACCCATCCCAGAACCAATCACCGGGCCAGCAAGAAAAAGTTATTCTAATTAATATGACCTGGGTAAAATGCCCCACTCCTGGAGTCAGGGAATAGAAACCAAATTGAATTTTAAAGAGAGAGAGTAGAAAAGGCATGATTCCACACAGAAAATTCATTATGCTGAAGAAAGGAGTTAGCTGCCTGGCAGCCAAAAAACTTCAAATGTCCATGAGGTATAAACTACACACTAAGCCTCAGTAGCCAATATCCCTTCTTTTCTCAGGTAATAGAACCTTTGAATATCAGCCATACGTATAATCCCCTGGGTGTAGACGGTATCTCCTAGTCTCTCTTGAAGCTATATGAGTTATTATGAGCCTAGGGAGTAAGAGCAGACGTTATGTTTGAAACTTCTGGGTAATCTCTTTAAAATGGCTACTCTGAACTCTGCCTTTATCCCATTCTATAAGCAGTGAAATGGCAGTGGTTTATTGGCAACATTGGAAGTGTCAGGGAGGGGAAAATTTCCTCCTATCCCGCTTAGTTCTTTTGGCTAGTAAATAATTAAATTCATACAAGGCAGATTAACAGGAGAAAAAAACAACTTTGTACATACGGCAGTCTCATAGATATAAGACCCAAAGAAGTGACCAGAGCGGGCAGCTTTTTTACCTTTTAGACAAAGAAACAATAAATTTGTGAAGATTGACAAGACAGATAAGTTTGGGCTTGGGGTAGTAAATTAGTAAAGAAGTAACAAGGTTTGTTTATACAGCCTTCTTGGCCTTAAATTCTCTATCTCTGGTGATAAGGATGCCTCTCTACTTCCTAGTATAGGGAGAGGACCTTTCATATGGGAGATTTATTTCCTGCTTTCAGGGTGGTCAGAGTGTTTTTCTTGCACCAGCTATTTCTTAAGCAACTTTAAATCAAAGTAATCAGTATGCCAAAGTGACATATTTGGGGGCAGCCCCATGAGCCCCATCAGAAGCCAAGCCTAGAACCAACCAGTCCTTCAGTACTACCAGAAAAATCCCTAATATTTTGAAGGAAAAAAATGTATATTTGCGTGTTTCCAAATAACTAGTTTATTTTTTATTTACCACCTTCATTTTAATACATTAATATTATAGTTACTTAGAGTTATTCTGGGATCAGCAATGTGGTTTGTCTAGAGAAAGAAAGACTTTTTCAATTCTATGCATAATACTCTAAAACTACTCACAATATTCTAAAAATATTTCTTTTAATAGATAAAATATACACTTAATAGGAAAAAAATGGTTCCGAATTGGCCACTTGCCCAAAGCAATAAATGAATTCTACATTCAGCATTGTTTAGGTTCAGGTCTATTTTATTGATGACATAATGACATACATCAACCCTTCTCTGGCCACATAAATTGTCTTTAGACCTGTCCCTGAGGAGAAAGTTATTGGTATCTGTCAAGTGTGCCATCAAAATTATCACAAAATAAGCAGATATATTCTACTTCAGGAGGGATTGTTTTAAACACAAAGTATGATTAATTTTGACACAAACCATGTTATGGCTCTAATTAAGTGTCCTGGTGGGTTAGTCTATGTTGAGAAGATTTCCTTACCCTTAATGACAAGTATAAATGAGAAGAGTTGCTCGTTCAAACAGGAGATGCGAAGGCTTCCAAGGCAGCCCATTTTCTTGCAGAAAAGCATAACATTCAGAGCAGCAAAAATTAAACGGGGTTAAAAAAACCATCTTTTTTTAAATAAGTGCAAATTGTCAATGTACTCAAATTGCTATTGTTTCATAGGTCAGTGGGTCAAATGGTTTGATTTCGTAATACTTCTCCCAGATGCTTATCCTTTCACACATCTCTCCTTATACTGTAAGTTTGTGCTAAAATAAGTATGCACAATCCAGGACTGAGAAATTCCATAATATCCAGGCCCTCAGAACTTAAAGACCATAAAATAATGCATTTTTATAATAATTAAAAAAACAAAGTCACAGGCTTTTTAAAGCTAGTTGATTTCCTGGAAGCTTATTAGCTAGCAATTATTTATAATTTAATCTAATTTCAAACATATTTCTGAGCATTTTAAACATATTAACTCAATGCATTCTCCCAACAACTCCATAAAAATAGTAATATATTACCTCCATTTTACAGATAAAGAAACTGAAGCATATAAAGTTTACAAAACTTGTTTAAAGTCAGGCGGCTAATAAGTGACAGGGGTAGCTTTCATACCCATGTAGTTTGATTTCATACCTTATACTCTACTGTTGTTCAAGGAGATAAAAATCTATCGTATGGAAAATATCTATATTTGAAAGAAAAGGTATTGATGAACTTTAAAAAAAATGTGTATGTTCATATATATATATATGATGATAACAAGCATATACGTAATGGTTACCATAGTTCTAACACCTGCTTATTTTGTCTTTAAGAAGTCCAAGTCTTTTTTTTTTTTTTTTTTAACATCTTTATTGGAGTATAATTGCTTCACAATGGTGTGTTAGTTTCTGCTTTATAACAAAGTGAATCAGTTATACATATGTTCCCATATCTCTTCCCTCTTGCATCTCCCTCCCTCCCACCCTCCCTATCCCACCCCTCTAGGTGGTGACAAAGCACAGAGCTGACAAAGTGAGAGAGTGGCATGGACATATATACACTCCCAAACGTAAAACAGATAGCTAGTGGGAAGAAGCCCAAGTCTTATAGTGGTACTTTTCCCAGACGGCTTACTAGGTCTGACCCTGAGTTTGCGGACACTGAAATCTTAAATTTTGAGACATTTAATGCACAGTGGAAAAGAGAGATTGAGATGGAAAGTGAGTAGATGCCTGGGAAGTGTTGTAGATGCCTGCAGCTAGAATAAAGCAAGAATATAGCAACAGACTCAGGTTTGCTCTGGGAATGGGAGCCTTAACAGCAACAGAAGAGTTAGTGGGCAGAAGAGGTGGTGTTGGAAGCTACTCTCAATGTGGTCCTCTCATTTCTAAAGTCATTTTTAATAGGTTGTCTATGTCTATTTAGTACGTTGCTGCTCACTGGATGTGGTCTATTACCCATATTTCATTCATAAATATTAAGACATAGTTTGAAGATATTCTTGCTTAATGTTATTAATATATTTATTAATATATTGATTAAATAATATTTATTAGTGGTTTGCAATTTATCAGATACCATATTATGCTGAGACACATTTCCCTTAAGGAGGTCCCAGGTTAATAGGAAATAAAGGTAATGCTCACTAGAATTTGTTTAGAGTGTATGTGCCATGCAAACTGCTAGGGACTTTACATGCCTTATTTCATTGGGTCCTCTTAGTGAGGAAAAAATAATTTCCTCTACCCGTCCAGGTTCTTTTGGTTAGTCTAATAATTAAATTGACATAAGAAAGATTAAAAGGAGAAAATCAGATTTTAATTTTGTATGTACAATATGAGACTCAAAGAAATGACCCAAACAGGCAGCATTTATGCCTTTCAGTCAAAGATATAATAAATTTGTGAAGAACTGATGAGACAGATAAACTTAGGCTTGGGTACTAATTAGTGAAGAAATTTAGCAGAGTTTATTTACATAGTTTTCTCAGCCCTGCATTCCCTATCTCTGGGGATAAGGTTGCCTCTCTACCTCCTCATGCAGAAAGGGTACCTTTCACATAAGAGACTTATTTCTTGCTTTCAGGGGGACAAAGGAGTGTCAGAGTGTCATTCTTGCACCAGCTTTTTCTCAAGTAACTTTAATTCAAAATAATCAATATATGGTATATTTGAGGGCAACCTGCTTTAAACCCCATCTGTCCTCACAAAAGTTCTAGAGTTTGGGCATTATAATTAAAGATGGCTGACATCTATCCTGTGCCTCCCCGTGAACGCATGTAACTCCTGAATGAAAAATGGAGTCTTTTTTCCTCCAACCCCTTGAATCTGCCCTCGTTTGTGACTGCTGTGCCAGTTCCAAGTCTAGCCTCTAAGAGCCTTGGCAGGTTTTGCTCCCTGCCTCTGGGAGACTTGAGCACCACGTAAGCAGTCCAGGCTACACTACTGGAGATAGAAGCTGCAGGAGGGGCGTGTGGAACCGGACAAGTGCAGGAAGAGGTCAGCTTGGAATCCTGCTCAGTGTAGCCTTCCAATGATTCCAGTTTATTCCAGACATTATCTAGCCGCAATCTCAGAAGAGACCCCAAGCAAGAACCATCCTACTGAGCCAGTCAATTCACAGACTGTAAGAGATAAATTATTTGAAAACCACTAAGTTTTGGATTGGTGGGCTACTTTACAGTAGAGAACTGGGACCCACAGTTACTGACAGAATTTCCTTTCATAGGACTTTAATTAAACTGTTGCACATCATCATTAAAAGTTTTGCATGTCCCCTCTATTTATATTTAATTTGTGTCATAAGCAGTATTTTAGGGGATAAATGCAACAGCCCTCTATATACTCTCCTCAACCCTTAGAATTTATCTTCAGTGAAGCAGTTAGAGTAGTATTTTTAAAACATAACTTTCTGCTGAAAGCCCTACAATTGCTCCCCTTTTGACTCAAAGTGAAATTTCGTCTTTACCACACTTTTCCTCTTGTCATTCTCACATATTCCTCTTTACCTTCCTCATGCTGTTTCAGCCACTCTGACCTTGCTCTTCCTTGATCCCACCAGGTTCCTGACTTAGAGCCTCTGACTGACTGCTGCCTGCACCAGGAAAGCTTTGCCTGTGTATCACCGTGGCTGTCTCCCTCACCTCCTTCAATGGGGTCTATCTACCCTAATCACTGTGTTACACACCACTGCCACCTCTGGCATCCCCTTTACCCGGATCTGTGTTTTCTTTGTGTCAAAGCAATTATGGCATTGTAACATACTATATGTAATGATGTATTTATGTCATATGCTTGTTTTTCCCCTCTCTTTTCCAATATTACCACCATGAGGACAGGGATATTTTTGATTATCCCTCTACTCTAGGCACCTTAAAGATGCCTGATTCATATGATGCACTTGGTTATATTTGTCAAATGAAGGGTTAAATGAGTGGTTCAAGGGGAAAGTATGGATGATTTAAAGTGCTGCTTAAAATAAAAAATAAAAAGTCACCTAATATAATGATGTCATCAGCTTTAAACTTCTCCTAAACAAATCAATGTACCCAAAGCTTTTGTAAATTTTACAAGAAGTAAAGATAGAATAAGTTGAAGCTTCACTTAATCTTTGTGGTACCCTGCCAAATAGTTTGGGATCAAATATTTGGTTATATTACATTTTATATTCTGTATGTTCATCATAAAATATAATGAAACCCCCAATCTGAAATTCAATGTTAGTTAAACATTTACATCTATTTTATGACACTTGAAATATTTTTAGTAATTGAAGATTATAAATATTGTATATTTGTATTTTTATCATACATTGCTGGCCATTTCTCTGGTTTATTTTATGATTACTAATCAGGAAGTAATTCCTTGCTCCTGATAGATTGGTTATAAAGTATGGGAGAAAAGAGAGTAATCCTGGGTGAACCCCAGGTTTTTGACCAGAGCAACTGGGCAGATGAAATGGCCATCAGCTAAAATGCAGAAAAGCTATGGAGGGGGCAATTTGAGGAGGTGGGTCATTAGGAACTTTGGGATATACTGATTTTGATATATCTACTTAACATCTAAGTTTATCTATTCAGACATTCCTATTGCAGCATCTAAATTCTTGAAGTCATCATGAGAAAAGCTAGCTGTGGATTGTTGGCAAATGCTGTTTGCAAAACTATTTATCCTTTTTTTAGTTCTAATATGGGAAGAAAAATATCAACCTTTTAGGTTTGTTGTGAGGATTAAATATGTTATGAATATTAATAAAGTATTCTATGCAAGGTACTTCACAAAGTACCATGTGTAGAATATGTTAGTTTTTTTTTACATTATATGTAAAATGGACTTCTCCTAATAATTAAGCTATTTCCTTATCATTCCAAAGTGCAGAGAATGGTAATTTTAACTAGATGTGATAACAAAATACCAGCTGTCTTTGTTCAAGTACCTATAGTCTAATACTTTTAGATAGCACAGACATATTAAATCACAAACCAAGGAGACTCAGATGAGGATCATTTCCTTTGTGCATGCATAAGCATTTCTTTCACCTTTCCAAAGCTCAGGAATGAGAGATAACTTTAGAGATTTGTGGAAAAATGGAAAGATTTAGGTCTGGTCACATACTGATCACAAACTTCTAGAAAACACAGTGTAAAGAATGGCCTTCTCTTGTTCTGGGGACCTAGTAATTGTGCAGACCTTTCCTCTATAACTTCTGTGAATACAAATGAAGTGTTCAGGTGAAATTTACATAATAGGTAACTGCAGCTATCTTATCATGAACTTGACTTTTTTTTGCATAACTACAAATTGCAAATTCCTTCAGTGCATAATATAAACTGGTAGATTTTATAACTTCGGTTTTGAAACAGCTCTTGACTAATTTCATCTAAAAACTGTCCTGACACCTTAAAAGTGAATTTGTTTCTTTTTTCTTCCCATTGGTTGCTGCAGAACAGATGAATACTTTCAAATGATGGAGAATGCCCAGTGCTTTTAAATTTTATACTTAGAAAACTAATTTTGTGTCCAAAGGTAGTATTACTATGAGGTAGAGGTCACAAATATATTTTTAGCAAAATATGGACAATGTGTTCTAAATATTTGCTTTACCCCAACTCCAATTATGTAATGGAGTCTGTAGACTACCCACTTAGTCAAAGAGTAAAAGTTAAAGAAAATTTGTTGCTCTGTTAATTTCTCTAATTCAAGAGGAAAATACTGTAAAACCAACCTACCATGTTAATTATTTGCATTTGGGGCACAATATTCTACTTGCCCATTACAGTATCCCCTCTTATCAGTATTTGTCCATTCACTGCATTGATAGCCAAGATAAGGGCCCATGACATAGGCTTAGGACAATCTGAAATCCTGTACAGGAGTTTTGGCTTGGAGTGACAGATGTGGGTATGAAGAAGTGGTTAGGATTCACATGTGTCATGGTGGTAGTGTGCTGATACCACATGAGCTGAAGCAGACTGTGGTGTCAGTAACAGTTAGTGGTGATATTAGAACCTTGGCTATGTTGTTCTTACTTCCAGAAAATAAATTAGAATAAAAGCAAATAAGCAGAATAATTTTATGTAAGAATAAGTACTCTAAACAGAATTAAGTGATAAAAAGCCAATATGAGTATGTGATGGGAGTGTGATTTAAATAGAATGGTCAAAGAATAATTCCCTGAGAAAGTGTCTTTTGAGGTGATATTTGAATCACAAGATGACACAAGCCATGAGAATAATTTGGGGTCAAGTGAATCAAATGGAAGATATGCCAAGTGCAAAGAGTCTAAGAAGGAAATGAGGTTGGTGTGATCCAGAGAAGAAAAAAAAAAAAAGACCAATGCATAGTAAGAGTGAAGCTGAATGGCATGAAATAGGGTTTACTTGCTGTGTAGTGTAAGAAAAATTATTGTATTAACAACAGTCATCAGAATTGTTCCTAAAGAAAAGAAAATTCTCTTGATCTATTAAAATATCCATCAATCTTCTTGGAAAGGTTAGGTTAGAAGTTGAGAGTATATTTGGAGGAAGGCAAAGAAGAAACAACCAAAAATCTCAGCATGAGGAATAAACGTAAACTTGGAAGAAAAGGGAATAATAATATTATTATTATCATTATTATTTTATTAGGGTACAATTGACATACAACATATTAATTTCAGGTGTAGGACATAATCATTTGATATTTGTATATATTGCAAAATGATCACCACTAATCATTTATTATTAAAGAAATTCTACTAAACTGTAGAGTCCAGAATCAGAAGGATAGAGCCTTGAATGGGGCTATTTGCTTTCACCTAACCATTACATCTGAGTTTCCATTAAAATTCTACTACATACAGCTGCCTGTGTGGGCATGGAGATAAGAAAAACAGCTGTAGGATATAAAATGGAGACTAAGAATTCCACAAAAACCAGAAATGGAAGTGAAGTAGAGTCAGGAAACACTGGCATTCACAGAAACCTTAGTTCCAGAAAATCTTGCAGATACCTTAAGAAGCAGGGGGGCGAAAAGACTCTCTGCTATTACACAATCTCGCCTTCCACCCCCACAAAATACCTCCTTTCATCCTAGAAACAATGAGAATTAAACTTCGTAAAATCAGATCCTCCCTACACTGATGATATATTGGTATTGGCCAGTCATTGATGATGACTGCTATTGGCATAGTTCACATGGGGCAATCCTAAAAAAACAAACAAACAAACAAACAAAAAGCTTTCCAAATCAAATTGGAGATCAGAAAAACACACTAAAAGTAATACTCTTGAAGAGATACTAAAGCCCTGTGAAATTACATGAGAATCAAAATTGCTGAGAACTCTGTTTACATATCTTTGCATTCAGGTGACAGCGAAAGGTAAAATCAACTCTATGGTTATAAAAAATAATATCGCTGTGTGCACTGGCCTCTGGATAAAAAACAAAAAATACAGAGTCAAGACTTGACTGGTATTTTTCATGAAAATGAATATATTGGTTCCTCATCTTAAAATCAGTTTGCTTGTTCTTAGGAGGTGGGAGCAGATAAAAACAAAGCTGTCAACTCCACACTATGTTGAAGGTGACATCTGCAAATGCAGGTTTCTTTCTTCCATTGTCTGTCACTTTAATCGTTCATATTTGTAGCTGTTTGAGAGGATGCTTTATTCCCATCCTTTTCCTGGGGGCAGAGAAATGGAACTGTCTATTCATTTAGTCCACTTAGAAAAAGCCCAAACCGTGTATTCTGAGATACTGAGCCTATCTTTTTGGAGTTGCAGCTGTTTTCTAGCACCGGTCCTTTTATCCTTCCAAGAAGGAAAAGAAATGGCTTTATTTATTGCTTAGAAAAAATGAATCTTCTTGAATTTGCTGCAATTAGATTTCTAAAATTGAATGCATTGAACTTGTATCACTCTGGGGTTAAGAAATAATAAGACATGTGTTTGATTACTGGAAAGGCTTTTTTTTGGTCTATATCTCATATTTTTAAAATTTATTCAAGAATCATCATTATTATTTTCATCACTTTCATCCCCATTTGGTTTTCCAGACACTGTAAGGTCAGCACAATGGTTGTGGAGAGACTGTACTGTGCTCCCTGGGACCTGGCCATATTGTTTTGATTTCTCTGTTTTTAGTGTGGAGCAAGTTGTGGATAGAAATATCCAATAAATGCTGTGGTGATTTCAAAACGTACAAAGAACAAACAAAAATATTATACAGATGTTGTAGACAGATTTGTAACTTAATAGAGGGAAAGGCTATAGAACTGATTATAGAATTACCATGAAGTCAGAGGCATTAGGTAAGCATCTGCATATATAGTAAGGGGAACAATGGCAGACTGTCTTGCAGGGTCATTGGCTTCAGGAACTCTATGTGACAAAGTTATATCATATTTCTTGTGTCCTTGACATTCTTAGGACAGAAGATTGACAGGAAGAGTATGAAGGGATTTAAAGCAAACTTGTTGGGTGTGGGTAGCATGAGAGCACCCTTTCATTGGCTCCTGAAAAGAGGTGGCTTACAATTTACTAAACAATCATGAATATTTCATTGTAATCTTATATTCCTTGACTATCAATTCATTCATTTATTCATTCATTCATTCATATTAAATGTTCACTACCAGCAGAACATCTAAGAAAGACAGCAGAAATTACCAGAAGAAGCAAACATTGTAAGGAAAAGTACCATGCCAATGTAATTAAAAATCTGAAACACGGTTATTTTTCATAAGCAACATCCTAAGTGGCTTCTAATGTTAGAAGAAGTAGATATTAAAAATCATTAATTAACAATTTTGTTGAGTAATTGCTAAATGCCACTCTAACCAGTGTACTTGAACAGGTTGAATTCAGTAAAGATATAAGTGTGAAATGGTTTTATGTTTTGCCAATCAATGCTTTCATCCATACACTGCCAGACCTGTCTTTCTAGGCCATTAATGATACCTCAGGCAGATCTCATAGCTTCCCAGTCATTTTCAGTCATGTTTACTTTACTCTGGTTGGAAACTTCAATCTTATATACAGTTTAGTGGTAACTTCATTCCATTCCCCAGACCAGCCCAGGTTTCCGCTTGAGGGACTGGATGTAGTAAGCTAGTAAGAAAGCCTCAGTGAAGAAAATTTTCAGGGCTCCCAGCGAGGGTGAACTTGTACTGCTGTGCAAAACGCTTGAGACTACGTACCTTCGTGGACCACTGAACCCCAGTAATTAGTAGGAGTTTCTTCACCTCTCTTCTGTTATCATGGGAAGTGAGCTGTGACTTCAGTTTTTCTCCCTTCCCTCTGGGCTCTTTTGCCCACTGGTGCTTTGGGATGTGCTTCATCAGAGCTGTTTTTGTCCTCAGTTTGTTCTGCTGACATCCCCCAGACCTCTTTATAGCAAGCAACCAAATCCTCTGGGGCACATGTGTGAGCTCTTTAAAATTTCGGAGGTCTCTGTACAACGCCTCAACTCAATCTCTTCGAGAGGCCACCCCAGTCAATCCACTCCACTTTCTCTAGCTGCCAGGGTCTTCTTTTTCAGGGGTGGAGTACTGACAAGATGGCTGAGTACTTTGCATGGTGTTTACTTGATGCATGTGAAACTCACGTGTCCATGTCATGTCAAACTGTGGGAGCGCAAGCTTCTCCACCGAGGACTCCCTCCATCCACCTCCATATTTTCTGCATTCTCATCTACCATTATTTATATAAATACAAAAAGTAGATCAGAGAGGATGCTACATAATCACACCTTTATTCAGGGTTTGAGATACCAGTCTTGCCATCTTACAGTCAACAGTCTTTATATGGAATTCTCCTGGAGCTCCCTTCACTTGGTTTGGCACTTCCGCACTGGACTGAAAATTTCCCCTGATCGCTTGTCCTCATGCACTTATATAGCGTAGGGGTTAGATAGGGTCTGGGATGATGGCTGGGGTAATGTAGCCACACAAGACTTGAAACAATTTTCTTCCCAGCTTTAAGTTCAAGTAGCCATTTGTAGAGCAGCACAAAAAGTGCCATGGAACTTTCAAGGGTTTCAAAAAATAGTTTTTATTATTTCTATAATTAATCCAGCGGATACAATGAGTAAGACTCTATTTGGCTCTACACAGAGGTAGTGTGATATGTTAATCATATGGATGCTGTGTTAGAAATTTCTGTTGGAAGAATTCCTTTGCGTTCACAAACTTTCTCCTTAACCTCTTGACCCAATATATACCCACTCTGACATAGTTTGCCAGAAGTGAGATTACGGGAGGTCACAGGTCACAGCCAAGGTTTTCCTTTGGTGGATATCAAAGTTAAACATGAAGAAATTCACAAGTAATAAGCTAGTAGCAAAATTTGCCCTGGAAGAAGGCAGCATAACATCTGTATTTCTACCATTATTTCTTCATTTGCCAAATAGTTACTGAGCACTTACTTTGTGTCATGCACTGAAACACCACATTTATTTCGGGATATACCTTTTCTACCCTCACGTGACAATCATAAAACATATGTGTAGTCATAGTCTGAGGTTTTAAGTGTTATGGTAAAAATATGTTTCAATGAATTCCATATTACAAAATTACTGTAAAAAGACAAAGAAGGACTTGAAGGTGGGGGCAGAAACCTAGAGGCATTTGTGACTTTGAGCAAGGGAGCAAGATGATTGCATTTATGTTCTGCCATTTATAATTTGGAGAGCAATATGAAGGATGGGCAAGATGAGGTTTGAGAGTGAAATAAAAAACAGTTGGGAGGTTATGGCAAAGATTTGTTTTTTAAACACTTAGCATACCCCAAGGTAGTACTTTACTAACATATGGTTTTGGAGATATCAAGGTATAAGACATGATTCCTAACATGAAGGAACCTGTACTCTATTATGGGAAATAAGACGCGCGTGTGTGTGTGTGTCTGTGTGTGTGTGTGCCTGTAAAGGAGATAGATGTCAAATGAAAATGATTGACAATTTCTGGCTACTTAGCTGCATGGCCTGTAAATTCTTCATGTCATAGTGAGCTATGGGGGACAGTAGTTCTGGAGTATTTTCTACTTATTTTCATTCACTTAGCACTGAATTACATTTTTCCATCCATTATATGGCAGAAAAAGTGTGAGGTAATACAATATAATAAATTATATTATATTGTATATTTAAATTATAATTAAAAATTCAATATAGTGTCCAAAATAAATTAATATAAATTAAAATGCCCTATTTGGGCACTTAAATTTTGCCTCACTCTATTGCCCTGAGCAAGCAAACCACTTAACCTCAACCTTGGTTTCCTCAAACTGGGAGCTAACAATTATTTACCTACCTCATAAGAGTGTGAGGATTAATTAGTTAATATTTATAAAGTGCTTTAAAGTGGAAGGAGCCGAATAAGTAGTGCTATTAATAGTACAGCCACTTGATTTTAGTGTTTGAGAACAATGCATGTCTAATTCAGCAGTTGCCACACAGACATTGTTGCTATGCCTTTAGAATGAATTCATCATACGTTCTTGATTCCTGAAAGAATAGTACCTTATAAAGCAACTACTATAATACTAAAATAGTATGTCAACTATAATTTCAGAAGACTACTGGTTACATGGACCTAGAGCCACGGAACTAAAGCCCAGAGAACCTTCATCAAACAAAAATTGCATGGAGGATGGAAAGCATGGTACACAATTTCTATGTAAATGATAGCTAGCATTTATTCAGCTTTTGCCTCTTTGCAAGCACAGTTCTAACTGCCTTACATAGATTATCTCATGTAATCCTGACAACAACCCTATAAGGTAGGTACTCTATTTATTCCATTTTACATGTGGGGTATTGAGTTAAGTAACGATCTAAAATTCAAAGCTGTTTATTGATAGAGACAGGATTTAATCAAAGTCTGACATCTTTGTGGTTAACTATTGAGGTTGATTGCCTCCTAAGAATGAACATAGAAATTTAAAGAACTTTGTGGTTAGTCTCATGCCCCAACCCCCCATAACAGGAATCTTGTAGTTTCCCACTGTGGTGTCTCTTCATGTCCACATTTACCAGTAGAGCCTCTGTATGTATGACTATCTCTTGCATCTTTAAGCATTGACCTCATTTCTCTCTCTTAAGGTAACTACAAACAGGTTGTAGAGACTCAGGTACATTGATAATGTAGGGATTAACCTACCACTAAGGTTCATAGTAGAGACTCCACACATTATAGCCAGACTTTAATATTTCTATGCCATCTCCTACCTTCTACACATCTGCCTTCTGTGCTCTATTTTGGGTTAGTGTATGGATTTACGAATTCAGTTTTCACTAACTCCAAGACCCTTCCAACTTATCTCTCTGAGTCCTTTAATTCAACGTCCTTGCTCTCTGGTAGTACTACATTTATTGTTTATCACCTCTTCTTCATCCAAAGTCTTGACCTTCTAATTTTCCAACCCAACAATTTCTGGTGTATTAAAAGTAATCAGTAAATATTTTCAGAAGTGAACAAAATTCTGTCTAGGAAACTTCACAACAACTCACAGCTGCTTCCCTGGAGGAGTCACCTTCATGATCTCAACTAAGAACTTTAAGGGCTCTTTCCCTAATCCATCCAAAAGTACTTATGAAGAAGGGTCCAAGAATCCTGACTAACCATACTTATGGAATCATTGTCACTCTTCTAGATGAAAGTAACTCATTTAATTTGTAATGGAGTACTTTCAAGGCAGTAGCCGGAACTCTGAGGAGGGAATTTCAGATACCTCTATCTTTGGGATCCATGAGATTGGCATGTGACCATGGCCAACTGCAGAAACCAAGAAAATATATCCTAAATATGTATAACAGATTTTTTTCAAATTAGAGACTGAAGTGATGATTTATTAGAAATACGCAAAGAATATTATGTAACATATAATTAAACTAGATGACATCTACTCCCTTCTAGTTTTAAAATTCTATGATTCTGTTTTCTATTGTTATAGCAATGTTAAGACCATACACATTTCAGGATTGCTTAATAGCGTGGGGTCATTGTGTCATGTGTCTTGTCATCCTTTAGATATGCTGTAAAACATTGATGTGGTAGTTATGTATTGCTCATTAACAACTTGTGGTAGACAAATGACATGTGAACTGAAGTGTTGTAAGCCTCTTATCTAGAGCACTTTCATATTTTACAGTGAAGGAAATCAGTGAGAACAGAGCTTAAAATACCTATTTCAGGTTTTACAGTTATGACAATAGTACGTCACAATTAGCAACAAAATCGCTTGCCACCATGATCACACATTTCTTTTCCTGTGTGCCTTTACCCTTTTTGACATCACCATCCTCTTCATAAAACAGCTCAAATGACTTATATGCAGATTTGCCACATAACGTTACAGGATGCTAGAACTGGAAGGGAACCTAAGGGTACTTTAATTTTATAGATGAGGAAATTGAAGATGAAATTTACACCAAGACACAAAGTTCTTGCTAAGATATAGCCAGTTTGAGCCCAGATGTCAGAGTCTGAGTCCAGTGATCTTTCACCAAACCATCAAAGTAGTATTCTGGAGGAGAAAACTCAAATATTTGAAAAAAATCTGATTTTATTAATGTTATAAAATGCAGTCGGTGTCTCAGTCTGCTAGAGTGTGTTTTTTAAGAACTGCTGATCATGCTGCCTCACTTGGCTATATGATAACCAAACAGGCAATTACAAAATAGGAAGCTAGAAAGTATCTTAAAGTAGAGTATGCCATGGCTTTGTACATTCTACATAAAGAAACCCAATGAGTGACTAACAAAAAACAAATATAGGCCAGAAGACTTAAAGCTAAAATTCACCTTTCTTCATTCTCACTGCTAAATATTTCTGGTGAGATAAGGAGTGCAGACTCATCTTTAGATTATATGTATTCCATTAAAAAGCTAATAATCACAGACATGCTTTAAAAAATGAATTAGACAAGCATTTTAAACAAAACATGCATAAGCTTTTTTCACTCACTTTCACAGATATTGAGTCATTAAAAATTCCAGCATCATAGTTGATGGTTGATATTGCAATTTCTTGATTTTTTAATAATCTTTGTAACTTGATAATGAATCTTTTGCATGTTCTATATATAAACTTGCCTTTTGAATGCTAATATAAATGTTTCCATCCCATTATTATCACTACCCTGCATTATGGGGGAATTTGCCTTGTAGATTGTTGTTTCCTATGTCCATTTCAGTGAAGGTCTGTCAATGAACTTGGAATCAGGTGTTTATGTCTATCAGCTCACTGTCAAAGAGAAAATGCTAGGGGAAATGTAAAAGCACCAGCTCCAGAATTTGGCTAAGGTCACTTAGTTTTGTGTGCTACAAGCAGCTTACCAAAAAACCTACAGTTTCCTTTCGGAATATGCTTGCTTAGAGTTGCTCACCTTCACATTTTCTTCTTCTTTTTCTGAAGATTTACATTTAAGTACTTTTCCTTCTTGTTTTGTAGAAGTCACTCTATGAATTATGAAATGACTGATGAAGCCTTCATCACTGACTCTCTTTTGTCCCGCTGAGAGCATTTCGCTATTGCTCCCTTCTTCTGACCCTGTTACACTCTTCTTTTAAAAGTAGCTGTCATATTTTTTTTTGCTAGGGAGGGTGGGAGGGAGGCTCAAGAGGGAGGGGATAAGGGGATATATGTATGCACATGGCTGATTCACTTTGTTGTACAACAGAAACTAACACAGCATTGTGAAGCAATGATACTCCAATGAAGATGTATAAAAACAAAACAAAACAAAACAAAAACAAACAAACAAAAAGTAGCTGTCATTTCTAATCATCTAATTGTATTTGGGATAATATTATGCAGAAATTACATTGGTTGAAGTAATGCAGCTCCAGGTGGGCTGTCAATTTGGGAAGATTATCAGAATGGTAGCTTTATCTACAGACTATATTATCATTATGATTTATTGGCTGCTTATGTAAAGGTTAAAAAACACACTGGAAAGATGAAAGAAGGCTTTCCCAGGGGATATACAATTTATATCACATAAAAGGGCTAGATGCTAACTATTCGATGTTGTATTTTTAT
The DNA here is from genome assembly GCF_965194805.1 of Balaenoptera borealis. Classification (NCBI taxonomy): domain Eukaryota; kingdom Metazoa; phylum Chordata; class Mammalia; order Artiodactyla; family Balaenopteridae; genus Balaenoptera; species Balaenoptera borealis. The sequence continues at coordinate 130,598,384 of NC_138860.1, forward strand.
TTTTCCTGGCTTCTGTTGGGTACCATCCCAAGAAACTTTCTTCTAATGGTTTTCTTTAGGTGTGGGGAAAGGAAAGGAAAGATTATGCCTTCTGTTTATGGATGCTGATTGAACTTCAAGAATCAGAAGTCAGGACCTTTAAATAAATTATGTAACAGTACAACAACTGACGAATATTCTCAGTGGCCATAGTTGCCCAAGCAGTGAAAAACAATAGAATGCTAGGTACAGAATAGGAGACAAGGGACAGTTATGTCAAGATGAGTACTCTATGTCACTGCCTTGACCTTAAGGAAGATTAAGCCAAAATAAATCCAAAATGAAAATGTTTTTAAATGAAAAGCCTTGCCTCATTAGTCAAATCAGACATCTCAATTGGGAAAGGATAAATCCTGTCACATTTTGGACTTGTTATATGTCTGGAAATATTTTCAAATGAAAGATCTTTCTAAAATTCAATGCAACAATGTGTCAGTCACTTTTATCTTTAATTTTAAAATACTGAGTCATGTAGACATAAAACTTATTCCTATGTTTTCAGATTATTTTAAAGCCATCTGATTAAAACTTTGCTTTTTGGGACATTTTCAAGAAGATAGCTTTAAAAGGTTTCAAAATCAATTAAATAAACTTAGTGAATTTAGCTGTTCTATTTTGAAAAATTTCTACCCAAGGCTACATCAGTCTTCATGGATCCAACTGTTTCATTTTTCTTATGAATATTTATCTGAAGCTACCAATGACATGTGATGCAAATATTTTAACATACGTTACAAAGTCAAATGAAAGGTGCTATAGAACATACCCTTTTGTGATAATAAAAATTAAACAATATGGTAACTGATATTGATCTTGCTAAAATACCAGGTATTTTAATTTTAATAATCTCGCTTGATGTAGTCTAATTGGGAAGGCACTTATTGATTTTATCCATTGGAATATGTGATAAGAAAGATAGAGAAATTGATTAAGCATTTTTACATACTAACAGCATTCTCAATTCTTTTAACATATAATAGCCCATTGATTTGTTTATTGAATGAAGCTTTATAACCCCTGTTTGTTCTTCTGGTGTATTGTGTTTAATTTTTATGTTTAATATAGATTTTAATGATTACAAGTAAGCTCTTTTGAGCCATATTTAGAATCTGGGTCTGCCTTTTAATGTAGTTATGTTGGTGGACATTCTTCTAGGGTTCTGGTATTTTTTCATCCTGTTTTAGTTTCTACAATTTCTTTTCAGCTATTTATGATTTTTTTTGTATATGAGTGAGAAATTGGTAGTGCTTCAATAAGAGCTGCTAGATAACCTCATACTGTACCAGTAGTGTTGGAATATTCTTCTGGGACTTACTTGGGCACATTTGCAAGAGCATGAAGAACTGAGAACTAATGTTGGGGAATGGCATGTGGCTTAGTATAATTAGAACAACTTGTCTATACTCTGTAGGACTTATTTTTAATTTCAATATTTATGTTTTTAAACAGGAAAATTCACACAGTTGAACAATTAATATTTACACAGTTCAAAAACTGAGTTATGTAGTGAAGCATTCCCCCTTCACCATTGCCTCATCAACCCATTTCATCACCTGATCATACAGGTAGCTCTTTGTTTTGATATCCTGAATATTCTTCCAAAGCTTTTAAAGCATATATACAAGAAAATACAAAGATGTCATTTTTACCCTTGCTTTCTTAACACAAACAGTTGTATACCTCTGTTTTACAATTGGCTTCTCTACTTGGCAATTTTTGCATATTATATATAAAGAACTTTCTTATTCTTCATTTACTTTCATGAAACTTATTTAACCCACTTTATCCGATCAATGTCCATTTAAAAAGTTGTCAGTATTTTTCTATTACAGACAATGCTTTAATGAATATACTTTACACTTGAATATGCATAAGTTTGTGCACTTACTAGAATATCTGAAGTATATATTCCTAGAAATGGAGTCACTGAGGCAAAGGGCACACAAATTTATTATTTGTATAGATCTTGCTAAACTTTCTTCTATAGGGATTGTATTTATATGTGTTCTTACTGGCCTTTAATGGGACTGTTTTCTCACACCCTTGAAAATAAAGTGGCTATTAAACTGTCAGGTCTTTACTGAACCCCTATATATTTGGATTTTGCTGTTCAGTTATTGAGCATATTTTCACATTTAAAAACCCTTTGTTTCTCCTTTACAATGAATTGTTTATTTATATAATTTGCCCATAATTTCTACTGGTCATATTCACACCCACTTATAGGCACACATATTAGGGAGATTAATCATTTTTTCTACTCAGCGAATTGTAATATTTTTCCCACTTTGTCTTTTGCCTTTTGAGTTTATTTATCATAGATTTTGCACTATGGTTAGAGTTTAGATTTTGTGATGTAATTTATAAATATTTTATTCCAAACCTTTTGGAATTTGTGTCATGGTTAAAAACTTCCTCACTCTGAAATATAAAATAATCTCCCTAAATTTTCTTCTAGTATTCTATATATATTTTTTAACATCTTTATTGGAGTATAATTGCTTTACAATTGTGTGTTACTTTCTGCTTTATAAAAACGTGAATCAGCTATACATATACATATATACCCATATCTCCTCCCTCTTTCGTCTCGCTCCCACCCTCCCTATCCCACCACTCTAGGTGGTCACGAAGAACCAAGCTGATCTCCCTGTGCTATGTGGCTGCTTCCCACTAGCTATCTATTTTACATTTGGTAAAGTATATATGTCCATGCCACACTTTCACGTCGTCCCAGCTTACCCTTCCCACTCCCCGTGTCCTCAAGTCCATTCTCTACATCTGCATCTTTATTCCTGTCCCACCCCTAGGTTCTTTAGAACCATTTTCTTTCTTTTTTTTTTTAGATTCCATATATATGTGTTAACATATGGCATTTGTTTTTCTCTTTCTGACTTACTTCACTCTGTATGACAGACTCTAGGTCCATCCACCTCACTACAAATAACTCAATTTCGTCTCTTTTATGGCTGAGTAATATTTCATTGTATATATGTGCCACATCTTCTTTATCCATTCATCTGTCGATGGACACTTAGGTTGCTTCCATGTCCTGCCTATTGTAAATAGAGCTGCAATGAACATTGTGGTACATGACTCTTTTTGAATTATGATTTTCTCAAAGTATATGTCCAGTAGTGGGATTGCTGGGTCATATGATAGTTTTAGTTTTAGTTTTTAAACGAACCTCCATACTGTTCTCCATAGTGGCTATATCAATTTACATTCCCATCAACAGTGCAAGAGGGTTCCCTTTTCTCCACACCCTCTCCAGCATTTACTGTTTGTAGATTTTTTGATAATGGCCATTCTGACTGGTGTGAGGTGATACCTCATTGTAGTTTTGATGTGCATTTCTCTAATGATTAGTGACATTGACCATCCTTTCATGTGTTTGTTGGCAATCTGTATATCTTCTTTGGAGAAATGTCTATTTAGGTCTTCTGCCCATTTTTGGATTGGGTTGTTTGTTTTTTTGATATTGAGCTGAATAAGCTGCTTGTAAATTTTGGAGATTAATCCTTTGTCAGTTGCTTCATTTGCAAATATTTTCTCCCATTCTGAGGGTTGTCTTTTTGTCTTGTTTATGGTTTCCTTTGCTGTGCAAAAGCTTTTAAGTTTCATTAGGTCCCATTTGTTTATTTTTGTTTTTATTTCCATTTCTCTAGGAGCTGGGTCAAAAAGGATCTTGCTGTGATTTATGTCATAGAGTGTTCTGCCTATGTTTTCCTCTAAGAGTTTTAGAGTGTCTGGTCTTACATTTAGCCTTTAATCCATTTTGAGTTTATTTTTGTGTATGGTGTTAAGGAGTGTTCTAATTTCATTCTTTTACATGTAGCTGTCCAGATTTCCCAGCACCATTTATTGAAGAGGCTGTCTTTTCTCCATTGTATATTCTTGCCTCCTTTATCAAAGATAAGGTGACCAGAGGTGCGTGGGTTTATCTCTGGGCTTTCTATTCTGTTCCATTGATCTGTATTTCTGTTTCTGTGCCAGTATCATACTGTCTTGATTACTGTAGCTTTATAGTATAGTCTGAAGTTTGGGAACCTGATTTCTCCAGCTCTGTTTTTCTTTCTCAAGGTTGCTTTGGCTATTCGGGGTCTTTTGTGTTTCCATAGAAATTGTGAAAAATGTTGTTCTAGTCCTGTGAAAAATGCCATTGGTAGTTTGATAGAGATTGCATTGAATCTGTAGATTGCTTTGGGTAGTATAGTCATTTTCACAATGTTGATTCTTCCAATCCAAGATCATGGTATATCTCTCCATCTGTTTGTAACGTCTTTAATTTCTTTCATCAGTGTCTTATAGTTTTCTGCATACAGGTCTTTCGTCTCCTTAGGTAGGTTTGTTCCCAGGTATTTTATTCTTTTTGTTGCAATGGTAAATAGGAGTGTTTCTTTAATTTCTCTTTCAGATATTTCATCATTAGTGTATAGGAATGTAAGAGATTTCTGTGCATTAATTCTGTATCCTGCTACTTTACCAAATTCATTGATTAGCTCTAATAGTTTTCTGGTTGCATCTTGAGGATTCTCTATTTATAGTATCATGTCATCTGCAAACAGTGACAGCTTTACTTCTTCTTTTCTGATTTGGAATCCTTGTATTTGTTTTTCTTCTCTGATTGCTGTCGCTAAAACTTCCAAAACTATGTTGAATAATAGTGGTGAGAGTGGGCAACCTTGTCTTGTTCCATATCTTAGAGGAAATGGTTTCAGTTTTTCACCATTAAGAACAATGTTGGCTGTGGGTTTCTCATATATGGCCTTTATTATGTTGAGATAAGTTCCTTTTATGCCTATTTTCTGGAGTGTTTTTATCATAAAGGGGTGTTGAAATTTGTCAAAAGTTTTTTTTTTTTCTGCATATATTGAGGTGATCATATAGATTTTCTCCTTCAATTGGTTAATATGCTTTATCACACTGATTGATTTGTATATATCGAGGAATCCTTGCATTCCTGGGATAAACCTCACTTGATCATGGTGTATGATCCTTTTAATGTGCTGTTGGATTCTGTTTGCTGGTATTTTGTTGAGGTTTTTACATATATGTTCATCAGTGATATTGGCCTGTAGTTTTCTTTCTTTGTGACATCTTTGTCTGGTTTTGGTATCAGGGTGATGGTGGCCTCGTAGAATGAGTTTGGGAGAGTTCCTCCCTCTGCTAAATTTTGGAAGAGTTTGAGAAGGATAGGTGTTAGTTCTTCTCTAAATGTTTGATAGAATTCATCTGTGAAGCCATCTGGTCCTGGGCTTTTGTTTGTTGGAAGATTTTTAATCACAGTCTCAATTTCAGTGTTTATGATTGGCCTGTTCATAATTTTCTATTTCTTCCTGGTTCAGTCTCGGAAGGTTGTGCTTTTCTAAGAATTTGTCCATTCCTTCCAGGTTGTCCATTTTATTGGCATACAGTTACTTGTAGTAATCTCTCATATTCCTTTGTATTTCTGCAGTGTCAGTTGTTACTTCTCCTTTTTCATTTCTAATTCTACTGATTTGAATCTTCTCTGTATTTTTCTTGATGAGTCTGGCTAATGGTTTATCAATTTTGTTTATCTTGTCAAAGAAGAAGCTTTTAGTTTTATTGATTTTTGCTATTGTTTCTTTAACTTCTTTTTCATTTATTTCTGATCTGACATTTATGACCTCTTTCCTTCTGCTAACTTTGGGGTTTTTTTGTTCTTCTTTCTCTAATTGCTTTAGGTGTAAGTTTAGATTTTTTATTTGAGATGTTTCTTGTTTCTTGAGGTAGGATTGTATTGTTATAAACTTCCCTCTTAGAACTGCTTTTGTTGCATCCCATAGGTTTTGGGTCATCGTGTTTTCATTGTCATTTGTTTCTACATATTTTTTGATTTCCTCTTTGATTTCTTCAGTGATCTCTTGTTTATTTAGTAGTGTATTGTTTAGCCTCCATGTGTTTGTATTTTTTACAGATTTTTTTCCTGTAGTTGATATCTATTTTTTACAGAATTTTTTCCCTGTAGTTGATATCTAGTCTCATAGCATTGTGGTCAGAAAAGATACTTCATATGATTTCAATTTTCTTAAATTTACCAAGGCTTGATTTGTGCCCAAGATATGATCTACCCTGGAGAATGTTCCATGAGCACTTGAGAAGAATATGTATTCTGTTTTTTTTGGGTGGAATGTCCTATAAATATCAATTAAGTCCATCTTGTTTAATGTATCATTTAAAGCTTGTGTTTCCTTATTTATTTTCATTTTGGATGATCTGTCCATTGGTGAAAGTGGGGTGTTAAAGTCCCCTACTATGATTGTGTTACTGTCGATTTCTCCTTTTATGGCTGTTAGCATTTGCCTTATGTATTGAGGTGCTCTTATGTTGGGTGCATACATATTTACAATTGTTATACCTTCCTCTTGGATTGATCCCTTGATCATAATGTAGTGTCCTTCTTTTTCTCTTGTAATAGTCTTTATTTTAAAGTCTACTTTGTCTGATATGAGAATTGCTACTCCAGCTTTCTTTTGATTTCCATTTGCATGGAATATCTTTTTTCCACCTCCTCACTTTCAGTCTGTTTGTGTCCCTAGGTCTGAAGTGTGTCTCTTGTAGACAGCATACATATGGGTCTTGTTTTTGTATCCATTCAGCCAGTCCATGTCTTTTGGTTGGAGCATTTAATCCATTTACGTTTAATGTAATTATCAATAAGCATGTTCCTAATACCATTTTCTTAATTGTTTTTGATTTGTTTTGTAGGTCTTTTTCTTGTCTTATGTTTCCTGCTTAGAGCAGTCTTTTTTTTTTTTAATTTTCAAATTTTTCTTTATTTAGAATGACATTAAATAAAAAATAAAAGACCCCAGAACAAGTTGAAAGAGACCATGGAAGAAAAGGGAAAACATATTTTCATATCTTTAATAACACTTTTCTCCTACTTTTTTGAACAAGGCATCCTGAATTTTCATTTTGCACTGGGTCCCAAAATTTATGTAGCCAGACCTGAATAATACTTTCATTACTAGCTTGTAATTTGCTACTTACTAGCTTAAGTCCTACTATATTGGTCCACTGCTGAACACATAGTAGGCCTGAAGGAAATATCAAACAAAAAGAAATCTGGACATAGGTAAGAAGAGACATTATTTAAAAGGATTCTTGCGACTGGAGGAAAGGGACTCTTGCAGTAGAGAATGCTCTGACCATAGGATCTGTAAGTGTCTCAATGGCCTTTATAAGAAGAGGAGATCTGGACACAGCCTTTTAGCATTTGTTGTAAAGCTGGTTTGTTGGTGCTGAATTCTCTTAGCTTTTGCTAGTCTGTAAAGGTTTTAATTTCTCCATTGTATCTGAATGAGATCCTTGCTGGGTAGAGTAATCTTGGTTGTAGGTTTTCACTTTCATCACTTTAAGTATATCCTGCCACTCCTTTCTGGCTTGCAGAGTTTCTGCTGAAAGATCAGCTGTTAACCTAATGAGGATTCCCTTGTATGTTACTTTTTGTTTTTCCTTTGCTGCTTTTAATATTATTCCTTTGTATTTAATTTTTGATAGTTAGATTAATATGTGTCTTGGCGTGTTTCTCCTTGGATTTATCCTGTATGCAACTCTCTGCACTTCCCGGACTTGATTGACTATTTCCTTTCCCATATTAGGGAAGTTTTCAACTATAATCTCTTCAAATATTTTCTCAGTCCCTTTCTTTTTCTCTTCTTCTTCTGGAACCCCTATAATTCGAATGTTGGTGTGTTTAATATTGTCCCAGAGGTCTTTGAGACTGTCCTCCATTCTTTTCATTCTTTTTTCTTTATTCTGCTTTGTGGTAGTTCTTTCCACTATTTTATCTTCCAGGTCACTTTTCCATTCTTCTACCTCAGTTATTGTGCTATTGATTCCTTCTAGAGAATTTTTAATTTCACTTATTGTGTTGTTCATCACTGTTTGTTTGCTCTTTAGTTCTTCTAGGTCCTTGTTAAACTTTTTTTTTTTTAAAGATTTTGACTTCTTTTCTTTTTTTTTTTATAAAGGAAATCACCACATTGATTTTAAATTTATTTATTTATGGCTGTGTTGGATCTTTGTTTCTGTGCGAGGGCTTTCTCTAGTTGTGGCAAGCAGGGGCCACTCTTCATCGTGGTGCGTGGGCCTCTCACTATCGCGGCCTCTCTTGTTGCGGAGCACAGGCTCCAGACGCACAGGCTCAGTAATTGTGGCTCATGGCCTCAGTTGCTCCACGACATGTGGGATCTTCCCAGACCAGGGCTTGAACCCGTGTCCCCTGCATTGGCAGGCAGATTCTCAACCACTGCGCCACCAGGGAAGCCCCCTTGTTAAACTTTTATTGTATTTTCTCCATTCTATTTCAAAGATTTTGGATCATCTCTACTATCATTACTCTGAATTCTTTTTCAGGTAGACTGCCTCTTTCCTCTTTGTTTGGTCAGGTGGGTTTTTACCTTGCTCCATCATCTGCTCTGTGTTTCTCTGTCTTCTCATTTTGCTTAACTTACTGTTTTGGGGGTCTCCTGTTCCCAGGCTTCAGGTTTGTAGTTCCTGTTGTTTTTGGTGTCCCTCCCCAGTGGCTACGATTGGTTCAGTGGGTTGTGTAGGCTTCCTGGTGGAGGGTACTGGTGCCTGTGTTCTGGTGGATGAGACTGGATCTTGTCTTTCTGGTGGGCAGGACCGTGTCCAGTGGTGTGTTTTGTGGTGTCTGTGACATTATTATGATTTTAGGCAGCCTCTCTACTAATGGATGTGGTTGTGTTCCTGTCTTGCTAGTTGTTTGTCATAGGGTGTTTAGCACTGTAGCTTGCTGGTCGTTAACTGGAGCTGGGTCTTAGCGTTGAGATGGACATCTCTGGGAGAGCTTTTGCTTTTGATATTACGTGGCCCCAGGAGGTCTCTGGTGGACCTATGTCCTGAACTCAGCTCTCCCACCTCAGAAGCACAGGCCTGACACCCAGCCAGAGCACCAAGACCCTGTCAGCCACACGGGCTCAGAAGAAAAGGGAGAAAAAAGGAGAGAAAGAAAAAAATAAATAAATAAAATAAAATAAAATAATTAAAATAAAAACTAAAAAAAAAATTATCAAAAAGAAAATTAAAACGTAATAAAAAAAAATGGACAGACAGAACCCTAGGACAAATAATAAAAGCAACGCTATACTGGCAAAATCACACAAAGAAGCATACACATACACACTCACAAAAAGAGAAAAAGGAAAACATTATATATGTTTATATATTAAAAAAAGGAAGAGAGCAACCAAATCAATAAACAAATCTACCAATGATAATAAACTCTAAATAGTAAACTAATATAAACATAAAACCAGAAACAAATTAGATGCAGAAAGCAAACCCCAAGTCTACAGTTGCTCCCAAAGCCCACTGCCTTAATTTTGTGATGCTTTGTTGTCTATTCAGGTATTCCAGGGATACAAGATACATCAAGGTGACTGTGGAGATTTAATCCACTGCTCCTGAGGCTGCTGGGAGAGATTTCACTTTCTTTTTTTTGTTAGCACAGCTCCTGGGGTTCAGCTTTGGATTTGGCCCCGCCTCTGCTTGTAGGTCACCTGAAGGCATCTGTTCCATGCTCAGACAGGACTGGGTTAAAGTAGCAGCTGATTAGGGGGCTCTGGCTCACTCAGGCTGGGGGTATGGAGTGCGGGGCGAGCCTGTGGCGGCAGAGGTCGGCATAACGTTGCATCAGCCTGAGGCAAGCCATGTGTTCTCCCAGGGCAGTTGTCCCTGGATCACAGGACCCTGGCAGTGCAGGCTGCACAGGCTCCCGGGAGGGGAGGTGTGGAGAGTGACCTGTGCTCGCACACAGGCTTCTTGGTGGCGGCAGCAGCAGCCTTAGCATCTCATGCCCGTCTTTGGGGTCCTTGCTGATAGCCGCGGCTCTCGCCCATCTGTGGAGCTCGTTTAGGCAGTACTCTGAATCCCCTCTCCTTGTGCACCCCGAAACAATGGTCTCTTGCCTCTTCGGCAGCTCCAAACTTTTTCCCCGACTCCCTCCCGGCTAGCTGTGGAGCACTAACCCCTTCAGGCTGTGTTCACGCAGCCAACCCCAGTCCTCTCCCTGGGATCTGACCTCTGAAGCCCGAGCCTCAGCTCCCAGCCCCCACCAGTCCCAGTGGGTGAGCAGACAAGCCTCTCCGGCTGGTGAGTGCTGGTCGACACCGATCCTCTGTGTGGGAATCTCTCCACTTTGCCCTCTGCACCCCTGTTGCTGTGCTCTCCTCCGTGGCCCTGAAGCTTCTCCCCGCCACCGTCTGTCTCCACCAGTGAAGGGGCTTCTTAGTGTGTGGATACTTTTCTTCCTTCACAGCTCCCTCCCAGAGGTGCAGGTCCTGTCCCTATTCTTTTGTCTCTGTTTTTTTCTTTTTTCTTTTGCCCTACCCAGGTACATGGGGAGTTTCTTGTCTTTGGGGATGTCTGAGGTCTTCTGCCAGCGTTCAGTAGGTGTTCTGTAGGAATTGTTCCACATGTAGATGTATTTCTGATGTATTTGTGGGGAGGAAGGTGATCTCCATGCCTTACTCCTCCGCCATCTTGAAGGTCTCCCTTGTATGGTTTTTTTGTTCCATATTTATATCTTTGACTTTTAGACATTGTCATGTTATAAGGTGTAAAGTACAGATACAATTTTATTTTTCTGAAATGACTGTGGTGCTGTTCCAATATCATTTATTGGGCAGGCAATTAGATTTCTCTGTGATTTGAGATGCTACCTTTTGCTTATTAACTCAATTCATTCAACAAATTATTAACAAGCTATGTGTCAGATATGGCTCTAGAAACTGGTAATTCATCAGGGCATAAAACATGCAGAATTCTGCCCTCAGAGAGCTTATATTTTAAAGGAGGAGATAGACCCCCAAATTGGAAAGTAACACATAATGTGAATTCTCAAACACTACAGAGAAAATAAAACAGGAACATAGGATAGATTTCTGAGGGAGAAGTTCTGGTGCCTTTTAAAATAGAGTGAAATATTTCATGGTAAAATGGAATTTGAGAAACAAAAAACCTCAAGGAGTGAGGAAGTGAGGTCTGGGAGTTTAAGGGGTAAGAGGAAACCCAGGAGGAAGAAACAGCAGAAAGCTCTGAACCTGGAGCTCACCTGGTACATTCCGTTCATTCTCTTTAAAATAAGAAGACCTACATGACTGAAGCAGAATAAGCAAAGGCAGAACAGCAGGAAATAACATCTGACACTTGATTAGGTACCAGGTTGTGGGATCTCTGTGTAGGAATCTTTCATTTTACTGAGTGAGATGGGAAGTCAGGGAGGGTTTTAAGCAGATAAGTGAGATGATCGGACTTATATTTTAAAAGATCACACTGGATGTTGAATGGAGAATAGATTGTAAGAAAACAAGGCAAAGCAGGGAGCAATTTAGGAAGATGTTGCAATAATTTGGGTGAGAACTAATTTGGAATAGAGTTGTAGTTAGCTCTGAGTTCAGTGTTAAGAAATAACAGAGACGATTCCAGGACTGAACTTATTTTGTTATTGTCTGTACTGCTTTCAAAGTTTCTTGCTGTAAGGACTTCCCTGTAAATTTGACCATATGTCTGTTGACTTGACATAGAGGTTGTTATAGAATTCCAGGGAGTAAGATGTGCTGTCTCTAATACCCAAAGTGACTAATCAGGAGTTGGACCTCCTGAGTAGCTTTAACAGCTTGCCTTTAATATTCTTGGGTTATAGTTTAGATAGCTCCCAAGGTGAACACTTGGGTGGTGTGTCCTAGATTATGTCCTCCAACAAGGTCCATTCATCTTTAGTTAGTTGTGTTTAGATAACATTCAATGCAATGTAAGCAGTTTTCTCAGCAGATGCCGCTGTCATAAAGTCATCTTCATACAGATTGTGCATCCGCCTACAGTTCACATTTGTACTAGAATTTATCTAACTCTTTGATCCCCTGTAATAAAGGAAAATTGATTTTGTTTTCCTCTCCACAGGCATGTAAAAAAAGTCCAAGCCTCAGTGCTAAGTGTCAGTAGTGGTAGCACATTCAGTCACTGTTAAGATGTCAGGTAAAAGAGAACAACAGAACTATTTTCTTATTTAAGTCTCTATGGCCCATAGTAAGGCTCCAAGCACTAATGTCTTCCACTAGTCAGTCAAGATATTAAATTTAGAAATGACTTTGAGTAACACAACTGCCTGAACTAGCTATCCTCTGAGAAAATCAAGTAGTTTTTTTTTCTCTTAGTCTGAGTTATTGTTTCAACTGTACAATCTGGGCAACATACACACCACTTTTGGCCATGCATTCCATTGAATCCAAAGAATAACTATATCTAATCAACTGGTTCATGCATGTGGTAAACAGAATCCTAAGATGCCCTGAAGATTCCCAAATCTTAGGAATCTAAGAGGGGTAATAACACCACCTCTCAGTTACTCAGTCAAACATTAATCTAGGTACCTCTCTGGAGGGATTTTGAAGATGTAATTAAGGTGACAAACCAGTTGACCTTAAGATAGAGAGGTAATCTGGGTGGGCCTGACCTAACCACATGAGCCTTTTAAAAGCAGAGAGTTTTTTCCTAACTGGTGGTAGAAGAAGTCAGAGATTTGAAGCATGAAAAAAGTTCTAAATAGGGGAATTCTCTTTGGTCACTTGGAAGTTGGGAGGGGAGATGTGGATAGGGACTGAGAATGCCCTATAAGAACTTGCTTGACAGTAAACAAGAGAACAGGGATTTGATCTTACATCTGCAAAGAACTGATGTCTGTCCACAGCCTGAATGAGCTTGGAAGAGGGCTCAGAACTCCATATGAGAACATAACTTGCAGACACCTTGATTTCAGTCTTGTAAGACACTCAGAGGAGAATCCAACCAGGCTGCACCTGAACTTCTGACTTATAGAACTTGGAGCTAATAAATGAGTGTTGTTTTAAGCTTCTATGTTTGTAGTAATTTTTATGCAACGCTAGAAAACTAATAGAGCACTCAAGTAATCAGAGCATCCTTATCAAAATGAAAGAACAGGGTGGCAAAAAGCTAGCAAGTATATTTCATACAGAAAAATAAAACATAATACTAGCCATGTAAACCAGTATCCAGCAGGTTCAAGAATGTTTGGAATGTTCACCTGGGAGAGGAGTGCAAGCTCAGGTCCCAGACCTGGTCCTTGTCCCTATTCTTCTCATCTTCATAATGTTTTGAAATTCATTGTAAGTTTTAGTATTGGTCCATCTTCTCTATTGCTATTAAGAGCGTATCAGCTAGTCTCACTGGTCTTTGTAATTTTATCAGTTTCCCAACCTTCAGAAATAATGCATATATGTTTTAGCATCTCCTCAAAGAACTCGGTCTCTTATTTTCCACCTATCAAAAGTATCACCACCTGGGTTTTTTCTTTTGTGGTATATATATCCTCATGTCTTTTAGATAGTCTGCTTGTGTGGGGCTTTTAGTCCCTTACAGTTTCCAGCTATGGCTCCATCTCCTCTGGGTTGTGAAGCAGCTATCTCCAACATCTTGCTGCATCCTGGACCAATGAACAACCATGGCTGCTCATTCCCCTTTCAAGATCAAAACGGATGATGCCTCAGTAGCCACTCTAGAACATTCTGGGCTAATGGACACTATGGCCACACTGTCCACTCTTGGGTCATTAGGCTTACTGGTGAACATTTGTTTGTTGTCCCTAGGTAGAAAAGCTTTCAAACTCTGGGGTGGTCCAGTTAAATTCTATAACTCCCTAAACATGAAACCCCACATTGTCCACAAACTCTCATGCAGATATAACAAAGGTCTTGTCAGGGAAAAACATAGTTAGAGAAGTAGCAGAGTGCAGAATGTTCCTGAATTCTTGTTATTCCTCACCATAAATAATCTTCATGCACCATGGCCAACTTAGCTACAGAGCAGAGTTTGCCTTTGCTAGTAGACAGGACCGGAATCAGAAGCCCACGTAAGCAAGAACATGCCCTGAATCCATGCTGTGATTCATATTTATAGGTGAGCATAAGAGGGGCTAGGGAACACCATCATCATCATCCTCTTCTAAATAACAAGAGACCAATCAAGATATCTCTGCATCCAGGGGCTTCATTAGAAAGAATGCAAACCAAGCACCAAGGGCAGCGTACAAGGGGCCCTGAGAGCTGCCTTGTTTGTTAGGATTGATGACTTCACAGAAAGATTATGGTGCCTATCTGCAGATGAACTCATTTCAGCTGTGCCAGTTCTTTGCTGAGCTATCCCCCAAACAGAAGTAAGAAGTATATTTCAGGGATAATTTGTCTTACTGAATTTCAGAATTTGTCTATCCAGATTTGTCTCTCATCACATTGATGCTCATGTGTAGTATGTCTATTCAAGTTATTTTCTAGATATTCTGTAACTTGTGTTTTGTTTCACTCTTCTTAAAAAAGAGATGTTTAAGAAAGGGTTTTAAATTCCTAGTTGGTAAAACTTTTTGTTTTATGTTTTAATCATTAATTTCTAGTTTTATTCCATTTTGTTTAGAGACTATTTTCTGTGTGCGTGTGTGTGTGTGTGTGTGAGTGTGCTATTTCTACTTTGGGAGATTTTCTTTGGTACCTAGTAAATGAAAAATTTTAATATCTGCTACATAGAAAATTGAAAAGAAGGCCCATTTTATTTCAGGATATAGTAGATTTCCTTTACTTGATTTTTCAGCTGGAAGTGATTTTTAAATACTTAGTTTTATCAGGTAATGCAACCAGTTATCTTATTCTATCTCCCACCTTCTCTTCCCTTATCTTATCCATTTTTACTTGTCATATAATTTCTACATTATTTCTACATTGTTAGAACATATAACATTTACATTCTATCACTCTGATAAATTTGTTTACTCTTGAATTCAAGGGTTAAATACAGTGTTTACCACTAGTCTTTTGCCTGTTTCTTATTTTAGATATTATATATGTGTTTGATCCTTCTTTATTAATCATCATTGAATGAATTGAGTTTTCATGACAGGAAATGAATTGGTAAGAAATTTATGATGAGATCTGGGGAGGGGTGACGAGATAAGAAAGAGCCAGAATAGTATTCCAGACTAGTTGGCTCTTTTAACTCAAAGGTCCCTTCTGCTCTGCTGCCAGAGAAGCAGACTATTTCTTGCAAATATTTTTTGTATGTGTGGTTCTGAATTTACCTCCCCTGCTTCAGTGAACCAAAGCGAACTGAGGAAAACTTCTGAAGCCAGCTGGTTCATCCACTTCCTAAAGTTGCCTTGAAAATATTTAAAGGTATGCTTTACTCTTCAAGTGTGGTCCTCATCTTTAAGGGCTGTGAACCCTATAATTAGGTCTTTCTTATTATTATTTAGAACTGCATCCTAATGTACTACATCCTAATTAATGTTTGGCCTATGTAATCTGTACTAGGTTAAGAGAAGTTAGCTGTGACTTAAAATCTCCCATTTCAAGTTTGTTTTGTCTATTTCTCCTCTAATTTTCTGTGTTTTCAGCTTTGCAAATGTTGCTATATTATAAAAAGTCATATATGTTGTTAACTCATGTCTTCATTTTGAGTTGTATCTTTTTTTGTTTGTTTGTTTTTTGTTTTTTTTTAAATTTATTTATTTTCAGCTGTGTTGGGTCTTCGTTGCTGTGTGAGGGCTTTCTCTAGTTGCGGCAAGTGGGGGCCACTCTTCATCGCGGTGCGCGGGCCTCTCACTGTCGCGGCCTCTCCCGTTGCGGAGCACAGGCTCCAGACGCGCAGGCTCAGTAGTTGTGGCTCACGGGCCCAGTTGCTCCGCGGCATGTGGGATCTTCCCAGACCAGGGCTCGAACCCGTGTCCCCTGCATTGGCAGGCAGATTCTCAACCACTGCGCCACCAGGGAAGCCCCTGTATCTTTTAGAATTTTAAGGTTCTCTACTTTTCCCATGGTGCTCTTTTGCACCGATTTTCACCATGTCCAAAAGTAATAATTGCCTTTGCTTTTTTCTGTGTTTGTGTATACTTTTGCCCATCTGATTGTTTTCAAAACTTCTTGATCATTTTGACATAACATTTATTTATTACAAAGCTGTGGTTTACTTTGTGATATAATCAGATATGTTTTTTAAAATGTGAGCTAAACTCATTTATATTTATTAATTTGAAAATGAATCAACATATCAACTGTTTCCCTTACCTTTATGAAGCATCCTGGTTGGTACTCTCTGAAATCTGCTGTTTTTGCCACTTGTGAAACCTCTTCCAAGGAGATGTCTGTCCTCTTCCTCTCACTTTGCTCCTGCCCCATTGGTAGCCCTTACAATATATAGCAATTATAATTAGCTCCTAGTTTAATCAAAATGAAGTTTGTGTTTTGTTTTTACACAGGTTTGAACCTATTTTCTTTTATTTTAAAATAAGTAATACATGCATGTGATGCAAAATTCAAAAGTTTTACAACTTTTCACATTATTCCTTGCAGTCCCAATAGTACAGAGATTCCATATATCTTTTATCCAATTTCTCTCAATGATAACATTTTCAAAACTATAGTATATCACAACCAGGATATTGACATGCATACAGTTCATATACAGAACATTTCCATCAATATATTTAACCCTTGAATTGCCATTTTATAGTCACACTTACTTCCCTCCCACCCCCCATCCCTGCTTAACCCCTGGCAATCACTAATCTGCTTTCCATTTCTAAAATTTTTTCAGTTCAAAAAGTCATTTAAATGGAATTATACAGTAATTGACCTGTTGGGATTGGCTTTTCTTCCCTCAGCCAGTTCTTGCAGCATATTTCTCTGGAGATCTATCCCAGTTTTGCCTGTATTAATATTTTGTTGTTGAGTAATGTTCCCTGGTATGGGCGTATCAAAGTTTCATGCTTTTTTTTTTTTTTTCCAGGCAAGAACTTACTGGGGCCTCAGCTGCACGTTTCATGCTTTTAGGGAAATCTGAGCTGTTTCCAGTTTGGGGCTGTTACAAATAAAGCTGCTATAAATATTTGTGTGCAGCTTTTTGTTGGAACATGTCTTTATTTCTTTGGAATAAATGCCCAGGAGTGTAATTATTGGGTTGGACAGTAGTTACTTGTTTAATTCTTGATGAAGCTGTCAAACTGTTTCCCAGAATTGGCTGTACCACTTTATATTCTCACCAGCATTTCATGATTATCCAGTTTCTCTGCATCCTCCAGCATTGGTATTGCCACATTTTTTTTTTTTTTAGTCATTCTGATAAGGGTATAGTGACATTTTATGTCTCTACTTACACCTCAGGGAGGAGGGTTTATTACTCGTTGATGAGAAAGAAAATTTTGGCTTCCTACTTGGTGTTCTCTGTTACTACCCAAGTGGAGATGTTGGATCATCTTGTTACAGCCTCTTGAAGTGGAAGTATAGGCTCTCTACTTTCCCTTGGCTAACAAGAGATGGGCTGAACCACAGTTTGTTTGTTTTCTGTGTGGTTTTATTTTGGGGGGGGGCACTACACTTTAGTGGTTATTGTCTAAAATATCTCTGTCTTTCTGGGCTGCTCCTTAATGAGTTCTCTGCTATAGAGAACAATTTTTGTTGTGTATTTTCTCTTCTGTTCCTATATGACTTTCAAGGATGCCACCTTATTCAGCTCCTAGTCTAAGATCTATGAGGCAAAAAGAAAACCCAGGAAAATCACCACCATGTCATTCCTTGGGTCCCAAGTTCATAGCCTGTCTATCTTCTCTTTACCTTTCAGAGATTTTTTTATGTTTGTTTTTTAAATTTTATTCAATGTTTTAGTTGTTTTTAATGGGAGAAATGAGGAAAAATATGTCTATTACATCTTCTGGTAGCACATCGATTTTTTAAATTGTTAAAAAATCAAATTATATTTTATTATTATTTTTATTAAATTATATTTGATGTATAATATCATGTTAGTTTCAGGTGTACAACATAGTGATTCAACATTTAAATACATTACAAAAATCACCATGATAAGTCTAGTTACCACTTGGACTCATACAAATTTACTACAATATTATTGACCATATTCCTTAGGTTGTATATTACATCTCCATGACTTATTTATTTTATAACTCCCTCTGCACTGGGACCCAGAGTGTGCGAGATATTGCATGCACTTTTTAGAGCAGAGGCTCTATTTCCTATAGCCCTCTTGTTCTCCTGAAATTAAACCCCACTGGTTTTCAAAGTCAGACATCCTGGGGGCTCATTTCCTGGTATAGAACCCCAGGGCTGGGAAGCCCAATGTGGGGCTCAGACTCCTTGCTCCTTGGAGAGGACCTCTACTGTTGTGATATTCCTCCCATTTGTGGGTTGCCGACCTGGGGGTATACATTCTGACTAGACTGTGTCTTCACCCCTCCTACTGTTCTCACGGTGGCTCTTTCTTTATATCTTCAGTTGTGTAAAATCTTTTCTGCTAGTCTTCAGGTCATTCTCATAGACAGTTGCTCTGTAAGTAGTTGTAATTTTGGTGTCCCCGTGGGAGGAGATGAGTTCAGGTGCCATCTTGATTCCACCCCCACCCCATATATGTTTATTATTTCTGAAACAAAGGTTCCTTTATGTATGTCTAGGTTTTGTCTTGTTTTGTTTTTGTTTTTGTTTTTTATAGTAAGTTACACCAGTGTTGTCTTTTTTTTTTTTTTTAAATTTTTATTTATTTATTTATTTATTTTTGGCTGTGTTAGGTCTTCGTTTCTGTGTGAGGGTTTTCTCTAGTTGCGGCGAGTGGGGGCCACTCTTCATCACGGTGCATGGGCCTCTCACTATCGTGGCCTCTCTTGTTGCGGAGCACAGGCTCCAGACACACAGGCTCAGTAGTTGTGGCTCACGGGCCCAGTTGCTCCGCAGCATGTGGGATCTTCCCAGTATGTCTAGGTTTTACTGTTATCTATCTGGTATCATATCCCTAAGGAACTTTGTTATACATTTCTTGTTGTGCTGATTTGATAGTGACAAATTCTCTCACCTTTTTTTTTTATATGAAAATGTCTTTATTTTGCCTTTATATTTGAAAAGTAGTGTTACTGGATAAGGAATATTAAGTTAACTTTTCCCCACAGCTATGCGAAGGACTTATTCATTTGTTTTAGGATTTGTGTTGTTTTTGATAAGAAGTTAATGGGCATTCTTCTTACTCTCTTCAATATGCAATGCTTCTTTTTATTCTTTGTCTCTTTTTAAAATTTTCTTTTTAAATTTGGTTTGAGCAATTGACTACATTATGCTTATGTGTGTTGTTCATTGTGTTGACCCCAGTTTTGTTTCATTCAAATTCTTGGGTATTTAGATTTATGGCTTCCATCAAATTTGTAAAGTTTGGGGCTGTTATATATGTTTAAATATTTGTTTTGCCAAAATGTCTCTCTCTCATTCCTATCTTTCTAGAACTTCAGTCGTTTGTTATACTGTTTGATATTATCCCTCAGATTACTGAGGTTCTTTCCAATTTATTTTCAGTCTTTAATTCTCTTTATGCCTCAGTTTGGATAATTTTTTTTGCTTTGCCATCAGGTAATTTATTTTTTGTTCTTTAGTGCTTATTCTTCTGTAAGCCCTTCCATTAATTTTTATTAAATATCAGATTTTGTACCTTTCAGATGTAGAATTTCCATTTGGTTATCTTTTTTGTATTGTTTTTCCATCTCTCTGTTGAGATTAACTATACATTCACTCATTATTTGAATGTATTGATAGCCCACAATTTAATGACTTCGTTTGATAATTTCCAACATTTTTGTTAGCTAGGAATGTTTTTATTTTCTGAAGGAAAGAGTAAGACATAACTAGAACAGAGAAGTAAGCCTATGACATCAAGATTAGTGTTTGGCCAGAGTTAATTTAAGCTATACATATTTCTGTGTCTCCTTTTCTAAGTATCTCCCTGTTTTCTGTACCCTGCCCTGAAAAATCATGCCACCTCCACAGCACTGAGATCTAACCTTTGTTTTTTCTAAATAGCAAGATCCATAATCCCTGAGCTCCATTTCTCTGTGCTTAGCTTGGAAAGTGCTGCCAGGCAGAAAGTCATTACACTTGTGGGGCAAAACTCATGTGTTTTCTTCTTGCAAGGTTTATGGAATAAAAACTTTGCACAGTCTGTTATTAATTTCCTGAACACAATAGTTTCATATATTTTGTCCTTTGTTTAGTTGCTTATGAAAGAAGATAAGTCAGATATCTATTAATTCACCATGACCAGAACAAAAAGATGACCCCACTCTGGAGGTTGTAATTTAACTTTTAATCCATTTTAGTCCATTTTATTTTATGATGATTTCCTGAAAAGGAATAAGGAAAATACAGATCTTTGCAAAATATTTGTTCCAGAAGTCTTAGTAATTTCTTAATTTGTTAATTTAAGAATATTTATTGGGTACCTGGCATGTTCCATCAATATTTCATGTGATGGAGAAGTAATGAAGAATAACCCAGTTATGTTCCTCTCCCCACTGAGTTTTGGAAAATATCAAGAGATGTTGCTAGAAATATAGGCAAAAAATGAAATAATCTGTATGCTTTGGAAAGGCTATACTTAATAATCTTAAAGTTATAGATAGGCAATGAAGACATTTGAGACCATATTCACATGGGAGGGTAGGGGTTGCCTGGAAAGTTCTATGGTCAATGGAAGACTGTGTTGACACACATAAGTAGCAGGTATCATGTGTTTGCTTCCTTTTATCCTTTTTTGAAGAAATGGTTGGGCCTTGGGCAAAACTAAAGGAACAGAGGGTAATTGGATAGTGCCAAGGGGGTCCAGGTTCTGTGTACTGACATGGGATAGGACTGAGAGTGTCTGTGCTATGGATAAAAATAAGAAATATAAATCAAGATCAGCTAAATTTAGAATGGGGGCCTGGACCTAGTAAATATGTGATACTTATGGTGAGTCATTGATGCCAAGAAAGCTCCAGGGCTATGGGTATGCATATGGGGGGCCTGGAAATAAATTGGTAGGGGATCATACAAACTTAATTTAGTCATCACTCACTTATGATATTTCCCCCCATCTCTCTGCTTCTTACTCTTTTTTTTTTTTTTTTTTTTCTGCTTCTTACTCTTACGTGAATGTTGGGGCATGGCATAGCATGCTCATTTCAAGAGTGTGCATGCTGTGGAATGGACTTTGACAATGGAATTATTAGTTGGAGCTCCAGGGGTGGGACCATGGGAGTTAGGGGAAGGCTATGTAAGTGGCAGTGAAAGTATGATCATCTCAGCCTGCTTACTCTTTTTTGCAAGTTACCCAGGGATTATGTTCAAATCCAGAAGGGAGGATTTTCCTGCCTGGGCAGGAAACCTTTGATAGTAGTACAGATGAAAGATGTGCAGAAACAAGTAGTCATTTTCAAACTGGTGCAGAATTCCAAACAAACTATGGTGAAAACTAAAGTAGGAATGGGGCAGAAGGGATAAGGAAAGCAAGAATGGCTTGGAGTATAAACTGAAAAGATGTGTTGAATGATTGAATTTGGAGAGTGATAAAGGAGTAGACACTCAAACTTGAACGTCTGACTAATGTCATTTATTAAAATTAACGTATATAGGCAAAAGTCAAAGTTTGGTACTAATATATTGAGTTCCATTTAGAAGTTGTTTAGTGCAGTTGTGAGACAGTTAAATGAAAATGTTCAGAAAATGACATTGAAGAGAATCACTTGATTTAGCAATAAAGATTTGAATGTCATCAGCATGTGTATATCACAGACTTTAAGGAGAGGACCATGAATGAAATCCTGCAGGACACTGATTTTCAAAAGTTAGGTGGAGGAAGATAACACTACCTAGGAAATTTAGAGTAAGGTAATAAAGTGAGGCAAATAACAAGAAAACAAAAGCTGAGGGAATTCATCAACACTAAACCTGCCTTACAGAAATGTTGAAAGGAGCTCTTCTACCAGAAACAAAAAGGCCAAAATATACAAAACGATGAGTGGGGTGATAAGTAGACACAAACAGAAAATTGCAAATTTATATCAGAAAAGGTTTTTAAACACTCCATTACAGAATAAATGTTAAAGGGATAAATAAAAGAAAACAGAGTTACAGAATCAGAGAACAAACAGGTGGTTGCCAGAGGGAAAGTGGTCGGAGGAGGAAAGAAATAGGTGAAGGAGATAAGAGCTACAAGCTTCCAGTTACAAAATCAATGAGTCAGGGGTATGAAATTTACAGTGTGGGGAATGTAATCAATAACTCTGTAATATCTTTGTATGGTGACATATTATAACTAGACTTATGGTAGTGATCGTTTAAAAATGTACAGAAGTATGAAATCACTATATTGTATAACACGAACTAGCATAGTGTTGTAGGTCAATTATACTTCAAAAACAAAGAGAGAAAGAAAACAGTTAACAATGTCAATACTGCAGAGGAATCAAATATGATCAGAACTTAAAAGTTTCCGTTATAATTTGTAATTAGTGTGTCACGTTTAACCCTGCTACAGCAGTTTCACTGATGGGTGGGAAAAAACATCCAGATTACAGTGACTTGAAGACTAAATGAATGGTAATAAAAAGGGTAAAAATGACTATAGACACTTTTGTCATCTCACTTCATTATTAATTAGGTAATGGTTCTTTGCCTCTTTTTTAACTGGTTTTAATTTTAAGATCAAAGATACTTAAACGTGTTTATATCTTCAAGAATCAGTAGAGGGGAAGAATGTAAGGAAATAGGAAGACAGGTCTCTGAAAAGGTACATCCAGAGTGAAGAATAACACCTCTTTTACTGAAATAGGAGGAAAAATAAAATAGAGTGATTTTTGATGTACATATATATATATATGTGGGTGGCAGAAGAAAAAGTTGATGGGATTCTTTTCATCTTAGATGACAGAAAAGTCACCTTTTTTTCTGAAGTAAAATTAAAGGTATCTGCTAAAAGTGAAACTGAGGTGTGAGTGTCTTAAGGAGACTGGGGAAAGTTTGGAACGGCTTCAGCAGGAATTAAAGAGGAAGCAGAACAGATGTGCATGGACAGGATTGATGGTCATAACCAAGGTCCCAACTGAAGCTAGGGACTACAGTCCTACAGAAGTTTTAATCCACTCAGTTGTCTTTTATTTTTTTCTCAATGTTCCTTATACTAGGTAAAGAAGGAAATAGGTAGGCAGTTGGTATGATAAAGGGTTTCGATTCTTGTTGGGGAAATTTGGGAAGGGATTAAAATGTGAAAAGATAATTTATGGAAATTGTTAATGATGTCAAATGCTACAGAAACATCATGGCACACGAGAGTTTGCAACAGCCCTTCTACTGACCCAACCCATGAGATTTTAAAACGTTCATGTTCCCCAAAATGACAGCAGAATCTTTATTATAGCATGCTGCTTACTGCCTGTCTTCCCAATAGCAATAACACAGTATCTTTTTATTGATATTCACACATAAAAGTGGGAAATTACTTTCATTTAGACATTTTAGTCTGAAAATGAAAGAGAAATATTTTATATACTGTTATTAATCTTATCTTAGCTCTGGTTCTGATAATTTAAATTTAATCTTCATTTCTCTTTATATTTGTAAGTAACACTTACTTTATCATCTTGTTATTTTCACCTCAGCTGAATATGCTCACAAGGCTGTCTTAAAAAGTATAAGATTTATGTTTGGATGGTCCACACACTATATTGAAATTTTCACTTAATGTTACTTAGTATGCTCATTACAACAGCTCTTAGAAGTATTTATTACTTTATGGATGGATAAGCAGTCTTACAAGCTTAATAACTTGTCTAGGATTGCAGCATTTTTAAATAATAATGGCAGTAATCAAGCCCAATCTTTTCGTTGCTGAAGTCAATGCTCTTTCAACTGTATCCTACCCACTGCCCTTCATTTTGCATTGTCATCATGTATTATCTTTTAATAACAATAAGTGATTTGGAAAATCCTTACCACATATTTCTCTCCAAGATTCTTCTTAACATTTGGTTTCTATGTTGAGTGCTTCAGCCCTCCTGCATATGAACCACCCCCTTCCTAACTCCTGTTCCCCAATTCCTAGTGGCAGGTATTGAGGCAACACAATTGAGACCCAAAACTCTATAAACAAAAGTTTTAGAATACACTTTTAGAATAAAAGTGATAATTTTTCACAAACATGTCAGAACTTGGGCTTATAAACATTTACGACCATTTCACCTTAAAAATCCAATACATTTGAATTTTAAAGATTAAGTCATTTTTAAAAACAATTTGGATCTCCTTATTTGAAATTCTCTTCTAAGCCTCCAATACATAGTTTTACTTTCCTTCAATGGTGGCATATCTGTATTTTTCTTTTAAAGGAGAGGTTATTTTTGAAAGGGTCACTCTTTCAGATATAATAGCTTATATTTATTGAGGTCATACTATTTGTTAAACAGAATGCTCAGCACTTGACGTTTTTTGAACTTTAAAAAATTTAATCCTCACCGTAATCTAGATATCAACACTATTATTGTGGACTTCCTTTTACAGTTCAACAACAGACATAGAGAGAGTAAGTAATTTTTCACAGAGCTACTGACACAATGAAGCTAGAACTTAAACTCAGGCCTCTCCAGTTAAAAACCCTAGACTTTTTGCTCATTCTGCATGCCATCTCTCAGAATGGAAATCTTTTAGAGCAGTCCCAAAATGTTTTCAGACTGATAACACTTTGAGATAAGTGCAGGTTCTGAAGGTAACTACTCCAGAGAAGGATATATTCTTGTATGTAAATATTTCAGTGGATTTTTGAAAAATATTGACATAGATCCTTTACAAAGATATTCATTTTGCTTTTAGTATTTACCAGCTATGAGAAGGCTTACAATTCCAAAGTTAATAAATCAAGAGTTAAGGAAATGAGTTGGATTTGATGGGTTTGGGGGATTGTGAGGGAGGTATTTATTTCTCCCCTTATTAGGTTACTAGCTGTGATAGGTTTATAACTGTACTACAGTAGAAAAAAATACTTTATAAGAAATAATTGCCATTACTGAGGGATTAATATATTTTAAAATATAAATTAGAATGTTTTCCAGAAAGGTCTGCCTTCTTTTGTTAAATGGTTGAAGGGTTAACAAATATTTAGAAAATATCTATATTTGTAAATAATGTATTTGGTAAGTTTCACTCTTAAGCAATGGGAAGAAAAAAGAACCTGATGTAAGCTAAATAAGAATGTCCTATTACAGACAATTATTTTCTCTAATCTTTAAGGTCAAAGGAAACAAAATTTAGATGGAGGGCTATTAAGTAAATTGCTTATAGTTAATTGATACAGCTGTCAAGGTAAATCATTTTAGTCTTTGTGTTATCATATTTTAAAAAGGTAGCTGTAATGGTTACATATTTTTTATATTAAAATAATACAATAAATCTTGATAATGTAAAAGTGTAAGCAAAGGGACTCCATTAAAATTCTTTTCCGATTGGAGAATACTTAATTGGGCACTGTCTTTGCCTAAAAGCTTTGTGATAATTCTAAACACAAGATTTTATTATGATTATTTTTATTCTATAAGTGCCTGAAAGTGTAGTGGTTTGCCAATGCAGAAACAGAGCTCTAAGATTACAAAAGAAAGCCATTTTTTTAAAGATTGTGCTGGGGGAGGTACATTTTGAATAGAAGAAAAATTACTGAATATGTCAATAAACGTCATTCTACAGTGGGCTCAAATGATAGCTTTAGCCATGCAGAAGGCAACCTGATGCCAAACTCAGTGTGCAATTTTTATTTGCAGTGTGCAATTATCTGGATTTTCCATCTCTGTCTTAACTGGAAATGATTGTATGTATAAAATATGTCACAGATTATGATGATTTGATTTTGTTTTTAAATTTTGTTAGAATAAATACTGTGTACTTTATCTAATATAGAGTCATTCAAACTCCTTGAGGCATATAATACACATATCCTTAATGAAACAAAAAATGAAATTATAGGGCAACGTTTTCTTAAACATTTATGAAGTCTGTTTAAACAAAAATACAAGTTGGTCTACTGTGGAGCTGTAGTTTGTATCTCCACATCTTAAACCATGAACAATCATTGTTAGATAGCAGTATCTGAAAGTTAGGGAAAAATTCGTATTTGTTTCTTTTGAATTTCTTTTTTTTAATGAGTTAGTAGTGTCTGCGGTACCCATGGCTGATGTAAACCTGACAGAATTCTCAACTCATTTAGATACTGTCTCAATAGGCAAACAATGCCTGCTGGGAGTGATGATTAAAAAGTAACAACAGAAGTGGAACAGACATGGACAAACCAAATTTATAATGGGAACTGTCCTGACGTTGGGCTCTTCTGTCCTTGCAGAGAACATAGTGCTTTAATTATACCATATCTTTGTTTGAGTGATAGCCTTACTAGAGAGGCAGCACAGATGAAGGAGTGATGAACAAATCTCCCTCTCATCGTGTGCCCACAGCAGCAACTGTAAGAGATACAGTCCTGAGAATGAATAGCACGAACTATGCCTCTCAAGCTGTTAGGTGTTATTTATAAGGAAAGAAGGAGGTGATTACCTCATGCACACTGATAGGAAGTGGGACAGTGAAGGAGGAGAGTTATCCCTATAATACACAATTATTTTATGACTTTCAGATTCCTAATTCCATGGATTTTCTAATCTATGAGAAAATTAAACCTGGGGTTGCCCCTGAGATAGAGTCTGCATTTTGGAATTCATCTCAGAAACAAAGAATTACTGATTTCATTTTTACTTCCCAAGATACATTGACGTCAGAGCCATGATTTAAAAAATATATTACAGATAGAAAAATAAATTTTCAGTTTGGGGCTGATTCCCTTATTCCACAGCCTCAGTTTGAGGCTGATTCCCTTATTCCAGAAGTGGACTGTCTGAAGTAACTAGCATTTCTGTTGAAAATCATTGAAGAATATATGGGTGTTTTTCCCAAGAAGAAAAAGAAAAATGAAGTTTTAGGATCAAAAAAGTGATTTACAAAGTGATCCTCACAATACATAGAAGACAAATAATAACTTTTGACTAAATGCACTTGAAGTGTGTGAATGTCAACATCTTTTCCTGAACATTGAGAAATACAAATTTATGAACATTTTATAAAAAGCACTTTTCTTTCTTCTGTGAAGCTTAGAATAACTACCTCTTTATTAAGATACTATATCAATAAACTTTAACACAATTATACTATTATGTTTACCTTCCTGACCTTAGTAAATTCATAGTGATTTATATTAAGAAACATTTAAAATTTTTATAATATCAAAGGTTATCTCTAATCTCTTCAGCTCAAATTCAAACCCTCTCACTGAGTAAAGGATAAACAGAGAAAATATGTAAAATAATGTCACTTTGACATGATTGAATTAGGTTTACAATTATAATCTGAGATCAAAAAGCAAAATAAAACATGTACACCCTTTTTCATATGACAGAAACAGGTCTGTTCTTGCACAAACAAGACAAAAATGGTTTCCGTAGGAACAAGACATCATGTGAAAGCTCTCAAAACAGATCCCCCTTCCAGAGAGTTTCTTTCTGAGCCTCTGCTTGTAGATAAGCTTGCATGGAAAATCAGCCATTGCCTCTCTCAAAGCTGACAGGTAAACTCAAGCAGGTAGAGAAAGATGCCAACAGGTAATAGCATATGCATCACTCAGGCATGCTTCTATGTCAGAAATGATTTGTGTCAATTTGTTCCCAAACTGAACAACCTTTAAGTCCAATTGTATTTTAAAAAGAAAAAAAAAATAGTGAAAAGAAAATATCTTTGAGCTTTGTCTTCAGCAATACATGTAAGACATGGGGTGGGGGAGGATTCTGAGACAAACGCTTCTGAGTACTTATTTGAAAGGTTTTCACTAAAACAAAAGTAGGAAGGCTCTGCATGGTAGCTGACAACCATTGTGGGTGTCAGGAGTCTTTTGAGTGAAATAAAATCTAGCTGGTGGGATAAATGGGGATTTTATAGTGCCTTAACTGTAGAGAAGTTAGTGGACATTCGTCAAGCTAGGTTAATGGTTGGTGACTGGAAAATGGTTTAAGGTAATTTCCTAAATGGCAAGCTATAGTAGGTGTAGATTTGTATAAATTGCAAAATGAATTAAAGTGCTCCTTTTTTGGGCCATGTGCATATTTTCTCATGATTTGTTTTGAATCCCTTAGAAAATCAGTAGCTGCAAAATTATATCCATTCAGTGTGGACCCTGGGAAATACTTGAGAAGAGCAATAGAATTAAATGGACTTCCACAGTTAAGCCAGATTGGGCAGTGCCTTTATTTCCTCGTGTTTAATTTGTCTGTTTGCCATAAGGTCAAAAGCACAATACATTTGGGAAAAAAATATATCAGAAATGGCAGGAGAAGAGAAACAGTTTAAGGTAAAGTAAGGTGGTGTGGATTTAGATTAGAGATACAGCATCCTATTTTATACTTGACATTAACTGATCTAAGAGAGCTATGAGGGTGGGGCTGGGGGAGGTGGAGTGCCAGGCTGTAAGAGAGGGTTTGATTGACATGCAGTCCCACATTGCATATACACTGCTGGATTTCAAATCAACAGCTCAACACAGTAGAAATAGGTATTATTTTGCTATCTACCAGAGAAAAATTATGATTTTCAAACTAGCTAGGAGATATAACAATCATTAATATCCAATGTTAAATATTTTAAAAATCAATAGATATGAAGAGTGAATAGTAGTTATGTATAAAATCACATATTCTTTTATCTTTCTATGTATGCCTGAAGTCAATAGCAAGTGTTCTCTATTTATATATCAATTAGACTAATAGTGTTTCTACTGATAAAGGTAATACAGTAAATATAATTGGGACTTTATCAAATGTGAACTCCATTAGGATAGGTAATGTTTTTCTCTTTTTTCTTTACTTGCAGTTTCCTGAGCACCTACAAAAGGCTTGGTACAGGATGTTTCATTGAGTGTTTTCTAATTAATTAACTAGAAATATAACATGACTCTACACATACCTGAAATAAGTGCTACTATCATTTTCATCTTGCATTTAGTATTGTTTCTTTCCTATTTCTACCGCATGTAGAAATTTGTATCACATGTGGCTGTGTAACTATAGACAGCTTTCTATGATTGGGTTTGGTTGTTGCTACTGTTATGTTCCCAAAGGCAGAGACAGGCATGGATTAACTTTTCTTTGGATCTCCAGTTTCTAATAAAGTATATCCTATAGTCAGCACTTAATAAATGAATGCATTGAGTATTACAAGTATGTATTTCTTTTTTTAAAAAATACATTTATTTATTTATTTATGTTTGGCTATGTTGGGTCTTCATTGCTGAGTGCAGGCTTTCCCTAGTTGTGGTGAGCAGGGGCTGCTCTTCACTGCAGTGTGCGGGTTTCTCGTTGCAGTGGCTTATCTTGTTGCGGAGCACGGGCTCTAGGGGGGTGGGCTTCAGTAGTTGTGGCACGTGGGCTCAGTAGTTGTGGTGCATGGGCTTAGTTGCTCCGTGGCATGTGGGATCTTCCTGGACCAGGGCTTGAACCGTGCCCCCTGCACTGACAAGCGGATTCCCAAAAACTGTGCCACCAGGGAAGCCCCTACAAGTATGTATTTCTGATTCCAAAGTAGAATATAATCTTTTAGAATTCAGATGGTGTATATTAAAAAAAATAGTGGCTAAGAATATAGACTTTGAGGTCAAATGAGAGTATTCACAGTCAGGTTTTTGCCACTTAGTAGATGGGTAGCATTGAGCAAGTTAATTAAATTATTAAGTCTTCATTTTTTAATCTAAATCATTGTATTATAATAATATCTATATAAAAATCTTGTAAAGGAATAAATAAGGTAATATATGTAAAATGTATAGGCTACTGCCTGGCAAGTAGTAAGTGTTCAATTCCTATTAGCTTACATAATACCTGTGCTCAGATGGATCTGGCATAAAATCTACAACATTACTTCTTATTAGTTGCATGAATTTGGAGAGGTTACTGAGCCCCTCTGAGCCTGTTTTCCCCTTTGTAAAATAATCAATAGTAAAGAAAAATTATCAGTAGTGAAGAAAATATTCTATTATATTTTAGGCCTGCAATGCATTGTAGCTGTCATGCTGAGTGCCTGTGTCTCCTTTACTTTTCTCTTTGACCATAGAGCATGCCAGTACTTTTTCCTGTTTGTTCTTGCTGCCTTCTTAGGATGAGACAACCTCGGAGAGCATTTCAGATTCTCAACTCAAAGGTGACCTTTGTGTTAGAGATGTAACATGTTTGTCATTCAAGCTTCTACAGCTTTGTTGAATGCTGGGTTTATTGTTTTTTCCTCTTCTTTTCCTTCTTTCGTTAAAGTCGAGAGTGTTGATCATGTTTAGGAGCAAACAAGGGAAGCCAAGTGAGGAATGCTAATTTAGTGTACACTGAACTGAGTACCTCAAAGTACAATTACTGCCCCAACCAGACAAACAAACAAACAACAACAGTGTAGGTATTGCTGAACTATATCAATGGTTAAGAAATACACTATATTTCAGAATATTTAAATAAATATTTACATGTGGTTGATTAGTTCATGTGTTTGCATACCGCATAGGCCTAAAATATGTTAAAGGAACAAAGTATTCTCATGAATTTTCCTGCTTAATTAATTGTTGGATGGATAGGATGGTATATGGTTGAGAATCTATTCCTTACAGTTATCATGCCTCCTCTTAGAGCCAAAAATGCTACTAGGATCATGATAGGACTCATTTCTTCATGACATTGATACCTGATATATTTTCATTATAAACCAAGTATTTCAGAAATACCTGACCAGGAGTCAAGGTGTTGCCTGCTTGAGAAAATCATGGGGCTTCCCTGGTGGCACAGTGGTTGAGAATCTGCCTGCCAATACAGGGGACACGGGTTCGAGCCCTGGTCTGGGAAGATCCCACATGCCGCAGAGCAACTGGGCCCGTGAGCCACAACTACTGAGCCTGCGCGTCTGGAGCCTGTGCTCCGCAACAAGAGAGGCCGCGATAATGAGAGGCCCGTGCACCGCGATGAAGAGTGGCCCCCGCCTGCCGCAACTAGAGAAAGCCCTTGCACAGAAACGACGACCCAACACAGCCATAAATAAATAAATAAATAAATAAATAAATAAATAAAATCAAAAAAAAAAAAAAGAAAAACAAAGAAGCTACATTTAAAAAAAAAAAAGAAAGAAGATCAAGGAGGATGTGCCTTCTCCCTTCCCCCAGTTATGTCTGGTCCCAGCAAGCATTCAAAGATCCATACTGTTATTTTCATGGGTATAATTATTGAACACAGCTAAACCAGGTTTCCAAAATCTCAAGTCACCCCTTGGTACAAAGGTTTAGACTGGTTAACCTTTCAGAAACTTAAAGCATCAAAGAATCTTCTTAATGCAGCAATGGATGCTCAAAAGCAAACAGAGGGGAAAAATGTAGCAATGAGCAGCTGTGTAGGAAATTCACAGAGTGGAATATAAGCAATATTGGACATTGGTGACTAAAAGTAGAAGCATTAAGTCTCAAGTCATATCCTGAAAACAAGCAAACCAGTACAAATGAGCTTTAGCACATACATGAGGAGCACTTCAGAGAAGAAGGATTATTAGAAAATAAAATTAACATAAAGCTTGGAAGAATCTGACTTCCCCATTTTACAGATCAAGTAACAGAGTTAGCACTTCATGGTCTTGTCAAAGGTTCAGATCTAATTTACCAGTGAGGATTTAACTAGATTTCAGTTCTTTTATTACCTATATTCTTAGTGAATTAGGAGAAGGGAAAGAAACGGACAAGAGATTAACAGAACTATCACAAGGCCTGACTATATTCAATAAGCTCTGTCCCTTCTTAAATGTGTCAATTCTTCCTTTTGACCATGGCCAGCTTGCAGAAACCCAGTTCACAGCAATTGTCTTTGAAGCAATTCATTCCACCTCACAGCTGGGACACTAAACTGTTTTTCTTTAAGCAAAGTTTATTGATATAATTTATAATTGAGTGCTCTATTTCTCTAACTGCTTTGAAGTCAAAGACATAAAGGGACAACAGATTCAGATTGCTTTTTAAGGACTGCTACTCAAATTTCTAGTTTATTCTTTGGCTCCCTTCTAATGGATGACCACCTTTATGTATATATAGTCTTGTTAGGAAGAATCATTTGACTCTATTTTGTGGGAAAAGTATTTGCCTGCCTCATTTTTTATTGCTAGATTATTATGTCCATTAAAGAGAAGCATAGTTTTGCTATAACCACAACCTCTTAAACTTAATACTTCAATTTAAATGTGTCAAGCTTAATTTTTAATATTGTCTTTTAACATTCAGGAAAGGAAAAATTATGCTCTTACACATGCTTGTTTAAAATATCATGATATTATCTTAATTTTCAATTTTCTTCAGCGTTATTCATTTTCTGGTAAGACTGCTAATATTGCATCACCTTTGCATTCTGCTCTACATCTTACAAAGTTCCTTCATATAATATATGATTTAAGTTTTATAATGGTATGCCAAGGTAAACAGGCAGCTGCCATCATCTGCATTATAGTTAAAGAAACCAAATTTAAGAGTTGGGGCTTTCCAAAAGTCACATAGCCAACGGAAAGGATAAAGTGTTGAAAATTAGGTCTTTGGATTTTATGCCTTATTTATTTTCAGCACATTGTTCTAAAATAACAAAGGAGATGACGCAGATGCCTTTTTAAAAAATCCTCCAATGGTTTATTTTTTAACCCTGTAGTTACCATCTTAAGAAAACTGACATCATAACTGGTTATGTGTGATGTATCCTTGCTAAAGCTTGTCTTTTGATTTTATGGGGTTTCTTCCTCTAAAAGGAGAGGAGAGACTCATAAAATGTGGGTAATGCTCCTTGTGGTTGAAAGGCAAAGTTTATAAATCAAATAAAAATAGCGTACAAAATCATCTTACATTGAGAATAATAAAGGATGAGCTTAATTGTTGCAGAATTACCACGTCAGCAATACATTGGAAAGATTATAGGAAGAACCAGTTTCCTGTTCTCATGAATAAATGGCTGCTTTGAATAGTTTGTTTGGTGCCTAGAAAGGAGTGTGGAAGCATCCAGTTAGTTTCATGCTGTGTAATATTGAGTAATGGATGATAGCATGGTAGTTTTCACTGTGATTATGAAAGAAGAGGTTTCTTCCACAGTGGAGTGCTATTCCGTGAGGGAGGTGGATGAGTCATTTTCTTATACCTAGTGATGAACAATGGACTTAAAAATGAGACTCTTTGCACTTAGAGAACAACAATAACAACAATATGAAGTACAGTTGAAGCAACTTTGGAAAAGAGACTAAGCCTCAGGTTATTTAACAACAGTGGATTAGAAGTACAGATGGTTTATATGCTATATTTATTAATGATTTGGAAGAGGAAGTAGATATTAAGTTGGTAAAATTTGTCTATTATACTAAGTTGTCTCTGAGAGTAAACACTTTGGATGATTGTGAGAAACTTCAGATGGAGTATTAGATAGCATGCTCCCAGAAAATATTAGATGGGTCTAAAATAATGTGTGTCATTAAAAAAATAGCCTCCTTTATATATGCAGACACTTTCAACCTTCTGACCATTCAATCAGTCCCTGTGGGAGCTAGAGTCAAATAGGTGTTTAAAGTGTGACAATAATGAAAAACAACAATACTTTGTAAGAAATTCATAATTCAGATGACAGCTGCCATAATTCTATGATCTCACCTCTCAAAAGGAGTGCCCTTTTTTATATGTGATTATTTCATCTGAGAAAAACCAGAGAGAGCAGGTGTTTCAAGTTAAGAGAAACACATAATGTTAAAAGATGGTTGCAAGCCAATTATAAACCATTTGTAAATATCATACTTATTTGGTGATAGCAAATATTCTTGAGTGAGATATTGTGTTCAATACTATAAAAAAACAATGTGAGCAAATTTTTATCATATTGTCCTTAATATTTAATCAAAGGACTACTTAATTCAAACTAAAATTAAATTATTAGACTAAAAAAACTGTCCCCTCTTACCATGAAATAAAATTTTGAGAGAGATTTGGCACCCCACAATGATGAACTACATTTATTTCTTAAACATATTTAATCAGATGACCAACTGTTTGAAAGTATCAGTCAAATGTGAGTTTAAGAAAGGTCTCGCTCATACACACAGAATTACAATTAGTACATTGACTCATTATATTTTCACTTGCCTGTCCTCTCTTAGGTTTTAAACAATCTTGTCTGGATAGATTACCATTTAACTGTGTACACAGGTTCAGGTAAGGATGAATTCTACGAGCAGTATTGGGAATATGGTGTGTGTCAGAAACTGCTTTGTTCTGGGAATACAAGACTAGGTCCTTGCTCTCTGAGAAATCTTCAGACCATAAGATGCTAATCATATTTCAATGTAATACAATAAGGGCTCCAAGATACACAGATGTTTTAGGATGCTTTGGAAACCCAGGGACAATACTACTTAACTCATTCTAAAGTAAAGTATGGGAAGATATTTGGAGAGAGTAAAAGTGAAGTTAAAATTTGAAATATGGGTTGGATATTTCAAGTTAAAAGTGGGTAAATATATTCTATGTGAACTTCATGAGGTGAAGAACAACGCAATGTGTGTTATATAACTCCAAATGGAATTTATATTTATTTATATATTATATTTATTATATTATGAGTGTACGAAATGTACATCTGTGTATGCATGTATGCCTATTTGTAGATTTGTAGAGGTGTGTGTGGGTGTGTGAGGTATGAACTGGAGTGGGGATTGAGAGAGGCTTCTAAGATACAGTTTTGTCATTTGTGGAGGGGAAAACGCTTAAAATACTTTGGACCCTTCATGATAAATGTTCTCTCCTCTCAACACACTCTTGTAAATTTGAATCCAGAGAGCCTTAATAGGCTTGTTTTATCCGATCTTGACTGCTGTGAAATAGTCTCAGACCTGAAACGTGGAATATATCAAAAAGCCTCTTTTGCTCATTTCAGGATGAAGGTCACATCCATATTAATTGCCCTTATAGTGAAGCCTTCCTAGAGGCCACCTGTCAGAACATCTGGAGCTTGTGTTGCTGCCGCTTCCAACACGGCACCATTTCCATCTCTAATCTGACTTCAAAGACCCATCAAGGTTGATGGTAAGGATCTGGGAAGGGACATGGCAGAGATTTACTGGCCCAGGCTCAGTTCTCTCCTAGAATTCTAAAATTCTTTTTTCTGTTTCCGGACCTAGCAAAAGACAGGACATTTAAATTTGATATTTTCCAAAATATCACAGATACTTACTAAAAAAAAGAATATTAATAGATTTTCCAGGTTTCCCCTCAGGTTTTAGATTGAACATGAATCCATATGATCTGTTTTACATATCAGTGAAATAAACAGCATCACTTCAGGGATATCACTGTACATTTAGGTTAAGTTTGAATATTGTGACCTTCGTCTTTTTTTGAATTACAGGGAAGAAAAGAAATATTACATATAAGATGTCATTGGGCATTATAGGTCCCCATCCAGAATCCAAACTCGGACCCAGCAAGCGGAAGTATCTGATGATATACCTGTGAGACTGAATCTCTCAGGGTGGGGTCACATCTTTATAGCTTTAATTTGTGGGAAACAACAGCTTAAGTTACTGACAAAGGAAAGGGCTTCAAAGTTACTACTGACATATTTTTCATTGGAGTCCCCCCAAAGGATTTAATTCCTCTCCTACTTGGCTAAACCTGCTGTATTCTTAATTCTCCTTATTTACTTATTTCAAACTTGTTGTGAGTGCATGTGGTGTAGGGAAGAAGAATTAGTCAATGATGAAATAAGTGTGGAAAACAAGGGGTATTCAGGTAAGGAGGTTTCTTTGCTCCAAGATTTCTCATCTTGTTTGATGTGTTAATACCCAAAGAAAACCTTAAAGAGAGGTGTGGTTTGGAGGAATAGTTACTGATCATATTTTCTTACCCTATCTGATTTTTTATTTGTATTTTTTCTTTGTTTTTGTTTTCCAAAGCATTTCATAGAACATGCTTTAGGAAATGCTGGCCTAGGCTATGATATTCGAATAGATTCTTTTCATGTGGTTCTCAGTACCTGTTAGCATCCTGCTGGAGACAACCTCATCAATGAGTCTATCTCCACACAAGACCAGTCCTGACCCCTCTTTGTGAACCCTATCTTGGCCCATATTTTTTCTTTTTTACAACCTTGCCTAAACCCTGGACCAGCAGTCTGCCTGTGGTCTAAGTTTCTCACTGACCCAGGTGTTCTACTTGTATTACATTGGGTGAGGAGACAGATAATAAATGGATAGAATAGTATGCTGAATGGTGATCACTGCTATAGAGAAAAATAAAGAAGAATAAGTAGTAAAAGAAGTGAAGGACGAGTTATTATTTTATGTAAGGAGGCCAGAAATGACTTCTCTATTTAGGTGATATTTGGACAGAGACCTACTAGGGGTACCTAAGTGAACTGATGATAACAGATGAAAGTAGATTAGATGGGACTGATGGTAAATTTGAGTGCAACGTTTTTTGTTTTTTGTTTTTTCAGAACCACCATTACTCTCCATTTGAAAATCCCTAGCAGTAAGGTATATCATTATTTTCATAGTTCAAGTTCATTTATTTGGAAAGGTATGGATATGTCTTTCCCTCTTTAAAAAATGCATCAAGCCATTAACAAAATGCTAGTTGGTATCATTCTGATTTTTTTCAATAGAGCTTTAAGTCTAAACTTAAGCTATTCATAAAAGGAAGAATTTCTTAGCTCAGTGTATGCTTTTCTAAGCACTCATAACTCTAAGAATAGTTGCGGTCCAATTGCATAGTTTCCATTACATAACAGGTTTCTTCTCTGAATCAGCATCACCTTGATATCTTGCTGAACTGACATATGCATTCTTGAAGAAAATTTGATCTTCCCCTAGTTTTCTTCTTAAGAAAACCAGAGTCCACCTGTCTATCATTACTAATTTCTCCTATTTTGAACATTCTCATATTTTAAAGTAATAATAATAACAGCTCAGTTTACAGGTCTCATTACAATTTTATGTAACGTTTCATCAAATTAACTTCTACAATAAGCTTATAATTAATATATTTTTGAACAATTACTCTGAGCTGGTGCTGTCCAAGGTGCTGAGTGTACAGAGTAAGGCAGATAGGACTTTCTTTCAAGGTGTTTACATCCTAGAGTAGAAAATAACCAAACCACATGAGGTACTATTGATTTTTCTGTTCTATAGGTGAAGAGACTAAGGCAGATTGAACTTAGGTTTACCCCACTTTAGATCCTGTGATTTTCATAGTTGTCATTTCTGCATTTTATCAAGGGAAATAGGGACACTCATCAATAAAGAGAGTTCAATGAAGTATTGGTCCATATTTTGTGGCTGAAGGCAAGCTGCCAAGTTCTGGAATCAACATTTCTCATTTCTCATAAGTTTACTCTCCAACATTAGCTTGGAAAAAAAACACTTTGGGTACTGCTTAAAAGAAAGATTTTCAGCTCTGTCTTCAGACAGTAGGTCTGTGATAATCTGCATTTTTAAAAATTTCTTGAGTGAGTCCGATGCAGATGACCTGTGAGACCAGCTTTGTGAAATGTATTTGATAGTAGTAAGGTCTGCAAAATGTTAAGGGAGACAGTCAGTAATTAAGCTAATGGGTCCATCAGACGAGACAGGCATGAACAGGGCCAAGAAAGTGCAGCATCAAAGAGAGCTCTTGATGAGTTAGAACACTGAAAAGGTAAGGATGCAACCTTGACCTTGACATTTTTTTAATCTCAGACAGTACTAGTTGATTTGTGTCTGTTGATCTATGTCCAAAGTCCAGTCGCTGGGCTCAGGACTCCATTGGATTTCATCAGTCAGGGGAGCCTCAGTTCCCTGCTCATCAGAGACACAATCATCATAAGTCTTGAACAAACCTCTTCCTAAACCTGGAGAACAGGTCATGGCCACATTACTTTTAATGTCAATGACCACAGACTAATTTTAAATAAAGTGTAAGCATCCTGTTTTTATCCAATTCTAAGGATTAGAAATTTTCAAGCGTCACAGGCTTTGAAGAAGATGGCATACACAAAAATAAGAGAAACATTCAGGATTTTTTTTTAAAAAAAGCATTATAATGATCTCTTTGAATTCACTTGAGACATAATCCATAAACCTAAATATATTATTTAGTGTATTACATTGAATGCAAATACTTTTTTTGCTTATAAAATGTTCTTTGTTGACTTCATTCTAAATGGAAAAAGTCAGAAGAAAAAAGTACTGAAGACAATTTGAAAGATTTGTGCTGCTCTAAAGTCTCTTTCGTAGATAAGTAGTAACTTATTCATAACTTCAAGGTTTTATATCAGGCCAGAGCAAATTCTTTGTGCAAATTTTAAATGACATTTAATTACACTGTTTTTTGGAGGCAAGCGGATTTTTAAATTCAAGTAGTTTACTTTATTGGTCTTTTGTCTTTGTATAGTTTGAGGAAAAGGATAGGCCCATTGTTTTTTTTTTTCCTGTCTCGTGAGAGGGAATGATTTCTAGAAACTATTCATTTCAAAGATCTTTTGTCATACCTCTACTGCAGCTAAGTCTTGAGAACTCCTTTTACAGACACCAGGGAAGAGTGTTGAAGAGGAATCTACTGACAATCCAAAAGCTCACTGAAGTCACCTTTTTTAGCATCAATGTCTGAAGGGTATGATCTAGCAACAAGCTAATCGAAATAAATGAATCCTGCTAGTGAATTAATGTGCTTTTAACTGGAATTCACTCTTTTTAAATAATGTTGCTGCTTCTGTGGCCTAATAACTTGATACAAATTATGAGAATTACAAATTTTGGCAGAACAGCAGGTGTTTTGGGGAAACTCCCAAATCTCATCACATAGTTGACATCTCATTTAACTTATGGCAAGATTTAGAAGTGATTTTGGATATGTCAGTGTGTCCACTGGTGTTTCTTAAGAGCTTTAGAAAACCTTAAGCGTATATTTTCAGTGATTTAAAGGGGAGGAATAAGTGCTGATAATTTCATTTCATCTCATCTATGATTCTCTTGTTCTTTGAAAAAACAAAAAACAAGTATTTCCCCTATATTCTGGTAGTTATATCTTAGTATCTTTCTCTCCTGCTCTGTCTTTCAATTATGAATTTCTTGGGGTTTTTGTCACAGTACTTACTTCATAGATGCTTAACAGATATTTGCTGAATGGATGGATGGATGAATTAATAGGAAATTTAGTTTGTGATTGCACAGAAATAATTTGTCTATGGAAGGAACGAGGCAAAGAGGAGAAATGCACAGTAAAAGACTTCTTGGGACACATAATCTGGAAACAGGGTGAAAGCATGCCTAATCACCAGCCCCTGCTTTCATCGCATGTGGAGTGACCAGGTAGAAAAATCCACCGCATGTGCCATCACGAGGCCAGGGGTGCAGTTTGCAGGTCTTACAGTTAATAACTGTTTGACCTTGGAAAAGACACTTTAATTCCTATTCCTCATTTTAAATATAGGTCTTTGTATAAAGCTACTCTCACAGACTCATGATAATGAAAGGCACGTACCATTCTGTTTGAACCTTTTAGCCCTTCTTCCCAAATAGCCAGCTGACCTATATCCTGTGCTTTGGGAGGAGGGTAATGATTTTATTTTAAAACTTTGCAGACATATTTCCTGAGTATCTGTCTGGAAGCCCTGCGATTCACTCAGGCTTAACTTACAAAGTGGCAGATCTCTCCCTTCAGGGCAAACACATCCACTGGCTGCTGTGTTTACAAAACCAGTGAAGGCATATTCCTCTTTCTCCTTTAAAGTTTATTCATGCCTCCACGTGCTCAAGGAGGCATGACTAAGCTGCATGGCATGAGGAAGTCTCAGGAAGTAGAAGTCTTTTAATAGCTATAGAGCCTGGTTCTAGCAATACAGATTGATTAAAGTAGCACAGCTCTTATCATTTATTTTGTGCGTATAAAGGTAATTTTTACATATAAAA
This sequence comes from Balaenoptera borealis, assembly GCF_965194805.1. Lineage (NCBI taxonomy): Eukaryota > Metazoa > Chordata > Mammalia > Artiodactyla > Balaenopteridae > Balaenoptera > Balaenoptera borealis. Next base: position 130,638,334 of record NC_138860.1, read on the forward strand.
ATGGAACCTTCCTCTATCAGGCAGCATCCAGGCACATTTTCACATTATTTAGCTGCATAAGTACTGAACTGAGAATCAGGAACGGTGGGTTTGGTTTATGTCTCTGAATTGTTTTTTTTGACTTTGACTTAGCCCATGACTATGAGGGAAAAAAAAGCATAACAAAAACTCTGTATGCTTAATAATGATCAAGTATGTACCACTTCCACTTCCATCAAAAAGAAAAGAAAAAAAAAAAAAAAAGAAAGAAAAGAAAAAAAAAATCCCACAGTCTCTGAATTCATTTTACTCCTTTAGCAGCTTTTACTCAATTTAAAACTTCAAAAGCCAAAAGGGTAATATTTTTTAAACATAAATTTGATCATGCTTAAAAGTCTCTGATAATTCTGACACTGCATTGCCTATCAGAATAACTCCTAAACCCCATAGAATGGCATCCAAAGCCCTTCACAAATCTTGCCTCAGCCTACCTCAGAACTGAGCAAACATGGACAGAGCAGGGTCATTCTCTTTCTTCCCTCATCTCTTAACCCCCTGCCTTTCTCTCCTCTACCCTCTGTACTTGTTACGTTGAACTACTCTCTGTCCAGGAAACATTTCAAGCATCTCCTTCATACTTTCTTTGCTGATGCTGTTCCTTCAGCTTAGAATGTCCTTCCCTTTTATACCCCTTTTTTTACAGATGACCCAGAAAAACTCTTCCCTATAGCTTTCTCTTACATTTCTCTCCTTCCCCAGAAATACATGCTCCCTCAGTCATCTGTAAGCTGCCATAATAGTGTGTATATAACTACATTGTTGTATTTAATGCACTTTAATGTAATTTTTACCTGTGTGTTTCCCTTGCTAGACTTTGAGATCTTTAAGATCAAGGAATATTTCTTGTTTATATTTAATTTTCTTGTGCCTTCCACAGTTCTTATTTGTACTAAGTGACCACTCAATATTTGATGGATGGTACTGAATTTCTGGTAATTATTTTAATGTTGTTTTTGTTTGTTTTTAGCAGAGTTGAGACAATGGAACTGATTTGAGACAATCGTGATTCCAGCAAAAAATCACAATTTAATTGGTACTTTTCAGTATGAGGTAAACATAGTATTAATACTAAAAATTACCTTTCTTGAATGCTCACTATGTACTTGGCACTATGCTCATGATTTTAGTATTATTTAACTCAATCCATTTATTATATCTGAAAGTGAGTATTGTCTCAATTTGCGGTTGAGGAAAATGAAGCTGAGAGGGGACAAATTGGTTGATCAAGATATCAGAGTTAATTAATGGTATAGCCTGGGTTGGAATTCAAGCTTATTTGGTTCCAATCTATATGAATCCTCCTCAATTCCTCTCTATTCTTTACTCTCCATATCCAATGCATTGGCAAGTCTTGTTGATACTACCTCTCTGGATAGAGTCCCAAGTCCATGTGTTTTTGCCCATCTCTATTTTAGTCCTAACTACCATCATTTCTTACCTAGACTATGGTAGTAACCTCATCACTGATCTACCTGTACTTACTCTTGCTCCTTACTCCACACCTTATTCTTTACTCATTCCTAGAATATTTAAAACACACACACACCCAGAGACACAGACATTCCCATGTTACCTTCTGCTTAAAGCCTTCCAGTGGTTTCCTACGGAGATTACAATAAAATACAAGGCCTATGTAAACTGGCCCCAGCCTTTCTCCCTGACCTCATGTCATGTTATCTTGCTCTTACACAGAATTCTCCAGTTGCACGGGCCTCCTGCTTGTTTCTCAAATCTTTCAGCCGTGTTCTTATCTCAGGGCATTTGTACTTGCTGTGCCCTCTGCTTGCAAAGCTCCTCCTCTAGGAAACTCCATGGTTGGATCTTACTAATCATTTAGGTGTCAGAGAGGCTTCTCAGATATATATAACTATTCTACAACCTCCATTACTTTCTGTCATGTTACTGTTTTTTAATCTTTTTGGCACTTATTGCTTTTTGAAATCATCTAATTTATTTACTCTTTCTTCCCATAAGAATCAAATCTCAGGATGGCAGAGATTTTGCTAGTACTCTTCACTGTTCTAACCCCAAACCTAGTCAAAAAACATATTTCAAATTATTTCATGCCATTGATAGGTAGGGTTATAAAAAAACACACACTTGATTTCCAGTTGCAATTTTCAAGCTGATTTGGACGTCTGAATCATTTTCTTCTATCTATGCTATATTGGAAAAGGAAGTCAAACAGGACTGATCTAAAATTCTAGTTCCACCATTTACTGAGTTTGTGATGTTGGGCTCTTTGACTCAATTTCTTTATCAAAAGACTTCCTAAACATAGTATGACAATCTGACAAATGACTGGCATACTGCCTGACACTTAATATTTCAGAGCTATTTTTATGTGTAATATCACAAAAGAGATTCAAATAAGTACCAAAGCCTAGTCCTGGAAAGATAGCCAAGGAAGGCTCAGGGGTGAAGTAAAGGGACAAGCTGGGTTGAAAGGATTTCTATAGAGAATAGAATAATAAATTTTAAGCAGTGAGAACTGTGCTATTAAGGACACATGTGTGGAAAATGAAAGACTTCTTTGGTGTATTAAGGGTAAAAAAGTTTTACCAGATTAGAAGACTTTATTTAGAGTATAACTTAAAAGATACTTATGGGAAATATGGCAAAAAATGAGGCAGAAATCAGGGAGATTCTTAATTCTTATGCTAATCTACCTACAACTTGGAGTTTGCTAATGTGCTTTATTTTACAAAAGAAAAGAACCTGAATTTTGCAAATTACTATATCCATATATTAATTTAGTTTCTGCATTCACATGAATATACTATATTGTATTATCATTGCCATGGTAGTAAATAATTAATTTTGTTATAAGTATTATAAATAAATTATAACCATTAAAAAATATTATATATATCATATATAAAATATGTATTATATGGTTGTTTGTATACATATACATGTATACTAGCCATGAATAAATGATGAGTTATGGTTGTTGGGGGAACATATATCTTGAATCTGCAAATCCAAGACTGAATCTCTTGAATAAATATTCAGATTCAATTGTACTTAATTCATTGTTAACTGGAATATCAGTTCATACAGTTTCCATGGCTACTGTTTCATCTTTTGACTCAAATCAGGTACTGTTAAACACAATTTATGAGTTGTTTATATTTTAGGAAAAATTATCAATTAATAAGATCTGTTGTTTTATATTTTTATTTCTTTTTCCCCTCCCTAAGAAATAGAATAGATACAATAATTTTAGTTGCAGTATTTTTAAAGAAAATATTTGGATTAAATTTTTGGTGATCAGGTTGGGGAGTAGAGAAAGGGAAAAAAGGGATTAACTAGATTATAGGGTCTCCCTAGGTGCCAGATACTGTGCCAGGTATTTTCACACATTATTTTAATTCAGCTTTTATAGCTCTGATGACATGAACACAATTATAAGCTTAAAAAGATAATGAGTGTCTGAATTCAGAGGCAAGGATCCATATAAGCCTTTCAGGCTGTGTTGTTTTGTTTTGTTTTGTTTTCCTGAATGATCAATTCAGGCAATGTACTAGTACTGTTTCATACAGTCTTAGAAAAAGACTTAGAAAAAATTAGAAATTGATACTGAGACAGGTGGTTATTCCAAAGGTATCAGAGACATAAAAATATCTGGCTTTAAATATCCCTAGGAAAAAGACATTGAGCAGTGTTGAGGAATATAATCAGAATACCTGGAGATAACTGCTGATTCTGCCTCTGACGTTAGTCAAGTCACTGCATCAGAGGCTCAATATCTTGATTTAGAATAAAGGTTTATTAGGTAGAATAATGGCTAAATTGCTGCAAAAGCACCTATAAATATAGTGGTTGCAGTGCAATAGAAATTTATTTCTCATCCTAAAAATTTTGCTCTAGGAAGAATTCAGGGACCTGCGTTTCTTACACACTTTTGCTCCACTATCACCTAAGGGATTTTTCACACCTTCTTGGTTGTAGTTATGTTCTTATGTTGATACCATGTCTGAGCTCCAGACTGTAAAAAAAAAAGGGGGTGGGGGGAATGGAGTCTAGGGCAAACCATTTCCCTTTCAAGCATCTGAGGTGTCCTTTGCATTCATTATTTCTTTTTTCATTCCATTGGTGAGAACTTAGTCATTTGACCATACTGAGTTACTAAAGAGACTAGGAATTGTTAGATTAATTGGATGGTCATATGTCCCAATAAAACTTAATAGTTGTAGAAGAAGGGACTAATTGACTTGGGGTGACAATATGCAGTCTACCACTACAGAGCTGATATTTCTCTCATTGACTTGTAAAGGCAAGGAATTTCTAGCAGGCACCAAGAACAAATGCCTAACTATTTCTTGCTTTTTAGGAGGCAAGACACTTCTGCCTCAAGACGACATTTCTGGGGTGTATATATATATATATATACACACACTATTTTAAAATCTCTTTTATTTTAGAAAAATCATTTCACTAAAAAGGATTTGTCCTCTTCACCCTCTCTACATCCAAGGTCATATTTTACAGTTGTGTGACTCCTGGTAGGCAGTGTACTGCAATGGTTCTGTAGTATTTGCAGAGCTGTGGTCAATTTCCCCAACATTATCTGGTATGTGTTGGCAACTGTCCCCATCCCCACCCCCAATTGCTTACACAGTGAAGTTACAGTTGGCTAATTACTTTCATTTAGCCAATTGTTTTTGTAAAGCCTGAGTTAGAGACAAAACCTGTAGGTTTCCTCTTGATGGATAAAATTTTGCTTTTATAATGGGTATTAACTATAGTGAAAAACAAATAATCTCAAATATTAAATATGACTTTATTCCAAGTATTTCTACTTATATAATAATTCTAAGTAATCATACATAACACTAGTACATGTATTAGACATGTACTGTGCAGTTTTTCAGCTTTCATAGTCATTTTATATGTGGTCAACTCTAAATTTTAGTGTAATCAAGTTTTCTTTTAAAATATATATTAAAATAAATGTGACACATGAAATTTAACCAATACAAACATAATGCAATGGAAAAGACTTTTGTTACCCCAGACTTCAGCAGTACAGCTCAAAGATAGATAATTTTAATAGTTTGGTGGTTTCCAATACAGAAATGTTTCATGCTTAGATATGCATTTCTGTCATCTTTAATGAACATGGAGGAATATACCACTGGCATTGTTCCATACCTTGTTTTTTTTTGTCATTTAATCACACATATTCTAGTGCAACAAGATTTAATCCAGTTTACCTGAAGGGCTACATTATTTCATTGTATAGATGTACCATCATTTATGTAATTAGTCTGTATTAATACGCTTCTAGATTGTTTCCAGATGTTTGCTACTATGCATAGACCTACCATTTACATCCTTGTGCATAAATATTTTCTACATGTACAAATATACTTGTAGGAGAGATTCTTAGAAGATTTATTGTTACAAAGTTTTGTTTTACTCTCTGAATTTTTTTTTGTTTTCGTTGTTTGCTTAAAATTTGAGAGGAGTTTTAAAAATACAAAGTAATATAATAAGATATAATACAACATTGCATGTGTGTGCAAATCTATTTATCTATGTAGGTATACCCATATTTACATAATTTTTATTCCTTTGTCTTTATCTACCTCCTGTAAATTCCAGTACAGAGTGCTTCTACCACCACCTCACCCCTAACTTGGTAAACATTGTTTATGGCTGATTGCTCCCAGGGGTATAGTTTCCATCTAGGAATTCCTTTATGCAGTCACCCATTCCTGAAACACTCAACTGTTTACATTTTTATCTGCCTGTCCCAGGACCTAGCCTCACTCTTCAAGTTTGGCTGGGATAGCAACGTTTTAACTGTCTTCTTCATTCTCCAAGATATTCTTCTCTTTTAAATAAGGGAGAGAATGAGAATAAGTCCTTTGTAGTTCTTCAGTATGATCCTATTTTTACCTTAAAAAAAAATTCTTGCCTTCTTTCTTAGTTTTCAGCAAGTATTCAGATTTTTCATCTTTTTTTTTTAATATATTTGTTGGTCACTTTCTTGGGAACCTGAAAATGAATCACATTCTATAGTGATTTTGAAGATAGAAACCAGTTTTTAACTCTCCTAGTGACTGCCTTTAATTTTAAAGTGAATGTGTCCAATGTATATCAAATAATCACGTTGTACACTTTAAATATCATATTATACCTCAATAAATCTGGAAAAAAAAAAGTGAATGTGTCCAATTCAACATAGCTCCCTAGTTACCAAAGCAAAAAACAAAATAACTACTTTTGACTCATATTCATGTAGAATAGTTTATTTGATATACTCTTCTGTGGCCCTCCACATAATTCTCAGATTTTTAACCTATAAATCCACATTATTCTATTTTTTTTTAAACATCTTTATTGGAGTATGATTACTTTACAATGGTGTGTTAGTTTCTGCTGTGTCACAAAGTGAATCAGCTATACATATACATACATCCCCAATATCTCCTCCCTCTTGCCTCTCTTTCCACCCCCCCATCCTACCCCTCTAGGTGGTCACAAAGCACTGAGCTGATCTCCCTGTGCCATTTTATATTTGGTAGTGTATATATGTCCATGCCACTCTCTCACTTCGTCCCAGCTTACACTTCCCCCTCCCCGTGTCCACAAGTCCATTCTCTATGTCTGCATCTTTATTCCTGTCCTTCCCCTAGGTTCTTCAGAACTATTTTTTTTTTGATTCCATATATATGTGTTAGCATATGGTATTTATTTTTCTCTTTCTGACTTACTTCACTCTGTATGACAGACTCTACGTCCAACCACCTCACTACAAATAACTCTATTTCATTCCTTTTTATGGCTGAGTAATATTCCATTGTATATATGTGCCACATCTTCATTTTTTTTTTTTTTTAACATCTTTATTGGAGTATAATTGCTTCATAATGGTCTGTTAGTTTCTGCTTTATAACAAAGTAAATCAGTTATACATATACATATGTTACCGTATCTCTTCCCTCTTGCATCTCCCTCCCTCCCACCCTCCCCATCCCACCCCTCTAGGTGGTGACAAAGCACCAAGTTGATCTCCCTGTGCTATGCGGCTGCTTCCCACTAGCTATCTATTTTACATTTGGTAAAGTATATATGTCCATGCCACTCTCTCACTTTGTCACAGCTTACACTTCCCCCTCCCCATATCCTCAAGTTCATTCTTTAGTAGGTCTGTGTCTTTATTCCCGTCTTGCCCCTAGGTTCTTCATGACCTTTTTTTTTTGTTTTTCCTTAGATTCCATATATATGTGTTAGCATACGGAATTTGTTTTTCTCTTTCTGACTTACTTCACTCTGTATGACAGACTCTAGGTCCATCCACCTCACTACAAACAACTCAATTTCGTTTCTTTTTATGACTGAATAATATTCCATTGTATATATATGCCACATCTTCTTTATCCATTCATCAGTTGATGGACACTTAGGTTGCTTCCATGTCCTGGCTATTGTAAATAGAGCTGCAATGAACATTGTGGTACATGACTCTTTTTGAATTATGGTTTTCTCAGGGTATATGCCCAGTAGTGGGATTGCTGGGTCGTACGGTACTTCTATTTTTAGTTTTTTAAGGAACGTCCATACTGTTCTCCATAGTGGCTTTATCAATTTACATTCCCACCAACAGTGCAAGAGGGTTCCCTTTTCTCCACACCTTCTCCAGCATTAATTGTGTGTAGATTTCTTGATGATGGCCATTCTGACCATTGTGAGATGATATCTCATTGTAGTTTTGATTTCCATTTCTCTAATGATTAATGATGTTGAGCATTCTTTCATGTGTTCGTTGGCATTCTGTATATCTTCTTTGGAGAAATGTCTGTTTAGGTCTTCTGCCCATTTTTGGATTGGGTTGTTTGTTTTTTTGATATTGAGCTGCATGAGCTGCTTGTAAATTTTGGAGGTTAATCCTCTGTCAGTTGCTTCATTTGCAAATATTTTCTCCCATTCTGAGGGTTGTCTTTTCGTCTTCTTTATGGTTTCCTTTGCTGTGCAAAAGCTTTTAAGTTTCATTAGGTCCCATTTGTTTATTTGTGTTTTTATTTCCATTTCACTAGGAGGTGGGTCAAAAAGAATCTTGCTGTGATTTATGTCATAGAGTGTTCTACCTATGTTTTCCTCTAAGAGTTTTGTAGTGTCTGGACTTACATTTAGGTCTTTAATCCATTTTGAGTTTATTTTTGTGTATGGTGTTAAGGAGTGTTCTAATTTCATACTTTTACATGTACCTGTCCAGTTTTCCCAGCACCACTTATTGAAAAGGCTGTCTTTTATCCACTGTATATTCTTGCCTCCTTTACCAAAGATAAGGAGAGCATATGTGCGTGGGTTTATCTCTGGGCTTTCTATCTTGTTCCATTGATCTATATTTCTGTTTTTGTGCCAGTACCATACTGTCTTGATTACTGTAGGTTTGTAGTATAGTCTGAAGTCAGGGAGCCTGATTCCCCCAGCTCTGTTTTTCTTTCTCAAGATTGCTTTGGCTATTCGGGGTCTTTTGTGTTTTCATACAAATTGTGAAATTTTTTGTTCTAGTTCTGTGAAAAATGCCAGTGGTAGTTTGATAGGGATTGCATTGAATCTGTAGATTGCTTTGGGTAGTAGAGTCATTTTCACAACGTTGAGTCTTCCAATCCAAGAACATGGTATATCTCTCCACCTATTTGTATCATCTTTAATTTCTTTCATGAGTGTCTTATAATTTTCTGCATACAGGTCTTTTCTCTCCTTAGGTAGATTTATTCCTATATATTTTATTCTTTTTTGTTGCAATGGTAAACGGCAGTGTTTTCTTAATTTCTCTTTCAGATTTTTCATCATTCGTGTATAGAAATGCAAGAGATTTCTGTGCATTAATTGTATATCCTGCTACTTTACTAAAGTCATTGATTAGCTCTAGGAGTTTTCTGGTAGCATCTTTAGGATTCTCTATGTATAGTATCATGCCATCTGCAAACAGTGACAGCTTTACTTCTTCTTTTCCAATTTGGATCCCTTTCATTTCTTTTTCTTCTCTGATTGCTGTGGCTAACACTTCCAAAACTATGTTGAATAATAGTGGTGAGAGTGGGCTACCTTGTCTTGTTCCTGATCTTAGTGGAAATGGTTTCAGTTTTCACCATTGAGGATGATGTTGGCTGTGGGTTTGTCATATATGGCCTTTGTTATGTTGAGGAAATTTCCTTCTATGCCTACTTTCTGCAGGGTTTTTATCATAAATAGGTGTTATATTTTGTCGAAAGCTTTCTCTGCATCGATTGAGATGATCATATGGTTTTTCTCCTTCATTTTGTTAATATGGTGTATCACATTGATTGATTTGTGTATATTGAATAATCCTTGCATTCCTGGGATAAACCCCACTTGATCATGGTGTATGATCCTTTTAATGTGCTGTTGGATTCTGTTTGCTAGTACTTTGTTGAGGATTTTTGCATCTATCTTCACCAGTGTTATTGACCTGTAGTTTTCTTTCTTTGTGACATCTTTGTCTGGTTTTAGTATCAGAGTGATGGTGGCCTCCTAGAATGAGTTTGGGAGTGTTCCTCCCTCTGCTATATTTTGGAAGATTTTGAGAAGGATAGATGTTAGCTCTTCTCTAAATGTTTGAAAGAATTCCCCTGTGAAGCCATCTAGTCCTGGGCTTTTGTTTGTTGGAAGATTTTAAATCACAGTTTCAATTTCAGTGCTTGTGTTTGGTCTGTTGATATTTTCTATTTCTTCCTGGCTCAGTCTCAGAAGGTTGTGCATTTCTAAGAACTTGTCTATTTCTTCCAGGTTGTCCATTTTATTGGCATAGAGTTGCTTGTAGTTATCTCTCATGATCCTTTGTATTTCTGCAGTGTCAGTTGTTACTTCTCCTATTTCATTTCTAATTCTATTGATATGAGTCTTCTTCCTTTTTCTCTTGATGAGTCTGGCTAATGGTTTATCAATTTTGTTTATCTTCTCAAAGAACCAGCTTTTAGTTTTATTGATCTCTGCTATTGTTTCTTCAGTTCTTTTTCATTTATTTCTGATCTGATCTTTCTGAGTTCTTTCCTTCTGCTAACTTTGGGGTTTTTTGTTCTTCTTTCTCTAATTGCTTTAAGTGTAAGGGTAGGTTGTTTATTTGAGATGTTTCTTGTTTCTTAAGGTAGGATTGTATTGCTATAAACTTCCCTCTTATAACTGCTTTTGCTGCATCCCATTGATTTTGGGTCATCGTGTTTTCATTGTCATTTGTTTCTAGGTACTTTTTGATTTCCTCTTTGATTTCTTCAGTGATCTCTTGGTTATTATGTAGTGTATTGTTTAGCCTCCATATGCTTGTATTTTTTACAGATTTTTTCCTGTAATTGATATCTAGTCTCATAGCATTGTGTTTGGAAAAGATACTTGATACGATTTCAAATTTCTTAAATTTACCAAGGCTTGATTTGTGATCCAAGATATGATCTATCCTGGAGAATGTTCCATGAGCACTTGAGAAGAATGTGTATTCTGTTGTTTTTGGATGGAAGGTCCTATAAATAGCAATTAAGTCCATCTTGTTTAATGTATCATTTAAAGCTTATGTTTCCTTATTTATTTTCATTTTGGATGATCTGTCCATTGGTGAAAGTGGGTGTTAAAGTCTCCTACTATGATTGTATTATTGTTGATTTCCCCTTTTATGCCTGTTAGTATTTGCCTTATGTATTGAGGTGCTCCTATGTTGGGTGCATAAATATTTACAATTGTTATATCTTCTTCTTGGATCAATCCCTTGATCATTATGTAGTGTCCTTCTTTGTCTCTTGTAATAATCTTTATTTTAAAGTACATTTTGTCTGATATGAGAATTGCTACTCTAGCTTTCTTTTGATTTCCATTTGCATGGAATATCTTTTTCCATCCCCTCACTTTCAGTCTGTATGTGTCCCTAGGTCTGAAGTGGGTCTCTTGTAGACACCATACATATATAGGTATTGTTTTTGTATCCATTCAGCCAGTCTATGTCTTTTAGTTGGAGTATTTAATCCATTTACATTTAAGGTAATTATCGATATGTATGTTCCTATTCCCATTTTCTTAATTGTTTTGGGTTTGTTATTGTAGGTCTTTTCCTTCTGTTGTGTTTCCTGCCTAGAGAAGTTCCTTTAGCATTTGTTGTAAAGCTGGTTTGGTGGTGCTGAATTCTGTTAGCTTTTGCTTGTCTGTAAAGTTTTTAATGTCTCCATCTAATCTGAATGAGATCCTTGCTGGGTAGAGTAATCTTGGTTGTAGTTTTTTCCCCTTCATCACTTTAGATATGTCCTGCCACTGCCTTCCGGCTTCCAGAGTTTCTGCTGAAAGATCAGCTGTTAACCTTATGGGGATTCCATTGTGTGTTATTTGTTGTTTTTCCCTTGCTGCTTTTAATATTTTTTTCTTTGTATTTTATTTTTGATAGTTTGATTAATATGTCTTGGAGTGTTTCTAGTTGGATTAATCCTGTATGAGACTCTCTGTGCTTCCTGGACTTGATTAAGTATTTCCTTTCCCATATTAGGGAAGTTTTCAACTATAATCTCTTTAAATATTTTCTCAGTCACTTTCTTTTTCTCTTCTTCCTCTGGGACCCCTATAATTCAAATGTTGGTGCATTTAATGTTGTCCCAGTGGTCTCTGAGACTGTCCTCAGTTCTTTTCATTCTGTTTTCTTTATTCTGCTCTGCTGAATAGTAGTCATTTTGCTTAACTTACTGTATTTGGGGTCTCCTTTTCGCAGGCTGCAGGTTTGTAGTTCCCATTGTTTTTGGTGTCTGCCCCCAGTGGCTAAGGTTGGTTCATTGGCTTGTGTAGGCTTACTGGTGGAGGGGACTAGTGCCTGTGTTCTGGTGGATGAGGCTGGATCTTGTCCTTCTGGTGTACAGGTCTGTGTGCGGTGTTGTTTTGTCATGTCTGTGACCTTATTATGATTTTAGGCAGCCTCTCTGCTAATGGGTGGGGTTGTGTTCCTGTCTTGCTAGTTGTTTGGCATAGGGTGTCCAGCACTGTAGCTTGCTGGTCTTTGAGTGAAGCTGGGTCTTGACATTGAGATGGAGATCTCTGGGAGATTTTCGCCATTTGATATTACGTGGAGCTGGGAGCTCTCTTGTGGACCAGTGTCCTGAAGTTGGCTCTCCCACCTCAGAGGCTCAGCCCTGACGCCTGGCTGGAGCACCAAGAGCCTTTCATCCACATGGCTCAGAATAAAAGGGATAAAAATTGAAAGAAAGAAAGGAAGAAAGAAAGAAAGAAGATAAAATAAAATAAAATTAAAAGTTATTAAAATAAAAAATAATTATTAAGAAAAAACATTTTTTAAAGTAAAAAAAAAAAAAAAGAAAAATAGAAGGACAGAATCCTAAGGCAAATGGTAAAAACAAAGCTATAGAGAGAAAATCACACACAGACACATACACATACACACTCACAAAAAGGGAAAGAAGGACAAAAATATATATCTTTGCTCCCAAAGTCCACATCCTCAATTTGGATGATTCGTTGTCTATTCAGGTATTCCACAGATATGGGTACATCAAATTGATTGTGGAGATTTAATCTGCTGCTCCTGAGGCTGCTGGGAGAGATTTCTTTCTCCTCTTTGTTCGCACAGCTCCCAGGGTTCAGCTTTGGATGTGGCCCCGCCTCTGCGTGTAGGTTGCCTGAGGGCATCTGTTCTTCGCTCAGACAGGACGGGGTTAAAAGAGCAGCTGATTCAGGGGCTCTGGCTCACTCAGGCGGGGGGGGAGGGAGGGGTACGGATGCAGGGCGAGCCTGCAGCGGCAGAGGCCTGCATGACATTGCACCAGCCTGAGGAGCGCCATGTGTTTTCCCACAGAAGTTGTCCCTGGATCACGGGACCCTGGCAGTCGCGGGCTGTACAGGCTCCCGGGAGGGGAGGTGTGGATAGTGACCTGTGTTTGCTCACAGGCTTCTTGGTGGCGGTAGCAGCAGCCTTAGCATCTCATGCCGGTCTCTGGAGCTCCTTTAAGCAGCGCTCTTAATCCCCTCTCCTTGCGCACCAGGAAACAAAGAGGGAAGAAAAAGTCTCTTGCCTCTTAGGCAGCTCCAGACCTTTCCCCGGACTCCCTCCCGGCTAGCCGTGGCGCTCTAACCCCTTCAGGCTGTGTTCACGCAGCCCACCCCAGTCCTCTCCCTGCGATCTGACCAAAGCCCCAGCCTCAGCTCCCAGCCCCTGCCCGCCCCGGCGGGTGAGCAGACAAGCCTCTCGGGCTGGTGAGTGCTGGTTGGCACTGTTCCTCTGTGCGGGAATCTCTCTGCTTTGCCCTCTGCACCCCTGTTGCTGAGCTCTCCTCTGTGGCTCCGAAGCTCCTCCCCTCCACCACCCACAGTCTCCGCCCATGAAGGGGCTTCCTAGTGTGTAGAATCCTTTCCTCCTTCACAGTTCCCTCCCAGATGTGCAGGTCCCGTCTCTATTCTTTTGTCTCTGTTTTTTCTATTTTTTTTTTGCCCTACCCAGGTACATGGGGAGTTTCTTGCCTTTTGGGAAGTCTGAGGTCTTCTGCCAGTGTTCAGTAGGTGTTCTATAGGAGTTGTTCCACATGTAGATGTATTTCTGATGTATTTGTGGAGAGGAAGGTGATCTCCGCGTGTTACTCTTCTGCCATCTTTAAGCTCCTCCCTTTCCCTTATATTTTATCTTAATTTTTAATGTATCATACTTTTTTCCTCTCTCTGTTGAAAGCTTTCCATTGGAAATATCAATTAGATGTGCCATATTTTCTTCTTTCAATTTATTTTTATTTATTTTTATTTTTTCTGCTATTATCTTATATAATATAAGCCATTTCTGGGCAAGACACAAAAGAGGGTATGGGATTATTCTCCTCTGGTTAACTTAGTGGATGGAAAGAACATCTTTTTCTATTCCAAGAGTGCTTCTACTACTGTTACTCTAAGCTAAACCACTCACTATTTGTTGTAGATAAACTCCATCACCCACACTCCAGCAATAGACTTGCTCAGTATTTTTAAAATTTCAGGCATTGTACTCATACAGGGAGAGTCATGTTACAGCTGCTGAAACTACATGATTTGGGCCATGAGTAATGGCCAGACACTAGCCAACTGGTCTGCACCTATTGGTGTTTCCTGACCACTCTTCCCATGCACCCCCTCTGGTTTGCCTACTGCCTCTTTTGCTGTTACTGTTTTACTGCTATATCAGGTAAGGTGGACATCTATTGTGTCAAGTGTTGAGGAGAGCTGCTAGTGCTTCTGATTCATGGTTATGACCTTTTGGGTAGCTATTTAGTAATGCCCCCCAACACTACCACCATTTGGAAAGCGCTAGTTGGAAAATATGAGCTGAATGCTTACCTTTAATGGCAAGGATGCCCACTAAAGAGCCTTTCCAAATTACATTGCTAAGCTCTGGACAACCTAAAGCAGTGAGAAAATAAGGAAAAGAGATGGTTAAAATTCGCAACTGCAACCAGTCAATCGTCTTTGGCTCTTTTTCGTGCCTGGTTGGGTACCTGCTAACGTTCCTTCTTAAGCTTCCTAAGCTTTCTAAGCTTGGATTTCTCAGTTTTTATGGCCATATCTGAGTATGGATATGCATTAACTAAACTTGCTGTATTATTTTTGAACTCAGTGGTTTTTTATGAAGTTAGAAGACTACAGCTGATACTCAGTGCATTATTTTTCCTTGATGCCAATAAATCTCAGATAGTGCCCTGTCTGAGTATCTTTTTCTGGTTCTACCCGCCCTACCCAACCTAGGATAGAGTCTCCTGTTTTCGCCATATACACTGTGCTTATCTCAAAATTAACATTTAAAACACTGAATGTTTCTGTCTCTTGAAATGGGTAGTATGGTCCTTGATGGAACAAAACAGTACCTCTCAAGTGCATACATAGCATCAACCAAATTTCCCAACACAAAGTTGGCTAAATGATTTCCCTACCAAACATCTCCAGGAAGATAAATGGCAAATTATCGCAGGACAAATAGATGTCAACCATTTTATGAAAAATCCTGAAACAGAGAATTTATTGTTTTCAAATCTATGATTTTGAGAGCTGGAAAATATTCTTTTTTCTTAATTTTCAAGTTGCATAACTTATATCTGCTTAAGGAAGTAGCACAGCATATACTTACTTATCTTTGCTTCTAAAGGCTTATCTGAAAATCATGCTGCAAGAATGGGAAGTGTGGTTAATGGCTGCTTCCTACAGGGATAAACCAAACCTAGTTAGAAGAAACAGAATAAAAATAAACAGATTTAACAGATACTGTTCCTGAGAGGAAAATTTAAAGTAAACTTTATTAAAATCAACTCTTGTTGTTAAAATTGGAGAAGAATTATTATATATAAAGATGAGAAGGAATAGAAAGCTATGAAAAGGAATCAAAACCATGCAATGTTCAGGGATGTATTGACTTACCTCAGTCTAAATTGCCAAGGAAGGGGAGGAAATAAGAATTTTAAAATAGCAACCTTCAACTTGGCAATTCTCCATGTGAATTTTGACTAAATTTGTTCTGAAAGTAGAACAAACTGATTTTTCCAAGTGTATTTGATTTTTGTCTGTGTAATACACATCCCACCCTCGTCCAGCTTCAGAAGATCTAAGGGAAATAAAGCTCTTAAAAAGTGTTAGGTATCTAAAGGCTATAGCATTAGCTTATACATGGTTCAATAAATTATATAAAATAAATACTTTTCTAAACAACTCTGACTCAACTGCTGCATTTGTACTAGATAACACTAAAAGAGTCTACAGTTGCTTCCACCCCATCACAATGTCTCAACCAATATTTAGTGAATATTATCTGACAATGACAATAATGATCTGTAACATGACTGGAAAGTCAATTTTTTAGAAGCTAATTGATCACTTTCAAATCCATGAATAAACTGCAACCACTTTTTTTCTGCAATAAAGCAAGTAAATCATCCAGATGTAGCTTTAGTTGTTGAACTAATGTTTTGATTTTGTTTGAATAAAATACTGCTGAAATTTTTAGGAGAAAGAAAATTATATAAATGAATGCAATATCTAGCCAGCAGCAACAATGTATATTAATGGAGATGATTATACAATTCACACTTCTCATTTCAGAGCATTGGTGCCTTAACAAAGTCCATCTAAAATGCTTACTGAAAAGGTAAAGTTTCAGATTTCTCTATTTGCTATATTCTTCTATTGCTAATACAAGTTTTGTTCTCTTTATTCTGCCCTCTCTGTTTATATTCGGAAGTGATAAATTTTCCCTGTTTTACATTTTATATTTGCTTTATCTATTTATTTGTATTCATTTTGCATGTAGAATGGGATAAGTCTATAGAATAATGCAGCTGATATTGATTTTATATTGCTATTGGGCATATACTGCATATGAAGGTTATCTGATCTCTAACTTAATCACAGGGAACTATTGTTAAAGGGAAAGCTTGCTTCGTAACAAGGAGAGACCTATGCCTTTGTGAAATTTATTTAACTATAAACCCATTATATAGCATTAATACATAATTTTCTTATTTTCTGCCATAGTTAGATGAGATTTATTGTATATAGCTATTGAATTTGAGCAAAAGTGAATATATAAGTAAAGAAGTCTTTATGTGATATGACTTAAGCATATCTAGGTAAGCTATCAATGTCTTGATAATGTTGTGGATACACAGAAAATAATGAAAACATATTTCAGAGGAATACATTTTTATGCTATTTAAAATTAAAGTTATGGAAATAAAATAGCGTTATGTGTTAGTTCCACCACCTGAAGTAGTAGTTTGTTGAAGGCAGACGAAAAACTATATGTTAAAAAACTCACAAAAAAACTTCCTGCAACATTCCATGAATCTATGGCTATATTTATCTTCTTTTGTGCTTCATCTAGGCCAATAAAAAGAGATATATCATTTTCTCATTATAATGCCATATTCAAAGTACTCCATTTATATTTGTAATGTCTTTCATATCTATTTCTGTATGTAGTTTAATTGCATACTTGGGCTTTGTAGGCCAAGAAAAAGAAATAATTAAGGACAATAGAGTGCCCTACAGCTGACTAAATGTCTGTGTTTGAAATGGGCCAGTTAGCATAGAAAACAATAGGTCTTTGTGAAAAGACCGACAAGTGTAGTATATTCCTTTCGTTATTATTTAAACTAAACTTAAGATGGTATTTGCTCCTACTAATTGAGTTAAATAGATCTACTCCAAATCAACTTCACGATAAGTGATTAACTTTATTTTCCTTCTGGGATCACTTCTTGCCCATCTTTTATATAAAAAGTTGCCATGGCATATTTTAATATTACCTGCTTTAAATAGCCAGAAAATCTGGGATCTTGTCTTACTCATCTCGCTACATTTTCACAACTTAGCTGAAGTTCCAGCATAGTCATGTATCAAAAAATGTTATGCATTCATCTTTGCACATAAATTATTTCCCCAGAAGACAATAAGATGCCGCTTATTGCAACAATTTTACCACATGTTTTTTTACATTCACTGAAATATTAACCAAGAAAGAATTTACTGAAGAGAAAAAATATTGAAGCAGCACTTTGTAATTATTGCCTCTTATGAAACTTTTCCAAAAAATCGTAATTTATCATTACATATTTTCATTTTTTAAAAAAATTAAGCATAGTCATTTCTTTGGTAAGCCCATTAAGTTATTTTATTTTCCCCCACAAAACTGTAAATGAATATTTTCTAGTTAAAAAAAGGAGTTTTGTCAGTAAATACAGAAGAAAGACAGACTATAGAAGAATCATTCAAAGTTGCATTCCACTTATAGCATTAATTGACATGACATAAATTACTGCCAAGAGTCTTAGAAAACTAGACAAATATGCTCAGAGAGAAAACAGAATTAGCAGTTGGCAGGATTACTGTATCAAATGGTACTTTGTCATCATGCACTATCAGTGGAATATAATATAGAAGAAAAATTAATAACCCATATGTGTCTTAATAAATATATCAAATTAGGGTTGTCTAAAACAACTAATATCAAAAATATGAATCAGCCCTAGGTATATGTTTGGAACCTATATAAGGTTCAAGGATTTATTTTTTAAGTTTTTATTTTGAAAGAATTTTAGATGTATAGAAGGTTTGCAAAGATTGTACAGGGAGCTCCCCTATATCTCAGTTTCCATCTCATATAACTATAATAAATTTATCAAAATTAGGAAAATCTTACTGGAAAGTGATATTAACTAAATTATACTTTATTCAGATTTCAGTCTTTATTTTTTCACTCCTGTCCCTTTTTATGTCCCAGCATACAATCCAGTTTACCATGTTGCTTTAAATAATCATTTCACCATAGTTTCCTTGAATCTGTGAAGGTTTCTCAGTCTTTACTTGTCCTTCACAACATTGACAGCTTTGAAGATTATTGGTCAGGTATTTTGTAGAACGTCTCTCAATTTGGGTCTGTTTAATGTTTTCCCATAATTAAACTGAGGTTAAAAATTTGGGGGAAGATTACGATAGAGGAGAAATGTCCTTCTCATTGCATGAGTATATGATTTCAACATGACTTCTTGCTGGTCATTTTAACCTTGTGGATATGGTTAAGGTGATGTCTGCCAAATTTCTCCACTGTAATGTTATTACTTTTTCCTTTCCATATTCTATTTCTTAGAAGTCAGTCACTCATTCTATTCCACATTTAATGTGAGGGGAATTAAGCTCCACCTCTTGGAGGGAGAAGTATCAAAAATTTATGGATACAGGTTAAACAACCATAGTAATTTAGAAATATTTGCAGGGAGATACTCTGAGGTTATGAAACTATTCTGTTTTTCCTTAAAGTTTACTTGCTAATTATAGCATTCATTTTTTGGAATTTGCCTGAAGCAATTATTACTGTGGTGTTTTAATGGTGATTTTTCTATTTCCCTCATTTCTTCTACATTTATTACTTGGAACTCATCTGTAAAGATTTTTCCCTTTCCTCTATTTTTTATTCAATGATTTATTTATATCAGTATGCACTCATGTACAATTGACCTTTGAACAAAATGAGTTCGAATTGTGCGGGTCCATTTACAGGCAGATTTTTTTCAGTAGTAAATACTATAATAGTACTACACTATCCCCGGTTGGTTGAATCTACGAACGTGGAACCTCAGATACCTAGAAACCATGAATATGGAGGGCCAACTATAAGTTATACGCAGATTTTCAATTTAGAGCTGGTGTCCCTAAGCCCCTAGTTGTTCTAGGGTAATTGTATATTTATTTTATTCTTTGAATTATAATACAATACTATAATGAGTTATTTTGCTCATTAGATGTTCCAGCTTTGGACATTGGGAGCAATTTCAGGTTGACTGCTGCATCCTTTTGAAATGTACTCAGTCTTTTTTTTTTCCTTTTCAGTATTTTCTTATTCTTGACACTACAGGAGGCTGGGTTCATCTTGTATATTGCAAGTCACTCCCTTAGAATCAGCCATTGCTCTAAAGAGCCCTGCTCCTTTTATTGACAATTGGAATTTTAGAATCCAAGGTCTTGGCACTAAGTGCACTCACTTCACTTGGGGAGTCACAGGTTCTAGGTCTCTCAGATAGAGTTAAGAAATATATACAGGTATTCTAACCTATGTATATACTTAGATATATATGTATATGTATATACATATATATTTAATTCTGCATCTATTTATCTCTTAGTGTATTAAAATAAACATGAGTTCATGCTGATATATCCAACTCTAGTCCATTACCAAAGATAGGGTTCATTCAGGCTTTCCACCTTGCTTATATATGTATTTATATAACTTTTTTCTCAGATTATGAGAAACCTAGTCCCCATCATGTACAATTTATTTATCTATTTTTTCAACCCTAGTATATATGTAAATTAATTTCAGAATTGGTAAATGAATCCCTGTGAGTAACAAATTTACCAACTAAAGTATACTGTTATTATAGAGTTTTATTTTTTTTAGTCTTCAGTCTTTATCTTGTCAAAACACTGTTTTCTAAAGTTACTTAGGTCATCCATCTCCCTCTTACCTTTCTGGAAGCTATGGACACATTTGTCATAGAGTTAGATTCCTTTGTCACATCTTAACATTCCATACAGTGATTGATATATCATGTTTGATTTTCTTTATAATTTACATAAATTTCATTGTTTGTGTTGTACTGCTCTATCAGTTTGAAAATGCATAGAGTCATGTATCCAGAATGAAAGTATTAAACAAAACAGTTCCATCATCTAAAAATTCTCTGGTGTGGCCCTCTTCTACTCAGTTACTACCCAGTAAACCTCTGGCAATCACTGATCAGTCTTCCATCCCTATTGTTTTGCCTTTTCCAGAATGCCATGTAAGTGGAATGATACATTATGTAGCTTTGGAGTCTGGCTTCTTTCAAATAGCAAAATGCATTTAAGGTTAATTCATGTTGTTGTATGAACCAGTAGATCATTTTCTTAAGCCTGAGTAGTAATCCATTTTATAAATGTACAACAGTTTATTCATTCACCTCATTCACCTGTTGAAAGACACCTTGTGATTCTCAGACTTTGGGCATTATCAATAAAACTGCTATAAATATTCACATGCAGGTTTTATATTAACAGAAGGTTTCAATTCACTTAGGTAAATATCTAAAAGTGGGATTGCCAGACTGTTTGGTAAGTGTATGCTTAACATCACAGTGTAAAACTGAAGCCATTTTCTAAAGCGCCTGTATCATTTTGCATTCCCACGAGCAATGAATAAAAAATTCCTGATACTCTGCACTGTATTTTCCCCAGAATTTCATATTGATAGTTTTCTCCTTAAATTTTTTTTTGTCCTTTTGAAGGTATGCTGTGATATATCATCGTGGCTTTAATTTACATTTCCTAATGAGCAATCACGTTCAGCATTTTTTCGTATGCTTATTGTTCATCTGTGTATCTCTTAGAGCAGTGTTTATTCAGATCTTTTGCCTATTATTTACCTTGAGTTTTGTGTGTGTGTTTTGTTTTTATTGTTGAGTTGTAAGTGTTCTTTTGTACTTTTGGATATAAGTCCTTTAGAATACAGGTGATTGGCAAATACATTCTCCCAATACGTGAGCTGTAGTTTTATTCTCTTACAAGTGTATTTTGCAAAGCAAAAGATTAGTCCAAACTATTGATATTTTCTCTGTGGATTGTGCTTTTGCTGGTATACCTAAACACTAATTATCAAATCCAGAGTCATGGCAGATTTTCTTCTATCTCTTCTTCTTGAAGTTGTGTAGTTTTACATTTTATATTGAGGGCTAATGATCTATTTTGAGTTAACATTTGTATAAAGTATGAGACATGTATTGAAGTTCACTACTTTGCATATGAACACTTAGTTGGCTCACAACATTTGTTGAAAAGACTATACTTCCTCCATCAAATTGCTTGTGTATTTTGGTCAAAAATCAGTTGACTAAAAATATTGTCTTAATAACAAACATTTTAAAAATACATCAAACAAGGCTCATCTGAGGAGAAGTCTGCAAAATATATGACCAGTACTCCTCGAAATTGTCAAGGTCATTATAAACAAGGAAAATTTGAGGAACTGTTACAGCCAAGAGAATCCTAAGAAGACACGACAACTAAATGTACTTGGGATCCTGGAAAAGAAATAGGACATATGGTAAAAAGTATGGAAAACTGAATAAACTATGGACTGCGGATAATAACAATATCTAGCAATACTGGTTCATGAATTGTGACAAATGTACCATTTAAGATGTTAATAACTGAGGAAACTGTGTGTGGGATAAATGGGAACTTTAAAATTATCTTTGTGATATTAAAATTGTTCTAAAATTAAAAGCTTATTTTAAATATGTAAAAGAAAATCAGTTGCCTATTTTTTTTCCTTCTCTTGAAAGATTATTTTTTAGAGAAATTTTAGGTTTACAACAAAATTAAGAGGAATGTTACAGAGATTTTGAAATGCCCCTTGCTCCCTCACATGGTTAGCCTCACCCATTATCAACATCACTCACCAGAATGGTACACTTTATTGCAAAGGATGAACCTACCCTGACATCCCATAATAAGCCAAAGTTTAAGTTTACCTGAGGGCTCACTCTTGGTGGTGTGAATTCTATGGGTTTGGAGAAATGTTTAATGATATATATATATAATAATAATATCATACAGAGTATTTTTATTGCCCTAAAAATACTCTGTTCTCTGCCTATTCATTTCTTCCTGCACCAACCCTGGTAACCACTGGTCTTTTTATTGTTTCTGTAGTTTTGCCTTTTCCAGAATATCATAGAGTTGGAATCACATAGTATGTAGCTTTTTCAGATTGGCTTCTTTCTCTTAGTCATACATATTTAAGTATCTTCTATGTCTTTTCATGGTTTGATAGATCGTTTCTTTCTAGCACTGAATAATATTTCATTGTATGGCTATAAGACAATTTATGCATTCATCAGAAGTGAATGAAGAATATCTTGTATGCTTCCAAGTTTGGAAATTATGAATAAAGCTGCTGTAAACATTCATGTGCGGGATTTTGTGTGGACATAAGTTTTCAATTCCTTTGGGTCAATACCAAGAAGCACAAACACTGGATGCTATGGTAAAATTATGTCTAATTTTGTAAGAAAACACCAAACTGTATTCCAAAATGGCTGTACCATTGTGCATACATTCCCACCAGCCATGTATGAAAATTCCTTTTGCTCTACATTCTCATAAGCATTTGCCATTGTCAGTGTTCTTGATCTGGACATTCTAATAGCTGTGTAGTAGTATCTCATTGTTGCTTTAATTTGCATTGCCCTGATGACTTATAATGCAGAATACCTTTTCATATCCTTATTTGCCATATGCATTCCTTTTTCTTGAGGTGTATATTAAGGTTATTGAACCATTTTCAGTAGAGTTGTTTGTCTTCTTATTGTTGAGCTTTAAGAGTTCTTTATATATTTTTGAATAACAGTCTTTTATCCCATGAGTCTTCTGCAAATATTTTCTCCCAGTCTGTGCCTTGTCTTCTGTTTATCTCGATACTGTCTTTTGCAGACCAGATGTTTTAATTTTAATATTATCAATTATTTCTTTCATGGATCCTGCCTTTCGTGCTGTATCTGAAAAGGCATTTTTAGTAAGCCTGTGCTTCTGGACTGTAAATATTACAAATGTTTCTCAGTATTTTTCTCTTCCCTTAAATGGGACAGGGTGGCTAGAATGGGCTGGAGTTGGGTGTTTCTTTTCCTCCAAGTCAGTTATGCCCTGATAATACCCCAGAAGGTTAGGTTCTGCTTAACTAGTTTCCCCTGAGGGTTGGCCTTGTTAAAAAGAACAGAGTGCTCTCTGATCAAAATGGTTCCTTTTCCCCTTCTCCTGCCAGAAGCCCAAGGGGATTTTCTCAAATATTTCCTTAGTTAAACTGGTGGAGCTCCTAGATGTAAATTTCACAATATTGTCCTGCTGGAGTTTTTAACTCTCAACATTATTCACACTGAGCTTCCAGCAATTCATCAATTCCAGTTCAGGTTTTCCTACCCCAACACTGGTTCCTGTGGTGGTTCAAGCTCATGAATCTGATCCCATGAGCCGTGACTCATTCTATTCCCCTGTCTGTTTCTCAATTCTTGGGGACAGCAGTTTGTCAGGTGTTCTCCTCTCTTATGGATCCAGAAAGAGTTGTTGCTTTTTCAGTCTGTTCAGCTTTTTACTATCTTTCAGATGGAGTGGCAGCTTCCAAATATTTTACTGTGGAGCCAGAAAATGGCAGTTCTGCCTATGTTTTCATGAGTCTATTCTTGACTTTTTTATTCTGTTCCATTGATCTATGTGTCTATACTTTCACCAAGACCATATATTGATTACTTGATTACTGTAGCTTTATATTACATCTTGAAATCAGATAATGTGAATCCTCCAAAATGTTCCTCATTGTCAGAATTGTTTTAGTTTTTCTACTTCTTTCACATTTCCATATAAATTTTAGAATCATCCTGTACATAACTAACAAAATTCTAGCAAGGATTTTGTTTGGGATTGTGTTGAATATATGGATCAAAGTGAGGGAGAATTGGAATCTTAATAACACTGAGCTTTCCAATCCATGAACATTGTATGTATCTCCATTTTTTAGCTTTCCTTTGATTTCTTTCAGTAGTGCTTTGTTATTTTCAACACACCGATCTGCCACATGTTGTGTTAGTTATATCTAACTCCTTCATTCTTTGGTGCTATTATAAACGGATTTTTAAAAATATCAAACTCCATTTGTTCACTGCTGGCATCTAGAAATAGAATTGTTCTTTGTATATTGACCTTATATCTTATGGTCTTGCTAAACTCATAGTTATAGGAGATTTTTTACGAGTCTTTGGAATTTTTCTACATAGGCAATCATGTCCTTTGTAAATAGAGACTATTTTACTTCTTCATTTTTAACCTGTATACCTTTTTATTCTTGGCTAATTGCATGGATAGAACTTCCATTATGATGTTGAATATGAGTGAGGAGAAAGGAAATCTTTAACTTGGAGAGAAAGCATTCAGTATATTACCATTAAATATGATGTTACCTGTAGGTTTGTGGATGTCTTTACCAAGTTAAAGAAGTTCCCTTTGATTCTTAGAATTTGGAGAATTAAATTTTTTTGTCATAAATAAGCATGGATTTTGCTAATGTTTTTTCTGTCCCTAATGAGATGATCATAAGCATTTTCTTTAAAATTTAGTCTGCTAATATGGTGAATTACATGGTGTATTAGTTTGCTACATCTGCCATAACAAAACACCACAGGTTTAAACAACATAATTTTATTTTCTCACAGTTCCAGAGGCTGCAAGATCAAGATCAAGGTACTGACAAAGTTGGTTTCTCCTGAGGCCTCTTTCCTTAATTTTCAAATAGGCAACTTCTCTCTGTATCCCACTTTCAGAATGTTATATAAATAAAATCATACAGTATATAACCTTTGAGATTTTTTTTTCACTCAGCATAATATGCATGAGATCATTATATTTGAGGTGAGTTTCTTGTAAACAGCATTTGGTTGGATCACTCATTTTTTAAAAATCTACTTTGACAATCTCTCTCTCTCGCTTTTTTTTTTTTTTTTGATGTGGACCATTTTTAAAGTGTTTATTGAATTTGTTACAATATTGCTTTTTTTTAAAAATGTTTTGCTTTTTTGGCCCCGAAGCATGTGTGATCTTAGCTCCCCAACCAGGGATTGAACTCTCACTCCCTGCATTGGAAGGCAAAGTCTTAAGCACTGGACGGCCAGGGAAGTCCCAACAATCTCTTTTAATTGGTGCACTTAGACCATGTATATGTAATGTAATTATTGACATGTTAGAACTTAATTTAGCCATTTATGTTTGTTTTTTGTTTGTTTGTTTGTTTTTCCTATCTTCTGTTGGTTACTTAAGTATATTTTAGTACTTTATTTTTACTTATCTATAGTGTTTTTCAGCGTATCTCCTTGTATAGATTATTTAATGGTTGCTCTACATATCAAATTTCACATATAATACATAATATCACAGTCTACTGGTGTCAAAATTTTACCAGTTCAAGTTAAGTTTGGAAATCTTACCTCCTTTTCTGCCCCTTGATCTTCTCTTATTTATAATTGTCTTAATATATTTCATCTACATACTTGGAGAGCCATAACACAGAGTACTGAAATTTTTGTTTTAAACACCAAACATTTTAGTAAACTAAAGCAGAGAAGGATAGTCTATTATACTTATCCATATGTTTGCTCTTTACACTGGTCTTCCTTCCTGACATGCCAAGATGTCTTCCTTTATTATTTCCTTTGTGTTTAGAGAAATTATTTTATTTATCATTTTAGGTTAGGCCTGCTGGCAACAAATTCTTTTTACTTTTCCTTCATTTGAAATGTATTGATTCCCCCTTCTTTCCTGGAGGATATTTCAGTAAATATAGAATTCTAGATTGACAGCTGTTCTCTTTTAGCCCTTGAGAGATGTTGTCCATGTTTGCATATGACATGATACTATACATAGAGAATCCTAAAGATGCTACCAGAAAACAACTAAAGCTAATCAATGAATTTGGTAAAGTAACAGGATAGAAAATGAATGCACAGAAATCTCTTATATTCGTATAGACTAATGATGAAAAATCTGTAAGAGAAATTAAGGAAACACTCCCATTTACCATTGCAATAAAAAGAATAAAATACCTACGAATAGACCTACCTAAGGAGACAAAAGACCTGTATGCAGAAAACTATAAGACACTGATTAAAGGAATTAAAGACATTACAAACAGATATACCATGGAGAGATATACCATGTTCTTTGATTGGAAGAATCAACAATGTGAAAATGACTATACTACTCAAAGCAATCTACAGATTCAATGCAATCCCTATCAAACTACCAATGGCATTTTTCACAGAACTAGCACAAAAATTTTCACAATTCATATGGAAACACAAAAGACCCAGAATAGTCAAAGCAATCTTGAGAAAGAAAAATGGAGCTGGAGGAATCAGGCTACTGGACTTCAGACTATACTACAAAGCTACAGTAATTGAGACAGTATGCTCCTGGCACAAAAACAGAAATATAAATCAATGGAATGGGATAGAAAGCCCAGAGATAAACCAATGCACCTATGGTCACCTTATCTTTGATAAAGGAGACAAGAATATACAATGGAGAAAAGACAGTCTCTTCAATAGGTGGTGCTGGGAAAACTGGACAGCTACATGTAAAAGAATGAAATTAGAACACTCCCTAACACCATAAACAAAAATAAACTCAAAATGGATTAAAGACCTAAATATAAGGCCAGACACTATCAAACTCTTAGAGGAAAACATAGGTAGAACACTCTATGATATAAATCACAGCAAGATCCTTTTTGACCCACCTCCTAGAGAAATGGAAATAAAAACAAAAATATACAAATGGGACCTAATGAAACTTAAAAGCTTTTGCACAGCAAAGGAAAACATAAACAAGACAAAAAGACAACCCACAGACTGGGAGAAAATCTTTGCTATCAAAGCAACTGACAAAGGATTAATCTCCAAAATTTACAAGCAGCTCAATATCAAAAAACAAACAACCCAATCCAAAATTGGGCAGAAGACTTAAATTGACATTTCTCCAAAGAAGATATACAGATTGCCAACAAACACAAGAAAGGATGGTCAATGTCACTAACCATTAGAGAAATGCAAATCAAAACTACAATGAGGTATCACCTCACACCAGTCAGAAGGGCCATCATCAAAAAATCTACAAACAATAAATGCTGGAGAGGGTGTGGAGAAAAAGGAACCCTCTTGCACTGTTGGTTGGAGTGTAAATTGATACAGCCACTATGGAGAACACTATGGAGGTTCCTTAAAAATCTAAAAATAGAACAACCATATGACCCAGCAATCCCACTACTGGGCATAAACCCTGAGAAAACCATAATTCAAAAAGAGTCATGTACTAAAATGTTCATTGCAGCTCTATTTCCAATAGCCAGGACATGGAAGCAACCTAAGTGTCCATTGACAGGTGAATGGATAAAGAAGATGTGGCACATATATACAATGGAATATTACTCAGTCATAAAAAAACAAAATTGAGTTATTTGTAGTGAGGTGGATGGACCTAGAGTCTGTCATACAGAGTGAAGTAAGTCAGAAAGAGAAAAACAAATACCATATGCTAACAAATATATATGGTATCAAAAAAACCAAAAATGGTTCTGAAGAACCTAGCAGCATGACAGGAATAAAGACACACATGTAGAGAATGGACTTGAGGACATGGGGAAGGGGAAGGGTAAGCTGGGACAAAGATAGTGGCATGTACATATATACACTACCAAATGTAAAATAGATAGCTAGTGGGAAGCAGCTGCATAGCACAGAGAGATCAGCTCGGTGCTTTGTGACCACCTAGAGGGGTGGGATAGGGAAGGGGTGGGGGAGATGCAAGAGGGAGGAAATATGGGGATATATGTATACGTATAGCTCATTCACTTTGTTATAAAGCAGAAACTAACTCACCATTGTAAAGCAATTATACTCCAGTAAAAATGTTAAAAAAAAAAATTGTTTGTTGTCAAACCATAAGTTCTTAACTTGAGTTATTTCTTTCAGTTTCTTTTTTCCTGTCATTCAGAAAGAGTGTAATATTGGTGTTGGCATCTATTAATTGTCCTTTCTCATTCAAGTTGAGATTTTCCTTGTTTTGGTATGATGAGCAATTTTTTTTGAAACCTGAAAATTTGAATATTATGTCATGATGTTCTAGATCTTATTTGAATCTTTGGTTTTAGCAGGACTCCTCTAACAATTCTGGCAAAGGAAATGTCTCTACCTCATAACTGCTAGGAGACCATGTTCCCGATGCAGCTTCCATTGACAATGCAAGGGGGTCTTCTTACCACTGGGTGGTGATAGTCCTGATTCTTCACTAGGCCTCTTCTGACATTATCCCAGCAGGGAGAGGGAGAAGTACCTTATTCCTGCCAAATGATGGAAAGCCACACTTCCCAAGTAGTTTCTGTGTATATCATGTAAGGTGGGGGGTTTCATCATCACTAGATAGGGATGAAAATTCTGGCTCTCCACTCGTCTTCTTTGACACTATGCTGGCTGAAGCTTGGCATGCTTCCTTAGAGTCCAGCAGGAATGGAAGTCTAGGTTTCCCACTTGACCTTTGCTGAGGTGGCTGTAAATGAGGCCACAGTTTTTTCTGGGGTATATGACTAGAGTAGAGTGGTTAATTTCTAAAACTTTTATATTTTGCTTGACAACTCCCCTTCAGGGCCTTTATTTAGCACAGTAGGTTTTTCTTGTGGCTTTTTATTGTCTAGACTCTTTGGCATTTCCAGGTGCCTACTTTTCCTGCACTCAGTCTGAATATGTGAGGCAAAAAGAAAATCCAGGAAAAACATTGCCATTTTGTTTCTTGTGTCCTGAGGTTGCTAGCCAGTCTTCCTTCTTCTCTCCACATTTCTGAGTCTTATTTATGTTTGTTTTATACAGAATATCCATAGTTTTTAGCCATATTTAACAAGAGGAATAGGGAAAAGTAGTCTGCACCATCATTTTAAAACCCAGTGTCCATGTTTTTAACCTGCCTTTTATCCTCTCAGTGAAGTTATGTGCATAAAGTTCTTGCTCAATATATGATAATATAAGAATTTGCTAAATCTCCTTACCTACATTTGTAAAATTGGGATAATAATATTTATAGCCCAAGATTGCCATGAATAATAAATCACATGCATTAAGTAAAGATTTTGGCACAGTGCCTGGAGTTTAATAAGTATTCAGTAAACTGTAGCTCTACAAATAGGAATTGCAACTTCAAAAGATTTCAGTAGAAAAAAACTGGAAGAGAGAAAGAGCAAAAACTAATGTCAAGAATAAAACTAGATGGGAATCCAACCAATAATAATGATCCTTATTCTTTTCAACTACCAATTTATGTTCCAGGGTTTAAAATTGTTTATGTTAAATTCTGAATACCATCTTATGAAGCAGATAATATTATCATGTTATTTCGTACATGAAAACACTCAGGAAAAGAGAGGTAAGTCTAATTACCCAGCTTTCAAAGAAGACAATATGTGGACAGAGGTTGTAACTTTGTCTAGGCAATATCCCTCCAGAGGGATCTGAATTTGCAATGTCTCAAAAATTTCATACTGACCTCTTCAAATTATACCATGTTAAGTATATACACATGACTTTTGGAATTACATGAACAAAATGACCTAGAGCCTTTTGAATTCATCCAAATAAAAGTGTAAATATAAAATCCATATCCTATGCACTGAAATTATATTAGCTCTTTACATTTGCTCCACAGAAAATATGATACAGGAGAATAAATTGGATTATTTAAAACACAGTAGAACAAAAAATAATGGCTATAATCCTTAAAATGAAAAAAAAAAACCCACCTTATTTGAAAAGCAGAAAAATAATCACTACTCTAGGATAAATTAGAGAATTGCAGTATCTTGCAAAAAAAAAAAAAAAAACAAAACTTTGTGGATTTATCATTGCTATAGATATTCAAGGTAAGGCATAAACTATGCTAATACTTTGAGACTACAAATTCCCTCCCACAGTAATTCTAAAGGAAACATAAATTGAGACCAAAAATACCCTCCTACTCTAATTCCTCTCAGCTGTGGACTGTATGATTCACTGTTGGTGTTACCTCTCTAACCTCAAAGTAAAACTCCCTGTTAGTGTCTTAAACCTTATTCCAATTGTTTTCTTCCTTATTTAAAATGTTGGGGAAGGAAGGCAGGGAATGAAAGATTAGAGAATTCATGCAATTCTACTGAAACCGCATGTCCAGTAAAGAACAGTGTTTGCCAAAGTGTGGTCTCTAGATAAGCAGCAACTGCATGACCTAGAAAATTGCTTAAAATGCCAGTTCTCAGCCTCACCTCAAACCTGGCTGAATCAGAGACTCTGGGAGTGGAGCCTCCAAATCTGTTTCAACAAATCTATGTAATTTTATATATGCTAAAATTTGAAAACCCCTGGTGTAAAAAGTATGCACCAGCTTCCTATCCTCAATTTCTATCAGGTGATGCCATTAATTTCAACATGTCAGTTCAACCAAGTGCAATTTTAAAACCAGCTCTATCAAGGAAAGAGACAAAATAGGTGTGTCCTGTAGTAAGTCTTATTGCGTGGACCTGAAATATGATTTCCCTTCCATGAGCACTGGACATTCCTTTTCCCACTAGCTCATTCCTTGTCAGTGACCTTCACCACCACCTTCATCAGTGCTTTGGCTTAGCCCACTGCTGAGATATATCTCAACTTCCTCCACTGACAATCAATTCTTCTTTCGAACTTTACTTCTTTCTTGTAACACTATTCCTTCTTTGAATCTCAGCCGTATTGACTGCTACTCTGCTTGATATTCTGTCAAGACCCAACCAATCTTGGAAACAAGGTAGGCTCCTGCCTTTTATTGATTGTCCATTATATGCCAGTCATTGAGATTACAAAGATAAACAAAACATTCAAATTTTATATGTTCCTAGTGTTTGTAATTTAGAGTGGATGACAAATATTGATGGAGAACTTTTAAGTGTCAACTGTTATAAAGAAGAAGTTTATGAAATAGGAAGATGTCCTAGGAGAATAACACATTCCAGATTGGAAAGTCACAGAAGGTTACCTTGATAAAGTGCATTTATGTATCACCCTACAGCAGGAGGAGCAAAAATTATCTAGATGCAGGGTATACGAGGAGGAACAAGTGTGAATTTCCTAAAGGAATAGGACGGGATATTTGAGCATTTGAAATAAGTGTAGTTGGAAGAGAGTGACATGGGGAGGAGGTGGGGAAGAATATGTAGTTGTACTGTACTCAACTTGAGAGGTACTCAAGACCTTGTATGCCAGGTAAAGGCTACTGAACTGAATTCCAAAGGAAATTAAAACAACAACAACAACAAAACATTGAAGATGAGTGGTATTAGGACATTTGACATTAAGAAATATTGCTCAGAAGACTGCAGATAATGAATTTAAGGAGAATAAGAGCAGATGTGAGGAAAGGAGCCAGGAATCTATTGGGGTTGGATGAGGGAGAGATGAGGATGCCTTGGACTAGAGTAATGGTACTGGAGATAGAGTGTTGCAGATGGATTTGAGAGATGGTTAATTGTTGGCAGGGAGGAGTCAAGAATAAACTCTGGTTCCTATTATATGTGAATTGACAATATCAGTATTCTTACTTCAATTTTTGTTGTCATCCATTTATTTCTGGATGTATTTTTCAAATTCATTTGCAACATTTCAAATTCATATATATATATATATTCTCAATATACCTCATTTAATCAAGGAGTGAAAAAAGCACCAATTCTTAGGAAAGAATTAAAGTCTTTCTGATTGTGATTTGCATCAGAATCAGTATTCTTTAGAAACACAGATATTCTCAGCAGTATGCATAACGATATTTTTGACTTGAAGTGAAAGGCTTAGATTCTTTAAAATATGAATGTATCAGGGCTGAATAATGCATTCTTATTTTAAACATTATTCAGTCATGGGAAAGAAGGTAATCGTGCCATTTGTAACAATGTGGATGGGCCTTGAGGGAATTTTGCTAAATGAAGTCAGATAGGGAAAGACAAACACCATATGATATCACTTATATGTGGAATTTAAAAAATTGAACTTGTAAAAACAGAGAGTAGGATAGTGGCTATCAGAGGCTGGGGCTGGGGGAATTGGGGATATGCTGTTTAATACAAACTTAGAACTGGTAGATAAATAAGTCCTGGAGAGCTAAAGCACAACATAGTAATTATAGCCAATAATACAGTATTATTCAAAGATGCCAAAAGACTAGATCTTAATTGTTTCCACTGCAAAAAAGAAATGATAATTATGTGACATGACAGATGTGTTAGCTCAGCTACAATGGTAATCATTTTGCAATATATGTGTATTAGATCAACTTAGTGTACACCTTAAACTTATACAATGTTGTGTATCAATTATATTTCAATAAAAATAATAAAATAAAATATCACATTGGAAAAGTATTTCTTCATTTTTGTTGCCTATTTCCTCACACAGCACACTGAGAAGTAACCCTAGTGGCCACTGTTTATATTTTACAACTACACAATAATATAGTTAAAACTGACTCAACTCAGGAGGTATGGTTTTGACCACCTATTGTTTTCCATGACTAAATTTAACTCATAAGACCAATTATCCTCATTGCTGCTGTATAAATGTTATTCCATAAGTACCAATGCCTATGAATTTTTTGCATTCTATTCACAAAACGACCAACTCAATGGAAATCTCTTCTTTTATAACATGGATTTTGAGTATTAAACTGAACAAGAAATCGATCGTTCAGTTTCAGTTTCAGCTTTGAGACGTAGATAGCTGAAAGAGCATTGCTTCCACACATTACTAGAACGTGGGTGAACAAACTGCAATTTAATTTTCTTGATTCTATTAGGGAATTGAGATTTCAGAGCAAATAAATAATCCCAGAATATGGTGAGAGACAGGAACCTGCAGGGAGAAACAAGACTTAAACAGGTGCTTACCTAAAGCAGAAGACACAGACCATCACAGAACCTAGAAAAAAGTTTCAGCTAGGAATCTGAAGAAACTGTTAAGGTTGAGTGGGCTAGCATGAGAATGTGAAAAGCTTACAAGTTTCAGACAGGAAATTTACATCCTTTTTCAGGCTTTTTTCTTTAGTAATCCTCTAAGAAGTCACAGGCTCACATGAAAGAGAAAAGAGAATCCAGAGAAAGTTTTCTTTGAGGTGTTGATGGGAAGAAATGGAAGCAAACTTTGTTGAAACTTCACCCATGACCATCTTCCTGTTTCTTAAGGAATAAGAGGTTTAGTATGTAGTGGAAGAACCAAAAAACCTCAAACAAACAAAACGAAAAACCCCAAATCTCTAGCGTGTGTGCACTGGTGGAAACCTACTGCAGCTTGGAGATGGCAACAGGGAAAAAGAAAAAGTTCTATTTTTAGGAAATGGACAAGAATATATGCCAGCATTACATCTGGAAGAGGATAGGAACATTTGTGAAGGTCAAAACTAAGAATCAGGTTTACACTGCCTGCCTAAAACTGTGGCCTAATCAAAGAATGTCATTCCATTCCCACCCACCCCCAGCACAATAAAAAGTATCATATAAAACTAAAGTGGAATACAGGAGAGCTACAAAAGAATTTTCTCTGGAAAGCAGTACACAGGGAAGATCCAAAGTCAAGTGAGCAGCAAATTCATCAAAGGAATCTGAGGCCTCAGGTGCACTGAGGATAACCATAGCAACAATAAGCTTCAAACCTAAAGCAACTTCTCAATAGGAGAAAACAAACCCCTACACTAAAGGCCTAGAAGAAAGAAAGGTACAGTCAACTCCAAGTTAAAAATATTTCCCTCATATCTACTATCCTACATAACATGTACAGCTTTCAACAAAAAACAGAAAATAAAAATTTGAGGCATACAAAAAGCACAGTCTGAAAAGATAAAGCAATCATCAGAATGAGATTCAAATATGGTACAAATGTAGGAACTGTCAGGCAAATGTATAAAATAATGACAAATATGTTAAAGGCTCTAGAGATAAGGTAGACAATATGATAGATAAGTAATTTCAGCAGAGAGAAGGAAGCTATAAGAAAAGTCAACTGGAAATATTAGAAATATAAAACATAGTAAGAGAGATAAAGAATGCCTTCAATAGGCTCATCTTGACTTGACCCAAGCAAGGAAAGAATCAGTGAATCTGAAGATAGGTTAATAAAAATCAGCCAACTGAAATGCAAGAAGAAAAAGAGGAGAAACAAGCAAGCGAAAAAAGAGAACAAAACAGCCAAGAAAAAAAAAAAAAAGCTGGAGGCATCACACTTACTGATTTCAAACTATTTACAAAGCTATAGTAATCAAAACAGTATAGTATTGGCATAAAAACAGACACATAGATCAATGGAACAGAATAGAGAGCCTAGAAATAAGCCCATACATATATGTTCAATTAATTAATGGCAAAGGATCCAAGATTATACAATGAGGAAAAGATAGTTCTTCAATAAATGGTATTGGGAAAACAGTACAGACACATGCAAAAGAATGAAACTTGACCACTATCTTACACTATATATAAAAATCAACTCAAAATGAATTAAAGACTTGAATGTAAGACTTGAAACCATAAAACTAGAAGAAAACATAAGGGTTAAGCTTCTTGACATCACTGTTGGTGATGATTTGAGGCAACCAAAGCAAGTGGGACTACAACAAACTAAAAGGCTTCTGCACAGCAAAGGAAACCATCAACAAAAAGAAAAAGCAACCTATGGAATGGGAGAAAATATTTGCAAATCATGTATCTGACAAGGGGTTAATATCCAAAATATATAAAGATATAATACAACTCAATAGCAAACAAACAAACAAAAAACAACAACAACAAAATAATGTGCAAACAGTTCAGTTGAAAAATGGGCAGAGGAACTGAAGAGACAATTTTCCAAAGTAGATATACTTATGGCTAACAGGCACATGAAAAAATGCTCAACATCACTCACAACTATTAGGATGGCTAACATCAAAAGGAGAAGGGATGACAAGTGTTGATAAGGATGTGGTGTAAAGGGAGCCTTTGTACACAGTTGATGGTAATGTAAGTTGGTACAGCCCCTGTGGAAAACAACATGGAGATTCCTTAAAAAAATAGAAATAAAACTATAATATAATCTAGCAAGTCCACTTCTGGTATTTATTCAAAGGAAATAAAATCACTATCTTGAAGAGAAATCAGCACTCCCATGTTTATTGCAGCATTATTCACAATAGCTCAGATAGGGAAACAACATAAATGTCCACCCACAGATGAAAGGATAGAGAGAATGTTGTATATATGTGTAATGGAATATTATTCTGCCTTAAAAGGAAAGGAAATCCTACTTTTTGTGACAACATGGATGAGCCTGGAAGACATTATTGTAAGTAAAATAAGCCAGTCACAGAAGGACAAATACTACATGATCCCACTTATATAAGTTATACAAAATAGTCTAACTTATGAAAAAAGAAAATAGAATAATAGTTTTCAGGGACTGGAGGAAGGGGAAAATGCAGAGTCATTTGTCAATGGATAAAGTTCCAGTTTTGCAGAATGAATAAGTTCTAGAGATTTACTGTACAACCTAGTGCCTATAGTTAACAATATGGTATTATGCACTTAAAATTTATGAGGCTGTTTATCTCACATTAAGTGTTCTTACACACACACACACACACACACACACACAAAGGGACACAAAAAACCTTTGGAGATGTTTGATACATTTATTATCTTGACTTTGAGGATGGTATCACAGTGTATGTGTATGTCCAAACTCATCAAGTTATATGCATTAAATATGTACAGTTTTCATATATGAGTTATACCTCAGTAAAGCTATAAAAAATAGATAGAAACTGCCCAGAAAATCACAAGTGGGACAAAAATGAAAGAAGATAAATGATATAACCAAAAAACCTTAATTACAAAAAATGCAAATGGACTAACTGCTCTGGTTAAAAAAAGAAAGATTTTCAGAATAAAAAATATTGTTAAAGTGATTGAAAGAAAAATAATGGGATAGGTCATATTAAGCCAATCCTAACAAACATTAGTTGATTCTGTGCTATTAACATTAGAGAAAATAGATTTAGAGCCAAATGCATTACTATAGACAATTAGCATCTTATTCTAAAGTAAAAATAACATTCACCACAAGGTTATAATAATTTTACTTTAGTATGTAAGTAATGACATATCCTTCTTGAAACAGAGTAAATGAAAATAATTTTTAAAAGTGGATCACAAAAGGAAGAAAAAGCCTGCATTTATTTGAATATAATATTATTAAAATATTAAATGTGATAAGTTGCAAGTTTACAAACTACAAGATGAGTGAAGAAAAAAATCTATGTCTTTCTGTATACCATTAAAAAAGAGTTGGGAAATAAAATTTTATAAAAGATATCATTTTAATACCATCAGAATATGAATTCAATAAGAAAAATTCTAATATGTGTGCAAGTCTTTTACAGAAAAGATAGTGAAGCTTTTGGAAAACATTAAAGAAAACCTAAATCAATGTCAGTGTGTCCAATGTTCATAACTTGGATGACTAATGTTGTAAAGATGTCAATACTCCCCAAATTGATACACAGATGCAATGTAATCCCAATTAAAAACTAACATTCATGTACAAAAATTGACAAACTGATTACAATATATATTTAAAATGTCAAGGACGAAAATAGACAAAATATCTGTAGAACAAAGTAGGTTTACATACCTATTAGAAATCAAAACTCTTTTTAGAAATAATTAATCCTGTTGGTGTATTACTCCTTCAGTAATAGGCAAATAATCCAATGCAACAGATTATAGAGCCTAGTAAAAAGCCTACACATTTTTCAATATCTGCTATCCATTTCTTAATAATGGTGCTGGGGAAATTTAGAATCCATATTTATAATGAAAAAAATTAGAATCTTACCTCCTACTTCACACAAACATCAGTTCTAAGTAAAGGAAAACATCCCAAATGTGAAAGGCAAAACTATAAAGCATTAACAATATAATACAGGATAATATCTTCTTAAGAAAGACAGCATAAGCATAGACACAAAGAGTATGTTAATAAATAATGGTATGTTAAAAATAAAAACTTATATTTACTAATAGATAGCATAATAGTGGAAAACAGAAACAAAATCCAGAGTGAAAGAAATTATTTGTAACACAAATAAATGGCAGAGGATTGGTACCTATATGGCATTTGTAAAATTTAAGTGATTCAAAAAACCTAACAGACAAATGAGAAACATCATTTTGAGTGATTAGATATTTCACAAATAAGAAAATCAAAATGGGCCATAAATATATTAAAACACCCTCTGCCAAATTAGTAATCAAGCAAATTGAAATTGATAACAAAAATTTTTTAAATGCCATGTCCATCAGACTGGCAAACATTAAAAATTCTAACGGTTTCAGGTCTTACTATGAGTGTGCAGTATTGGAAACTCCCATACATCATTAGAGTTCGTGTAAACTGGAGCAACAAATTTGAAATAAAGCTTGATATAATCTAATAAAAGTGAACATATACAAATTTTTTTGGCCAGCAATTTCACTTAGGTTTTTGCCTTAGAAAAATGTTTGCTTTTATGCAAAAGAAAAGAAAAAAGCACATATATGTTCATAACAGCTGAGCTCATAATAGTGAAATACTTTTAACAATCCAAATGCTCATTAATTGTGGATTGGGTAAATGAATTTTAGTATATTCCTAGAGTGTAATACGACACAGCAATGAAAACAAGTAAAATACAACCACATGTGGCAATATTATGACTCTCATACTCATTAAGCAAAAAGAATAAGATAGAGCAATTAATATGGTACATGTTTTTGCTTAAATTCAAAAAACAGAATACATTAGCCAATATATTAAGTGACCTACAAAAATGACAATTTTATATCATTTGTCTTAATATGAATGGTGGTAAATCTATGAAGAGACTGAAGAAATTATTATTATAAATATTAGTATAGTGTTACTTCTGGGGTGGAGAAAGAGGGATGCAGGGCCAGCTGGGTGTGCAACCTGACAACTTCACAGGGTCCTGTGTTCAGAAGAGCCTCTTTAGTTTAGTGATCTGCTATTGGTATCTTGAAAGTCACAGTAATTTTTAAATGAGAGACCCCAAATTTTCATTTTAAACTGGGCCCCACAAATTATGTAGCCACTCCTGGGGAGATCCCATCATGGAAAAGCATGGTAGAGGTTTCTGACATATTGACATTATTCA
This sequence comes from Balaenoptera borealis, assembly GCF_965194805.1. Classification (NCBI taxonomy): domain Eukaryota; kingdom Metazoa; phylum Chordata; class Mammalia; order Artiodactyla; family Balaenopteridae; genus Balaenoptera; species Balaenoptera borealis. The sequence goes on from NC_138860.1 coordinate 130,676,698, forward strand.
TTTTGATCTTTGAGTAATGGCCTCTCAAGTACTTATCATTTATTTTTGTCTACATGCTGCTTATAATTCTCTTGGGTATATTATTATTTGTAAATAAAAAGAGACAAAGATAGTATTTTATTACACACTGTTCAAATATTTATTTATAGTGAAGCTCCACATACATCACATGCAACTTTGACTATTTCACTATTTGACTATTTCAACAATTTCTAACACCAATGATAAACTTTTTTCTTCTTTAAAATTTAATTTATCTTTTAGTCATTTATTTAATATTTGTTACATAATTACTTTACAAAAAAAGCATTAACTACGACCGGACAAATATTTATGCGCTCATTGTTTTTCTCCCTGATTCCCAACTGAAATATAAGCATCATGAGATCATAGACTTAATCTGTTTGGTTTACTTCCACACTCTCAGAGCACAGATCAGTCATTGATATGTACTACAAACACTGTAAATCTTTGCGGGAAATGTAAAACATAAATCAAGAAGATATATATATAAAAGAGCTTTGACATAAAGAGAAGCAGAGAAAAAGGATAGTAGCTGGAAGGGGATGGGCGTGTGAGAGGGTTTGATTAGAAATGCGTGGGCTTCCCTGGTGGCGCAGTGGTTGAGAGTCTGCCTGCCGATGCAGGGGACACGGGTTCGAGCCCTGGTCTGGGAGGATCCCACATGCCGCGGAGCAACTGGGCCCGTGAGCCACAATTGCTGAGCCTGCGCGTCTGGAGCCTGTGCTCCGCAACAAGAGAGGCCGCCATGGTGAGAGGCCCGCGCACCGCGATGAAGAGTGGCCACTGCTTGCCGCAACTGGGGAGGGCCCTCGCGCAGAGACGAAGACCCAACACAGCCAGAAATAAATAAATAAATAAATAAATTTATAAAAAAAAAAAAAAAAAAGAAATGGGTGTAAAAACGTATTTGTTTGCCAATGTATGATTCTGTAGAGAGGGAAAATTTGAGAATTAAGAGACTGGGTAAGTACAGAAACAAATCTTTGAGAGACAATCAGAGATGACACATGAGAGACAATCAGAGATGGGATTGATTATGGTAGTGTAGGGGGGGAGACTTGGTCTTAGATGCATGCAGGAAACTTTCTCCATCGAAACAGGAAGTAAATTAGATACAGGTACCCGTAAACTCAAGTTATTTTCATTTTGTGAATAAATTAATGAATGGCTCCCATGTCTAAATAATACTACCCTGTGCTCACGCTCCTGTTGAGTCCTGTTTTCCTATCCAAGTTAAGTACTGTGGTACTAAATAAAATGCTCTCTGTTGCTCCTAGCTCTACCACACCTTGTCCTCCCATTTTACCTACTCTGTAGACTCTCACCTTGGATCAAACTATTTGACTTTTCTCCTACATCCTGGCTTCTAAAGGTTGTTGAAGAAAATATATCATGGTAGAAGATCACCAGTGGCAGTTTAATTGGGAACCTTTCTAATCTACTATTTAGTTTCTTTACTTTTACCTTGTTAGCTATTCGTGACATTCACCTCTCTCCTCAAACATCTGATCTATAGTGTTTTCTTTTGATCTTACTAGAAAACTTTGCCCTGTATTTATCTAGATAATTAAAGATTTTAGTGAAGAAGTAACATGACTTCTTTTTGTGATACACACACATACACTTTTATTTGCATTTATGCTTTTCTTCTTCTTCAGCATAAGAAGTGCTACTTCCTCCAACTATGCTTTGGATTCTAATAATGATATCTCTAAACTCTGGTGCTTCTGTTAAATATTCAGGAATTTTTAAGAGGTGAAAACCTCCATAATGGGAATACTCATATTACCAAAATCAGCAAATGGTAAAGATTGGGGTCTTTATTTATTTATTTTAGAGCCATCAATGGCTATTTATTTTTAGTATGTAAACATGTTAAATATCTACCATGCTTAAGAAATAATTCTTTCTTAAACTCCATATCTCTTTTAAGCTACAGATCTCTCCCTTTTCCAGTATAGCCAAATTTCCTTTAATTCTTACCTATTTCTTACACATCAATGAATTTATTATACTTTGCTCTTTTTCTCCCCTTTTTCTTATTTTCATTCTTCATATTTTATCATTCCATTTACATAGTTCTCTTCTAGCCCCTTTGCAAACACTGCTTTAATCTACAATTAATCTATAGGTAAATCTGTTAAATGCTCACCCACAATCATTTTGCTAAAGTCTTCTGCATACATCCTTAGTTGGATGAAGTTCATTCTCCAACAGATTTTTCAGGAAAAATTCTGCAGTTCAGAATGTCTTGAATTTTTGCATGCTTAAACTGCAGTCTTGAAATAGTCTTCTATAGTCTTGAAATATACTGAATATATAAAATGTTTGTCTTACACTTTCCTTGAGTTTCTTGAAAATGCTGTTTACCTTCTAACGTTTTGAATTGTTGGTTTTGAGTTATTATTCTAGTCTTATTTATGTACTATTACTAAAAAATTATCTTTTCTCTTCAGAGGCTCTGAAGAATTTTTTCCCTGTCTTTAAAGCCTAAGTTGATTATAGGATGTGTTTGTAGTGACTGTTCTGGGTCAATTATCTCAGATATACGATGGATCATTTCAATATTTAGATTTGATTTTTTCTCTTATTTTTGGGTGATCTTTAAAAATTGTAGCTTAAATATTATTTCTGGGTTTTTTGTTTGTTTTCTCATTCTGCTTTAGTGACTCCAATTTTATGTCTGCTTGATCTTCTTTGTCTGCCTTATTCAATTATTTTCTTTCTAATTCTTTCAACTTATGTTTACCACTCTTTATTCAATGACCTTATTAAATTTTTAGTCAAATATATTCTGGTTTGGATATCTTGTATTTTATCCTTTGGCATTGATGTTGTTTTGCATTTACAAAAAATTCTACCTTACTTTGAGATGATCACATTTCATTTATTTCTTTTTTTATCCATTCCTGTTCTTATTATTGGAATATCTAATTCAACATTTTTTCCTAGCATTTATAATTTTTAAATTTATGTTCAATTTTGTTTGGAGAGCTATGTTACAGTTTCTTACCTTTATATTTGGTTTTGTGGAATGGATTGTTTATCAGCTGAAAATGATACTTCCTCCTTACTGTTTTATTCTACCCCAAAACTGATGCTTCTCTGAGACTGCTGCTTAGTCCTTTGCATATTTTTATTATCTCCCTGTAGTCAATGTTGTATATTACCAAGTTCCAGAACTGTATTCAGTATTTTAGCACTTTGATAAACTTTGTCTTCCTGGAGGTTTTATCTTTGCTTAGCTGTCCTTCAGTTCCATGATCCTATTTTCCATGGCAAAGTCTTTCATACACCCTCTCTTTCCATCCCCTGCTGTACATTCATGTAGTGACTGCACAAGCTCTATGGATAGAAGTGTTGGTGTGTTTATTTCTCAACTTTTTGTATATTGAAATTCATGTGTTCTTTCTCCTTGGAATAGGGAAAGTGTGGATTATGTGTGATTTTATTTGCATACTTCATTGATAGTTTAGATTTGGGGGGGAGAAGGTGAGAAAAAAGATTTACATTTAGGCAACCACCATTATCCTAAGGCCAAGTGGGAGCTCCTACAATGAAAATTGTAAATCTATAATGTGGAAATTTTTTCATTAGCAAAAAATAACCAACTGCTCTTATATACCAAGATTTGCTTCATCTTTTATGTAAATTCCTCATGTGTTTAAAATTTATCACTATGTGTCAATAACTGCATTGGACCTGGGAGATAAATTCATAAATTATTAATCCAGTTTGGTTGAAATATAGGCTATAAGTATAGGGGTATGAAAATAAAAATGAAATAGACGTTTGAGGTAAGTAAATGCATGACCTTGAATTTTAGAACCAAGCTTTATCTACTTAAATATAAGAGACAAGGCAGAGCCTTTCAAGACACTTTAACTTTTGAGACCTAAATAATTTAGGGTAGACAATTTAATATAAATGATGAAAGTGGGATACTTTAAAACCAGTTTGGCCTCTTTTGATATTCTTTATTCTCATAAATATTTCCTGATCTTTTTACACATAGTTTGCTCCAAATATCTAGATAAATTAAAGTAACATGAACTGTATATACTTTATAATAATTAAGGACATTAGACTGTTATGAAGACATATACAGACCAAAAAAATTTCTTAAAAAAATAAAATGGTTTTTTAAAATAAATTTATTTATTTATTTTTGGCTGTGTTGGGTCTTCATTGCTGCGTGCAGGCTTTCTCTAGTTGTGGCGAGTGGGGGCTACTCTTCGTTGTGGTGCATGAGCTTCTCATTGTGGTGTCCTCTCTTGATGTGGAGCACTGGCTCTAGGTGTGTGGGCTTCAGTAGTTGTGGCTCACGGGCTTAGTTGCTCTACATCATATGAGATCTTCCCAGACCAGGGCTCGAACCCATGTCCCCTGCATTGGCAGGCGGATTCTTAACCACTGTGCCACCAGGGAAGTCTACAATGGTTTTATTATTAGGAAAAGAGAACAAGTAGGCATTACCTAGCCTCAAACTTACCAATAAAATTAGCTAGAATTAGACTAGATCAGCAAAATATGGAGCACATATTACTAGTGATGGAATGAGAATCATGAAAACAGCTAAGGCAAAGAAAGTTTTGGCTATTTTTCAAAGTGTTAGTGTAATTCAAATTCCTTCCCCCATGTTTCCCCTCCTTAGGAGCAGGAGGTCAAGAGCTTAACACTTATAGTTTGTTTGTTTGCTTTTTGACAATCTATTCAAGATATTTTTTCCCTCTGACTTCCTCCTCCTCCATCAAAAACCTAAAAAACAAAATAAATAAAATAAAGCTCCCAAAGTCACTTCCCCTAAAATGAAAATCAAGGCAAAAAATAGAAAAATTGGATACTAGCCAATGTCATTCTTGGGGTTGAAAATTCCTAGTGCTTTTGGTCAAGTAAATCATAAACAAATTCAGCAACCCATAATGCATTGTCATTTACACATTCATAAATTCTATCTTAGTAACTACATGCCATTTTTTAAAAAGAATATCTACATAATGCTAAGAGTATCTTATTCACATACCCATGTGTCTTACTGGTTTGGTTGTCATGGATACACACTTTTTGTTTGTTTGAGAGATCTATAAAATGTGTGTGCATTTTAATTCCTGCTTGCCATATCTGCAGTGATGTTACAGGTATTTTACAGTAGTAAATAAAATTAAGCATCTATGCAATTTATGATGAAAGGATAAATGCATTTACTTGCATGAGTTTTAATAAATCAGTCCTTACTGACATTTAAAATACAAGAAACTGAATATTATATTATTCAAGGAGGAATATAGTTTACAAGACTCTGCCTTTGCCTTGTAAGATTATGTTACATAGAGTGTAGGAAATCATCAAACTTTGGGAAAAAAATAAAATAGGACACCATACCTATTTAAAAATAATATTCATTCCTCTCAAGAGGGAGTGTTTTTACTGTAAAAATTCAACAATGTATGTATTTTACCCTCAAAGTATTCAAAGTCTTATTCTCACACTCATTCTCTTTCTGTTTCCCATGTGTCATAATAACATCATCTTTATGTGTTAGTAGATGTCATGAAAAAATATATATTACAATCTGCAAGTGCTAAAAGAGCAAAGCTTAAAGCTAGGGCTATATTTTTCCTATCTAAAAGTCACTGACACAAAAGAAGAAGATGAACAAAGAGCTATGAATATATGCATTGGATGGGAGCTTCTGGAAGTTATATGTTATTTTGTTCAAAAGCACAAACCACAAAAAATTCTTAATGTCACCCCTATTGAGAGGTCAGTGCTGGTTTGGCAGTCACTCAGCCTTGATTTAAACCTATATATGTACAGAGAGAAAGTTCAAGTTAGAGTAACTCGGCATTGACGTGCACTATTTCTGAAAGAAAAGAAAGAATCTTTTGAGAATATGGTCTTATTCTGCCATTATCTGTTGCTCAGTTTGCACAAGCTAACAGGTTTAATAATTTAAGCTAAGAAAACTAAAATATGGAGTAAGCTAAGTAAACTAAAGTATGTCATACACCTGCAGAGGTATATGATAATATGCATTTGCTATTTGCATTCAATTAACACTTCTATTTAACATATGGCATGGCAATGTTCAGCATGTCTTCTTGAAAGTAGTGATGCAATGGTGTGAAATGTTTTTAATCCATAGTTTATCATTCTGTGTCCAGACATCAATCTTGTATTTCTTTATATTAAAAGGAGAACTATTAAGAGGATCCATGTACAGAAATGAAAAAGCATGATAAAGAAATATTTGTTAAGGTTCTACTATCTTAATGGACATGGAAATTTAGTTTTTCTAATAAAAATAAATAAAATGAACTGTGTAAATATCAAACTGGTTAGAAAAGTTCACTGCTGATTTGATAATATGAAGTTTCATGTCCTTTGAGGAGTCTTGCTGATTATAAAAAACTTACCTCCTTTTTAATGAAAATTATTTAGGGACAAGTTTTCACCCTTCATAAACATGAGCTTATTCAGTGAATAGCTTATCCATTTGGAGAATTAAGAAACTCATTTAGAAAGACAGTATTTACTGCAGTATTTGTCCTGTGAATAGCTAGTGATTAAACACTAGATGTGGGTCTCTGAATATATTCTAGGAAATATATTTTTATACATATATTTTATATAAAAATTATATTTTTCAGAAGCCCTATGGTTATGAGGACTATAGGGAGATGTGGGATGCCTTCTCATTCTATATGAAACAGAAACGCTTTAGGCTCTATAATATTTATAGCTTATGAAAGGTGTTTTCTAACACTATCAGGAACAAGCTTCATTTAGGGAGAAGAGGAAAGGTAAAATAATGTTCTTAAAAGTTCTGTCTTCAAATCAGCTAATGCCTAAATTGGAACCCATACCACTGTCCATTTTTTGTTTCTCATTGGAAAATGTGACAAATTTTCATGCAAACTTTATAACCTAGCTTAATTAAAACTAAAACTTTAAAAAATAAATTTAGTTAAAACCTATTCTCATGCACTTTTTTGTTTTTTTGGCCGCTCCTCGCACCTTTCGAGATTATAGTTCCCGACCAGCGACTGAACCCAGGCCCCCTCAGTGAAAGCACCGAGTCCTAACTACTGGACCACCAGGGAATTCCCCTCATGCACTTCTTATTAATAGATTTTAAACAACTACAAAAATCTTAGCAATACAAGTATATGAAAACTTAACGTATCACTTTCTGAATGTATAGTACTTAGACGATGGTGAGATGTGGCTGTGAAAGAAACCTACCAAAGAAAAAGTCAAGTCATAACTAGATGCATTCAGAAAGTACCATGATATTTACAAATCAAATTGTTTTCATTAAAGTACGCCTCATATATTAACAAATGAAATTTAGTTAGCCCAGACGATATCAAACCTATCATAATCTTAACTACTGGAACCATCTGTTTCAATGACAACTGATTCACTGAATGCATTTAAATGCAAATAAGTACAGTTTTTATGAAAGCAAATTTTAGAGGTTTCCAATAGAATCCCTATATTGGATAACCCTTTTGGAACATGAGAGTACTAATAACAAATAAAAATAAAAAGGAAGATAGATATTCTCAAGATATTTATTAAAATAATTTTTAAATGTTGATGAAACAATAACTCAGAATCGGTCCTCACAAAACTTAATGTAAAATCCCTCAGGAAAAAAATAAGTTTTCATGTTCTATTTTTCACATTGTGAGGAAACAGATTGAAAACATTCAGTCAAGACTTTCGGGCTTCCCTGGTGGCGCAGTGGTTGAGAGTCTGCTTGCCAATGCAGGGAACACGGTTTCGAGCCCTGGTCTGGGAAGATCCCACATGCCGCGGAGCATCTAGGCCCGTGAGCCACAACTACTGAGCCTGCGCGTCTGGAGCTTGTGCTCCACAACAAGAGAGGCCACGACAGTGAGAGGCCCGCGCACCATGATGAAGAGTGGCCCCCGCTCGCCGCAGCTAGAGAAAGCCCTCGCACAGAAACGAAGACCCAACACAGCCAAAAATAAATAAATAAATAAATAAAAATTTAAAAAAAAAGAAAAAAAGAATTAAACACACACACACACACTAAAGCTGTAGAGAGAATATTAAAATTATTTTTGTTAAAGAATCATTGATCTGGCACAAGATAAGAGAATATTTCAATCCTCAAAACCATGGGAAAGCAAGGGATCTGAGAGTAAAGTGAGATTCACAGCTTGCCTTCAACCTGAAATTTTGTGATGAATACAGGTTACCAGAGGTTCCACACTGGCAGCTTCACGATATGCGAATAACTGAAGATAAAGTCAAAGGTCAGTTCAAAGTGAAGAATCTAAAAGTAGAATCCCCACATAAAGCTGAAAATTAAAAATGATACACTTATATTACAAAATTAAATGAGAAATAAGCCCTAGTATTTAGGAAATGACATTGGGAAACTTGCTTGTCTTAACTCTGACATGGAAAGAAGCAGAAATATGTCCTTTGATGTTTGAAACCACAAATCCTCAGTTGTAGTTGGAGTTTGAATTCATACCTCTCTTTTGATCCAGACAAACAAACAAATAAAGATCAAGCAGGCAATTTTTTTTGGAAAATTTCTTAGGTTGCCTGCATGCCAGAAAGGAGCAGAAAAAAATTCCACAAATCCTCTCTGGAGGAGCTCAACTTCAAATCCAGATCTGAAAAAAAATTATCACATTAAGTTTGAGAAAAATGAGTAGTTTTCAAGCAAAAATCACCAAAGACATAAAAAAAAAAAAAGAGCCACATATGAGAACCAAAACCAACAATAGACAAAGAATAGGCATATGAAGCCTTCATATGTTGGAAATCTACATATACTCTTTGTACTGATAGTATAGAACACCAAAGACAAATATATTTTAAAGTTAGCTAAAGAAACAAAAGACAAATTACATTTGAAAGAAAAATTAATTTAGTTGAAAGCTAAATTCTCAGCTGTAAAAAAGAAAATCTAGAAGAACTAAAATAATAGATTAAAATGTTTAGGAAGAAACAAAAATTATCAAACTAGAGTTTTATATCTGGATAATACATCTATCAAGAATGATGAAAAAACATTTTCAGATTTAAAAGAAACTAAGATATTTTATCATAAAAAAATTTAGAAAAATTAACCTCAGGTAGAAAAAATGCAGATATCAAAAAAATGCAGATATCTTTTTGTAGAAAGCCCTACAAAAACTTAACAAATTATCACCATAACTGTTTTATCACATCTCTCATGAATGGGTAATAAAAGTGACCAATAAAAAAAGCAATGAGAACATAGAAATTTTCACCTCCACAAATAATACAAATTGCTTGCTGCACAATTTTATAAATGTATCTAAAATTGCATCCAATAGTTAGAGAATACACATTCTTTTAAAAATATTTTAAAATATTTATAAAAATAGACCACATATTAGTCCACACACCTATCTTCAAAATATTAAGAATTGGTTCACACAAACCACTATAATAAAAGTAATTAGAAAAAAACTCATGTTTAAATTAAAAAGGTCTAAACGACCCCTGGGACAAAATACCCACCATAATACAAATTAGAAAACAATTAATATTTGAAAAATATGAAAAAAACAGCAAATCAGATTTGTGGGATACAAATAAATCAATATAGAGAGGAATATTTTAAAATATATGTTCTTAGATTAGAAAAGAATAAAAGCCCAAAGTTAGTCAAGCCACCACTTTAAGTAGTAATAGAAAGCTCCCCTATGGTATCCCTTTTGTTAATTCATTTGTTTTCCATTCCAGAGGAGCATAGAACCTGGGCTTGGTTAATAATACAAATAGTGAGCATCTATTGAGTTCTTGGAATGTTCCAGGAAATATTATAAGATTTAGATTATTCACAGCATCACATTTTTCTAACCACCTGTAAATGAGCATAAGCAGCTGTCTCAAATCAAGCCTAACAGGATTATCTCAAGAAGAGGTGCTTTATCTTTTGATTGACTTAAACTTGGTAGGAAACAAACAAACAAACAAACCTCTTTCTCAATGTTAAGGAGTCTCCACATGGATCCTGAGAATGCGGCAAACATAACGGAATGCAAAGCCTAGGGATGAGAAATAGGTGCTGATAATATTATTTGAGCTTCTAAATCAGATGGTTAGTTAGCCCTTATGATACATAAGCCAACACATTACTTTAAAAAAAAAAAAAGTTTTTATTGAATTTGTTACAATATTGCTTCTGTTTTACATTTTGGTTTTTTGGCCCTGAGGCATGTGGGATCTTAGCTCCCTGACCAGGGATCGAACCCTCACCCCTGCATTGGAAGGTGAAGCCTCAACCACTGGACCACCAGGGAAGTCCCCAATGCATTACTTTTTAATTTAAATCAGCTTGAGTTGAATTTTCTCTCTTTGTAAAGAAATGTCATAATAGATAAAACTTACTTATTGTAAATTACATCAAGTCTCTTGGTTAGTTGAGTTCTACTGCAGAACTCTAGGAAATTTTGTGATATTTCTGGATACTAGTTATCTTTAATTAGGAAAAAGATTCATTTTTTTCAAGCTGTCGAGAGGTGGGCCTAGAATTTAATATAGAAAAAGTGATATATTTTATGGTGATAGTTTTATATTAAATATCTTTTTCAGATATATATGGTTTTAAAAGTGAGAACTAAGCCAAGTGAGTATAGTGAAATGGAATCCTTTTAAATAGCCAAAGAGGTATGAAGGTAGAAAATATTGCCTTTATTGAGGCATTAAAGGAAAGGTTAAAGAGCCATTTTGCAGGAATATTGCTCAGGTTATGCAAGTGTAAGTTGAATGATTGGAACTTATGTCCTTTAAATTCCTTCTGTCCCTGAAATTTTAAGAATTTACTGAAAAAATTTTTATTACAGTTCTAAACAACATTTGGGTAAATCACATTTTATTTGAAGTTAATATTTTCTACAATTTAAAGAGGTTATATATGTAATAATAATTATGAACATATGTCAATATGCAATTATGTGAAAGGACAAAAATATTAACCATGAAACAAAACAAGCAAATGTTCCTCAATGACATTTTGAAAGACTCTATTAAGGGAGGAGGTGTAAGCAATGTAAAAACCCCATGTTTTAAAGAGAAACCATCAATAACTCAATAATAGCACTTCTAATGTAACATGCAGAGTATCTGATTACTCTAGAAAAACAGCATATTAAACATACTACTTTGACAAAAGGTCAGTCAAATGTAGTACAATTGAGAGTGTAAATAGCTGATATTTTAAGCCAACATTATCATATCTTGTAGGAGATAATGAATCTAGCACTTTAGGAGCCTTGTATCTATAGAATCTTGATAGTTATATGTATGGAAATTATATTATGGTATCATATATCATTCAGAATGTCAACAAATCTATCAAAACCTTAAGTGAATGTTTATCAGTAATCTTATACTTTTGTTTGTCTATTGCCCTATAAGACTTAAATGCAATGAATAACTGTGTATATATATTTTATGATATGTTCTGTTTAGAAAACTCCAGGATTAAAGAAAAAATACTTAATATGCTACTCTGTTATATATGATCCAATAAACATTCTAATAAAAAAGTGTTGGAGTGAATATGTACAGATCATAAAGTGTACATATCATGAAGTGAGGGCAGTGGTATGAATGGAAAGATTTCAGTTTAAGAGTCAAATTTGGAAAGTCTTTTCCTTTGAGTGAACATTGAAGAATTTGCTTTTTGCTTAGAAAATCAGGCAGAATACAGTACCAATTAAGATTACAAAAGTGGAATGAGACAGCAAGGTTTAACCTATACTAGTGGTGCTATACTGGCCAAGTTACTTATACCTCTGTGTTTGGTTTACTTATCTATAAAATGGAACTAGGGTCTACTTCATAGTAACAGGAAATAGTAGCTATTATCATTTATTATTGAAGCTAATCTTTCCTTAGGCAACTAAGATAAAAGACCATTAAAGTAGGTATTCCTCAGTGACTTTACCTAAAATAAACATTATAAGTAAAATTCCATAATATTTTAAATAAAAATCTATGTTTTGGGGAAGACCACCTTCACTAACACATTTCAAAGAAAGATCAAAACCTCAGTAAAATCCAAATAGTTAACAGAAATCTATACCATCTTTCCTCTTAGCATATACAGAATGGTGAATGCAATTCTGTTTAAATTGTGGGTACATCAACAAACTAGTTTTATAAGTAATTTTACATCCACTGTAATCATTGATAAATGATTAGGTTTTTCTAAAATATCTAGTGTTGAGATCACAACTAACATGACCTGATTTTGGAAATTCATGTTTCAGCAACTTCAGGTTTCAATAATGTATGTGCAAAACTTGAACAAAAAAGCACACAACTTATAAGCTTTGTGATATTACAATTTTTATGATGTAGTAGTTTTGACCTTTGGAGAATATAAAAAATTCAGAGATAACATGATGTTTATCTTCTCAGCATGGCACATTGATATATTCTTATTTCAACTTACAGTCACTGATAATGAGGTATGTTTGATCTTTATGCTTGTTTTTTTAGTGTCTCATTATTAGAATATTATTTGGTGATCATTTTGGAGTTGGCACATTAATTTTACGTATAAAATAACTGCACTTCCATATGCAAACAAACCCTTCTTTATTAGCTTTGGTTTGGGGAATGTCATTGATACTATATGTTATTAATAGCTCTGTGTGTTTTAGCTTATTCTGTAGAGAAGGCATACTTCACTGACTTTCACCAACATTTATTTTAAAATGTTGAAATCTATGTCTTAAAAGTATTTTTAAATTAATATCAAAGTTAGATCTTAATCCTATACTTTTGCTTTTCTCAGATTGTCATATAAATGGAATCATATAGTAATTAGACTTTTATGTATGATTTCTTTCACTTAGCATAATGCTTTCAAGATGCATCCACCTTACTGAATGTATCAACTGGTACATTATTTTCACTGCCGAGTAGTATCCCATTGTATGGATATGCCATAATTTATCCATTTATCAGATAATGAACATGTGAGTTGTTCTAGTTTTGGCAGTGATGGATAAAACTGCTATACGTATCATGCTTAGATTTTTGTGTGGATATATATCTTTTTTCTATTGGGCAAACACTAGATATGAGATTTCTGGTCATATTGTAAGATATTTTTATTTTAAATTATTTTAAATGACTATACCAGAATTTTTATTATATTCAAGCTTTGCAATAATGATATTTGCAGATTTTTAAAATTTTTCTATGGAATTTTAAAAAGGTACCAAAACCTGGAAAAATACCCCCTATTCCTGCAACGATTTTTACTTTCTCTATTCTACAAAATGAGGAGGTAATTTACTTTCCCCCAAATCCACTGTTTCATTTGTTTACAGATAACTCTGAGACAGTTCATTAAAATATCCTGGCATTTTATGACATAGATTTCCAATGTTATTCTTAACTATGCAGAAAATCTGTATTATTGTGTCACTCTATGAAATAGCCAGGATCTTTTGTTGGAATACTATGTCAGAGAGATGTCCAATAGGATGGCATCATTTCTCCTCTTTTATGAATATCTGTCAAATTTGGTAGCCAACAAAAGTCATTTCTCTTCAATGTAGAACATTGATCTTCACTTTGGAGTCATCCCTTATCCATTTAGCCAGGGAATTGAACTCTAGCCCTAAACTAATCATTGTTATGAGTCATTTCTTGTAGAAGCCCCAAGTTGAATTGAATTTTAAAATGTATTTAAGTCCCAAATTGTTTTAACCTAATACTTGTAGACTTACATCTTTTGGAAAAATACTGAGATATAATGAAATCAAATAGTCTCTTCAAGATAATATGTTAGCCAGCTTCAGTTACTTCTTTGATGGATTTTGTTATTTTTCTTTGAATATCTTATGGCCAATGTATATTTTCCACCAATATAACAAAGAATTTTCTCTTTCTTAGTTTCTTCAGGAACTTATTACTGGCTACGAAGCTAATTTACCTAATTGTGGAAGTGAGGAGTATTCTTCCTGGAAAATCTGAGAGGCATTGTGTGTTGTCTGTGGGGTGACAGTGTGCTGCTGGTGGTAATGGTGATGGTTGTAAAGCTCAGTGACGGAGGGTAGAGGAGCTTAGCCCAGTGTTTTCACACAGTTTTATTGGAAATGGTGAAACAAGGTGAATGTAGCAGAGTCTCAGTAGCTTTAATTTCTTTACTTACATTCCAGAAGTCTGAGGGAGGAACAAACTATCTGAAAACAATGTAGATGACCTCTTGCTAAACATTATAAACAGTGTAACTCCTAAAAAATGTTCCAGACTCTGGGAGAACATTTTATTAAAAGGACAGCATTGTGATTGTAGAATACACACAGAAGTGAAACTGTATTAAAGGTTATGTCAACATGGAGGAAAAACATATATTCACTAGAGGGAATTTAGAGAAATATAAACATCATTAAAGGGTGAATGATGACTTAAAAAGGAAAGGATAACATAACCAAATTTTGCTCATTGAAGTCGGTAGAGGAAATAGAGAAAGACAGCTTTGGTCTTTTAAATGCCCTTTTTTGTGTCCATTGATCAGGATGAACTTGTCTTCAATTCTTCATAACATGCTGCTTTAAAATATATGATCTAGAAACATATTGGCTCTTGTCCCCACCAAAGCATGTTGCCAAATAACATTAAGTTGTCGTCCAGATCTCAAGAAGTATATGTGAACTTGATTTGCTCATGCCAAAACTTGTTACAGCTACTGAGAAACCACAATAGTAAAGCTAAAGATTTCAAACACTTTTAACGGGAATGTTACACTTGGTTTTTAGAGTTAAGTATTCTTTTCCCTGGTCAGTCGTTGTGCACAAATGACAAGCAAGCGTATAACATTTGGAGAGATGCCACTAACATAGAAGGCACTTCCTGATTGTACATTCAGGAGAATCTCTAAGCTCCAGTTTCCAATTGCAATGAGTGTCCTCTAATACACTCTTACAGTCTCCGTGTCAGTTATGCAACTGACTTTGAATGTAGAAGAAGAATTTGCCTACTGACAAATGTTGCTTGAAAGGAACAGTTAGTTTCAATTCCTCAACTTGGCATTAGAGGAAAAGATTCAACTCTAGGTTTAAAAAAATCAAGATTTTAGGCAACATTCATTGGCAGGAAACAGTGAGACTATATTTGATCTCTTTCTGTCACTAAAAATGCTGTCTGAGAACTAATATTCATGTGTTCAAGCACTGAAAATTCAACTAACAATTGAACAAGTATATGATGACTTCGTTCTCGTATTTAGTTCAAAACTTCAAGATTTTAATCTCCCAAATACCCAGTAAAAGTGATTCTTCCTCTTTTTACCCATCTCTTACAAATAAAAGCACCATGCAGTTGAAGTTCTGGATACAATTATTTGTCAGACTATGCAATATTAAGGTTGTGCAACAAAATTTATAATGAACTTAAGTTTTATTCCCTCCTCAATATTTTCTCAGTTAATGAAGGGTTTACCAACTTATGAGAACATATGTTCTATTTCAGAATAGATGAAATCTGATTTCTTATGTGACTGTTGTTTGCAATGAAGATAAATCCACAAACGACTATGACAAGGTATCAGATTATGCAAAATTCTGCTAAATATATTTAGAGCAATTTTATGTGGCCTACTTCAATTATATTCTTCAGCTCATAAAATAGCAATTTATTTTACTTTATAACTAAAAGAGAATATTATGAAAGAAGAGTAGAAAAGGTCATCTTTTTATCATAGATTTAAGAAAAACTAACTTAGAATATGAATGTTACTGTACCTAATAGTTTAGTTTTGTACCACTTGAAAATCACTTTTATTAATAGAGTTCACCAGGCTTATCAATATATATATATCTGAATCACTTTGCTGTACACCTGAAGCTAACATAACATTGTAAATCAACTATACTTCAATAAAAATTTTTTTAAATCAGTTTTAATTCAAAAATAAAAAAAGAATAAATGACCATGTGTTCTTCAATCTTATAAAATTGGGTCTCAAGTTTTCTGTCTTTCAAGGTTCTCTATCACTTCTTTCTTTCTTTCTTCTATTTTTTCAAAGTCATTTCTTATTGTTTCTTAAGAATAACTGTTTTTCTCCCATAAACTACAAGATTTTTTCCATTTCTCTTGCTTTGTTTAGTTGCAGTTATCATTTTGTCTTTTTCCTATTTAATGTGTCTTTAATGTTTAAGAGCATACACCAGGGATGGTCAATCTTTTTTTCTGTTAAGGGGCAGATAGTAAATATTCTAGGCTTTGTGCTCAATACTGTCTCAGTTACAGCTACTCAGTTCTGCTGTAGACAAGCCAAGTTTTTAAATTTTAATTTTAAATGCAATTATTTTTGTTTATGTGTTATAGCAGGTAGCATTAGCCCACTTACTATAATATAGGCACCCAACCCAGTATTGCAGGCTTCTTTGAGAAGGTGACATCTTTGATGAATTATCATGCAAAGTGGTTGTTACATAAATAAACATGAGTGTAAGTATCTCTTGCATGGGTTCTTGCTGGAAGCTGGAGATCAAAACCAGGACCAACCCAGTGGAGGCCAGTCTAAGAACATCTTCTTGGTGGGCTCCTCCTGCTAGGCTGGTCTTGTGACTCACATCTTTCTTCTTTTTATAGAGACTCAGCAACAAACAACACCACCTTCTAACATGGGGTTAGAACCTGAATAAGAAAACAATAGACAGAATGTAAACTATAAGAATGCAGCTGTGTTAAATTAAACTTATTTACAAAAACAAAAAAAAAAACAAAAAAAAGGCAGAGGGCTGGATTTAGCCTAAGGACCATGTTTTGCTGATCCCTGACTTAGATCTAAACTCATCGTTTTAAAAGCCTTTTTGTTATCTCCGCACCATATTGCTATCATTCTTTACCAACATAAAGTTTAGAGAAGATAAACATATGCTTCGTTTCAAATACTTTTGATCCCTTCCTATTTCCCTCCTTTTTTCTTCTTGCTCTTCATCTTTCTAAATCAGGTTTTGAAAACTCCTACAACATATATTCAAGGTATATGTGCCTTCTCCCTTCAGTCGAATTGTAAGAAACTCTATACAGGAAACCAGTTTCTGTCTTACCTAGAACTGGTAACTATCTTCTTTCTAGACTCCATAAGCTTTCCCTTACACTAAATTGACCCTTTGCACTACACAAATCAAAATGAGGTACATAGTATTTGTTGTTATAGAATAAAGTGGAGTTTGTCTGGATCTTGACTTTTTATGCCAGATGAGTTTCATCTTGTTCTCCAAATCTCACATATCAGGGTACAAGACAAATTCCAAATCACAAGAAAATATTAAGAAACTTTACTGGGAATTTACAGAGGTCAAAGGTCAGCAGGAGAAGGCATGGGTGATCTTGATTTTCTCATCATCTCCTAGAGAGTATATAGTTAGGGACAGGGACCAGCAGAGTTTATGTTCCAGGGGAAGGACTTTACTGCATTGGGTTCTCTAATCTTTAATACGGATTGCTGTATGGTATATACATAGGAGTGGAATTTCTAGGTTGTAGGGTCTGTGCATCTTCAACTATTATTCTAAGTGGTTGTAATAATTTGTCTCCCCACAAGCAGAGTATAATTAGAGTTCCTATTTCTTCATATTTTTGCTAACGCTTGGTATTTCCCTCACTTTTACTTTAGAGTCATTTGGTGGATTTTTTTTTAAACCAATTTCTTAATCATTTTGTAGCATTAAATTAAGTCCATAGTAACCTGAGAAAGAAAACAACAGGCACTAAGAGAATGCACAACAATTTATGATATTTTAAAAACCTTTACACGATTATAAATATGTACATAAAAATATTCTTAATAGTTGATGCAATGTGTTACAGATTTTGAGGATAGGAACCTTAATTCCTCTTTGTTATTTCAAAGTTGATGTTTGTCACAGCCATCACAATAGATTATCTGCATATGTTTCCACTCCTGTTGAGTTTGATTTGCATTAACTAAAACAACAGCAAACTGTATGTACACCTTCTTGACCAGCTCTTTCCACATCTGTTTGTTACCTTTGAGAAAGACACATTAACAGCTTGCCCTGAGCAGCAGATTTTGTCAGTGACTTGCTGCCAATTGGGTATTAAAGGGAATTGGGAACACATGTTTTGTTTTAAAAATTCCTAACATTTTGGACTGGTTGCCGTTGGACTGGACTAATTGACACTCAGTCATTGTCATGCTGCTTAGCCCATGTGTGATAGTCATTTGGGGAACAATGGTTTGCAAGTTGCATTTCATGACTTTGGATCTGAATGGCAGTATCAAAGTAAGTGCTGCCATCTGACCTATTTCACAATGGAGTAGGAAATGCAGCACTTATTGAAAATCTCCTAACTGTACTAATTTATATTCATCTGATAACCCATTGAGGGGAAAATGGGAATAAGCTGGCAGGTGGCCTTTCAGATATAAAGGGCACATGGCAAACTGGTTGTTTGTTGCTTACTCACACTGGAATACTAAAGATATCACAGAGTATGCATATTTCTAGAATTTTGTTTTTTTTTAATTCTGATCAGCACTCTATTCACAATCTAAAAATTATAATTTAGAAATTGCCTTACATAAGTGAGACTCATTTGTGTGTATTTAATACATTTATGAACATAACATATGGTTTGTTCTTAACAGCTTATGTTAAAATTAGAGCTAGGATTACCGTATTATCATTTATGCAGTTTTAATGCATACAAAATTTTGTGGGATTTTTTTCCCAGCTTAATGAATGAAGACTAAGCCACTTATTTTTCTTTAGGCACTGGTTCTAATGTTTTCTCATAATGCTGGCACAAAATGACAGAAAAAACGTCCATTTGAAGCAAGAATTTGGAAAGATATTCTTGAGAACACATTTAGATCAAAGTGAGAAAATATTTTTTTAAAGCTGAAAATTCAAATGACGAAGTGTCTTTCTTTTATTATATGTGCATACACACACACACACCTAAGTCAAATAGTTCCAAATAAAAATAGTACTCTATTAGGCCTTTAATCTTTAGAGATTATTGTTGGATTACAACCAATGCTTGAGATATTTCCTTTGTTTTTATTTTTTAGAATTATAGTGATCTGATAGAATAGAAATAACCTTTATTGACTCTTCAAGGTGTACTTTCTTCAATTTCTACAAGTCAGTCTGTGAAGGAACTCTGTTTAATTGATGAGTTGTTTTCCTAATTAATTTAAGCCAATTCTATACTTAAAGTAACCATTGAAAGTGTCAACATCTTAATTTTTAAAAATTCATACTTATTCATCTGCTTCTAATACATACCTAATAATTTGATTGATCTTTTAAAAATACAATATGACTTTCT
This sequence comes from Balaenoptera borealis, assembly GCF_965194805.1. Taxonomy (NCBI): domain Eukaryota; kingdom Metazoa; phylum Chordata; class Mammalia; order Artiodactyla; family Balaenopteridae; genus Balaenoptera; species Balaenoptera borealis. Next base: position 130,696,069 of record NC_138860.1, read on the forward strand.
ATGGGCCAATATTGATATACTCAGGTAGCCTTAGAGAAATTGCAATTTTATTTTTAAATATTAAAAGGTTCAAGGTTAATAATTAATGCAAAATATGAAAAAAAAAAAAAAGGGAAAACAACTTCAAACCTCTCACTAAGCGGTATAATATGTTCTCGTAGTGCTGGAGAAATGACATTAAACAGGAAGAAGCATATAAAGTAACAAATTAGATGAAGAGAATTTGAAAATTAGGCATAGCAATAAGGGCAATTGTTTAAATTTTACTGTGTCCCTGGAACTCTACTAATCCTCTTACATGCTTATCTCATTCTGTCCTTGGAAGAACTCTGCAAAGTAATTTTTATTATTTATGTTTTATGTATATTTATATAACTGTACATTACTCAGGTATATAGAAATAGTTCTATACATAAATATTTATATTTTACAGATACAATTGTGGGCAACTAACTTGCCCACAGTCACACAGTTGACGAAGAACTGGGGTTTGTCTAACTTCAAAGCCTAGATTCCATCTTGCTTCATTGTCAATGATCTGACGGCTACGGAGGGGAAGTTTGTTGTCAATATAGACTGAAAGACCCTAAAATGGTTGTAGAAATGAGAATTTCTGGACTGCTCAGAACTGTTTTGGACAATAAAAAGGATATTTACAAATAAAATAAGACTAAATTTATGCTTATTTTCCTGAAATAAAAATCTCAGACTAAGAAACAGCACGAGCTTACTTTTTGTAGTAATCTAAGGCTGTTCTAGGAAACAACATAAAATTGATCATTTCATAATATTAAAGTCATTTTGAACTTATTAGTAAGTCCATTATCTTAACCTTACTCTAACTACTTTGGTCACTTTAAGAAATTGCATTGCTTGTGGTTGGAAAGAAAGACTATATATGAACCATAAAGTTTTCAGGTAACAGGTGTTCAACTCATGTTTGTTGAAAATTGAATGAATGAATGAAGATAACTGAATCAGTTATTTAGTAATGCATTTTACAAAACAATCATAAAGTCATTCATGATCCATTTTCCTTCTATTATCTGACCCTGATATTATCTTTGCCAGTTGTTTTAATTACTATGTGTATTCATGTTTCATGCATATAAGATATTTGAATTTCCATACTTTTGTGCTGCAAGACAATTTTGCATTGGACACAGATTTTTAAATTGTAAAAAACAGAAGTACATTTCACACAGTATCACTTGGACACTATGATTACTGAATACAAATTTACTGAGGAAGAATGCAACATAGCAACAGCTTAAACAGAATTACTTACATTTTTAGTATATGTTTATGAATATATATATGAAGTTTATAATAAATAATAGTATTTTTATAGTTATTCCAATGAAATTTTTATTATTTTAATCTGAAACCTTTGGAGACCCTTCAAGTATTATTATATACTCTACTTTTTAAATGATTTCTGTGTTTATAATGGATATATATTTTGCATAGAAAAAACACAAGGTATCCAATAGAAAGAATACTGGACTTGAAGGATCTCAGGTACAAACTTATTAGCTGTATGATCTTGGGCAAATCTTTAATTTTGTGTGGTTTGATTCCCTTGTCTTTAACAAAATACCTATGATATGTACTGAGTAGGTGGTGTGAGATTTAAAATGAAATTGTATGCTATATATTTCAAATAAATTAGAGAAATGGATCACTCTAATATAATTTTCATTATATAAAGCTAATAAAATATCAAAGCTTGCAGATTACTTTTATTAGCACAACGCCTTATTGGTTCATCAACCATCTGATATTTAGTGACTCATATAAATATGTGCAACACTATGACAAGCACTGTGAGGGACACAAATATTTACCAAACATATTTTATCTTTAAGGTAACTGTAGTGAAAATATCAAAATATGTCACTTTTAAAAGTAGATATAAAAAAGAATGAAAAAATAAGCGTTTCTGACAGGATCTACAAAAAGTTATAGGAAAAGGTTAATTTCAATTCAGAAATTTGTTTGAAGTGATTCAGTTGAGAGCTAAGGATAGTTCTGGCTGGGATAGAGTTGGGGAAAAGACAGTACTATATGAGAAAAATAAAATAAGATGTGGTGCTGGGAGAAAGCATAGTAGCAAATCAGGAAATGGGATATGGCCTTTAACGTAGCTATGTTGACAAGGTAACTTTAGTGCAAATGTTTGGTACAAGGAATATTTTAATACTTACATTTATTTTCTACATCTTAAAAGAAACTGGTCTATAAAACTGATTACCATATAAAATACACAATTAACATCCTGTATCACACTCCTCAACTCTTCGCTTACCCTCTCCCCAACCTTGAACCTTTCCTTTTGCCCAGATTTCTTCCTTAAATTAAAAATGTCATAAGAAATTAGCCAAGATGAATATTCCTGAAATTGAAAAGACCATATTAAAAAGTCCTATTTTGACAGTAACTGGTCTGGCTAAAGTAAAAGCTATAGATAGAAAAGAATTGAAAAAATAAGATTCAATAGCTAGAATAGACTTTATTGGTGTAGGTTTTGGAACAGTAATATGATTAAAATAATATTTCAGGGTAAGAACTATGGCAATAATAGTAGAATGAATTTGGAATGTAGTCCATCGCTGATGTGGATATCTCTTGGGAGGTCCTGGTAGAATCCACAAATAATTAAACCTGGACAGAGTGGTGGATGTTAAAATTGAGAAAGGACACATGTGAAAGACATTTCATGGGGACAGTAGGAGAGGAAGAAAAAAAGAAAGAAGATGATCATTTGAATTACAAATATTACAGCTATTAATAAAAATAGTGAAGTTAAGAAAAACAATTATTTTTTAATGAAGATAATGATTTTAGTTTTGAATGTTTGAAGTTTATGTTAGGAGAGCCATGTACTGATTTTTCATGTGTATTGTCATTGTTAAAATTTATGACAGCTATTCTTCAAAAAAAAGGATTTGATTTTTAAAAAATACCTCAAAATAAATCAGTTAAAATGTTACCAACTACAAAAAGTAAAAACAGATACGAAATGTTTGACTTTATTTAGGAGGAGGGAGAATTATAACTTGAAGGTATTACTTTTAGTAATTAAAAATTGACTAAATTTGGCCCTAAAATAAAATATTTTATTAATCAATATAATACCTAAAATATATTCCGGTTTTAAAAAGTCTGTCTTCAAACTTTTTTTCCAAGAATCTACTTAGAGAAGAATTGACCATATTACCATTATGCAAGTTGCATGATGCATACCCTCTCCAGCCATGATTTTTTGATAGATAAGCAAACACATTACAAATTAATATTTTACCCTTTATAAATATAATTTAAATTACCCTTCTTTAAGAAATATAAAGCTGAAGCCATATCATCAAATTACAATTCAGGGATAGGAAAGGTAAGATAACGTACCTAAAATATATTGCATATGTGATTTAACTTAATACAAGGGTAGACTTTACTGAACATGCTCTTCTCTAAAAGCTATTGGAGTCTCAGCTGAGCTTTTGGCAAGTGCTAGATCAATTTAGTTGCAAATACATTGGCAAGAGACTAGAGCAGTGGTATTCTTCACTGTTGGGTGAAGAGTTATCCATATGTTTTAGATTCTAAACATGCAGGTAGAAAAGCTAACTTTCTATCATGGCATTTAGGAAGCCTTAGCTGTATTCTTATCCTGATTATGGACTTCTTTTTAAGCGAGTTGGTGGTACAGAAATAAAATGTAGGTGAGAGTTCGAACCAGCAAAAACAGACTTGAGAGTGGGATGGATAAAGAACACAAAGCAAATAGGCGACGTGATTATTTTTAACGTGTCAGAAGATGGTATAAATGAAGGATGAGAGAGGCACTACTGGAGACAGAGAAAAGACTATTGCATTGTGATAATAGAGGGAATGCACCATCTAATTATATATGAGAGGGATAAATATTTTGTAGATCTTAGGAGAGATAATCAAAAGATTTAATGATTATCTAAATGGATATGATGGAGAAGGAAGAATCTTATATAACTCCAAAGATCCCAGCTTGGCAACATACTATCAGTTTGTTATTAATAGGAAGAGAATTGGATAAATAGACACATCAAAGTTATGGAAAATTTCCTTAACAAGAAATCAGCAAGAGTCAGTGGATAGGCAAATGATCCAAAGAAAAGAAAATATATATAGTGTCTAGATAGAAAGATATGTCTATCAAATAATTTTAGATAACATATAATGATTAAGGGATAAACAAGTTATTGTATAGTCACAAAAGTAGGAATAGTCATTTTTACATAGGTAATTAGAATGGTTTAGTTGTGGCATTCGAGGAGGGATTGTGATGAAAATAAGGAAAGTTTTTACACAGGAATTTGCTCTGTGCGCACGCGTATGTGTGTGTGTGTGTGTGTATGTGTATGTGTAAAAATGTAGCATTACAAGAGTTAAATGGTTAAATGCTATAAAATATATGAGTAGGATATTCATTACATGTAAGAATCCTTGAAATTTAAACCTCTAAAAATATTTTTTCTTAAAATTACATTATATTTTCCTTCTGTCTCATGAATATATTCTCATGGTTTCAAGTGCTGAATCAGTATTATCATAGCTCACAAGAAGCTGAACTTATAACTGTGCTTAAGAAAGTAGACCAATGCTAAATGAAAATAATAATAAAAAAGTAGTCAAGTGTAGTGAAATCTTGCTAGTCCAAGGATAGGAGATATAGAGTATGTACCACATTTGTAATTAAATGAGAATTTGCCAGAATAATGTATTTAGACTAGATGTTCATTTTAGCTTCTATTTTTTTTCTATTCCTACTTTAAAATGTTTATAGCCTAGGAAGGAATTTTATTTGACTTGAAGAGTTCTGTGTAGAGAAATATATAAGATTCAAAACTGATCTTTATGGCATATAGTGGGAGACAGGAAATTCCAGGTTCAGCAGCAAATACTTCTTTCCAGATGGTATTAGGGACTTGACTGTGCTTTCTGCACCCTTTATCTCTACCCTAACCCCCTGGAGGACTTTGTTCATTAAGCATATTATTTACTAAAAGAGGATCTTATTTAACTCTTAAGGAGGAGATGCTTCTATGAAGGTACTGCTGCCCATTGGAATTGTCATTTACTTTTTCATTGCAAAGTTTAATCTGGGATCCCCTGGATCAGTATATTCCAGAGTTCTTATTAAAATGAAAGTCCCTGATGTCTATCTCAGTCCTACTGATTTAGACTCTCTGATGGTCAAACTCTGGGATCTGATTTCACAAACCATCCGGGTGATTCTTGTACACATGAAAGTTTGGGAGTCACTGTTCTAGGGTAGAAAAATTTAGTTGCTTTCCTTTTTATCACATGTAGGAAACTCCTTTTAATAAGTAACAAACTATTTCAAGGTAGGTATTGTTATGAAATAACAAATCCTATTCAATTTAATCATATATATTGATTAGGGATGTGCAAAGTACTTGAACTGTGGAGGCACAGAGATGCATAAAATGTGGTACCACCTAAAGCACTCTGTGAGTTCAGGGGTGGGAGTGATTAATGTCACCTGGAGAGGATGGAGGTAAATTTCTCAGAGAGTGCCTTTGAGCTGAGAATTGAAATATGAGGAAGAATTTAATAAACAGAGAAAAGGAGAAGGATTCTGAGTGAGAGTATGGTTTAAGTCAAAGGAAGAGAAATATTAATGAGACATAATTTGTTCTGGAAACTGAGATAGGTGTTTCATGGGACTAGAACTTAGCAAGGAGTGTAAGAGGGTTTCTTCATCAGTCCTTGGCAGCTTTCTCCTAGTGCATGACTCCTGTTCCTCCTTAACTGAATACTTGTTGAGTGGAACTGAATAAAATCGTAAATGTCTAACTGTATGTTCATTTTTTACACAACTGTAACCTACTAACTTAATTGACTGCTGTGGAGCTCACAAGTTCAAGGGTGTGCATCCAAGCCTCATTTCAGCCAGTGAGCCATGTTCTGTGCATGGTTGCAGATCATTCCTATCAGAAGAAGGACCTGCTGAAAAGCTGCAGCTGACACACATGTCTACCTGATTCCACAGATGAAGGGGGGTTTAAAGTATGTATGCCATTCACAATTGTTTGGCAGCATCCCTTTCATATCTAAAGGACACCTAAATGTATTTTGTGAACATCATTATTAGAGGTATGTCGAGTCCTTTTCAGTTTTTCTTTTTGTCTCTTCTTTATCTCCTGTCTTTTTTGATGTCCTTGAAACTGAATTCCTCCCTTCTCTGTAGCGATATACATACATAAGACTATTTAACATATAGTTTGTGGTAGACAGAATGTCTGCCCCCATCCCTCTGCCAAAGGTTTCCTCATCCTAATTACCGGAAACTGTGAATATGTTACCTTATGGCAAAAATGACTTAAGGATCTTGAGACGGGAAGATCATTCTGGATAATTTAGATGGTCCAATGTAATCAGAAGGAACCTTACAAGAGAAGGCAGGAGGGTCACAGAGAGATGGTAACAATGGGAGGACAAGTAGGAGTGATGCACTTTGAAGGTGGAGGAAGGGGCCAGGAGGCAAGGACTTCAGAAATCCTCCAGCAACTGGAAAAGGCAAGAAAGTGCATTCCCCTAGAGCCTCAGAAAGGAACACAGCTCCGCGGTCACCTCGAATTTAGCACATAAAATCCATGTCAGACTTCTGACCTCCAGAACTGTAACAAATGTGTGTTGTTTTAGCCACTAAATTTGTGATGATACTTTTTACATTAGCAATAGAAAACTAATACATCATTCAAGTCAAGTAAGCACTTTGGGAGGGAGAGATCTCAAAGTAGCATTCATCCCATCCAAAATATGGCTATCTTCTTCCCTTAGGTGAAATTGCTTGGAGGCAGACCTGTTCAAGAGTGCACTTAGGGCTGAGTGATTGAGATCCACTGATTTTGCTTGCTTTGGCTGCCAGACTGGCCTGGAAGCTGTCTCACCCAAGATGGCCTGGAAGACTGTGGAGGGGTCAAGGTCCTGGTACCTCTTTGGCAATGTCAATTGCAAATTTTCTTGTTTTTTGGCAAGATCAATGTAGTACAGATGGCCTATCCATGCAGAAGCTGCTCTCTTTGTCCCACAGCATCTAATTCATTTTGCTGAGGATAGCTTGCCCTTAGGGTTTCCAGCAATTAAAACTGCCATTCTCTCTTTTGAATACTCTCTTCTGTCTGGATTGTAACAGCAGCTGTTTTCCAATTCTTGACTGGACAACGATGTTTATAAGTGCTGGGTGCCTTTATCTTTTTTGATTGTAGGTGTATTTAAACAAGTAAACTATGTGATTGAGTTCTCATACTACGCATCCTAGCTGATTAATATTCTCTCATTCTCTCCCCAGTGCCCTACAGAAATGTTTTCTCACGGCTAACCATGAATTCACGAGGCACTTTAGATTAGTTTCTACTACCTCTCCACTGGTAGCCTCAAAGCTTTTTTATGTTCCTGTTGGCACACACATTATGGTTCACCAACCATAGGAAAAGACCTGATTGTGGTTTTGTACCTCATAGTTCTCATTAAGCCAATGCCATCTCTCTTCACAACAGTGACAATTAGAACCAGAAGAGTCCCTTAAGTTCACCCAGCCTGCAAGCCCAGACAGGCTTAATTACAAGTCAATGTCAATCTTCAATTGAGAAGCAGAAATTGTAGCAACACAGAATTAATGGTAAGACTAAATTTGAAAGCCATCTATAGGAAGTCATAGGGTCTCACTGCCTTGTTAGAGAGGACTTTTTTTTTCATTGAATTTACTTACTATATGTCATGTATAGCTGCTCTACTAGAAAAATTGATAACTGATTTATAGAATAATTATTTCATAAAGAAATAACCATGCTGTAACCTGGAACAATCCCATATTGTGAGCTTTCTAATAAATTACAGAGAAACAATAGTTGAACATGGAGCTCTTGTTTTGGATTGTAGGATGGGTATTTGGTTTGCTCTATTGTTATTTGTGTGGCAGGATGGGGTATTATATCCACTTAATCCTTTTCTTTCTTCTTCTCAGTCTTGGTTGAAGTAAAGGGAGATGGTCTTTGGAAAGAAAAAGTAAAGAATTTGTTAGCCATAATGGCTCATAAGGTGTATTTAACATTCAGTAAATATTAGTGGAGGTTGGTAGGTGGGGCACATTGTAGGCTTTGTTAGTCTTATAGATTATGGTCTGAAAAATCTGAAAGATGCTTCCTTAAAATTACACAGTGAGGACTGACTATTGTCTGTTTAGTCAGTAGGACTTCAAGAAACCCAGGAAGAACCATAAGAATAGGTGACAGGACTAGGAAGATGAAAGAGAAAGAGCAGGAAGAAGATGCCCATAAAAGGCTGGCTGTAGGTGAACCGTAAAATGACCATGATCAGAGAGCTGAACTATTTTGCACCAACTCTGCATGTTTGCACCAGGCTGAGAAAGAGTAACACTATCACTCTTAATGGTCTGCATCTGAAAAGCCTTTCAGGCATTAAGCAAGAGTGAGGAATCACAAATATAATATTGTAAGACCCTTTCCTAATTCAGTGCTTGTCTCTCTCCTAAGCGTAACACCAAGAAGTCAAAAAGAAACAAAATATTCTCTTTTTTAAAAAAGTTAACTATCACTGAGTGAGCTACATGAAATAGACTTTGCTCTAGTGCTATCAGATTTGTGGTACTGATCAACTTGGTAAATAAACTACAATTCATCCCATTCACTCAAACTTCTATAGAAAAGATTTCTGTAAAGCTAAAATATGGACTTTTAGAAGGGGAATAATAAATAGAACTCTTAGAGAAGATATTAAGGAGAAGGAGAGGTATGTTATAATGACCTGAAGAACCTTGTCTAGTCTCACTTTTACCTTCCCCACCATCCTTTCTGATATACCCTATGGAAACATGTGAACTAGTCAGTTTGAGAACACTACATGAGTGAAGATTATTCCTCCCTTCCACCTCTCTTGAGAACCCTTGTATCTGAAACATTAAACAATTATAAAGCAGTGGAATAGTATTTTTCTATGGGTTTAATCTTGGTCTCTTCATCCTTGCTCTCTCCCTGGAGTACGAGATATGCGATGGCAAAGGAGTAACAATTATAAAGGAGTCTGTAAATTCTAATTTTTGATATCCAGTAGCTAGTTTCAGAGCTAACAGCTGCACATAAGTTATCTTAAAGGAATACATTTACTAATCTCAGAATTAATTTACTAAAATTAATTTACTTATTGAGGATCTGTTATACAGTAAGTTCTTTGCTAGATTACTTACGTGTACCACTTTATTTAACCCTCAAAATAGTCATTTGCATTAGGTGGTGTAACTATTTAAAATGATGTTCCCTTTATTCTTAATGCAAAAGTAATTCATAATCATAATAAAATTTTGGAAAATACAGAAGAATGTAACAAAGAATATAAAAATAATCCATAATGTTATCATCCAGTAATAACTACCAATAACATCTGGCTTATTTTTATATGTGTGTGTATATGTGTATTTTAACATATATAAAAGTGCAAATACAATGCAAGTACAATAATTATGAACCATAAATGCAACATAAAGCACTTAACAAAATACAGCCAAATGTTTCCACATATAAAGACAATAGATTATTGTACCAGTATCACATTTTCTCCTGGAATTTTCCTTTAATGATTATGGAAACTGGACTCTAGTTGGAACGTTTTGCTTATAGAGTCACCCCCTCACTCTTTCAACCTTTTCCTAACATTTTCATTTCTGCAAACAGGATGCTGCAAAACTGGGCATAGTACAGTTTGCCCTAATTTTTACCAGCTGTTTTTAAATAATTTGACTTAATATTAGTTGGAGGGCAGGGATTTACATACTATTATGTATTCAGGAGGTATGGTTTGTAGCACTTGCAAAGTATCTCATTTTCAAGACATCTGATCATTTATTTACCTACTCCCATATTGTTAGTCTGTTTCCAACTTTTCAACATTGTTAATAGTACTGTTATATACATACTTCCGCAAAAATTTCATCTGCATATCAGATTTTATCTTAGGATAGATTTCTGGACTTATTTCTCTTAGCATAATTCTAAGTATATTCTAATTCTTAGCATATTTTATGGCTCTTAATGTAGATTTGATCATTGTTTCTAGAAGTGTATCAATACATAAATCCACGAAGAATTAATGACAGAGCTTATTTTATTGCACTAGCTAACACACAACGTCATTAAAAACGTGCTCATTTTCTGGGGACGTCCCTGCTGGTCCAGTGGTAAAGAATCCGCCTTCCAATGCAGGGGATGCAGGCTTGATCCCTGGTCCGGGAACTAAGGTCTCACATGCCACGTGTCGCAAACTACAGAGCCCAAGCGCTCTGGAGCCCGTGTGTGCGCATGTCACAACTAGAAAAAAGCCCGTGCACCACAACAAAAGATCCCGCATGTTTCAACAAAGATCCCCAGTGCTGCAACTAAGACCTGACGCAGCCAAAAAAATACATTAAATTAATTAATTAATTAATTAAATATTTTAAAAAGTGCTCATATTCTAATTAGTCAAAAAAGAGTAAATGCTTATAAGAAGTTTAGTGGTTATTGCTAGACTCTGAAATTAACCAGATCTGGAGCTGGGAAGACTTGGAAAATTCTAGGTATCATTTCTTCTTTAAATAGGGAAATATACTTACCTCATAATGTTGATGCATGGAAACCATTGATTTGTTTATGTAAATAATCTCATTTAAGAGATAAAAGTATGAGCTCCATAAGTACTCCATAATTGATAGTTGTTATAATGAACTTATTATATTATTGAATTATGTATATAAATTTTTGCATTACATGAATTACCAGTGAATTTTAACTGCACTTATTAGTAATAAGGTTGAACATTCTCAATAAGCTTACCAGTTATGATATGTCAATTGCCTGCTTTCTTTCGCAATCTTTATTTTTTAATTCCAATCTTAACAAAGTCTTTATATATCAAGGTTGTAAACTCATTGTTAATCTGGAAATAGTTTATCATTTTTATTACCTTTTTGCATTATTGATATACAGAGTTTTGAATTTTATGTAATCAAATATTCTAATTTTTTGTTTGAAGTTTATTCTATTGCTTTTATATTAAAGAGACCATCTCTTTTACAAGATTAGATGAACCTTAACTTTTTTATTGCTGCTTCTTTTTCATTTTCTTGGCTGAAAACAGCTAAAGGCTTTCCTGGCACCCATTCTATCCCTAAAATATAGGAAAGAATTTGTGTGGGGTTGGGTCATGTGCACATTTGGGACAAAATGTGAGGTAGTGGAGCATTTATTGGAAAGGGGGCAAGAAATTTAGTTCTCTCTCTCCCTCTTTCACGTGGAGTTTTTTGTCTTTTTTTTAAGTTAACATCTGTGGATTTATTCTGTAGAAACCCTTCTATAGAAGTGAGGGTTCAGTGAGTCAGAACTTGGTATTAATTTGTCTCTTTCCCATCTTTCTTTCTGAGAGTGGGTATCACTGAATATGTGCTATGCATATCCCTATCCAGAAATGGAGACATCAGAGTAATTTGGTACATATCTGTACTTTAGGAAAGAATCACTTAATAGGCTTTCTTAGTGTTATAAATGGAAGGACACCAATTGTCCTTGTAGAATACAACAACAGGATATTTTTTGACTGGACAATGGAGTATATAAGCAAGTTTACATAGAATTTTTGAGGTGTAATATTCTTAGAGCCTCTGTTAGGAATCAACATGTACTTCTGAGATCAACTAATGGAAAGAACACCAAGTTTTCCCATAACGAAACTCTTAGTTGAGGAAGAGAGTTCTCTAAAGGTGATTAGGCTCGTTGCCAGAGACTCGTGCCCAGGATGGAGAGGTTGGCCATTTGAGGTTCAGAATGTGTTGAAGCTTGGATCAGCTCTTGAGAAAGCTACCTTAGCATTATGAATACACATTGGGAACAATGACTATGAATACAGGGGAAAAAAAGGAAAGAAAAGATTGAAGCACTTGGGAAACCTTATTATCAATAAAGAAGAGTTTGTTGGTACAGAGCCAAGCACACACAAAATTTCAGATAATGGAATTATCATATTCAGACAATAACATATGTATGTTTCCTGTGTTTAAAGAAATAAAATAGGTTTTACAAAATTATGATTTTATATATATGTATATAACTTTTAAATAACTTACAGAACCAGAAATAATTTTAAAAATTAATAAATGTATACAACAAAAACTACTAAAATATTTCATAGCAAACATTTGAATTACGGTGTAGGCAATACTTATATCAATTTAACATTTTAATTACTATCACTTCATAACATATTTTTATTATATTGTGAAGCAAATTTTGTTTTACAAACCTTTATTTTTGGAGTGGCTATGCTTTATTTTTCTTGAAAAATATTTGTCTTTTTATTCTAAAAAAATGATGAATCAAACACAAAATTGTTAAAAAATTATGAGCAGGAGAAGAGAAAAATAAGTAAAGTAACAACAATAAAAATAAAAGTAAAATTACCACTGTAGATAAGTATGGAGATTAAAATTTCATGGCACATAAGGAAAGCTAGCTTGGTGAATTCTAGCCATCACACATGTGTGCATGTACACACACATTATTCAGAGAATTTACTTAACAGAAAATGGAAACAATAGATATCTTCAAAAGATAAACTAAATCATAGGCTCCTTCATTCTTCTCTTTTTATTTCAAAATACTTTTGGTTGGAGCCAAATAATATGTTGGGATGTCCAGAGGTAGTTTTGTTGAACTGAAGAAATGGTCCACATAGCCAGGAGGTTAACTATATATATACGAGGAACTCTCAAATAAGTAAATATATTGAAGACAAGGTGTGGGGGAGCAGCTTTCTTAATATTGGAAATTTCAAGTAAAAAAAGCTAGAATAAAACTTATGGTGTTGAATTGGGATTGAAAATACTAGTGAAAATGTGAGGTTTTTACTGTATGTAGATAGATGTCTGTAGAAATAGGTGTGTGTGTGTGTGTGTGTGTGTGTGTGTGTGAGAGAGAGAGAGAGAGAGAGAGACATGTACAATTTTTCCTAGCTTTCTCCGTTGAGAGGTTCCAAAAACAATCATAAATCTCTCACTATGTAGAACTTTGTCGTTTTGAGATACTATTTCCTCTAAAATCAAAAATCAATCAGTACCTCTTGGAGAAATAGCTTAGTCCAGGGCTGAAAACAGGGAAATCCATCAATCCTCATTTATATAAATTAATGAATGAATAAATGAATCAATCAGTTAATCAAGGAGAAGGGAAAGCTCTGTATTATAGCAGTGTACTATCTCATAAATGGAAAAGGAATGATGGAATTAAGTAAAATATTATTTAGTGACCATCAAAAGAATGATTGATTCAATCAAGAATCTTTAACGGATGTTAAAACTTATGGCTGAAAGTTTGATAGGGGATGGAATATTTTAAAAACTGCAAAGTCTCTCCCTACAAAGTTGTATAAATAAAATTATACTTATTAATAAGCTATTAATTAAGACTTATTAATAGTCATTTATTAATACGTTAAAATATTATTAAATTTCACTAGAAAAACCTGACAGAAATGACACCATTTTAAGCAATTGCTAAAAGTTAACATTACTGGCGATGGGACAAATTGACGTTATATGTTTCCTGTTGGGAATTCACTGAGAATAACTCAACATAACTTTTTGGTATTTCTCCTGAAAATATAAAACTTGTGAGGAAACATCAGGCAAACTGAAGTTGATAAACAATCTACAAAGCAATTTCCTTTTTACTGCAAAATATTAAGATTATGAAAGATGAGTAAAGAGGAACAATTTCAGAATACGTAAAAAGAGGTGAAGATACATAACAACTAAATATGTGTGATCTTGGATTGGATCTTGGATCTACAGAGAAAATTACTGGGGAAGTGCAAGATTTGAATAAATGTCTGGCTTGGGGGTAATGTATCAATGTTAATTTCTTGCTTCTTATATTTTACTCTGGTAAAGTAGGGGAATATTCTTGTTTTAAAGAGACAGGTGTTTAGGACGACTGGGACATCATGCCTGCAATTTAGTCTCAAATCAAACATTTGAAAGAGATAGAGTGAGAAAGAGAGGAAACATGTGCTAAAATTTATAATTGGGAAACATAGTTGAAGGATATGTAATAGCTCTTTGTGTTATTTGAGAAAATTTTCTTTAAAGTTGCAATTGTTTCAAAGAGGCTGACAAGAATGACAAGTCTGTGAAGGATCTGGTGATCCTGCTGTACGAAATGGCTCTCCTGTCTTCCGGCTTCAGTCTGGAGGATCCCCAGACACATGCTAACAGGATCTATAGGATGATCAAACTTGGTCTTGGTATTGATGAAGATGACCCCACTGCTGACGACAGCAGTGCTGCTGTAACTGAGGAGATGCCGCACCTCAAAGGAGATGATGACACGTCCCGCATGGAAGAAGCAGACTGAGCTCTGCCTGAGGATTACGTGGCTGCGTGTTCGACACTCTACCTTCATTTCCTCTCATAATATGTTTTCAAGTATCTTTTTATTTTTGTTAACATTTAAAAACCTGTATGGTATGACAACTACCTAAGGGGAAGATAAGATTTCTTTCTACTAAGTGTGATACTGTGATACTTTAGGCACTAAAAGCAGAGCTAGTTTTTCTTTTCTAGTTTCATGTTGGCTTACTATAACAGATGGAAGTAGTGTTCGTTGTAAGGTGTATGTAACCTATGTTAACTTCATGGTCTGAAGTGTTTAGCTATCAAGCGGATTTTTTAGTAGAACAAATCTTCTGTCACTGAAGTGTTCTGAAGTATATACCTTGATGTTTAAAAGAAAAATACTTGTTAAAGCAACTTTCATCCTCTGGGATTTACTTTTTAAACCTTCCATCGCCTGTAGTTATTGACTGCATGTGCCAGGACTCTAGAAATTAGTCTGTTCAACTGAACCAACTTGATGGGAGTCACTGTCCATACATAGGGCTTGTTTTCCAAACAGAAGTAGTGTTGAGAGTAGCAAAATTATAAGCCTATCGAGGCATGTTTTAAAGCCATTTGAAAAGTGACTCAGAGCAAGTTTTGCAAATGGAGATGTAGTGCTCAAGTCACATTCTGCTTTAAACGTTGTAACAAATACAGATGAATTAAAAAGAAAAATAGGTTTTTAAAAAGCACAATACAGTATCACCATACACCTCCTTGAACTGCTAAAATTAAAAAGACTGAAAACACCAAATGTGGATTAGCATGAGAAGCAAAAGGAACACTCAGAGTTTGTTTATGAAAATATAAAATTATGTAACAACTCTGGGAATTGATAGTTTTTAAATAAAGTTAAACATAGATATTTGCCTAAGAGAAATAAAAACATATTTACAAAAAGACAAGAGTACAAGAATGTTTGTACTAGCTTTATGCATAAAAGTCAATGCTAACTTGTCAATCCAGAACTGTGAAGGGTTTTGGATTTTCCCCTATCTGTTAGCTAAATAGTTAGTCTTCTACAGTTTCATTGGTACTGGAAAGAAGACATGAGGTCCCTTGATTAGAGACAAAGGATAGTTCATTACTTATAGTAACAGCATTTGTCAGAATAATATCTTGGCATATGTTTGAGCATCAGTTCCCACAGGGTGACATGGTGATGGGGCCAGATGTTGCCTACACATGCAATGGAATGTATTACAAGGGAAATCCCTTGAGATTAGGAGTCCCTGATCTTATATAGAGGCTGCTAGCAAACCTGTCCACCTTCCTCTCTGGAAAATACATTATCTTCATTATCCTTCAATGTAAGCAAACCTGCTCCAAGGAAAAAACGAGATATCTCTATATATGTTACTCTGGAAAGTAAATGAATCTGTTCCAGAGGAAATCAATGTCTCTTTTCTCCAATGGCTGTTTAATTATACAAACATTTTTGAAAGTTCAAAATAAATTGACCATTAATGACTAGGTATATGAAAAGGAGAGTGATTCATGGATAATTACACCCCAATATCTCAAACCTTGAAATAAGTTAAATGTCCATCAATGGGAGAGTGGATTAAAAATATATTTGTACGATGCATGATATTAATACATTAGACAGCTACTCAACAATAAAAAGGAACAAATTTATGATACATGTAAAAATGAATGGGTCTCAAATACAGTATTCTAAGTGAAATATGTTGGACATAAATAACTCTATTTACATGAAGTTATAGAACAGGCAAAATTCCATGATACAAATCAAAGCATTGGTTAGCTCTGTGGGATCAGAAATGAGAAAACTTTCTGGGATAGTGGAAATATTCTGAATCATGGTAGGCGTGTGTATGAATTTTAGTGTATGTATTTGTCAAAACACCCCAAATAGTAGTTCTTAAGATCTGTGCATTTTATACTATGAAAATTATGTCAGTAAGAATAAAAGTGTGTTTTACTCAATTAAAATAGCATTCATATAAAATAGGCATCTATGAAACAAAAATAATCAATTATAAATCATGAAAAAGCAAATTATGGTCACAAATTTATAAACTCAATAGTTGAAATAAATGCTGAAGTGAACACATTAGAGAAGAGAGTTAGGAAACTGGTAGATGGTGCTATAGAAATCTCCTTAAGTAGAGCATAGAGAGATGAACAGAATATTTTAAAGATAAGTGATGAAACATAAAGAATTAGTTGAAAAGCACAACCTTAAACTCAGATATCTCCAAGTTAGAAAATTTAGAGAAAAGTACAGAATAAATATTTAATGAAATAATGGTTGTGAATTTCCCATAATTGCAGAAAGACATAGTGTTTAAACTGAATGCAAACAAAACAATAAATGGACTATAGAAAAGACAGGGAAGAAGCAAGCAAGAAAGAAAGGTATGAAAGAAGGGATCTTATGCTTTTGTACATCACAATAAAACTTCAGAATAATGAGTTTACAGAAATATCCCTTATATTTCACTTAAAAGTAAAAAAAAATAGCCTTTTAAAGGTTTCTATTCAGCAGTAATAGATGCCAAAAGATAATGAAATCTTATCTTCAAAGTGCTAAGGGGAAATAACTGTCAACAAAGAATTCTCCATATAGATGAATTACTATTTAATAGTGAGAATAAAGTTAATAATTTTTCAATTGTACAAAAACTAAGAAAATAACCACTCATACATTCTCACTGCAATAATTTAAAAAGTGGGTACTTTACATGTAGGGAAAATAAAATATCAGGTAAGGAGAAGGAAATAAGAAGTGATAAGGCACATAGGAAAATGACTCAAATAAGTTAGTAGAGCTAATTAACACTTATGTGTATGTATGCATGTTTTAAAATTGAAACAAAAAGTTTAGACTGTAATATAGAAAATGGGGGAGGGATTTTGGAAATGGTCATATATTCAAAGGTTATTATTTTGTTCATAAAAGACGAGATGGTGAATAACTTTAGAATGTGTTAGGAAAAGATAAAATTAGCTATATACACAAAATCAATTTATAACAACCAAAAAAAAAAAAAACACTAGAATGTAAAACTTTTAGGTCATCAGGAAATTTTTTCAGGCAAACATAAGACACCACTGGGGGAGACTGAAAGGTAGATGGGACCTACCGTATGTTTTTTTGTGTGTGTTTGTTTGTTTGCAATTTTTCATGACTCTATGTCCAGAAAAGTTAATATAATTTGTATATGAGTGACTACATATCTAATGTCCTTGTCAAATACAATGAGAAAAGATTAAAAAATCAGAAAATTAATATGGAAAGGAAGAGATAAAATTATATTATTTACACCACGGGAATGTCTACTATGTAAACTACTAGAAATACATTGAAACTACTGTATACCAAAAAAACAAGGAAAGGATATAAACATCAACTACAAACAACAGATTACTTGTGTAGGGATAATAATTAGATTGATTGCTTACATAGTTATGATAATTAGACTAAATGTTGATTTCAACAGTCACAATGGAAGCCTGAAGAAAATGGAATAATACCTTCACTATGGTGAGAGAAAATACCTGTTAATGAAGACTTCTGTACCCAGTAAAACTATTAAGAGGAAAAGAGTAATAAAGACAATTTCAGATTAAAAAAACAGAGAAAGTTTACCAAAAACAGACTCTGAAAAAAAAAAAAAAATCCAAGGAATATATTTTAGACAGAAAGAAAATAAGACAATGAACCAAGATGGAAGAACTGAAATTTGATGAAAAATAGTAAGTCCAGAGACTGGTAAAAAAAAAAAAAGATGGCAAAATAAAATGAATATTGGTGATATAAAATAATAATGACACTGTTTTACAATGAGAATTAAAAATATATCTATCTATACTGTAAAATAGTGCATAATTTGGGTGGGTCTTTATGGGTTCAATTATTGTTTCGTGTGAATAAAGACCGGCATGAGAAAAAGAAGTATTTCTATGGTTTTCCTTCTCACAGATAGCTTTAGTTCCATCACTGCCTACAAAGTATGAAGGGGCCTTTTATTATGTTACACTGCACATGTGCATTAACTGACTGTTCATTTGTTGGAATGAATAAATGCACTCCACACACACCACACATACACACACGAATATCAGAGGCAATGACGCAAGAACTACTCATCATTTAAAATTGCACACCAATCCCTCATCTGCTGAATGACAGTCTCTTTTTAAGTATATTCCTTTCTTATTAATCTCACATTTAACATAGAGTCACTTATCATGGGTTGACAAACACTTAAAAAAAAAACTGTATTCTTAAGCCTGATCAAAAATACACCTTAAGAAATCAAGTGTAACCAAAGCAGCCAATGATAAAGTATTTTCTAACCTGCTTTCATTGTTAGTAAAAATCACTGTAAACAAGTACACTAGTACCTCTCTAAGTGTAGTTGCTACACTTGTATTAGCATTTAGAGGCCTTTAAAGTTGCATACTTTTTGAAAGATTCAAACTGCCTTTACTTTCATTATCACATTTGGGCTTAATAATAAGACATGTGAAAACCAAAAGTAAAGTTGTTAGTCCCATTATATTGTTGAGGATAATGAGTTAAGGAGAGTTTTAGGGACCTGCTTGAAGTCACAGAACAAGAATGCAGCCAATCTGCATCTGGAATCCAGATGATCTAAATCTTGACTAAGAAATAGGCTGCATTGTTTTTTCCTTGGTTTGCTTTCCTTTACACATTGCTGCTTTGACAATACTACTTCAAGTAGTCTGTAAAATTGGCAAAAGATATACTTCTCAGACACACTACCAAAAACCACTTAGTTCTAAAATTACATATATAATTATTTTTGCTAACTTTCTATGTTTACAGCATACCCATTAGAAGAAAGATACTAGCTCTAAAATTAAGACATTTATCTTTTCTGATAATATGCTATATAATCGTGTTCAAGGGTTCTTCAGGAAAAAAAAAAAAAGCACATCAGTCTTTAGAATGAATGTTAAGAAAAATTATTTACAAGTAGTTAGTGAGAATAAACATAAAATCCGTACTTTGAGTTACCGTGTCTCTGTGTAATGAATTAAATATATTTTGCAGCCTGTTATGACAATATCCCCCAAATTTCTATGCCCCACCACATGGTTGTAGCAATCGCAATTAATTCACTATCTAATAAATTTTATTGAGAACTGTGATGTTCCAGTGCTATGTCAAGTGTTGGAAAACAAAGACACATAAGGCAGAGTCACTGTTCTCTACGAGCTTGCATATCAATGGGAAATAAAGGAACAGGGACAAATACATGCTGCGTTCTTATTAAATGCCTTACTATATCACATGTTCTGAGACAAATTATTGCATCAAATTAATGATTTCATGATAATTAATCCCATTATCCAGATGAAGAAATGAAGGCTGAGATAGTGTATATAATTTGCTCAAAAATTCACATCTAATAGTTAGAGGAATTACATTTCATAACTGTCTGTTTTTCTCAAAAATCCACCATAGTACAGTGCCTCTCCAAGGAAGTCTACCAACAATTAAACTGAAATGTGATCAGTTCAGTATGCTATAGTAATCACTGAGGGGAAGGCCTGCTAAAGTGTTGGGTGAGGGTGAAGGTAGAGATATTACTCTAGGAATACATAGGAGATGGTCACATGTATTACAGAAAAAAATAAAAGACATACTAGCATTTCAAGAAACAAGAACATATGTGAAAAGTTTCAGAGACATGAATGCATGGTTTATTTCAAACAAGGTAAGCAGTGTACCATGCCTACCTAGTACATAAGATGCATGCTGGGAGGCGGGGTGGATAAAGCTGAGAAAGAAAAGAGCCAGGCTAAGAAGAGCCTTGGGGGGGCACTATAGATCAATCCTGGTGAATCAATGACGTGTTTTAGGCAGTGAAGGGTGGAGATCAATTTGTTACTGATTCAACTTTTATTTTAGATGAAAATCAACTCTCCTTTACATCCTCCCATTCCATTGCATCTTTGTTTTTGATATAACAATCATGGTATAGGGGATTTGTATATAATAGCACATATATATGTATATAATTCATGTTTTTTACTACCCCTTGTCAATGCTTAGCACAGTTAATGAAGTAGGGTGAGAGATAAATGTTTCTTGAAGAAATCTTGGGGTCATTTTGCGATTTTTAAGAAATACAGTTTAGCTATAGAATAGTCAAGAGGCTGTTGAAAATGTTCTGATGTGAGAGGTACAGAAAGTCAAAATAAGAAATATACCTACGTCTTTTAGCTCTTTTAAATTGGAGGAATAATTTTCTCTGGAGTTCCTGTGGTATTGCCTTAATCCCATTTGCCTCATGCTGAATGGAGTATATTAGTGAGAGTGAAGGATTCTGAAATTGTCTTCCTTATTGACCTCATTTTCAAGCACTGGTTTTTCTTGAATTCTTTTCCTCCCAAGAATAGTATATTTCAAAAACACAATTGTTGTCTTGAAATTGTTACCACAGGGCTTGAAAAATTATCATCTTAAAGCAAGTATGAGTAGCTTATATGAAATAGAAAGTGTAGGTTACTGTAGAGAATAGTGTTGTGTTTTAAATCTTCCCTGGATTTTATTCCGTCAATTTTCCTTTCTCTCTTTTATATATTCAGCCTATCCTCATATATATAGGCTGCTTCCCAACAGCACTGAAAATGCAAACCTCTCATATTTTACAAAAAAATACAAACCAACAAAAGTCCTTCATCCACAACCCCCTGGGGCACTGCTCTCATTCATCCATTAATTCATTTATTCAATAAAAAATTTGTAAACACCAGCACTGTGCAATGTACTCTGACTATAACAGTAAATAAAACAAAGCCCCTGCCCTTATGGAACTTCATTCTGGTGGGGAGACCAACAACCAAGAGATAATTAGAATAGTGGAATAAAAACTCTAAGAAAAATACTTAAGGATGGATATACCATGGTGTTTGGTTTTTTAAAAAATTAATTAATTAAAAAAAAAATATGAAAAAAAAAAAAAAGAAAAATAAACAGGGTAGCAGTTGAAGAAGTGTCTTTTGAGCTGAGATGGGAATGACTAAGAAGAAGTTAGTAGGGAACATTAAGTTCAAAAAGACAAAAACAGAAATAAGCTTGAGGTATTTTTGGAACTGAGAGAAGGTCAATGTGGCTGGAGTGGAGCAAACGAGATGAAGCCTGGTACAGGTGAGTTGGGAGAGTTAGGGAGGGGCTAGATTATCAGGCCCTTTTACCCTGCAGGATTTTCTTCCAACTATGGTGGAAACCCACTGGGAAGTTTTAAGCTGACTTTTTTTAAGATATCATTTATATATTTAAAAGACAATACTTTGCCCTTAGCAAATGAGCTTTTGTGGATTGGGAGGATATTTTTTTTCTCATTTTTCTATTGGTGGCTGAAAGGTTTAGGAATATGTTTGCATTTTGAGAATTTAATGTAAACAGTAGAAAAATCCTTGGAACATTTATTACAGATATATAATTAATATATATTAGGTATAAAGAGCTGTTTAAATCAATAAGGAGGTAAACCCTCTAAAACAGAAATATGAAAACCTTTTCTTTCAAAGAGGAAAAAGCAATATTAAAGACCTAACATAGTAAAGAGTTTCTTGTTTTATAGAGATGCTAAGAGATCAGTGAGAAGCACTCTAAGTACAAGACAGTATTTTAGGATGAGTCTGGGGAGGCCGTAATAAAGAGAGAATATTTTATTTCATGTGTAATGGAAATCTACCAAATTTTTAAGAAGAAAAAAGATTAATATGTGTCTTTAAATTAAAAAAATCAATCTGGTTGTTATAACCTACTCTGCAATCTAGAGCAACCCTACTTCTATTTTCATCACTTTACTGAAACAACCTTTCCCTATGTCAGCAATATTTTCCCCATTATCATTTCTAATGGACAGAACTCACTCCCTATCTCATTTTCCTTTCATTGACATTTGAGAAGAGTGACAGTCTTCTCTTCCTAGAGCACACTATTTTCTGGACTTCCAGGAAGCCAGTGTCTCTTAGTGCATCTCCAATCTCCTGTGAAGCCTCCTTTACTCTGCACTCAAGAATTTTGCCTTTTTTCTGAGATTATCTCATTCTGTACACTCTCCTTGAGTGAAGTCATCCACTCTCATGGCTCCCATTTCCATAATGGCAGCTTCAAAATTCTATCTGCAGCCCAGAATATCTCGTATTCTTCAGTTCTGAATACACAGAGATCTTCCAGTTATCTCAATTCTGAATACCCACCCCAGACACACCTCAGGTATCTCAGACACAGCAGGTACAAATGTGGAGTTATAACATTTGCCACCATATTTTCTCCTCAGCCTGTGTTCTCCTAGTGACAACTCCCTATGTTTCTCCCTCCTGCTGCGTGTCCATTTTAAAAATGTGTATTCAACTTCTGTCAGTTCTATTTTCTAACTATATCTCAAATCTCTTCTCTGTCTACTTCTCTCTAATCTCACTGCTGCTACTATTCTGGTTCTAGAAAAACACCATTTATATTCTCCCATGATATTCTGTGGCTATTTCTCATATTACTGATTAAAATTTTAACTATTGCATAAATATATGAATGTATCACTATACTTTAAGCTTTGTAAGGCTACAAACATATCTCTTTGGTTTCTGTCATTACAGAGTTTGACACATCCTGTGGACTTAATAAATATTTGTTGAATACATTGAATAAATATGAATACATGAAGAAATAGAGTTGTGAATTATTCATAGACCAAGATGAAAAATGACAAAGAACCTGGAAAGAGATTTTTGCTTAGGTGATGATTTCCAAAACTGTACCTGAATCCAGCCTATGTGCCCATGCTACATAGTTATCTTACCTGTGCAATACTTACTTCTTAAGATAAGGGGTTATTATTAAAACCAAGTATTTCTCCTGGTAACTCAGAGTATGGAGGGATAGAGAAAAGGGCAGTATTATCCTCAAAGTTATTATTACCAGGAAATTATTTTTAGTAATAGCAAGAAGTCAGTGATCAGTAGGGACATAAAACAGTTCTCTCTAGATGATTTATTGTAGACATTCTTTGAATACAACCCCTTCTTAAACATACACTTTTTATGAAAATATTTTGTGTATCAGTTGCTAATTGTAATTAGTTTATAATTAAAGATATATTTTAGGAATATTTTATTAAAGGTATATTTTAAATTGCAATGACATTTAAATAAAAAGGCAAAAGCTTTAGTAAAATATTGGCTTGGAAATATATCCTTCTGACACTAAAATAGAAAAATAATTTGTAGGTGCTTAGAATATAATTCATACTTAGTGAGTGAGGGCTCTCTCTGCACCATCTTGCAAGAAAAAGGTAATTGAAATGCCTGTACCCATTCAGTAACTCACTCAGGATTCAAGAATTCATTATAACTATCAAAGCTTTATTACTTTTTTAGTAGCTAAGGTGGAATTTATTTGAAAGTACCGGGTGATATAAAGTGTACTTGTATAATGTGACACCCTTAGTCAGAAAATAAGGAGCCTTGCTATGGCACCATTATGTTCAGATTATAGCTTGTCTGCTCTTCCTATTAGAAAAAAAAAACAAACAAACCTGAATTTTGACCGTAATTTTCACCAAGGGGCCACATGCTTGAGATTTTTATCCTTAACAAAAGGTTAAATCTGTAATTTAGAATGCATTGTGCACAATTACTAAACAGTTTACACATGTATTAAAAATTTTAAGTTCTGGTACAAAGGCTAGCTAGTTCAATAACAACAACAATAAATATATGTCTCTGTTAACATTTTATATTACTTGACTCTGTGTTAGGAAATGTGTAAGTTTTTAAAAATATGTTTCATTTAACTTCACTATAATACTAAACAACTTATTCAACTATGACTCAAAGAAAGTGACTCTCCAGTCCTGTCTAAATCTTTTGTTTGTTTGTTTTGGTTCTCAGTTCCTAACAATTGTCTTTGTGTACACGATAGTCTAGGTCTTAAGCTGGTCTGAATACAGACACAGAAAAATCTTACTTTGCTAATACATTCATTTCAAAGAACTATAAGGTTCTTTGCTGCAACTGTCAAATGTCTAGACTTAAAATGCCGAAGCGTCAACTATGGAAATATTTCTAACTAGTTTGTTTCTGCTAGCTATTCTACAAATGTAGGAAGACTATATTTCTGTACCAGAAATGGTACCAAATCCTGTACTAAAATTTTAAATGGCTTTTTTTGTTGTGGTTTTTTGCTTTTGGCCATTGTGTGTTTATTTTACCGCCAAACACTTTACCAGCTACCCAGGAAAGTATCTTTCCCATCTACATTCTTTCTCCTCACTGTGGTTCAATTGCTCTGCTGTCTCTAATTCTTGTTTTTACAGTTTTATTGAGATATATTTCAAATGACATAAGATTCATCCATGTAAAATGTACAGTTCATTCTTTCTTGGTATATTCACAGAGTTGTAAAACCACCCCCATAATAGAATTTTAGAATATTTTCTTTTTTTTTCTTCAGAGTTTCTTACATTTTATTTTTTTAAACATCTTTATTGGAATATAATTGCTTTACAATGGTGTGTTAGTTTCTGCTTTATAACAAAGTAAATCAGCTACACATATACATATATCCCCATATCCTCTCCCTCCTGTGTCTCCCTCCCGCCCTCCCTATCCCACCCCTCTAGGAGGTCACAAAGCATCGAGCTGATCTCCCTGTGCTATGCGGCTGCTTCCCACTAGCTATTTTATATTTGGTAGTATATATTAGTCCATGCCACTCTCTCACTTCACCCAGCTTACTCTTCCCCTTCGCAGTGTCCTCAAGTCCATTCTTTACATCTGCGTCTTTATTCCTGTCCCGCCCCTAGGTTCTTCAGAACCATTTTTTTTTTGATTCCATATATATGTGTTAGCATATGATATTTGTTTTTCTCTTTCTGACTTACTTCACTCCATATGACAGACTCTAGGTCCATCCACCTCACTACAAATAACTCAATTTCATTTCTTTTTATGGCTGAGTAATATCCCATTGTATATATGTGCCACATCTTCTTTATCCATTCATCTGTTGATGGACACTTAGATTGCTTCCATGCCTTGGCTGTTGTAAATAGAGCTGCAATGAATATTGTGGTACATGACTCATTTTGAATTATGGTTTTCTCAGGGTATATGCCCAGTAGTGGCATTGCTGGGTTGTATGGTAGTTCTATTTTTAGTTTTTTAAGGAACCTCCATACTGTTCTCCATAGTGGCTGTATCAATTTACATTCCCACCAACAGTGCAAGAGGGTTCCCTTTCCTCCACACCCTCTCCAGCATTTATTGTTTGTAGATTTTTTGATGATGGCCCTTCTGACTGGTGTGAGGTGATACCTCATTGTAGTTTTGATGTGCATTTCTCTAATGATTAGTGATGTTGAGCATTCTTTCATGAGTTTGTTAGCTATCTGTATATCATCTTTGGAGAAATGTCTATTTAGGTCTTCTGCCCATTTTTGGATTGGGTTGTTTGTTTGTTTGTTTGCTTTTTTGATATTGAGCTGCATGAGCTGCTTGTAAATTTTGGAGATTGATCCTTTGTCAGTTGATTCATTTGCAAATATTTTCTCCCATTCTGAGGGTTGTCTTTTGGTCTTGTGTATGGTTTCCTTTGCTGTGCAAAAGCTTTTAAGTTTCTTTAGGTCCCATTTGTTTATTTTTGTTTTTATTTCCATTTCTCTAGGAGGTGGATCAAAAAGGATCTTGCTGTGATTTATGTCATAGAGTGTTCTGCCTATGTTTTCCTCTAAGAGTTTTGTAGTGTCTGGCCTTATATTTGGGTCTTTAATCCATTTTGAGTTTATTTTTGTGTATGGTGTTAGGGAGTGTTCTAATTTCATTCTTTTACATGTAGCTGCACAGTTTTCCCAGCACCACTTATTGAAGAAGCTGTCTTTTCTCCATTGTATACTCTTGCCTCCTTTATCAAAAATAAGGTGACCGTAGGTACATGGGTTTATCTCTGGGTTTCTATCTTGTTCCATTGATCTATATTTCTATTTTTGTGTCGGGATCATACTGTCTTGATTACCATAGCTTTGTAGTAGTATAGTCTGAAGTCCAGGAGCCTGATCCCTCTACCTCCATTTTTCTTTCTCAAGATTGTTTTTGCTACTCGAGGTCTTTAGTGTTTCCATACAAACTGTGAAATTTTTTGTTCTATTTCTGTGAAAAACTGCCTTTGGTAGTTTGATAAAGATTGCACTGAATCTGTAGATTGCTTTGTGTAGTATAGTCATTTTCACAATGTTGATTTTTCCAATCCAAGAACATGGTACATCTCTCTATCTGTTTGTATCATCTTTAATTTCTTTCATCTGTGTCTTATAGTTCTCTGCACACAGGTCTTTTGTCTCCTTAGGTAGGTTTATTCCTAAGTATTTTATTCATTTTGTTGCAATGGTAAATTGGGGTGTTTCTTTAATTTGTCTTTCAGATTTTTCATCATTAGTGTATAGGAATATAAGAGATTTCTGTGCATTAATTTTGTATCCTGCTGCTTTACCAAATACACTGATTAGCTGTAGTAGTGTTCTGGTAGCGTCTTTAGGATTCTCTATGTATAGTATCATGTCATCTGCAAACAGTGACAGCTTTACTTTTTCTTTTCCGATTTGGTTTCCTTTTATTTCTTTTTCTTCTCTGATTGCTGTGGCTAAAACTTCCAAAACTATGTTGAATAATAGTGGTGAGAGTGGGCAACCTCGTCTTGTTCCTGATCTTAGTGGAAATGGTTTCAGTTTTCCACCATTGAGAACAATGTTGGTTGTGGGTTTGTCATATATGGCCCTTATTATGTTGAGGTAACTTCCCTCTACGCCTACTTTCTCGAGGGTTTTTACCATAAATGCGTGTTGAGTTCTGTTGAAAGCTTTTTCTGCATCTATTGTCATGATCATATGGTTTTTATTCTTCAATTTGTTAATATGGTGTATTACATTGATTGATTGGCATATATTGAAGAACCCTTGCATTCCTGAGACAAACCCCACTTGATCATGGTGTATGATCCTTTTAATGTGCTGTCGGATTCTGTTTGGTAGTATTTTGTTGAGGATTTTTGCTTCTATGCTCAACAGTGATATTGGCCTGTAGTTTGCTTTGTTTGTGACATCTCTTTCAGGTTTTGGTATCAGGGTGATGGTGGCCTCGTACAATGAGTTTGAGTGTGTTCCTCCCTCTGCTATATTTTGGAAGAGTTTGAGAAGGATAGGTGTTAGCTCTTCTCTAAATGTTTGATAGAATTCGCCTGTGTAGCCATCTGGTCCTGGGCTTTTGTCTGTTGGAAGACTTTTAATCACAGTCTCAGTTTCACTACTTCGGATTGGTCTATTTATATTTTCTATTTCTTCCTGTTTCAGTATTGGAAGGTTGTGCTTTTCTAAGAATTTGTCCATTTCTTTCAGGTTGTCCATTTTATTGGCTTAGAGTTGCTTATAGTAATCTCTCATGATCCTTTTGATTTCTGCAGTGTCAGTTGTTACATCTCATTTTTTATTTCTAATTCTATTGATTTGAGTCTTCTCCCTTTTTTTCTTGATGAGTCTGGCTACTGGTTTATCAATTTGGTTTATCTTCTCAAAGAACGAGCTTTTAGTTTTATTGATCTTTGCTATTGTTTCCTTCATTTCTTTTTCATTTATTTCTGATCTGATCTTTATGATTTCTTTCCTTCTGCTAACTTAGGGAGTTTTTTTTCTTCTTTCTCTAATTGCTTTAAGTGTAAGGTTATGTTGTTTATTTGAGATGTTTCTTGTTTCTTGAGGTAGTATTGTATTGCTATAAACTTCCCTCTTAGAACTGCTTTTGCTGCATCCCATAGGTTTTGGGTCATCCTTTTTTCATCGCCATTTGTTTCTAGGTATTTTTTGATTTCCTCTTTGATTTCTTCAGTGATGTCTTGGTTATTAAGTAGTGTATTGTTTAACCTCCATGTATTTATATTTTTTACAGATTTTTTTCCTGTAATGGATATCTAGTCTCATAGTATTGTGGTCAGAAAAAATACTTGATACAATTTCAATTTTCATAAATTTACCAAGGCTTGATTTGTGACCCAAGATATGATCTGTCTTGGAGAATGTTCCATGAGCACTTGAGAAGAATGTGTATTCTGTTGTTTATGGATGGAATGTCCTATAAATATCAATTAAATCCGTCTTGTTTAATGTATCATTTAAAGCTTCTGTTTCATTATTTACTTTCATTTTGGATAATATGTCCATTGGTGAAAGTGGGGTGTTAAAGTCCCCTACTATAATTATGGTACTGTCAATTTCCCCTTTTATGGTTGTTAGCATTTGCCTTATGTATTGAGGTGCTCCTATGTTGGGTGCATAAATATTTACAATTGTTATATCTTCGTCTTAGTTTGATCCCTTGATCATTATGTAGTGTCCTTCTTTGTCTCTTCTAATAATCTTTATTTTAAAGTCTATGTTGAGACTATATGAGACTTGCTACTCCAGCTTTCTTTTGATATCCATTTGCATGGAATGTCTTTTTCCATCCCTTCACTTTCAGTCTGTTTTTGTCCCTATGTCTGAAGCAGGTCTCCTGTAGACAGCATATATATGGGTCTTGTTTCTGTATCCATTTAACCAGACTATGTCTTTTGGTGGGAGCATTTAATCCATTTACATTTAAGGTAATTACCGATAAGTATGTTCCTATTATCATTTTCTTAATTTTTTTGGGTCTGTTATTGTAGGTCTTTTGCTTCTCTTGTGTTTCCTATCCAGAGAAGTTCCTTTAGCATTTGTTGTAAAGCTGGTTTGGTGGTGCTGAATCCTCTTAGCTTTTGTTTGTCTGTAAAGGATTTAATTTCTCCATTGAATCTGAATGAGATCCTTGCTGAGTAGAGCAATCTTGTTTGTAAGTTCTTCCCTTTCATCACTTTACATATGTGCTGCCACTCCCTTCTGGCTTGCAGAGTTTCTGCTGGAAGATCACCTGTTAACCTTATGGGGATTCCCTTGAATGTTATTTGTTGTTTTTCCCTTGCTGCTTTTAATATTTTTTATTTGTATTTAATTTTTGATAGTTTGATTAATATGTGTCTTGGCATGTTTCTTCTTGGAATTATATTGTATGAGACTCTCTGCGCTTCCTGGACTTGATTAACTCCTTCCTTTCCCATATTAGGGAAGTTTTCAAGTATAACCTTTTCAAATATTTTCTCAGTCCCTTTCTTTTTCTCTTCTTCTTCTGAGACTCCTATAATTCGAATGTTGGTGTGTTTAATATTTTCCCAGAGGTCTCTGAGACTGTCCTCAATTCTTTTTATTCTTTTCTCTTTATTCATCTCTGCAGTAGTTATTTTCACTATTTTATCTTCCAGGTCACTTATCTGCTCTTCTGCCTCAGTTATTCTGCTATTGATTACTTCTAGAGTTTTAAAATTTCATTTATTGTGTTGTTCATCATTGTTTGTTTGCTCTTTAGTTCTTCTAGGTCCTTGTTAAACGTTTCTTGTATTTCTTCCATTCTATTTCCAGTATTTTGGATCATCTTTACTATCATTACTCTGAATTTTTTTTCAGATAGACTGCCTATTTCCTCTTCATTTGTTTGGTCTGGTGGGTTTTTACCTTGCTCCTTCATCTGCTGTGTGTTTCTCTGTCGTCTCATTTTACTTAACTTACTGTGTTTGGGGTCTCTTTTTTGCAGGCTGCACGTTCGTAGTTCCCATTGTTTTTGGTGTCTGCCCCCAGTGGCTAAGGTAGGTTCAATGGTTTGTGTAGGCTTACTGGTGGAGGGGACTAGTGCCTGTGTTCTGGTGCATGAGGCTGGATCTTGTCCTTCTGGTGTACAGGTCTGTGTGCGGTGTTGTTTTGTCATGTCTGTGACCTTATTATGATTTTAGGCAGCCTCTCTGCTAATGGGTGGGGTTGTGTTCCTGTCTTACTAGTTGTTTGGCATAGGGTGTCCAACACTGTAGCTTGTTGGTCGTTTAATGGAGCTGGATCTTAGCATTGAGATGGAGGTCTCTGGGAGAGCTTTCACCGTTTAATATTATGTGGAGGCAGGAGGTCTCTGGTGGACCAATGTCCTGAACTCGGCTCTCCCACCCCAGAGGCACAGGCCTGACACCCGGCCATAGCACCAAGACCCTGTCAGCCACACAGCTCAGAAGAAAAGGGAGAAAAAAAGAAAGAAAGAAAGAAAAAAAATATTAAAATAAAAAAACATAATTATTAAAAACAAAAAAATTAAATGTAATAAAATAAAAGAAAGAAAGAAGAGAGCAATTAAACCAAAAAACAAATCCACCAGTGATAACAAGCATTAAAATCTATACTAAAAAATCCAAAAAAAACGGACAGACAGGACCTTAGGACAAATGGTAAAAGCAAAGCTATACAGACAAAATCACACAAAGAAGCATACACATTCACACTCACAAAAAGAGAAAAAGGGAAAAAAAAATATATCTTTGCTCCCTAAGTCCACCCCCTCAGTTTTGGGATGATTCTGTCATCTATTCAGGTATTCCACAGATGCTGGGTACATCAAGTTGATTGTGGAGGTTTAATTCACTGCTCCTGAGGCTGCTGGGAGAGATTTCCCTTTGTCTTCATTTTTTGCACAGCTCCTGGGGTTCAGCTTTGGATTTGGCCCTGCCTTGTGTGTAGGTTGCCTGAGGGTGTCTGTTCTTCACTCAGACAGGACAGGGTTAAAGTAGCAGCTTATTAGGGGGCTCTGGCTCACTCAGGCCCGGGGGAGGGAGAGGTACGGAATGCGGGATTGAGCCTGTGTTGGGAGAGGCCAGTGTGATGTTTCAACAGCCTGAGGCGTGCTGTGTGTTCTCCTGGGGAAGTTGTCCCTGGATCATGGGACCCTTGCAGTGGCGAACTGCACAGGCTCCCGGGAGGGGAGGTGTGGAAGGTGACCTGTGCTTGCACACAGGCTTCTTGGTGGCTGCAGCAGCAGCCTTAGCGTCTCATACCCGTCTCTGGGGTCTGCACTGATAGTCGCAGCTTGCACCCGTCTCTGGAGTTCGTTTAGGCGGTGCTCTGCATCCCATCTCCTCGCGCACCTTGTAACAATGGTCTCTTGCCTCTTAGGCAGGTCCAGAAGTTTTCCCGGACCCCCTCCTGGCTAGCTGTGGCACACTAATCCCCTTCAGGCTGTGTTCACGCAGCCAACCTCAGTCCTCTCCCTGGGATCCGACCTCCGAAGCCCGAGCCTCAGCTCCCAACCCCCACCCTTCCCAGCCGGTGAGCACACAAGCCTCTCGGGCTGGTGAGTGCTGGTCCGCACCGGTCCTCTGTGCGGGAATCTCTCTGCTTTGACCTCCGCACCCCTGTGGCTGCACTCTCCTCCGTGGCTCCGAAGCTTCCCCGCTCCACCACCCACAGTCTCTGCGAAAGGCCTTCCTAGTGTGTGGAAACCTTTCCTCCTTCACAGCTCCCTCCCACTGGTGCAGGTCCCATCCCTGTTCTTTTGTCTCTGTTTTTTCTTTTTTCTTTTGCCCTACCCAGGTACCTGGGGAGTTCCTTGCCTTTTGGGAAGTCTGAAGTCTTCTGCCAACGTTCAGTAGGTGTTTTATAGGAGTTGTTCCACACATAGATGTATTTCTGATGTATTTGTGGAGAGGAAGGTGATCTGCATGTCTCACTCCTCCGCCATCTTGAAGGTCTCCCTTTTCAATTCTTGAAAATATTCAAGAATTTTAGAATATTTTCAACAGCCAACAAGAAACATTGAACTATAAGCAGTCACTCTCCATTACTCCCAATCCTGCCAGCAAATGGCGACCACTATTCTACTATCTGTCTCTATAGATTTGCCTATTCTAGACATTTCATATAAATGGAATTATACAGTATTGTGGTATTTTCCTATCTGACTTCTTTCAATATGCATGATGTTTTCAAGGTTCAGCCATATTGTAGTATGTGTCAGCATTTTATTTTTTTTATTGCCAAATAATATTCCTCTGCATGGATAGACCACATTTCATTCACCCATTAATTGTTAGATCTTTAGACCCTTTCCACTTTTGGATATTATGAATAGTACTCTTATGAACACTCATGTCCAAGTTCTTTTTTTGGACATGTCTTCATTTCACTTGGCCCTCTACTAAGAAGTAAAATTACTAGGTCATATTGTGAAATTTTGTTTAGTATTTTTAGAAGTTCTTAACTTTTTAAATAAAATGATAATACATTTTCCATCCCTCCAGTAATGTGTGGGATTCAAACTTCTCCACATCTAGCCAATGTTCGTTATTGTCTGTCTTTTTGTTTTTAGCCATTCTAATAGGTGTGAAGGGGTCAAATGCTTTTCCTGTCTATTGAAATTATAAAGTGTTTTTTTAATTTTGTATTTGATTAATATGGTGTATTTCTTTGATTAATTTTTGTATGTTTGTCCAACTGTGCATTTCTGGGATGAATCCCACTTAGCCATGATGTGTAGCCATTTTTATATGTTGCTGAATTCAATTTGCTGGTATTTTATAGAGGATTTTTAGGCTATATGCATAAGAGATATTGGTTTGTAGTTTTCTTTCCTTGTGATGTCTTTGTCTGTTTTTTATTTTTGTTTTGTAATAAGGGTAATACTGGGCTTATAGAAGAGGTTGGGAAGAGTTAGCTTCTGTTCTGTTTTTTGGAAGCGTTTATAAAGGAATGACATTAATTATTATTTTTTTAATGTTTGCTAGAAATCATCAGTGAAGCCATCTGGAGTTAGAATTTCTTTGTGGGAAGTTTTAAAATTAGGATTTCAATGCCTTTGCCAGTTAGAGACCTATTTAGATTATCTGTTCTTAGTTTCAGAAATTTGTGTTTTTCTAAGGATTTATCTGTACAACTAGGCTAATTTAAGCATATAGTTTTCTATAGCATTCCCTTATAATCTTTTTTATTTTTATAGTAATAGTAGTGATACCTGTATTTCCCTCCTGATTTTACTAATTTGAGTCTACTTTTGGAGAGGAAGAAGTAGAGTAACCAAAGATTCCTAATTCTGTTGATCTTTTAAAAGCATCAACTTTTGGTTTCATTGATTTTTCCCTATTGTTTTTATATTCTCTATTTCTTTTATTTCTGCTCTATTCTTGACTATTTTCTTTCTTCTGCTTGTTTTGGGATTAGTTTGCTCTTGTTTTCGTTGTTTATTAAGGTGGAATATTAACTTATTGATTTGTCATCTTTCTTCTTTTTTAACATAGGAAATTATATATTTTAAATTTGTCTCTAAGGTTCAGCTACATCCTACAACTTTTTGTGTCTTTGCTTTCTTTCCTCTTAAAGAATTTTCTAATATTTTTGTGATATCTTTTTGATGCTTTGTTTACTTAGTAGCACATTAATTTCCACATATTTATGAATTTAAGTATTTGTGACTTTTCCACATTTTCTTCTGTTGTTGACTTCTAATTAACTTCCATTCCACCCACAAAGGAGCATACTTTAACACATTTTGTATGATTCCAAGAAATATTTTAGAGCAGTTTTAGGTTCACAGCAAGTTGAGAGGAAGGTACAAAGATTTACAACATACTTCTTATACCCATACATATGCATAACTTCTCCCATTATCAACATCCTCCACCAGTGGTACATTTGTTACATTGATAAACCTACTTTGACACATCACAGTCAACCAAAGCCAATAGTTTACCTAAGGTCTCACTTCTGGTGTTGTATACTCTATGGACTTAGACAAATGCATAATGACATGTATCCATTATAATGTCATACAGAGTATTTTCACTGCCCTAAAAATCCTTTGCATGATTTCCAGTTTCTGGGTCAGAATATAAGGAGCTTGGAAGTTGCCACTAAATTCTAACAACTGGTAAAAAGCTTAAGAGACTGAAAAATCAACTCTTCTAGGGTCCATAAGAGAAGTAAGGACACAGAGCAAACCACTGCCCCCAAGATTGGAGAGACTGACAGGAGAACACAGAGCATAATAACTTACCAGAGCAGAGACTCAAGAGCAGAAACCACCTCAGGAACCAGAGCAGGGGTAGGAAAACCAGAACTATAATTGACACATTGCTGGAGGCTAAGTATGGACAACTCTGAGAGTTAAAAAATCCAAGGGGTCTCAATCATAGACACACAATTTTGTGTGATTTACCTCCAGGAGGTTGAGCAGGTTCCCACAGTAAATGTCAGAGAAAAATCCAGTCTTGCCTCTGTCTGGGGGAGAGGCAGGAAAAAATCAGTTGAAATATACAGAGCTCTAGTTAAAACTAGTTAACCAGAACCTAACCTGTTCGGGTATTATCAGAGCCTAACTGACCCGGGGGAAGGGAAATACTCAATTTCAGCCCATTCTAGTCATCCTCTTTCTCATAAAGAGTGACTGAAAAAAAAAAAAATTGAAACAATTGTGAAGTTCATTGTCCAGAGGCTCACTAAAAGACAAAGACCTAATCATAGGACCACAGAACTCTTCCCTTCCTCAACATCTCGTCACCACATTACTACAGGCCTATTTACAGCAATTCCTTTTACCTGGTATATCACGTCTGGCTATCAAAAAATTACCAAAAGACAAGAAACACAATTTGAAGAGACAGAGATAGCATGAGAATCATACATGGCAGGGATGTTGAAATTATCACACCAGGAATTTAAAACAACTATCATTAATATGCTAAAGGCTCTAGTAAATAAAGTAGACAGGAAGCAAGAGCAAATGGGCAATCTAAGCAGAGATGGATATCCTAAGAAAGAACCAAAAAGAAATACTATAAATCAAAACATTGTAACAGAAATGAAGAATGCCTCTGATGGGCTGAGGAAACAATCTCTGAGTTGGAGGTATCTCAACAGAATCCTCCAAAAATAGAATCTCCAAAGACAACTAAGACTGAAAAAAACAGGACTGACTATCCAAGGACTGTGAGACTATCCAAGGTATAATATATGTGTAATGGGAATAATAAAAGAGGAAAACCAGAAAGGAACAGAAGAAATATTTGAAATAATAATGACTGAGAATTTCTCTAAATTAATGTCAGGCACCAAACCACAGATCCAGGAAGCTCAGAGAACACCAAGCAGTATAAATACCCCCAAAAAACTATACATTAACATATTATTTTTAAACTATAGAAAATCAAAAATAAAGAAAAAAATCCTGGAAAAATCCAGAGGATAGGGGGAGGGGGACACCTCACCTATAGAGGAACAAAGATAGGAATTACATCTGACTTCTCAGAAACCAATTCTAAGGTACAGAGTATCGATTAATCATTAAGGAATATAAAGAGAGTGAAGGCAAATATGAGAAGGGATCTCAATTATCTCCTTTTGTGAAACCCTGAAATTTTAATTAAAGTAGACTTTATTTTATCTCAGTGGTCAAAGATCCATATTAATCCATCTGATGCAGCACATTTTGACCATTAGCTCTTTCTCTCTCTGTGACCCAGGAGTGTTAGTCAAATTGCTGTTTTCATATCAAGTCAGAAGTTTATGTAGTGATTTTATATTTGCACAATATTTCCTTTTGCCATTTCCTAAGAATTAATTGTACAGTGACTGAAAACGGTGCCGTATTTTACAATATGCCTGGGAAAGACACTTCATACTGACACAGAAAAATCGTGCTAGATCCTGTTCAGCAAGCACTGAAACAAAAAACACTCGTGATTCGGCCATGCCACACTATTCTTAAGGTGTTGGATCCACTGTCACCAATTGCCAGACTAGAACAAAGACCTTGGAAAGTAAGGCATTCATTGATTTGTTTCTGAAGCTTTGATTACATGTCATGAGCCTGGGTGAGTTTGGTGAAAGGAAAGATGCAAAATGCAGCATGTTCTGGGCAAGTTGCTGACAGGAGCTGAGGTGGATGCTGTGGGGAAGATTGCTCAGTGAGCTGTGACTTGTGAGCACAAGCATTTGTCCACATGCTTTTTGTTATGTGACTGTTTATCTTCTGTCTCAGAAGCTGATTTATGAAGTTTGACATGCACTATATAAATGCAACACTATGCTACTCGGAAAACAAGAGAAAATGATATATTAAATCACAGTGGGCAATTGTTTTGAGATCTTAAGTCCCACGCCATAGCAAGACAAATGAAAACTCATTAGAATATCGCTGTCTTTCGTACTTGAAAATGGCCTTTTGAGCAACTGCCAGGAAGATCTCTGCAGACTCTGAGAAGTCTTGATATCCTGTGCATAAGTATTCTCTACTTATGCTAACTGACACTCTAATGCTATGTTCTATTTTATTTTCTGATAATCCAATCAATCCATCTAAAAAAAATAGATTGAAACTTAACGTGTATTTTCATAAAGTTACACATGGAAGTAAGTGAGAGGATTCAATTTAGCACATTCCCAATTATATGTACAAACTAGTTTATCTAACAATGAGTATAACTCTTTAAACTGATCTTGTGGTAGGCTGTGATAAGGGTTTCCAAATCTGATATCAGAACTATGACTTGATCTGTTGAAAAAGTGTGGAAAAAATTTGTAATTACATTGATTTTGGATGCATATTCACCTGATACAAATCTAAGCAAGAAACTCAGATAGAAAAAAATGTTACATTCTTTCCATTATTAAATGAAAATTATTTTTTGAAGTTTTATTCCAATAAGAGAAAGACTTCTAATCTCCATCAATTTAGTATCTTACCTGACCACTCGCTTTCCCAGGATTGTGTCTTTGGTCCTATGGAACTCAAGGAATGGTGCATGATGGGTAGAGTAGTGTCTCCAGCCTCCGATCACACAGCCATGTTGTCATTTGCTAAAATATGCTCTTTCAGACGTGAGTATTTTTGCAATGCCTGAACCCAAACACAAGTCCTCTCCTGGTCCGGTTTGTTCTCTCAGCTACATCCTTACCCCACTCTGGCACATGGGAAACATTTGCTATTTCCACATGCTAGGGGACAGAAAAATTGGGCATCTTCAATTTTCCATGGATCTAGTTAAGAATATAACAGATTTTTCTGCTTTCCATTATCAACCGAGGTTATCTGAGATTTCCTCATTCACCCCTCACTGTGTCTTAAGGAAAGGTGGGAAGGGCATAAATTTATTGAAATTGCCTTGCATCCTGCCACCCTTGTAGGATGGAGACTTGAAATAGAATTCAAATTCCATTATAGAGAAAATAAATTTGCATTTTCTGTTCCCTAAGTTTATAGTCCAAAATTTATAGTCCATATTTGCTACATTTAATTGTTCTCTGGATATAAGAGGAGTAGTTACCATATATTTAACAAGTTATACCTTCCAGCCTTCATACTAAGCATTCTCAATGCACTATATTATTTAAACCTCAAGCCAGCAATAAATAGCTGCTTCATAACCACTTATGATTATTCTATTTTACTAACAAGTATATTGAAGCTCTGTAACATTATGCACTACTATGTCAAAGTTATACAGCTAGTAATTGGTGGAGTCAGGATTTTAACACAGGTAAATTGACATTGAAATTTATACTCTTACCTTCTATTTTAGATATAAGGAGTTTACAACATGGGGATGCATATACATGCAAATAGATCCTTTACTTTAGATTCCTATAACCTATCATATCACCAGAGGGTTCTAGGGATATAGTGTACAAAGAGAAATAATTCTGCTACAGTGAGTTATTGTTTGTTTTCTCATTTTATATTTACCAACTATAGTTTGAAATAATTGGAGTAGAAACTATTACATGAAAATAATTTGATTCAGTGGGTTTATAGTCAATGTGGTAGTTAGTCTACAATTCCCCCCAGTTAACCCCATCTCTAAGTATTCATGCCCTTATGTATTTCTCCTCCACACAATATCTGGGTTGGTCCTCTATAACCATAAAATATAGTGGAAGTGACACTGCTTAAATTCCAAGTCTGGATCACAAATGAACTTGTAGTGTCCTCCGTGGTCTTTTGGAACTCTTGCTTTTGGGAATCTTTCCCTTAGAAAACAATTATCATATTATGTGAAGCCCAAGCAACGTGGAGAAACAGTGTGTAGACATCCTATTTAACAGTCTAAGTTGAATGACCAGTCAATAGACAACATTAGCTCTGCTATGTAGGAGAGCCACCTTTGATATTCCAGCCCAAGCATCCACCAGATAATGGTAGCACTAGCTGATGTGAAGTGGAACAGCTGATGCCAGTCAATGTACCAACTCATGAAAAATAAAACAGTTGTTCTTTTAAGCCATGGAATTCTGGTTGTTTAAGTCAGGTTGTTAGGCAGAGCTAAATAACCAGAATTGACAATCTGATTCTGTCTCTAACTCTCTATGTGTCCTTAAAAAATTCACTAAACCTATGTAAGCTTCTTTATTTTAAATCTTTAAAATAGAGAAAATAATAGTATTTGAACAAGAGTGGAATAAGATATCATGTGAGTGTATTTTTGAAAACTCTACAGCAAACTCTAAGTACATATTAACTACTTTTTGTTTTTTATGTGGTTTTTCTGATAAGGCGCCATATACAGAAAGATTAAATGACTTTTCCAAGACCACCAGCTAGTAAGTAAGCAAAATGGAACTTAAATCCAATGGCTTCTAGAGCAATACTCTTTCTATTTCTTTATGTGTCCAGTAATAACTTCTATTTGTAAATAGATGTTTTATAAATTTTATGATGCCCTTCACACACAGCGCATTTCCTCATAGATAATGGAAAGCCATTTTCTTTGTCAAGGAACAGATAAGTATTTCATTTTGAAATGCATGCCTTTTGGCACATTACACTGATGGTCTTTGAATATAATTTTGTCTAAAGCAAAAGCAAAATATCTCTTTGTCAGTGTACAAAAATAATATTGGTCACAATATTTTCAGTCAAAACTTCATACCATTACTGCATATTTATATTATGTTTTCACATATTAGTGTATAGATAAAGATTCATTTCTTGGCTTAGAATTACATGGCCAAGTTATCATAGATAGTCTTTAGGAAAAAAAATAATAAATTTAAAAGGGTTTTGAAGAATATGTTTATCTTGCATATTTAAAAACATAAAATGAAGCAATTATGTTAAAGTATGATTTTTCATATAACACATGGAACTCTGCTTTTTGTTTTTCCTTTTAGTGAATTTTACCCTTTTGTAATAGTTTAAGGAGCATTATGAACTTTTTGTATATGCAGAGCTGATCGTCAGGCTTGGTGCTTTTGTGGTTTTTATAGCTAAAATCAAGTATAACCATTATGTTGAAAGTATAGGCTTCTATGGTGCTCAAATAGAGAGCATTTTTTCATTTAAAATCTAAATCTGTAGACTCTTTCTTTGCATCTTGGGTGAAATATCAGTCTGCTATAAATTTTTAGTCATTCTTATATATCAAAACTTATTCTGATCACTTTAGCCAAATGAACAGCCACAGTTTAGCTATTACAATACCCACCAGCAAGGAAACTCTGAACATCAGGTGAAGTTGTATCTTCTCATTCTCCCGAACTTGGAAGAGCTTGGGTCTGGGGAGCCTGCAGTGGAGAGCAAGCTGATTCCTGCTGGCTCCCTACAAAGTGGCCCACATCTGGTTCATGTGTCTTGCTTATGTTTGCCATGAACTGCTTCTGCCCAGTGTAGCCACCTCTCCTCCCTCTGCCACTACACTGGCCTTTCCAGTCCCAGGTTGTTACCTTAGTCTTTTGGATGTGGGCCAATCACCATTCTTTTCAGCTCTTTCATCCCATCACCTCTCCCCAAAAAAGACTCCAGGTGATAAATATAAAATTTTTATGTGGCCCTCTGAAAGTTTCTTTCACTAGACTTGAGATGAATTGAAAAACTCCCTTCATACAACCCTGAGACCCTCACATTCTTCATGGCAGCAGGGAAGGTCAAAGGGAAAATTCATCTAGAAAATTATTTTAGCCAGGTCTCAACTTTTTTAGATATTCAAGTTCAGAGTTGTGTTAAGTGTCACAAATTTTTCTTACATTCTCAGTAGATCCAGCAGCAGTGGTCTGGCACCTCCCTTTGGATTGAGAGAATACTTGCCACTTGGTATTTAGTTCTCTAGCTACTGTGCTTTGGTCAAAACTGACAGATAATGTTCACAAAAACATCCTGTGACACAAACATTTGTAAAAACAAAATGTAAACAATTCTTCCAATCCCTTTTCAAGAATGGTCACCAAAAAGAGTAAGAAACATGACAGGTAAGGATCCTACAGCCTGAAAAATTTATCAAAATCAACATTGCAAAGTATTCATGATGGTAATAAATATTGATAAGTAAGATTGTTCATCACAATGTTAAAATTGAAAAGGTAAGAATCAACTAAATATATGTCATGTATGACATAGTTTAACATATTGTGGTACATCTGTATAATTAAATACTGTACTGACACTATCAGAATTCAGGGGATAAAAACAGGTCTTATATTCATATTATAGGAATAATGAATTTATTACAAGCATTTGACACAACAAATATGGAAACACTGAGGCAGTGAAGATCTGGAAGTTGGGAGTGGGAGATCAGAGAAACAGTCAATAACCAGCGTGTCTAAAGCAAGAAGCCAAGTACATTTGGACACCAGAGAAGGACTATGAAGAGGGACCTTCCACAAAGCTCTGTTGAAACTGTCACGTCTGAGGAATTGATCCCTGTGTTTAGCTATCATTTCTGCAGATTCTCAGCCAAGCCTTTAATGGTGGGTCTGAGTCACTCTTGGTTAGCATGGCCAGCAGTCAGGAATATAAGCTGAAGGTGAAACAGAGAAGAGTGAGAAATAGCCAGATGACTCTGTCTGTCACTTTGGCTGATTGTGACAATTTTTTGAGAATAATGATTTCTGATTTCCTTCTGCCAAATCTCATGCACTGTCCTTGTTTGGCCAACTCTTACCCATTAGTGTACAGGGAAAATGACTGGAAAACAGTGTTCAGCCTTATCCAGTTTGACATAACATGATCCAGTACCCTCTAATTTTTTTTTTTTTAATTTATTTATTTTTTATTCTTTGGGCCAAGCCACACCACATGTGGGATCTTAGTTCCCTAGCCAGGGATCAAACCCATGCCCCCTGCAGTGAAAGCTCAGAGTCTTAACCACTGGACCACCATGGAAATCCCCAGTACACTCTCGTTAAACAAGCTGACTTCAAATACAACTCAACAATTTAAGAATAAGTTTATAACTAAGCAGCTTAACTTTTCAAAAGTTAATTGATTACCTACTATGTGCTAATCACTGTGTTTACGTGGTTCAAATATGTGTAAGAAATGGATCTTATCCTCACAGGATCTATAATCTAGTAGAGGGGAGGAACACAAATAAAGATGAAATCCCATTGTAAAAAGCACAGTGATAGGAGAAATATGAGGAGATCTCAAAGTACATAAAAACTGC
Source organism: Balaenoptera borealis (assembly GCF_965194805.1). Taxonomy (NCBI): domain Eukaryota; kingdom Metazoa; phylum Chordata; class Mammalia; order Artiodactyla; family Balaenopteridae; genus Balaenoptera; species Balaenoptera borealis. The sequence continues at coordinate 130,737,864 of NC_138860.1, forward strand.
ATCTAATCCAGACATAGAGATCAGAGAATGCTTTCCAGATGCAGTGACTTCTAAACTTGGAATTGAGTAATAAGTAGAATGTATCAAAAGCATTTGTGAGAGTCTATGTGTGTATATCAGGGGACTATTTCAGGGATAGTATATGGAGCAAATGACACAGAGTGTTTCATAAAGAACAAATATTGTAACAGTTGCAAATACCTGTAGCAGGTGCTATAATGTCTTATTTTATGCACCCATGAGTGTCTGCCTGAAGGCTTTCTTCCTGTAAGAGCATGTTTATCCTAGGGCCGTATTATGACTTCTGTGGGCCCTAGGCTAATTGGTTCTCATAGTCTCCCAGAAAATGTATTAAACATTATAGCTAATGACTGTGTTGACATAAAGGTAAGTATAATTTGTACTGTATTATATTTATTTTTTCTTAGAAGTTTAAAAGAAATTAAAACTTCTTTGAAGGCCTCTAAAATAATCATTGGTTATAGGTATTACTTAATGTATAAGTCGGCCTGGTTTGGCCCACACTCAGACCAGGCCAGAGTTAGTTGTCAGGGAGCCTGTTGCTTCTAAAGCCCAGAAGCTTCCCTGGTGTAATCTGACACCTGCCTCTATATGCAAAGGGCAAGGAGAGACCAGAGAAAGAGTCAGACCACTCCAGATGTAGGTAGGAGGTTTAACAAGCAAGGGAACTTACTAGACTTGTCTTAGGAGGCTGAAAGCCAAATAGATCTCTGCATCTGCCTGCCAAACCTAAAAGTTTATATAGAAGCCTTAACTGGGTTCAGTCACATATACCATACAGATAGTCTCAACACCACATTGCTATCTCAAGGCAGTATCCTTGGGGCAGTTTCTGGGAACAAGGAAGGCAAGTGAAATACACATTCCAAGGATGGGGAGTGGGTGGGGAGCCCAAGTCCAGATCATGGATCAACCAGTGCTCACATCTTCTCAGTGACCTCCCTCAATACCCTACCCCTCTTGACTGACTCTTACAATATCACACATGCCCCTCTTCTGCAATGTTCCCTGAGCGGTCTGCAAGAGGTTTCACTAGCATGAGGTGGCTCATTTAGCAGATATCTGGTCATATCTGAGGCAGATGTCACAGCAAAAATACAGGAACATGCAAGAGAAAACATAGGTTAAGATAATAATTTCCAAAATCAGTGACAACTTTTTCCACCAAAGCCCCATAGTCCAAGCCATTGATTTACTAAGTCCCCTAGGCTAGGGTATTCACTCAGGCTATTCACGTGTATCTTCATGTTATTTAAGGAAGACGACACATTTACAGACTCATCAGGTATAAGCACACAACATTCTGTTTGGATAGTGGCACAGATGCTTTCTTGTGGGGCAATAATTATGTCTAAGGCTATATTATTTTGGAGGACAGCTTTTCTTATTAGGGACATTCCTGTGTTCAGTAAGGGCAAAGTTTGTTGGTTCTCATTTGGGGTTTGCTGGGTGAATTTAGTACGGGCTATAATGTCTTCTAAGCCAATGGAGGAAACACAGATGGCAGCCAAATGATTGTATCAGCAGGAGACAGAATGTGCCCACTTGGCCTTGAGAAGAGGGAGATTGACAGCTTTAGGAAATTGACCTGGTTGTACATACAATACATGTTGTCCAGGGGAGGCAGCCCTGTCAGGTGTGAGGAGATGGACTGGGGGCAGGATGTGCCAGACCAGAACCCCCGCTTCCTCCTCTCTTTTGATTCTGTGTTCCATTCCAGGTGTGATGCATTTCAACAGGTCTAGCTCACAGCAGGATAATGGGATCCCAGTGGCTATTGAGTAGTTCCTCCTTAACCAGGAATGTGAAGTAACTCACCCATCCAGGGGCAACATCCCATTGCAAATTCCAGTAGATAACTCCTTTCCTATTGTGATGGGGTTTGGTGTTCTCAGCAGCATAGCACGTTGATACATGGTGACGGTCATAACAATGGCCATTTCCTGCGACTTCCATAACTGTGTCTCAGCAGAGATCCCCAGTCTGCCTTGTGAGGTGATAGACCCTACTGGTTGATTATTCAAATGTATTAAAGCCTGAGTCAATACTTTACTCCCCCTGGCCAACCTGGATTTACCTTTAATAACTTAATCTGCTGCTTTCATATTTCATTTTTTTTTTCTGTCTACCAACACTGCAGCCTGCAGGTTATGGGGGAGATGGAACTTCCATTCAATGCCATGGTCTTTGGCCCAGTCTTGCACATCATGACCTTAGAAATGTGACCTCAAATTGCTGTCTATTCACTGAGGGTATCCGTACATGATACTCAGTTTCTCTAGTCCCTTAATAATGACAGACTGTTTTGCACGGTGACAGGAGAGAAAACTTGGATGAAACCAGACTCAGTGTCTACACAAACCAGGAAAAATTTAGAACCCTCACTCGCAGGGAGGAGGCCAATATAGTCAATTTGTCAATCTTTCACCAGTTGGGAACTCCAGTTAGTGGGCCTGGACTCCTTTGGCAGTTGCCTTAGACATTGCTTAGAACACACAGGACATACTCTTAGTGCATTAACCAAGTCAATATATTTCAAGGGCAATCTGACATTCTTGGCAATATGCCATCTCACCTGGATACTTCAGCGTCCACTCTTTCTATACACTCAATATGCTATACCTACTGAATCATCGGTTGCTAGGGCTCATATCTGAGCTAGGCCATCAGCTTCCTGGTCGTCCGGGGCTATCAGTGCCTTATGAACCAGAACATGGAAAACAGTGAGGACTGGCCCAGGATCTTGCAGCTGAACCCAAATATCTTCACATACCCTGACCCCACAGGGCTCATTCATGGTCATCCACCTCTCAGCTTTCCATTGTCCAAGTCATAGGGTTAATCTCTTTAGAACAGCCCAACTGTCAGTGCAAAGGTTTAAAGACCAGGGTTCATGAGTGGTCATCTGCCAAAGTGCTCTGAGTTCAGCCCATTGGCTGCTGCTCTTTTTTACTTTCTGAGAAGCTCCACTGGGACGATTGCTGTGCACTGCTAGAAACTGTTGCTCTATGGGGGTATATTTGGATTCTGTCCCCTTCCAGGACTGGAAGTGACATCCTAGGGTCACTCCCCATTTCTGTTGTCTCTGCCATAGGCCCTGACCCATACCTTTTGGAGTCACAGACACATCTAACTCAAATGGTAGCTGTGCTTGGGAGATGTCCAGAGCTTTATTCTGCTTCACTAGTATTTTTTTCCTTTTCAAAGGTGGCTTGTTGCTCTGACGCCCAGTCTCACACCTGCCCTTTCTTTACCAGGGGACATAAGGAGTTGAAAGCACGGTGCCAAACGGGGAATAAAAATCCTCTAAAATCCCCAAATCCCTACGAAGGCTTGTAACTCCTTTACATTCTTAGGGGTTAGATAGGTTTGCATCTTATGAAACACAAATTCTGGGACAACACACATCTTACCTGACCAAATGACTCCCCAAAACTTACAGCAGTACCTGGGCCTTGAATTTACTCTTATTTCACACCCAGTCTTCTTCCTCGAAGATGTTCCAGCAAAGCCTTGTACAGCATCCTGAAATAGAGGCAAATCATCACATGTTAACATATCATCCATGTAATGGGCCCATTCTACTGATGTGGGGAAGGAGAACAGGGACAAGTCTCAGGCTACCATCTTTACTGTGGGGCTATGCAGGTAGTCTTGGGGAAGCACTTGAAAGATTCATTATTGTCCCTCCCACACAAAGGCAAATTGATCTTATCAGAAACCTCTACTTGTCAAAGTACAGTAAGTCCCCTACATATGAACTTTCAAGTTGCGAACTTTCAAAGATGTGAATGTGCGTTCACCTGTCCAATCACGTAAATTAGTTCACTCATCTGGCATACATTGTCATGTTTGTGCATCCTCTACAAGTGGTTGTGCTTTTGTGTAATTTACTGTACAGCACTGTATAGAGTACAGTAGTACAGTATCTATTTGAAGCCCAGGATGTCCAGAAGCTAGAGTAAAAGCAGTGGTGATGTAGGTGGTACTGCTAAGAAGCTCCAGGAATTGGAGGCCCAGAGAAAGGATGAAGAGAGACAAGAGGAAGAAGAAGTAACTGAAGAATCGAAGATTCACGATGCAGGAAATGGCAGGGGATTTTCTTTATTTGAGGAGTCACTGTTAGATTTTGAGGCACAGGTTCCGAACATAAAACGGTACACGAAGGATGCAGCAGCTTTTCAGAATGCAATCCAGTGCTACCGTGTCATCTATGAAAAGAAAAAAAGAGCTACTACCCACATGTCACTGGATTGTATTTTTCAAGAGGATAAATAGAATTGAATCCAGTGAGGAACCAGAACCTGTGCGGTCAACGTCAGGTGTGAGTGAAATTGCAGCTTGCACTCCGTCTCCTATACCATCTCCCACCTCCTCTCCCTCCTCTGGTCAGTAACTCTTCTTGCCTGTTCACTCGATGCCAACCCCTGTATGTCAGCTCTTGTACAGTACTACTGTACTTTTCAAGGTACTGTACTGTAAGATTAAAAATGTTTTACTTTTTGTGTTTGTTTTTTATGCATTATTTGTGCAAAAAGTATTATAAACCTATTACAGTACAGTACTGTATAGTCAGTTGTGTTAGTTGGGTCCAACTTTGTTGGACCCTACAAACAAACTGGACTTATGAACACACTCTCAAAACGGAACTCATTTGTATGTAGGGGACTTACTGTATTCTCCATGCATCTCCTTGAAGATGAAGCACTTTTGCAAGAACACATTTTGCCAAAGCACAAGAGTAAAACAATAATTATCTGAAAATGACAAAAGACTTAAAAAGGCCATTGTTAAAGATTTGATAAGAGTTTGTTATAATGCAATTGAAAGGGAATTTGATTATTTCTGTGACATATATTTTAAAATTATGACTGATAACATATACCAGGACATATCAAATTTCTAGGAATTTCATACAAATATACCCTAAAGAAAGTTTAGTATCATTTCTTAGACAATGAAATTTAACAAATAGAAAAAGTTACATAGTTGTAAAAAACTTAGCTCTTTTATTGGAGAAGACTCAGTTTTATTAAATAACTGCTAGCAACAAAAAACAACCTGATAAAGGCAAAACATGGAACCTTTGTTCTTAGCAGATTACATTAAAAGTAAAGAAAAAACTTTGTTTAAAATTTCCTTTTAAGAGCACACCAATAATCTAAGAAAACTAAAAGAGAAAACCAAATTCTAATATTGCACCAGAGTACTTTTTGATATTAAGATTCTCCTTTTTTCTTTTTAATTTCAATAAACCCATTCCAATTTTAGTTTGACTACAAATAAAATTCCTTTCTCAATACTCTTTATTCACAAACCTTGTCTTTTTTAAATCAACTTTACATATATAGTCATTTTCTTTAAGCTTTAGTATTTCTAGTAGTTTTGTAAAATGCTTATCTTTTTTACAAATCAATTTTGGTAATACACGCTGAATGTAGAGAAACATCACATATATACTCCATACATCTGCATACATACGTAAACAGGTATAGACAGACACAAACAGAAGCCCCATAGCTTTTACTCCAAAACTTTAGCCATGAATCAGCCACTCACCCGGCTAAAGCTTTTTACTGATATTTGTGATTTCATGGAGGCTATGGACTAGATTTCTGGGCAAGGGAACTTCTATAGCAATCTGTATTTTAAAAAGCCTCTCCCTCCCGCCTGTTTTTTCTTTAATCTCTTTGGGCAATGTTTTGGTTATCTCCTGGGGTGTGTACATTTCAATGACATGGTAAGATTTACAACTTCAAGAGACAGAGAAAGAATACAAATTTTCTTGTAGGCATTTTGAAGTAATCACTATTTAAAATTTTCCCTTGTATTAGGGGTGGGACTGCAAGGGGCGTGTCCTCTGTTTTCTCAACAATCATCACAACATCCTCCTCTGCTTTCTCATCACTTTCCCAGAGATCTCACCTCTTAGTATACTAATCAGGTTTTGTCACAAGTGCCTGGATCTTAATCCACAGCATTTTGTGACCCCCAGCTTTGCAAAAGATCCCGCTAAAGTCTCAAGTTTATAATCCTGCTCTTCCACCTTGTCTGCTAGCTCAGAAGTTTGCAGAGTAGTGGACAATTGCATGTCCTTCTCTAATCTCAGGTCTCTTAACTTTCTAACTTGAGTTTCAACCTCTAGTTGGGTGTGTGTCCAGTCGAACTGCCTGTAGTAGAGGCCAGGTCACTGCAGCAATCACTTGTTTCACTTCTTTGTCACAGGGTGCTATGCACAATTCCTCAAACAGATGCATTATAGCAGTTGGCATCTTCAAGACATTCCTATACTCACACAGCAGTTCACAAGCACTAACATAAGATCCACCCCTCTCCATACAGAAGTCAATGGCCAACTCAGGATTTCCCCCAAGGATGCCTCTATCCCATAGCTCAATTTTTTGGTCTCTTGGTTGGCTCACCAATTGTTGCTTTGCTATCCCGGGAGCTTCCCAGGTGTAATTTGAAACCAGCCCCCATACTCAGAAGGCAAAGAAAGGCCAAAAAAAAGAGGAAGATCACTCCAAACGGTAAGTGGCAGATTTAATTAGCAAGGGAACTTACTTATGAGACTTGTCTTGGGTGGCCACAAGATGAGTAGATCTCTGCACCCACCTGCCAAATCATAAAAATGTATATACAGGACTTAACTGGGTTCTGCCATATATACCATCCAGATAGTATCAACATCATATTTCTATCTTAAGGCTGTATCCTTGGGGAAACTTCTGGAAGTGGGTGGGAAAATTGCAATGCACATTCCAAGGAGAGGGAAAGGGGTAGGAAGCTTCCAATTGTCCAGGACCGGCCCCTGGGTCACTGGTGGTCATGTCTTCTTGATGACCTCCCCCAACAGATCCCTATAAGCAGTTCACAAAAATAAGGATGGGAAATGGCAGATAAATACCCCAGCTCCTCCCCACTCAGGTGAGAATACTTAGAGCATATATTACACAGTCATCCGGAAGCCCTGGTCTGTTGCTCATCATAGTAACCTACTCATTAACTCAACTGAGTTGGCTGCCTGGGATCACCTCAAAAATAAACCATTCATATTCAAATTATTTTCTCAAGATCCTTAATTTTTTTCTGGAAGAATACAGATAAGAAAAATAATGGCACATTTGAGGAAATGAAAGATACCCTGTGGGTTTGGGATGTAAAGCAGAAGGGAGACTATTGGGCAAAATTATCCTGGCGAAAGCAGGGCAAGATCTCAAAGGTCTTATAACCATTTTGAAATGTTTGGATTTTATTCTAAGGGCAAGAGAAAACCACATGAAGCTTTTATAAAAGAGATCAGCCTGATCCGAATTGTTTGAAGAAGCTAATACTTAATGTAAGGTGGTATAATTGAGAACACTCAAACCAGATGGAGGGAATCGTGTTTGGAAGTTGTTGAATTAATCCAGGCAGAAATGGGGACCTGGACTCAGTTCATGACAATGAGCTTGAGAGAAATTAAATAAAAATTGGAAAATGTTTTAGAAGATAGAGATGGCATGATTTGATAACAAGTAGGGAGAATAGAGTAAGGAGGACTTATAAGGGTGGCATTAAAGTTTCCAACCTATTAGTCAGAAAGTAGGGATGGGGGCAAATAATAAAATATTGCAATATATATAAATCCAAGTTTATATATATTTGTTTGTTTACTTTCTTATTTTTTTTCGATTTTTATACACGTTCATACCTATAAAATTTTTAATTAGAGTTTTGTTTTTTGATAAATGTGCGTGGAATAGTAAAGAAAGTCTAATGTTTATTGAAATGAGGTCATTTAAGGTGGAGAGTTTTGTTTGAGGAAAATTAACAATCCAAACCCACAAGTGACTCATTTATTTTGGACTCATATATCAAATGTAATATGTAATTTGTAATATCTACTTCACATTTTTACTGTTTATCCATATTTGAAAATCTGGTTCCAAATTAGTGATTGAGACCTAAATATTTTCTTTGAGTATTCTTCTTTATTTATATTGCCACTCTTCAGATAGGACTATGGAAGCTTGTGTAATGGAGACTAGTAATCATTTAGCTAATTTGATCACCGATAATGACTAATTTGATTCCTTTGCCCAAAACAGAGAAATCTATGGTATTTTAACCTTATGGATAAGCTATCCACAATGGACTAGTTACCCAAATAATGATAAACAGTCACTGTTTGAATCATACCTTAGGAATCTGCAATTTCATTTATCTAGCTGAAATTCAATATTTTAAAATATATTTTAAGAAAATGATAAACGAAGATTGTGTTTGTAACAAATTAATCAAATAGTTAATTTTCTTAATCAATAATACCTTATAAATCAATAACATATATACATACACACACAATGACAACAGCAATAACAACTAACCACACAATGACAACAGCAATAACAACTAACTTGATATAAAAATGTGCATGGGTAAGTCATTTGTGAAATATTAGATATAAATTGCCAATAAACATGGCACAATATAAATCTCAGCAGTGAAAATATACTGCACATTAAAATAAAAATCTATTTTTCTTCAATCAGCCAAAACCTATTTTTTAGAAAGGTAGTGGCTAATGAAGTTATTCATGTATAATAGTTTAAACAATGTTCTTCCACTTGACTCTTGCCTTTAGCCAGGAGCTCAGCTAATCAGGATTCTTTGCCCAGGAAGTTGTTCAGTGTTTCATTCTTAAATGGTCCAGGATGCCAGTGTTTCAGCTTTCATGGTGTTCTTTAATATATAATAATCTTGAGCTTTAAAAAAAAGAACATTCTTCCATTCCACTGTTTTTAGTATATCCTCTCTGAAAGCAATTTGGCAAAGTATATCAATAAACTTACCATACGTATCCTTTGAGACTCTAGGATTTCTAAGAAAATAATCATAAATTTGTTAACTTTTTATATAAAGGATACTCAGAATTATTTTTACAGTAAAGAATAAAAAAAACAAAAACAAAAAAGAACCTAATATTCAACAATATTTTTTTGGTTAAAACTTATTGGTATATGCATATGATATAATATTAGGTGGCCATGAATATTTTCAAAGAATATTTGACAATATAAAAGATTCTGTAAAACAATTGTATGTTTCAGTCACATTACTTGGATTTGTATAATATTAAAGTAAATATGATCTTCTAAATTATGGGAGTGGAGAGGTACCAGGATTCCTGTAGCATATATTGTAGATGAATTCGGCTTAGAACGACCTTCTATAAATGATTAACTACTCAGATGCCCATATCTGGTTACCAGTTTTAGTGTGCCCCTGTGCTTTCCTTTACAAGGTATAAGCTGACTAACTTATGGGAAGGGCCAGTTCATAGGGTGCTTTTTGATCTTTATTCACAGAACTTATCCACAATAAAGGTTCCAAGAAAGTCTGAGGTATTTAATATTGTTGAAGATTTTCCAAGAGAATCAGCCAAATGTATTGCAAATTGGTCATTCCACCACCCAAAGCAACTAGATTATTTATTTCTACTCATAAATTCTGAAGTTAGTTAATAGAAATGATCAGTGAGTAATTTACAGCTCCTGATCTTTTAGTGTCACTTGATACTCCAGACAATTTATCTGACATTGCTTGAAAGGGGTAGTTCATTTAGAAGGACATATATACAAATAATTTTTGCCATCTATTTTATGTAACTATAATTCTCCGGCATTCTTTTTCTTTCTTTTATATTTATATTTTTATTTATTTATTATTTTTGGCTTGTTTTATTGATTTATTTTATTGAGGTATAGTTGATTTATAATATTATATTAGTTTCAGGTGTCCAACATAGTGATTTAGTAACTTTATAGGTTTTACTCCATTAAAAGTTATTACAAAATAATGGCTATAATTCCCTCTGCTGTACAATATATCCTTGTTGCTTACATTTTATACAAGGTTGTTTGTGTCTCTTTTTTTTTTTTTTAATTGGAGTATAGTTGCTTTACACTGCTGGGTCAATTTCTGCTGTACAGCAAAGTGAATAAGTTATATGTATACATATATCCACTCATTTTTGGATTTCCTTCATATTTATGTGACCACAGAGCACCAAGTATAGTTCCCTGTGCTACACAGTAGGTTCTCATTAGTTATCTATTTTATACATAGTAGTGTATATATGTCAATCCCAATCTCCCAGTTCATCCCAATCCCCCCTCCCTTTGGTATCCATATGTTTGTTCTCTATGTCTGTGTCTCTATTACTGCTTTGCAAATAAGTTCATCTATACCATTTTCCCAGATTACACATATATGCGTTAATACATGAAATTTGTTTTTCTCTTTCTGACTTACTTCATTCTGTATGACAATCTTTAGGTCAATCCATGTCTCTGCAAATGATGCAATTTCGTTCTTTTTTATGGCTGAGTAATATTCCATTGTATATATGTACCACTTCTTTTTTATCCATTCCTCTGTTGATGGACGTTTAGGTTGCTTCCATGTCTTGGCTATTGTAAATAGTGCTGTAATGAACATTGGGGTGCATGTGTCTTTTTGAATTATGGTTTTCTCAGGGTATATGCCTAGGAGTGGGATTGCTGGGTCATATGGTAGTTCTATTTTTAGTTTTTTAAGGACCTGCCATACTGTTCTCCAAAGTGGCATTATCAATTTACATTCCCACCAACAGTGCAAGAGGGTTCCCTTTTCTCCACACCCTCTACAGCATTTATTGTTTGCAGATTTTTAATGATGGCCATTCCGACTGGTGTGAGGTGATACCTCATTGTAGTTTTGATTTTCATTTCTCTAATAATTGGTGATGTTGAACAACTTTTCATGTGCCTCTTGGCCATCTGTACATCTTCACTGGTGAAATGTCTATTTAGGTCTTCCCCCCATTTTTTGATGGGGTTGTTTGTTTTTTTGATATTGAGCTGCATGAGCTGTTTGTATATTTTGGAGATTAATGTTTTGTCCGATGTTTCATTTGCAAATATCTTCTCCCATCTGTGGGTTGTCTTTTCGCCTTGTTTATGGTTTCATTTGCTGTGCAAAAGCTTTGAAATTTAATTAGGTCCCATAAGCAAATGGGACCTAATTAAACTTAATTGCTTATGACCCACCATGAGGTGGGTCATAAAAGATCTTGCTGTGATTTATGTAAAAAGAGTGTTTTTCCTATGTTTTCCTCTAAGAGTTTTATAATGTCTGGTCTTACATTTAGGTCTTTAATCCATTTGGAGTTTATTTTTGTGTATGGTGTTAAGTAGTGTCCTAATTTCATTCTTCTACATGTAGTTGTCCAGTTTTCCCAGCACCACTTATTGAAGAGGCTGTCTTTTCTCCATTGTATAATCTTGAATCCTTTGTCATAGATTAGGTGACCATAGGTTCATGGATTTATCTCTGGGCTTTCTATCCTGATGTGTTGATCTATATTTCTGTTTTTGTGCCAGTACCATGCTGTCTTGATTACTGTAGCTTTGTAGTATAGTCTGAAGTCTGGGAGCCTTACTCCTCCAGCTCCGTTTTTCTTTCTCAAGATTGCTTTGGCTATTCGGGGTTTTTTATGTTTCCTTACAAATTGTAAAATTTTTTGTTCTAATTCTGTGAAAAATGCCATTGGTAATTTGATAAGGATTGCACTGAAATTGTAGATTGCTTTGTGTAGTATGTTCATTTTCACAATATTGATTCTTTCAATCCAGGAGCATGGCATATCTCTCTATCAGTTTGTGTCATCTTTAAATTCTTTCATCAGTGTTTTATAGCTTTCCAAGTACAGGTCTTTTGCCTCCTTAGGTAGGTTTATTCCTAGGGATTTTATTCTTTTTGTTGCAATGGTAAATGGGATTGTTTCCTTAACTTATCTTTCTGATCTTTCTTTGTTAGTGCATAGGAATGCAAGAAATTTCTGTGCATTAATTTTGTATCCTGCAACCTTACCAAATTCATTGATTAGTTCTAGTAGATTTCTGGTGGCATTTTTAGAATTTTCTATGTATAGAATCATATCATCTGCAAACTGAGACAGTTTTACCTCTTCTTTTCCAATTTGGCTTCCCTTTATTTCTTTTTCTTCTCTGATTGCCATGGCTACAACTTCCAATACTATGTTGAATAATAGTGGCGAGAGTGGGCATCCTTGCCTTGTTCCTGATCTTAGAGGAAATGCTTTCAGTTTTTCATCATTGAGAATGATGTTTGCTGTGGGTTTGTCATATATGGCCTTTATTATCTTATGGTAGGTTCCCTCTATGCCCACTTCCTGGAGAGTTTTTATCATAAATGGGTGTTTTTTGTCAAAAGCTTTTTCTGCATCTATTGAGATGATCATATGATTTTTATTCTTCAGTTTGTTAGTATGGTGTATCACGTTGATTGATTTGCATATATTGAAGAATCCTTGCATTCCTGGGATAAACCCCAATTGATCATAGTGTATGATCCTTTTAATGTGTTGTTGGATTCTTTTTGCTCATATTTTGTTGAGGATTTTTGCGTCTGTGTTCATCAGTGATATTGGTCTGTAATTTTCTTTGTTTATGATATATTTGTCTGATTTTGGCATGATGTTGATGGTGGCCTCATAGAACAAGTTTGGGAGTGTTCTTCCCTCTGCAATTTTTGGAAGAGTTAGAGAAGGATAGGTGTTAACTTCTCTGAATGTTTGATAGAATTCACCTGTGAGGTAATCTGGTCCTGCACTTCTGTTTGTTGGAAGACTTTTAATTACAGTTTCAATTACATTACTTTTGATTGGAAAGTTGTACCTTTCCAAGAATTTGTCCATTTCTTCCAGGTTGTCCATTTTATTGGTGTATAGTTGCTTGTAGTAGTCTCTTATGATCCTTTGTATTTCTGTGGTGTCAGTCGTAACTTCTCCTTTTTCATTTCTAATTTTATTGATTTGAGCCCTCTCCCTTTTTTTCTTGATGAGTCTAGATACAGGTTCATCAATTTTGTTTACTTTCTCAAAGAACCAGCTTTTACTTTCATTGATCTTTGCTATAGTTTTCTTCATTTCTATTTCATCTATTTCTGCTTTGATCATTATGATTTCTTTCCTTCTACTAACTTTGGGTTTTCCTTGTTCTTCTTTCTCTAGTTGCTTTAGGTGTAATGTTATGTTGTTTATTTGAGATTTTTCTTATTTCTTGAGGTACAATTGTATTGCTATAAACTTCCCTCTTATAACTACTTTTGCTGCATCACATAGGTTTTGGGTCATCGTGTTTTCGTTGTCATTTGTTTCCAGGTATTTTTTGATGTCCTCTTTGATTTCTTCAGTGATCTCTTGGTTATTTAGTAGCATATTGTTTAGTCTGCATGTGTTTGTGTTTTTTACATTTTTTTCTTGTAATTGATTTCTAATCTCATAGTGTTGTGGTCAGAAAAGATGCTTGATATGATTTCAATTTTCTTAAATTTACCAAGGCTTGATTTGTGACACAAGATGTGATTTATCCTCGAGAATGTTCCATGTGCACTTGAGAAGAAAGTGTATTCATCTGCTTTCAGAAGGAATGTCCTGTAAATATCAGGTCTATCTCGTCTAATGCATCATTAAAGGCTTGTGTTTCCTTACTAATTTTCTGTCTGGATAATCTATCCATTGGTGTAAGTAGAGTGTTAAAGCCCCCCACTGTTATTATGTTACTGTTGATTTCCCCTTTGATGGCTGTTAGCATTTGCCTTATTTATTGAAGTGCTCCTATGTTGGGTGCATAAATATTTACAATTGTTATATCTTCTTCTTGGATTGATCCCTTGATCATTATATAGTGTCGTTCTTTGTCTCTTACAATAGTCTTTATTTTAAAGTGTATTTTGTCTGGTATGAGAATTGCTACTCCAGCTTTCTTTTGATTTCCATTTGCATGGAATATCTTTTTCCATCCCCTCACTTTCAGTCTGTATGTGTCCCTAGGTCTGAAGTGTGTCTCTTGTAAACAGTATATATACGGGTCTTGTTTTTGTATCCATTCAGCTGGTCTGTGACTTTTGGTTGGAACATTTAATCCATTTACATTCAAGATTATTATCAACATGTATGTTCCCATTACCATTTTCTTATATGTTTTGTGTTTGTTTTTGTAGGTCTTTTCCTTCTGTTGTGTTTCCTGCCTAGAGAAGTTCCTTTAGCATTTGTTGTAAAGCTGGTTTGGTGGTGCTGAATTCTCTTAGCTTTTGCTTGTCTCTAAAGCTTTTGATTTCTCCATTGATTCTGAATAAGATACTTGCTGAGTAGAATAATCTTGGTTATAGGTTTTCCCTTTCATCACTTTAAATATATCCTGCACTCCCTTCTGGCCTGCAGATTTTCTGCTGAAGAATCAGATGATAACCTTATGTGGAGTCCCTTGTATGTTATTTGTTGCTTTTCCCTTGCTGCTTTTAAAATTTTTTCTTTAAATTTAATTTTTGTTGGTTTGATTAATATGTGTCTTGGCGTGTTTCTCCTTGGGCTTATCCTGTATGGGACTCTGCACTTCCTGAACTTGATTGACTATTTCCTTTCCCATGTTAAGGAAGTTTTTGACTATAATCTCTTCTAATATTTTCTCAGACATTTTTCTCTTTCTCTTCTTCTTTTGGGACCCCTATAATTTGAATGTTCGTGTGTTTAATGTTGTCCCAGAGGTCTCTGTTCTCATTTCTTTTCATTCTTTTCATTCTTTTTTCTTTATTGTGCTCTGTGACAGTTATTTCCACCACTCTATCTTCCAGCTCACTTATCTGCTGTTCTGCCTCTGTTATTCTGCTACTGATTCATTCTACTGTATTCTTCATTTCAGTTATTGTGTTGTTCATCACAGATTGTTTGTTCTTTAGTTCTTCTAAGTCCTTGTTAAACATTTTTTGTATCTTCTTGATTTATGCCATCATTCTATTTCCAAAATCTTGGATAATCTTTGCTATCATTTCTCTGAATTGCTTTTCAGGTAGATTGCCCATTTCCTCTTCATTTATTTGGTCTTGTGGGTTTTTACCTTGCTCCTTCGTCTGCACCATAGTTCTCTGTCATCTCATTTTGTCTAACTTACTGTGTTTAATGTTCTCCTTTCTACAGACTGCAGGGTTGTAGTTCCTCTTGTCTGCCCCCTAGTGGGTGAGCTTGGTGCAGGAGTTTGTAGAGGCTTCCTGGTGTGAGGGACTGGTGCCTGTGCTCTGGTGGGTGGAGCTGAGTCTTTTCCCTCTGGTGGGCAGGGCTGCATCAGGTGGTGTGTTTTGGTGTGTCTGTGAGCTTAGTGTGACATTAGGCAGCTTGTTTGCTGATAGGTGGAACTGTGTTCCTGTTTTACTGGTTGTTTGGTGTGAGGTGTCCAGCACTGGATCCTGCAGGCAGTTGGCTGGAGCCGGGTCTTGGTGTCAAGATGGATACCTCCAAGAAAGCACACACTGATTAATATTCCCTGTGCCCAAGAATTCTCTGGAAGTCCAGTGCCCTGGACTCAGCACTCCCACCCTGGAGGCCCAGGCCCAACCCCTTGCTGGGGAACAAAGAGCCCACAAACTGCTCAGTGCAGCCAGAGGGAAGAAAAACCTCTGGCAGGCAGTTGCAGCAGACTAGGGTGCACTCGCTCTGGTGGGAGTCCCTCCCAGTGCCCTTGGAGGCAGGGCCTGGCATGTGGGGGTGGTGGTGGCCCCACCCCTTGTGTGCCACTCAACAATGGTGCCTCATTTCCTAGGCAGGTCCAAGGAAGAACCAAGGAGATTCCCAAGGAGGATTTGGGATGGGCTGTGTTCAGGACCCCAGGGCTTACATGGGCAGAGGAGACCTTAGCTTGAGGGGCAGGTGAGACTGCTCAGCTGGGTATCCCTTCCAGTGCCCATGAAGGCTGAAGTAGGCATGTGGGGAAGAGGTTGCAATGGTGGCCCTGCCTCTTGCACACCACTCAACAGTGACATCTTGCTTCCAGGTGTCCCAGCCTTTTTCCACAAACTTCCCCAGTTGTGGAGCTTCTTACTCCTGTCCCTTCAGGCTGTTTTTATCACAGCAAACAGCTGTCCCCTCCCTGGCACCAAACCAACTTTCCAGCACCCAGCCTCACTCCACAACAGGAGACACATGACTCAGGCTGGGGTATGCAAGCCTGTGGCACAGATGCAAGCAGTTCTGACTTTGTCCTGCCTTCCACAGACCATCAGCTGCATTCTTCTTCAATCCTCTGAAGTTCTTTTTCTGTCCCAGTTGATTTCCCCACCATGAAGTGTTTTTCTGAGTTCGGGAACCTCTCCTCACCTTCAGTTTCCCCCTAGGGTTGCTGTTCCCTTTTTTGATTCTCTTTTTTCTTCCTTTTGCCCTACCCAGTTGTGAGGGGATTTTTCATGTAATTTAGGTGCCCAAATTCTTCTGCTAATGTTCAGCAGGTGCTCTGTGAGAACTGTTCCATTTGTAAATGTGTACTTGTGAGGAGAGACGAATTCCATGTCTTCCTATTCCACCATTTTGACCCCTCTCTGGCATTCTTAATCTCTTTGTTATAAACTTTATTTTACCCTGGTTTTTGTTTTTTTTTGTTTGTTTTTGCTTATGTTCAAGGGATAGAATCAATTTCCATGAACATATAACATTGTTATGGAAAAAAATACACCCTCCTCATAAAGATACTCAAAGCTCTGAAATAGTTTTTATTAATTAGAATTATTGGGTTGACCAAAACTTTCCTTTGGGTTTTAAGTAGAAATAAAAGACACATTTTTCGTTTTCACCAAGAACTTTATTGAACAAAATATTCACCATTTTTTTTCACTACCTTCTGCCATTTTTCAGGCAACTTCATAATTCCATCTTCCCAAAACTTTTTATCTTTTTGAGCAAAGAACTGTTCCAGGTGTCTTTTACAGTCTTTCAGGGAATTGAAACTTTTTCCATTAAGAGAATTTTGTAAAGACCGAAAATAAATGGAAATCCAAAAGTGCAGTGTCTGGTGAATATGGCAGATGAATCATAACTTCCCAGATAAGCTGTCACAGTTTTTGCCCAGTCATCAAAGAAACATGCAGTCTTGCTTTATCCTGATGGAAAATTATACATTTTCTGTTGACTAATTCCAGATGTTTTTCACTGAGTGCTGCTTTCATTTGGTCTAACTGGGAGCAGTACTTGTTGGAATTAATCATTTGGTTTTCCAGAAGGAGCTCATAATAGAAGACTCCCTTCCAATCCCACTGTATACACAACATCACCTTCTTTGGATGAAGACTGCCCTTTGGTGTGGTTGGTGGTGGTTTATTTTGCTTGCCCAATGATCTCTTCCATTCCACATTATTGTACTGTATCCACTTTTCATTGCCTGTCACAATTTGTTTTAAAAATGGAATGCTTTCTTTACATTTAAGTAGAGAATCGCATGTGGAAATACAGTCAAGAAGGTTTTTTTCGCTTAACTTATGTGGAACCCAAACATCAAAGCGATTAACATAACCAAGCTGGTGCAAATGATTTTCAACACTCGATTTGGATATTTTGAGTATTGTCGGCTATCTCCTGCATGGTATAACATTGATTGTTCTCAATTAATGTCTCAATTTCATCGCTGTCAACTTCAACTGGTCTACCCGACAGTGGAGCCTCGTCCAGTGAGAAATCTCCAGCAAGAAATTTCTCAAACCACTTTTGACACGTTTGAGCAGTCATAGTACCTTCTCCATATACTGCACAAATCTTTTTTTGCGTTTCAGTTGCGTTTTTACCTTTCTTGAAATAATAAAGCATAATATGCCAAAAATGTTGCTTTTTTTTCTTCCATCTTCAGTATTAAAATGGCTATTCAAAAATTCACCAATTTTGATAAGTTTTTTTAATGCATTCTGATATGACAGCTGTCACAATACAATCCAGCAAAATTGTTTCGAATGAAGTTAAAGACAACTAAATGCTACTAGAGCCACCCTATGGAAAAACCGAACGAACTTTTTGGCCAGCCCAGTATCTCAGTCACTTTTAAATTGCAATGATCACCTTCCTTTTCAAGTTCTCCAAAGACTCTTATATGCAGAATCAACTTCCCAATCAATATTCAATGGAGGAAAACAATGGCTCATTCACTCATTCATTCATCCAACAAGTATTTATGGATTATTTTTCATAATCTATTCCAATGATAAAGACTATTTGTCTTCATGTAGTTGAATAACTAAAAGGAAAACTAAACATTTCAATAGTTTTTAAAGCATTCATTAATTACTATTAATACATAATCATAATTATATTGATATCAGTTATGTATCAATAACAATTAATTCAAAATTATCTGATGTATTAATTAACATAATCTCTGAACTTCTGTGACTGCACAGACAAAATCACTCTTCACTTATCTTTCTATTTAAGAAGGAAAGAAAATGAATTGTGTAAATACTTCTTAAAAGGGCTCTTAGTAAGACAAAGCCATTCCAACATTTCAGGTTCTATATAGTAAAATCTTGACTCCTTTTAAAGGAAGGCCCAGCACAAACATTATGTGTCTATGACTCCCTAATTGACTTTCCATCCAGAAGTGTTTCTGTTTTTCAAAATACCAATAGCACTTCATTTGGAACTTTCTTCCAAGGAGTATAAACTTTTTTTTTTTTTTTTAAGATACAGTTGTATGCATCTATTCCACTTACTAGAGGGTAATATTTTGAAATTTTAGACCATAATATTTAAATTTTAATGTTCAATATTTTGCTGTAACATGTACCCAGTAAATGTTGTTGAATTAACAGATGCATTAAAATGCATAATATTAAGATGAGTATTTGTATGTGTATGTGTATGTGTGACAGCAAGAGATAGGCAGAAATTTTATACTGACCCAGAAACATCTTGTTTCTATCAAGTCTCTAACTCAACATACCCCCTGATAGAGCAGAAATATTGAAATAAGACTCTTTTCTCTTACTCTCATATTTGTCACTCTTAATGTTAATTCTCTCTAGCCCTGTTTTCATGAGTCTTCAGGTTTTTTAATCTAGTAATCCAGTTTTCCACCCTGGAGACAAGGGACTTACTAGCAACCTGAACTCTGGAATATCTTATTCAGAGACCATAGTATTACTAGAGCCCTAGGGAAAGCACATTCAGAGCATCACAGATGAAAAGTCCTAAATTTTTTCTAACCTAGGGTCATCATGGTATAGTTCAAAGAACTTGAACTTTAGCATTGATATAGGGAAGGTAGAGAATACAATATTGAAGCAACTCTTGAGGATGTATAAGATTTAACAAGGTGAATAAAATGAGAAATATGTTCCAGGCAGAGTCAGTGTTGCATGCAAAAACAAAGAAATGAGAAAAACTCTAGTGATTACAAAAAACTACAATTATTTAGTATTGCTAGAACTTAAAGTGCAAAGGAGGTAGTGGTAGAAATTGAATTTGGAGAGGAATAAATGAATGAAGTCATGAAGGGTCAACTATAGCACATCTAAAAATTTGGACTTTATTCTGTTAATGACATGGAGGCACTGAGGGTTTGATAACATGAAATATCACTCTAGGTATATAATAGTATAATTTTGAAGTGAACTAAGAGGCTAGAGCAATAGATAAGGCATCTATATCAATGTAGAAGTTACTCAAGATCACTCAGGTCTTATGATAGAAAGATACTGTGGTCACATGTCGAAACAATAAATAAGGAAATTGACTAAGTTTGGCAACAGAGAAGGGGAGAAGATGGTTTCAAAAGAAGTCATAAACCTTAAAAAATAAGATTGTTTACTTGTTTGTGTGTTTGTTCTGTAGAATGTGGGTCTGTAATGATCTGGCAGCATGCATGAAGAATGAGAAGTTCAGCAAGTACCAGCCATACTCTTGGTGACTGGAATTTTTCTGGTCAAAGATAAAGAGTTATTGAAACTAACAATGGTTGAGGATTTGGGGAAGGGAAAGTGGAGTCTGTACTTACTTAAAAGATAAAATTGGCAGCATTTAGGTATTATTTGGTTGTGGGTAGTAGAGAAAAGGGAGAAGTTGAAGGCACCATCCCATTTATGGGCTTAGTTTTGGATGACTATTTGATCATAATAAGACTGCAGTGTTTAGAGGTTAACTGAACTGGTTTTGGATCCTGGGCTCATTGCATATCATCTGCATTCTCCAAGATACATTACCTAATTTTGAAACAATTTTCTCGACTGCAAAACGAAAATATTACCTACTTAATATGGTTGTGTATTAAATAACAGTATATCTGTAAAACACCTATCACAGATCCTAATAGACAGCATCAGACATTGTAAATATTAGTTCTTATCCATTTTCTACCCTTACTTTTCCCAGGCCATTTATAAAGAGACAGTACGGCTTAGTGGATAAGAGTTTGGACTTTGAATTAGACAAAATGAGCTTAAATCTTGGTTCTGCCAAGCACTATTTGATAACGGTGAGTTAGTTAATCTTTCTAAGCTTCAGTATCCTAATCTGTAACATGGGGTTAGAAGTACCAACATTTCAGTGTTGTCCCAGGGGTTAAATGGGATAATATATTTAAATTGCATTGCCAAGTGTAAGTCATATTGTACTTAAACTCCATACAAAATAATTATTCTTAAATTGCTCTGAGAGGACATTTTAAGAGTCCCCATACAGGATCCAAAGCTTTTCTCCTTGATGCCTGTAATTATTTGTTGTGCCTTCCTATTGAGTAGACATATTTACTTTCCAAGAGCAATACATTTCAAGTATCAATGACCAGGATGTTGTATATCCCCACTCATGATGCATAATGCAAGGGAAATGCCATTCCATTGAATTATTATTATTAGTTTTTGGCTTAAATGTCAGAACTGAGAGCAATTAGTCCCGAACCATGTTCCTGCCTGTGTTTGAACTGTGATATGCCAGTCTGAAGCACATATGCAGTTCATGTGACCGCTGGTTCACCTGTCACTTGCACTATAAAAAGTATTCTATTTGCTTCAAGTTCTGAGTAACACTTTTAAATTTTTGGAAAGCTTGATTAGCTAAAACAAGCCTGGCTGACACGGAATATGGCAGGGTTGAACAAATTCTGTCAGGATATATTTTTTTAAAGATTGTGGAAAAAACCTGCCAAATCTGATCCATCTGTTCACATATGAGTTCTTCAATATTAATAGGCTGGGCAATTGGGAGAATTATTTAATTAATCTCCATGGCTAGTACATCAGGTAACAACAATTATCTTTACTCTTATCACAGCAGTGCTGCTGTTTAAAATGAGTTCAATTTGTGTTCAGAACATGATTTTAACTGATATTGGTACCCTGACAAATAAACAGTATCATGATGTTACCACTCACCGTGAAGCAAGCAAATCAATAAAAGAGAAAGTCAGAAATAGTCTGAGTGAGAACTGTCTGGACCAACAAACATTTCTGCCAACCTTGGTCTTGGAGTCATTTCTATAGGATTGGATTTATGTAGATTGCTTTAGTGCCTGGAACTTACATGGTAAGAAATGAGGTCAGTGAGAGTAAAGTCATGAGTTCTGACCGTCTTTACTATTTCCTACCTGTCTGACGTGGATAAAATATTTAATTTTTTTGTAAAATGAGAATAACAACTACTATAAAAGGCCATTGAACATGAACATATAATTGGCCTAGCACATAGTATATACTCAAGAAATATTTGTTGAATTGTCAAATAAAATGATGTATATTATTTATGCCTTCCCTGCACAGTGCTTCATACATGGAATCAGTACTATGTGAATATAGTTTTATTTCTCTTTTTTAGGTAGATGACAGTAGGAAAATGGATAAATAGATACACAGATAAATGGAGAGAAAGTACTGAAAAAGCAGATCCCTCTTTCTTCAAGGTATTTCCTCCAGTTACTAACATTAAATATTCACCAATAGAAATTGTTTCACTTGAGTTTTGAAATAATTTTGGCAATTGTATATACTTCAAGGGAAAAATAATTAGCATTTATTGGGTACATACTTGTATGGCACATACTGAAAAGGGCACATTGCCTAACTTTTTTCACTTCAATTTTAAAACTTTTTTATGAAGTAGTTATTATTACACTACTTTACAGATTAAAAAAAAAAAAATAGGACACTGAAATTTACTGTCTTGCCCATGGTTATCCAGATATGCCACAAGTATTGTGAGAACCTAAAGTAGAAATAAGAACTGGCTCCAAATATGTGTGTACCTTCTTATTCTATCATGCTATCCCATGATGACAACAAATCATTTTGAAATGGTGAGCCTTCATCTATTGTCAGTGGACACTTTGGTAGCACTAACTCAAGAAGAGAAGATAAAAATAATAGACTAGAAGAGTGGATTGTGGAAAAGAAATAGAACACTTCACAAATTTTCCTTTGGGCTAAATAGTTTTCCTTGTCACTATTTCTTCACTCCTCTTCTCAATTGGAGCTTTTGAAAGTTTCAGTGAACACTGTTTGGATTTATACTCTCACTCTACTATTTAGATACACTGGTTCAATTTATATGTCAACTTGGTAGGCCACAGTACTTCAGTGTTGCTGAATAGGTATTTATTTTTTAGATGAGATTAATATTTAAATTGGTAGACTTTGAGTAAACAAATTACCCTCCTTCGTGTGGGTGGAATTCATCCAATTAGCGGAAGGTCTTAAGAGAAAATGACTGAGGTCCCCAAGGAAGAGTAAATTTTGCCTCCAGACTGCATTGGACTCAATCTGTTACATCAGCTCTTCCCCGAGTCTCCAGTTTCTCAACCTGCCCTGCAGGTTTTGGACTTGACAGTACCCACATTTGCATAGCAATTGTATGACACATACTGCATATATGTACACACATCCTGTTGGTTCTGTTTCTCTGGAGAACCATTAATAATACATTAGGTCCATGAGTTTGGGCAAGTTATTAAACCATTCTTTGCCTCAGTTCACTCACTTATTAAATAGAATAATCATATGGACTTTATTGGTATTAAATAAGCTTGTATGTCTTCAGCATATCGAGAACAGAGGAAGGCACATATTAAGTGTTTGCTATTATTTCCAAGTGTTTGGGACACGCTTTCTGTTCCACACTGCTTGCTTAGCAGTTTCCTCCAGAGAAATCCTACCACATTAAAACATGAGTCATTTTTTTGCTGAAGATATGGATATTGAAATCAGAAGTCCCTGGTGCTAAATAAGGACTGACAAATTGCATTCATTTTTTTATTTTTTATTTTGTATATCCCAATCCCCGTAAGCATTGTCTTGTTTGTTCCCTTTCCTGAGATGTTCTATATGCCAGGTAGGTATTTGTACGCTGATATGTGGGAAAGGGCATGGAGAAAGGGGAGTTCTCTGAGGCCCGAGAGGACTTGGCCACTCTGGAGAAGGATTATGAAGAAGTGGGCACAGAGTATATGCATAGCAAAGATGAGAGTGAGGAGTTCTAGGGGGTTCTGGCACCTGCAATGCCTGGTCTTTTTCCCCAGTTTTTAATTTTTCATTCCATTTTTCCCTAACCCCCTAGAAATACAATCCAGATTGCAAGTGAAAAACAGATAACCAATCAAGTTATAGATTCTCAACCCAAACAGGCTACCTGATTCTTGAAAACCTGAAATTTCTTACTCTTCCTTAGCTGTGCACAGGGCCACAGGTCAGGGTAAACACCATATTAAAATTAGATGCACACACTGATTTTATTTCCAGATGAAAAAGTATGAAACAATTTGAAGCACTTTGAAGTAAATAATGGTTTACCACAGCACTTAGTGAAGAGATTAAGATCCCTGAGTTAGTTTTCTAACACTTTTGAAAAGTCTATTAAAGATCAAGAAATGAAAAAGTGTCTTGGGTTGCATTTAGCCCCAAGTGAGTTATACTACCTACTTCTTTTAAAATCAGAAAATTGATTTTATCGTGGCTAAACAGTCCTTCATTGCTGTCTTTCGAATCATCCATTTTAAAGATCATCTGTTGGCATGATTCTTTGTTTATCCTGGAAACTTGGATATAAAAAAGTAGTTTCTGACCATACTTTTCCACTTTTTCTGAACTTATGCCAAAGTTATATGAGTTCAAAAAAATTTTAATATATAAAGTGGGTTTGTATATATTTTCTTTTAAATAAAAATTGTATGTGTTTCAGATGTACAACATGACCGTTTGATATACATATACATAGTGAAATGATTATGTAGTCAAGCTAATTAACATATTATCTTCTTAAATAGTTACCATTTTTTGTGTGTGATGAGAGCACTTGAAGTCTACTCTCTAGCATATTTCCAATATTCTATATAATATTACTAGCCATAGTCATCATGCTGTACATTAGATTTCTAGCCTTATTTTCTCTACAGAACTGCAACTTTATACCCATTAACTAACATCTCCCCTTTCCCCCCACCATCTCAGACACTGGTAACTATTATTCTAATATGTTTCTATAAGCTCAAGATTTTTAGATTCAACATATCAGTAGGATAATGCAGTATTTGTATTTCTGTGCCTGTTTTTTTTTCACTTAGCATAATGTTTTCATACTGTTGGTTAGCATCCTTTTATTCCAACTTGAAGAACTCCTTTTAATATTTCTTCTAAGGCAGGTATAGTGGTGATGAACTCCCACAGCATTTGCTTTTCTGGGAAATTTTAAAAATCTCCTTCATTTTTAAATAACAGCCTTGCCAAGTGTAGTATTCTTGACGATCAGGATTTTTTTCTCTCAGAACTGTAAATATATTATCCTAATCTCTCCTGACTATGAGGTTTCTGCTGACAAATCCACTACGTACTTATGGGGATCCCTTTATATCTGAAGAGTTGTTTTTCTTTTTCTGCTTTCAGAATTCTGTTTTTGAATTTTGAAAATTTATTAAAATGTGTCCTATTTAAGATTTCTTTATATTTATTGTACTTGAAATTCTTTAGGCTTCTTGGATCTGGATGTTTAGTTCTTTCTCCAGATTAAGGAAGTTTTCTATAATTACTTCTTTAAGTATGGTTTCTGTTCCTTTTTCTTTCTCTGCTTCTTCTAGGACTACTATAATGCATATATTGCTTTGTTTAGTGGTATCCCATAAGTCCTGTAGACTTTCTTCACTCTATTTCACTCTTATTTCTTTGTGTCCTCTGACTGGGTAATATCAAATGATCTATTCAAGCTCACTGATCCTTTCTTCTGCTTTATTGAGTATGCTGTTGAAGTTCTCAATGGAAGTTTCTAGTTCTGTCATTGTGTTCTTCAGCTCTTTAGAATTCTATAGAATCAGTTCTGTTTGATTCTTTTTATGCTGTTTATATCTCTTTGTTGAAATTCTCATGATGTTCATGTATTGTTTTACTGATTTTGTTTAGTTGTCTATGTTCTCTTGCCATTCGCTATGCTTCAAGATGATTATTTTGAATTTTTTATCAGGCAATTCATAAATCTCCATTGCTTTGTGATTGGTTTTTGGTGCTTAATTTTGTATCCATGATGGTATTATGTTTCCCTGATTATTCATAATTCTTGGGGCCTTGTATTGGTGTCTACAAATTTGAAGAAGTAGGCACCTCTTTAAGTCTTTACTAACTGGGTTTAGCAGCTAAAGCCTTTCACCAATGATTTTGACCAGAGATTCTGGAAGGGTCATTTTGTTGGGTCTGTGGGCAGACTCATCTGGTGCCTGGGTCAGCAGGTGGGCAGGCCTGGTGTCTGAGTTCATGGGAATGGGCCTGAAGCCTGGGTCCACATGGACAGATATGGTACTTGGGTCCAAAAGACAGGCTTGTAAGCTGAGTCCACAGTGACAGGCCTGGGACATCTGTTCATGTGAGAGGCCCTGGATCCTGGTTCTGTGGGTGCCTACCTGGCACCAGGGACCACCGGTGTAAATTATTACTGGGTCCACTCTATCAAGCCTGGAGACAGGGTCTGCAGGGGCCAACCTGGTTCTGGGAAGGGCCTTGAGTCTGAGTCTATGGAAATTGCCCTGGCACTTGGATGGGCCTGTTGCCTTGGTCCATCGTGATGAGCTACATCCTGAGTGCACAGGTGCTGACCTGTTACTGAGTTTCACTGAGGCAGGTTTAGTGCTGGAGTCCATGATGAAGTCTGGTGCTTACTTCAGTCTCCTTCCCCATGGAGAGGGTATCTTTCTTGGAGCTGGGCTATCCAGATTTGAGGAAGGGGTGAGATTGTCCTTCATACCCTCTTCCATGGATCTTCTCTTATTTCTGTGCTCTACTCAGTTGCTATAATCTCTCACCTGGAATCCTTAGCTCTTGTAAAGGTATTTTTTTGGTGTGGATAATTGTTCAGATTGATGTGTCTTTGAGGGGACGAACACTGAAACCTCTTATTCCACCACTTTACTGATGTTCTCCTCTGATATGAGGCTTTAATAGAGCTAATATACCATGCCTAGGATAGAAAGAAATTACTTAGATATATGCCTAGTTTCTAAGTATGGTCAAACTCTATATGTTCTTTCTGATTTAGGAGTGATGTCAAAATCAAGTTCTGCTTAAATGAGATAGAAATGTGAAGGTATAGGTTTCTAAAGATTAAGAAAAAAAAATACAGTTCTCTTAGCTTTTGTTAACAGCTATGTTATCCAGTTGTCTAGGTTACCCTTCCAGACATCTCATCTACATGTCCTATATAAAACCTCAAAATTCATTTGTTCACAAGTGAAATCATCATCGTCTCCCCAGATTCACATGGAAATTTATGGTTTTATCATAACCCAATCTCTTTTTTTTTCTAAAATTTTTATTGGAGTATAGTTGATGCAAAATACTGTGGTAGTTTCAGGTGTACAGCAAAGTGAATCAGTTATACATTTACACATATCCACTCTTTTTTAGATTCTTTTCCCTTACAGGTCATTACAGAGTATTGCGAAGCATTCCCTGTGCTACACAGTAAGTCCTTATTAATTATCTATTTTATATATAGTAGTGTGTATATGTCAAGCCCAATCTCCCAATTTATCCCTTCCCCCCAACCCAATCTCTCAAGCTATAAATTCCCATACCTCTTTCTTTTCTCAAACCTGATAGCTTTCAAATCATGTTAATTCTAATTTTAAAGATGTTTTCCCAAACTAGTCACTGTTGCACATCTTTATTGCAGCTGTCTTAATAGATGATAATAAATAGGTGCAAAAAATGTCTGGTACAATGGCTAGTGGAAACTTGCCATCTACATCATGAAAATTTATTAATCTATCCTATATTCTTTCTCATTAAGAAAATTGTTCCCCAGATATCTACTTCTAATTACTGAGATTTTGAACAGGATGAAGGAGGAGCAGTAGTTAACTCTATTTATGCTGCTCAAATTCTGGATGAATTGAGAAATGGGCAGATTCAGAAAATGGAAATCAATTTATAACTTTATTAATAATGTAGGTAGGAGAAACTGGTAGATTTGTGGAAACAATGAATTTCCTAGTACTAAATCTCAGAAGCAGACACATTACTACATTTGAAATCTGTTAAGTTATCCTCCCCATTGCAGCCAGCCCAATACAATTTAAGTGGAGAGCACTAAACCAGCATGCTTGTTTCCTGCAAGAAGCTGTCTCTGAAGAAAAAGAGGGAAGAGAAAGTAGGTTGAGTTACAGGTCCTGTTTCTCTCCCAAGGTATTTAGGCTACCTTATTCCACTCCCTGGGCAGTAATAAGGCATAATATAAAGAAGTCAATGTTATTTAGAAGAGTAGGGAGGAAGTGTTCCACTAACATCCCTAGAGATAATTCAAAAGACCAAATTTATTTCCCGTCCCTAATCCAGAGTACATGGAGTTAGCCAAACTATGAAGTTAAGTTCACAATCCTCCATACTGCCACATTTACCCAAGACTTCTAACCCCAAATGCAAACAGTTAGGGTCCACCTACAAAGTTAGTAAGAAGCATCGACACAAGACCATCCTAATTTCTGACATCAACGGCAAGTTTGAGGGTTTCTCAAAACCATCCTCAGGTTTAATAATTCAATAAAAAGGCTCACGGAACTTACTGAAACCTATTATACTCATGGTTATAATTTTTACTGAAGAGGATACAGAAAACTAGCCAGAGGAAGAGACACACTGGGTGGAATCTGGGAACATTCCAAATGAAAGACTTCTGTTGTCCTCAGGATGGGTTGCCCTACCAACATCAATGTATGATAATATACACAGAGTGTTGCCAATGCTGGGAGTTTACCCAAGCTTTAGTGATCACAGTTTTCATTGAAACTTTATTGTGTAGACATGATTGATTGATCCATTGCCCATGTTGAACTTAAAACCATGCTTGTTTTTGTAAATATTTTTTTATTGTGGTAAAATCACATAATATAAAATGTACTATTTTAACCATATTTAACTGTACAGTTCAGTGGCACTAAGTACATTGACATTGTTGTGCAACTCTCACCATCATCCATCTCCCGAATTTTTCACCTTCCTAAACTGAAACTCTGTCCCCTTTAAACACTAACTCCCCATTCCCCCTCCCCAGCCTCCCCACCCCCGGCCCCTGGCATCTACCAATGTACTTTCTGACTCTATGAATTTGACTATCCTAGGTAACATGTATAAGTGGAATTTAAATTGGACTCAATCTCTACGTTGACTGATATTGCATCATCCAAAGCCCCTACCCTATATCATGTGGTTGGGGTTTATGATATAGCCAGCCCCTACCTAAGACTATAGGGTGTGTGGCTGCCCCCACCCTGAGTCATTTCTTTAGAGTAAACTAACAAAAGTTGTCCAAGGTGTCTACAATGAAAAACAAATATACTCATATCACACAGAAAATTTCAAGGATTTAGAGATTACCATCCAGGAGCTGGGGTCAAAGACCAGACTTCTCTTTGGACAAGGCCCTAATCATATACACAAGCCCTATCATATCACTTCTGAACTGCATTGGTGGTGTTCCAACTGATTTCCCAGCCACCCACCCAGTATTTCTCACTTTAAGAACATTAAACTATCAGGAGTAATCTCCTTTCAAAAAAGGAAAAAGAAAAAGAGAGAGAAAGGGATGGTGGAAAGAAACTAGACCTACTCATGTCATTTATATTTTTTCTCTTTAAAAAATCTTTTTTTTTTTTGCTGGTTTTCATTTCCTTTGTGCTATATAAAGCCCTCTAAAATCTAACTTACTGTTCCATTTTCTGACATTCACTTAAGGGCTCACAGTGCATTCCTGTGGGATGACATATCATTCTTCACTGATGGCCACTGTTCTCGGAATATTCTACTACTTTTTGTGACTTAATCTGTTGGTGTTGCTTATTCTTATAATTTCCTTCAACCCTTCTTTGTCTTAACTTTTCAATCTCCAATATATGGACTGTATATAGTAATGGTAGTGTATGAGGGTAGACCAATTGTTATAATAAATAGCCCCAAAAGCTCAGTGGTTAAACATAATACAAAAGATATATTTCACACCATTGGGTATTTGGCCAGCTGCCTTCCACACAGTAATTCAGGGACCCAGGCTCCTTTTAGTTCAACAATGTGATTTTCTAAGGTAGACTTCAGAGTCCTCCACTGGATCTGTTATATTCAATTAAGTGCTGAATGAATAAAGATCTTTAGAGAAGTTTCTAAAGGTTACTCCTGGAAATGGTATATGTCATTTCTGTTTCCACTAGTGAGAAGTAGTCACATGGTCTCATCTAGATGCAAAGGCCCAGGAAATGCAGCCTAGCAGGAAAATTCAATGGAGAAACTACAGAAAAATTGGTAAACACCTAGAGAATTTCTGCCAAAACAGTTTAAAAGTTACCACCTCAATGTTTCCTTCAAAATGTCTCTCAGATAGAAATATTTATTCTGTTCTTGATAATGGCACAGTTTTTGTTCCTGTAGTGCCATATGCCACATTGATTGAAATTTATTTATTTGCATATCTACTTCCTTCAGGGAACTATAAGCTCTTAGAGAAAAGTGGTTATGTTTCATTTATCATTTTATCTCCAGCAATTATTATCATATCCGACATATAGTAGGTATATGATAAATACTTGTGAGTGGTATAATTAATGAATGTTATTCAAATATATTGCATTTAATTATAGGAAATTTATCTGGCTACTATCAGAATCATTAAACAGAATTTGAAACAAGTTTTTTGACTTAAAACTTTAGAAATATGGGGAGGCTGCACTATCGAAGGAGGAGAAAGAAAGGGAGAAAAAGAAATGGTGATGAAATGTTAAAGGAAGTAAAATGGGATTTTAAAATATCGTTTTATTTCTCTTACAATGTATATAAGTACTACTGCACCACAGCGGTTGACTTTGACTAATAGAAGGAAGGAAGATCACCTGTGATTATAGACAGCTGAAAAATTTGCACTCTAATGAAGACAGGGAAGAATCTAAATTTTAAAACCAACCAACAATAATCTTGAATGTAGTGTTTGACCAGAGGTCCTTTATTGGTGGTCACTGGTCAGGAATACACTTTTTTATCCAAGAGTTACTACTAACAAACATTTAAAATACTGAAATATGGCCATATAGTGTTTCTATGTATAATCTAGAGATCTATTCATTGCCATATTATTTTTATTACAGCATGTAACTATTAATGTAAATGTGCATCCATGTAAGGAATGTACCTGTAAAGTAGTTCAATTAAAAAAAAAAAAAAAAAAAACCTGGATACACAAGGTTAGGGCAATTAATTGAAAAAGAAAGAAAGAAAGAAAGAAACCAAAATGGTGACCTGGGTTTTTGGGTAAGCACCTGATTATCCCTGTAGATAATTGGAATGGAGATTATGAGTGTTATTTTAGATGGATATATACATAGCATTCTAAGTAAAAATAATCTTGTATTAATTTCCTAGGGCTGCCATAACAAAACACTACAAGCTGAGTGGCTTAAAACAAACAAACAAACTAACCGAAATTTATTCTGTCACAATTCTGAAGGCTAGAAGACTGAAATCATGGTGTTGGCACTGCTGTCCTCTTTCCAAAGGCCTCTAGGGGAGGCTCCATCCTTGCCTTTTCTAGTTTCTGACTGTTCCCATCTATTCTTGGTGTTCCTTATCTTGTAGAAGCATCACTCCAATCTCTGCCTCTGTTGTCACATGGTATCTATATGGGTGTCTGTGTCTTTGTCCTAGTTCCCCTCTTCTTCACCAGTCATATGGGATTAAGGTCCATCCTAATGCTCTCATCTTAACTTGATTAAATCTGTGAAGACCCTGTTTACAAATAAGATTATATTTACAGGTACTTGGTGTTAAGACTTCAATATATCTTTTGGGGGAAGACACAATTTAACCCATAACTAATCTATAGGGGAAACCAAATCCAGGTGCTTAGTTTATCTCTTTTTTGCTTTCTATGCTTTCCAGTTCTAGATTTTATTGTTGTTTACTGTGATTTATATGGATAAGAAAATAACATTTTACATTTCTTCAACTTCTTGAAAGGCACTAGCAACCCATCCTGGAAGATGTCAGCAGTTTTACTTCTTCTCTTTGTGCCTAATGAGACCAGCTGGTGTTCACACACTAAGTTCCCACACAAAGCTATCATTCCAAAAAGTGCTAGTGATTTCCATAGTCCCATTGGCTACTGAGCTTCTAGAAGTCAGTCTCTCAGGCTCAATTTTAGCACAGTCATTGGCAAGTTGTTGAGATTTCTCTTCTATCTCTAGCCTACTAGGCATATTTAATAGATAAAATTTTGACCTGAAATTTAAAAACTGCCAGATATTCTTCCAGCAAAGATGGGTTTATTTAGGATCAGCAGAGAATTACTATTCCACCTCTACAACAATGGCGAGCCACATGCAAGTCCCCACATAACAAGGGAAAGAGAATGCTTTTGTAGAGAGGAAAAGGGAGTTGAGAGGGCTAGAGTAAAAAAAGAGTTCATGGTTTCTGAAATAAAAATTGGGTTGCGGTTGTTATGGTTGACTAAAATATAAAGTGTTTTGTCCATAAGAAAGAAATTTGGAATCCAATTTTGGCAATAACCATCTAGCCCAAGAAAACCTCACAATTGACACTTAGTGCGGGGTTTTGGGAAACTTAGGACACCACGGAGTTTATCTGGATCTAGGTGTAGTGCTTATTCCAATATCAGATGCCTTAAATATTGAATTTAGGTTTGGAAAACTGCAATTGTTCTTGAGTGACCTCATGTCCCTTTAAGGCTAAAAGCTTTAGCAAATAGATGTGGTCTTCCTGTGAGGAGGTTTGAGAAGAGCAAAGAAGCAAATCACCCATATATTGCAACAAAGTAGAACCTCTAGGGAACTTTATATCATCCAGATCAGCCTTAAGTATTTGCAAGAAATAAGGACTCTCAGTAAAACCCTGAAGCATTACTGTCAAGGTAAATTGTTTTTCTTCCCAAGTGAAGGTAAGAAGGTATTGGCTAGATTCATCAGCTGAATACTAAAGAATGCACTGCATAAGTCTATTACAGTAAATAATTTATCAATACTTCCAATGGGAGTGAACGTCAGTGATGTATTAGGGTTAGGAAAAACAGGGTGTTGAGGGATAACAATGTTGTTTATTGCTCAGAAGTCCTGGAAAAACCTTTACCCTTAGCCCTTAGATTTTCTTACCAGTAACATAGGTGTGTTGCAGAGGCCAGTACAAGGGATAATAAAGCATTGAGCCTTGTAATCTTCTATTATGGGCTCTATGCTTTGAAGGTCTTCTTTACTTACAAGGTATTGATTAATTCTGGGGAAAGATTTTGAGAGGTTTGTTTGAATTTTGATTCAACGGCTCTCTAACATCCATTGGAGATTTTGCCCATAAGGAAAGTGGTGGCTGATTCAACAGGGAAAAATGTATCAGTGTTTCTAGAATCTACTCAAGTACTGTCAGAGATGGATCAAATAAAAGATGTCAAAGGCTCATTTAATTTACCTGGCAGTTTACTTTGATGGCTACTGTCAATGTCTATAATTATGTCCCCATATTAGGAGAAAGAAATACCAGCATGATACTTCTCTAAGAAGTCTTGGCCCAATAAATGGATGGGAGGAGGAGTTAAGGAGAAAAGCGAGTGTATCTCACATAGGGCCTAAACAAAGGGGAAAAGGTTCAGAGAAAGAAACATCTTGTGGTCCATCAGAGATCCCCACTATTTGAACTGTTTTAATACTCTGTCCTAGGCAGGAATTGTTTTATAATAGTGGGTTGAGCACCGAGAGTGTGGCTCTGGTATCAGTTAGGACTGGAAGAGATTCATCCTCAATCTGGAGAAATATTTCTTCAAGCTGATTAAGAGGGAGGATTGGGAAGACCCCCCCCCCCCCCGATAGATCCTCAGAACTCTGTCTTTGAGAATTGGGAGGATGTTGGAAAGGCTGGTTAGAGGTCTGAAGGTAACCAGAGTGCTTAAATTTATAACAGTCTCTTCTCCAGTGTCCCAAATCTTTGTAATAACAGCAGAAACTAGGAGGGTTTTGGTTTCGTTTAGCAGCCTTCATTTGATGGAGTTATCAAGAATTTTGGCAGTATTCCTTTAAGTTAACTTATCTAGAGTGTGAGAGAGCTGGTTTGCCAATTTAACTAAATCTGGAGTGGGCATAGTTTCCCATTCCATCCTGGTCCTTTTTACTAGAAGGGAAAGGTTCTGGTTCAACCCATTAGTAAACAGAATTAAAAGTTACCTGGGTGGAATCAATATCTGAAGGAAGACCAAAATTTCCTTTAAAAAAATTCTGAAGTGGATTGTAAAAATCATGAAGAGGTTCAGCAGACTTTTGTGTGCAAGTCTGAATTTTGTTCCAACCAACAGTCTTTGGAAAACCCTCAAGATTTGTTCAATGAAATCGTCTAGTGATTGCTGGAGCCTGACCATATAACAAGTTAGCAGACTAGTCTCCCAGTTGTAATTTTGGAGATTTTTCAGGATTTTCCCATTTAGTGCTTTTTGTTCATTGCTGGACTTGGCCTTCACTGACAAGCATATGAATTTAGCTGATAAAAGTCAGAGAAACCAAGTTGATAAGTTTGAGTGACTAAATTCCTCAGCAAAACTCTGAGGATCTTTGGTTACTTTGGGAAAATCTTTAGCTGAAAAAATAAAAACAAAATACTACCTGGCCACCTGGTCCCCACTTCACCTTTAATCCAGGGAATATAAGAATTAAAAGTTTAACCTCTGGATCCTCAGAAGGCTTAATTTTAAAGAGAAGCGTTCTGACAAGAATAGGGCGTGGGGAGAGTTTCAGAGGAAAGGAGAAGCTTGGCAAGAGAATTAGCATGGGAGAAATCAAAGTATAGAGGTAGATGGTATACAAAGGAAGGAGAAAGATTATACCAGAGGTGGAGTCTGATATTGAGGATCCAAGGGAGAGACAAGATGGCATCAGGGGTGGAGCCTGAGACAAAGAAGTCAGGAAGACTATATTGAGGCTTCAGGAGCCATTTTATCTTTCTTTCTTTCTTTGCCTTAGTTAACCTTAAAATCTTATTTGGCAGAGAGGCAATTTTAGACTCCTGATAACGTTGGGAAGCCTCAAAATACCAATCAAAATAAGCATTCCATTCAGTTCTAGAATTTTTTGAGCTATTATAGTCCAATTCAGTTTTATGGAAAGTAAGCCTGGAGATTTCAAAAGTTCCCTGTAATGGTCATGGGTATTCTAAATTACTTTTGGTCAAGATGGTCTATTTAAGTTAGAAATGCACATGTGGAAGGACTGAAGTTTTTAAACATAAAATAGGTGAGAGTCCCTGTTGAGGTATGGGCTCCCTCAAGATACTTAGATAACTGAGATCTCATTTCTCAGAGGTTTTTCCTCTAGAGTAAAAAAAAACTTTCAAACAGCTCAAAGAGCTTATAGAACAAACAGTTCAATTCGAACAGCTTGCAAGCTAATACCAGCTAGTCCTAAGGAGACATCTTGGTCCTGGAGGAGTCAGCCTGAAGGCCTTTTTAGCCAGTCTCCAGAGGACAGACCCTTCCAAAGGAACAGGGCAAAGTCTGAAAAACTGGCACAGTTTCAGAGAAACAACCCTTGTTCCTGAAGGAATGGGTTGAAGCCTAGCTAGTTTCAGGAGAAACAACCTCTGTTCTTAAGAGAATGAGCCAAAGCCTTCTCAGCAAGTTTCAATGAAACAGTCTGATCTCAAAATCAGACTGAATGGAGAAAATATTTGCAAACAAATCAGTGGACAAAGGATTACTCTCCAAAATATATAAACAGCTCATGCAACTCAATATTAAAAAAAACAAACAACCCAATCAAAAAATGGGCAGAAGACCTAAATAGACATTTCTCCAAAGAAGACATACAGATGGCCAATAAGCACATGAAAAGCTGCTCACCATCACTAATTGTTAGAGAAATGCAAATCAAAACTACAATGAGGTATCACCTCACACTGGTCAGAATGGCCATCATCAAAAAATCTACAAACAGTAAATGTTGGAGAGGGTGTGGAGAAAAGGGAACCCTCTTGCACTGTTGGTGGGAATGTAAATTGATAGAGCCACTATGGAGAACAGTATGGAAGTTCCTTAAAAAACTAAAAATAGAATTACCATATAACCCATCAATCCCACTACTGGGCATATACCCTGAGAAAACCATAATTCAAAAAGACACATGCACCCCAATGTTCATTGCAGCACTATTTACAATAGCCAGGTCATGGAAGCAACCTAAATGCCCATCGACAGACGAATGGATAAAGAAGATGTGGTACATATATACAATGGAATATTACTCAGCCATAAAAGGAAATGAAATTGGGTCATTTGTAGTGACGTGGATGGATCTAGAGACTGTCATACAGAGTGAAGTAAGTCAGAAAGAGAAAAACAAATATCGTGTATTAACGCATATATGTGGAACCTTGAAAAATGGTACAGATGAACCGGTTTGCAAGGCAGAAATAGAGACACAGATAACAGAGAACAAACGTCTGGACACCAAGGGCAGAAAGTGGCAGGGGGTGGTCGTGGTGGAATGAATTGGGAGATTGGGATTGACATATATACACTAATATGTATAAAATAGATAACTAATAAGAACCTGCTGTATAACAAAGAAAATTAAAAATTCAGACTGAAGTGCCAAAAGAGTACTCACATACAGAACAAGGTCTTAACCAGAGAGATAAAATCTTTAAATAGATCTTGAATAAAGTCTGGAGAGCTTCAAATACAAAGAGGATTTGAGCTCAGGTCCAGGAGAAAGTTGTACTTTCCAACTTTAGTCTTGGTGAATGACAATGGAGTCAATTGCGGGTATGGGACTCATTTGCTCATCAGCCCTGGAGCCATCTTAAGTTTTCTGTGGTCCCTGTATGCGCCACCAAAGTGGTAGTCTGAAATAAATAGACTGCCAGATATTTCTCTAGCAAAGATGGGTTTATTCAGTTTCAGCAGAGAACTGCAATTCAGGGCCTGCAACCATAGGGAGCCATGTGTAAGTCCCTGCACAGCAACGAAAGGAGAACACTTTTTTAGAGAGGAAAAGGAAGTTGGGAGGGCTATCTTAAGCAAAGTTAATCTTTTAATTGGCTGAGTCCTCACCGGGAAAGAAGAGGAGTCTTTCTTCTTGTTGAACTCTGCTGTTACCACAGGGCATGAGAACTTCCCCTGATGGTCTCCTAACTCTATTTAATTTGTTTCTATTTTTTTTTTTTTTTTTTACAGAATCCACTGGACATAGAGTTGAAGAAGCTAAGCCATAGCTCATAAACCTAACTGTACCCAAATACAACAGATGTAACACAATCAAAGTCACCTCCCAAATACATTGGTATTAAAATCAAATATCAGAGTGGAATTTTCCCTGCAAACTTTCTGTTTCAAAGACAAGTTAAATGTGAATTTTGTCTTTTTTCTGCTGAAATGTTGGGGAAGACATTTAAAGCTTTCTCTTGACCCTTTCTTTGTTTCCTACAGTAAAAAAATCAAATAGTTCAATAAAAAAATCTTAACAACAAAAAGAGGAAAGAAGAAAGCTGTATATTGCCAGGAAATTAAACAATACTATACCTGGAAGGGATTACACTGGGATAGCTAATTAAGCATTTGAAATCTCGGATGTATGAACTTATAATATTTGCTTCAAGCTTGGTTGCTTTTCTGGCTCTCTTTAATGTAATTCACCAGAATTAAGGTAATATGAAGTTAATACATTAAGCACACATGCATGAACACACACCATGGTTCCACAAAGATAACAATATAGGCTGTATTGAATTTGGAGAACAAGTGTTGAAGAGGTGTAGATTTTAAACTCCTGCAGACAAGAGTTTTTTTTTTTTGTTTTTTTAAATACACAGACTCTGGGAAAATACAATTTCTCTGTAAGATATGTTTCCCGATGACAATCTATTCAACAAAATTTTTTAGCACTTATTACATGCAAAACTCCATGTTAAGTGCTCTCAGTGACATAAATGTGACATTAGAGAGGAAAAAATATAATGTTTGAAAATGTGATGAAGACATTAAAGGTAAATAAAATTAGCTATGTAAATTGTGAAACATTAGTTTCATCACTCCATAGCTTCAGTGAAAGTATAAAAATTCTACCATTTCACAGTATAGAAAATAAACAAAAAGAAATACACTTATCTTGTCCAAATAATCTATCCTACTAAGTCTACTATCTGTTCTATTGCCAATATATACAGTATTATCATCATACTATACTGTTATGAAGAATCTAAAGGCAAATTAGACATAGACTGATCTTCAGCTCCCGCGCAAGTTTGGGAGTTCATAGAAACCTTTAGTTTCAAAGTTTTGTTTTTGTTTGTTCTTGTTTTGGTTTGTTTGTTTTTGTAAATTTCAACAAAGGAGTTTCCACCTTCTAAAAGCATTAGTGTTAAATCTGGAATAATATTCCAGATGGACATTTATGGTAAGAAGTTGATTCTTGAAAATGAAGACTGAAAGGTATATATGTTAGTTATAAATATTTTTCTGGAACATCAAACTAAAATTCTTTAAATGTTTCAAAATCCCACTGAACTACAGTACATTTGCTTCTGTAGCCCTTTTCCTCATCCTCCTATCCTAAATAATCAAGAAATTATCTATCTCCCTAAACTAAAACATAGGATTCTGATTATGTTAGGAAAACTCAATATCTCCATAAATACTGAATACAAAATTAAAACAAAATATTAATTAAATATAGATTTGAAACTCATTTGTCAGCTGGGTTTACCTTGTGTTCATATATATATATATATATATACATATATATATATATATATATATATATATATAGTTTCATATATTACTCCATTCCTTTTATAAACTATTATAATCCCAATGTACTACCAAGATTCATGGAAATGTAATGGATTGCATGGGATGAACAAGAATGGAACACTCTCATATTCACCTCTCAGTTCCTTCATATACTGAAGTATTGTCATTTATTGAATGCTTATAAGGAGGCATACAGTGTGTTAGATGGCAGCATACAGTGTTCTAGATGGCAGCATACAGAACTGAACAAGAGACCAGAGGTTCCTTCCTTCAAGTAACTTACATTCTGGGAGGAAGAGGAAGGTAATGGACAAGCAAACACAAAAACAGTACTTTCAGAGATTGAAGAGTGTTATAAACATGATAAATTTTAGTGATATAAAAGAATGAGTAAGGGTGACAGTAACTCTAAGGAAGCCCTGTCTAAGGAGACCTAAATGAGGAAGAGGGTCTGGCTATGCAAAAAGCATTGAGGAAATAAGTCTTTAGCCAGAAGAAACATTAAGTTTCAAATACCAAAGGCAGAAGCAGGCTGTTCAAGGAACAGAAGAAGGCCAGTGTAGCCTAAGGTGAGAAAGTAATGTAAGAGACAAAAAGGGAGATACTTACAAGTTTGAAGGGCCTTGTAAGCTATGGTAAAAAGCATGGATCTTATTTTAGTTGTAGTTGTTATAGAGTAACAAAGATCAGGAAAAACGTTTGTCATATTTCCAAGAAGGAATGGAATAGCTCTGTTCTTGTGAGTCCCCAAACCAATTTTACAAAATTCAGGATATTTAACAATACTTGGCATAAAAAGATGAAAAAAGATAAAGCAGGACCAGCAATAGTCAGTAACAAAATATTCAGGATCATGGGACATGAGGAAAGGGAAGTATGAAGAAGACCTATATGCTCAACTAAGAGAGATAACAGTGAGAAAAGATGTATGAGGAAGTTCACACAGTATCTCATGGACGATAAACCAGGTTGGAGATGGGGAGAGAAGAGAATTGAAATTCACACAAATCTTCACAACTGAAATATATGGATAAGGGTGGAGTTAAACATCTGAAAATGAACATTAAAATATATTTTTGTTTGAAGTTAAAGAGAATTGCTCAGGAGTAATGTGATAAACACATACACAGGAAGCTTTTGTCTGTTTAGTGGCAATACTCAAAGTTCTCCCATAGGCTGCAAGATAGAAGGAAGGCATGCTTAATGTCATTATGTTTATTCTAAATACAATCTTACTAAAGCTACTGAGAAAAATGGCTTGCATTTGCACGAATTGAATTAATGACTCACTTTCTTGTTCATCATTCTTGTGGAAGAAAATAACTGAATATTACATTATGGCAGAAAAGCATGATCTCAGGATACACTTCCCAGGAGAGCTGTGTACAAGACCAAATAGAAGAGGGGGTTTGAACAGGAAGGCAGGTTTTAATTACAAGATCACAAGTGGCTATAAATTGCTTTCTTCAGAATGAAGCATTTAGTGTATACATTTGAAGGGTAACATATCAAGTGATAAGAATATTAGAAAAATGTAAAATAATCTGAATGCTCTCTAGTGGGAGAGAATATTTTAAACAGGACAGGAAACCCAGAAACCACAAAAAGACTGACAGATTTGACTATACACAAGTTAAAATGCCTGAATGACAAATACATCCAAACAAAATAAAAAGACAAACGATTGAGAAAATATAGTTATGATTGATATGATAAATGGACACTTTGTGTTTTTAATATTTGATAGCCTTCTGTAAATTGATCTTAAAAAAGATAAAACCAAGAAGAAACAATATCAAATATTATAACTAGGCTATTCACAAAGAGGAAGTACAATTGGCCAGTAACCAAATGTAAAGAAGCCTCTAATTACGTGACAGGAAAGTACAATCAAAAAACAAGGAAATACAGTCTTTACTCATCAAATTTGAAAATTTGAAAAAAACGATCAAAGTCATCTATTCTGTCAACAATGTACAGAATTGGGCTCTCTCATAGGTCACTCTGGGAAGGTGAGTTGCTACAAGCTTGCTAGAAAGTAATGTGGTATTAGAATCTTTATCACATATACAAAACATCTCTACATAAGGACACTCAAACAGGAAATTTTTCATTACAATAATTGTTTATAATGGGGAAAAACTATAAAAACCTGAATATCAGTTTGCTGCAAATAATATTATATTGATTTTGGTATAAGAGGAAAATTTAATAAGTATAAAGATTAAAGAAAGATGGAGGATCAGGGCAGGGGAGCAATGGTTGGTACCCCAGCCAGCTAAGGCACGTGATGGCATTGTGCTCAACTGAGGAATGTGTTATGTGAGATATAAAAACTTTGTCTAGGACTAAGTTAAAGAAGAAAATGAGATGCAGTAAGCTAAAATGGAAATTTGGGGATTTCGAGTTTAAGATACTAGGTTTCAAAATCTAGCTCATCTCTCTAATCCACTATTTTCTCATCTGAAAAATGGAGCTAAAATACTTAAATCACAGGGCTGTTGTGAAAATGAAAACAGATAACTTTAAATCACTCAGTGTAGCTCCTGTTAGAGTATAAGTGCTCGATTTAGGAAAAGAACACTGTAGGTATCTAAAGATTCCCCCAGTACCAGTTTCACTAGGGCTCATCTCCATATTGAGACCAGGGATTGGCACAGCATAAGGAGAAAAAGCCTGACTCATTGCTCATGCCAAACATGCAGATGAAGAAAAGTGTTATTTTGAGTTTAGTTGCTTTGAAATATTGTTGTTGTTTTTCAGACACTTCCTGAGCACATAAATATTCATGAGTGCAAATCAAATATTGTAGGTATCATCCAAATTAAAAGATGCAACACCCCTTAAGAGGAAAAGATGCTTTAAAAAAATAGTTTTTAAAGTTTAGTACCTTCAGTGTAAAATATAAAGCTTCAAAAGGGTATTGAAATTTATGGAGCTTAATTTTTTTTCAACAGAGAACAAAGAATTTAAGACTGGTTCTAAATGTCCCTATTTCCTACAAAGGAATAATAAAAGTTGCTTCTGTCATCACTTTAGGAAAGCCTATTTGCAAATACCCATTCCCACCCCAACAACCACAACCATTAAAAAGCCTGTAGTTGAAATTTATGCAAAGAGTATATGAGACAAAATCACAAAAGAAATAACTGACTCACACACATATTCTTGCTTTACATAGGAAGGGAGGTAAGTCTGTGCAACTTCCGTGAGTTCTTCTCCATGCTTTTCCTATGGAAGTTAATGGATATATAGAGTTGAGTGATGGTTGGTACATGGCAAATGTAGGAATATTCTTTATCCATTTTAACTGTTCTTTGGCCCTTTTTTTTTTTTTTAATTCCAGGTAAACATCTATAATAACCTTTTAGGTGCAGATTTAGAATGGTTTTTATAGTAGAGTTTCATTTTACAGCTTAAAAATGATACTCTACAAGTTTATAAAGGTGCGTTACATTTGAGGGAGCAATCCCTTAAGTCAATCCTAAGGCATGAGTTAACCATATAAGAGTTAAATTATAAAGATATTCATCATAGCCTTTTTTTTTTTTTTAAGAAATATCACTTCCTAATTTTTTTTTTTTAAACTTATTTATTTATTTTTGGCTGTGTTGGGTCTTCGTTTCTGTGCGAGGGCTTTCTCTAGTTGCGTCAAGTGGGGGCCACTCCTCATCGCGGTGCGCGGGCCCCTCACTATCGCGGCCTCTCCTGTTGCGGAGCACAAGCTCCAGACGCGCAGGCTCAGTAGTTGTGGCTCACGGGCCCAGTTGCTCCGCGGCATGTGGGATTCTCCCAGACCAGGGCTCGAACCCGCGTCCCCTGCATCGGCAGGCGGACTCTCAACCACTGTGCCACCAGGGAAGCCCTCATAGCCCTTTTTGTATAAGTGAAAATAAAGAATCAACATGTGTTCTGTAATAGAAGATTAGCTTAATAAATCATCAGAAACCTATTAAACATAATGTTATTGTCATAAAAAATGTTGTAAACTAAATTTATTACTTTGAGATGATGTTTACAGTAAATTGATAAGTGAAAAAAGGTTCCTTAATGTATGAAATAAGTCATATATGTTTTAAACACATGCATATACAGACCCAAGCAAAAGCACACTGGATAATTATCTACAAGAATCTAAGTAAAAATATTGTTCACAGTAATTATCTTGGGGGATATTTTATATTTTAGCAAATATTTTGTTTATCAACATGCTCTCATTGTTTCTAAAATCAATAAATATTTCTTTTTAGTCACACAAAGTAGGATCATAAAAGTTATAGCTGCTAACATTTATTGATTGCTTACTATGTGCCAGGACATATTCAAAGCATGTGCTGTATGTTTTTTCATTAATATTTTCAACAACCTTGTTACATTAGTACTATTTTTTTAAAGATTACTTTATAGGTGAAAAAACTTGGGTATAGAGCGTGGCCATAGCAGAGGTAAGAGTGTTTACCCAGGCAGCCTGACTTCAGAGATAATTCAGAAATTTAGCTTAATTAAATACATAACGTACACCGCTTTAACAGTCATGTGAAGTGTGTGTGTGTGTGTGTGTGTGTGTGTGTGTGTGTGTATGGTAGCCTCTTGTTTAGCTACTCCAAGGCTGGTTTAGATGTTCCCTGCCAGCCTCTATGTTCCTATGGTATACACAGCAAACCTTTGCCATTGTAATCAACATTCTTTGTGCTGTTGATTTACTTATATTTTTTGTCTTTAGCCTTTGTAAGTTACTTGAGTATGAGATTGTATTTTTATATCCCCAGCATACAGGAAAATGCTCGTCAAATGGAAGATCCTCAATAAATATTTGTTGAATGAATGAATGAGTGAATGAATATAATTCAAACCTGTCCCCAAGATGTATAAAATTACATTACTCGACATGATTCACACATCTCTGTGAGTATGATATTTCAAAATAATTAATGGCAAACCTTTCAAATGAGAGAAGAAAGCATGTCTTTGCTTCTCTGTATTCTATCCCCACTCAAGGCAATTGTAAAGTAAAATCAGCAGGTACACACATATTAATTTTAAGAGAGGAAGTCTTTCAAGATGAAGCACAAAAATACAAACCTGTCTGAGAGGAAAATTCAGGGGGACGAAGAAAGAAACGTATCTCTTATATTTTTACCAAAGAGAAATGACTCCATTCAAAACTTTATTTTAATTTTAAAGAAGGGGAAATATAGATCAAGTGAGAATTGTGCCAATTCAATGAACACTTTCATGGCAAAGTCATTGGTAGATTTCAATCAGGTGATGCTTCAATCATGATGAAGTTTCTGTTTTCATTCTTTTGTTATTGTTAGTCCCACTTCATAATATAATTAACAAGTAAGGAAAGATACAAAGTCAAGGTAACTAGGAAATTGAAAATTTAGACAATGTTTTGATAATGGATCTGTAGTAATAGCACCTCTCACCCCTAATTTGACTTTCTCTAACAAATCTCAGTTGAGAAGTTGCAAACACAGAAAAGCAAACATTTTCATTCATCTAGGATAAGAAGTACAAGACAATTGTTTAAATTTTTTATTGAAGTTATATAAACTAATGTGAATAAAGATGAAGAATCATATAATGACCAATTTTCAGATGACAATCAAA
The DNA here is from genome assembly GCF_965194805.1 of Balaenoptera borealis. Lineage (NCBI taxonomy): Eukaryota > Metazoa > Chordata > Mammalia > Artiodactyla > Balaenopteridae > Balaenoptera > Balaenoptera borealis. The sequence goes on from NC_138860.1 coordinate 130,781,596, forward strand.
TTTCTCTTTAAAGAGTGGAGAGATTTACCACCGGTCGTAATGTTTTGATTCCGGTTTGAATGAACATATGAATGTAATGAATAACTGTTCATCTGCTTTATAACAGGGAAGGAAGTTGAAAATTAACCATCTTTAGTTTTGTCATTTTAATTCTTAAAACAACATAGTATGACATACATAGATGGGTTTATTCAGGATCAGCATAGAAAGATAAAAGGTTGCATTCACAAAATGTAAATTCTAATATAGGGATTAAGAAATGTCAAATAGATTTTGACCATCAAGGCAAATAAGTGTAGAGAACCTTCAATATTGGCTGGTATATCAGTTTAGTACAAGTTACTTTTAGGTATTCTTAAAGTTCTTTGTGTCCTCTTCTTCAAAAATTGGTTTATAACTATAGTTTTCTTTTAATTATGATGTGTGTGATACCTTTGTTTAGTAGACTCTTTTGCTGAATGTCAAACTGACCTGTCTACCAACATTGTTTCCAGAAATTTCAGAGACTGTTCTTGGATCCCTTTCAGTATCAATCAAGTGATGACTCATCCCACCCAGGCTGTAGTTCCTCTGCTTAGAAACACAGCCACAGCATGGGAATCCATGGCATTCATTGGTGGCCTTCATGTTCCCTACAAGGTGTAGAGACCACTTAATTCTGGTATGTAAGGGAAATGTGATCACTGTCTTTGTTTTAATGCTAGCAGCTTGAAGCAGTCATTTCATATGCTCTGAAGCAAAAGCTATCTGAACTCTTACGTTAAATAAGGATCATAAAAATAGTACTAGTAAGTGTCACAAAGAGGGCCATTTTGTTAAATTTCATGGGTTTGCTTTAATCAATTCTACAGTGTAATAAGATTTATTAGTGGGCTGTGAGCTCCACTAAAATTGGCCAATTCAGAAGGAGAGGTCCCTGATGAGTCATTTCAGAAGCTTATTGTGTGCTCTCGTTCACCCTTGGAAGGAGATCAAGGAACATGCCATTTGAGATGCATGACTTGCTGCCCTAAAAAAAAAAGCTTTCTGGCAGGAGTAAGATGGAAAATGGAAGTGTTTAGGCAGGGCCCAGAGATCTATCTAGCAAAGGCCAACATCAAGGTTTTACATTTCCCAGCCCACTGTAAGACTTTAATGTCTAAAGGAAGTACAGGTCTGTATAGCCCGTAAGTGAAAGCAAAAAGTTGGATATGCAGGCGTACCCACACATTCAATATGAGAGCAAAACAAACTAACAAGCTCTGCCAATGGTGTCCAAGTATGTCATTTTCTCATGAAAAGAAATGTACATTGGTATTCCTTGGTCAAATGGAACACCAGTGTTAGTTTTCCAACTTCAGCAGGAATTTTTGAGCATAGTGTGCATCAGTTATATACCCTTAAAGTTTTGGCCACAAATGCAAACCAAAAGACAGACACATATTTGTATTTAATATACATAATGGGCTGTTGGATGTTCATTATTTTAGCCATGCCTGGACATTGAAATTCCTTCCATTTACCTTGGATACTAAAGTTTTCTAAAGTAAAAAGGTTTAAGAAAAGTGTTTGCATAACTCAAAACTTAATCATATTATAGAGTCTAGCTAAATTTCCATGCTATAAATAACATCTAAGTGGGATAAATCAAGTAGTTTAATATCTTGGGCCTCTTTTGTATCCCATACCCAATGTTTTCTTCCCCAATTATGACTGTTCCAGTGTGAAAATAAAATAGATGGAACCAAAACATTTTTGTTGTTAGCTGAAAGATGTCCGTGATTTTTAAAGAGTATTTAAGTCTTAAATAAAACATCAAAATTTCTCTGAATTTAGCTATGAAAATGCTTTATATATATATATACTATAATCTCAGTTATCTTTAGTAGTATTTCAGGCCATAATCTTTACAATTTATGTTTAGAGAATTGTCTTATTTACAATGACAATTCAGGAGAAGAAGGGGGAGATTTATAATATAGATAGTAATTTTTTTCCTTTTTTGAATTTTCTACGAACATGTGATTTTCTATACAACATGGCTTGCTGAGTCTGAGTATTGAGGGATTTAGTTTTATTGATAGAAGAAGAGAGAATAGAGTCTGCTATGTGGATAATTTATTTGATTTTACCATGCTGCATGTTTTTATAAGAAAAACTTTAAAGAAAATCAAACTCAGTAAAAAAGCACATAAAATGTTTTTGCAACAAAGCAAGTAAGGAAGCTTGCCTATCCAAAGTGATGGGTAATGTTCTAGCACAAAAAGCGCTAAATTGCCTTCTGTTTGGAAATTGCGTGCTATCTCTTGAGGTTTAATAAGAAACGGATGTTTGGGATTAATATGAAGATTCGAAGTCCTCTGTTACTTATGAATTACTAAGAATTTACTACAAATTTTAAAGTTAGAACCAATTCAAATAAATTGCTCTGTGAATAATTTTTCTGTAGTCTGTCCCTGAAAGTAAGCAAAAATATTTTAAACTAAAGCATAACAATTAAAACTCAGAGATTACCTTCTATTACTTATGAAGATACAACCAGGGTAGAAGGTATATATTAACTAACTTTAATTAAGAGTATTCACCAAAAATTAAACATAAATGGTTTCAGAAAGTTCTTTTAATGTCTCCATACTATTCTCCAAACTGTATTAAGCACATATAGTTTATGTCTATTTACATTTAATCAGAAATATTATTAATATTCATGGAGAAAAGAACAGAATCAAGACAGAGCATGGCATGTGTGAGCAATTACATGAAGGTTTTTTTGCTGAAATTTAAACGGTGAAGAATGAAGGGGTAATACAGATGAAGTTGATGACAAACACAGAGGCCAGGAGATGAAACTTTGACCTGTTATGCTAAAGAATTTATACATCATCTCATAGGAAACATCATTCCAATGAAGAAATTTAATCCTAAAATTGATATGGTCAAATTAGCATGGATTGTTTTAATACCTATTTACAGAATGGATCTGAGGAAAACAAGAGCTAGACTATAGCTAAGGAGACTAGTTATGAGACTATTACAGTGATATAGAATTGTAATGAGTACAGCCTGAACTAGGACAATAGTAATAAGAATAAAAGGAAGACTGAATTAAAAATATACATAAAAAGTAAAATTGGAAGGATGTGATCATGGGATAAGGGAAGCAGAAGATTCTAAATTTCTATTTTGGTGGAGAAGAGAATTCTGGAAATATCAGTTGAGAAAATGAGAGTAAATTAAACGATACTTAATCAAATAAGATATTTTAAAATACTTTATAAATAAATATTTTCTTAAATTTTTCATTTATTTTTTTCAAAAAATCTTGGTTAGTGAGGTTGAGGATCAACACCTCACCTCTCCTTGAGGATTGCTTTGGCTCAAGACAGAAGGCTCACCAAAGGTCAGGCCTCTTTCCAACAGAGCCTGCATTTAATGCTTAATCAGCTCGAATGTATGAAAGACCAGAGTCTTCACTCCAACTTGGGAACTCTGAAAAGGCTATTCCATTTCCAAAGCTACCTATGGGTCAGAAGATGTCTTCATATTCCTGCAGTGAAGCCTAATTTCACCCTGTGTCCAATCCTGTCATAGATATGAATATACCTCATATTATCAATGAACCACTGGAAACTCCTTCCTTCTGATACTTTGTTACATAGAAAAATTAAATTTTATAAAGGTAAAGCCACTGTCTTTAGGTTCGTTTCTACTTGTAGCCAAAATTATACTACATTACATTGTGGTGAGAATGTATATGTATGTTGATACTGAAAGTCTAGTATGGGAATTGATTTCCCTCTGTGTTTTGAATGTAGTGTTTAATGAACCACCTTGATAAGGGCCTCAGAGACTTAATCTTAGTATTTGTTGTTTGTTATCATGGTGTATCACTAATATATTTTTTTAAATCTTGGCAATAGTTTTTTTCTTCCATATTTGTATGTTGTGACTTATTTCAGTCTTCTGTGATAGTTAAATTTATGTGTCAATTGGCCGGACCGTGAGATGCCCAGGTATTTCTATCTATTTAAACACTACTGTGGATCTGTGAGGGCATTTCCAGAAGAGATTAGCATATGAATTGGTGGACTGAGCAAAGCAGTTGCCCTCCAAAATGTGGGTAGGCATTACCTTATTCTGTTGAGGACTAGAATATAACAAAAAGACAGAGGAAAGTTGAATTTGTTCTCTACCTGACTGTTGAGCTGGAACATCAATCTTCACCTGTCCTTGGCATTCCTGGTTCTCAGGCCTTCAAACTCGGGCTGGAATTTATACCATTGACTCTTCAGTTCTCAGACCTTCTAACTACACCACTGACTTTCCTGGGTCTCCAGCTTGCAGATGACAGATTGGACTACTCAGATTCCATAATCATGTAAGCCAGTTCCTTACAATGAATCTCATTATATAGAGAGATATTTATTATATACAATGTATATTATAATAGTAATATATTTAATTATATGTAAGTTAATGTATTATATATAAATCTATAAATATACAAATATATATCTGTATATGTCATATTTAGATCTCTATATATGTATATATATATTTTATATATAAATATCTATCTCTTCCTATATATATATTCTATTGATTCTGTTTCTCTGGAGAACAACGAATAATACAGCTTTTTAAAAAATCCATTAATATTATGTTTATTATATTCTTAATTATTCTTTCAATGCTTTTATACAGCTGATGGTACTCTTTCTGTTTTTTCTTTTTTTTCTTTTTCTTTTTAGTGCTGTCATGGATTTATAATATTTTAAGTATATTGTTCTGCCATTTAAGATGATACATACAGAGAATGAAGAGAGAACTCATGATTTCTGGAACTATTGTAAATGTATAGAGGTCAAGGCTGCATGGTTTTAATTTATAGTTACAAAAATATAACAAAGCAACAGAATAGAAAGCTCATAACTAGACCCACACATATATGGTTAATTTATTTTCAATAAAAGTGGTCATGTAATTTGATGAGGAAAGTCTTTTCATCATATGATGGAAAAATTGCACATAAAATGACAAAAGAAAATAATGAATCTTAACCCTTACCTTAAATAATATACAGTACAATAATTAACTGAAAAGGGATTATAGTTCTGGATGGAACAGCTAAAACTACAAAATGTCAAGAATAAGCCTTAAGTTAAATGTTTGGGAACTTAGATTAAACAATAATTTAGCAGTTAAAACACAAAAGCATATACTGCATTAGAAAAAAATTATAGGTTGGATGGACTTTGTCAAAATTAAAACCTTCTGCTCTTTGAGATATATTGCTAACAAATAAGGTAAGCCATACACTTTAGTTTACAGAACACTTTTCTGATAAATACCTTGGTTCCAGATTATATGAAGAATAATTATAAGACAATAAGAAGTCAAGTAACTCAGTAACAATAAGCAAAAATAATTGAACAAAAACTTCTCCAAATAAGATATAGAGCTAATGAATAACAATGTGAAAAGATGCTTAATACCATTAATCATTAAGGAAATGCAAATTAATGAAACAATGCAATATCACTAAATCCCTTTTAGAATGATTTAAAATTAAAAAGACTGAAGATACCAAATGCTGTTGAGGATGTGCAATAATTGAAACTCCCATCCATTTCTAGTAGCAATGCAAAATGGCATAGCAACTTTGGAAAATAGTATGGAAGTTTCTTATGAAGTTAAATGTATCACTTGCCATTCAATCCAGCATGCCCACTTCTGGTTTTTATTCAAAAAATGAAAACATCTGTCTACAAAAAGACCTCTGTACTAATGCTCACAGCAGCTTTATTCATTATAGCCAAAACTGGAAGCAATTCAAATGAATATCAATTGGATATTTGAGAAACAAAATATTACATATCTATATATCTCAAAAACATTATGTTAAGGCTACATGTTGTATAATTCTATTTATATGCCTCTATAGAATAGGCTAAAAGAAAAAAAAAAAAAACTATTGGCAGAAAATGAATGGTTACTAGGGACTGTGGAGATGGAGAAGGGACTGACTGTACAAAGAGTCACAAGGTAACTTTTGGGGGTGATAAAAATATTTTATATTTTAATGTAATATGAACTCACAACTGGATACATTTTTCAAAACTTATCAAACTGTACATTTTAGGATCATACTCACCATACCATAAATTCATATATATGATAGATTTAAAATAAATTGCATATTTTTCATAAGTTATCAGTTGCTTTTATAACATATCTATTTAATAAGTACCTAATATTTTTTCAAGAATCAAGGAGAAAGATTAATTTTTTTTTTCTTCAAAAAGTCTTTTGTTAGAAGAAAATTATATGGTAATTAGTCAATCTTAAATAATAACTGTTTATACAATGATTCTACTTTCTGCTTTTAAAATGTATTTCTATTTAACAATTCCAAAGTGTGGGAAGCTAAGAACAATGAATATACAGATTTACTTTGGTAATACCTATGAAGTTTGGTCTTGTATCAGTTTTCATATGCTCATGAGGTATGTCTGGTTGTAGGCCTATGTATTCCTAAAAACTCCGGCAAAGTAGAGAAGCCTCTGCACCCAGCAAAGGGATCAAATGCACTTCAATTCCCCTCTGACTCCTGACAGAATTTTCAAAGTGCAAGTCTGAAACTTCATGTCTTCATTTCCTAATTAAGTGGAAATCACCTATTATGGGATCCCTGTAATAAAGGGAAACAAAGCATAACAGCAAAACAAAACAAAAAATGTTCATTTTTTTTTTAAATTAAGAAATGACAATGCCTAAATAAATGTAAAGAAATTAAAATGCTAAATAAATATGAAAAGCATTTTGGGAGACATAACTTCGCTTTTATTTTGAATTTGCAACTGATTTTCCTGCATCATTTCTCTAAAACATATGCAACTGTTTACCTCCTCCACAGATACTTATATTTCTGTATGGATTATTTTTAAACAACTCAGTTTCTAGATCACTGGAAAGGACTAGTTCTACAAAAAAGATTATATTGCAAAGACAATGAAGTTTAATCAAATAGAAGGAATTTTTACTTATGGAATTATATTCCTGTTCCATCTATTAAAGTTAATTTATAAAATAATGTAAAAACTGGGGACACTGGTTTAAAAGAATTTATCAAATAAAGAATATTTACAAAATATTTTCTTCAGAGAGTTTCAATGTGCATATACATTATCTCATATTTGATAATGCAGAGCAAACAATACCATATTAAAATTAAGGCTGGGATTAAAAAGGAGCACCCTTGGGAAGTTAAGGAGGCTGTAGAATATGATAAAACCATATTTTTAAAGACTTCTCATTTTACTAAAAATTAGTTTGGAATCCTCATCAGTTTCGTCAGAGTTAAAAATTACTCCATGGCTCTGAGATTAAAAAGAGATCTGCTGAAGAAGAAATAATATATTTATTCTCTACATTCATTTTGTGATACAGAAGGCACATTACTTTATGCTTATATTAGACTTAAATAAATTTCATTATAAAAACAAGATTAGAAGAGAGCTTTGTACTTTAAAATCATACATTACTTGTATGAATTTTTACAATAAAACACTTTCTGGATGACAATGTTTCTATGCTTCTAGATAATTAAATATCAAAATGCATAGAAGTAGATTTTAGTCTGGTTTTGTAAGTTTAAATCAAGAGAATTTAGAATTCAATCCCCAAAACATCTGTAATTTATTCTGCTATCTACAATGCTTGTCACTGATTACCTCTATTTAGAGTAGGTATTCAAATGTTTGCTAAACCTGAAAATGAGAGTGGCAAGTGTGCAGCTTGATAGTAGTGAGTGCTCTAATCTCACCATAACTAGTAGGGTAAAGCTGTATAAAATCAAAGTGCATCAGAAAAATATTGAAAGAAATATTCATATTGTAGTCACTTTTCATCCGGTATATAAACAATTATTTATTGAAATGTAGTAGTTTTACTGCAATTATTATTATTTTTGCCAACCACTACACTAATTCATCATTTCATAAAGGAAAAATCCTAACAGTCAAACCAATATGGATATTTCTCTTCCTGTACATGACTGCTTATTACTCTTTGAATGCAGAATTACTTTGATGTAAATTTAGTAAAACTTTTCATTTTTCTTGTAGCCCTTCAGACTAAAATGAATGTCTCCTGCTAGATCCAATTCTAATTTAATACCAAGGTAGAATTATTTCCATTTTAACAGTGCTACCTTCAATCCTATGAGCCAACTAATTTCCTAAGTAATTCCATGAAATAATTTTTTATTCACTATTAAATAACATTAATACAGATGGATAATTAAGAGATACTTTAAAATGGTTTTGTAGCACTCTAAACTATTGAGATGCTATCTGGAAAGATTGCATGGTAAAATATATTGCCCTCCTGACTATTCACTGGAAACTCCAGAACATTATGCTTAATTTTGTTTGATCCAGGATTCCTAAAAGTCATAAAAATAATTACTGAAATGTATAGAACACACTGAGAAAACCTGTTTTTTTTTTTCAAGTTTTAAAAAAAATTATATTGGAGTATAGTTAATTTACAATGTGTTAGTTTCAGGTGTACAGCATATTGATTCAGTTATACATTACATATATTTATTCTTTTTTAGATTTTTTTCTCATATAGGTTATCACAGAATACTGGGTTGAGTCCCCTCTGCTATACAGTAGGTCCTTGTTGGTTATCTATCTTATGTATAGTAGTGTGTGTATGTTCATTACAAGCTCCTGATTTATCCCTCCCCACCATGTTTCCCCTTTGGTAACCACAAGTTTTTTTTCTTTTTTTAAAAATTTATTTATTTTTATTTTTATTTATTTTTGGCTGCATTGGGTCTTTGTTGCTATGCGCCGGCCTTCTCTAGTTGCAGCAAGCAGGGGCTACTCTTCGTTGCGGTGCATTGGCTTCTCATTGCTGTGGCTTCTCTTGTTGCAGAGTATGGGCTCTAGGTGCGCGGGCTTCAGTAGTTGTGGCACACGGGCTCAGTAGGTGTGGCTTACAGGCTCTAGAGCACAGGCTCAGTAGTTGTGGTGCAGGCGCTTAGTTGCTCCGTGGCATGTGGGATATTCCCAGACCAGGGCTCAAACCCGTGTCTCCTGCTTTGGCAGGTGGATTCTTAACCTCTGTGCCACGAGGGAAGCCCACAAGTTTGTTTTTTGATATCTGTAAGTCTGTTTCTGTTTTGTAAATAAGTTCACTTGTATCATTTTTAAAATTAGATTTCCCATATAAGCTATATCATATGATATTTGTCTTTCTCTGTCTGACTTACTTCACTTAGTATGAAAATCTCTAGGTCCATCCATGTTGCTGCAAATGGCATTATTCATTCCTTTTTATGGCTGAGTAATATTCCACTGTATATATGTACCACATCTTCTTTATCTATTCTTCTGTCAATGGACATTTAAATAGCTTTCATGTCTTGGCTATTGTAAATAGTGCTGCAATGAACATTGGGGTGCGTGTATCTTTTTGAATTATGATATTCTCCAGATATATGCCCAGAAGTGAAATTGCTGGATCATCTGGTAATTCTATTTTTAGTTTTTTAAGGAACCTCTGTACTGTTCTCCATAGTGGTTGTATCAATTTACATTCCCAACAACAGTGTAGAAAGGTTCCCTTTTCTCTACACCCTCTCCAGCACTTATTGTTTGTGAACTTTTTGATGATGGTCATTCTGACCAGTGTGAGGTGATACCTTATTATAGTTTTGATTTGCATTTCTCTGATAATTAGTGATGTTGAGCATATTTTCATGTGCTTTTTGGCCATCTGCATGTCTTGAGAAAACTTGTTTTGAAGGATAACTTATTTATGTCTAAAAAATTTATAAATAAATCTAATGCACAGGACAAATACACATCTTTTTTATTTCCTGTACATAATACATTTGATAGTAGTAGTGATGGGATAAACAATATAATTTATATTTATTTGTATAGTAATATTAAATTTCTATCTTTGAAAATGGTTTGGCATAAAATCAAATTAGATTAACTATTTGTGTTTATTTCAATCAAAGTTACACATGCATGCATTTTAAGCAACCATTTAAATGATTCTAGCTAAAATTAAATAAGTCTACTATAGCCTATCTCTCCTGCTGATTAGGATAGAAAATTCTGAACAAAATACAAAAAGCAATTACCCAACAGAGAAGATTCTGGGAACATGGTGTTGTAGGAAGCATTGTAATCTGTCTCCCCACCTAGACAACAATCACAGTGGCAGAATCTGAAAAAGGCCTGTTGGCAGTTCTATGACACAAAGACTTTAAATCAACTGTCTTAATGATGTTTAAAGAACTAAAAGAAGATGTGAAAAAAGTTAGAGAATGATTAATAAGCAAAATGGAAATATCAATGAAGACAGCCAGATTTTTTTTAAAAAATTCTGGACCTGAAAAATACAATTTCTGAAATGAAAATTTTACTGGAGGGATTTGAAGACAGATTTATCCATGCAGAAGAAATAATCAGTGAACTTGAAGATAGGACAATAATTATTCATTATAAAGAACATAAAGAAAAAAGACTGAAAAAAGTAATCAGAGCCTAAGGAACTTATGGGACACAATCAAACAGATCCAGATATTCACTGTGGGTGTTCCAGAAAGAAAAGAGAGAGAGAAAACATAATGGCTGTAAACTTCCCAGCTTTAATCAAAGACATAAATAAAAATACCAAAGAAGTTCAACAAACTCCAAATATGATTAACCCCAAAAGGCACACGCCTAGACATTTTAATCAACCTTTAGAAACTGAAAGAAAAAGAAAGAATCTTGTAATCAGCCAGAGAGAAGTGACTTGTTACATACAAGGAATCCTCAAAAGATTATTAGTAGATTTTTTGTCAAAAAAAGTGGAGGTTAGAGAGCAGTGGACCAATATATTCAAAGAGCTAAAAAAAAAAAAAAAAAAAAAAAAAGTTAACCAAGAATCCTCTATCCACCAAAAATGTTCTTTAAGAGTGAGGGAGAATATATGATTATCCCATTAAATAAAAGTTGAAGGTTTCTTACCACCAGACCTGACTTATAAAAATGTTCACGAGAGTCCTTCAGGATGATATAAAATGACACTAGACAATAACTTGAAGTCATGTGAATAAAGAAAGAACTCGATAATTTTAAAAACATGGACAGTACTTTAAATTCATAAAATACATAAAGCTAGTAATATTGTAATAATGGTTTTTAACTCCACTATGTTTTGAATGTGATTTCAGAGACTAATACAATTTTTAAACAATTATCTAAATGCTAATAATCCATATTTTGCTTTCTGCATAATTTAAGAGGTTAACGTTTAAAAGAATTATAAGTTTATGTTTTGGGACACACAATGTATAAAGACATAATATTGTGACATCAAAAACCAAAAGGAGTGCGGGCAGAGCTGTAAAGGAGTAAAGGTTTTGTATGTTATTGTAGTTAAGATAGTAATAATTCAAATTAATGTGCTATAAACTTAGAATGTTAGATATAATCTCCATGGAAACCCCAAAATAGCTGTAGAATATATACAAAAGGAAATAAAGGAATTTAAACATTTTCCTACAAAAAAAAAAATCAATTAAACTCAAAAAAGTCAATAATTCAGGAAATAGGGAACAAAAAGTATAAGGCATACAAAAAATAAATAGCAAAATCACAGAAGTAAGTCTCTCCTTACTGGTGATCACTTTAAATGTTAAAGGATTAAACTCTCCAATGAAAAGACAGAGAATGGCAAAATGGATGAAAACCTGATCCAATTTTATGGTATCTACAAGAGACTCACTTTAGATCCAAATACAAATATATTGAAAATAAAGAGATGGTAAATGATATTCCATGCAATAGTTTCATGCAAAAGAGAACAGCAGTGGCTATACTAGTATCAGAAAAAAATAGGTTTTAAATCAAAAATAAAAGAGACAAGGACAACAGATATTAATAAAAGGTTTAATACAGCCAGAAGATTTAATAATTATAAATATTTATGCATCTAATAACACACCATCAAAATATATAAAGCAAAAAAAAAAAAGACAGAACTTAAAGGACAAGTAGAAAATTCAACAAAAATGGTTGAAAATTTCAATACCCCACTCTCAATAATGTATGCAACAACCAGACAGAAGATAAGTAAGGAAACAGAGGAATTAAACAATACAAGAAACCAACTAGATCTAACAAACATATAGAGAACACTCTACCCAATAACAAAAGCATACAAATTATTCTCAAGAGAACATGAGACATTTTTCAGGATAGACCATATGTCAGGCTACAAATTAGAATCTCAATAGACCTCAAAAAGATATTCAACAAAGTAACTTCCCAACTACAATTGGAGAAAGCTAGAAATCAATAATAGCAATAAAACCAGAAAATTCACAAATTGTTGGAAATTAAGCAACACACTCTTAATCAATGGATGAAAGAAAAAGTCACAAGAGAAATTAGAAGATACAAGGAGATTAGTTAAAATGAAAACACAGCATACCAAAACATAGGAAGCATGGTGAACAAGTGTAAGGGGAAAATTTAGAGTTATAAATGCTTACATTAAAAAAGAAAAAAGATATCAAATCAACAACCTAACTTTACAATTTAAAGAACTAGCAAAAGACATATAAACAAATCCAAAAGTAGCAGAAGGAAGGAATAATAAAAATTAGAGCAGAAACAAATGAAATAGAGAATAAAAAATGGTAGAAAATCAATCAAACCAATAGTTGATTCTTTAAAAAGATCAACATATTTACAAATATTTAGTTAGTGAGAACAAGGGAAAAAGAGAAGATTCAAATTACTAAAATTAGAAATGGAAGTGGGCCGTTACTACTGATTTTGTAGAAATAAAAATGATTACAAGAGTGTACTATGATTAATTGTACACAAACCTTGGACAACCTACATAAAATAGAGAAATTTGTAACAACACCAACCCACAAAAATTAAATCATGAAGAAATTGAAAATCTGAATAGACCTATAACAAGTAAGAAGGTTGAATCAATAATCAAAAATCTCCCAAAAAGAAAAACCCTGGACCTGATGGTTTCATTGGTGAATTCTACCAAACATTTAAAGAACTACCACCAATCCCTCTCAAACTTTTCCAAAATATTGAAGAGGAGGAAACACTTCCAAACTTATTTTATGAGGCCAGCATTATTCTGATAACAAATCCAGACCAAAACACTGAAAAAAAAAAAGAATAATATAGGCCAATATCCCTGATAAGCACTGATACAAAATTCCTTAATAAAATACCAAAAAAACAAATTCAGCAGCATATTAAAGGAATTAGATAACAAGGCCAAGTACAAACTATTCCTGGAAAGCAACAGTTGTTCAACATGCAAAAATCAATCAGTGTAATAAACTACATTTACTAAATGAAAGGAAAAAATGCATAATCATATCATTTGATGGAGAAAAAGCATTTGACAAAATTCAACACATTTTTATGATAAAAACACTTAAAATAGGAATAGAAGGAAACTACCTCAACATAATGAAAGCCATATATGAAATATCCACAGTGAACTATACTCAATGGTGGAAAACTGAAAGGTTTTCCTTTAAGATCAGGAAAAAGGTAAGGATGCCTACTTTCATCACTTTTATTCAACACAGTACTGGAAGTTCTAGACAGAGAAATTAGTCAAGACAAATAAATAAATGTCATCCAAATTAGAAAGGAAGTAAAATTGTCTCTGTTTACAATTTATACAATTTTATATGTATAAACTCTAAAGAGTGCACACCCACAAAAATGTTTAGAACAAATAAATTAGGCTAATAAATTTTGTCAAATACTTTTTCTCCATCAAATGAGATGATCATGTTTTTTTTCTTCCTTTATTTGGTTAAAACTAATAAAAGTTAGAACTAGTAATGTAGAAGGATACAAAGTCAAAAGATAAAAGGCAGTTGCATTTCTTTACACTAAAAATAAACAATCTGAAAAGGAAATTAAGAAAACAATTCCATTTATAATAGCATCCAAAAGAATAAATACTTAGGAAGAATAAATACTTAGGTGTAAGTCTTGTACCATGATACTAAACATTGCTTAAAGAAATTAAAGAAGACATAAATAAATAAAACATCACATGTTCATGGATAAGAAGACCTAATGCCATTAACATGCCAATATAACATGAAGTGATCCACAGATTCAATGTAATCTATCAAAATTCCAGTGATTTTTTTGTAGAAATAGAAGATCCTATTCAAAAATTTATATGGACTCTCAAGGCATGCTGACTAGCCAAAACAATCTTAGAAAACAAAGTGGGAGGACTCACATTTCCTGATTTCAAAACTTGTTACAAAATTAATCAAGAGTGTGGTACTGGTATAAAGATAGACATATAGACCATTAGAATAGAAAAACGAGAAATAAACCTTTACATATATGTTCAAATGATTTTCAACAAGGGTGCCAATACCATTTAATGGGGTAAGGACAATATTTTCAATAAATGCTGCTAGGAAAACACTATATCCACATGCAAAAGAATGCATTTGGACTCTTACCTAGCACCGTATATAAAAATTAACTCAAAATGGACCAAAGGCCTAAATATAAGAGCTTAAACAGCAAAACTCTTAGAAGAAAACATAGAGGAAAAGCTTCACAACATTACATTTGGCAATAATTTCTTGGATATATCACTAAAGGCACAGGTAACAAAAGAACAAATGGACAAATCAGACTTCATGAAAATTTTGTTTTTAATTTGTTCATCAAAAGGTACTATTGACAGAGTAAAAATACAGTCCACAGGATGAGAGAAAATATTTGCAAATTGTATATCTGGTAAGGGATTAATATCTAGAATATATAACGAACTCAAACTAAACAACAAGAAAACAAACAGCCCAGTTTAAAAATGGGCAAAGGACTGGAATAGACATTTTTCCAAAGATGATAAGCAAACGGTTGATAAGGATCTGAAATGATACTCAACATCATTAATCCCTAGGAAGACACAAATCAAAATTATGAGATACCACCTCACACTCATTGAGATGGCTAGCATAACAAAAAACAAAAAAAGACAAAACTAAAATAACAAGTGTTAGTAAAGATGAGAATCCTCCATGGGAACACACACTTCCTTACTTTTGTCTAGCTGTAGCCACCTCCTTGTGGAACATTTGTGCATTGTTGGTGGGAATGTAAAGTTGTGCAGCTGCAATGGAAAATAATATGGCAGTTCCTTAAAAAAAATTAAAGATAGAATTATCATATGATCCATTAATTCCTCTTCTGGTTATACACCCAAACATATTGAAAGCAGGTCTTGAAGTGACCTCATCATCATAGTAATATTATTCAAAATAGTTGAAATGTGAAAGCAACAAAATAGTCTATCAACAGATAAATGGATAAGTAGAATATGGTACATATGTGCAATGGAATATTATTCTGTCCTAAAAAGGAAGGAAATTCTGACATATGCTACAACATGGATGAACACTGGGGATATTATGCTAGGTGAAATAATTTAGTCACAAAAATACAAATACTTTATTATTTTACTTATTTGAAGTACTTAGAGTAGTCAAAATCGTAGAGACAGAAAGAGGAACTATGGTTGCCCTTGGCTGGGTATTGGGGGAAATAGAAAGTTATCATTTAATGGGTATAGAGTTTTAGTTTTACAAACTGAAAAATTCCAGAGATATATGGTGGTGATGGTTGCACAATATTTTTAATATATTTAATACCACTGAATTGTACACTTAAAAATTAAGATGGTAAATTTTATAGTATATGTACTTTATCACAATAAAAACATTTAAAAAACAATTACCTGAGGACAATTAAAAGTAATCAAAAACATATGAATCATGAAGGGTTGTCAAAACTTGGAGAAACAATTACCATAGAATCAAAATTCCTTCTATTGCCCCTACCCTTCTTTTTCTCTGTGGCTTTGACCCAAGGCCAGGCCCCAGTCATGTTGCTTCTTGGTGAAGCAGTAGTGTGAGTGGCTAACACTCTAATGTAGAACCAATTTTCTAGCCAGAGAGAGTGAAAAGACAGTCCCTTCAGGGCAAGGAATGTGGGGGAAACTCTAAGAGAAAGAGAGCTGAAAAAGATTTTTTAATTCTGTATATAAATCTACACATCTTTTCTTGGCTTATATCAGAGTTATTTCTCATCAAAAATGATGAAGACCAGAAATTAAGGCTTAATAAAATCTAGAATAAAGGAAAACTAAGAAAATTTTCTTCCATTGAGATTGTTCTAAAAGAAACACTAAAGAAAGTACTTTAGGATGAAGGGAAAAATACCAGAGGGTAATTTGGAAATCTGAGAATGATGGAAGAGCAACAGAAACAGTAAGTCTTTGGGTACATATAAAGTAATGTTTTTAAATACTTTAAAATAAATATGACTCTGAATATTAAAGTAATAACATTATTTATTGGGGTTTTGAGGATATGTAATACAAATTATCACAACATCATAAAGTTCAATGAGGAAGGATAAGGGAACTACCTATATGATTGCAAGACTTCTGTATTTTATGTGAATTACAGTATTTAAGTAGGCTATGAAATGTTAGATATGCATACTGTAATCCCTAAAAATACCTCCAAAAATAATGAGTACTTGTAGCCAAAAATCCAATGGGTAAATAAAATTCAGTATCTAAAAATATATTCATATAATCAAAAACAAGCCACAAATGCAGGACCAAAGGAAAAACAAAACAGAGTAGACAAACAGAAAAGGTAAAAAATGGTAGCACTATATCCAACCATATCAAAAATTAAACTAAATCTAAATGATCTAAAAAAATTAAAAGACAGAAATTGTCAGATTGTGTTTTAAAAAACATCACCCAACCACCTGATGTCTATAAGAAATTCACTTTAAATAAAAAGTTTAAATAAAATGATAGAAAACTACACACACCAACACGAAGAGAAAGCTGGAGTAGTTGCATTAATATAAGATAATGTATATTTCAGTAAAAAGAATATAACCAAGAATAAAGATGATATAATAATTCTAAATGTGTGTACACCAAACAACAAAGCTCCAAAATACATGAAGCAAACACTGACAATACTGAAACGTGAAGTAGATAAACCCACAAATATAGTTGGAGACTTCAACTGTCTCTCTCAGTAATAAACAAAACAAATAATTAGAAAATGAGTAAAGATATCCAAGACCTGAACAACACTTTCAACAAAATTTATCAGATTGACAATTAGAGAGACTAGTTCACCCACCTATAAAAGAATACACATTCTTTTCTTTTGTAGAGCACATGAAACACACACACACACAAACACTAGACAATAAAACAAACCTCAATAGATTGAAGATAATTAAAATAATAAATAAAAAAAAGAATATTATCTGACCACAATGGAATTAAAATGGCATGTAGAAAAAACCATATTTGATGGGATAAACAGTGAATGAGAAGGAAGAAAATGGAGGCAGTAGTTTCCTAGATTTCTTTCTCAACACATTTTTCTGCTGGTGTGAGAAAGAAATAGGGAACACTCAGTGTGATATTAAGAGAAGATAATTCCTTCCTTACTTGTTTCCTTCCTTCTTTCCTTACTCATTTACTTATTTATTTACTATGTGCTTACTTACTTTTAAAAATGAGAGATACTAGGTATTTCTTCCTGTCTCCCAATCCAACTTTGTATACAGAGCATAATAATAATTCAAGCTGAGAAGGGATGGCAAAAGTAAACAAACATATGACATTTTATGTGTAATTTCTTGGGAAGGCTTTTACCAGAATGTAGAGCATCTGGTTTAATCAAGCTTTGATTTTTTTAAGATTAGATGCATATAATTTTCTCAATTTTTAGGTGTACTGTTCTATGAATTTTGAAAAATGCACACAGTTATGCAAGAACCACCACAAACAAGATACAGAACATTTTGATAAACCAAAAATGTTTGTTGTGCTCCGTTGCAGTCAGTTCTTCCCATCACTGTCCCTGGCAAACACTGATCTGTTTTATATATGGGGGCAGATAGCTTTGTTTTTATTTATTTATTCATTTATTTATTTTTTAATTTATTCATTTTTTATTTTTATTTTATATTGGAGCATAGTTGATTAACAATGTTGTGGTAGTTTCAGGTGTACAGCAAAATGATTCAGTTATACATATACATGTATCTATTCTTTTTTCAAATTCTTTTTCCATTTAGGTTATTACAGAATATTGAACAGAGTGTTCTGTGCTAAACAGTAGGTCCTTGTTATCTATTTTAAATATAGTAGTGTGTACGTGTCAACCCAAACTACCAATCAACACTTCCCCCCACCCTTCCCCCCCGGTAACCATAAGTTCATTCTCTAAGTCATGAGTCTGTTTCTGTCTTGTAAATAAGTTCATTTGCATATATCTTTTTTGTTTTTTTAGATTCCACATATAAGCAATATCATATTTGTCTTTCTCTGTCTGACTTACTTCACTTAGTATGATAATCTCCAGGTCCATCCATGTTTCTGCAAATGGCACTATTTCATTATTTTTAATGGCTGAGTAATATTCCATTGTATATATGTACCACATCCTCTTTATCCATTCATCTGATCAGAACAGAAATAAATAAAATAGAAATGAAGAAAACAATAGAAAAATCATGAAACTAAAAGCCTTTTCTTTGAAAGATATAAACAAAATTGATAAATCTTTAGCCAGGCTCACCAAGAAAAAAAGGGAGAGGGCTCAAATCAATAAAATTAGAAATGAAAAAGGAGAAGTTACAGTGGACACCACAGAAATACAAAGGATCATAAGAGACTATAGGCCAATAAAATGGACAACCTGGAAGAAATGGACAAATTCTTGGAAAAATATTATCCTACAAGACTGAACCAGGAAGAAATAGAAAATATGAACAGAACAATCACAAGGACTAAATTGAAACTGTTGTTAAAAACTCCCAACAAACAGAAGTCCAGGACCAGATGGCTTCACAGGCAAATTCTATCAAACATTTAGAGAGAAGTTAACATCTATCCTTCGGAAACTCTTCCAAAATATTGCAGAGGAAGGAACACTCCCAAACTCACTCTATGAGGCCATCATCACCCTGATACCAAAACAAAACAAAGGTACCACAAAAAAATAAAATAAAATAAAATTACAGGCCAATATCACTGATGAACATAGACGCTAAAATCCTCAACAAAATACTAGCAATCCAAATCCAAAATTACATTAAAAGGATCATACACCATGCTCAAGTGGGATTTACCCCAGGGATGCAAGAATTTTTCAATATCAGCAAATCAACCAGTGTGATACACCACATCAACTAATTGAAGAATAAAAACCGTATGATCATTTCAATAGATGCAGAAAAGGCTTGTGACAAATTTCAACACCCATTTATGATAAAATCTCTCCAGAAAGTGGGCATAGAGGGAACCTACCTCAATGTAATAAAGGCCATATATGACAAACCTACAGTTAACATCATACACAACGGTGGTGAAAAGTTGAAAGCATTTCCTCTAAATCAGGAACAAGACAAAGGAGTCCACTCTCACCACTTTTATTCAACATAGTTTTGGAAGTCTTAGACACAGCAATCAGATAATAAAAAGAAATAAAATGATTCCAAATAGGAAAAGAAGAATTAAAGCTGTCACTGTTTGCAGATGACATGATACTAAACATAGAAAATCCTACAGATGCTACCAGAAAACTACTAGAGCTCATCAATGAATTTGGTAAAGTTTCAGGATACAAAATTGATACACAGAAATCTCTTGTATTCCTATATACTAACAATGAAAGGTCTGAAAGAGAAACTAAAGAACAATCCCATTTACCATCACATCAAAAAGAATAAAATACCTGGGAATAAACCTACCTAAGGAGAGAAATGACCTGTTTTTAAAACTAGACTTTACTATTCAAAGATAATCTCTTGAGAAGCCCCAATGAGGTCTTTTGCTGAATATTGTAATCAATCAATGTAAAGAATGAACACTCACTGCCTTCACACTATATGATCAGCTTTGTAGAAATATATCTCTGTGCCTTATTCCATACTTTGGTTGAGTGCTCCTGGTTTGCAAACTGTCTTTCTGTGTGTGCACAATCAACTTTTACTAATTACTACTTAAGTGGATCATTGGCTTTACTTTTTTTTAACTTTTGACACTGTTAATGATTTTGACCATTTTGTGCATCTTCTCTTGTGTCATGGATCATTTATATATCCTCTTTTTGAAGTTTCCCCATTACATTACTTCGTACCTTATAAAATCTATTAGATGTATAACTCTGAATCTATTTCTAGACTGTCTCTTTCTTTCCATTTGTCTATATGCTCATTCTTGTGAAAACATCACCCTGTCTTGATTAGTGTAGATTTATAGTAAGACTTTAATTTGGATAGAGTTCATTTTCAAGATTGCTTTGGTTATTCTAGATGTGTTGAAATTCTATATGAATATTAGAATCAGTTTGTCAATTTCTAGCAAAAGGTGTACTGGATATTTACTGGCACTAAATTGAATTTATAGATTAATTTGAGCATAATGGCTCTCAATATTGAGTTTCCCAATCCATAATCATGTTATGGCTTTCCATTCATTTATATATTCTTAGATTATTGACTTTAAGCCTGTCTTCTTTCCTAAAATAAGCATTTAAATGTATAGATTTACTCTTAAGCACTATTTTTGCTAAATTCCACAAATACTGATAGATTTTTAAATTACTGTTCCTATGAATCATACACACATATGCACATACACAAATATCAGTTTCTTTGTGATTTTTATTTGATACTTGAATTATTTAGAATTGGGTTGCTTATTTTCTAAGTATTTAGGACTTTTCTAGCTATGCTAATGGTATTTATTTCTACTTTAGTTCTATTGTGGTTAGAGAGCACATTCAGTAAAGTTTCAAACTGTTAAAGTATTTTGCAAATTGTTTCGTGGCTTAAAATAAGATTTATGTGAATGTTATATGTACATTGTCTTGTTAAGAGGTGTAGTGTTTTATTAACTTCTATTAGATCACATTGGATAATAGTGTCATTCAAATCTGCATTTTGGCTTATTTGTCTGTCACCTACTAAAAGATACGTTAACATTTGCAACTATGAATGTGGATTTTTCTATTTATATTTGTATTTCTGAAAATTTTTGTTCCATGTATCTTGAATTTCAATTATAGATGCTACACATTTAATAAGACTGTTGAATTTTCTTTATTAATATGTTCTTTCATCATTATAAAATGTCTTACAACTACTGGCAATACTCCTTTTCTTGAAGCCTACATTACTTGACATTGTTATAGCCACACTAGGTTGCTTATGCTTAGTGTTTGAATCTTTTAATATCCTTTGACTTTCCATCATTTATCTGCCTTTATTTTTCCCTAGCTTGAAAGTATCTGCCTTTAAATGTTGAGTGTTTAATCCATTTACATTTATAGCATTTTGGTGGGGGTATGTTTGAGTTAGAATCTTTTTGTCCCCTCTGTTCTTTCTATTTTTCTGTCTTCATTTGTGTCATTCCAGTATTTTTTTATGCTGATTTCTCTGTTCTGTAGGTTTATTATCCATAGCTCATTTTGTCATCACTGATTTTTTTTCATAGAAATAACCAATTTATTTAGTAACTGTTTACTTTTCATATATTCACAAGGATGATATATGTCAAAAATCAGTCTGAAGGATAATTTTTTAATAATTATGAAATACAAACTTGCAGTGATATCATTGTGTTAATTTTAATTGTTGCCCTTGAGGTTACAGTATGAATTTTTTAATTATCATAGACTACTTAAAATTAAAATTGTGCCTATGTATGATTGTCATTGTAATCTCCATTTCTTGGTATATGCTGAGCTTTCTAGATCTGTGGGTTGGTTACTGTGTTTAAATTTCAGTTATGCCTGTATTTATAGGGTAAATTCCTTAGTTCATGCACATGGTCTTTTCTTATTACATGTGATCTTCTGGAGATTAAAATGGAAAGTCTATGGTGTTAGCAAACCTCACTAATTTGGTAGGACTTAAACTCCAACCTCTCTCTATTATAATAGGCAGCTGCAGTTAGCTGTGCTTGAATTTTTAGCCTTCTACCTGTGGTTTCCCCTTGATTTCTTGGATTCTTGCCTAAAATAAGCATAATTTAGTGGTCTGTGAAGAATTTTAGGAGATTTTCTATGCACATTTTGGAGATCTTACTCTGTGGTTCCTATAATTCTGATATTTTCTCTCTCAATTTCCAGCCCCTGTTGGAGCCCCAAATTATATCTCTTGACTCCTAAAGAAATAAGTCTTTAGCTTTCTATTTGAGTTCTATCTGGTGACCACATGAATGAGGAGTGTTTTCAGGGGAAAACTATATAACTGTGGACTTACCCCCTCTATTGTCCTGCTTTCAAGCATTAAATCTCATCCAGGGTCTGCCTGCTTTTGTTCATTCTACAATGCCTTCAATTAATTGTTTTCTATATTTTTTCCAGAGATTTTAATGTTTATCAGCAGGAGGGTTAGTCTGATATAACCTACTTTGCCATTAGTGGATGCCAGAAATCTGTTTGTAGGTTTGTTTTGAAAACCTACATGGAAGTAATAGTCATTATACAATATTTTTGAAAATACACAAAGTGATAATGGAGAACATAAAAATAACTGTCATTACACTAATTAGAAATAAATACTGTTGATATTTATGCATTTTCCATATTTTTCTATGCACACAAATACCTATGTTTATAGTTAAAATCTGAAATACTATAGGTATATTGTTATGCACTTAAAATCAAATTTTGTAAAGACATATTTTACTTAGCATAATATCAATTTTTTCATAAATAACTTCTTAAAACATAGTTTGAATACCTTTTTATTGCATCACAAAATTAGCCATAATTTATTTAACTATTCTAATAAGTAATGTATAAGTATCTCATAAATAACTGCATGTGTATCTTTGTATGCAAATCTTTGTGTGCAAATGTCTCATTATTTCTTTAGGTTAGAATCCTAGAAATAGATTACTAAGATGAAGGGCATAAATATTTTGAAGACTCTTGATATATTTCCTAATTTCTTTTCTAAATTTTTCCCCAAAATATTTTTCCACCAGCACTGTGTGAGGACATCTCTTTTACAACACATTCAATCAGCAGTTTTTGATACTTGACTTTGCAATTTACCTAATTGATAGGGTTTAAGTGTTTTTTTATATGATATTGACCACTCTTATTATCTCACTTTATAATTATCTAGCCATATTCTTTACCCATTTTGTTGATTTGTATCAGTTCATTTTGTTATCTATAATATAAAATTTCTAATATTGTTGTTTTTAATTCAATTTTGAGTATAAATATTTGACTCCACTGTAGTGGCCTCTCTTGTTTGTTTTGTTTGTTTTGGTTTGTTTGGAGGTAAAACTCACATAACATACAATTAGCCATTTTGAAATGTACAATTCAGAAGCATTGCATTCACATTGTTGTGCCATCACCACTTCTATCTAGTTTCAAAAATATTTTATCATCCCAAAAGAACCTCTGAAACCCTTTAGCTCTTTGAGCATTTATAGGACAGTTAATTTAAAATCTTTCTCTAGAAGTTCAGTGTCTGGGCTTCTTCAAGGATGCTTCCTGTCATTTATATTCTTCCTATGAAATAGTCACACTCTTCTGTTTCTTTATATGCATTGTGATTTTTGTTGATAACCGGACATTTAAAATATGGTACTGTGTGAACTCTAGGTAGCAGAATTCTCCCAGGCTCCCAGTGATTATTGTTTTTTCATGTTCAGTGCTGCAGTTGTCCATTTGTTTAGTAACTTTTCCAAACTACTTTCATAAAGATTATATTCCTTGTCATCTGTAGACACTGAAGTCTTTCTTCCTCTGTCACCATAATTACCAGTGACCTGAGAGAGGTTTCTCTGAGTATCTGAATTCAATTTAAAAAAAAAGAAAGAAAGAAAAAAAAGGAAGTTCTGTCTCCTTAAATTCCATTGAGAATTGCCCCTTGGGAGACTGCTTCAGTCAAATAATGTCCAAAAAATATTCAGCCTCTGTGCCAGTCCCTCAGTGACCTATTGGCCAGATCAAAACACACTTTTGGAGGATATTGTCCTTATTGCAAGCTGCAAGATGAAACCAGGCCTTTTCCTTGGCTACCTGCTGTGAGGCTGAAGGAAAATAGCTGCCATGCTAAACACTGAAATTCACTGAAAGTTACCAGCCTCTTTCTTCACCAGGTATTCTCCTGGATGTTGCAGGCTTACAAAGTTCCATAGTTCTTGCCAGCTCAATAGTTGTTTTGATGGAGGGACTGATTCCTGGAGCTTCATACTCTCACATCTTCCATGATATCACTTGGATACTAGGTTTTTGACTGTGGTCCAAAATAATGCTTACTTTTGCCACCGAATTTTCCAATGAAAGCCTAGGCAAGCTTATCCCAAATTGCCTACTCAGAGCTGTCTCCTTGATATAACAATAATTCCTAAGTATATACTTTTCAAATTTATTAACACAATTTTCACAGAATTATCTCACTGGAAGCAGTATTACATTATAGAAAATTGAAGTTTGCAAAGTTTGGGAACATTGTCCCAAGAATGATATCTACATGCTTTGACATCTTGTTTATTCTTTCTTTATGCTACCCCACAAAGTTAGCTAATGTCAGGAGTGGGGTTTGAACTCAAAGGGCTGGAAAAAATGCCAAGAAGGTCACAGGGAAAACTTAATCTGCATTTGATTCATTCAAGAAGAATGAGGAAGGGTTGAAAAGGGACTGTGAAAGATTGGTATATTCTTTAAAATATGATATATAACATTTTAATATGAGCATTTTCACTTTCACATTTTTAATGTGATAGTATTTAATGTAACCGAATGAAAGAACGTAAAACTACTCCTAAAATTTAACTTAGAAAATTATTCTTTTCCTAAATACTACAACCACATTCTTTATTTCCTAAAGGTCTCTCTATGCAATATTAATACATATTCTTTTAATGCAAACTCATTTTGACAGCAACGGTGCAAGCATATTTTCCATTTAGATTCCTTACTTATTAAAAATAATTCAAGAAAAGAGTTCAGCTAGCATAATTTATTAGGCAGTACATAGACATTTGTATGATGCTTATAGTTCAAACTTGATTTAACATTTTAAAATAATTTATAAAGGAAAAGGAAAAAATACATTCATACTGACACATGTCTTGAAATTCAAAATATATTCTAGATATGAATAGATATCATACACTTTTCTCTATAATGATTTGCTCTGCATTGGAGACAGCACATTTTAAGAAATTTTCATTTGAATAAGAATGAAAAATTCTGAGCATTAAAACGTGCTAAATTGATTTCAGTTAAAGGATATTAATGCTATTTTAGCCCCCCATCCCTTCCATATCCATTGTCTAAGAATTGAAGTGATTTCAGTGCATTATCGTGACTTTTACTTCTAAGTGGAAGTATAATATATATGTGAGATTGATATGAGCTAAAAGGAATTGCTAGGCCAAAGCACTGTATAAGGCAATACTGTGAAATCAATAGCAAATGGGAAGAATAACATTGGCACTGAGATAGTAAAGTCATATAAAAAATGAATTATTTGGCTATTTCATACCATACATAGCAGATTTGTCTCAGTTACCGTGATAATCTAAGGAACAGTTATTTGGAAAATCATCTCTCTCTTCTATTTTACTTTGGATTAATCTGAATAACACTAACATTGGAAAAAAGAGATAAAGAATTTATTAGTTCATTAATCTATGCAATCTTTATTGAGAGCCTCTGTGAAGCTGGTATTCTGTGCTCGAGTTTCAAAAGAAAGATTCATATGTCTATTTTAAGGATCTCACAGTCTGGTGACAGAGCCAGACAAAATAACAAATACTTAAAGAACGGTGTGATTGGGGCTATGATACAGGAAAACACAGAATGAGTTGGGGATATGGAAAGTCACTTAACAGACATAAAGGTAAGATTCTCACCTGGGTATGAAAGGAAGTATTTTTGCTGAAAACTCCCTCATTCATTTCATTTGATAACTCTCTTCAACTTTTACAGAACTCTGATGGTTTTGGTATTAAATAAAATTAAACTTAAATGACATTCTCACTGAGTAATCTCATATGCTTCCCTGGCATTAGTAATCATTTGTTCATTTAGGGTAGGTATGACTCAAACTTATATTGGAATAAATAATATAACATGAATTTCTGCCTCATATAAAAGTTCAGATAGGTAGGCAGCCCTTAGGCTGTCTATAATAGTTATGCCTCAGAGACATTCTGTTTTCTTCAATGCATGGCCTTAATTGCTATGGTCACTTTACTGTCTGAGATGGCTGCTTCAGCCACAGCTACCACATCTACATTTCAGAGGAGGAAGCACAAAAGGAGAAAGGGCAATGAGCACATCTCAGTATATTTTTTAAGGTAGGTTTCCAGAAGCTGATGCAGGGCACATCACTTTATATAACATTTGCAACTACTTAATCGTATAGCTACAACTAGCTGCCTGGGGAATGTAGTCATTCTAAGTTATCATTATTTTCATGGAAAGGTGACTATATATTTAGAAAACATCTCCTAAATTTAACCCTACTATCCATGTACTAATGACTACCAAATATATATCTCCTCTTCTTTACTGAGATTTCAGTGTTTTTGTCCAACCATTTACTGGATTATCAATTTCAACAAATATGTATTTAGCATATACTGTGTGTTAGACATTGTGTAAAGTACCATGGATTAAATGGTAAATATAATAGTCTTTATCACGATCCTCAAATAGCTTATATATTGGTTTAAGGAGTCAATTAACATGTATTTCTTTCACAGTTTAATTAGTTGTAAGGTAGGGAAAATTTAGGGTGCTATAGGAAAAAACAAGAGGGCACCTAACTCGGGCTTAGGAGTCCAGAAAAATATCGTAGGTTGGCTGAGATCTAAGCTAATTTATCATAATTAAGAAAGATCAAATGAACTCTAAGTGGAAGGTGGGTTCCACCAATTTCCAGTGATATGAATATATTAAAGCAAGGCAAATTCAAAGAACAGAAAGAGATTACAGTATCACTACAACATTGTGAGAGTGTAGGATGCTGATGGAGCAGAGATGATACTTTAAAAGTCTGCAGTAGAGAGCTCATGATAAGCCTTTTGCCAATTAAAGAAAGAATTTTGGATTTTTAGAGAAAGCAGCAAACCATTAAAGGGTTTAAGAGCATTTCTGTTACCAAAGAGCAGATAGGAGATTATGAGACATAGATCTCCCCATAGTAGTTTAAAAAAATATGAGATAGTCTAAAACTCATATTTTTTAAAGTCATAGAAGATCTATGGTTGCACAGAAGTCTAAATAAATCTAAATTTCGGGGAAGAATGAGCTTTTCCTAAGTAAGCAGAGACTGGTGCGGGGAATATATATTTAGAAATTCACTATAAGTGTGTTTTTTTTCCTCCTAACCATGTCTACATTTGTATGATGCTAAGTCTTCACATTATAGTTTGAATATTAGCCAATTATAAAGCCTGAATATGTGCTGATGATGTGGAGGGCAGTAACAATGAAGGAGCTATACCTTATTCTCAAATAATACACATATTTTAAGAGGTACCTATAGAAATTAAGAAAGGGTATAAGACAAGGTATAACTATGTAATACTCATATTACTGGTTAAAGATTCTATAATTTTGAGAGAGGAGCAGAGAAATTTTCAAGAAAATCATCATTAAGTTTGCTGCACTTGAACTGGACTTTGAGAGATGATGAATATACGATAGACAACTCTCTGTGGGCTTATGCACTGAAATAAATATCTCCATATTTACCACAAATCCTAGGTAATATTCTGAGATTCTGATGAGACAAGTCAACCTGTTCCAAACAATCCAACATATAATTTAATACAGCAGAGTCTAACCTAATTCTCTATAGAATTTCTTGGACCAGAAACTATATATCTAGGTGATAACGCTAACCTTTTTGGAATATTCTCCTCCAAGGAAACAAATCAGTATATTTACTTTCCCAAATGCCTCACCACTGCTCTCCTGTCCCCTTTTTACTACTTTTTAAACATAAAATAATTAATTGTATTCTATATGTTTGCTAATAAACATAATTTTAAAAATTCTAAACTTAAACTTATTTTTTACTGTCATTCTTCCTTGGTATAAGGCAAAAGACTTTGGGGTTAGAAGGATGGAGCATACTATGACAAAAAGTAAGGACAGAAAAAACAACCTACGGAATCAGAGAAAATATTTGCAAACGATGTGACCAACAAGGGCTTAATTTCCAAAATATACAAACAGCTCATACAACTCAACAACAACAAAAAACAACCCAATTGAAAAATGGGAAGAAGACCTAAATAACATTTCTCCAAAGAAGACATACAGATGGCCAATAGGCACATGAAAAGGTCCTCAACATCATTAATTATTAGAGAAATGCAAATCAAAACTACAATGAGGTACCACCTCACACTGGTCAGAATGGCCATCATTAAAAAGTTTATGAATAACAAATGCTAGAGAGGGTGTGGAGAAAAGGGAACCCTCCTACACTGTTGGTGGGAATGTAAGTTGGTGCAGCCACTATGAAAAACAGTATGGAGGTTCCTCAGAATACTTTAAATAGAATTACCATATTATGGAGCAATCCCACTCCCGGACATATATCTGGACAAAGCTATAATTCAAAAAATACATGCACCCCTATGTCCATAGCAACACTATTCACAATAGCCAAGACATGGAAACAACCTAAATGTCCATTGACAGACGAATGGATAAAGAAGATGTGATACATATATACAATGGAATACTACTTAGCCATAAAAAAGAATGAAATAATGCCATTTTCAGCAACATGAATGCAACTAGAAATTATCATACTAAGTGAAGTAAATCAGAAAGAGAAGGAGAAATACCATATGATATAACTTATATGTGGAATCTAAAATATAACACAAATTAACCTATCTACAAAACAGAAACAAACTCACAGACATAGAGAACAGACTTGTGGTTACCAAGGGGGAGGTGGGGTGGGGGAGGGATGGACTGGGAGTTTGGGGTTAGTAGATACAAACTATTACATATAGAACTGACAAACAACAAGGTATAGCACAGGGAACTATATTCAATATTCTGGGATAAACCATAATGGAAAAGAATATAAAAAAGAATGTATATATGTGTATAACTGAGTCCCTTTGTTGTTTGGTAGAAATTAACACAACACTGTATATCAACTACACTTCAATAAAAAATAAATTAAAAAAAACAAAGCCTGAAAAATTTAGCAGAGATCTGAAGCTACACAAACAGACATAGCACAATTGGAAAAGGACCAAACAGAAATTTTAGTTAGAAAAATATGATAAATGAAGTTAAGGTGTCAATAGTTGGGTTTAATAGCAGATTAGACATAGCTGAGGAGAAAATTGGTGGATTATAGAAACAGAATGAACCTTGGAAAAATAAGAGGATGGAAAATACAGAAAAGACTGTAAGTTGGGCTAAATTATGTTTAATTGGATTCCTAGGAGAGGAGAGAAAGGGGAAAAGCAATCTGAAGAAATAATGTCAGAATTATCTATAATTGATGAAAACCATCAATTCACAGATTCAGGAAGCCCAATGCATTAAACTTGTACTCTGCTCAAAGGCAAACACAAAAAGAAAATATTTTAAAGCAACTAAGGAATAAAGATGGTTTATCAAAGGAGCAACAGACTGCTACTTACATCTCAACAGAAAACCTGGAAGCCAGAAAAGTAGAATGCCATCTTCCTTATGCTTAAAGAAGATAGCTGCCAATCTAGAATACAATGCCCTGTAAAAATATCTTTCAAAAATGAAAATAAAATAAAGATATTTTCTGACAAACAGAAACAGTCCACCACCAGCAATCTCACATTAAGGGAAATTCCAAAGGATAATAATCTTCAATCATAATAAAAAGGAAAACAAAATAAAAGGAAGGCATGAAGAACAATAAAAGTGGTAAATATGTATGTAAATCTAAATAAATATTGACTATAAAACAAAAATGATAATGTTGCATGGTATTAAAATGTATACACAGGGAATTAAAATGCATGACACATCAGCACAAGAGTCAGAAAGACAGTGGTAAATGGAGCTGGAGTATACTAAGGTCTTTGCAGTGTGCTGGTAGAAGGTAAAATATCAGTTAATGTTAGACATTGGTATGGCAAGGTTGAATGTTTTTGCTAAACCACTAAATAGAAAAACAATGTATAATTACCAAACTAATATAGATGAAAAATAAAGTAAAAATTACTTTTCAAAAACAAGATAAGGGAAAAAAATGTCAAGAAGTAAAGAGAAAAAAATAAAGTAGGGAGATAATTATTTTTTAATATGTCTCCAGTGATTTTTTTTTTTTTTTAACCGAAAACAAGCTGAGGTATTTCTTTGATGAGAGAGCATAAGGTGGAGATAGTATAAGGTGAACTCAGCAGCTGAAGATGGTACAGCCTCCTGCTGAAGAGCAAGGCCAATTCTGTCTCTTGCTGACTGTGTGACCCTGGGCAAGTCTCTTCAAACAGCTAATCCTCAATTGCATTTATAAAATGTAGATAATAAAATATAGGACTGGAACTAGGGTTGACTTGTGTGCAAGTTTTAAGGGGGCACCTCCAAATACATTAATCTAGATACCTAACATTTTAATACACTATTTTTTTAAAAATCAAAATTATTGCAAAATATGAATGAGAACAAAATATGAAACTTCTATATAAACTTAAGATCTGACCCTATAATTACATGACTCATCTCAATTACCTCACCTTAATCCTGGCCCTGATAAAATACCTACCTCACAAAGTTATTATAAGACTCAAAAAGTACACATAAAACAGTTAAGTAAGAGCTCAATAAAACAAGATTATATCAATTATCTCATTTCAATTTCAATTGTACATTAATTACTTTCTTAAGAGAAGCACTAACACTTGGTTCTAAATGTTTAATTCATTATCTTATTTCAGAAGTGGAAACATCACAATACAAAACTAACAATAAAATCGGTGATGCTAAGTAGAATTTCTACTGCATGAAACGGAACTGAAATTTTACATGAAAATGCAAGTGCTCAATTATGATCTTGTTACATACCAATTCGGCATTCCACTGCTAGTTACTTTTTGGCATAGCTGCTCTAACAGATTAATGGTGCGTTCTAGCTTTTATTGTTTATTAAGAACAACAAATTAGCATATGAATGCTAATATAGAAGTTGGTGAAAGGTATGGTATAAGTGGAAAGAAGAAAGGGGCTTTTTATCATTAAATAAAATATTATTTTGATTTCTTTCAACAATAATTTGATATAGTTTTCAAATTAAAATTAACAGCTGTATACAAAAGAATGGCCTGGAAATTAGCATTGGGGAAGAACTTCTCTTCCACATGCCAAACATAGAAAGGGTTTTAGAATTTCCTTAGAAACAAAGTTAATTTTTAGAGAAAATTTTCGACAAGACCTATGATGCCTGAAATTGTCATACTAGCACACGTTTTCACAAGTAGATACAGAAATACTAATAATTCCATATTTGACAAAGCCTTTATTCGAAAACAAGTTATTGTTTAATTGAGGACAGATAGATTGAAAAATATCTATATAATACCCAATATTAGTAGCTCTTATATAGGAAAAGTTCATAAATATTAATTAAGGAGACTGGTTGAAAATTGACTACGTGTATTTAAGTCTCTACTCTGCGACTTAATTGCTGTGTAATGTTGTGTAATCTGCTTAAACTCTGTATGCTCAATATTTTCCATCTGTACAATGGAAATAAAAATATAACAGAGCTACTATATGTATAGCACTTATTAAAATGTATGTCACAAAGTGTGAAATAAATGTTAACTTTGGTAATTATTAATGATTACCTCATTCATATACGTGGCAAACATTTTTTTGAGAGTATAGCATGTGCCAGGCACACGAACCCTTTTATTCTACAATATTGTCTTCGTTGTTGTTATTTTGCTCATTAATTTTTGATTACTAATATGTCAGATGCATGTTGCATAACTTGGAATACTCCCTTTTGCCCTCAACAGTAGAGAATTAACACTCCTGTTAAAATATCACCTGCTTTATGAGGGATATACTAAACTACATTTGGCCTCTGTGCACTCATAACTTTATTTAAAAGAACTGTGTTATTATAAGTTGTGTATATTATTTTGTCTCCTCTCTACTGTTGCTTAAGGAAAATGGATATATCTTCATTTTTTTTTGCAGGGTCTAGAGAGTACAGTTTTGAGAACACAGATCCACAGAAATCGTCATTTGAATTGATGGCTCAATAAACACCTGCATTAGCTTGAACTATTTGGCAACTGCTATCTGTTCTCTTAAAATGGAGGAAAGACGGAAGATCTATTACAAATTGTTTGGATTATCTTGTAAGTATAACTGTCATATGAAGAAGGGAGAGAATTCTAATAATGAAGATTTCAAAGTTCATCATGGATCAGATATTCCTAATGATAAGCACTCATTAATATCCAACATTAGAAAAGAACCATTAGGCAAGAATTAAAGTTCTATTGGGGAGTTTAATAATTTAAGTGACAGAATATTATCCTCTATTTTAATAAGATGTTAGAATTTGCATTTTGTGTTTCATCAGCTATAAATTTTGACAACTTCCATCTAACTCTTTGTAATGTAACAAAAGTATTTTATCTTATTTTTTTTAACTAGGCTATTGTTACTATGTTGGAAAAAAATCAGAGTTGGTGAACTATTACATGTATGGATTTTAAACAGAACTTGTTCATACTTCTTTCTTTCTGTGGACATTAGCTACTATTTTTTTTTAGCCCTGGCTGAGACATATGGGTATATTTTGTAACAAAAATAATTATAATAGTCTTGACTTCCCCTCTCTCATTGTCACTTTAATTTTCAATTCCCTTACAAATAGGTCAGGTGACAGCTCTATCACTCAAACACTTCAGCTGAGACAATACTTTTCTCATATCAGTACCACTTGCCTGTGGCCATGGTGATTTGGGACAGATTTATTATTTATTTCTGACAGATTATGTGTGACACCTTATTATATTTAAATATGATACTAGGGCTAGTTCTTTCACTGCTACCTTATCTTCTCCCCTCTCCCACCTCCATGTTTTAAAAAAAAGGCAAAATGGATGATGAGGTCTATTTTCTGATAAACAATGAATGATATCTGAAAGATGTTTTGTATTGAAACAGGTGGTAACAAATTAACTAAATGAGGAGTGTATTTGTTAAAGAGAGATTGAGAGAGCGAGAAACAGAGAATTGCCATTGTTGCTTTTACTCTGGACAGAAGGGGTACATAGTGTGGCCCAGATTCCAGATGCTTTTTACACCATTTCACATGCCCTGCAGCTGTTACTTCTGTTGTGATTGCTGCATCACCTCCTGTCATTGCCTACTTGAAAGTGAAGAAATGGATCTAACAAAATGAACAAAACAGCACTCTCTGTGATTTACTTTGTTTGTGTTCTTTGGTTGAAATATCACAAATCACAGATCCCTTTTTTTTTTGCCCAGAAGTGTGCCTCTCTTTGATCTCTAATTATATGAGATTATAATTTCGTCCAGAAGCTTTAAAATGCATTGAATATTATGAGAAGCAAGTACAGTTCATATTCAATTTGACTTCTTCATAAATTTTTAAATATCAAAATGATTAGGTTAGATTTAGGACCAATTCCCTGAGAAAGTTCATGATTAAAAGGCTCAGTTAGTCCCTGGCCATGAGATTATCAAGCAGTCAACACACCTTTAGAATTTTTTGAAGAAAGAGGAAAGAGGTCACTGCTCTCTGCCTTCTATATTGCCAAACTGATGTGTACATGGAGTTTGGGTAATATAATACATATTCATGCTGACAGCTAATTTTCAGGCTAATGCAATTCAAAGCAGAAAAGATAATGAACCCTAAAAAAACAGAGTTTGTAAATGGAAATGCTGACAGACTCTTAACTCTAAAAGCTGTGCTATTGGGCACCACAAAAATAACAAAGCTAATTTTAATGAAGATTTGAAAGTAGATGAGGCATTTATCTTCGGTAATTATGGTGCTTCTCTAGGACTAATATCTAAATGGAATTTAAACCATTTAAATGACCCAAGGGAAGGGACAATTGTAGGAATAATTCTCACTCAGTGTGATTCCGTAAGGGTTATATGTATGGGTATATTTCAAGAACATTTTATCCCATATGGAACTAAGCACATTCCAATTATAAATATACTATTCCTTTCTAACTTTGATTTGAGGAAATCTGTTTCCTAAACAAGTCTAGTTGAAATTTTCTTAAATGATACTTTTTAAAATTAATTTGTTTAAAACATTGTTGATAAGGGGGAAGATGTGTTACAAGCCTTGCTATCTACATACTTAAGCTTTTGGTATCTTTTGCTAAACCTAGATCCAGCATCTTGGTTGACATCCTTATGAGACCTGCCCTCCTACTCTGGGGGTCAGTTATATTCATGTGTGCTACAAACATCTGTTAAGAGTGGTTCATATACTAGAAAATATATTTAAATCTCTAGGAATGTCTGTAACATATTCAAATCCAAATACAGGTTTCCTCCTGTAGGAACTTTCAACCTAATCACAGAGATGGAATACTACACAAAAGGAGAAAGAATCTCTCTTACAAGCAAAGGCTACACTCTCTGTAAATGCTCTAGATCACTCGTGCTTATTTTTAAATAAAACTTTTATAAGTATTCTATTTGTGTGTGTGTGTGTGTGTGTGTGTGTGTGTGTGTGTGTACATATATATCTAACAGACAGCATTTAGTGAACACTCTGGGTTCCAGGTTTTATGCTATTGGCTTTACATGAATTATTCCCTGTTGTCTTCTCAATAGTCTTAAAAAGAGTAGGTATTATTTTTATTTCTTCAAAACACTGCTGAACATTTGCACATTCCTCTTTCCCATTAATGAGAGAATTAGCGGAAGTAGAAATTCACTTACTTAATAAAGTCTTCACCACTTTAAGAATAGGAATTTTAGACTTTTGTGTAGACATAGCATCAGTAATACCATCTTGTAGATTACAGAATATCTCATTATGAATTATTTCCTTCGAACCACTCAAAAATCTAATGAGTTACACAACTAAATTCTTATTTTTTACTTAAATATATATGAGGAAAATGAAGCATAGAGAATAAGTGAATTTCCAAATCATTCGATGACTAAGAAGTAGAAATGGGAATTGAACTTTATCGTCTATCTTTTTAAATGAAAATTTTTATTTTAGAGCTATTACAAATTTATAGAAAAATTGTGAAGATAGCACATAGAGTTCCCATATGCCCTGTTGCCAATTTTCCTTATGATCAGCATCTTATATCACTATGGCACATTTGTGACAACAATGAAGTAGTATTTATGCATTATTATTAACTAAAGTCTATGCTCATATTTCCTTAGTATTTACCAAATGTGCTTTTTCTGTTCCAGGATCCCATTAAGGGTACAACACTACATTATTTGTCATGTGTGCCTAGGCTATGGCAACTTCTTGTATTTTCCTTGTTTTTGATGAACTTGACAGCTGAAGAGTACTGCTTAGATATTTTGTAGATCATCTTTTTTTAAAAATTTAATTTAATTAATTAATTTTTTATACAGCAGGTTCTTATTAGTTATCTATTTTATACATATTAGTTTGTATATGTCAATCTCAATCTCCCAATTCATCCCACCTCCACCCCCTCCCCACTTTCCCCCCTTGGTGTCCATACGTTTGTTCTCTACATCTGTGTCTCTATTTCTGCCTTGCAAACCAGTTCACCTGTACCATTTTTCTAGATTCCACATATATGCATTAATATATGATATTTGTTTTTCTCATTCTGGCTTACTTCACTCTGTATGACAGCCTCTATGTCCATCCACATCTCTACAAATGACCCAGTTTCGTTCCTTTTTATGGCTGAGTAGTATTCCATTGTATATATGTACCACATCTTCTTTATCCATTCATCTGTCAATGGGCATTTAGGTTGTTTCCATGACCTGGCTATTGTAAATAGTGCTGCAATGAACATTGGGGTGCATGTGTCTTTTTGATAGATCATCTTTCAATTGAAATTTGCTTGATGATTTTCATAATTAGATTGGATTTGTGGGTTTTGGAGGAGGAACATCAAGGAGGTCAAATGCCATTTTCATCATATCATATCAAGTGTACATACTATAGAGATGGCGTATTAACATTGATGTTGACCTTAATCACCTGGCTCAGGTAGTGTTTGGAAGATGTCTCCACTGTAAATTTCCTCTTTTTCCTCTGTTCCATACTATACTCTTTGAAACAAACTCACTATGTACAGGTTACACATAGGGAGTGGGGAGTGAGATTCTACATCCTTGAGAGTAGAGTACCTATATCCTATATAAATTATTTGGAATTCTTCTGCATGAGAGAATAATTCTTCTACTCCATCTGTTTATTCAATCACTTATTTATATCAGTATGGATTTAGGGATATTTGTTATATATTTCAGATTATAATCCAATACTACTTTATTTTGCTGCTCAAATTATTCCAAGTTTGGCCATTAGGAGCAATTTCAGTTGGCTCTGGCATTCCTTTGATATACCTCTATCAATGTAGTGTTGTTTTGTTTTGTTTTATTGTTTTTGATTTGTTTAATTTGTTTGAGTAGACCCTCACTTTCTGGCACTACAGGATGTTCTAAGCTTATCTTGTATATTTTCTGCTCCAGTCATTGAATTAACCATTTTTTCAAGGACCCTTAGTTTTAGAAACCAACATCTGGGAGCTAGGTGTGCTTTTTGCTATCTTCTTATTTTTTCCTGTAGTCCAATTTCCATCAAACTGCATTTTGTGTAGCATATGAAGAGAGAGAACTGTTCTATTATTACTGAGTTCCTCTGAAGAATGAGTCCATTATTTTGGCTTTTGAAACTTACTACTGCTGCATGCTATCTTTGCCTGTTATTCCTGATGAAATTTTGCAGTATTATTTTATTGAACAATGCATTTGCATTTTGTCTCTACACATGAAGAAAAAAGTTCTTAATGATCTTAATAAATAATGTTTCTGAGGTCATATATATAGCTAATGGTTGAACATGAATTCAAACACAACACTATAGTACTATAGTACTACAATAGGCTACTTCCTTGCTTGTCATTGAACTCATGCCACTATGGCTGCAATTAGTTTAAGAAATAAGTCTGGTTATAATCTGCCTTAGTTTCTGGTCTTAGTCAAAATGCTAGTCCTGCTTATTCACAAGGCCAGTGAAAGCACTCCAGAGGAATGAATTTATATTCCTAAATGAAAATTAAATGAGAAGAGTCTAAATTCTTCATGTTTGCTGATAACATTAAAAGACTAAGCTTGGTCAAAATGTAGCTTAGTGGGATAATGCATTGCGTATGTTCGTTAAGTAGATAATAAATCCTACTATGTGTTAGCAATACAATAAGTAATGGTGATCAATGACTTTAGTATTTTTTTCTATGTCTAAGGGGATTTATCTTTAGAAAGGAAAGAAATACACTTGAGCAAATAAATGAAAGTAAAGACAAAATTAAATGTATATAGAATTGAGTAATTCTTCTTAGACTTTAATGTGTCTAAGAATCATTAGGGAACTTCATTAAAATATATATTCTGATTCAGTAAATTGGAATCTATAAAAGCATCACTCAACTACACTGAGAAGCAATGGTGTGGAGAATAGAAGGGCACAAAAGAATGGTTAATTTTATGAGGAGAGGAGTCAGAAAGGTTACATAAGTGGAAAAGTACATATTAGAGATAAAAAGAGTATCTGGATCAATGGAAAAAGAGGACCAGAGTTTGGAAAATAAAGCATTTAAAAGTAAAATATTAATTACAAGAGTTCCACCTTTCATTTTGTGATATGAGATTTGGTTAGAGGATGTATATTTTTATTATATCATCTATCAAATTTGATATTCTGGATTATATTTTTTTCTTATTTTCTGACCAGAGTTTTCTAAAAAACACCAATTTCTTAAAATTCAAATGTCAAGTCTTTTTTTCCCATGCCCTCACCAAAAGGTGAAGGGGTGTGTGTGTGTGTTTGTGTGTGCATGTGAGTGCATGAGTGAGATGGGCTGTAGAAATCTCAAAATGCACCTCTTCTGAGATAGGTTATGCCTCAATTCTTCAAGTTTATTTGATTGTATATAGATGAGTAGAGATTTGAAAGATCAAATTACTTTTTGATGACAGATATGCTGTCTTTCTACAGCATGATATTATGTACTTTTAATTATATTTTTAATTTCCTGAATTCTAGAAATAGTTTCCCAACTTATTTCCACAGCTCATTAATTAAAAATGTACAAGAATTGGGCAGGAGTTTTTTTTTTTTTTTAAGAAGAGAAATGTTCTCTTTTCTTGGCAGCCAGACTCCATTAACCTTTTATCTTTTAACTGTTCTTTGATGTGTGTTCTATAAAACAAGCCGAATATTCCTTTTGAGATGAATTATTCAGTCAAAACAGTTCTGTTACCATATAATGTAATAAAACAGCAAGCTATTGATTTGGCATTGCAAATGAACTAGCTTTATTTCTTTTTCATATTGTAATTTATCATATTCTATTTGTATCTATGCATGGATCTTGCAAGCCAATAACCATTTAACTCACTTGAGCTAGAGTTCAGTTGAAATATATTAACTCAGAAAATTGAAAAGGAATATATTAGATAGGTTTAAATATATGTGGTCATTAGAGTTCCATAACATACAAATGAAGTATCTCTAGGAGAGACTCCAGTCTTCCAGCTGTGATAGAAGATGAACAAGATACCTATAAACATAAAAAAGCCCAAAGTTAATTAAATGAAAACTCATGCAGCACTACGCTGGATGAATATCTTCAAAACCAAAAGAATGGTGAGCTGGATAAAGGTGGCTTCATTGTTCAATCAGCTATACATACCTATTGATACTTGAAAGGAGATTGGAACTGATTCTCACTGCATGAAAATCTTTGTAGAATTCACCTGGATAAAAATCCATCTGATTTTTTAAAGACCTTTAAAATAAAATAACACTGAAAAAAAAGTATATCATAATGAAGCCTCCCAATAATACTGCTTCATGGTCACTATTCACATTTACTAGAATCACACAAAAGAATGTCTTTTGTAACTTACTGAGGTTCACATAATACTTAAAGTATGAGATCCCAG
This sequence comes from Balaenoptera borealis, assembly GCF_965194805.1. NCBI lineage: Eukaryota > Metazoa > Chordata > Mammalia > Artiodactyla > Balaenopteridae > Balaenoptera > Balaenoptera borealis. Next base: position 130,820,912 of record NC_138860.1, read on the forward strand.
ACTCTAGAATCATAATTTGTTAGTTCAAAAATCAACTCCATTAATATTATTGGACAAGGTGTTTAATTTCTCCAAGCCTTGGTTTCTTCATTAAGTTAGGGAAATGAACACCTACTTCACAGTGCTATTTTATGAGAAGACTGCATGGTATAAGTGTATATTGAGTTCTTAGCACAGTGCCTGGAATGTAGAGTTTTATTATTATCATTATTGTGTTAATCCAATTGCTAGATGCCTTGCTCAATTTTTGGAGTAAATGTTATCTGTTGATATTTCAGTTCTGGCCTAAAGCTATTTCAGAAGGAATGAAAAATGTGGCTTCCAGTATCACAGAACATTTTATGCTTTCCATCTTGATCACTTCATAAAATCCCAAAGTTTCCTCTTGTTCATTTGCAAATCCTCCTTTGCTCCCCTCCCCACACTTCTCCATCCCTGTCTCCATTATCACATAACCATGGGTTTTATTTTTTGGTCACTCTACATTAGTTTGCATTTCTGAGAAACTTACATACATGGAAGCATACATAATATACTTCACTTGTCTGACTTCTTTCACCCAGCATAATTATTTGGAGGTTCCCCATGATATAACATGTATTTTATTGCTAAGCAGTATTTCAGTGTATAGATATACCACTGTTTGTATGCCCATTCACCTGTTGATGGACATTTGGGTTGTTTTCAGTTTGGGGCTATCATAAAAAAGCTGCTATGAACATTCATGTTCAAGTTTTTGTACAGACATATCTTTTATTTCTCTTTGGGAAATACACAAAAGTTAAATGGCTGGATCTTATTGTAGATGTGTGTTTAAATTGTTAATAAACTGCCAAATTGTTTTCCAGTGTAGTTCTTAGGTTGATGAAGTTCCCATCTATTTCTACTTTCCTGAGAGTTTGTACCAGGAATGGATGGTGAATTTTGTCAATTCTGAAAAACAGAAGAGCTAACTTAAGAAGGCAAGGAATGAAATCCTGGGAGTGAAGTCCTAGGATGGCACTATGCAACAGACCTAGAGATTAATCCATTTAATCTGGTGTAGGAGGATGGAAGAACCTGCAAAAAAGTTATGTAGAGATATTTTTTACATGTGAGAAGTTACATACATATTTTCATACACACACATATATGTGTGTATACATCTCAAATAATATAAAATAAGGCAGTTAGGATCCCAGATAAATAAGTGGTATAAGAAAAAAAAATGTAATATCATTGCTGTCTCTGCAGTGAACAATGTTTGCATATTCACCATGATATAAGCAATACCTACATTAAATTTGGTAAATGACCTATAGAAAACGCCCAGCAAATTTAAATTTATGACTTAAGAAATATGTAAGAGTATTAGCCTTCACAATGCAAAAAATGAAAGTGCAGTCGACAGAATTTGGGAGAGAAAGTTAGGTAGAATTGCTGAAGAGAAGGAACGTATGAAAAGTGGGAGTGGTAAGAGATACTAACTATGGCTATTGAAACAGGAAAAAACATGTTCCTATACCCCTCAAAATTACAAAGATAAGCAATATTAGAAATGAAGTTTGAAAGATATGACTAGGGGTGATATATATTTTATGTATATATTATATATATACATATAAACCATATAATTTCATTACATTCCTTATTAAACAGAACCTCATACAAGGATTAAATGCTAATAACACTTAATAGCAGCAGAGACAGAGAAAAATGGCAGTGAAGTTCTAAGGATGGAAAGGAATTCAAGATAATGTATCAACATTATGTCCACTTTTTCACAGTGATACAAAGAAATAGGAGTGATTGCTCAGAAAATAAAATCGCTTGACCTTGCAGGAAGAATTCCCTAGGCCTACTGACACTCAAACTCTTAACTTGGAACAGTCCATCCAAGAAATAAAGGGAGAGGAAGTTTATCCTCCTTTAACTGTCTCTCAAGTTTCACCCCATGGGAAGTTAACTTTCATTATTACAGGTTTAGTAACCGGATCCCCATGGTAGCTCCTCCATGAGCCAGATAATACATTCTCTGGTGTGGCATTTTCTGATATCAGATGTGGTGAAGGAGTTGGAGCTGGGGCTTGTGACTAGTCACATTCATGTGGCAAAACTCCAGAGGCCCACACAACATAGTTGGCTATGGTGGTGGTGACAGAGGGGTAAGCAGCCGATGATCTAGGAGACATGGAAAACAGAGAATCTCTGTAGTCAGCCTTTGGAGATCTAGCAGAAACAGAGAGGGGAGAGTGGATACCTTGACACTGTTTTCTGTGGTGGCTCCGCTTGGACTCACTCAATTGGAAGTCGAAGGTGAAGGAAGCCTACCGATGCAGTCCTGTGACATCAGACGGGCAGGGAAAGCCTCTTGGGGCACAGAGCTGGGTGGGGGAGGAGGGAAAAAGGTGGATTGTGCATCTGATGGGGCAAATGGAAGATATCAAGAGCCGTTCTCATCGTTTACTCATCACTGCTCTTTGATTCTTATACTATATTCATTGTATAATGAAGGTACCTGTAAAGGTTTAGTCGTTAACACAGACACCCTCAGAAATTGTCATTTGTTCTTCCTCCAGCCTTCTTCTTTTCAGAAAAAACAACATTAGACTGATTTTGCCTCACCTATAAAGAGCTTCTTTTTCTCCTTCACTACAATAATCCAATTTATTTTTTAACTAAGCATCAACAAGTTTTAAATGCATTTCCTTGATGAATACAAAATTATTTTAAGAAAAGACAATGAATAACAATATAATGTATTATCCTGAGGTAGAGAATTCTGCAATTAAAATAATGAAAATAATATTTTCCTATGGGTTAGGACAATTTTGATTGGGGGGAAATCATGAAGGAGTATGTAAGGACCATTGTTTGGATTGAAATAAGTTTCACGATTTGTAAGTGTTTTCTATATACATTTTATCATAATATTTTAAATAATAAACTAAATAGTTAATTTTAGATCCCATTGGTGTTAAACTATAACTTCAGTTAATGCATTTCATTAATATTGGCAGGACTAATATCATTGTAGATGTTGTTACTTAATAGAGAGATGGTTTATATTCTGAACTACTTGTATGACTTTGGGCAAACAATTGATCTTTCTGAATCTTGCCTTCCATAATGGGTAATTTCTACCTCACACAGCTGTAGGATGAACATATTTTCTGCTAGTCACTACCCCAAGAACTAAAAATATAAATTTGAATGGTAAACACATCATTCAAATACAATATGGTAAGTGTGATATCATTCAACATAGAGAATAGTAAGTGTAAAAACAGGAAAAAAAAAAAAACAAAAGGAAGGCATGGATAATATACCTGAGTGATCAGTCCTCCTAATATAGGATACATTCCTATTTGTACATAAAATGCTAAAAATTACATGTATGTGGGATATAAATAATTTAGGCAGCCATATAATTTTTGCATACTTTTGTCTTATATAAGCATGTAGCATAATATGACCTCTGAAAAATTTATTTCATTTTTTCAGTCTCATGCTGCTAATACAGTTCTTAACTATATATGCTTTGTGCATATTTCTTTATAATAACCTCATGGAAGCATTTTATTGATAAGAAAACAGTTGCAAGAAAAACAAAGATGCCTGATAGAACTATTGACCTACATCAGAAATTAGTTATTAAAATATGTGAGGTATGGGCAAAGATTTCACATGAACCTGACTTTTGATTTCTACAGTGAATTCTACTAAAAAATAAATGTGGCATATATGATTTCTTTTTTAATTGGAGTTAAAAATGCTTTACAATGATGTGTTAGTTTCTGCTCTACAATGAAGTGAATCAGCTATATGTGTAACTATATCCCCTCCCTGTTGGACGCCCCCCATCCCACCCATCTAGGTCGTCACAGAGAACCGAGCTGAGCTCCCTGTGTTTTACAGCAGGTTCCCTCTAGCTATCCATTTTACACATGGCAGCATATTTATGTCAAACCTAATCTCCCAATTTGTCCCACCCTACCCTTCCTTACCCCGTGTCCACATGTCCGTTCTCTACATCTATGTTTCTATTCCTGCCCTACAAATAGGTTCACCTGTACTATTTTTCTAGATTCCACATATATGCGTTAATATACGATATTTGTTTTTCTCTTTCCGGCTTACTTTGCTCTGTATGATAGACTCTAGGTCCATCCACCTCACTACAAATAACTCAGTTTCATTTCTCTTTATGGCTGAGTAATATTCCATTATATATATATGTACCACATCTTCTTTATCCATTCATCTATCACTGGACATTTAGGTTCTTTCCTCTTAGCTATTGTAAATAGTGCTGCAATGAACACTGGGGTACATGTGTCCTTTTGAATTATGATTTTCTCAGGGTATATGCCCAGCAGTGGGATTGCTGTGTCATATGGTAGTATTACTTTGTTTTCTAAGGAACCTCCGTACCGTTCTCCATAGTGACTGTATCAATTTACATTCCCATCAAAGGGGCAGGAGGGTGCCCTTTTCTCCACATCCTCTCCAGCATTTACTGTTTGTAGATTTTTTGATGATGGCCATTCTGACCAGTGTGAGGTGATACCTCATTGTAGTTTTGATTTGCATTTCTCTAATAATTAGTGATGTTGAGCATCTTTTCATGTGCCTCTTGGCCATCCGTATGTCAGATCCAATGTAATCTTCATCAAACTACCAAATGGCATTCTTCACAGAATTAAAACAAAAAATTTTACAATTGGTATGGAAACACAAAAGGCCCCAAATAGCCAAAGCTATTGTGAGAAAGAAAAATGGAGCTGGTAGAATCAGGCTCCCTGACTTCAAACTACACTACAAATCTACAATAATCAAGACAGTATGGTACTGACACAAAAACAGAAATACAGATCAATTGAACAGAATAGAAAGCCCAGAGATAAACCTACACACATACAGTCACCTTATTTTTGATAAAGGAGGCAGGAATATTCAATGGAGAAAAGACAGCCTCTTCAATGAGTGGTGCTGGGAAAACTGGACAGCTGCGTGTAAAAGAATGAAATTAGAACACTCCCTAACACCATACACAAAAATAAACTCAAAATGGATTAAAGACTAAATGTAAGACCCAACACTGTAAAACTCTTAGAGGAAAACATAGGCTGAACTTTCCATGACATAAATCACAGCAAGATCCTTTTTCACCCACCTCCTAGAGAAATGGAAATAAAAACAAAAATAAACAAATGGGACCTAATGAAACTTAACAGCTTTTGCACAGCAAAGGAAACCATAAACAAGATGAAAAGACAACCCTCAGAATGGGAAAAATATTTGCAAATGAAGTAACTGACAAAGGTTTAATCTCCAAAATTTACAAGCAGCTCAATAACAAAAAAACAAACAACTCAATCCAAAAATAGGCAGAAGTCTTAAATAGACATTTCTCCAAAGAAGATATACTGATTGCCAACAAACACATGAAAGGATGCTCAACATCACTAATCATTAGAGAAATCAAATCAAAACTACAATGAGGTATCACCTCACACCAGTCAGAATGGCCATCATCAAAAAATCTACAAACAGTAAATGCTGGAGAGGGTGTGGAAAAAAGGTAACCTTCTTGCACTGTTAGTGGGAATGTAAATTGATACAGCCACTATGGAGAACAGTATGAAGGTTCCTTTAAAGACTGAAAATAGAGCTACCATATGACCCAGCAATCCCATTACTGGGCATATGCCCTGAGAAAACCGTAATTCAAAAAGTCATGTACCCCAATGTTCATTGCAGCTGTATTTACAATAGCCAGGACATGGAAGCAACCTAAGTGTCCATCGACAGATGAATGGATAAAGAAGATATGCACATATATACAATGGAATATTACTCAGCCATAAAAAGAAACGAAATTGAGTTATTTGCAGTGAGGTGGATGGACCTAGAGTTTGTCATACAGAGTGAAGTAAGTCAGGAAGAGAAAAACAAATACTGTATGCTAACACATATGCATGGAATCTAAAAAAAAAAAAAAAGTTTCTTAAGAACCTAGGGCCAGGCCAGGAATAAAGATGGAAACGTAGAGAATGGACTTGAGGACATGGGGAGGGGGAAGTGTAAGCTGGGACGAAGTGAGAGAGTGGCATGGACATATATACACTACGAAATGTAAAATAGCTAGTGGGAAGCAGCCACATAGCACAGGGAGATCAGCTTGGTGCTTTGTGTCCACCTAGATCGGTGGGATAGGGAGAGTGGGAGGGAGATGCAAAAGGGAGGAGATATGAGGGTATAGGTATATGTATAGCTGATTCACTTTGTTATAGAGCAGAAACTAACACACCATTGTAAAGCAATTATACTCCAATAAAGATGTTAAAACATAAAAGAAAGCCCAGAGATAAACTCACCCACATGGTCACCTTATCTTTGAAAAAGGAGGCAAGAATATACAATGGAGAAAAGACAGCCTCTTCAATAAGTGGTGCTGGGAAAACTGGACAGGTACATGTAAAAGTATGAAATTCGAACACTCCTTAACACTATACACAAAAATAAACTCCAAATGGATTAAAGATCTAAATGTAAGACTGGACACTATAAAACTCTTAGAGGAAAACAGGAAAAACACTGTTTGACATAACCACAGCAAGATCTTTTTTGACTCACCTCCTAGAGTAATGAAAATAAAAACAACAACAACAAAAAACAAATGAGACCTAATGAAACTTAAAAGCTTTTGCACAGCAACAGAAACCATAAACAAGATGAAAAGATAACACTCAGAATGGGAGAAAATATTTGCAAATGAATCAATGGACAAAGGATTAATCTCCAAAATATACAAACAGCTCATGGAGCTTAATATCAAAAAAACAAACAACGCAATTAAAAAATGCGTGGAAGACCTAAAAAGACTTTTCACCAAAGTGACCTATTTGATTTTAATAATATGTACTTGCTACAGAGGTCAGGGCATCTGTCTCCTTTTAGAGATCTAAATTTAGATCAAAACATAACATTCATACTTCTTAGATGGTTATATTGGAAAAATTCAAACATTTTTAAATATAAAAGACAAGAGGACACTTTATTTGTAGGTAGTGAGACTACTCTCATTGATTTAAGAAAAAGCTTGTCTTCTGATGTTATGTTGAGTTGAGTCCTGGCACAGAGAAACCAAGAACTTTTCAAAAGTAGTATCTTCTGTAAGTAAAAAGAGGGCAAAGGAAGTTGGACAAAGTTTTGATGTGGCTGAGAGAAGTTTATACTGAAAATAACAATAACACCAATAACAACTATTAAAACAGATAGGAAATGTTTAATAAAGAAAAATTAATTCTATTTTCAAGGCATTTAAGAAACAGCTAAACTTAGTAATAATTTTTCTATTAAATTGTTCTGTTTGTCATAGAAAATGAAAAGGAAAAACATACTTTGAGAAAAAATATTAACAATACATATATCTGACTAAGGACTTATATTCAGAATATATAAAGAACGCCTATAACTCCATTTAAAAAACAATAAAGGGCTTCCCTGGTGGCGCAGTGGTTGAGAGTCGGCCTGCTAATGCAGGGAACACAGGTTCGAGCCCTGGTCTGGGAAGATCCCACATGCCGCAGAGCAACTAGGCCCGTGAGCCACAACTACTGAGCCTGCGCATCTGGAGTTTGTGCTCCGCAACAAGAGAGGCCACGATAGTGAAGAGGCCCGCGCACCACGATGAAGAGTGAGCCCTGCTTGCTGCAACTAGAGAAAGCCTTCGCACAGAAACGAAGACCCAACACAGCCAAAAATAAATATAAAAAATAAAATAAAAATGGGCAAAAATCAAAGACACTTTACAAAATAATATATAAGCATGACCAATAGGCACATGAAAAAGTGACAAACACCCTTTAATCATCAGGAAAATGCAAAGTAAAATCATGATAATAGCACTGCAGATCCACTAAGATTGTTAAATATAAAGACTAATCATTGTTGGCAAGGATGTGGAGCAATAGACTCTCCTAGCCTGCTGGTAGTAGCAAAACGTCACACAGACTTTGCAAGACTGACAATTTCTTAAAGAGTGAAAAATAAATTACCCTATCACTCAGCACTTCTATTCCTAGATATCTAACCAAGAGAAAAAAAAAAAAAAGTCTACAAAGTGACTGTTACTCAATTGCTTATAGCAACTTTATTAATAATGGACAAAAAGTGAAAAAACAAGCAAACTATGTCCTTTAACAGGAGAGTGGATATACAGTTTAGAGCATATTTATACAGCAGTGTATTTATTACTCAGAAGACAAATAACAAACTACTGATTATTAAGATAAAGTAGATGCTGATTTCCTCAAACGCTTTGTTATCACCTATAATTTAAATTACATTTTTTCTTTGATCTTTTAATATGATATGTCAACACATGAAATTGTTATTTTTGTAAGTTAAAAATGATCACACATTGGCAATTTCATGTTTCAACCTCTATGTCATTTTGGTAATTTTCAAAATATTGCAATATCTTTATCTCCCTGAAATTACCTTTCTATGATAAAGCTTTATTTTCCTTCTAATATTTTGGAAATTTTTCTTCTTTCTCTACAGTATGAATAGTTTAGTAGTCTATGAACTCCCCGTTTATTAAAAGTTTTATATAACTCATCTGGGAAAGTGCCTAGTTTTACTGCTAGTTTTGTGTTAGTATTTCTTATTTTTTGCATGGTTTCTTTATTTTCTTCTGTAAATTTTTGTTACTATGTTTTATCATAACACCATTCATTTTATCCAGACCTTTAAATTTAATAATCACACAAAGAAAAAAAATCTCAAATATCCGATGTCTTTGTTATCCCACAAATAAACTTCCATTTAAAAGCATTGTTTTATTTCAAGTGACAAGTGACAAGTAACAAGTGACATTTGTCAATTAAGCACAACATCTACATTTTTAGATTATTCAGTCTTTTTTTGACTAACTACTTAGTCAATTTACAGTCTTATTTCTTTCCACCTAATTTCTCCATGAGTTAGCATTCCCAATACAGGAATCTTATGTGGTATAATGTCATTAAGGTAAGTGTCAGATCAGTTGTCATTCTGCAATGCCATCTGATATGGCATATACTATGTCTGGTGTCTTCTGGGGCCTGGTAACTGCTATATTCACCACGCAGACCTGCCCTTCTATCATGAGCTTCACTGGTCAGGTAGGTCATTGCTAATAACCATGTACAGCTCTGCCTCCAGGGTCTGAGTGGCTTTAAAATTCTGTTGACGACATTCTTGCTCCTCTGAGAACTACAAGAACGTTTTTTTTATCCTCTCTTATGCAGTGTGGGATCTTAAGAAAACTGAATGACTGGGAGTGGTCTCCCTCCTTAATATGCACTCTTCCTCATTTAACAACTACTTAATTTTTATTTAGCTTTCAAAACTCATCTCAGGAAGCCTTTGATTATCAACTGTTTCTTCTGTCTGATAGTTAATCACTGTGATTTCATAGTGACTTGTGAATACTTTGGCAATGTTTTTCTAATAGCTTTCATCATTATCTTAAAATAGTGTGTTTCTTATTTATAATTGTTTATTATCAGTTTCATCTGATTAGAATGTAGTCTCCACTACAAGGGTAAACATTTTTTTTACATTTTTTCTGCTGCTCTACTCCAAGCCTGGAACATGTAGTAAGGATTGAACTAGTACTTGCTGAATGTATTTGTCTCTTGTCTAACTTCCTTACTAGACTGGGTTTTTTGAGCCATGGACTATCTTTTTCTTTGTTATACCCCTAGTGATTAACAGAGTCTGTCTAATGGTGGATACTCAGTCAAGTATTACTGAATAAATGCTACAACACAGTCTTACCTCATTAAATTAATTACAAATTAGCAGTGGAAAAGAATGAACAGAAAAGCCTGTTTGAAACCTTAGTCTAGAAGTAGGCCTTATATGTCTATGGCCATACCACCCTGAACACTCCCCATCTCATCTGATCTTGGAAGCTAAGAAGGGTTGGGCCTGGTTAGTACTTGGATGGGAGAAGTAGACCTTATTCTATGCAAGGCCTTTCTTGAATTTTCCTATAGAATTTAGCCCTCCTAAGCTTATGTGATTGCATATGTCACATTTAATTGAAATTATGCATTACATTTTTCTTCCTTATTAGATTTTGAATCATTTGGGACAAGAATCATATGTTATTAATCTTTGTTATTAACGTCTTTCAGAAAAAAAATAAGGAATGTTGAAAAGAAAAATGGTCCACAAACAGGTGTCTCTTGAGGTTTTCCAATTAATTGAAGGGAAGGTATAATTTTCATTAAAGAAAATGATCTCCTAACGGATAGAGAAAACTATGTAATCATATTATCTTAATGGTGGAAGAAACTTAAATTAGCTGGCTAGATTGACTAGGTTTAATGCATACTCTTAATGAGACTGAGGGCTTCTGTATGTGAGCTTTCTTTTCTGCTTTTCTGTTGTTTCAGGATCTCAGTTGTTTCCTTAATATGAGATAGTTGTAGTTTGAGACGGCATTGCTATTTTCTGGGAAGAGCTCTTTCTTGAATTCTTTAACCTCCCTGAAAACATGGGACATGTTTTGTTCATCATTGTAATATTTGTGTTTAATAAATGCTTGATGGGTGGATGGATGTATGGATGAATAATAGATGAATTAATGAATAGCATGTGACCTCGGGTCAGGCAAGTTATTTTTCATTCTATGATTCTTTGATTGCCTCTGTAAATCATTTCCTTATCCATGGTTCATTCTTCTAACCCTTGATATTTTACCACTAATTAATACCTCAACCTTGGATCACCAAAAATATCTATTTTCTAAATCATATAGTATATTGTCATTTAATTATTAGAGTTGTGTAAATAGTCAAATGTTACCACCCATCAATGGATAATACATTTAACCTTGTAATACACATTTTTATTTTTTATAAAGCAATTTCTGTTATATTATTTTACTTAGCCTTTAAAAATATTATAAGCTAAATATTGTATCCATTATATATATAAAGATAGAGTCAGACACGTCAATTTCCTACAGAGAAGTTCTGTGCAGGTTGTTTAAGCTTGTTCAAATAGAAAGATTTCCTGTGAAGAGTAAAAGATAAATCTTGAGACATGAATAATGAGAAAAAAAGGAAGGGGATTGTTAATGGAGTCTCTAACTCAATGAAAATATTCAATTGAGGGTAAATGTCAAATTGAAGATGAATTTACCATAACAATACTTGAATTTCTCTCATTCTGCTTGTCAAGTGCTCAGATCCACTCCCACAGGATGCAGAATCAGTCAAGAAGCTAATCCAAATCAAAAGAAGTCAAATTAAGTGGAAATATACATAAACAATTTGGATCATGGGGTCATAATAAGAGAATTTAAAACAAGACACCTTCTACTTCAGATTCAACACTTTTAAGATTTTTATTTAGGCAGAGGAACTAAGCTCTCTGCTATTTACGTCAAACTTTGAATGCCCTTATAAGTTTGTGATAACTTTATGTGCTAATTGATGTGTGTCAATAATTTTACAGTAATTAGTTTGGACTCACATAGCCTTGGTGATTCTGGAGTCGGTAGCATCTAAGATTAAAGAAGATTTTTACAATCCAATGTTTTTGTCCTCATTGGTAAGAATATCAGTGCAAATGGGACCAAGACTTGGCTTGATTTCTGTGTGGAACAGTCAATTTTTGTCTGTTCTGTCTCACTACTACATGATCCTAAAAGCATCCAGCAAAATATCTGACACATATTAGAAAAATAATGATTTTAATTAAGTTTAATCCAATTTGAGATCTTGTATATATTCAATCCCCTCTGTAACAGGATCATCAAGAACCTACTTGTATTACCAAATCAATTCAAAGCCTTGTCCTTATATGGCTATAAAATGCATGATCTCAGCATCTAAAAAGAACCACAATTTCTTTTTTCATTTTATAAGCATCTTGTAGTCAACCACAACTGCAAAGGTAAAGAGTGTAGAAATTGGATCCAGCCCTAATCTCAGGATTATTAATTCTCTTATTTTAGAAAAAAAATCAATGTACCTAGAAATTGGTTATACAGAGAGAAGAGTGATAATCTCCAAAGCATGCGATTTAAATTTTGAATAATTTCTTTTAGAGTTCTTGTCTAATAATAATTATATTTCTGAGATAGTTCCCACTGATTTCAACACTATTCAAGTTGACTAATTCATTCAAAGGGAATGTTAATGGAAGGGAAGACCTCATTACAAATAAGCCTCAATACCTACTGTACTGCTATAAGAGCAAATGTTGAGGTTGAGGCCTAAAAACCCGGAGTAAAATGTTTTCATATCTGCAATGTATTATTATCTCAATGTTACAAAGAATTAAATCATAGACAAATCATTTTCCTTTGAATTTCAAAGATTTTATCTTCTTCTACTATGGTGTAAGTTTCAAGATCCTTAGCCATAGGATTTCTCCTTTATGTCAATGACAAATACAGCCCAGAAGCTAACATTAAATTAGATTGTAAAATTATCAGAAAATTGGTAAACTCTTTGCATTCAATTAATATCTCAGTGTGATATAAAGAAAAAGATTTGGGCTTTGGGAAAAAAAAGATTGTGGTGTGAAGCTCAAACTTGCTATAAATATATGTATTATATTTATATAATATACTATATTATATATGCTATATATATATATTTAGTATAGCTTTGAGCAAGGTCCTTAACTTCTTCACTTCTCAATTTCATTTTCTTTAACACTGATCTAGTAATATTATGCAGAGTTGTTCTAAGTACTAGAGGAAAGCATAGTGCAGTAAAAGCATTGACTACATGGTAGAAGTGATATTCAGAATTCACTCATTCATATCTTTAACAAATATTTACCAAGCAGTAGATATTCCAGACATTAAGTTTGGAATTTATATTAATGAAAAAAAGACAATGGCCCTATGCTGAGGAAGCTTATATTCTTGTTTGGAGAACACAAAGCCAAAATGACAAATAAATATGTACAATATGAAGTGGGTTTTGAGGACTAAGGAAGAAATAAAGTAGCAAAGAGGTCGCGGAATGCCAGTTTGAAGAGAAGGAAGACCTCTCAGACAAGGTGATATTGGAACTGAGACAAGAAGGATTTGAGGGCGTGAGAGAACAGGATGTTTTCTGGCAGAGGGAATAGCAAATGCCAGACCCCTGAGACAGAAGCATACTTGGTGTGTTTAAGGAAGAGTGGGGAGGTCACTGTGTGTGAGCCAGAGCAGCAACATGCAGTGAAAGAAGAGGTAAGAGACTAGTTACATAATATCTTGTAAACCACTTTAAGGGGTTTGGGTTTTACTCTGAGATGGAAAGTTATTGGAAGGTGTAAGGAGAGGAGTGACATGATCATTCTGAACTTTTAAAAGGATAATTCTGCCTGCTGAATTGAGAACTGATATTGAGAGGCAAAGGCAAAGGCAAAGGCAAAAGCAGTTAGACTTGTCAGGGGATGAATATCCCTTACCTTGATTAAAACATTCATTGTGTTGGAAATTCATTATTATTTCCCCAAACTGAATACAATAGGGATGGCACAGCATGGCAGAAACCCACGTGCATATATCACATCCCCTTCTGTATTGCAGCAACATGAGTCCAATTCTTAGAGCATTTAATTCAGCAATTGTTTATTGACTGTCAGCTTTTGAACTGTATTACTATATTGAGTAGCGTTGCAGAAAGAACTCTCCAAGAAAGCTTTTCTACTTAAAATGCCTGTACTCTCATTCAAGTTAACAAACATTACTGAATGTCTAATATGAGTAGATATCTGTGTTCACAGCAGGGGAGATGCAAAGGGCATGTTCTCTGCCCTCAAGCAGCCATCTAAAATAATGTTTATGAAAAGGAGGTAGTATGAACAATATTCCTTAATCAATATTAATTTAGAAATTGTACATGGAACATAACAACTGTGAAAAAAATTCTCTAGGAACCAAAAAAAAAAAAAAAAGGAAGGGGAAAAAAAGCCAAAATGATAATGCCATATTTGAGTAATGGGAAAATAAAACTGTTGCTGGATTTAGTTTTTCCTTTATTTTTATTTATATTTGGAAATATCTTTTTAAAAATGTCACTGTCCAAGTGTCTTAAAATGAAGATGCATCTACCTAATCCATCCAATATGGTGGATTAGGTTATTCAGACCAAATTTTCTGACAGAAAAAAAGTAAAGTTTAGTACACATTATAAAAGGTACCCCCTAAGAGCTTTTAAATGTCCTACCAGAAAAAAATCTGACAGAAAGTAGAAAACCAGAAGGATTACATAGCATTACAAGCGAACTACTTTTCTGACCTAAGAAAATTTTCTAATTCTGGAAATCTTTGAAGACCTATCAGGAAAAGAAGCGTAGATTCAAAGGCCAGCAGCTTTTAAGTTAATGGATTTAACAAGAGACCCTTCACACATTTACTTGGAATTTCAAAGTCAAATACACTTGATAAAGATGTCCTCAACTCATTCCAAGAGGAGGACAATGAAGGTTGTTTTGGCAATAGATAGCAAAGCGAAAAAAGGTAAAAGCATCTCAGATATTAGAATTATCTGAAATAAAAATATGTCTATGCTTATTATGGTGAAAGAAATAATACATTGATTGTATCTACAATCAGAGGTGAGTTTTCTGTGAAGAAGTGAATAGACCTTAAATTTTAGTACTCTTCATTTACACAGTTCCTTCAAAGCCTTAGCACCTGATTTGTTTTGTACTATTTTGTTTCTTCATTGCAATATTTTATAGGTGTAAATTACACATACATAAACTTTACCATTTAACCATCTTTAAGTGTAAAGTTCTGCGAGATTAAGTACATTCACATTATTGTGCAAGCTCTGTACCTAATTTAATAATAATAATTTTTTATTCTTTCATAAAGGTTTCTCTCTAAATTGTATACATTTCAAGCCCCCAAAAACTTGATATGCTTTTATACCTGGAAGAGGAAATTTTAAAAAACGATCTAGAATATTTGAAAATAGAGCAGATAGAGAATTTCAGAAAATGCTGAAAGAAAAGAAAACAGGCAAAACAAACAAAAACTCTAATTCTAGAATTCTATACACTGTAAAAATATTATTCAAAAATGATGTCTATAAAATTATGGAACTGCTTTGTAGCCTGATTGTGGTGATGTTTACATATATCTATACATGTGTTAAAACTCATAGGGCTTGACACCAAAAGAAAGAAAAATAATTTTACTGTGGGATAATTTTTAAAATTTAATTTAAAAATACAGTACAAAGAAAAAAGGAAAATTATGCCAAAATAAAACCTTTTCAGACATAAAAATGCTGAAGACATTGGAGGCAGGAATGCCTGCATTATAAGAAATGATAAAGTAAGTCTCTGAGGCAGAAGAAAAAGACTACAGGCTAGAAACCTGGATATGAATAAGGAAACGAAGAGCTCTCTAGAATGGAATATTACTTAGCACTAAAAAGAAATGAGCTATCAAGCCATGAAAAGACACAAAGAAACTGTAAATGGATATTACTAAGTAAAAGAAGCCAACCTGAAAAGGCTACATGCTGTATGATCCCAACAATATGACGTTCTGGAGAAGGCAAAACTATGGTGACAGTAAGCATATTAGCTGCTGCTGGGGTTGTGGGTGGGGAAGGATGGTTTTTCAGAGGAGAAAGGATTTTGAAGGCAGTTAAACTATTCTCTATGATACTACAACGGTGGTAACATCATACATTATAACTTTATCAAATTGTACATTTGCCAAAACCCATCAAATGTACAACACCAAGAGTGTACTGTAATATAAATTACAGAATCTGGGTGATAATGATGCATCAATGCAGGTTCATCAATTGGAACAAAGGTATTACTGTGGTGCAGGGTGTTGATAAGGGAGCGTGTGCCAAAATATATATATATATATGTATATGTGTGTGTGTGTGTGTATGCATATATATAATTTATTTTCATTATTTATATTTATATTTTAAATAAAATATATTTTATAATGTTATATATTTTATTATATAGCATATATAATACATACTTAGTATATAGATCCATTTTCTAGGGATGACCTTTTATAATGTTTTATAATGCCAACTCCATGGACAATTGTGAATCAAGTTAAAATGTGACTATTTTTAAGTATAGTATGTAAATATTATTATGGAAATCTTTCTGCTTGCAATGTCTCCTTGTGAGACTATACTCAAATTATATTCACAGACATAAAATCTTTCTTCCTGTACTGACATCATCAGTGAAGCTCTGGTATCAAAATTATTTTCTATAGCCACCTCTCATTAAAGTAGCTGCGGCCAGCATTATTTCAGGGATTTGGGAATTCTAAGCAAGATAAACTCAGGTAAAGGGTACACAATGCAAATTCATAACCATATGTCTATGTTTGGATAAAATATTGAATAATGGAATATAAAACAATACATATTTTAAAGTAGTTTTGGCTGTCAAAGTAAAGACTTAGAAGTATTTTTGTTAAAGACAGATGTAACAAGTTTGCTGGGAGACTTTTTATCCCTCAATAGAAGGCTATACCAGTATCCCTAAGCAAATACATTAAAAACGACAATAAATACGATGCTATATGCTGACAATATGGAAGTCTTTCAAACGCACATTCTAGAGGAAAAAGAACACCCTTGAAAATAATTCAGTGAAATATAATCAATAAAGTATGCCACCGTTAAAAAAAGAATAAGGCAATATAAACAACTTTATGCGAATGCATTTTAAGGCTTAAAAGAAATAAATATACTCCTTGAGAACACAAAGTAATCAAGCTTACTCAAGAAGAACTAGACAATCTTAATAGTCTTATGCCTATTAAAAACTGAATATGCAATTAGAAATCTTTCTTAAAGAAAACTTCATAAATTTTACCATATATTAAATAAAGAAATGTCATGAATTCCACACAAACTCTTTAAGAAAACTAAAGGGGCAGGAATTTTTAAAAACCCTTCTATGAGGCAAACTTCCCCCATATACCAAATCCAGAAAGTAACAGTATAAGAAAACAAACAAAACTAGACTAATATTCTTCTTTTCATAACAAAATTTTAGTAAATTGTATCCAAAAATATATAACAATGCAATATATTATGAATAAGTGTGGTATACCCAGGAAATGCAAGGTTGGTTTAATATTTTATAAGTAGTCAACATAATTCATCAAATAAAAATATTTAAAGAATGAAAAACCACATTATCATCTTGATAGAGTAAAATGTTTGATAATACCCAACATGCAAAAGTTTGAGATTAGAAAATATTCTCTAATCACAATGCAATTAAGCTATAATTACCAGCAAAATTATTACCAAAAATTCCCAATTATTTGAAATTAGGAAACAAATTTCTTACTAACTCAGGGAGAAGAAAATATAGAAACCAGAAAAGTTTTCAATTTTAACACACCAAAAATACTACATTTAGAATTATGAGATACATTTAAAGGAAGGAAGGAAGGAAGGAAGGAAGGAAGAAAGAAAGAAAGAAAGAAAGAAAGAAAGAAAGAGAGAGAAGGAAAGAAAGAGAAAGAAAGAAAGGAGCCTGTTAGAGTAGTAACTGGGAATGTGTTGAGTTTATAAATTAATTTGGTGAAAACTGACATCTTTTTAACATTGGGTCATCCAACAAATACTTTTCTATTGTTTTACTTCCATTGTTTAGGTGCTGTTTAATTTCTCTAAGCAATGTTTTCAGTGTTGAGGATTTATATGACTGTTGTCAAATTTATATGTACATATTTTAATATTTATTGCCTCCTCAATAATTAGAATTATTTTAAAATTTCATTTCCAATTATTTGTCATTGTATAAAAAATGCAATTGATTTTTTTAAAAATTAAACTTCTACTCTGAGAACTTGTTAAAAAAAAAAAAAAAGAACTATTTGAAGGAATAGGGAGGAAATGTGCTGAAAATACCGTGTGCTGGCAGACATGTGACATAAAAGGAAATAGCCAAACTGCTGGGGGTTATGTAATTTGGTACAACTGCTTTTGAAAACTGTTTAGTAATGTTTATTAAAGCTGAACATGTACTTAGCATATGGCCCAGTCCGTTCACACTTAATTATAAACCCAGCAGGAATGCATGCATATAGGCACAAAGGGCATATATAAGAAAGTTTATAGAAATATGGTTTTTAATAATCCCAAAATGAAAACAGCTACAATGTTCATCATCAGTAGAATAAATACTATATTGTGGTATGAAATACTATTTATTATAGAAAAAAATGTAGGACAACATGGGTGAATCTCACAGATATGATGTTAAGATAAGCTATACGCCCAAGAACACATAAAATATGGCTCAATTTATATAAAGTTCAAAAACAGGGAAAACTTTTATGGCAAAGGAAGTCAGAATAATTGTTATCTTTATTGGAAGGTAATGACCGAAGTGGCACATGAGAGTTGCTCTTATGTTCTGTAATATCCCATATCTTGACCATGCTGATCCTTATACGAATGTGTTCACTTTGTGAAACTTTTTAAACTGTAAAATTAAGATCTGCACCTTTTAGCATGTATGTTACTCCTAATAAAACACTTTACAATAAAAGTTAAAAGAAAAAAAAACTAAAGTGTCTTTATATAAAGGCTAAAAAAAGTAAAAAGCAAACTATGTTGTTTCAATATGTGTCCATAGTTCGTAAATATACGAAGAAAAACAAGGTTGTGATTATCCCAAAGGTCAGAATAATACTTAAACTTGAAGATAGCCTTTTTCAAGTAGGAGCACATAAGGAGCTCCAAGGTCCTAACAATATTGTATTCCTACATATAGATGATACTTATCTAGGTATTCTTTTATAATTATTTTAAAACTCAAACCCAAACATGTATGTGTTAGTGTGTTTTAGTATGTGTGGGAAAGAACACAGAGACAGAAAAGTACATACATATAAACACAAACACACAATGGCAATACCATTACATACCCACCAGGATAATTGAACTGAAAGACATCAGGGAAAAATTAAAACTATGGGTGAGAATATTGCTCCAGTAATTTCTTTCAGCATAGCATATTGCTTTAAAATTTAGCAGCTTAAATTAATAAGCACAGAGCAATCTCTCATGAACAAAGGTTTAAAAATATTCAACAAAACTGTAGAAAATCAAATCTAACAATGTATAAAAATAATTATACACCAAGACTTAGTGGGATTTAATGCAGATATGTAAGACTGGTTCAATGTTAGAAAATCAATGAATATAATCTAACTAATCCACCATATCAATAAGGTAAAGAAGAAATAGCAAATGATTATATCAGTTAACATGGAAAAGTTTTTGACAAAACCCAACCTCCATCTATGATAAAAATTTTTAGCAAACTATGACTAAAAGGAAAATTTCTCAACTTGATAAAGCACATCTATAAAAAATGTACAGGAAATATCATACTTGATTATGAGAGACTGGATGGACACTTTCTCCCTAAGATCAGGAACAGTGTGTTTTCTTTCACTGTTTTATTTACAAGAATATTACTGAAATCCTCGCTGGTGCAACAAGACTAAATAAATAAATAAAATGTATACAGAATGTAAATAAAGAAATAAAGTTATTTTAATCACAGGTTTCATGACTGCCTATGGAGTAAATCACAAAGATTTTATAAAAATTTCCTGGAAATAATAAGTGAGTGAAGCAAGGCTGCAGAATATAAGGTAAATACCCTCATGCGCTCCTTCTTGATAAAGGCTATCTTCAGGTTTAAGCATTATTCTGACCTTTGGGATAATCACAACCTTGTTTTTCTTCATATATTTATGAACTATGGACACATATTGAAACAACATAGTTTGCTTTTTACTTTTTTTAGTCTTTGTATAAAGACACTCTAGTGTTTTTTTCTTTTAATTTTTATTGTAAAGTGTTTTATTAGGAGTAACATACATACTAAAAGGTACAGATCTTAATTATGTAGTTTAAAAAGTTTCACAAAGTGAACACATTCATATAAGGATCAGCATGGTCAAGATATGGGATATTACAGAACATAAGAGCATCTCTCATGTGCCCCTTCAGTCATTACCTTCCAATAAAGACCTAGAGATTGTCATACTGAGTGAAGTCAGTCAGAGAAAGAGAAATATAGTATGATATCACTTATATGCGGAATCTAAAAAGAAATGATACAAATGAATGTATTTACAAAACAGAAACGGACTCACAGACTTAGAGAATGAACCTAAGGTTACCAGAGAGGGAAGGGTAGAGGGAAGGGATAGTTAGGGAGTTTTGGGTTGACATGTACACACTGCTATATTTTAAAAGGATAACCAACAAGGACCTACTGCATAGCACAGGGAACTCTGCTCAATGTTATGTGGCAGCCTGGACGGGAGGGGAGTCTGGGGGAGAATGGATACATGTATATGTATGGCTGAGTCACTTTGCTGTGCACCTGAAACAATCAGAACATTGTTAATTGGCTATACTCCAATATAAAATAAAAAGTTAAGAAAAAAATAAGTGAGTGAAGCAAGGTGCAGAATATAAGGTAGATACACAAAACTCAATCCCATCTTTCATACAAGCAACAAAAAATTAACATTTAAAATATAATTTAAGAATTATTATTTTACAATATCAAATGTGAAAATGAAATACTCAAGTATTAAAAAAAAAGTGTACACGCTTTCCTGGTGGTGCAGTGGTTAAGAATCCACCTGCCAATGCAGGGAACACAGTTTCGATCCCTGGTCTGGGAAGATCCCACATGACGCAGAGCAACTAAACCCGTGCACCACAACTACTGAGCCTGCGCTCTAGAGCCCTCAAGCCACAACTACTGAGTCCACGAGCCACAACTACTGAAGCCCACGTGTCTAGAGTCCATGCTCCACAACAAGAGAAACCACCACAATGAGAAGCCTGTGCATTGCAACGAAGAGTAACCCACGCTCGCCACAACTAGAGAAAGCCCACGCACAGCAACGAAGAACCAATGCAGCCAAAAATAAAATGAATTAAATAAAATAAATAAATTTATTTTTAAAAAGTGCACGAGTCAATATTGTTAAGGTGTCATTTTTTTAAAACTTGATCAATAGATTCAACACAATCCTTATCAAAATTCTAGCAAGCTATTGTGTAGATATAAACAAATCAATTCTAAAATTTATATGGAAAGGCAAAAGACCTAGAATCCCTATTTCTTTTTTGTGGTAGTACGTTTGAGATGTCTCTTAATAAGTTTCAAGTGTATAAAACAATATTGTTAACTATTTCCACAATGCTGTGTATTAGATTCCCAGAATTTGTCCATCTTCTATCTGGAAGTTTGTACACTTTGATCAACCTCTCCCTATTTTCCCCACGCCCACTCTGCCCCTGGTAACCACCATTCTACTCTCTGTTTCGATGAGTTTGGGTTTTTTAGATTCCACATATAAGTGACATCACACAATATTTGTCTTTCCCTGTCTGACATCTCACTTAGGCCCTCAAGGTTCATCCATGTTGTCCCAATAGAAGAATTCCCTTCTTTCTCATGGCTGAATAATATTCTGTTGTGTGTTTGTGTGTGTGTGTGTATCATATTTTTATCCATTCTTCCTTAAAGGACACTTAGGTTGTTTATATATTTTGGTTATTCTGAGTAATGCTGCAATAAACATGGGAGTGTAGATATATTTTCAAAATCATATTTTAATTTCCTTTGGACTAGGGTTCCTTTTTCTCCACATCCTCACCAACACTTGTTAATTGTGGTCATTTTGAGAGCAGCCATGCTGCCAGGTGTGAGGTGTTAGCTCATTGTTGTTTTGATTTGCATTTCCCAGATAATTAGTGATGTTGAGCACCTTTTCATGTGCTTGTTGGCTGTTTGTCTTCATTGGAAATACGTGTTTTCAGTTCTTCCACACATTTTTTAATGAGGTTGTCTTTTTGGTATTGAGTTGTATGGATTCTTTATATAATTTTGATATTAACCCCTTATCAGACATATAATTTGCAAATATCTTCCCCCATTCAGTAGGTTGCCTTTTTTGTTTGTTGATGGTTTTCTTCACTACACAAAAGCCTTGAAGTTTGATTAGGTACAATTTTTGTTTGTTTGTTTTTGTTCCCCTTGCCTGAGGACACTGATTAAAAAATAACAAAAATAGTGCTAAGACCTATGTCAAGAATTTACTGCTTAGGATTTTTCTAGGAGTTTTATGGGCTCTCGTCATACATTTAGGCCTTTGACCCATTTTGAATTTATTTTTGTACGTGGTGTGAGAAAATGGTCTAATTTCATTTTTTTACATGTAGCTGTTGAGTTTTCCCAACTCCACTTATTGAAAAGACTATCATTTCTCCATTGTGTATTCTTGCCCTTTTTGTCATAGATGAATTGAACATAGTGTGTGTGGGTTGATTTCTGGGCTCTCTATTCTGTTCCACTGACCTATGTGTTTGTTTTTGTGCCAGTACCTTTTGTTTTGATAACTGTATCTTTGTAGTATAGTTTGAAATTAAGAAGCAGGATACCTCTAGCTTTCTTCTTTTTTTTCTCAAGATTGCTTTGGCTATTCAGAGTCTTTTGTGTTTCCATACCAATTTTAGGAATATTTGTTCTAGTTCTGTAAAAAATATAATTGATATTTTGATAGGGATTACATTAAATCTGTATATTGCTTTGGGTAGTATGGACATTTTAACAATATTAATTCTTCCAATCCATGAACACAGGACATCTTTCCATTTCTTTTTATCATCTTCAAGTTCCTTCATAAATATCTTATAGTTTTTAGAGAAAGGTCTTTCACCTCTTTGGTTAAATTTATTCCTAGGAATTTTACCCTTCTTGATGTGATTGTAAATTGGATTGTTTTCTAGCTTTCTCTTTCTGATGCTTCATTTCTGGTGTACAGAAAAGCAACAGATCTCTGTATATTAATCTTGTATCATTCAACTTTACTGATCATTTATTAGTTCTAACAGTTTTTGGGTGGAGACTATAGAGTTTTCTGTATATAATATCAGGTCATCTGGAAATAGTGACAGTTTTACTTCTTCCATTCCAATTTGGATGCTTTTTATTTCTTTTTTTTACCTGATTGTTGTGGGTAGGATCTCCAATACTATGATAAATAGATGGCAAAAGTGGGCATCCTTGTCTTGTTCCAGATCTTAGAGCAAAAGATTTCAGCTTTTCAACATTGAGTGTGATGTCAGTTATGGGTTTGTTATAAGCAGCACTGGTGCAGGAGGTGCTGGAGCAGGAGCCCAGTGTGAGCTGGGGGTCATGTTGGAGGGATCCTGGCAAGCCAGCCAGAGCACCCAGCAGTTTTTAATCTACTTCCTTCATGATGGGATTAGAAACAAGGAAATCTGTATATGTGTTCTTCAAGAGCAGAGTCTTGGTTTCTTACAGTACTCGGGTAAGCCCCACTGGTTTTCAAACAAGCTAAGGGGACTCATCTTCCTCATTTCAGACCCTAAAACTGGAGTGCCAAACAAGTGGCTACACCTCCTTGCTCCCCAAGCAAGATCTCTGAGATGGTCCATCACATGGATGGTCCCCTCCTCTTCTGGGTCACCCACTAGGGTTGGGAATCCTGATTAGATCACTTCTTCTCCCCTCCTACCAGATTTCATGTGGCTCCTTCTTTAAATCCTTGGTTGTAGAAGACCTCAGGTCATTCTTAGCAAGAGTTGTTCTATATGTAGTTGAGTTTAGATGTGTTCAAGAGGAGAGGTGAGCTCAGGGTCCTTCTATTCTGTCATCTTGATCCCACCTCCCTTTTATCATTTCTTTAAGACGGGTATAGTGGTGATATATTCTCTCAGCTTTTGATTATCAAGGAATGTCTTTATGTCTCCTTTATTTCTGAAAAATAACTATTCTGGATAAAGTATTCTTGGTTGGCATTTTTTTTCTTTCATCACTTTGAATATATCATCTCACTCTCGCCTGTCCTGTAAGGCTTCTGCTGAAAAATATGCTGATAGTCTAATGAGGATTCCTTTGTAAGTTACAATCTTTCTCTTGCTACTTTTAGCATTCTTCATTTGTCTTTGATTTTTGACAGTTTTAATATAATGTGTATTGAAAAAGATAATCTTTGATTGAAATAATGGGGTGATTTATTACCTTTATGAACATGGATGTCCAAATCTCTTCTTAGGTTTGGAAAGTTCTCAGCCATTATTTCTTTAAATAAGCTTTATTCCCCCTTCTGTTTATCTTCCTCTGGAATGTCAATGATTTGTATATTGGCTTTTTTTTTTTTTTTTTTTTTTGGTGGGGAGAGGGTAGTATCCTATAGACTACATAGGCTTTCTTACTCTTTTTCATTCTTTTCCCATTGTTCTTCTCTGACTGGGTTATTTCAAAGTTCCTGTCTTCTAAATCATTGATTCTTTCCTCTGCCTGATCTATACTAATTTTTAAAGAACATCTTCTGTTTGATGCTCTCTATTGTATTTTTCATTTCATTCATTGAATTGCATTTTTTACATAATTAATTAATTAATTAATTAACATCTCTATTGGAGTATAATTGCTTTACAATGGTGGGTTAGTTTCTGCTTTATAATAAAGTGAATCAGCTATACATATACATATATCCCCATATCTCCTCGCTCTTGTGTCTCCCTCCCAACCTCCCTATCCCACCCCTCTAGGTGGTCACAAAGCACCGAGCTGATCTCCCTGTTCTATGCAGCTGCTTTCCACTAGATAACTATTTTACATTTGGTAGTGTATATATGTCCATGCCGCTATAACACTTTGTACCAGCTTATCCTCCCCATTCCTGTGTCCTCAAATCCATTCTCTACAACTGCATCTTTATTCCTGTCCTGCCTCTAGGTTCTTCATAACCATATATATTTTTGTTTTTACATTCCATATATATGTGTTAGCATACAGTATTTGTTTTTCTCTTTCTGACTTACTTCACTCTGTATGACAGTCTCCAGGTGCATCCACCTCACTACAAATAACTGAATTTTGTTTCTTCTTATGGCTAATATTCCATTGTATATATGTGCCACATCTTCTTTATCCATTCATCTGTAGATGGACACTTAGGTTGTTTCCATGTCCTGGCTATTGCAAATAGAGCTGCAATGAAAATTGGGGTATATGTGTCTTTTTGAATTATGGTTTTCTCAGGGTATATGCCCAGTAGTGGGATTGCTGGGTCGTATGGTAGTTCTATTTTTAGCTTTTTAAGGAACTTCCATACTGTTTTCCATAGTGGCTGTATCAATTTACATTCCCACCAACAGTGCAAGAGAGTTCCCTTTTCTCCACACCCTCTCCAGCATTTACTATTTGTAGATTTTTTGATGATGGCCATTCTGACTGGTGTGAGGTGATACCTCACTGTAGTTTTGATTTGATTTCTCTAATGATTAGTGATGTTGAGCATCCTTTCATGTGTTTGTTGACAATCAGTATATCTTCTTTGGAGACATGTCTGTTTAGGCCTTCTGCCCATTTTTGGATTGGGTTGTTTGTTTTTTTGATATTGAGCTGTATGAGCTGCTTGTAAATTTTGGAGATTAATCCTTTGTCCGGTGCTTCATTTGGAAATATTTTCTCCCATTCTGAGGGTTGTTTTTCATATTGTTTATGGTTTCCTTTGCTGTACAAAAGCTTTTAAGTTTCATTAGGTCCCATTTGCTTATTTTTGTTTTTATTTTTTTTCTCTAGGAGGAGGGTCAAAAAGTATCTTGCTGTGATTTATGTCATAGAGAGTTCTGCCTATGTTTTCCTCTAAGAGTTTGATAGTGTGTGGCCTTACATTTAGGTCTTTAATCCATTTTGAGTTTATTTTTGTGTATGGTGTTATAGAGGGTTCTAATTTCATTCTTTAATATGTAGCTGTCCAGTTTTCCCAGCAGCAATTAGTGAAGAGACTGTCTTTTATCCATTGTATATTCTTGCTTCCTTTGTCACAGATTAGGTGACCATAGGTGCGTGAGTTTATCTCTGGGCTTTCTATATCTTTGTTTTTGTGCCATTACCGTACTGTCTTGATGACTGTAGCTTTATAGTATAGTCTGAAGTCTAGGAGCCTGATTCCTCCTGCTTTGCTTTTCTTTCTCAAGATTGCTTTGGCTATTGGGGTCTTTGGTGTATCCATACAAATTGTGAAATTTTTTGTTCTAGTTCTATGAAAAATGCCATTGGTAGTTTGATAGGGATTGCATTGAATCTGTAGATTGCTTTGGGTAGTATAGTCATTTTCACAATATTGATTCTTCCACTCCAAGAATATGGTGTACCTCTCTATCTGTTTGTATTATATTTAATTTCTTTCATCAATGTCTTATAGTTTTCTGCATACAGATCTTTTGTCTGCTTAAGTAGGTTTATTCCTAGGTATTTTATTCTTTTTGTTGCAATGGTAAATGGGAGTGTTTCCTTAATTTCTCTTTCAGATTTTTCGTGCTTAGTGTATAGGAATGCAAGAGATTTCTGTGCATTAATTTTGTATCCTGTTATTTTATCATATTCATTGATTTGCTCTAGTAGTTTTCTGGTGGCATCTTTAGGATTCTCTATGTATAGTATCATGTCATCTGCAAACAGTGACAGCTTTACTTCTTCTTTTCCGATTTGGATTCCTTTTCTTTCTTTTTCTTCTCTGATTGCTGTGGCTAAAACGTCCAAAACTGTACTGAATAATAGTGGTGAGAGTGGGCAACCTTGTCTTGTTCCTAATCTTAGTCGAAATGGTTTCAGTTTTTCACCATTGAGGATGATGTTGGCTGTAGGTTTGTCATATATGGCCTTTATTATGTTGAGATAAGTTCCCTCTATACCTACTTACTGGAGGGTTTCTATTATAAATTGGTGTTGAATTTTGTTGAAAGCTTTTTCTGCATCTATTGAGATGATCATATGGTTTTTACACATCAATTAATTAATATGGTGTGTCACATTGATTGATTTGAGTATATTGAAGAATCCTGTATTCCTGGGATTAACCTCACTTGATCATGGTGTATGTTCCTTTTAATGTGCTGTTGGATTCTGTTTGCTAGTATTCTGTTGAGGACTTTTGCATCTATGTTCATCAGTGTTATTGGCCTGTAGTTTTCTTTCTTTGTGACATCTTTGCCTGGTTTTGGTATCAGGGTGATGGTGGACTCATAGAATGAGTTTGGGAGTGTTCCTCCCTCTGCTCTATTTTAGAGGAGTTTGAGAAGGATAGGTGTTAGCTCTTCTCTAAATGTTTGATAGAATTCACTTGTGAAGCCATCTGGTCCTTGGCTTTTGTTTGTTGGAAGATTTTTAATCACAGTTTCAATTTCAGTGCTTGTAATTGGTCTGTTTATATTTTCTATTTCTTCCTGGTTCAGTCTCGGAAGGTTGTGCTTTTCTAAGAATTTGTCCATTTCTTCAAAGTTGTCCATTTTATTGGCATCTAGTTGCTTGTAGTATTTGCTCATGATCCGTTGTATTTCTGAAGTGTCAGTTGTTATTTCTCCTTTTTCATTTCTAATTCTATTGATTTGAGTCTTCTCCCTTTTTTCTTGATGAGTCTTGCTAATGGTTTATCAATTTTGTTTATCTTCTCAAAGAGTCAGCTTTTAGTTTTATTGATCTTTGTTATTGTTTCCTTCATTTCTTTTTCATTTATTTCTGACCAGGTTTTTATGATTTCTTTCCTTCTGGTAACTTTGGGGGTTTTTTGTTCTTCTTTCTCTAATTGTTTTAGGTGTAAGATTAGGTTGTTTATTTGAGATAGTTCTTGTTTCTTTAGGTAGGATTGTACTGCTATAAACATCCCTCTTAGAACTGCTTTTGCTGCATCCTATAGGTTTTGGTTCATCGTGTTTTTATTGTCATTTGTTTCTAGGTATTTTTTAATTTCCTCTTCGATTTCTTCAGTGATCTCTTGGTTATTTAGTAGTGTATTGTTTAGCTTCCTTGTATTTGTATTTTTTACAGATTTTTTCCTGTAATTGATATCTAGTCTCATAGTGTTGTGGTCGGAAAAGGTACTTGATACAATTTCAATTTTCTTAAATTTACCAAGGCTTGATTTGTGACCCAAGATATGATCTATCCTGGAGAATTTTCCATGAGCACTTGATAAGAAAGTGTATTCTGTTGTTTTTGGATGGAATGTCCTATAAATATCAATTAAATCCATCTTGTTTAAAATATCACTTAAAGCTTGTGTTTCCTTATTTATTTTCATTTTAGGTGATCTGTGCACTGGTGAAAGTGGGGTGTTAAAGTCCCCTACTATGATAGTGTTACTGTCAATTTCCCCTTTTATGCCTGTTAGCATTTGCCTTATATATTGAGGTGCTCCTGTGTTGGGTGCATAAATATTTACAATTGTTATATCTTCTTCTTGGATTGATCCCTTGTTCATTATGTAGTGTCTTTCTTTGTCTCTTACAATAGTCTTTTGTCTGATATGAGAATTGCTATGCCAGCTTTCTTTTGATTTCCATTTGCATCGAATATCATTTTCCATCCCCTCACTTTCACTCTGTATGTGTCCCTACGTCTGAAGTGGGTCTCTTGTAGACAGCATATATATGAGTCTTGTTTCTGTAATCATTCAGCCAGTCTATGTCTTTTGGTTGGAGAATTTAATCCATTTACATTTAAGGTAACTATCGATATGTATGTTCCTATTACCTTTTCCTTAATTGTTTTGGGTTTGATATTGTAGGTCTTTCCTTCTCTTGTGTTTCCTGCCTAGAGAAGTTCCTTTAGCATTTGTTGTAAAGCTGGTTTGGTGGTGCTGAATTTTCTTAGCTTTTGGTAAGAGAAATTAAAGGTTTTAATTTCTCCATTGAATCTGAATGAGATCCTTGCTGGGTAGAGTAATCTTTGTTGTAGGTTTTTCCCTTCCATCACTTTAAATATGTCCTGCCACTCCCTTCTGGCTTACAGATTTTCTCCTGTAAGATCAGCTGTTAACCTTATGGGGATTCCCTTGTATGTTATTTGTTGTTTTACCCTTGCTGCTCTTAATATTTTTTTTTCTTTTTATTTAATTTTTGATTGTTTGATTAATATGTGTCTTGCAGTGTTTCTTCTTGGATTTACCCTGTATGGGACCCTCTGCACTTCCTGGACTTGATTATTTCCTTTCCCATATTCGGAAAATTTTCCACTATAATCTCTTCAAATATTTTCTCAGTCCGTTTCTTTTTCTCTTCTTCTTCTGGAACCCCTATCATTTGAAGGGTGGTGTGTTTAATGTTGTCCCAGAGGTCTCTGACACTGTCCTCAGTTCCTTTCCTTCTTTTTTCTTTATTCTGCTGTGTGGTAGTTATTTCCACTATTTTATCTTCCAGGTCATTTATCCATTCTTTTGCCTCCATTATTCTGCTATTGATTCCTTCTAGAGAATTTTTAATTTCATTTATTGTGTTATTCATCACTGTTTGTTTGCTCTTTAGTTCTTCTGTGTCCTTGTTAAACCTTTCTTGTGTTTCCTCCCTTCTATTCCCAAGATTTTGGATCATCTTTACTATCATTACTCTGAATTCTTTTTCAGGTAGACTGCCTATTTCCTCTTCATTTTTTTGGTCTGGTGGGTTTTTACCTTGCTCCTTCATCTGCTGTGTGTTTCTGTGTCTTCTCATTTGGCTTAACTCACTATGTTTGGGGTCTCCTTTTCGCAGGCTGCAGGTTCATAGTTCCCGTTGTCTTTGGTGTCTGCCCCCAGTGGTTAAGATTGGTTCAGTGGGTTGTGTAGGTTTCCCTGTGGAGGGGACTGGTGCCTGGGCTCTGGTTGATGAGGCTGAGTCTTGTCTTTCTGGTGGCAGGACCGCTTCCGGTGGTGTGTTCTGGAGTGTCTGTAACCTTATTATGATTTTAGGCAGCCTCTCTGCTAATGGGTGGAGTGGTGTTCCTCTCTTGGCAGTTGTTCGGCATAGGGTGTCCAGCACTGTAGCTTTCTGGTCACTGAGTTGAGCTGGGTCTTAGCTTTGAGGTGGAGATCTCTGGGAGAGCTTTTGCCATTTGATATATGTGGGGCCAGGACGTCTCTGGTGGACCACTGTCCTGAACTTGGCTCTCCCACCTCAGAAGCACAGGTCTGACACCTGGCCGGAGCACTAACACCCTGTCATCCCCATGGCTCAGAAGAAAAGGAAGAAACAAAGAAAGAAAGAAAGAAAAATAAATAAAGTTATTAAAATAAAAAATAATTATTAAAAATAAAAAAATTAAAAAGTAATAAAAAAAAGAAAAAAAAAGAGAAAGAAAGGAGAGCAACCAAACCAAAAAACAAATCCAACAATGATAACAAGCACTAAAAACTATACTAAAAAAAATAAATAAATAAAGGACAGACAGACCCCTAGGACAAATTGTAAAAGCAAAGCTATACTGTCAAAATCACACACAGAAGCATACACATACACACACAAAAAGAGAAAAAGGAAAATAATATATATATCATTGCTCCCAAAGTCTACCGCTTCAATTTTGGGATGATTCATTGTTTATTCAGGTATTCCACAGATGCAGGGTACATCAAGTTGATTGTGGAGTTTTAATCCGCTGCTCCTGAGGCTGCTGGGAGAGATTTCCCTTTCTCTTTTTTGTTCCCACAGCTCCTGCAGTTCAGCTTTGGATTTGTCCCTGCCTCTGCATGTAGGTTGCCTGAGGGCATCTGTTCTTCACTCAGACAGGACGGGGTTAAAGGAGCAGCTGCGTCGGGGGCACTGGCTCACTCAGGCTGGGGGGAGGGAGGGGTACGGAGTGCAGGGTGAGCCTGCGGCGACAGAGGCTGGCGTGATGTTGCACCAGCCTGAGGCATGCCTTGCGTTCTCCCAGGGAAATTGTCCCTGGATCACGGGACCCTGGCAGTGGCGGGTTGCACAGGCTCCCGGGAGGGGAGGCGTGGATAGTGACCTGTGCTTGCACACAGGCTTCTTGGTGACGGCAGCAGCAGCCTTAGCATCTCATGCCTGTCTCTGGTGTCTGTGCCGATAGCCGCAGCTCGCGCTTGTCTCTGGAGCTCTTTTAGGCGGTGCTCTGTATCCCCTCTCCTCGCACACCCTGAAACAATGGTCTCTTGCCTCTTCGGCAGCTCCAGACCTTTTCCCAGACTCCCTCCCGGCTAGCTGTGGCGCACTAGCCCCTTTCAGCCTGTGTTCACGCAGCCAACCCCAGTCCTCTCCCTGGGATCTGACCTCCAAAGCCGGAGCCTCAGCTCCCAGCTCCCACCCGTCCCGGCGGGTGAGCAGACAGGCCTATCAGGGTGGTGAGTGCTGGTCGACACTGATTCTTTGTGCAGGAATCTCTCCGTTTTGCCCTCTGCACCCCTGTTGCTGCACTCTCCTCCGTGGCTCCGAAGCTTCTCCCCGCCAACCCCTGTCTCCGCCAGTGAAGGGAATTCCTAGTGTGTGGAAACTTTTCCTCCTTCACAGCTCCCTCCCACTGGTGCAGGTCCCATCCCTTTTCTTTTGTCTCTGCTTTTTCTTTTTTCTTTTGCCCTACCCAGGTACCTGGGGAGTTTCTTGCCTTTTGGGAGGTCTGAGGTCTTCTGCCAGCATTCAGTAGGTGTTCTGTAGGAGTTGTTCCACATGTAGATGTATTTTTGATGTATTTGTGGGGAGGAAGGTGATCTCCACATCTTACTCCTCCGCCATCTTGAAGGCCTCCCCCTCACTCATTGAATTCTTCAGCTCCAGAATTTTAGTTTGGTTCTATGAGAACCTGGGCTTCCATAAAGACTCTCTTTCCTGGATGACTTCCCAGGTTAGTGTTCTCCAGGTACACCCAGACTATGGCCAAGAGGGGCTAGAGTGAGTTCATAAGCTACTACAGGATCCACTGCTGGTATTGGGGTCTGTCTGCCTATTTCCTGATGCACATGTGGGTGAGACTACTCCTGGGTCCTTTTGTGTTTCATGCTAGATTCCACAACTACTACAGAGGCATTTTGTTTATGGATGCATGCCAAATCTTTGTTATTGAGGGTGGGAACAAACATGAAACGTCTTATGATGCTATAATGCTGTCACAGTTTTTAAAGTTTTATATGTAAATGTATATTAACCATAAAAATTTCTTAGTTTTCAAACAGAATTTTTAATAAAATTCAATTTATATATTTTTTACGATATGAATTTTATTTCAAAATATTGACTTAAGTTCTAATGGTATTATTCTGTTTCTCAAAAATAAACATGTGGTAGGGTAAAAAGAGCACAGTTTTTATAGTCATAGAGATGATGGTTCAAATCTTGATTCATTTGATTACTATTTGCTGTAATTTCAGCATAAAGCTAATTATTATGTTTGAGAACATACACAATTTAGATTTAGAATTATTAAATACCTGGTTCAAGTATGTTAATCAGAAGAGGCAACTAAGAAAACCAGCAACCACTTATTGCTTACTACATAAACATTCAATCTCTTTAACAGTTAAATCCAACAAATATTTAGGCTAATTATCAATGGGTGGTCCTGAAAAATCAATATCAGAATCACCTGGAAATTTAGAAATGTAAATTCTCTAACTCCACCAGACCTACCATATCAAAAACTATGGAATTGGGACCCAGAGATGGTGTTTAAACAAACTATCCAAACAATAATGAACACACTCAAGTTTTAGAACTAATGAATCAGGGTATTAAGTGACTGTGTGAGCTAACAAAAGGAAGTCAAGCATTACCTTACTCTGAGGATTCGATTAGTCAGTTGCTCTATTTGCCTTCAATCACCATTTACTTCAAGCCAAAATATTCATTGATCTTTTACTCATAGATGTTCTTTATTCTAAGGAGAGCAAGGAGATTAGAGTAATTTTATGACATATTATTAAATGATTTGTAGACATCTTAGCGCACTCAAAAGAGACTCAGGCAGACAGATATTCTTTGCAGATATTTGATGGCAGGCTAACTGGAATTTTAAGCTAACTGGAATTCTGGGCATCTTAGACACATCTTTCATTCTTTTGGTTTAGTATTCCATCACCCTCATTAATGCATTAACCCAAAAAATATTACTTGTTTACAAATTATATTTTACAGAAACATGTTTAAAAATTCAGGTTATTTACATCAAGGTGACATACACAATGTAGGCTTATTGAGCAAAGCATTCTGTCTTCGGGCTAGATAGCACAGCGGTACAATAAGCATGTTTAGAAATTTAAGGGTAAAATATGGTTAACAGGCCATCTAACATATTACAGCAAATACTTGAAAGGAGGCATCCTCTACATGATTCATGAATTTCACATTTTTATTGTATCTTTGCAAAATGGGCAGATTACTGACGCTAATATCTCTGTCTCCTCGTCTGCCAAATGGAAATATTAATGGCCAGGCTTTTTTACAGGGTTGATGTAGGGATTAAATCAGATAAGAGACACAAAGTGCTGGACTCAAGGTACATTACAAATGATTGATGACTAATATCAGGCCCAACTCTGCCAACAAAATTTAAAGTGATTATTGAAGTTAGTTAAACCCTTGTGCCTTTTGATTTTAAAAATGAGTGGTTTGGGGACTTCCCTGGTGGCACAGTGATTAAGAATCCACCTGCCAATGCAGGGGACACAGGTTTGATCCCTGGTCCAGGAAAATCCCACATGCCGTGGAGCAACTAAGCCCATGCACCGCAACTACTGAGCCTGCACTCTAGAGCCCGCAAGTCACAACTACTGAGCCCACACACCACAACTACTGAAGCCCAGGTGCTCTAGAGCCTGCATGCTGCAACTACTGAAGCCCATGCGCTTAGAGCCCATGCTCCGCAACAAGAGAAGCCACTGCAATGAGAAGCCTGCACACCACAATGAAGAGTAGCCCCCGCTTGCCACAACTAGAGAAAGTCTGTGTGCAGCAGCAAGGACCCAACGCAGCCAAAAGAATTAAAAAAATAAAAAATGAGTGGTTTGGATTTTATAATACTTACTGTCACTTTTATATAACTTTCTTCATGATAATCCAATTAAATTGGTAAAATCATTCTTCTTATATTGCCTTATATATCCTAGTAACATGTTTATAGGTACTATGTTAAAAATATTTCTAATTAATACACTCAGATTTCAAAGGATAATTAGTGACATCTTAGTGAATGAAGGTGGTGTAATGGACAATAATTCCCAAAATACAGACCATAAAACTTTGGAAATGTGCAAATCCTCGACCATTCAAAAGTGACAGGTTGTACAGTTCACCAAGACATTAAAAATAAGAAATTTTTTTGACATTTTCTATTTAAAGGATAAAGACACCCATTTCTTCTTTTCCTGTTTTTATGGCATGAGTCATGATTAGGAAGTCTTCAGAACATTTGCCATTGAATAGTACACTTAAGAATTTATGAGGTTTCAGTTCAGAATGCACCGGTCAGGCCGTTATTTTGGAGTTCAAAACATTTAAGATTTTATAAAATCTTCACTGTGACATTGGCATCTGAGAGTTATGTTTATTTTACTTTTGGAATAGGGATGAGAAACAAAGAGGGCATTGGGTTAAGGGTGGGCAGATTGGAAGAAAATAAGTTGAATGGGTCATATTTACCACATTTTTATTTAATATTTTTTTCATTCCAGAACAATCATAGTAGAGACATCTTATTAAATTATTCATGTGGCTGTCCCAATAATTTTTTTAATTCATGTTCTGTTCTATTTGTTTATTTTGACATAGCAAAGCTGTATCATTCCCCCAAGTTGACAATTGCACTTTAATGAAGTGTAGTCCTCATTATATTTCAAGAGATAGAATATTGCCTTTACCCTGGGAACTCAACACTTCATCATGTTAAATTCTGTTTCTCAGATAGATTTCACAAGCAAATCTTACATGTTATCACAGGATGCTAGTATTCAAGACACAGGGCATGTTATTGCTTAAAGCGTCTATTACTAAATCTTCACTTGCTTTAGCATATCATTTTAAAACATTTTTATATACTAAAATTATACTCTGCAAGAGAGTTTATGACAGCACTAAGGGATTGTAAGGGAATTTAAAGGGATATATATTCAATTCTTTTGCCTTCAGGCAGCAAAGTGCCTCATTTGTCTTCTTCCTTTTAGAAATACTTTTGTTGTATATTTAAATTTTCCTTCAATATGTTCTTAAAATATTCACTGTGTCTTGGAACATCTGGCTGTGTTTTCTAATCTGCATATGAATTTGTTCAAAGATATATTATCTAGGGTCAAAAAAATCCCAAACTTGCTATTTTTTTAAAAAAATTTATTTATTTATTTATTTATTTATTTATTTATTTATGGCTGTGTTGGGTCTTCGTTTCTGTGAGAGGGCTTTCTCCAATTGCGGCAAGCGGGGGCCACTCTTCATCGTGGTGTGTGGGCCTCTCACTATCGCGGCCTCTCTTGTTGCGGAGCACAGGCTCCAGACGCGCAGGCTCAGTAGTTGTGGCTCACGGGCCTAGTTGCTTGCGGCTTGTGGGATCTTCCCAGACCAGGGCTCAAACCCGTGTCCCCTGCATTGGCAGGCAGATTCTCAACCACTGCGCCACCAGGGAAGCCCCCAAACTTGCTATTTTTGATAAATTTCTGATAAAATTTTGATGAAATTTTTTAAATAATTATTTTTAAATATGTCTGGAGAATATTTTAAAAATAGTCACATCATTCTGGATTGCCAAAGATGTTAAGTATTTTCTATGAACTAGGTATAGTAAATATGTTAATGATATCTACAATAAAACATTATAATGTTGCCCTATTCATCTCCTTTTTATATATTAAAAACAACAATTACAAAAATCTTCTGCAATTGTCTAAGAGCATTGTAGCAGAACATAAAATGATCATATAATCTGTCATTCAAATCAGGACTCTTTTGAGAAAGGCAACACTATAAAAGTGTCCTGGATTGGATGATAATAGTTAGGCTTAAACAGGACAACAGGTATAAACTAGAACAGGTATAAACTAGAACTATGGTATGGTTACCATAAGACATAGCTAGCACTTTACTGCAAACTTTGTAGAGCTATTAGTTAGGAATTCCACTTCCCAGACCTCATTCTGGGTCTCTTGAAATCATCTGACTGCCTTTCAGTAATGGAATGTGAATGTAAGTAATTAGTGTCACATTTGCTAGAATAGGTAAGAAGAAGATGAGCTTTCCTGTCTCTCTCTTCCTCTTTCTGTCAACTGTAAGCATAGGACCAAAGGCACTAGAGAATGGCAGAGCATATGATAGAAGGGGCCAATGAACCTTAATCCCCAGGTGGAAGGCTATTGGTATTTGTCAGTTTAGGTGAACAACAAACCAACCTTAATTGTTGTAAACCATAGAGCTTGTGAATTGACTTGTGATAATGGCATGTAATATCTTAAACTGATTCAATCATAGAATGGAAACAGGTGGCTTACTTTAAACGACTAGAATTGGACATCAGCTTATATGGGTTCTGATCCAAACTTTGAATAATAAGTAGGACTAGGACAAAACACTTTAATATCCTAAAGTCACAGTGGTTTTATTGTTGTTGTTAAATGTGGTAATTGTCCTTTATTAAGGCTTCCTAAATACAGATTCTTGAACCTCATCCTATTTTTACATATATTCATAGATGAAATTTTTCTTTTTTACACAATACCGGTTAGGTGTTTGCATCAATTTTAGCCTCATAAAAACAAAGGCAGAAAAACCTTCTTTTCCTATTATCTGGAAAAGCTTGTGTATGATTATAATTAATTTTTTCACATAATATTTGCTAAAACTTACAGTAGAAGCAATCTGGCTCTGGACTTTTGATACCATAAAGAAAAGGTGAGCTCACAGTGTTGAATTTATGTTTTACATGGAAGATTTTAATTTGCGTGTGGAACAGAGTGAAGAACAAAAAAGTGACTCTTGATGATCTAACATTATCATTCATATGACTATTTGGATACATTAACAAAAACAACTTTTATAAGTAAATATTTACATCCATAAGATATTGATCCAGTCTAACTTTACAGCATGAATGATAAATTAGCACTTTTTTGCATCATAGAAATAAAGTGAGCTAAAACAAAGATCTTTTGAATATGCAAGAGGATGGCCTTTATTCCCTCTATCAGTGAACACAGGCATACCTTTTCTTTGTAGGAAATAAATACCCCTTTGTTGATGGCTTCAGTGGTAGGGTAAGAAATCAATTGAAGCAGGGCTGCATTACTCTCCACAGTTTCTAAGCTGCTCAGCAGCATGGGAATACTTTGGGTTATGTTAGATTTCAACTGGTCATAGTAATGAATCCCATTATTCATCTCCTGAGCAATTCAGTTCCACCCTTGAGGGCACTCCAAAGCTAAAATGTACTTTAGGTTAAATTTTCCAGGTTTTAAAATATATCTGTGCGTATT
Source organism: Balaenoptera borealis (assembly GCF_965194805.1). Classification (NCBI taxonomy): domain Eukaryota; kingdom Metazoa; phylum Chordata; class Mammalia; order Artiodactyla; family Balaenopteridae; genus Balaenoptera; species Balaenoptera borealis. The sequence continues at coordinate 130,858,212 of NC_138860.1, forward strand.
CAGGTTCATTCATATAACTACCACTGCTGCTGACAGGAGAAACCCTTGAGATGACAAACAGAGGCAAACTTTAAAAGTAAAATAAAAAGAAGTGTTTTTCCCCTTTGATGATATCAACACTTTTAGACATAAAAGATTCTTTCTTTAAACTTCTTCATGATTCTTTAAGACTGTCTTGTTTCAATAGAACCCTTATCTTCAACATATTCCTTTTTCCCTTCTACTGACAAGGTTCCAGGTTACTCTACCCTCATCCACCTGGTCTTGTTCTTCCCTAGAAGCTATGCCTGCCCCAGACTCTGGTTCCAGGCACTTTCTAGTTTCCTCTTTCGCAAATCCTCATTCACCTGAGCTCTGATCCACAAGGTTTCACATCTATTCTCATTATTTCCCCACTGAGAGTGAGCCCTGGCTGATGTTTCCATGTTCCTTCATCACTGGCACCCCTAAGTCCTCTCCATTTTTTGTGAAATCCCTGCTTGATCCTAGGGTCTGGTGTGGACTCCAGAGCCTACTCTGCAGGTCTTGGATGTTTATTTCCCCATTTCTACATCTCTTTTTATGTGTGGGTTCCATATTATTTGTATTACCTTCCTTGTTTTCCTGGATGGTTTTTGGAGTCTGCGTAGAGACGTTCATATTTCAACAATTAACATTATCTTATGGGAACTTCTGTGGGTGGGCAGTAGAGGGACTTCAAGTAATATAAACTATGGCCAGTTTATAGTGCGGAAAGAATCATATTATTAGAGGGTTGCAATCTTGGCTTAGATTGATCACTGCTCATGTGGCATCCCCAAGGGATTTATGCATATAAGCAAATGAGAAATAAGAGAAAATATTAGCCTGAATAGCCCTTTTATACTACTACAAGATTTTTTATAACGTTCTATGGGAAAATGTGAATTGAATTCAAGGCTCAAACAAAGCCCCTTCTTCCCCATTTTCTTCCAGTCTTGCTACAGGTTTGTCACTTGAAGGAAGTGTGTCACAGCACATACAAATGGAAAAGGAAAAATTAATACAATGCAGTGATTATCCAGAAGACATAAGGCATGGAAGATAGAATTAGGAGAGAGAGAACTATGTGCATCAACAATATTTTTAGAACAGAATGATGCATGTGGCACATTCAGTGCCCTAAAATCTGAGTAACAGTGTTCATTACTCCTCTAATCTGAGTAGGAGAACATAGAAGCGGATGAGACATTGAGTCAAGAACATTCTTTGGCTAGCATATGTAGTGTCCAGCATAGAATTTGTCACACTGGAATTTCTAAATACTAGTATGATAAACAAATGATCAAAGAAACGAATAAATAGGAAATAAACATTACTAACTTTGGACTTCACTTTACTTCTTTTATCAAACATGTATTGAATATTTTGAACAGTAATTATCAACCAGGGTTACTATAACCTACTAAGGAAAAAGTTGAAATGTGTGGAGTTGTTTTGGGTTGTCAAGTGACTGGGCTCAGGAGACATTTATTGTGTAGTGATTGAGGACAATACATACCTTGCAATGCATAGAACAGTCTTGCACAATAAAAAACTTTCCCATCTAAAATGCCAAAAGTGCCGTGATTAAAGGCTACTGACATATAGGGTCAGGTCTGGTAGAGGCATAGTATTCCTAAGACAATAAAATGTGTTCCACTCTCAGAGACAAATAATTTGGAGTTAAAATGTAATATGTAATATAGTCCTGACTATAGCACTGGGACAACACAAATAACAAGTGGATTAATTGTGGAAAGTAGAAAATCTGTAGAAAAGAAAAGAGCACTGCTACCACTGCTCCCCAGGAACTAAATTTCCTACAAATCTCACCCTTGCCAGAGACGGTGCTGCAAGATTCCTGTTTGTTTATGTCACTAGATACCTGTTTCAAATCTGGCCCGTGCATTGGATTGGTGTGACCCAGGTCATAGGCCAATATTCTGGCTGTAATGATCAAAACCAACAAAATGCAATTATCCCTTCTATAGGAGGCACAATGAAGGTCTTCCAAATATATCCTTAGAAACTAATTCCTCAAACCAATGAATATATTACCCAACATAGCAAAAGAGACTTTGCAGACATGACTTTAACTAAGGTTAAAGTCCTTGGGCTGAGAGATTATCCTGAATTTACTAGATGGACACAATCTAAATACCTGAATTTTTAAAAGCAGAACGATTTCCAGGCTCTGATCAGAGAGAGGTGACATGAGAAGGATGTGACCTGCCATTTCTGACTTTGAAGATGAGAGAGAGAAGATCACTGCCTACAGAATAGAGTGGGTCTAACAACTAGAAACTTCTCTTAGATATCAGCCAGCAAGAAAATCTGTCTTGGTGCTCTATCTACAAAGAACTGAATTGTGCTAACAAGCCAAATGAGCAGAAAAGGGATTTTCCCCTAAAAACTCTATAAATGAAGGCAGTCTGCTAACATCTTTAGTCTGCTGAGACCTGTTCCAATTCTGACCTAAAAAACTGTAAAAAATAAATAAATAAATTTGTGCTTTTGTAAGGAAATAAGCTTGATGGTTTGTTATAGCATCAATAAAAAAATAACACAACCACATAAGAAATAAAAGTGCTCACCTGTGTAACAACCCAAGTTCTCTGGAGGTATTAGTATTCAGGTATTAGGAAGAAAAACTTTGGGTGGTTTCCATTCCTCCTTTAGATTGACACATAATCTCATTTTATAAATTTTTAATTAAAATGGGTTAAATTGTCAAGTTCACCACCATACCATGTCTAAAAAGAGAAGAAGGAGGGAGAAGAAAACAGAGTAAATCATTTAAATGTGGAAACACATACAACACAAAATGGAAGAAAATATAAATGCTACACTTTTCATTTCCACAACTGGTCATGGGGACAAGGCTGTATTTTTGTTTTGCTTTGTTTTTTTCAGCTTTATTTAGGTATAAATGAAAATAAAATTATAATATATTAAAGTGTACATCATGGTGATTTAATATATATACACATTGTGAAAGGATCCCCACTATGTAGTTAATTAACACATCTATAACCTCACTTTTTTTCTTTTGGTGAGAACATTTAAGTTCTATTCTCTTAGCAAATTTTAATTATATAAGGTAGTGTTGTCAACTGCAGTAACAATGTTTTACATTAGATCCATTTTCATATTTCTCAAGATTATTTTTTGGATTTCTGTATTGATTTCTTCTTTGTCCCATTGGTTGTTTTAGTAACATGTTGTTTAATCTCCACATATTTATGAATTTTCCAGTTTTTGCCTTGTAATTGATTTCTAGTTTCATAGCACTGTGGTGAGAAATGGTGCTTCATATGATTTCTATTTTCTTAAATTTACTAAGACTTGCTTTGTGGCCTAGTCTGTGACCTATCCTGCAGAACGTTCCATGATTGCTTGAGAAGAATCTATATTCTGCTGTTGTTGGATGGAATATTCTGTAAATATTTGGTGGGGCCTTTTGGAGACAATTAGATCATAAGGGTAGAACCTGTATAAGGAGAGACTGGAAAGACATAATGTTCTCTTTGTCATGTGAGGATACAGCAATAAGGACGCTGTCTGCAAACTAGGAAAATGATCTCACCAGTAACCAAATTGACTGCTACCTTGATCTCGTACTTCTTAGCCTCCAGAACTGTGAGAAATAAATATTTGTTGTTTAAGCCTCTCAGTGTGTGGCATTTCATTATAACAGCCTAAACTGACTCAGACAATTTTAAAAAATTGACATATACTTTGCAAAACAGTAAGCAAAAACTGACTTTAAAAGTGATATAAAAGTTTGAATAATCTCTAGTTATTAAAAATATTGAGTTTGTAAAATAAATTTTTAACCAAAAACATTTCCAGAAGAGAAAAATCTAGGTCCAAGGGACTAAACTGGTGTTTAGTATAGTTTATATTACATAAACTATTTCAGAAAACAGAGAAGGAGAAAATGGAAATACTGCCCAGTTGAGTACATAGGGCTTCCATTACCATGATACCAAAACCAGAAAAAGACATTGCAAGGTATAAAAACTGAGAACTAATATCCCTCATAAGTACCAATGTTAGAAACCCTTAACCAAATATTAGCAGATTAAGTATAACTATGTATATATAAAGAAGATATTACACAATGATCATGACTGAGATTTATCTCAATAATGCAAAGTTGGTTTGATATTTGTAAACCAATCAATGTAATTTATTATACCAACAGATTAAAAAAGAAATTATATGACAATCTCATGTAAAAAATGTATTTGACAAAATTCAATACCCATAATGATAAAAAAAGTTTATCTAACTAAAATTCGAAATAAATTTCATCAACCTGATAAAAAAGATCTATGAGAAACTTATAGCTAATATTTTACTTAATGGTGAGAGACTGAAGACTTTTTTCCTCTAAAATTAGGAGCACAGAAATGATATTTATTTATCATTGTACATGATGCCTTTAAGATCGCAGTAAGGCAATGTGTACAAAAAAAAATTGGAGGAAAAAAGTAGAACTGTCTTTATTTGCAGACTACATGAATAGGTGCAGAGAAAATCTTACATAATCTACAAAATAAAACTACTAGAACCAACAAGTAAATTTTGTAATGTCACAAGATATAAGGTCAACATGAAAATCAATTATATATATATCAATTATATATATATGCAATAAAAAATTGGAAAATAAAACACCACTTATAATACCATCTAAAAACATAAAATAATTTGAAATAGTCATATCAAAAATTGTGTAAGACTCTAAATTAAAAATAAATTTCTGAGAGAAATTAAGACCTTAAAAAAAGAAGAGATATGTCTCCAATCTTTAAGTGTTGATGTTAGTTCTGTTGATGTTTATATCTTTTTTTTTTTTTTTTTGACTGCACCACAAGGCTTGCAGGATCTTAGTTTCCCAGCCAGAGAGATGGAACCCAGGCTCAGCAGTGAAAGCACTGAGTCCTAACCACTGGATTGCCTTGATAAACTTGATGTTATGACTGCATTTTGGCCTACTGTAATTGTGAGAAACCATAGACTGCAGTATGCATCCTATTTCAGAGACGCATACTAAAATGTAAGAAAAAATGCACCTTAGAATCAATTTAATATGGCAATAACTAATATTTATTGAGCATTTATGAAATGTCAAGAATTATCAGTTTCAGATATATAGTGTTCTCTCATTTAATCTCCTCAAGATACCTGTCTTCCCTATTTTACACATAATGAAATTGAGATCTGTGATCATATAATTGGAAATGGACAACTTTGAATATAAGCAATCTGTCTCCAGAGCTAGAACTGTAAGCCATGTTATATTCCCTCAATCTAACAATCTAGATTTTCAGGAAGAAGAAATTCTTGTTTCCATTAAAATATTTCTAAGTGCATGGTCCCAGTTTCAAAGCCAGATGTAAATTACTCAGTGTGTCATGGCATCCTCAAGTCTGAAGATACACTGAGCTTATGAGTTATTTGCATTCCTTAAAACTTCTATTCTTCCAATTACATATAGTTCTCCAAATCATAAAGTGGTTGTTAGGAGCCTACACACATTCATACTTAGACTTGGATTATGTATCATTTTGATTGTAAAGTATAGCAATTCCTATTGAATTTATTTGTATATAAATGAGAAATAAATGTTAATAATAATAAACAGAAAACACTCACAAGCAGAAATGAATCTTAAAAGCATATGATTCTTATTCAGAGAGCTTTGGCTATTTATAATTTCAGCTGAGCAAATACATGTTGTATATTTAATGCCTATTAAGACCAAGTATTAGCATCATCCACCAAATACTGTGAGAAAATTCCTACCTCTTACAGCTATATCTACTGATAGAACTGGAGACAATATATTTTGAGGAAGTTTTTCAGCACAGATTGTAGCAGCAGGAGTGTTTTGCTCATTGTCATTTTGTGTAACAGGATACAGTGATAATATCATAAATTATAAGAAATAGAAAGTTATTTGCATTTTACCATAAAAATTTAATCCACAGGAAACAAGCTGTTCTTTAATACATAGTAGAGGACAATCTATTTCTCATCAAAAGATATTTATCAAAATGAATCTCAATTAGTCTCATAAAATTGACACTTTAAAAACTTGTAATTGAGATAATTCTTTTCTGATGTTATCGTAAAAAGTTAAGTGATTTGGAATTTGTGTACCATGGACTCCAAGAGAAAGGGGGTATTTCAGCTCTGCTACACAGGAATGATTTTCGAATATTACAAAATACATTCAGGTTAATATCTTAGTTAGATAAACTTTGAGATATGTGGAAGATGATAAAATAATATATAGAGAAATATATTCTCTAGTGAGAATGCTGCATAAATTGTAGTTACCCCAACTAATATGTCATTAATGCCCACTTATGCTAGCAAAAGCCAGAGTATTTGGCAGCAGAAAGTATCGAGTCCAAAACGTTATGAATTTAAACCTGGAGCTTAGTATTTCTGTCATTATTAGTGGCAACCTACTTACCATCTGATTGATATTAGACTGAACTCAATTTCTTTCACACCCAGAGGCTGTAGGTCTTTACTAATCTGCATTGCTGATTATCAGCCCTTTCAGTTTCAATATGGTATTATTAATGCTTAACATTTATTACTCTTTAAAAGAGCTTTCTCTTAGATCTGCAACAATTTCCTTATTAAACAGTTATTGTGCAAATGCCACTAAGTGAGTAGGGATGGGAGAGAGAGAATGAGCAAGAAGGTGTGAGAGACAGGGAAATCAAAGAGAAAGAGAAGAAGGAGGGGAAGAAGGATCAGAAGAAAAGGATATAAGAAAGGCAGTATTACTTGGGGTAAAGTCCATTAATTTATTACAACAGAAAGATGAAAATTATACCATGTCCTATAGAAGAGGGTGCTGAATTCAACAGTAGATATTTCCTCAATAAAAATAACTTTTATTAATTTAACACTTAATATGTGCCAAATACTCAACTATTATGAATGGGTTATTTAGTTCTCTTGTAAGGAAATTTGGACTTTATCCTACAGGTAATGGAAAGTCATTGAAAATATCAGAGCAGTCAGACGACCTCAGATTTGTCCTTTTTTTTTTTTTTGGCTGCCCCGCAAGGCTTGCGGGATCTTATTTTCTCGACCAAAGATTGAACTTGGGGCCATGGCAATGAAAGAGACAAGTCCTAACCGTTGGACTGCCAGGGAACTCCCAGATTTGTCATTTTAAGATCACTTTGCAATATCGATATTAGATAATTGGAAAGCAATTGTGACCTGAAGAGACCAAGAAGATTGCTGTCACTAACAATGAAGACAGAGCTAACAGTAGTTTAGGTATGCATTCAAGGAACTCGAAAGAGAATGGTGTAACTGGAGTGGGGTTAAAGAATAGAAACTGGTAAGAAATATTGTCAGTTGGTCATCAAGGGAAGTGTAAACCATTATAAGGACTCTAGTCTTGATTGTGACAATGTGATTGATGATTTTGTCTAGAGGAATGTCATGATCAGACATACATTTAAAAAGGATTACTTTTGATGATACGTGGATAAAATATAGTAGGGTTTTGGTTTGCAAACTGGTCCCATATAGAGGATAGGGAAAGACTGAAGAAAGAGGCAGACCACTCCACAGTGGTAGATGGCAGGTTTAGTAAGCAAGGGAACTTATGAGGCTTGTCATGGGCAGCCACAAGATGAACAGATTTCTGCACCCACCTACCAAGTCTTAAAAGTTTATATAGGTGCCTTAACTGGGTTCAGTCATATATACTATCCAGAGAGTCTCAACATCACATTGCTATCTCAAAGTTCTATCCTTGGGGCAGCTTCTGGGAATGAGGAAGGCAGGCAGAATATACATTCCAAAGTTAAGGGAGGGAGTGGAGAGGCTCGTTGCTTGGATCCTGCTCTTGGATCAATGGGCTCTCACATTTTCTCGATGATCTTCCCCAACAAAGTGTTAGAAACAGAAACCTGTTGTCCTTAAACTGGAAGAGGAACTCCTGCCTTGCGCATTATTCTTGTCCTTTTCTCATTGAAGAATCCATGGAGCAAAGACAATGTCCCCAGCTCCCACAGCAGAGCACAAGTCTCCCCTTCCCATTCTCTGAACATCTGGAACCCTGGAAATCTTGATTTGTCATGACAATTTTCCCTGTTTGTCTTTCCAAGGGCAGAACACACCACTGCTATAGACAAGGCTGGTTTCATGGGTGTACAACCTGTGTGGTTGTATAAGGCCCCATACCTAGAAGGTCCCTCATTTGGATTAATTTATTGCTGTCACCATTTTGAAATTCTTAATAATTTTACCTCTGTACTTGTGCTTTGTAAGTGAAGTCCAATGGGATAATGGAGCTTGTGTATAAGCAGAAGAGATACATGCAAACTGCATGTAAGTCATTCCTTGTAACTTATTCATCTGTAGAGTTCATGATGCTTCAGGAACACACAATTCCAGTAGGACCATGATGTTTGCGAATTCAACAAGTTGCAAAGTGAGAATAAAGAGTATCTTACACTTATGACTGAGGAAGTGGGGTGGATGTTGACGGCCACAGAGATCATGTTCTCAGTTTGAATCAGAACTTTGCTGGTGGACAGAAGGAAATGGTATTCTAAGAAATGGAACAACCAGGGACCTTTATCATTTCCTTTATTACTCCTGTTATTTTCTGTATTAGCCAACAACTTACATGGAAAAATGGTAACATAGAGGGGAATAGAAAGAAAGGGCAACTTATAGTTCATTTTTCCTTTCAGTCCTCTCTTACTTATCAGTAGCTGAAGGTAGAAAGTGTTGGTAGAATGTGCACATGTCAGGAAGTGAGAGGAAAACAGTTAAGTTGGTACATGCAGCATTTTCACTCTTTTGGGAAGAACAAAATGCATATGTATATACAAGCTAAAATAGGAGCTGTGTAATTCCGATGATTCTGCATATGAGTTAAATGTTCTTGTATCTGCATTTAAAACTGGCATTGCATAATATAAGATGAATGGTAAAATCTATGCTGATATACAACATTAATTTTTCTTTATTTAGAATGACATTAAATAGCAAATAAAACACAACAGGAGAGAGACTGCAGAAAAAAAAGAAAAAAAAAAAAAACCTTTATATTTAGTAACTTTAACAGTGTCTCATTTTTTTCCCACTTTTTGAATGAGGTGTTCTGTATTTTAATTTTGCACCAGACAGCATTCCTGGGTATATGCACCCCAAGTCTGAGGGATGCCTAAGAAACAATTGTTTTTAGAAGTTGTAGATTAAATTTGAATATGCAAGCTTGATTGTCAATGTATTTGTATGAGAGCCCTCATGTATAGGATACTGCAGGGTGAGGGGCGGGTAAGAAGAAATGAAGGCAGGCCTAAGAACTGGAAGCCAGGGGCAAAGGGCAACAACTTGTTTTTTCCTTAGCTGCCATATTTTATTTAAACTTTTTAATATACTTAGATATATCTTATATGGGCTTCTTGTACTCTCACTTACTCTGAGCCCACAAATGTTCAAGATGGGATCATTGCTATAGTCCAGGTAAGAGATGGTGGTGGCATAGATTAGAGATGATGAGAAGGACCTGGATGTATTAATATTTTGAAAGTAAAACAACAGTATCTGTTGTAGGAGTTGAAAGCACAGTGTCCAAGAAAAGCAGTTGTCAACAAAGGCTCCAGGGATTTTAGCCTGAGGCATGGAAGTATAGAGGTTTATGGCTATACCAGTTTTGCTTATAGACATCTAGGCTCTTTCCAATTTTTTGTGATTATGAATAAACCTGCTATAAGTATTCATTTACAGGATTCTGTGTGAACAAAAGTTCTTATTTTTCATAGTTAAATAACCAAGGAGTGAGGTTGCTGGGTTATAAGCATACTTTTAACTTTATAAGAAATTGACAACTTTTCAAAAGAGCTGTACCATTTCACATTCCCATCAGCAAGAGGTAAGGGTTCTAGTTGTTCAAGAATCTTGCCATCATTTGGTAATGCCAATTTTTTTTTATTTTAATTTTTTGTTATCATTGTAATGGGTGTGTAGTAGTATCTCAGTGATTTTAGTATGCTTTTCCTTAATGACTAATGAAATTGAGTGTCTTTTTGTGTGCTTATTATCCATCCAGCTTCTTTGGTGAAATATATGCTTATATCTTTTGCCTACCTTTTATTGTTTTGTTTGTTTGTTTTCTAGTATTGAGTTTTATTTGAGAGTTCTTTATATATTTAGGATACAAATTCATCGTCAGATGTGTGATTTTGAAACACCTCCCAATTTGTGGCTTGTCTTTTCATTCTTTTAAAAGTGCTATCACAGAGCAAAAGTTTTAAATTTTGATAAAGTCCATTTATCAATTTATTTATGAAGGTGTTTGGATTTTGTATCTAAAGTCAGAACTAAAGACATTATTTGGGAATAATCTGTATAAAGATTTCTGTAAGGCTATAATACTGAATGAAATTATCTAGGAGAATGATTAAGAACAAAGAGGAGTATAGACCTGAGTATTGTGCTGTAGAGAACTCCAAATTTTACACATGAGAAAAATGAGAGATATCCAGCAAAGAGATAAATCAACCTGAGATAAGAACACAGAGAATGGGATGAAAGCCAATTAGTGGAATTGTTTCAGAGAAGAGAGAATGATTAGCTATTTCAAATCTTATCAGAACTCCAGTGAGGTGAAATCTAAGTGCTGATGTTAGAATAACAATGAGGTGACCAGTGGTGACTTTCAACAAAAGTAGGTTTGTGGAATGTTGGAAACAAAAGTCTGGTTAAGTGTTAATTCAAGAAGACACCCAGGAGAAGACAGACATACTCAACACTTTTGAAGATTTCTTTTTCTATTGTAAAATTGAGCAAAATGGGTAAGATAGAGATTATAGGGGTGAGATCAAGAGATTTTTTTTTTTAATTTGATATGGAAGATAGGTTCTCATGCCCTTATGCTGCTGATGATAATGTAGTAGAAAGGGAGAAAGTTACTGATGTAGGGAAGAGAAAGGAAATGAGGAGTTTCTCCAAAGAAGTGACAGGAAATAGAATCTCTACACACATAGAGGGTTTGATCTTAGAAATGAGGGGACTAGTTCCTTCATTGAATTATGAGGAAAGGCAGAGAATGTGGGTTCAGATCTGTAGATGGGATGGTGGATTTGTTTGTAGAAACATGTGGACCTGTTCAATTAGTTTCTGGTTTGTTTTACTTGTTTGTTTTGTTTTGTTTTTGTTTTGCTGTTTTTGTTTGTGGGGTTTTTTTTTCAGTAACATAAGTAAAGTATTGAATCAAATTATCTCCTTTCATTATGACTTTTATGTGACTATTATTGCCACATCATTATGGATTCATATAGACAAGTTCTCTCATTTTTCTGTATTCTTTCTTGAAATCTTCAAGTAGTTGAGTGTTTTATTTTCAAATATTTTGAAGTTTAGAAAAGTGCATGTCATTTCTACACACGGTTTTGAGTCCTAAAACATACATGATGCCAGCTCAGGGATTACTTGTTCTTAAATGTGCTTAGTTAAGAGTAAAATATCTTAATTTTTCCAGTCTCTCCTCACCCCTCTAGTAACTTTATCACATGGAACTAATCAAATTTCTCCTCCTGAGTTATATCACTATTCCAGTTCTGACAACAAAATTGCCAGTTTCCATGAGTTGTAAGCAATAGAAAATAATGATGTCAATCTTCAATGCCATCACTCTGGACTAGCTCTGTCATTGTTCTGACATTGCAATGTACAGAAATAAATCACTGCCACTAGGATACTTGTAAACCAAATCTGGAACTTCCAGATTGGATTAACTTTATATCTATTCCCTACACCACATTTTTTTCAGTTGTCTTGGAACACTAGTGACTAATACAGAGGTACTTCTTTTTACCTGAATATAACCAGGTTAAGGAAACTTTTTTTTATAAGAGTTTGTCAGAAAGACAAAAACATGACTCTAAGAACAAGATAATTGTACTAAAGAACTTGAGATATTTATCATTCAAATTATTTGATAACTGCTTGAAATATTATTGGTACTTAAATATATGTTAACTAAAATGAGTTTATCAATATAGACGATGAATTATTTATATGAAAATGCAAATTTTGACCCAAAATCCTTGTACATGAGAATTTCCTTTTCTGTATCTGTTCTATCAAAGACCATATTATCAGAATGAATTCTATAAGAGATACAGAAAACATAAAAGATGTTTCAAATTTTTTTCCTGGTTATTTGAGATTTGCTTCATACTATTTCTCTCTCTTGGAAATTTGCAAGTCTGAAAAATGTATTAAAGATCCTGATAAGCCATTTAGTAAAGAAATCCATTTGACTTTGTTAACAAAATGTTGTTCAAATTTATTCAACTTTCATTTTTCATAATATCTCTATCTCTATTTATCTATCTATCTATCTATCCATTTTCCAAAGAACAGAAGTTCCTTGGCACACACATTACAATTTCTGATCCAAAGGTATTTTAAATATTATAGGACAAAAATATTTAAGATCAGAATTTTCTATCTGTCTTAATATTTCTTGGAATTTAAATGGTCCATAATGGAAGTAGAGCAGAGAATTGGCATTTAAACATAATCCACAGAATCAAATTTGTTTGTCTAACTTAAAGTTCTGTCTAAATATTGATACACAGTTAGAAAATAAAAAATACAAAAATACTTGCTTTTGAGGATGTTATAGCAAAAGGTTAAATGGAGTGAGCCTTATAGCTAAAAATAAATAAATAAATGAAAAACTGATGGGTTTACCATTTGTGGATGAACATAAAACTAACACATTGAGTAGCCCAATCTAGAATTTATCAAATATAAAACATGGAGTAGGAGTTGTGGGAATATAGAGGATATTTTGGGTGTTTTCATAATATATGGTATCACATGGCATATTCAGAAAATGCGAAGAGTAGAAGGCTCATCTCTCACCCCACTCCATAAAGTTTCCTAGGAAACAGGGAATGTTTTTATGCACCTACACAATGTTGTCTTGCCCTCCTTCTGTTTTTAACTTCTAAGATCCTGATTCTTTGACATCATGAGGGAGTAAATGCATTCATATGAGATGAAATTCTGACATATTTTCCAGGGAAAATGAATACACATACATACACTATAATATTGAAATGATAATAAGAATATTACATATATTAAGGGGTTCCTTATGAAATAAAGCTAACAGTAATCAAGAAATTTGGAATTCTGAAATTACAGGAGCAAAATGGGAACATCGATTGATTCTCTATATTGAGTAAGTAGTGGGCACTTAATGAGATAAAGGACTGAAATAAGGTAAAGCAGCTGAGACAACAAACTTTTCTTATTCACAATGTCATCTGGGCCTCATAGGTTCCTATATCTTTTCCATTAAATATGAAATTGTATTCAATCTGGAATACAATCATAACAATAAAACTAAATGTATCTAAAATACAGTAGAGAAATGGAGACTACCTCAAGTCTTTTGAAGATCCTTTCTGATTTAAACTTTGAATTTTATTCACATTGACCCTGGATCTGGCATACCCAAAAGAACAATATTAAGGGGAAAAAAAGAAATATTGACTTATGTAATCAGAAAAGTAACATTCCAATCTATGTAAAAGTAATATAGAACATGATGAAGTCTTTTTTTTACCCACTCAAACTAGATTGTTATGAGCATGAAAAATCTTTTAAGTTAACATCCAAAGGTCCCAACATAGCTTTCAGATATAATTCCTCTAACTACGGAATGTATATTTTTTGCCAAATTAGGTGAATGGATTGAATACACTTTTTGGGTTACAGTTTCTTACTTCTTTGTACAGATAAAAGATATATTAACAGGCACTGCTGAAAAGTGTAGTATCTGTAGAAAACCCAACTTTGCAACAGTGAGTCTTCTACAACAGAAGGTAGTGCCTTCAAACAGATGTTAGATCTCTCCTGGCAGTGAGATCTTCAAAGCTGAATAAACTCACAAAGAGTGGAATGTGGCATCAGCAAACTCATTCAACTGCTAGGCATACCATATATTTACTCACAAAATAGAGATTATGTATCAGGCAGTATAGCACAAAACCTTGAAGGGCTTCATTATTGCTTTTGATTTTGCTGATTGCTTATTAACTGACTCTCTTCAGCCACCTGGTTGTTCTAAATAAAAAGAAACCACTTGTATTCTAAGTGATTATTGGCACAGTGATTGAAAGAGGGAATCATTCCAAGAACATGTTTAGTATGCCCTTGACCATATGAGAAGCAACCATTAAGAAGGACAGCTTAGTGAATAGAACCCATCACACTTGATACATCTCAAATAACTGCAAATTGAAAGATTGCAAACTAATACAGTGACTACAAGGACACTCAAATGAAGCATTTCTTACATTTAACTTCTCAGTGGGTACAAATACAGAGATCATGCTATGAGTATTTGACGCCTGTACATCTTCTAGAATCTTCTAAAATAATTTCAACTCTAAGAGAATACACAGTTTACTAACCACCAGAAAACAAATTACTTTTACTTTAGCTAGCATACCTAAACTTTACCTAATAAGCCTAAACTAAGACACTTTAAAATATTCTAGTGATTCTGATAAACTTTGTCCTTTGATGTCTAAATACTTTTCAAACAAAAACTTGGATGTAATGAATAATAACCCTTAGCGAATTCTTGTATATCCTTATTCTAGTTGTGTCTTTAATATGCGCTCTTGCCATATAGTTAAATGCCTGAGTTGTTAAAATTTTCTCATGTCCATACTTAGCATTTTTTCTGTAAGGAAATATAGTCATATTATTATTGGAGCACTACTAAATCCATGTATCTTAATCCAACACCGTTCCCATGACTTCCTAGCAATGTTTTTCATGTAGTGTGACAAAGGAGGAGACAAGCGTTAAGGTAGGAGTTCTGTAGTGTAGTTAATTGCATGGTAATCTCCACATAGCCCATTTTTAATGGTCCTAACCTCCTCTTAGTAAAACAGGAACCCTATTTATGTGTACATCCTCAATTCTCTTTTCTACCTCCATGTTCCCTGATAATTGTTAAAAGCTAATAATCTGGTTATAGAAAATTATCTCTGAATCATCTCAGTTCCAATAGGTCAACTAGATACTGTTACATTATCTACAAATGCAGACTTAATGTTGCCAAAATGACAGTCTTCCCAAAAGAGCACCCTCTGTAGGAGAGGAGCATGTCAAGTCATTGACCAAATTATCTTTCTTATATAACTTTTACATTTAAGCTTTAGTCATCCTGCTTTCTAGTGAGAAATGTGTGTTTTTTAAAGAGGAGCAAATGAGTTTTACCTCCTTCTTATTTTGTGTTTCTCTGTATTGTAGAGGCTTGCAGTTTTTCAAAAATTGTCAGAGCTAGCACATAAGTTCGAGTGTAAAATAAAATCTCCTTAAGAGAAAAATATAAGGAACATTTTAGCCATATGTCTTTCAAAGAGCACAGTGTTTAAAATACAGATAGCATTCTAAAAGTATAGTAATTTTATAGGCTTGGGAATAAAAGCTATGAGAGAATGTCAAACTGCAGGTCTCAAAATGTCATTGAAGTAAAATATGATGGATTATTCCTATCAGGATACTATAATCTATATTCCTTATTTTAGTGAATGTGTATTCTTGAAGTCCAGCAACCAGGCTGCCATAAGCTTCTTCAGTGTTTAAAGGTGGACACAGTTCAGCTGAGAGCAAAAATTTTGCATCATCTGACTTTAGATACAACAAATTTAATAGCTATTCTTCAGTTAACTGACTGTACAACTGTAAGGGAGATAGCCTGGAAACTAGATATTAGATAAATCTTCAAAGAGTTTTGCTAATGTTATAACTGGTTTGTTAAGGGAGGTTTGGTCATGTTATATTTTAGTTTTCTTCCAGAGGTTCTCATTTCTCACTGAAAATTGTAGTTGTGATGCTACATAGCTTTTGTGATTTTATTTTTTCAAAGTTTGTATAAAACAAATGGTTGATTTTTCTTCCATATTTCCATAATCACTGTCTTAATGCTACAGTGGAAGAAAAATCAATTGCATATGAGTGTTCTACACAAAATAATGGATTCAGAAGGTGGGCCAAGGTATCAATTTGCTTTTGAAAGTGTCTGAATAAGGAAAGGGGTAAAAAGAGTTCTGTATACATAAATTCAAATTTTTATAGCCAGGGAATTAACATTCAATTTGTTTTACTATTGAAATTTATCTGTGTTCTCTTTCTACCTTTAATTTACCTACAGTGTTCATTCATTCATTCAAAATTCAGCAAATGTTTATTGAGTGACCATTACATGACAGGAACTTCTAGGAACAAGGGATGCATTAGTGAACAGAGCAGTCAGTGTTCTTGCCATAATAGACCTTAAAATTGAAGATTCAAGTTCATTTTAGGAGGGAAGACTTTTTGTACACCCTTCACTCCTAATATCAGTTGCATAATAGCTCTTTCCTTACCTCAAAGAAGTGTTTGAAAATTCAGCACACTAGAAACAAATCTATTTTTCAGTTACCAATGTTTGGGACTCTGGTTTTTAAGGCACATATTTCTATTGTAAAAGAAAATAAAAATAGGGTCTCTGAGGTACAAGGAAGAAACCTGGGATGGTACAATGCAAGGAAGAAGAACACATAAGGCTTAGCATATGAGGTCCAAGAAATCAGGTTCAATGCAGGCTCCAGCATATGACCTTGGATCCAGGATCTCAACAGTTACTTTTAGGTGGAGTGGCATTCATCTGTGTCCAGGACTTTGCAATACTCCTCTGAGAATGCTGGTAGGAGCAGTCTTAAAATACTCTCTGTAGCTTACATATGTCCCTCTCTGTTATTGGAGAGAGCAGGACAGAGCAGGTTTAAGAGCCCTGAGTTGTAACAATGTTTAGTAACACTGCCTTGTGGTTTCAGTAGAGATAGCTGCTAAGTTGTACTGTTCTATCTATAGCTCCAGAACTTACCAGCTAGCTGTGAGATGTTTTGCAAGTTACTTAACATCTCAGTTCTTCAGTTCCCTCAAATGTAAAGTGGAGATAATAATAATATCTTGCTAGTAGTGTTGTTGCAAAGAACATATGAATTGTTTTATATATATATATATATATATATATATGGCACTTACAATGGCACCTATGACATGGCTAGTCTCAGTAGATACTATAATATCTTCTTGCTTCAAAATATGGGTATAGATAATAGTATTAATTTTCAAAGAGTTGACATTTTGTAAGAAATGTTACTTACCTTCATTATGCTTTTCTTCCCTCCTTCACAGCTCCTGCATCTAATCCATTTTTGAGACTTTTGAGTCCTCTTCACGTTTCTAGCTCCATAGCTGATAACATATCAGTGGAATGAGCCATCCAGCAATACCTTGAAAATATGAAAGAAGGGACAAAATTATAATTGACCATTCGCAGAGATCAATGGTAATTCTACTCTAAACCTGAGGTAATTGTGTCTCCTTAAAATCTTTCCAGGATTTTTTTCAAATAACAACATAACAGCACTGATATTTGCAACGTCCAGTTGCTGGGTGGATTTGAGGATTCCTGCACAATGTTTTATCGTTCAACCATATTTTAAGGAAAAAAGACATATCATCATATGCTATTTTGTATATATCAGTCACATTTTCCAGAATTCTGTAAAATAAATCTCTTAATTGGTGATAATAGATAGTTGATGCAGATGCCATGTAAAATTACTTACCTTTTTAAAAAATTTTTTTTTATTATTATTATTTTTAATGCTATTCTTGTCTGCTTACATTCTTCTTATTTATGTATGTATGTATGTATGTATGTATAGCTTTGTTGGGTCTTCGTTTTCTGTGCGAGGGCTTTCTCCAGTTGCGGCAAGCGGGGGCCACTCTTCATCGCGGTGCGCGGGCCTCTCACTATCGCAGCCTCTCTTGTTGCGGAGCACAGGCTCCAGACGCGCAGGCTCAGTAACTGTGGCTCACGGGCCGAGTCGCTCCGCGACATGTGGGATCTTCCCAGACCAGGGCTCGAACCCGTGTCCCCTGCATTGGCAGGCAGATTCTCAACCACTGCGCCACCAGGGAAGCCCAAATTACTTACATTTTAACTTCCCTTATTATTATTTACAATTAAAATTAAAAGTTAAAATGGTAAAATTTGAAGCCTTCATTATATCTCAGTTTTGTGTCCAGTATTGTTATTCTTGTATTTTGGCTTCAGAAGGTATGCATAAATGGATCCACATGATTATGTGTGTTCAGTGTTAGCACAAGATGTGTTTACAAAGTTAATTGCCATTTAATTGTTTTATTGATATATTGAAGAAAATGTATTCCTCCAATTAATGTTTAATCAGTCTCTTGAAATAAACTGAGAGAGAAAATTTGTTATTTTTAAAAAGCAAAACAAAACCCCTCTGGTTACTTATTAAGTGTAATATATGATGAAATCTACAGTAGTTAGAAATTATGATTTCTTCATTAGATTTATTTTATCTATAAAGATTAATTCTTTCTTTAAAAAAACCCTAATTTATTTAAAAATTGCATTTGAAATACCTCTTCCACCCATGAAGAAGTAATATAGTCTACAATTACCTCCCATTATAAACAAATGGACAAATGGACAAGATATATAAAACAAGTGTTTTCAAATATTAGACAAAGGCAGAACAGGACTCTGATTCCTGAAACAAAGGAAACTAAGGTGGAAAGCTCTACAATATCCTCAGCTTTCTTCCTAAAGGCAATTTCTGGACCACAGCGAAGGGAAGGTAACCCAACAAAACATGGCAATTTGGGTGGGTTGAGGAGACAAAGATTAGAGTTTGGAAAAAAGGAGGTATCTAGATTTTGCTGGTCAGACTACCAAGGATCATACCAAGACAGAGAAAGAATGCTAGAAATCTGCTGAATGTTTCCCTAGAGTATTTGGTTGAATATCAGTCTACATACACACTGAGTAAAAATTTAGGAGGTCAAACAAAAAGAGCTCAACAGGGCCTTGAATCATTCAAGTAAGTTCCCAATGGCCATAAAGAAGAGACCTCAGTAAACCAGAAGATATTCAGTAGAGAAAACAGAAGAATTCCTTGAGATTCTTGCATGTGTGGGTGTATAGTTTCAAACAAACTTGGAACGTTTTTAGTCATTATTTTTAAAAAATTTTGTTTATATTTCTCTTCTCTCTTCCTAGGATTCTAAATATACATATATATAAACAGTATGATATTTTCTTTCAGTTCACTGAGGCTATGCTTTTTTATTTCCTCTTTTTCAGTCTTCTTTCCCTCTGTGCTTTAAGTTGCATAATTTTATTTCTGCATAAAATATCAGTTAAAAAGGAAAATAATAATAATAATACAGCAGGTCAAATTAGAAATTTTCTGTGAAATATAAGTTGACAACAGCATAATTTATTAGCATAAATTTAAGTATTAATTAATCAAAAAGAAACTATATAATGATCACAATTGAAGCATAAACATGATTTGATATTTTTCGACAATCACCCACAATTTAGATCTTAGCAAGCTAGATAACTATGGAGCATTTACTACAAGCTAGGTATTCATGTGGCCACTAATAAACAGAATTGAAAAAGAGAGAGAGAGAGAAAGAAAGGAAGAGAGAGAGGGAAAGGAATGGAAGGAAAAGAAAGGAAAGGAAAAGAAAGGAAAGGAAAGGAGAAGGAGAAGAAGAAGGAGGAGGAGAAAGAAAGAGAGGGAAAAATGAGAGGAGGAGGTGGGAAAGAAGAGGCTAGAGGATGGGAAAACTGCATTAATAGCCTCTCCTCATTATCAACATCATTCACCAGAATTTTTTAACAAGGATGAACCTACATTGACACATCATAATCATGCAAAGGCCATAGTTTATCTTAGGGTTCACTCCTGGTGTAGTAGATTCTATGGGTTTTGACTAATGTATAATACATATCCATCATTTTATTGTACAGAGTATTTTAACGGCCTTAAAATTCCTCTGTGCTCTGCCTATTATCTCTCCCCCATTCCACACATCCCTGGCAACCACTGAACTTTTTAGTATCTCCATATTTTTGCCTTTTACAGAATGTCATATAGTTGGAATCATGCATTATGTAGCCTTCTAGAATTGGCTTCTTTTACTTAGGAATATACTTAAATTTAAGGTTCCTCCATGTCTCTACATGGCTTGCTAGCTTATTTATTTTTATCGCTGAATAATATTCCATTGTCCGGATGTATCACAGTTTATTTTTCCATTCACCTACTGAAGGATATCTCAGTGGCTTCCAAGCCTTGGCAATTAGGAAAAGAGCTGCTATAAACATCTGTGTGTAAGCTTTTGTATTCAAATAAGTTTTCAATCCTTGGGTAAATACCAAAGAGTGTTATTGCTGGATCTTATGATAAAAGTATGTTTAGTTTTATAAGAAGCTGCTGAACTGGCTCCCAAAGTGGCTGTACCATTTTGCACTCCCACCAGCAATGTATGAGTGTTCTTGTTGTTCCACATCCTCACCAGCATTTAGTGTTGTCAGTGTTCTGGATTTTGGCCATTCTAGTAAGTGTGTAGTGGTATCTCATCATTATTTTATTGTGCATTTCTCTGATGACATATGATGTGGAGTATCTTTTCATATGCTTATTTGCCATCTGTATATCTTCTCTGGTCAGGTGTCTGTTAAGGTTTTTGGTCCTTTTTTTTTTTTTTTAACTAGGTTTTTTGTTTTTTTATTGTTGAGTTTTAAGAGTTCTTTTTATATTTTGAATAGCAGTCCTTTATCAGATGTATCTTTTGTAAATATTTTCTCCCAATATGGCTAGTCTTTTCATTCCCTTGATAGTCTTTCACAGAGCAGATGTTTTTAACTTTAATTTAGCCCAGCTTATTAATTATTTATTTTATGAATCATGCCTTTGGTATTACATCTAAAAAAGCATCACCATACCCAAGCACATCTAAGTTTTCTCCTATATTACCATTTAGGAGTTTTATAGTTTTGTATTTTAATTTAGGTCTATGATCCATTTTGAATTAATTTTTGTGAAGGGTGTTAAGTTTGTGTCTAAATTATTTTTTTTTAATGTGGATGTCTAGTTGTTCCAGCACTACTTGTTAAAGAGGCTGTCTTTGCTCCATTGTATTGCCTTTGTTCCTTTGTCAAAGATCAATTACCTATATTTTTTAGACCATTTTCTGGGCTCTTTATTCTGTTCAATTGATCTATTTGTCTATTCTTTCACCACAACACCAAAATATCTTGTTTA
This sequence comes from Balaenoptera borealis, assembly GCF_965194805.1. Classification (NCBI taxonomy): domain Eukaryota; kingdom Metazoa; phylum Chordata; class Mammalia; order Artiodactyla; family Balaenopteridae; genus Balaenoptera; species Balaenoptera borealis. Next base: position 130,879,451 of record NC_138860.1, read on the forward strand.
CTGTAACTTTATTGTAAGTCTTTACTTTAGGTAGTGTCAGTCCTTCAACTTTTTCTTCTTCAATATTGTGTTGGCTGTCTTGGGAGTCTTTCCTGTCACTGCAAACTTTAGAATTAATTTGTTAATATACATATAAATAACTTGATGGAATTTTTATTGTGATTGATTTAAATTTATAGGTCAAATTGGGAAAAACTGATATCTTGACAATATTTAGTCTTCTCATTTATGAGCATGGAATATATTTCCATTTATTTAGTTCTTTTATTTCATTCATCAGAGTTTTGTAGGTTTTCTAAAATAGATCTCGCATATACTTTATCAGATTTATAATTAAGTATTTTATTTTGGGGGGTGCTAAAGTAAATTTTATTGTTTTTAATATCAAATTCTAATTGTTCATTGCTTGTATATAGAAAAGCTATTGACGTTTGTATATTAATCTTTCTTTTTTAACATCTTTATTGGAGTATAATTGCTTTACAATGGTGTGTTAGTTTCTGCTTTGTATATTAATCTTGTATCCTGAAACCTGGCTATAATTGCTTATTAGTTCCAGGAATTATTTTGTCATTTCTTTAGGACTTTCTACAAAGATAATGATATCATGTGTAAACAAAGACACTTTACATCTTCCTTCCCTTCTATATGCCTTTCATTTCTTTTTCTTGTCTTATTGCATTATCAAAGACTTCCAGTACCATATTGAAAAGGAGTGGTGAGAGTGGATTCCTTGACTTCTACCTGTTTTTAGTGGGAAAACTTCAAATTTCTCAACAGTAATTATAAAGTTTACTGTAGGGGTTTTGTAGACAGTCTTCATCAAGTTGAGGAAGTTCTCCTATATTTCTAGTTTATTGAGAGTTTTTAATCATGAATGGGAATTGCATTTTGTCAAATGTTTTTTCCACATCTACTGTTATGATCATGTGATATTTCTTTTCTGCCTATTCATGCAATGGATTAAGTTAATTGATTTTCAAAGGTTAAACATTTTAAGGGATAAATTCCACTTGGTCATGGTGTATAATTCTTTTTATACATTGTTGGATTCAACTTAGTAATATTTTGTTGAGGATTTTTGCATTTATGTTCATGAGAGATATTGGTCTGTAGTTTTCTTGTAATGCCTGGCTTAAGTATTTGGATAATGCTAGCCTCATAGAATAAATTAGGCATTATTCCCCCTGCTTTTATCTTCTGAAAGAGGGTGTAGAGAAGTGGTATTATCTCTTCCTTAAATGTTTGGTAAAAATCACCAATGAACCCATCTAGATCTGGTGCTTTTTTTGAAGTTATTACTTATTTATTCATTTTTTTAAAATAAACATAGGCCTATTCAGATTATCTATTTCTTCATGTGTGAGTTTTGACAGATTGTGTCTTTCAAGGAATTGGTCCATTTCTTCAAAGTTATCAAATCTGTGGGCTTAGAGTTGTTCAAAGTATTACTTTGTTATCCTTTTAATTTCTAGGGGGTCTAATTAATAATTTACTTCCTCTCTGTCTCTCTCTCTCTCTCTCTTCTTTTTTCCTCTTAGTTAGCCTAGTCTGGTTCTGACACTTGTTGATTTTATTGATCTTTTCAGAGAACTAACTTCTGGTTTAATTAATTTTCTCTATTGATTTCCTATTTTCAGTTTTCATTGATTTCTGCCCTAATTTTGATTTTTTTTAAACGGTCCTCTGATTACTTTAGATTTAATTTGCACTTCTCTTTAGAGATTTCTTCTTTTCTAATATATGCATTTGATACTAGAAATTTCCCTTTATGCACTGTTTTTGTTGCATCCCACACATTTTTAAGATTCTATTGATATACCCTATAGCTCAGAGTTTCTTTCCTCAGCCATGTCCAATCAATTAGTAGCCCCATCAACTGCATTCTGCTTTTCTGTTGCAGCATTTTTTATCTCTAGCATTTACTTTTCTTCTTTCTTAAGATTTTCAACCCTCTGCTTACACTGGTCATCTACTTTTGCATGTTGTCTACTTTATTCTTTGAATTCTTAACATAGTAATCATACACTTTATTTTAAATCACTAGTCTGATGATTCCAAAATTCCTACCCTGTTTGGTTCTGATGCTTGCTTTGTTGCTTAAAATTGTGGTTTTTTTGCCTTTTGGTATGACTTGTAACTTTTTCTTGGTAGCCATACATGATGTAATGGTAAAAGGAACTGCTGAAAAAAGGCTTTTAGTAATGTGGTGGTGAGGTGCCAGGGAGGTGAAGTGTACCATAGTCTTATGATTATGTTTCAATCATTTAGTGAGCTTATGCTTCTGGACTATAAACTTTAAATGTATGTCTCATCTTTTTTCTCCCGCCCCCCCCCCCCGCTTTAGGGGTACAGGATGGCTAGAGTTGACTAGAGTTGGATATTTCCCTTCCCCACTTTAGTTAGATTCTGATAATACTCCATGTTAGCTTCTGGTTAATAGTTTTTTTCTGATAACAGGTATTGTTGAAAAGAACAGTCTATTTAAAATATACTCTAGTATATTTTAAAATGGTTTGTTTTCCCTCCCCCTGTCAGAGGCCCAAGGGGATTTTCTCTAATATTTGCTATGGGAACCTGATGGAGCACTTGGAGGTAAATATCACAGTATTTTGTAGGCTTCCAAAAACTTCCCCTGGTGATTTTAACTCTCAGAGTTGTCCATACTGAACCTCCAGCAATTGTCTATTACACTTCAGACTTTCCTACCCCAGCACTGGTTCCCAGAACAGTTTCTGCTTGTGAGTCCTTGCTCTGGTAAGACTTGATGACCTGTATTCACCTGCCTCTCTCTCCAGTCTCGGGGGCAGCAATTTGCCCTGTGTCTTCCCCTCTTTATGGATGCAGGAAGTGTTAATTTTACAGTCTGTTTTAGCTTTTTACTTGTTTAGATGGAGTGGTAACTACCAAGCTCCTTATGTGTGAAACTGCAGTGTGCATATTTTAAGCTCTCTTGTTCTCTCTCTCCCTCCCTCCCTCTCTTTCTCTCTTTCCATCCCTTTCTTTCTGTCTTCACATCCTTCTCTCACTCCTTTTCTTGTACACAAAAAATATTTTTCACAGAAAGACTTTTAAAACTGCTTAGTTTGGAAACATGATATCCAAGAAATATAATTACTCACCATCAAATATTTTTTGAATCCATCATCCTTTAAATAAAGTGCATATATAATATATATTATATATGTATACACATATATATATATATATATATTTTAAATTCAGGTGACAGGACAGAAGGCCCCTGGTTTCAGCTCAGTTTCTTTACTACATTTAAATAAACAACAGAACCAAAAAATAATGTAATTATCTGTCTAGCAGAACTACCAAGGTGATTATCTTTAGACTCTATTTCACTATAGAGACTTTTTACTCAAAGCGTTGCTTATGGACTGGTGGCCTCGGGATCAACTGGTTGTAGGACAAATAATTATGCTCCAAACATATCCAAGTATAATCCCCAGAATCCATGAGTAAGATATATGACATGGCAAAAGAGATTTTGCAAATGTTATTATACTAAATTAACATCCTGGATTATCCTGGTATGCCCAAAGTAATCACAGGGATCCTTACAAGTGGGAGGCAAGATTGTAAGAGTCAGAGAAGGGAACACGACTATGGAAGCAGAGGTAGATGTGATGCAAGGTGAAAGATGCAAAGTGAAAGAACACAAACAAAAGCTGAAAAAGGTAAGTGAACAAATATACCCCTAAAGTCTTCAGAAGGGATGCAGACCTGCAAAAATTTTGTTCTTAATTCTCTGAGACTGATTTTGGACTTCTGATCTCTACAACTGTAAAATAGAAGTATATTGTTTTAACCCAGAAGTGTATTGTTTTAATCCATTATGTTTGTGGGAGTTTGGTATAGCAGCAATAGGAAACTAATATACCCAATTGGGAACTAATTAAAAATGTTGTGTTTCAAGCCCCACTTCAGACTTACCAAATAAGAATCTGTATTTCAACAAACTATCTAGCTAATTCATATGAACATTAGAGTTTGAGAAGCAATTCTTAGCATGATTTTTCTTAAACTTGGATCAAATGATTCATTTATCCAAATGAAAGACTCCTTTAATCATATTGATCAGTCAGTTGCCAACTTATTAAAACTTTAGAAATTATAACGTAAAGCCATTTAAAATCAATGAGAATATTATTGACCCAAATGTTTCTTCTGTATGCAGATCCAAAGTACTTATTTTAATTTCCTTACTATCTTGGATACACTGAACTTTTCAACAGAATTGAATAACAGGGAGCTATAGAACAACAACAACAAAAAAAACCATTCAAACATTCAGATGTTTCATCTGCATGGCCAGATCCCTAATTAGCTAGATATTTTTTCCCTTTTGATTCAAATGTTTTGTCATTTTAGTTACAGTCTAACATAATAGGTAGCTCTTGTTATTTTTTAGGTTTCAAACTAAGGGAAGAATTGCATCATTGTAATAAAAAATAATCTCTAGTTTCAAATTTATTGCAAGACGAGCAGTTAATTCTCAATAACTATCTGTTGACAATAACAATGCCATATTTGAACTGCAACCATCTTTGACTATGTATGTGCTCGGACTAAGTGGTTATCTAGACATTTTTCCTATCTGACCATTACATTTGGCATTCATCACTATGAAACAACATGGTGATAAATATTGACTTCAAATAATTATGTTAGGCAACCATTGACTGAAACCGCCTGCCTTGGCCAGGCACGATAATAACTGCTTACAGGAGTTGTCTCACAACAGGAGGTTCTGATAAGGAACACAGTACTCCTGCCAAAAACTAACAGGGAGAATCCAAAAGGGACCAAAAGGAGGGAGGAGACATCAGCCCATAATATGTTCTTCCAATATCCCAGAAAACTTCATGCTGGAATCCATCTTGGTTGGGAGATGCATGTGCCACCAGGAAGAACCTTGAGTCAGACCAAATACAGGCACAAGCAAGATGATTGGCCAGAGCAACCCAGAAACTTAACCCCATTACCATAAAGCCTGAGACTGTGAGCCATGTGGCAGAGCAGTTCTCCTGCGTTCCCTTAACCTATTGCCCTCCACCCGGGCGCCCCTTTCCAATAAAGTATTTTGCTTTGTCAGTACTTTTGTCTCCTTAGACAATTCATTTTGAAGTGTTAGACAAGAGCCCAATCTGAGGCCCTGGAAGGGGTTCCCCCTCTGGTAACAACTACTTTGATATAAGAATTGTGTTCAGAGTATCAAATTAACTGTCAAAACATGTTGGTTCTTTTATCCAGGAAAAATCATTTGTGTCTTTTTTTTCTTTTCTTCACAGATTATTAAGGTATAATTGATAAACGGTACATATTTAAAGTATAAGATGGTTATGTTTTGAATGGTATACACTCATGAAACTATCACCAGAATCCAAAATTAAGATAATAAACATATATCCATTACTCTCAAAAGTTTTCTTGTGTCTCTTTGATACCCCCTGCCCAACACCCTCAACTCCAGGTTGTCCATTTTACTGGCATAGAGTTGCTTGCAGTAGTCTCTTATGATGCTTTGTATTTCTGCAGTGTCCATTGCAACTTCTCCGTTTTCATTTCAAATTTTATTGCTTTGAGTCCTCTCCTTTTTTTTCTTCATGAATCTACTAAAGGTTTATCAATTTTGTTTAATCTTTTCAAAGAACTACCTTTTAGTTTCATTGATCTTTGCTATTGCTTTCTTTGTTTCTATTTCATTTATTTCTGCTCTGATCTTTATGATTTCTTTCCTTCTACTAACTTTGGGTTTTCTTTGTTCTTCTTTTTCTAGTTGCTTTAGGTGTAAGGTTAGATTGTTTATTTGAGATTTCTCTTGTTTCTTGAGGTGAGATTAAGTTGCTTTAAACTTCCCTCTTAGAACTGCTTTTGCTGAGTCCCATCAGTTTTGGGTCATCGTGTTTTTGTTGTCATTTTTTTTCTAGGTATTTTTTTATTTCCTCTTTGATTTCTTCAGTGATCTCTTGGTTATATTGTATAGCCTCCATGTGTTTGTGTTTTTTACAGTTTTTTTTTCCTGTAATTGATTTCTAATCTCATAGCATTGTGGTCGGAAAAGATGTTTGACATGATTTCAGTTTTCTTAGATTTACTGAGGCTTGATTTATGACCCAAGATGTGATCTATCCTGGAGAATGTGTTGCGTGTGCACTTGAGAAGAAAATGTATTCTGCTGCTTTCAGATGGGATGTCCTACAAATATCAATTAAGTCTGTCTGGTTTAATGTGTCATTTAAGGTTTGTGTTTCCTTATTAATTTTCTGTCTGGATGATCTGTCCATTTGTGTAAGTGGGGTGTTAAAGTCTCCCACTATTATTGTGTTACTGTCGATTTCCCCTTTCATGGCTGTTAGCATTTGCCTTAGGTATTGCGGTGCTCCTATGTTGGATGGATATATATTTACAATTGTTATATCTCTCTTAGATTGATCCCTTGATCATTATGTAGTATCCTTCCTTGTCTCTTGTAACAGTCTTTAAAGTCTATTTTGTCTGATATGAGTATTGCTACTCTAGCTTTCTTTTGATTTCAATTTGCATAGAACATCTTTTTCCATTCCTTCACTTTCAGTCTGTTTGTGTCCCTAGGTCCGAAGTGGGTCTCTTGTAGACAGCATATATACGGGTGTTATTTTTGTATCCATTCAGCCAGTCTGTGTCTTTTGGTTGGAGCATTTAATCCATTTACGTTTAAGGTAATTATTGATATGTATATTCCTATTACCATTTTCTTAATTGTTTTAGGTTTGTTTTGAAAGTCTTTTTTCTTCACTTCCTTTTTTGTTCTCTTCTCTTTGGTTTCCCACCTAGAGAATTTCCTTTAGCATTTGTTGTAATGCTGGTTTGGTGGTGCTGAATTCTCTTAGCTTTTGCTTGTTTGTAAATCTTTTGATTTCTCTGTCTAACCTGAATGAGAGCCTTGCTGGATAGAGTATTCATGGTTTTAAGGTTTTCCCTTTCATCACTTTAAATATATCATGCCACTCCCTTCTGGCCTGTAGAGTTTCTGCTGAAAAATCAGCTGATAACCTTATGGGGATTCCCTTGTATGTTATTTGCTGCTTTTCGCTTGCTGCTTTTAATATTTTGGTTTTTTATATTTAATTTTTCTTAGTTTGATTGATATGTGTCTCAGTGTGTTCCTCTTTGGTTTATCCTGTATGGGTTCTCTGCACTTCCTTGACTTGGGTGACTATTTCCTTTCCCATGTTAGGGAAGTTTTTGACTATAATCTCTTCATATATTTTCTCAGGCCTTTTCTCTTTTTCTTCTTCTTCTGGGACCCCTATAATTATAATATTGGTGCCTTTAATGTTGTCCCAGAGGTCTCTGAGACTGTCCTCAGTTCTTTTCATTCTTTTTTCCTTATTCTGTTCCATGGCAGAGATTTCTACCATTCTGTCTTCCAGGTCACTTATCCTTTCTTCTACCTCTGTTATTCTGCTACTGATTTTTTCTAGTGTATTTTTCATTTCAGTTATTTTATTGTTCATCTCTGTTTGTTTGTTCATTGGTTCTTCCAGGTCTTTGTTGAACTTTTCTTGTATCTTCTTGATCCGTACCTCCATTCTTTCTCTGAAATCTTGGATCAACTTTACTATCATTACTCTTAATTCTTTTTCAGATAGATTGCCTATCTCCTCTTCATTTAGTTGTTCTTGTACGTTTTTAACTTGCTCCTTTGCTGCAACATATTTCTTTGTCGTCTCATTCTGTCTAACATACTGTGTTTGTGGTCTCCTTTCTGCAAGCTGCAGGATCGTAGTTCCTCTTGCTGCTGGTGTCTGCTCCCTGGTGAGAGGTTGGTCCAGAGGCTTGTGCCATTATTCCCTTGACAGAGGGTTTGATTAGTATTGTGGTGACCTGAGCCTGCCCTAGATATTGATTAGGGCCTCCCCTTTGCTCTGTGGTTGTCACTGCCCTGTCAGGTGTGGGGGTCTGCTCCTTAGTTGTTGGAGTAGAGGCCTCCAGATCTGTTTCTTAGCTGCAATTCTGATGTGTGGTGTGAAGTAGGCAGGATTGGAGCAATCCCACTGAGAGAGAAGCCACTGAGTATTCCTCCTCTGGAGCTGTTCACCTGTGAATGTGCTTTGTTGTGTTCCCTTTAGCCTGTTGTGTGGTCTCAAGTACACTGTTGTTGGCACTGCTCTCAGGCCCACCTTAACTCTGGGTATGCTGGCAATTGACCCCAGTGACTCTCACACATTGTTTTCCCCAGCCACTGGCACAGATCCACTGAGGTCAGGTCCTAGGACTACAGTAGTCATGCACCTGGACCCATTGTGGTAGCTATGGAGGTATCTCAGACTCTGGCCTGGCCCAACCCTTGTGTGTACATTCCCATTAACCCCACAGATGCTAAAGCCAGAACTGTCTCAGCTGCAGGAGCACTTGTTGCCATTTCAGATATTTCACAGGTGCTGAATTTAGGAAGCTGTCAGTGGAGGTGTAACTCTGCATTTCATGCAGCCATGAGGAGAGATTTCAGCTCTTCTTCCTTAGTCACACAGCTCCTGGAGCTCAGCTGTGGTTTCAGCCACTCCTCTGGGGGGGGAATTCCTAGTGGAGGAACTATCTGTGCAATCCTGGGACAGCAGGGTGGGTTCTGGCACCCACTGATGGATTTCCTAGTCACTGAAGCTATCCTCACCCTCCCAGGACAAAATGGGTAGGTCCTGGGGCCTGCTGGCTGAGTTTCTAGTGGCTGGAGCTGTCCACGCCATTCTGGGTCAGCAGGGATGGGGTCTGGCATCTACCCACAGGTCTGGAAAAGAGGTGGCCAATGCCCACCTCTGGAGCTCAAGATGGCAGCTGTGACTCACACCCACCCCTCAAGCTCCTTTAGGCAGTGTCCTGTTGCCTGGGAGTGCTCCCAGGGAAGGAAGCTCTTGTGGTGGTCTCGCCTCTCTCCCCGTGTGCCTCCCAATAATGGTGACTTGCCTCTCTGGCAGGCCCAGGCTTCTTCCTAGTACATCCTCAGTTGCCACAGCCTGACCGCTTCAGGCTGTTTCCACACCTACCCCTGGTCCTTCTTCTGGGACTGAGCTCCAGAGTCTGAGTTTCAGCGTCTGACCCCCCCACCCTCACTGACAGAAGAATGTCTCAGTTTGGGGATCACAGGGTGGTGGTGCCAACCCTCTGGGCAGGTTACTCTCTGTTTTGCCTTCCAGAAACCAGTTGCTGCTCTCTTCTCTTAGGCTCTGAAGCTCCCCCTCTGTCCAGGCTGATCTCCCCACTGGTGAGGAGACTTCCCAAGGTACGTGAAACTTTCCCTCTTCACAGTTCCCTCCTTGGGGCACAGGCCCCATCCTGATTCCTTCTTTTTCTTTTTCCTTTAGTCCTACCCAGTTACATGGATGTTTTCTTGTCTTTTCGGATGTCTGAGGTCTTCTGTCGGTGCTCAATAGCTGTTCTGTGTGAATTGTTCCACTTGTAGATGTATTTTCAATGTTTCTGTGGAAGGAGGTGAACTCTGCTTCCTACTCCTCTGCCATCTTGATCTCTCAGGAAACCAGGATCTTAATATCATCTGTCTCTGTCATTCTTAGAATAAAGAGTTGGTATTGAGATGACCACTTCACTTCCAGGGTTTTCAGTTCATGTTATAAGCATGAAACAGGAGGGAAATGAATAGTTGACAACAGCAGTTTTCTGCTAAATAACATTGGCTAGAATTATGTAGTATGTACACCATTATCTACATAGGAAATTAGTGAATTCAATTTTACAGGCTTTACGTATCATGTAGGAAAATAAGAATGGAATTGTGAATGACTTTTGTATAGCCATCTCAGTAATTTCCTTAGTGAGAAATAATTGATATCTATTCTCTGAATCTTATGTATCCCCAACAAATGTCTTTATTCTACTCTAGCAAAAGGATTATGTCTTGACTAGGATTCTTGTGTTGCAGTTCATTCCTTTTAGTGTTCTTGGGATGACATTCCACCATCTATTTTCCAGTGGCACAGATGAAAAGTCCAATTCCAATTTTATTATAATCCAAAAGATAACTTGTTCTTTTTCTTTTCTGGGAATGCATAAGAAATTTTTGCTTATCCAAAGAGTTCAAGAATTCACCAGTATTTGAGTGAATGAGTTTTCTCATGCAACTTGGTTTATTTTTTTTTCCATCTGCACACTTTGCTCTTTCTCCAACTCAAAAAAATATTTTCTATCATTTGTTAAATATTACCTCTTTTTTGTCTGTTTTCTTTTGCCTTAGAATACCCAATTTTATATAATAGATTTTTAAATCTCTTTTCAAGTTATCTTTTGCCTTTTGATTCTGTTGTCTTTATATGTTGCTATGTATTTCAAGATAATTTCACTTGTGCTCTTCCAAGCCTCAGCAGTGACTGTTTTCTTCTTTAAATTCCTCTACTATTATTATTTTTCTGAATTTTTTTTTTCCTGAACACTGGAAAGTGCTTATATTATTATCCTTTGCTGAAAATGTTATTTCTCTCCCTCTGCAGCTTTATTTCACAGTCATATTCCTCTCTCTCTCTCTCTCTAATTTCCTTTTTGTTCTTCTCTGTGATTGCTAAGCCCTCTTTCTTTTTGAGTTAGGATTTGTTCTTAAAACATATTAAATTATGGCAGGCAAAGTAGTATCTGCTGTCATAGGCCAGAGCATAGTAGCAGGTACCTGAGGCAAGCATCCCTGTTCCAAATTTGTTTTATACTTTTCAAGCTTCAGTAGCAGAAAAGGCTCATCTAGCCTTCCAGCTCTTTCTTAGATTAGAATACAAGGGAATGCAGATCATTTAATGTCACCTCAGTACTCCAAATACCTCTGAGGTGCCAAATCTTCCTAGGATATGATATATGATACTTTCTGATCTTCTCCCAGGCTTGTATTTCACTAAGCTGACATCTAGTCTCCCTCTGCAGTGGGGGAGGGGAGACCTGGAGGAAACAAATCTTCCTTAGATATCTCTACTGGAAACCCTTTGGAAGCCAACACCTCTCTTCAACTTAGATTACCATTGTTTTGTATGCTTCCTGGCTCACAGAGACTGTTAACTTGGAATTCAGATTGGAAGAACCGAGAGCTTTGTATGGGTTGCTCTGTTCCCAGAACACCATTCTTTCACAATATCCTTATTTTAGGTAATTTCTTACTTTTCTATTGTTTTTATTCGGTTGGGATAAGTTTACATCTGGTATTCTTTATCCTTCTTAGCTTTGCTTTTTCTCTTGCATTTTGAATTTTAGTTTATAGGTTAATTGTGAATGGGAGCTTGTCTTACATTTGTTATTTTCATCTGTTTCCTCTTGTTCTCTTTTTCTACACACCCCCATCCTACTCTCATGGTGAATGTTCTGTCCTTAAGGGTTGCAGTCCAAAACCTGGTATATGAAGGCAACTAGGATGACATTTTATTCTAATAAAATTCTAATGATAATTTTGATATCATAGATATCTCTACTAAGAAGGAAGTTGGGCTTTCCAGACTTGTTGGAATATTTTCCTACTAACTCAAGTCCACTACCTTTCAAGGTTTTTTTGACAGAAACCAAGACAAATTCAATTTACATTCTAACCTGGTGCACAATTGTATATGTGTATATGTGCATATCAGGAAAATAAACTCCACAAAACAAAACATATGCAAGGTTACATGTTATGTACTCTAATGTTCCTTATTATATACTGTTTTATTTTTTAAAATACTGATTATGCCATTCTAAATTGATTTCAAATCCAATAATGGGCTGCAGCTTGCTGTTTGAAAAATACTGATCCAGCTTTTCTGAGTAAGAAACTTTATTAAAACCTCTCTCCTGAGAGTGTTTCTCCATAGTTTTGATCAAGTCATTTTTATAGACAGTGGAATTTCCTACACTTTCTGGTGTTAAACAATGGATCTGGTTCAAGTTCTTTGCTTCTTAAAGAGTATGGATGCACCAGACAGTTCTGGAGTCTAGAAAGCTTGAAGCACCTGTTTCACCTACTGCTACATTTTTCTATTCTATAATGACCCACAAAAATCTTTGCCTTGTTTTTTAATATGAATGTCTTATTATTCTTTCCATTTTTGGTAAGTGCTTATAGATTAAAGAAATATTCAATATTCGTAGTTTAAATTTAAGACATCAATCTTGAATAGAATTAATAATGAATTTGATCAATTTATAAAGATGAGACTTTCAAATATCAGTAAATGTGATATGAAATGTATATAAGGACATACAATGCAAAATGATAAATACAATTTATCATAAATAAGAGCAATTTATTTATGGAAAATATATATTTAATAGAGCAAGTGATGCATGAACAAAAATTAAGCACATAGGTCAAATAAGTGTTAGGAAAAATAAGACAAATACTTGCCATCTTAAATTTATAAAATATTTTCTGTGCATCTCTTCATGTGTTTCTAAAGTAAGACAACTATTAAGTTAGCACTTTTTTGTGTGTGCTAGTAAATACTTTTCTCCTGTTATGATTATCTCCACTGTTTTCTAGTCTATATTTTAGATCTATTTCTGAGCTACATGTGCTGTTACCTCACAAGAATATCATCAAAAGAAAAATGATATCAATGTCATGAAAGTACTCCCAGCACAGCAAAATAAATATATTATGTAAATGTAAAATATGATAGCCATTAACATTAGTATTACCCATTAGAAGGCTAAATATGCTCTACCTAAGAGTTATGTAAATGAATGGCTCTTAAAAATGTTGTTTAATGTTTGCTTAGGCAAGCATTAAAGTTTCCAGTACATACTTTTTGTTAATTATGAAATATGAGAGCACCTCAGAATTTTGCTTGCCTTTTCTTGTCATATGATGTTTACATCTTCATTTTCTCCTTCTATATAATGATTTTAATATGTGTTTACATAGTGATTTCTATTTACTAAATGCTTTACAAGCATTTATTAGTCAATATTTTTTAATCTACACAATAATTTACTTAATAAATGTCAATAAACTTTAAATGTAAGACAGTAGGACAAAGGAATCCTTTTCTTAGCTTACTTACAAATATAAAAAAAACAGAAAGATAATAACTCTGAAATAATTAGTTATTTCAGATTGCACAGTAAATGACAGAGATGAAATTAATATTCGGATTTCTAGCTTTCATCATCTGCATCAATGCTTCTTAAACTTTTGGAATTTGGAAACCCTGCTGGGCAATTTCTTATGCTTTAGAAGCTCAGCTTCTGTGGTGATATTGAGACATAGTTTGAGGTGACAGATCAGATATAAATTAAACATACACAGAGTGATCATACTTTTGTCCTTGGAAACCAAAGAAATGCCTCATAGAATCCTAGGGTTCTTTGGAACATGGTTTGAAAATTAATAGCATAAATCATTGTACTCAAAAGTGTGTTATGGGTGACACTTGAGTCCACTTAAAACAGAATTTTATTGGTGTGCAAGGAAAAAAATAAATCCAAATGGCATTTTTAAAGTTGTTTTTTGTTTGTTTTAACTGAAGGAAGTCACAGAGCCTGTAATATTTGCAATGGGACTAGCTCAAAGATGAATTTAATTTGTGATATTTCCCCCAAAATATTTGCCCATAGAATTCTCTCATAAAAAAAAAAAAAAAAAATTAACACCAATGGTCCTCTGGTGTGACTGAATGTTTGTGCCCGCCCCTACTGCCCCAAATTCATCTGTTGAAGCCTAATCCCCAATATGATGGTATTTGGAGGTAGGGCCTTTGGAAGGTAATTAGATTGTGAAGGTAGAATTCTTGTGAATGGGATTAGTGCCATATGAAAATAGACACAAGAGAGATGATCCCCCTCTTGGCCATATGAGGATATGAGTAGGTAGCTATTTACAAGCCAGGACATGGGCTCTCACAAGAACTTAACGATGCTGGCACTCTGATATCAGATTTCCAGCTTCCAGAACTGTGAGCAATAGATGATTGCTGTTTAAGCCACTCAATCTAGGGTATCTTGGTATAGCAGCCTGAACTAAGACATCTTCAGAATATAATTTAAAATAAATATTTATATTTAGATTGTGTGATCTATTTATAAGGAATCAAGATAACATATTCCATTCAGACCACATTATTATAAAGTAACAAGTACTAAGTTTGAAGTGTAAGATTGAAATTTGCATTTGTTAATCTTTGCATTTATTATTCAAAATGTTGAATGTTCAAATTCTCTTTTTTTTTTAGATAAAACAATGGTGATATGTTTAGAAGTATGATACCTTCTGATATTCATGTCCATAATTCATTTAAGTGACACTGATTAGCAAAGATCCAAAGAGAATGATCTTTTTATACAACATTTACTATTTTAATTGACCATTTGTTCCCAAACATAGACAGTGCACTGGAATAATTGATAGAACTATTAAAGATAAATACTGGGCTAGTATGTTAAGGATAGAACCTAGAAACCTTTAAAACAAAGTCCAAGTATTTCTGTTGAATTTAGAAGCCACAAAATCTAAAATTTTGTTAATGTTATTTGGCAAAAATTATCAAATGGGAAGCGAAGCAACATGGTCTCTGCTTTGTATACATGTCTCTCCTGGACATCATCCTTCAGGATTTTAACTGTTAATGTAAAATCAAGTCAAATGAGATTTGGATTACTTTGTTTCCCCAAGCATTTCTTCTTCCTAAAATTTCTCATCAATCAAAAAGTGTTTCTTTAACTGTCTGGAAAAAACTCTGTTTATGTCATTTTCTTTTTTGTGAGGTAATGTTTGACCTCCTGTCTCTTCCTTGAGCAGTAATGTAAGAATTGTTGCCAGGAATATGATTTACACTGGAGAAATGAAAACCCATAAGTTTAGTATTTTCAAAGTATCATTTACTTTGAACTTTCATTCTTTTACAAATATTCATTGAACAACCAGGTACCAAGGTACCAACCATTGAACATTCATTGAACAACCAGGTACCAAGAACAATTCTAGGTACAACAAGAACAATGGTATCTTGCCTTAAGCAAAATAGGTTCCATGAAAATAGCAATAAACACATTCTAAGTTCTAAAAAGAATTCACTTATGATGGCATCTTGACTTATTCCAGTGGACCCAATGTAATTGTCTGTGTATCACCACTAAAATAGAAAGAACTTTATTTAAAAAAAATATTTTAAAGGAACTACCAATATTTTTGTTCTATTTTTTGGATATTCCTGTGTAGTATGACTACTAAGAAAATTTGTTTATATGAAGATATTGATTTGTGTCACAATGGCATCTTTGATTTTTTTATTTTATTTCTTCAAAGAAGGAAGTCAAAAACTGATATTCAGTACTTATAGGTATTAGTGATTCAAAATTTGGTTTTCTATGTTTCAACCCTAACTTTACCATTTTGAAGAGGATTTAGAATTGTTTCCTCTTAAATCTTTGCTTACATTATGTGCTACCCATATTACACTTTTAGCAAGAAATATTAGTACCCAAATAATTAAGAGTACAAACATTAAGCAATGCAATGATATGAAATGATAAATAGGCTTTTTCTCCTTATATAACTAGAAAAATAGCATAAACTTTGATTTATTAATTGTTTACCATGTGCCAGGTGCTGCATTACATCATTAACTCATTTAACACTTAAAACAATCCCATGTTACAGATGAGAAAACTGATATACACAGAGATTACATAACTAATAAAATGTTTCATATCTAGTAAGTGATAGAGCCTGGACTCAAACTAGTTCTGTCAGCTCACAGACCTACATCTTAACCAACGAAACAAACTGCCTCTCAAAAAATTCTCAGTTGAGTGTATTTGTTTTGTTTTTAACTTTTAACAAAATACGACATTTTTGTTTTGCAGAATGGTCATGAGAAAGTGTTTTTTTGTTTGTTTTTTCTGCAAGTTATAATTATTTTCAAACTATGCTGTGAATAAAAGGCTTCTAGAAGGAACCAACAAGTAAATGGCTCTTTCTTTGAAAATAAAATCAGGAAAAGAGACTGCTCTTGATTTCACCTTATCTTTCCAAAAAGTAACCATTCTTCAGAATCAAATAAATACAACCTTCCTTACAGTCTTCCATAACCACTCTGTATTCTAATAGGTCTTAATTTTCTTTGGATCCTGGTAGCAAGCTGTGATTTTTATTACCCCACATTTCACCTCCTATGACTACTCACTAAATAAAATTTGAGGCTTTAACCTGAGCTATACTTATTTTATACCTAGTGCCTGTTATGTGTAGTTGGCTTCTAAAATATACTGACCATTGGAATACATGCATATTTGTTGTACTTTTAAGTGATATTGAATAAGATGAAAATATTTCTTTAAGCTGGTCTCTATATCTCTCGTTTAACTTCAAATAATTAAGTACAATTTTTGTAAATCTTCATGAATACTTTCTTCATACCCAATGCTACTTACATTTGTTGTTCTGTGCCTTCACTGGATAACATCCTGAGCAAAAGGAATCAAAAAAATTTTGTTATGTTTATTACCATAAAGAACCTGAGATTAACAAGAGCTTGCTTTATGGAAATACTAAAATATATTTGACTAGAGAGAAGTGGGAATTTCTTCAATGAATCTGCTTAATAGTCATATTTTTAAATTATCTCTTAAAATAAACTGATTTTCTATGAAGGGAAAAAAGCCAGTATAAATATTTACTAGGTGCTAAGTAAAAATAACAATACTTCTATCATATTTATATCTATCAATATATTATATGTATATATGTTTTTTCCATGTAGTACCTTGTGAAATAAGGCTATTACCTTATTTTACAGATGAGAAGCTGAGGCTGATAAATCTGCTCAAGTCAGACAAACCAGGCCAGCCGACAAGACCTAAAAAGTTTTCATTGTACCATTCAGTGCATGTTCAAGGTCACCCCAAAAGAGTTATGTAATATTCTGAAATGCTCTTTCTCATGGATTTATATATCATTTACCTGGTCATCCACTCTGCAATTATACTATGACTACAATAACACAATGTAGTGGATTTCCTCCCTGTTTACGAATCAATGTGCATTGATATATCCTCCTGTCTTTCCCAAGACAAGGTTAAAGCAAGTTTGTTCATCTTGCAAATGATCATACTAACTTGCTTTAGGATATTAGAAAAGGCTTATATTATATCACATGTAAGACAGGTGAGATTTCTAAGATGGAACTCACCAACCACAAATACCCACTGGCACAATGTTGTCAGTGAGGTGATTGATTAGAAGCAGTAATGAATAAAGCTGCAAACATTTACACATTTTTTTCTCACATAACAAACAATTTTAAGGAGATTAAGCCAGGGGTGTAGCAATTCAAATGTGTCATCAAAGATCAAGCCTCCTTGGTCTCTGCTCTATACCCTTGGGTGTTGTCTTTGCCTGATAATCTCAAAATGGTGTGGAGCTTCGCATACTGAAACTGCAAGGCAAGAAGAAGGAGCAGAAGACACCAGCCATATCAACAGTAATCATTGACTTATATAAAGAGAGCCTAAGTAGCTTCACAAATATTTGGTGCGAAAGAATTCATAAAATAAGAAAGTAGCAAGCTTTCAGTGTATCCTTAAGCACAATACACCTGTGATTTGGGGAAAATTTTCCTCTAGGTTTTGTTATAAATGACTTTCACTGGTATACAAAAATCAACAGTTTCTTTAATTGGATATCTGATACTTCCACTGAAATCTGCCATTTTCTACATTATCATCAAAAATTGTAACTTTAAAGGCTTTTGCTAAATTGACAGTTTACCTTAAATTCCCCTTAATGATAGCCTCCTCCATGAGCCATGAACCAATGGTCAGTCATTCTTTGTTATATTCTCTCCAACCACCAAAATTGAAATTTGATAATTTTTCCTTTTCTTTCTTTCTTTTAAAGTAATATGAAAATATAGAAAAATATATAATCTGTATATCTATTTATCTACACACACACACACACACACACACACACACATATATATATATATATATATATATATATATATGCATTTTTAACCAGCTGAGCTAACAGGCCAAGCCTATATATATACATTTTTAGCATGTTCCCACTATACAGATGTAACAACTGCTAAGTTTTAATTGTGTTCACCTCTCAGCTCTTTTATAAGAAATGAAGCATTATTAATATATCTAAGGCACCCTTTAACAATTCTCAACCCCCACATTCCCATCTGCCTATAGGCAATCTCTTTCATTATTTTGACATGTATAATATATTCTATTATTTTACTTTTTTATGTAGGTATCCATAAGTGATATTTCTTAGTATGGCGTCTTTTTAAATATTTTAATTAATTAATAAAAATGGAAACTATTTATATACCACTTGTCTAGGTTATTCCATGTGGCTTTTGAGAAATTCTCATTTATTTTTAAATTGCGGTATAGCAGCCAATTTTGCAAATATACCACATTATTTTGGCATATATAAGTACATTCTAAATATTCCCCATTCCTACTTTTACCAAAAAATAAAATGATAAGCACCCTTGTAAAAGTCACATTGCATGAATGAATGGAGGTTAATTTTCCTAAGTTGTGTATTCATAAGTGGAATTTCTGAGTTGTAATGTATGCAAGTTTTAAAATTTATAGTTTTGGGTTGAATCATATTAAATTTTTAAATGGTCAGTTTCATACAATCTGACCTGAATATTCCAAATTACGCTTCAGAGTGACTGTACAAAGTGGCTGTATGAGAATGTTATTTTTTGACACTCTTGAATATTTTATATTATCAAAATCTTAATTTTGCCAAATTAATGTAATTCCTCACTTTTGTTATATATATTTTATTATGTATATATTATTTATTTTGTTGTGTATATTACATATATACATATATATTCATTAAATTGTACAGAATATATTCTATTTTACCTGGTTTCTTTAACTCAACATCATCTTTGTGAGTTTTAAGAATTTGGTTTTTAATGTCCTTTGCCACAAATAAGTTATTTTGTGGTGTAGTAATTTAATCTAACTTTTGTTTTTCCTTTAATAATATGTAAGTATGAGGGCAGGTACTTGGTTTATGTTTTTCCATACTTTATTCTCAGTATCTAGTTCTGCGCCTATCTCTTAGTAGGAGCCTAATAAATATTAATTGAATATTGATTAAATTTTCTTTTTGATTTTTCTTCATATATTTTTAAAGAAAACAAATTGTATCCAGCAACCAAGATGGTTTCCTATATTATATTTAATTTTCACTTATAAATAAAATACACTGTTTCCTATCAATCTTTATTAATATATTTAAAAACTCACATTTGGGATTTATTTCTGCAATGTTGAGAGGTGTGTAGTTAAATTTCTCCTCCTTTTAAAATGAAATGCCAGGTGTACCATTACCATACATTAATATTCATAATGTTAATAATAATATAATAACAATAATGTACACTGCTACTTTTGTCACAGGGTAACATAAATCTATCTACAGGACTGTTCCTCTGGTCTCTTTTCTGGACCATTGATTTGTCCCAAATGGCAAAACCATGTCAAACGGCTTTGTTAGTGACAGTTTGTGAAATCGGTTTCTCTCGTCTGCTTTTTTTTCAAAACCTGTTTCAAACAAAAGTTTCTAATCTTAGTTATTTGATTACTTTTACCTAATCTCATGGATCAGGGCAGGTGACTCATTTCAAACAATAATTCTGGTCATTATCTATTCATTTTTTATCTGTTCACTAATTAGAGTAGGACTTTACGTATTCTTAGATTCAAATAATTTGGACTCCCTGATGTGCAAGGGGTCTTTTGCCTTAACTCCTCTCCTATGCATACCAAACCACGGCACCAAAATATGTGTTTAGTCATAATCCACTGACAGCCACCAAGCTTTAACTCCTGCCCTAGATTATATCATTCCTGATGCTTTGGGTTTTCTTTTTCTTGATTTCAAGCTCATCGTAGTATTTTTAAAACATGTTTAAATATTTTATAAATTCTTCTGGCTTTTTGGAAATAAAGGGAGGATTATGAAACTGTGTGTTTAATCTTCCATTTTTATTAAACCCCTTGTTCTAATATCCTCAAGATTAAAGATATCATTGGTAATATGATAAACTAAAATCTGCTAATGTGCATATCTAAATTGGGCCTTTCTTTCAAAATCTTCCTCTGTCTTCATGCCAAATATGTTAGCAAAAACTGGTGAAATATGCAAATCAGTGAGTGGGGGAGGATATTTTTAGGCAGCTTCCTTACCATTGCTTTGATCTCAATTGCACTATAGCCAAAGTGGCCCAAATAGACAACTGATTGCTAATGTGCGTTATTGCCTTAAAAGGCCAAGGGCTAAAAAATGTCTATTCAAATTTTAGATATGTGATCATCTTGGACCTTAAGATAGTATAAAAATATCACCTACCAGAACATAGCACACTTTTTGAAATACGAGAAAGCAGAAGGGATAAACACCAATATTAGAAAATTAACACTAGCACTGAATGTGTCATATCTTATATAAAAAACAAAATTTAGTACATTTTGTAGAAAAAATATAAGGCTAGGCGGTGAGATGTGAAAAATGGAGAATCTATGTCTTATTAATGAAGCATTCAAAAAGGGGTTGAGCAAATGTATTCAGAGCCAAGAATATGAAACAACTCTCTTTCATGTAAAGCTTCCTTGAGCTATTTCAAACAGCATCAATACAGCTGGCAAAGTTGACATGGAAATGCATTAGTGTTAATTTGTGCTTACCAAAAAAAAAAAAAAAAAATTACCCAGTGTATTTTAAAACATAAAAATGTTAATATTCTATTCCAAAATTTAGTTGTAGTTCTTTTACTTATTTTATTCCCTTCACATTGGGGTGGGGGAGGGAAGGAATACAAATTAAGACAGAATTGAAAAAAGAGAAAAAAATGTGACAGGATTGAAAAGACTCAGGAAAAGATTAAGAGAAATTTAACCATGTTAGGAACCCTTAAGAATAAATTTCAGGAATTACTGAATAGGCATTAAACTTAATCTGCATATAAAATAACACCATTCATACAAATATCTATATCCGTTTTGCTTTTGTTTTTATTTTTTGCATAAAATTTGTTTTGAAGTGAAACATACCTTATAGATTGTATATGTCATGTGCCTTGCTTGATGGATTTTTGCAAACTCAATACCCGTTTATACTACACCCAGATCATGAAATAGAACATTACCAGCATTCCAAAAGCTCCACTAGATTCAATTTCCAGTCATTACCTCCCACTCACCAAGGGAAACCATTGTCCTGGATGTTTGTATTAGTTGTTTTGTTTGTTTGTTTGTTTTCAAATTTCTGCATAGCTAGTTACCATAGATATATTGGTGTTAAATAACAGAAATTTATTATCTCAGAGTCTCCATGGGTCAGGGATTTGGGTATAGTTAGCTCAGAATCCCACCAGGCTACAGTCAAGTTGTGGGTCATAGCTGTGATCTCATCTGTGGCTCAGGGTCCTCTTTCATGTGGTTGTAGGATTCATGTCACTATTTACTGGCTTTCAGCTAGGGATAATTCTCACCTTCTAGAGAACTCTCTTGGATCCTTGTACCATGATCCCCTCCACAGGCAGTTCACAAAATGGTTACTTGCTACTTTAAGGCCAGCAGTGAATCTCTCTACCTTCAAAGCTACAAGAGCCTTGAATCTTTTTTTAAAAGGCTCACCTGATTGGTCAAGTTCCCCCAGTATAACCTTCCATTTGATAAATTCAAACTCAACTAATTAAGGCCCTTAATTAAATCCGAAGAATGCTTTCACATTTACCATATAATGTAAGCTAGTCAGAAAAGAGAAATCAAGTAGATAGCCTCATCCACCAGAGGGCAGACAGCAGAAGCAAGAAGAACCACAATTCTGCAGCCTGTGGAAGGAAAACCAAATTCACAGAAACATAGACAAAATGAAAAGGCAGAGGACTTTGTACCAGATGAAGGAACAAGATGAAACCCCAGAAAAACAACTAAATGAAGTGGAGATAGGCAACTTTCCAGAAAAATAATTAAGAATAATGATAGTGAAGATGAGCCAGGGCCTCGGAAAAAGAATGGAGGCAAAGATAGAGAAGATGCAAGAAATGTTTAACAAAGACCTAGAAGAATTAAAGAACAAACACCTAGAAGAAATAAAGAACAAACAAACAGAGATGAACAATACAATAACTGAAATGAAAAATATGATAGAAGGAATCAATAGCAGAATAACTGAGGCAGAAGAATGGATAAGTGACCTGGAAGACAGGATGGTGGAATTCACTACCATGGAACAGAATAAAGAAAAAAGAATGAAAAGAAATAAAGACAGCCTAAGAGACCTGTGGGACAACATTAAATGCAACAACATTCACATTATAGGAGTCCCAGAAGGAGAAGAGAGAAAAGACCCGAGAAAATATTTGAAGAGATTATAGTTGAAAACTTCCCTAATATGGGAAAGGAAATAGCTACCTAAGTCCAGGAAATGCAGAGAGTCCCAGGCAGGATAAACCCAAGGAGAAACACGCCAAGACACATAGTAATCAAATTGACAAAAATTAAAGACAAAGAAAAATTATTGAAAGCAACAAGGTAAAAACGACAAATAACATACAAAGGACCTCTTATAAGGTTAACAGCAGATTTCTCAGCAGAAACTCTACAGGCCAGAAGTGATTAGCATGATATATTTAAAGGGATGAAAGGGAAGACCCTACAACCAAGATTACTTTACCCAGCAAGGATCTCATTCAGATTCGACAGATAAATAAAAAGTTTTACAGACAAGCAAATGCTAAGAGAATTCAGCACCACCAAACCAGCTTTAAAACAAATGATAAAGGAACTTCTCTAAGTGGGAAACACAAGAGAAGAAAAGGACCTACAAAAACAAACCCATAACAATTAAGAAAATGGTAATAGGACATACATATAGATAATTACCTTAAACGTGAATGGATTAAATGTTCAAACCAAAAGACACAGGCTTGCTGAGTGGATACAAAAACAAGACCCATATATATGCTGTCTATAAGAGATCCACTTCAGACCTAGGGACACACACAGGCTGAAAGTGAGGAGATGGAAAAAGATATTCCATGCAAATGCAAATCAAAAGAAAGCTGGAGTAGCAATACTCATATCAGATAAAATAGACTTTAAAATAAAGTCTGTTACAAGAGACAAGGAAGGACACTACATAATGATGAAGGGATCAACCCAAGAAGAAGTTACAACAATTATAAATATATATGCACCCAACATAGGAGCACCTCAATACATAAGGCAACTGTTAACAGCTATAAAAGAGGAAATCAACAGTAACACAATAGTAGTGGGGGACTTTAACACCTCACTTACACCAATGGACAGATCATCCAGACAGAAAATTAATGAGGAAACACAAGCTTTAAATGACACAATAGACCAAATAGATTTAATTGATATTTATAGGACACTCCATCCCAAAACAGCAGATTACACTTTCTTCTCAAGTGCACATGGAATATTCTCCAGGATAGATCACATCTTGGGCCACAAATCAAGCCTCAGTAAATTTAAGAAAATTGAAGTCATATCAAGCATCTTTTCCGACCACAACGCTATGAGTTTAGAAATGAATTACAGGGAAAGAAACGTAAAAAACTCACACACATGGAGGCTGAACAATATGTTATTAAATAACCAAGAGATCACTGAAGAAATTAAAGAGGAAGTCAAAAAATACCTAGAGACAAATAACAATGAAAACACGATGATCCAAAACCTATGGGATGCAGCAAAAGGAGTTCTAAAAGGGAAGTTTATAGCAATACAAGCCTACCTCAAGAAACAAGAAACATCTCAAATAAACAATCTAACCTTACACCTAAAGAAACTAGAGAAAGAAGAACAAACAAAACCCAAAGTTAGTAGAAGGAAAGAAATCATAAAGATCAGAGCAGAAATAAATGAAATGAAAACAAAGAAAACAATAGCAAAGATCAATAAAACTAAAAGCTGGGTCTTTGAGAAGATAAATAAAATTGATAAACTTTTATCCAGACTCATCAACAAAAAGAGGGAGAGGACTCAAATCAATAAAATTAGAAATGAAAAAGGAGAAGTTACAACAGACACCGCAGAAATACAAAGCATCCTAAGAGACTACTACAAGCAGCTCTATGACAATAAAATGGACAACCTGGAAGAAATGGACAAATTCTTAGAAAGTTATAACCTTCTAAGACTGAACCAGGAAGAAAGAGAAAATATGAAGAGACCAATCACAAGTAATGAAATTGAAACTGTGATTAAAAATCTTCCAACAAACAAAAGTCCAGGACCTGATGGCTTCACAGGTGAATTCTATTAAACATTTATAGAATGGCTAACACCCATCCTTCTCAGATTCTTCCAAAAAATTGCAGAGGAAGGAACACTCCCAAACTCATTCTATGAGGCCACCATCACCCTGATACCAAAACCAGACAAAGATACTACAAAAAAAGAAAATTGCAGATGAGTATCACTGATGAAGATAGATGCAAAAATCCTCAACAAAATACTAGCAAACAGAATCCAACAACACATTAAAAGGATCATACACCGTGATCAAGTGGGATTTATCCCAAGGATGCAAGGATTTTTCCATATATGCAAATCAATCAATGTGATACACCATATTAACAAATTGAAGAATAAAAACCATATGATCATCTCAATAGATGCAGGAAAAGGTTTCAAGAAAATTCAACTCCCGTTTATGATAAAAACTCTCCAGAAAGTGGGCATAGAGGGAACCTACCTCAACATAATAAAAGCCATATATGAAAAACCCACAGTAAACATCATTCCCAATGGTTTAAAAGCTGAAAGCATTCTCTCTAACATCAGGAACAAGACAAGGATGCCCTCTCTTGCCACTATTATTCAACATAGTTTTGGAAGTCCTAGCCACGGCAATCAGAGAAGAAAAAGAAATAAAAGGAATACAAATTGGAAAAGAAGTAAGACTGTCATTGTTTGCAGATGACATGGTACTATACATAGGGTTTCCTAAAGATGCCACCAGAAAACTACTAGAGCTAATCAATGAATTTGGTAAAGTTGCAGGGTAAAAAACTAATACACAGAAATCTCTTGCATTCCTATACACTAACAATGAAAGATCAGAAAGAGAAATTAAGGAAACAATCCCTTTCACCATTTCAACAAAAAGAATAAAATACCTAGGAATAAACCTACCTAAGGAGGTAAAAGACCTGTACTCAGAAAACTATAAGACACTGATGAAAGAAATCAAAGATGACATAAACAGATGGAGAGATATATCATGTTCTTGGATTGGAAGAATCAATATTGTGAAAATGAATACACTACCCCAAGCAATCTACAGATTTAATGTAATCCCTGTCAAACTACCAATGGCGTTTTTTACAGAACTAGAACACAAAATCTTAAAATTTGTATAGAGACACAAAAGACCCCGAATAGCCAAAGCAGTCTTGAGGGAAAAAAAACGGAGCTGGAGGAATCAGACTCCCTGACTTCAGACTATACTACAAAGCTACAATACTCCAGACAATATGGTACTGCCACAAAAACAGAAATATAGATCAATGGAACAGGATAGAAAGCCTAGAGATAAACCCATGCACCTATGGTAAACTAATCTATTACCAAGGAGGCAAGGATATACAATGGAGAAAAGACAGTCTCTTCAATAAATGGTGCTGGGAAATCTGGACAGCTACATGAAAAAGAATGAAATTAGAACCCTCTATAACACCATACACAAAAATAAACTCAAAATGGATTAGAGACCTAAATGTAAGACCGGACACCATAAATCTCTTAGAGGAAAACATAGGAAGAACACTCTTTGAAAAAATCACAGCAAGATCTTTTTTTATCCACCTCCTAGAATAATACAGATAAAAACAAAAATAGACAAATGGGACCTAATGAAACTTACAAACTTTTGTAAAGCAAACTACAAAGAAGACGAAAAGACAACCCTCAGAGTGGGAGAAAATATTTGCAAATGAATCAATGGATAAAAGATTATTCTCCAAAATATATAAACAGCTCATGCAGCTCAATATTAAAAAAACAAACAACCCAATCCAAAAATGGGCAGAAGACCTAAATAGACATTTCTCCAAAGAAGGCATACAGATGGCAAGAAGCACATGAAAAGCTGCTCAACATCACTAATTATTAGAGAAATGCAAATCAAAAGTACAATGAGGTATCACCTCACACCAGTTAGAATGGGCATCATCAGAAAATCTACAAACAACAAATGCTGGAGAGGGTGTGGAGAAAAGGGAACCCTCTTGCACTGTTGATGGGAATGTGAATTGATACAGCCACTATGCCGAACAGTATGGAGGTTCCTTAAAAAACTAAAAATAGAATTACCACATGACCCAGCAATCCCAATACTGGGCATATATCCAGAGAAAACCATAATTCAAAAAAAACACATGCACCCCTATGCTCATTGCAGCACTACTTACAATAGCCAGGTCATGGAAGCAATCTAAGTGTCCATTGACAGATGAATGGATAAAGAAGATGTGGTACATATATACAATGGAATGTTATTCAGCCATAAAAAGGAATGACGTTGGTTCATTTGTAGAGACGTGGATGGATCTAGAGACTGTCATACAGAGTAAAGTAAGTCAGAAAGAGAAAAACAAATATATTTTACTGCATATAAGTTGAACCTAGAAAAATGGTACAGATGAACTGGTTTGCAGGGCAGAAATAGATACACAGATGAAAAGAAGAAATGTATGGACACCCAGGGGAGAAAATGGCGGGGGGGTGGTGGTGGTAGTGATGTGATGAATTGGGAGATTGGGATTGACATGTATACACTAATATGTATAAAATGGATAACTAATAAGAACCTGCTGTATAAAAAAATAAATTAAATAAAATTCAAAAATTCAAAAAAAAAGAGAGAAATCAAATCATTTTCACAAATTGCATCCACAATCAAGGATGCATATTCACCAGTGGGAGTGAACCTTGCAGGTCATCTTAGAATTCCACATATCACATTCTGTATAGTATAGATTAGGTCTTCCTATTTTTGAACCTTATATTAATGAATCATATAATACAAACTCTTTTGTGCCTGCCTTCTTTTATTCATTAATGTTATAATGAGATTCTTCCATCCAGTTGTGTATAGCAATGATTTATTCATTTTAATTTTTGTATATTCATTCTCATTATTTCCATTTTATGAATATATCAAAATGTATCCATTCTAATACTGTTTAATATTTGGGTTGCTTCAAGTTTCATACCATTATGATAACATTTGTTCCTTTCAATGAACATGCATATGCATTTCTGATAAGCATATACCTAGGAGTTATTATCTTCAGTTTTAATAAAAACAATGAGTTTTCCCTAAAGTTATAACAAAAAATTTCTATCTCAACCAACATCTTATGTGAGCTCTAGTTTCTCAATGTTCCCACCAAAACTTTGTTATAACCGCCTTCTTTTTCACTTTTGTCACTGCCTGTGTATATGTCAGTATTGGGTTGTGATTTTCCATGATGGCCAGTGAATTAATGCATGTTTTCATGCCCCCCTCCCTTTTCTTTGGCTTTTTAAAATGTCCTTGTTATAAAATTGAAATTTAAATCACTACGTTTTTCTATTTGTCCATCTTTTGCTCACATGTTTGCAGTTCTTCATATGTTTTCAATACAATTCCTTTACCAGATGTATGTGTTGCAAATATCTTCTACTATTTATGTGCCTTTCTTTATTTTTATTCTCTTAATACATATTTAGGTGAATAGGAATCATAATCTTAATGTAGTCTGGGTTGTTTTTTCCTTTATTATTATTACTTCTGGTGTCAAACAAAAGAAATTGGTTTTCTAAAGTGTATTATCTATTTTACATTCTACATGTAGTGTATGAGAGTTTCAGTTTATTCATGTCCTCATCAGTAATTGATATCATAAGTCATTTGAATTTTACCTATTTTAATATGTGTTCAGTAGTATTTCCTTTAGAATTAGTTTGTATTTCCATAATGACTAATAATGTTGAACATCTTTTAATGGCTTATTTGCCATCCGTATGTCTATATGGTAAAGTGTCATTCAAATATTTTGCTTATTTTTAATTAATTTCCTTGTTTTCTTTTTATTTATCTTTATCTCTTTTTATTAATTACTTTTTTAATCCTTTTTAGTGAGCTTTGATAGTTCTTTTTAATTTTAAATATGTTTTTTATAAGATATGTATTTTGAAATATTTTCTCCCAGTGTGTGGCTTTCTTTTACATTTTCTTAATGGTATCTTTCAAAGAGCAGAAGTTTTTAATTTTGATGAAGTACGTTTATCCATATGTACTTTTGTAGATCACACTTTTAGCATTGTAACTAAGATATTTTTGCCTAAACAAAGGTCACATATATTTTCTCCCATATTTTCTTTCAGATAATTTATAGTTTAGGGTTTTACTTTTATATATAGGACACATTTTGCATTAAAGATAGATATGAATATCCCATCAATTCAGGGTAATTTATTGAAAAACGTTTTTTCTCCACTGGATGACCTTTGCAACTTATCAGAAGTCAGTCTTCTTAGAAGAAATGCCATTATATGTCAGATTTTTTTCTCTGTCTCCTTAGTTTGTCCCCTCAAGTGTCTACTTTTTGTCTCTCCAGTCCCACAGAACCACCAAATATGCTGATCCCCAACAACATTTCTCTGTCTGGACAAGGTGTACATTCTCAGTCTTCTGTGTCCACAGAATCTGAATATAACCTAATAAAATGAACCCCACCAGTTCAACATTTTAATTTATATTTCATCTCTTAAAAGTTAACAATCCTAGTCCTTATTGCTTCAGCAGATAACTGATGACTTTAGAGAGCTAGCTTTTAGAAATTGTGTAGATTTTCTAGTAGTTCTCAGTGAAATTATTGGTCTGCCTTTAGCAACTTCGTATGACTTCAAAGGGATTACATTGTTTAAAAAAAAATCCCTGAGAGAGAATTTTTCACAATTCTGTATTTCAGTTTTAATCCAATTCAATTTAGGAATGTTTCTTTTAAAAAAAAAAGTTTAATTTTAAAATATGTTGGATAAAATTTTATATTTAGTATAGATATTAAAAAATAGGTTGAAGAGGATTCTACCGCTGGAATGGTTGCCTGAAAGTCTTCATGGACCTATTCCCTAGTGAAACAGCCATAACGGGTAAAAATTATTTAAGACAGCCATTTAAAACCTCTGAAAATTGTTCTAAGGCCATAAGGCAAATTAAGAATATTTATCCAATAAAATCTTCTAAGTCTTGTCAAGAACAGATAAAATCTGTGTCACATGAGCCACAAAAGGTCCCTTCCTCAACCCCACCTCAGTGTGGCAGAAACTCCATTCCAGCCAGGTGTGTGGCCAAGAATCAACCCTGGAAGGGGTAGACTACCACTTCTCTTCTCACTCAGCTCTGAGCTTCAGAGGAATTAAGTTCCAGGCAAGCATAAGCAAGAAGTGGGAACTCCCCTTCCTCCTTAATCCCAAATCATATGGCAGAGGCTCTGTTCTAGTTCTGAGAAGCAGAGAAATTTGAGACACTGATTTCCTTTTTTTGAACTTACTCATTGATTGGAGGATCCACCCTGGGAGAGGCAAACCAAGAATACCAGAGACTACCACCTTTCCCAGCACCCCTGTTTATAAAGCAGATGCATCACTCCAAGAGATGGGTGCTACAGTCCTTGCCCCAGCCCCAGATCAGTAGCTCAGAGATTTTTTTTTTTTTTTCCATGAAGAGAGTCAAGTCATTAGAACAGAGAGCCACAAAGTTAAGGAATTGACTTTGTTTGGAGCAGACGGTGGGGATGATGAAGCCTGAGAGCATTCTTTTAAACAGTGGAGATTTTGTTGGTAAGAAATTAAAAGAAAGCTGGAAAGCTCCATGAGAGCAGCAAACTAAGCAGTAAGCCAGCTTATTAGAGAGAACCAGGGAGAGACACAGCTAAGAAGAGGCCTCCTAGGGTCGAAACAAACCTCACAGATAGTCCTCAGAAACTATCCATACAAAAAGTACCAAATTTAATTGGTTCAGATTGTGGAACAATTTATGCCCCAAGGCACTATCAAAAACAATAGAGCAATGATCCATAAAATAGTGGAGCCTAACAGACGGATATGATACCAACAAAGGCCTAGAGTTAAAAGGAGAGATCAGAAGAACAGTCAGTCAAGGAGAAGATTGCTAAAATCACTGTCATCTTGGAGTAATTGCACAAGCCCAAGACTGTATACTACAAGGAAGGACATCACAGGCTTCACATTGTGGAGGAAAAAGACTTTACTAAAGTATTCCAGACAAGTCATTAAACAAATAAACAAGCAAACAACAGCTGCAGCAAGCTCCAGGAAGAGGGGATCGTGGGCTCCCTCATATATATATATATATATATGCACAAGAAAATGCCTGTGAGAGTGCCCAGATGTTGAACTTAACAAATAGTTGAAAGTAAGTTTTATAAATATTTTCAAGGAATTAAAGTAAACGTCCTTACAGAAATAAAGGAAAGTATGAGGACAAATAAAATCTGGGTAAAGAAAATCAGAGATAAACAAACAAAATAAATAAATAAATAAAAGGCAAAATAATTTATTTCTAGCAGACCCATTTTATAGAAATAATAAAGAATGTTTTTCAGAGTGAAAGCAAATGACCATAAACAGTATTTTGAACATATATGAAACATATTGGTATAGGTAATTATGAATGCATATCTTTTCTCATTTGTTCTCTTAACTGATTTTAAAAATAATTGTAGAAAATGATATGTATGTAGTTACATTGTTGGAGTCATAATGTATAAAACTTCAATATAATGACAATAATGGTGCAAAAGAGTTGAAGAGGGAGCAAAATTTTATTGGAGTAAGGAAATGATACTAGATAGTAACTATAATCCTCAGGAACAAATGAAGAGAATCAGAATTATTAAGGTTAATAAAATAAACTTGATACATATATTGTTATTGGCTTTTTTATCTCAGCTTCTTTAAATGACAAAATTATATAAAGTAATAATTACAAAAATGTACAGTTGGGCTCATATATTTGTATATAAAATAGCATAAGAAGGAAGAATGAGGACGAGAAATATACAGGAAACATTCTGTTCTTACTATTTCTGTTCAATATTTTACCAGAAATTCTAGCCTTGGTAATTAAACACAGAAATGAAAGAAAAGAAAGAGGTGACACTATCTCTGATCACTTGCAGATGACATAAATTTATAGATAAAAGTCTTAAAATAAAATATTTAGTAATAAATTAGAGTAAGACTTGTAAAGAGAAAGCTATCAAATATAGTTGAAAGAAATTGAAAACTAAATAACGGTTATGGTTCCTTTTTGCGTAATAGTTCCTTCATCAATTTCTTTCTTTGCTCTCACATTTTACTATAAGCAGCAAAGAGAAACCAGGCTATGCTTTCCACACTTTGCTTGGAAATCTCCTCAGCTAAATATCCAAGCTCTTGACTTACAAATTCTACTTTCCACCACTGAACAGCAGAACATAATTTGGCCAAGTTTTATTCCATTTATAAGGATAGCCATTCTTACAGTTTCTAATAATATGTTCCTCATTTCATCTGAATCTTCCCCAGAAACACCTTTGACATTCATATTTCTAACAACAATGCGTTCCTGTATTCTTCAAGATAATAGAAGCTTTCTCTACAGCTTTCCTCATTTCTTTCTGAGCCATTACCAGAATTACTTTAAACATCCATATTTCTACCAAAAATCTCTGCAAGAAATCTCTGCAAAAAACTACAATCTAGGTTTCTGCTATCAAGTGCTTCAAAATTCTTCCAAACTCTATCCATTACCCAATTCCAAAGTCACTTCCACATTACAGTAGAACAATTCCTGATACTAAAATCTGTAATAGTTTTCTAGGGCTTCTGTAACAAAGCACCACAAACTGGTCAGCTTAAAACAACAGAAATGTGTTTTCGCAACTCTGGAGGCAAGAAATCTGAAATTGAGGTGTTGGCAGGAGCATGCTTCCACTGAGATCCTGAGTAGAATTCTTTCTTGCTTCTTCTCAGCTTCCTGTGATGGCAAAGAATCCTTGGTGTTTCTTAGCTTGAAGCTGCGTCACTTCAATCTCTGTCTCTGTCATCAAATAGTGTTCTCCCTGTGTATTTCGGTGTTCAAGTGAGGTTATTTTCATCTTATAAGGATTCCAGTCATACCAAATTAGGGACCCACTGTACTCCAGTTTAATTTCATCTTAAGTAACTGCATCTTAAATAGCTCTAATTCTGAATGAGATCATATTCTGAAGTGTTGAGTGTTAGCTTTCTGGAGGACACAATTCAATCCATAAGAGACCTCTTCTTCACACCATACACAAAAATGAACTAAAACAGATCATAAACTTATAAGTATGAGCTGAAACTATAAACATAAAACATTTAGAGAAAATGTAGAAGTAAATCATTTTAACTTTGGGTTAGGGAAAGCCTACCTGGATGCGACATCAAAACACAAGTGACAAAAGAAAAATAATGATAAATTTACCTCATCAAAACTAAACCATTTGTGTTTCAAGGGATACCATCAAGAATGTGGAAATACAACACAAACAGAAAATATTTGCAAACCATGTATTTCATAAGAAACTTGTATCTAGTATATATAAAGAACAAGTACGACAATAATAAAAAGACAAACCAATTAAAAATGGTCAAAGAAACTGAATAGACATTTCTCCACACAAAAAATACAAACAGCAATTAAGCATGTGAAATGATTTTCAAAGTCATTAGCTATCAAGGAAATGCAAATCAAAACCACTATCAGATACCATTTCACACACACTCGACTATCTATAATCAAAAAGACAGACAATAAAAAGTTTTGATAAGGATGTGGAGAGAGCAAAAATCTCATATACATCTGGTGGGAATGTAAAATGATGCAATTGCTTTGGAAAATAATCTGGAAATTTCTCAGAAAGTTAAATGTAGGATTACCAAATGACCCAGCAATTCCACACCAAGGTATACACCTAAAGGAAATGAAAACATATCCACACAAAACTTGCTCATAGCAGCATTGTTCATAACAGTAAAAAAGTAGGAAAAGACAAATCTCTATCAACTGATGAATGGGTTTAAATGCACTGCATCTATGCAACAACGGAATACTATTCAGCCTTAAGAAGAGATGGTATATTGATATATGCAACAAGGATAAACCTTGAAAACATATGAAAAGAAGCCAGTCCCAAAATGCCACATATTGTATCACTCCATTTATATGAAATGTGTATAATAGGTAAATACATAGAGACAGAAAGCAGATTATTGGTTGCCTAGGGCTGGGGAGGTTGAGGGGAAATGGGGAATGACTGATTCTGGATACTGAGTTTCTTTGTGGGGTGGTTTAAATGTTCTAAAATTGATTGTGGTGAGGGTTGCACAACTCTGTGAATGTACTAAAAATCATGAACTGTACACCTTAAATGGGAGAGTTGCATAGTATGCGAATTATATCTCAATAAAGTTGTTATATTAAAAAACAAGGGGTTGAAATATATGTGATTACATATAAATATATAGTATAAAATGTATCTTATATAAACAAATATAAGTTGTGTAAGCAAGTCATGTAATATTATAGGCAAAAGCCCATTATATTTATTATTTAAACACTCTTAAACACTTACTATTAACTGATTTGTTTTATGTACAACCTTACTGGACCCTTTTAAGTCTATAGAATGGTCATGTATAATAATTATCTTCATTTTATAGGTAAGGAAACTAAGATTTTTTTTTAAATTTTAGAGATCTGTTCTAAAGCACAATAAATAATTTGTAAAGGACTCTAAGTTCAAAAGGCTGCTTTAATTTAAAATATCAACTAAAATTGCATTAGCCTGAGAAACACAATGAATAAATGAAATGACAGAAAAAACAGAAGTCAACTAAACAGGAAGTGGAATGACATTTATCTGCCTATTCCCTTTATCACTGTTGATTGGAGCCCAAGTAGGTTAGTAAAAAGAACACTTGCCACAGATTCAGGAAACCCAGTTCTTAGTCTCACTTTACTAATCAGATATCCTTAGACATTAAATTAAATATTCCTTTGTCATAGTTTTGTCAAGATCTTTAGTTTACCCCTGTAAATTGATCCTAATATCATGTTATTCACCTTCAAAAACTTCTTGAACTGATGTGAGCACTCATAATGCCTCAAGATATGGGTTAAATTGTGTCCCCAAAAAAGATATGCTGAAATCCTAAATGCAGCACCTTGGAATGTGACCTATTTGGAAATAAAGTCATTGTAGATTTAGTTAGTTAAGATAAGGTGATACTGGAGTAAGGTAAACCCATAATCCACTATGACTGGTGTTCTTACAAGAAGAGGAAAAAAAGATACAGAGCCACAGACACTTAAGAGGAGAATACCGTGTCATGACGCACGCAGAGATTGAAGTTTTACAGCGGCAAGCCAAGGAATGCCAAAGGATTTCTTGCAAACCACCAGATGCTAGGAAGAGGCAAGAAAAGATTGTCCTCTACAGATTTCAGAGGGATCATTTCCCTGCCAATATTTTGATTTTTGAGTTCTAGCTTCCAGAGCTTCAAGAGATAATAAAGTTCTATTGCTTCAGCCACCTAGTTTGTGGTATTTTGTTATGGCAGCCCTGGGGAACTAACACATTCTCAAACCTACTTTGCCTAAATAAGCCCTTTTAAAAACTGGCTTGCATTTATTACATGCTTACTAACTGCCACGTACAGTGCTAAACACATTATATGCATTCTAAACTACAAAGAATTCAATAAAAAAAACAAACCAAAGAAACAAATAAAACTCTTAGAAGTATGAGTCAATATTTATCACTATTGTCAGATTGTGAAAAAAACTGTGGCTAAGAAATTTGTCTTGAATCAAAAATATTTTAAGAGTGGTAAGTCTGTTCCAACGTGGCCTGACTCTAGACCTGTGTAATTAATCACTACACAGGTTAATCTGTAATGCTTGGAAAATTTTTTGTTTTTAAAAAATGAAAATCATAATTTTTCTCCATTTCTACTTAATCTCCATTAAATAAAATGCTAGCAGCTGAAATAGCCTGTGAAGTAATGAAACGGTTTTCAAATTGTCTAGCAGTAAATACTTTTATTGGAATAAAAAAATCACTAAAGTATACAATCAATTTAAATAGTTAAATTCAGTCTTCTTTCATTTGATGGAAAAGATTTTTCTCTCTTTTTGTGTGTTCCAATAAAGATAAATCAATAAAGAAGTTTTCTATTGAGGTTAATGCTTTCCATAAATAAAAAATGCCAAGCTCTTGGGAAATAGTGCTTTTTTTTCTTTTTTGTAATCTGCTTTATCATGAAACTTTCAAATCCAAGGTTATTTACTGTTTGATGTCATATGGTGCTTTTTATTCTTTTTGTATTTTCTGAAAATAATATTTAGTAATAATAAAAATATAAGGCAGCTTATATAATTACAACAGTATACCTAAATTAGTGTGTGCCTCAAGTTTACAATTATTACCACAAAATGAATGTTAGATCAAAGTCTTACAGCAAAAGTAATGGAAAGCTTAATTATAACTTCTTAATTATTTAATATAAACATGTTGCAATTTTTTTTATGGATTTCACTTTTTGTGTGTTTTTTCTGGTTGAGCTAAACAATCACACATAGTATTTTTTTACTATACATTTTTTTTATATTCTTTTCCATTATGGTTTATCACAGGACGTTCAACATAGTTCCCTGTGCTATACTTTAGGACCTTGTTGTTTACCCGTTCTAAATGTAACAGTTTGTATCTACCAGCCCCAAACTCCCAGTCCAGAGGGATGTACTGGGAATGACACATAGTATTCATTTACTTATTTTGTACTAACCTGAAAAGATGTGTCCCAAGAAAGATGGAGTAGTAGTTTTTATCTTATTTCCTATGTTTAGTAGTTTTCTTTTTTACAGTCTCAATAACTCATTTTGACACGTCAGAGTTTACTATATATAATCAATCACCGAATCAAATATTATGGCACAGGATAGCGTTTGGTGACCCATTTAGTTGGTGGCCACAGACAAAATAGTTCAGGAAAAAAGTAATTCTTATTTTACAAGTTGAATTTATAAGTCGGTTCGATTTGTCAGAGCATTTTAAATCATTTTTACTGAGTACAAATATAAGTTATTTCCTCATTATATGTCTATTTTATTATATATCTCATACATCATATCATTGTTATCCATATTTTCTCCATCTTATGAGAGTTTATTCTGCAGTTTCTACTGATAACAACGGAACAGGAACATGCAGTGCCAAGATGTTGTCTCAGAAATTCTTTATGGACCTCTAAAAATCCATTCCAATAATCTAATAATATTAATGGTTTTTCATTGAATTGCTCAGATGACATGGTAATAATATTTTAAATGAGCCTCATATTGTTGAAACAAGCCATACTTCTGAATGCAAAACCATATTTTTGAAGGAATTTTCATGAAACTCAAAAGTGCTGATCTGAAAGTCAAAGTCATTAAGAACCCAAGCTGAGAAGCCCTAACTCTTGAGTATCTCTTTTTTAAATCTGATACCTCAGGTGGTTGGGAAGCCATATGGAAAGAAGGGTGTACATAGTTGACCAAGGCAGGCTGTGGAGAACAAGTGAGAGGGACTTGCATGAAAAGATAAATACATATGTATTTCAAATAAAATTGTATTATAAAACATATAATCTTTAACTTTGTTTAACATTAAAAATGTATTATGAATAACTGTCCATATCAACACAGGTGCAAAGCATAATTTATCAGAACTTACATCATCTCAGCATAGGAATATACCTTAATTTATGTAGTCAACCCACTATAATTGGGGATTAAGGTTTATTTTCTTCATTTTCCATTATAAGTAATGTTTTCATGAATAAGTATATGTATGCATATTTGGTTATACCTTTGAAATATTCTTTATTGCGTGAAGTGGAATTTCTAAGACCAAAGGTTTGTATATTTATTACACTTAAGAATCTGTATTATGAAATTGCCATTCATAAAGATTGTTTAAATTTTACAAGAGAATATGTTTTCCAAATGTTATAAAACATTGGATATTTTAATTATTTATCACTAAAAAATTCAATGAGTACAATAATAAAGAATTATTTTGATATACAGTTCATTAATTATAAGAAGAGGAAAAGAAATTCAAATATTTATTCATTATTTCCATTTCTTGCATTGTAAATAGTTTTACTTTGAATTTTATCCATTCCATTGCAGTTTTGCTAATTGTAAATGAATGGTAAATATTTTAAAATCAATATATCAACAAAAAAAATTGTCTTACAAAGTTTGATTTTAATTTAGCAATTATTTTTATTGATTTAAAAATCATAATAATTTTACAGTGATCAAATCAATTAGTCCTCAACTTCATCATTTTTATTTTTGGTCTCATGTAAAAAATATATATACATACGTGTGCATGCACACATACATATATGTATACATGTATATATTTGTGCATATTTATATACACATATAATTATATATATACACATACATACCTTTATACATATGTGTATACATTTTATCTAAAGCTATAACTATTTCTGTGCATATATTATACATATGTGTGTGTCTATATATATATATATATATATATATATATATATATATATATATATATACATAAAACATTTCATCGCTCTCTAGAGAGATAGCATCATATACTGATTCATGGAAGAGACTCTGGAACCAAAGCCTTTAGTTTGATTACCTACCCAACTTTTTAGTTCTTTATGATGGACAAATTTTTTAAATCTCTGTGCACAAGTTTTCTCACAATAACATAGGAGTGACAATAATACCTATGCTATTGGGTTGTTATGCAAAATAAATGTCAATTCTTGTAAAGCATGTAGAATGGTGACTTTCACAGTATAAGGAACTGTATCTGTTAAAATAATATTGGGGTCACTGGGACTGATTAGAGATTATTACAATATTGAGTCTTTCAATTCATATATTTCTTTTATTTTATTCAGGTTTTCTTTCTTTCCCTTAATAATGTTATATAGTTTTCTGTAGTGATCCTGGGCATATTTTGTTTCAATTCCTAAATACTCAAGGGTTTAAATGCTATGGAAAAATAAAAATTTAAATTTCATTTTTCCAAGTGTATAGGTATACAATTTTTATGTTTGCCTTGTATAAATCACCCCTGCTTAAATTGATTATTAATTCTAATCATATGTATTAATTCAATGTACACAATCATAAGCTCTGCAAGTAATTTCAATTTTGTTTCTTTCTAATAATTGTTTTATTCCACTATTGCAGATCTGCTGATAACTCTCAAATTTTACTTTTCTGAAAATGTGTGTTTTTCACTCTCATTTTAGAATTATAGTTTAGTGGGTTCTACAATTCTATGTTGGCAGTTGTTTTCTTTCAGAGTTTTAAAGATATCTTTCCATTATCTTCTGGCTTTTATTATTTCTTTAGAGAAATTACCTTACTGTTTTTCCTTCGAACAATGTATCTTTCATTCTAGCTTCTTCAAAGATTTGTCTTTGTTAACTTTAAAAAATATATTGTGCCTAGTTACTTTCAAAATTCTTCCATTTGTCCTTTATATAGTCTTTTTAAATTATGTGGCTTGATATCTGCCATCCATTTTGGAAAATTTTCTTTTTAATTGTAGTTTCTAAGTCTTTTCTTGTTACACATTTCTGTGTTTTCTGTGCTTTTATTGTCTTCTTCCAATATATTCTCTTAGTTTTTGGTTTTCTGAAATTTGAATATAATATGCATCTGCATGTTTTATAGGTTTTTGGGGGGTCATTTTACCTTCTTCCAATTATAGCTCATTCTTTTAGTGGCCTGTCTCTGGTGAATGTTTCTCCAATGGTTAGCTTTAATTCTCCTGAGTCTTCTTCTGTTTCCTTGTTGCATACTTCCCAGCCAATTTCCTCAAAAACCTTACCCCTGTTGGCTATGTTTTTGTTTTCCCCTTATGATAGAAAGGAAAGTTAGAAGGGGCTGGGATTATGTTTCAGAATTGTGCTTAGGCAAAGCCTTTCCCTGGAGAGTAGTCCTTTTTATGTAGACGTCTCTGGACATACTTTAAAATGGCTACTTTTCCCTTGCCTTGCCAGAGTCATGAAAGGATCTTTCTCAGATCCTCACGAAGAACCATGAAAGTATGAGAGCACCCCTACATCTGTGTCCCCCCGAGGGTGTATCATGTGCACTTTAATCCACATTCAATCTCAATTCATTGATTTACTAATTAAGTGTTCCTACCAGTTTATGACTCCGGCAATTTCTGCTGTAGGTAAGCAGATCTTGGTTGCTGTATCTCTCCTGATATGCATATTTCTTCAGATTTTGGTGTGGCCGTTTTTCCTGTGACCTCAGTTCTCTCACGGGTCCAACAAAAAACATTCATATTCAGTTTCTGTACCTTTTTCTTATTGGTAGGATGAGAGTGATGACTTACCAGCTCTTTCCTGTCAGAATTGAAACATTAACCCATTTTTTTAATAGGTGTTTTTTTGTGTGTCTCCTCTAAAAAAATTTAAATGTTATTAGTTACTCTGTGTATAGCATTAGGTAGAAATCAATTTCACTTTTCTCAAATTTATTGCCTCATTATTTAGAAACTGTACCCTTATTTCTCACTCTGGAAGAAGGACACATCATTTTATCACTTTTGCTTTCAAATGTATTCACAGCTTAAAGAACAGTTCTTGACTTACATTAAATAATAATTAAATATTTGTTGATTTATCTTGTTGAATATAAACAAGATCCCATTTCTGAGCTGCTAGGTTTTTGATTTGCTGTTACTTTGTTTTATATATCTTTCCCTATGTCAACACCATTTTTTTACTGTAATAGTTTTATATTATCTTGATGTTTTGTAAGATAACTTTTCTAAAATTGAGAATCAGAATAAACTTCCAGAGGAAGCTCTGAGAATTTATAAATTCATTTCAATCGTACCTATATGCTTATAATGAAATTTTCTCTAAGAGCACATCACTGACTTCCTTTAGATCTTTATCATGCCTTTGTTTTGTTACAGTAAATTTGCAGATGACAGAAAACTTTCAAACTATTTTAAGTAGAACATGATTTAATTGCTTACAAATAGTGGAAAGGGTTGGAGGAGCAGTGTTTAGGCTAGATCTCCAGGAATTACTACTTGGACAAAATTATATACTGACCTGCCAATGAAGTTCTACCCTTGCCATGAACAGAAATTTGACGCAAAGGAAGTCAACAGTCGTAGCTGCTGGCTCTATGATCACCTCACATTACCCATTTTGCCCAGATCAGCAAGGTGCTACCACAAATGCTGGCTTCAGGAGAACACCAGCTTCACTGCCATTTAGAGATCAGAAAGCTTTTTCTAGAATTTTTGGCTCCAGAACCATACTGGGTCTAATAGAAAATGCAAAAGCAAAAATAAATGTCTTGGACATTGCCAAATTCCCAGTGTAGCTAAGTTCCAAATTCCAGTCCAAGTTCAGTTGGGTACACATGACTGGCAGAACTTAAGTCTCTTCTGGGACCTAAAATGCAAAGGAATATGAGAAACATGCTTTTCAGCTTTTTTATTGATGCAATATAGTAATGCACTCTTGGAAGGAAGTTAAAAAAGTGGTGGTTGACCTAATAAATATTTCTGCCACTCTGTCAAAAACTTTTGTACTCTATAGATGTCTTGATTATCTTTTCTTAGCTTTCATCTGATTTTTTTGATTTCTTTTTTTTTTTTTTTTTTACTGGTTATGTTTCTATTGTAAAATTAAATTAAATGACATCTTCTAATTGATTTTAATATGTTATTTATTTTTATAATAATTTAATATCCAGAAAATTGCATAATTTACTGCTTCTAACTGTCGTAATTTGTACTTAAATATTTATGTATGTAACATTTCATCTACATATAAGGGCTACTTTTACTATTTCTGAGCAGTTTACCATTTATTTATGCATTTATTTACTT
Source organism: Balaenoptera borealis (assembly GCF_965194805.1). Taxonomy (NCBI): domain Eukaryota; kingdom Metazoa; phylum Chordata; class Mammalia; order Artiodactyla; family Balaenopteridae; genus Balaenoptera; species Balaenoptera borealis. Next base: position 130,920,487 of record NC_138860.1, read on the forward strand.
GTCTTTTTTACAGATTTGCGGTATAAGGCATAAAATCAAGAGTCCATATTATGTGTTACTTTGGCATCTGGTAAAATTGAGAGTTACTGAAGTGGCCTAACTACAAATTCCACTCTCTACTCTGCTCCCATGGGTAATAGCTCCCAGCCACATAGCTCTTCTTGCTTAGCTCTGAGTAGTGGGTTTCAGTTCCCTGATAGCATGTAGAATTATTCAAACAAGACAATTTCATTTCTTTTCTAAGAACCAGAGAATATGCCACCCTCTTACACCAAAAAAAACACCTCTCACACTTCCTCCTTTTTCACTCTGTTCCCGCATGCAACACCCGTATAACCTTCTGTGCTGTGCAGTGTCTTCTTCCCCCAGACTATGAGTATGTGTGACTAATACATTTCTTGTCTATATCATCTACAGTGTCGTGTTGTGTGTTTAGCCATACCCATATCCTAGGTCAGGAATCCACACCTCAGTAATGAGGCGAATAACAATTACAACACGGTTTGATCTCCAGTCCAACTTGGAAATAGAGGATTAATGTAATCCTCTTACTAAATCAATTTTTGTTTTGAGTAGCCTTTTTTTTCTAAACTTATTCATTTCTGTTTCATCACTCATAATTCACTTGAGTGTATGCTTTATTCCCCTCACTTTTTTTTCATTTCCCCCCACCCTTACTTCTTAATTTAGATACTGATTTCTTTAATATTTGAGATCTCTTATTTTCTAATAAAAGAATTAACACTGCAAATTTCATTGCATCGCGCAAGTTTGACATATAGTTATTTCATTATTGATCAATCCGAAGTATACTTAAAGTTTCACTTGTATAATTTTGACTTATGATTTACTTGTAGATGTATGGTGCTTTTTATATCTTCTCTTATATTTGAATCAAATAGAAATTCTACTATGATCAGAAAATATTATATTTATGATGCTGAATCTTTGAAAATTGTTGAGACTTGTCTTAAGGATTTGTGTATGGTTAAATTTTACAATTATTTTATGGGACCTTAAAAACATCATTTTGTCCAGTTGTTGTTGTATGCAGCTTCTTTTTCTGTCCCTTAACTCATATGTTAATTATGTTGTTTAAGTGTTTTATATATTTGCTGTTATTTTTCTAAATTATTGGTCAACTGAGAGATATGTTGAATTCTATTACTGTGTTGTATAATTTTTTTCCCTTATAAGTCTATCCATTTATTCCCTTCCATATCTTGATACTATGGTATTAAGTGAACTTAAATGTAGAATTATTATATTTACCTGAATAATTGAAACTTTGTAGTTAGCGTCCACATCTATTTGTAATGACACTTTATGTTTCAAGTATATCATGTATGATATTAATATAGCTACTATTACTCTGGTGAATGTACACTGGATTTATCTTTTCAAATATTTCTATTTCAACCTTTCAATGTTTGTATATTGTAGATATTTCTCCTATAAATAATATAACTCTCATGATTATTTTTTAAATTTCAGACTAAAAATTTTTTTTCTTTTTAACTGATGAGTTACTACATGCTATTGTTTGAATGTTTGTATTCCTCCAAAATTTATACTTTGAAATTCTAATGCCCGGCATGATGATATTAGAGCGCAGCAACAGTGGTGCAGAGGGCAAAGCGGAGAGATTCCCGCACAGAGGATCTGTGCCGACCAGCACTCACCAGCCCTAGAGGCTTGTCTGCTCACCTGCCAGCCAGGACAGGTGGGGGCTGGGAGCTGAGGCTCGGGCTTCGGAGGTCGGATCCCAGGGAGAGGACTGGGGTTCGCTGTGTGAACACAGCGTGAAGGGGCTAGTGCGCCACAGCTAGCCAGGAGGGAGTCCGGGAAAAGTCTGGAGCTGCCTAAGAGGCAAGAGACTATTGTTTCGGGGTGCGAGAGGAGACGGGATTCAGAGCACCGCCTAAAAGAGCTCCAGAGACGGGCGTGAGCTGCGGTGATCAGCGCGGACACCAGAGACGGGCATGAGACGCTAAGGATGCTGCTGCCGCCACCAAGAAGCTTGTGTGCGAGCACAGGTCACTCTCCACACCGCCCCTCCCGGGAGCCTGTGCAGCCCGCCACTGCCAGGGTCCCGTGATCCAGGGACAACTTCTCCGGGAGAACACACGGCGCGCCTCAGGCTTTTGCAATGTCTTGCCGACCTCTGCCGCCACAGGCTCGCCCCGCACTCCGTACCCTTCCGTCTCCCCAGCTTGAGTGAGCCAGAGCCCCCGAAGCAGCTGCTACTTTAATCCCGTCCTGTCTGAGCAGGGAACAGATGCCCTCAGGCAACCTACACGCAGAGGCTGGGCCAAATCCAAAGCTGAACCCCAGGAGATGTGCGAACAAAGAAGAGAAAGGGAAATCACTCCCTGCAGCCTCAGGAGCAGCGGATTAAATCTCCACAATCAACTTGATGTACCTGCATCTGTGGAATACCTGAATAGAAAATGAATCATCCCAAAATTGAGGTGGAGGACTTTGGGAGCAAAGATATATATATTATTTTCCTTTTTCTCTTTTTGTGGGTGTGTATGTGTATGCTTCTTTGTGTGATTTTGTCTGTATAGCTTTGCTTTTAACATTTGTCCTAGGGTTCTGTCTGTCCTATTTTTCTTTTTTTTTAGTATAGTTTTTAGCACTTGTTATCATTGGTGGATTTGTTTTTTGGTTGGTTGCTCTCTTCTTTCTTTTTTTTTTATTACTTTTTAAATTTTTTATTTTTAATAATTATTTTTTTATAACTTTATTTTATTTTATTTTATTTCTTTCTTTCTTTTTTTTCTCCCTTTTCTTCTGAGCTGTGTGGCTGATAGGGTATTGGTCCTCTGGCTGTGTGTCAGGCCTCTGCCTCTGAGGTGGGAGAGCTGAGTTCAGGACATTGGTCTACCAGAGACCTGCAGGCTCCATGTAATATCAAATAGCAAAAGCTCTCTCAGAGATCTCCATCTCAACAATAAGACGCAGCTTCACTCAGAGACCAGCAAGCTACAGTGCTGGACCCCTATGCCAAACAACTAACAAGACAGGAACACAACCCCACCCATTAGCAGAGAGGCTGCCTAAAATCATAATAATGTCACAGATACCCCCAAACACACCACCGGGCACAGTTCTACCCACCGGAAAGACAAGATCCAGCCTCATCCACCAGAACACAGGCACCAGTCCCCTCCATCAGGAAGCCTACACAACCCACTGAACCAACCTCACCCACTGGGGGCAGACACCAAAAACAAAAGGAACTACGAACCTGAAGCCTGTGAAAAAGAAACCCCAAACACAGTAAGTTAAGCAAAATGAGAAGACAGAAACACACAGCAGATGAAGGAGCAAAGTAAAAATCCACCAGACCAAATAAATGAAGAGGAAATAGGCAGTCTACCTGAAAAAGAATTCAGAGTAATGATAGTAAAGATGATCCAAAATCCTGGAAATAGAATGGAGGAAATACAAGAAAGGTTTAACAAGGATCTAGAAGAACTAAAGAGCAAACAAACAATGATGAACAACACAATAAATGAAATTAAAAATTCTCTAGAAGGAATCAATAGTAGAATAACTGAGGCAGAAGAATGGATAAGTGACCCGGAAGATAAAATAGTGGAAACAACTACTGCAGGCAGAATAAAGAAAAAAGAATGAAAAGAATTGAGGACAGTCTCAGAGACTTCTGGGACAACATTAAATGCACAAATATTCAAATTATAGGGGTCCCAGAAGAAGAAGAGACAAAGAAATGGACTGAGAAAATATTTGAAAAGATTACAGTTGAAAATTTCCTGAATATGGGAAAGGAAATATGGAAAATCAACTCCAGGAAATGCAAACAGTCCCATACAGGATATATCCAAGGAGAAACATGCCAAGATACATATTAACCAAACTATCAAAAATTAAATACAAAGAAAAAATATTAAAAGCAGCAAGGGTAAAACAACAAATAACATACAAGGGAATCCCCATAAGGTTAATAGTTGATCTTTCAGCAGAAACTCTGCAAGCCAGAAGAGAGCGGCAGGGCATATTTAAAGTGATGAACGGGAAAAACCTGCAACCAAGATTACTCTACCCAGCAAGGATCTCATTCAGATTCAACAGAGAAAATAAAACCTTTACAGACAAGCAAAAGCTAAGAGAATTCAGCACCACCAAACCAGCTTAACAACAAATGCTAAAGGAACTTCTCAGGAAAGAGAAGGAAACACAGGAAACACAGGAAACACAAGAGAAGGAAAAGATCTACAATAACAAGCCCAAAACAATTAAGGAAATGGTAATAGGAACATACATATCGGTAATTACCTTAAATGTAAATGGATTAAATGCTCCAACCAAAAGACAGACTGGCTGAATGGATACAAAAATAAGACTTGAATATATGCTGTCTACAAGAGACCCACTTCAGACCTAGGGACACATACAGACTAAAAGTGAGGGGATGGACAAAGATATTCCATAAAAATGGAAATCAAAAGAAAGCTGGAGTAGCAATTCTCATATCAGACAAAACAGACTTTAAAATAAAGACTATTACAAGAGACAAAGAAGGACACTACATAATGATCAAGGGATCAATCCAAGAAGAAGATATAACAATTGTAAATATTTATGCACCCAACATAGGAGCAACATCAATACATAAGGCAAATGCTAACAGCCATAATAGGGGAAATCGACAGTAACACAATCATAACAGGGGACTTTAACACCTCATTTTCACCAATGGACAGATCATCTGAAATGAAAATAAATAAGGAAACACAAGTTTTAAATTAGACATTAAACAAGTTGGACTTAATTGATATTTATAGGACATTCCATCCAAAAACAACAGAATACACTTTCTTCTCAAGTGCTCGTGGAACATTCTCCAGGATAGATTATATCTTGGGTCACAAATCAAGCCTTGGTAAATATAAGAAAATTGAAATCGTATCAAGTATTTTTCTGACAACAATGTTGTGAGACTAGATATCAATTACAGGAAAAATTACAATAGCAAAGATCAATAAAACTAAAAGCTGGTTTTTTGGGAAGATAAACAAACTTAATAAACCATTAGCCAGACTCATCAAGAACAAAAGGGAGAAGACTCAAATCAACAGAATTAGAAATGAAAAAGAAGTGACAACTGACACTGCAGAAATACAAAGGATCATGAGAGATTACTACAAGTAACTATATGCCAATAAAATGGACAACCTGGAAGAAATGGGCAAATTCTTAGAAAAGCACAACTTTCCAAGACTGAACCAGGAAGAAATAAAAAATATAAATAGACCAATCACAAGCACTGAAATTGAGACTGTGATTAAAAATCTTTCAACAAACAAAAGCCCAGGACCAGATGGCTTCACAGGTGAATCTTATCAAACAGTTAGAGGAGAGCTAACACCTATCCTTCTCAAACTCTTCCAAAATATAGCAGAGGGAAGAATACTGCCAAACTCATTCTATGAGGCCACCATCACCCTGATACCAAAACCAGGCAAAGATGTCACAAAGAAAGAAAACTACAGGCCAATATCACAGATGAATATAGATGCAAAATTCCTCAACAAAATACTATCAAACAGAATCCAACAGCATATTAAAAGGTTCATACACCATGATCAAGTGGGGTTTATCTCAGGAATGCAAGGGTTCTTCAATATACGCAAATCAATCACTATGATACACCATATTAACGAACTGATGGATAAAAACCATATGATCATCTCAATAGATGCAGAAAAGCTTTCAACAAAATTCAACACCAATTTATGATAGAAACCCTCCAGTAAGTAGGTATAGAGGGAACTTACCTCAACATAATAAAGGCCATAAATGACAAACCCACAACCAACATCGTCCTCAATGGTGAAAAACTGAAACCATTTCCACTAAGATCAGGAACAAGACAAGGTTGCCCACTCTCACGACTATTATTCAGTATAGTTTTGGACGTTTTAGCCACAGCAATCAGAGAAGAAAAAGAAAGAAAAGGAATCCAAATCGGAAAAGAAGAAGTAAAGCTGTCACTGTTTGCAGATGACATGATACTCTAAATAGAGAATCATAAAGGTGCTACCAGAAAACTACTACTGCTAATCAATGAATTTGGTAAAGTAACAGGATACAAAGTTAATGTCCAGAAATCTCTTGCATTCTTATACACTAATGATGAAAAATCTGAAAGAGAAATTAAGGAAACACTCCCATTTACCATTGCAACAAAAAGAATAAAATACCTAGGAATAAACCTACCTAAGGAGACAAAAGACCTGTATGCAGAAAACTGTAAGACACTGATGAAAGAAATTAAAGGTGATACAAACAGATGGAGAGATATACCATATTCTTGGATTGGAAGAATCAACCTTGTGAAAATGACTATACTACCCATAGCAGTCTCGAGATTCAATGCAATCCTTATCAAACTACCAATGGCATTTTTCACAGAACTAGAATAAAAAATTTCACAATATGTATGGAAACACAAAAGACCCCGGATAGCCAAAGCAATGTTGAGAAGGAAAAATGGAGTTAGAGGAATCAGGCTCCTGGACTTCAGACTAAACTACAAAGCTACAGTAATCAAGACAATATGGTACTGGCACAAAAACAGAAATATAGATCAATGGAACAGGATAGAAATCCCAGAGATAAGCCCACGTACATAAACCCAGGCTCAGTAGTTGTGGTGCATGGGCTTAGTTGCTCTGCGGCATGTGGGATCTTCCCAGACCATGGCTCAAACCCATGCCCCTGCATTAGCAGACAGATTCTTAACCACTGAGCCGTGAGGGAAGCCCACAGAGGTTATAATTAATGAAAAATATTCACTTCAGCAAAATCAAAACTTTTGTATTAGCTAAATTCAAAATAAAGATGACTGAATGTCTCTATTCTCATCATATGCTGAAAATAAGAACAGTGGGGCACTGTTATAATATAAGGCTATCTGGACAAGGAAGCCACTGTTCTAATTTTCTAACTTCTTCTAAATACAAAGTCAGTGCTTCCTAAGTCTTTATTTTCATGGTTGGGTATGTTGGACAATTATGGTGGTAATTTAATGTTTAAGTATAATAACCAATTTTGAATGTCTGTGCTTAAAAAAACAAAAAAACAAAAATGAAACACTTTAAAGAAATCAAAACATTTTGTTGGTAGAAAGGATCTTAAAGCTCAGCTTATTCAATCATTCCTCCATTCTACAGATTTGCTTTCACAACAAGTAATTAGGATGAGTAATTAATAAGTCCCAATTTGTCTGTAACTCCTCCATCCCCTGAATTGTTAAATGTGAGCCACTGGCTGAATAAAATACTTCAGGTTTAATTTAATTAGCATAGAGTTGTGAATCTTCATCACTTCTCTTATTCTACATCATATATATGCTCAATATAATCTGATAATATGATCATTTCTAGTGACATGAATTTTAAGCCTTCTGTCAGCTGTCATTTACATCAGTCTTCTATATACAAACCTATCTTCTGCATCTAACAAAGTTCATTTTAGAGCTTTAGTCTGAGACTTTACATCAGTTTCTTTTTACCTCTCTTTTTATAACAAGCTATTAATCCTACTTCTCAAGGAATCTTTGCACTGTGCCTTTTAAAATTCAGTATATTCACTATCACTTCTGCTTTTTAGTGCTAATTTGAAAAATGTGTAAAAAGGGATAATATTTCAAGTTTCCATAAGTTCTTTATTTCTAGCACTGATTTAAATGTCTGACTGTGAGCTCCAGTCTGTCTGACACTAAACCTTAATCTGGATGCTTTCAGCCAAATTAGCTCAATTCCAGTGATTTATCAGTCACTTCAATTTAACATTTAGTTAGTTCAGGGAGCTGGTCCACTTGCCCCATGTATTGGGATTATGTCTAGATTCAGGGGAAGTTTAACTCACACCATTGCAGAGGGGTGAAACTGGTCTGTGCTTATGCTGATAAAAATATATCTCTGTGTTTTGGCACAGAAAATCTGACGTGATTGCTCCAGCAAGGCTTGGCCATATTTTCCTGTTGGTTCAGTTCTATCTATCATGGCTTTTGCTGGAGTTAATCCCCTGATGTCCTGTTATATCTCCTATCTGATGCCTGTTTGTGACTGCTCTCACATCAGCTTCTACAGGGTGACTGTCTTGTCCTCAGGAAACACTCTGTGCCCCACTCTGCTCCACCTTATGAGACTGGCAGGGCCTACTGTCAGCCTCATTGTCTATCTCTTGCTAAGGCACATGGGGATTTTTTTTTCCCCCTAAATCACTTGTTTAGAAATTCAGGAGTATTTTTTTAAAACTTCTAAACCCCTTCTTTTGCCATCTCTTCGGCCCTCTACTGCTGAAGTATATCTCAAGGCCACTTTCACTGTGATTTTTTTTTTTTTTCACCTATGGCATTTGTGTGGCTACCTTTTTTCTGAACAAGGGGCAAGTCTGTTTATTCCCAGTTCTCTCAACTCAACTTGGAGAACTTTGCCTGCCGAATTACTCCTCTCTCCCCACCCCACATTCACATTCTGTCCTTGGTTAGAGGGTTTAATATAAAAAGGTTTTATCTGAACTTATTTCCTACTTGCTTTTATTTCTAGGTCCTAATGGCTTTTCTATTCTGTAATGATGGGAAAGAGGCAGAGACTGCTTCAGCTTATTGCATTTTCCCTCTGTGTTATACCTGAAATTTTATGTTATATTCAGTAGTTCCAAACTTGGAACCTGTGATGGTCCTTGTCTGTTCATCCCTTTCTGAAGAGAAGGGCAACTATCACGTGGCTGAAAAAGGGTGATCCTTTGCACAAGTATGAAACTTGACAGTTGAAGCTTTAGTTTATTGATCTGACAGAAATTATTACTTTATAGATTATCCTGTTACTCATGCCTTGTCTTTACCAAGAATATTCCTGCTACATATTTAACAGAAGTTTTTGTGGTGGTTAGTTATTGAATGATTTCAGCTTCCTCAAAGTGTTCTCTGCACAAAGAAGGTGAGTCTTGTAGCAATATCTGACTATGTTGGAAGTGTCTCTTTGGCTATAGCTGGTTGAACTAGGAGTAGACAACTAACCTGATCAGAGGCAATTGAAGTCCTTCTCCTGGGAACATGAAACTTGAAAGAGGAGATATTGAAATGTCTAAAGAGATGTGTCATATTGATGCTGGTGCCATAAAGAGAAGTTCTGTAAATTTCTGCCGTGGACATATTTAGATATATTTTTGGTTTATTCATTTTCCAAGAATTGTATGTTTAGTTTGCTTCTCACTTTTGAAAAAGTATAGTAGGTTCTCATCTATTTAATCCCCATTTTCTGCATAATCTAGTTTAAACTGGATTTCTCTCATTTACAATGTAGTTAGTTCTGGCTGAATAACTATGAGTAGAAGTGACAAAAGTGACTTCCAGTTTTAGGGAATGGAAATGCCCTGTATGATCCTCCTGTTCTCTTTTCCTGATGCAACAACCAGGAAGCCATTATTGATAAGGCAGAACCACAATATCTCTAGTCACCACTTGGAAAGGAGTTGTCATCAAGTGCAGTGGGATACACTGCTGACTTGGCATATTTGAGAAATGAACCTCTGGTTACTGCATCATAACCAGTATATTGTGTCTAATAAAACTTACTTTTAATGCTTAAAACAGCCTACTTTTCTCTTCCTTTCTGTTGTAGTATACTCAATACTCTTGCTAAAGAGTTTCTCCTTAGCCAGACTCTAGCCAGGCTTCTCAGAGCCATCTTCCTGATTGGTCCTCAGCCTTGGCCTATAAATATTTTACCAAAACACTAACATAGTTTCTAACAGCTCAAGGCTATATTTCTAGGATGACCCTTTTTCCCCCCAAAGTGCCTGCGTAAGAAAATTCAAGGCTGCCAAAAGAATTTAGTTTGTTGCAGCCCACACCTGAAGACAGGGCTCCTGTCTCCCAGCCTCTGTGGGGGGATGGGGGCCTAACTTCCATAAGCGCTGGTTAATAAACCCAGACAGATTTCACATGGACCAACTCCTCTACCAGTTTTTGTAATTCTTCACTTCTCTGAATCTACTGAACCCCCTCACTGACCTCACTATTCCTTCATTCTCCTTTTAAAATGCCCAGTCGTCTCTGAACAAATAAAAGTTGGCTTCAGTTCACACTAGACTCTTCTCCTTATTGCATTACTGATTAGAGTCTGGCCTGACCACTTTAACTAGTTTCCTGGTTTGTCTTTGATATTGTCTCACTAGAATGTCCTTTTCTATCTCCCTCAGCCCAGTTTCATCTTCACATCAGTCATTTGGCTAGTTAGCTAATAATACTAAGTATATCTAAGGTGATGGGTCATGAGCTACTCTTTAAGAAAGCTATTCCCATCTCTTCACTCACCTAGGATGGGATAGGTAAAACTTTTTGTATTTCCCCAAAGCTAGCATTTATCATTATCATTGTACTAATTACACAATATTGCAATTGTCTCATTCCTTGACTGTCTCCATTACTAGACTTCTGAATGATGCAAAACATATCATTCTGAGAAACTAGCACAGTGTTTGGTGATTAATGAATATCTGTTAAACAAGCATGAGGCTGTAGCTAGTGGTCAATGGGATAATGATTTTAAAACACCATATACATATAAAATAAATGTTTGCTTATGAACAAAAAAATAATTACAATAAATTTGTACTACAATATTAAATGATCAAACTCCTCTAATACTTATCAAAATTCCATTATTAGATGGAAAGAAAAATCATCTCATTGAACCAAATAAACTTCCACATACACTTCAGAGAGCTCCCTTTTTAAAAATATTTATTTATTTATTTATTTGAATGTGCTGGGTCTTAGCTGTAACAGGCAAGCTCCTTAGTTGCAGCATGTGGGCTCCTTAGTTGTGGCATGTGAACTCTTAGTTGCAGCATACATGTGGGATCTAGTTCCCTGACCAGCGATCGAACCTGCACCCCCTGTATTGGGAGTGCAGAGTCTTATCCACTGTGCCACCAGGGAAGTCCCTCCCATTTTTTTAGTTAAAAGAAAGTATAATGGAATTCTTGCTGCAAAATTTGAAAGGTTAAATGATAAAACATGCTGCTGTATTAGAGATGGGAGGAGGTTAAATAGTTTTGCGCAGGAGAATCATGTTGTGTTTGTCCAAAGGGAAAGCTGCTTTTAGATCAGACTTAATTAGGACATGACTCTTCCCCTTGTATCACTTCAGAATGTGGATCTCTTCTACTTTAGCAAGTATTTTGAAACTACTCTATTCCAGGCACTGTTTGATTTTAGATTTAGAAGGAAACAGACACAGAAAAAATACAGCTTTAGGACAAGCAAGAGGTCCATTGATTGATTTAGCACTAAGCAAACAGAAAGAAGACTTTCCTAAGGAATTAAGAGAAGGAAGCCAGCATGCTATAGTGTACTAAATGGAGATATCCACATCAAAAGAAAATGGTGTAAAGGCAATTGGAGAAGGAAGTATAGTAGTGTTTTGCTATATTGAAGGATCCCTAAGATTAGAGAATGGCTTCCAGTTCAAAAGGATAAGGCCATGAATGTTGAAGATATAGAAGACTGGTACAATGTGAGAAAGAAAAACACAGATTGGAATGAAACATTCCCTGTCAAGAGCTTTCATTAATAGAAACAAGCAGATTTTAAATCTTATCATATATAGACACATACAAACACCTGCACAAGTGTAAGAGTTTCCAAGTATGCTTAAATTAACTGTTTGTATATACCTATGTACACAGAGTTCACATTATACAATGTGTACTCTTTTTTAAATTAATGATTTTGTAAATAAGATTATAATGCCATTGTTAGGTTTTGGAAGATAAAACCAAGTTTATTTTTGCTGGATACACACACACACGTGTGTGTGTGTGTGCTAAGTTAAAAAGTTAAAATATTGTTAAAGATTTTTACATTTATGAGGAATATAGTTTTCATGTTCGGGCTTTATTTTTCCTAGAGTGTAGTGGCTCCAAAAATGAGTTGGGGACTGTTTCTTTTGTCATACCATGAATAACTATTCACAGTAAATTTTCTGACATTGAAAAACACCCTGGTGATGATATTGAGCCATATATTTTTCTAAGCTGTTCTTCTGCTGGAATGGAATGTCTAATATTTATGCATAGAAAGAATTTGTCCATCGTTTAACTTAGGTAGAGTCATGTCAAACCACTATGACAAATATTCATATAAAGGTTCTTGAACAAGGAGAAAACAGATAAACTGTTTAAATATTTTCATAGAAAGGATATTGCATTTGACGTACAAATACACATCTGTGAAGAATCTCAAGCCAGCAACCTAGACTCCTTAGCATCAGTCCATTGCCATGACACCTCTTGTACTTAGAACACCAACTTTCTTTTTTTTTAATAAATTTACTTATTTTTAGCTGTGCTGGGTCTTCCTTGCTGCACGCGGGCTTTTCTCTAGTTGCGGATAGTGGGGGCGACTCTTTGTTGAGGTGCGCAGGCTTCTCATTGCGGTGGCTTCTCTTGTTGTGGAGCACAGGCTCTAGGTGTGCAGGCTTCAGTAGTTGTGGCACGAGGGCTCAGTAGTTGTGACGCACTGGCTTAGTTGCTCTGCGGCATGTGGGATCTTCCCGGACCAGGGCTCGAACTCACGTCCCCTGCATTGGCAGGAGGATTCTTAACCACTGCGCCACCAGGGAAACCCCCAAATTTCTAACTACTTTCACACTTCTTCCATATTTAGGCCTGAACTACTCTGTTACATATTACAAGTTAATATGTACAATTTCATGGTCTATGACATGGAAATGTATACCTAACCACTTTACATTTACTATTTTATATAATTCACATTCATCACTCTGCCAGCAGGTTATGAGTTCTATGATTACACGCCCGAGAAATTGAGACTCGTTATAATTCAAATAATGGAAATGGAGAATTTTGCTTACCCAATGTCTGATTTGAGTTCTTATAAAAACAAACCCTGAGAAAAGGTCTTGGGAGTTAACACCAGGAAGACAAGTGAGGCAGTGGGAAATGAAAAAGAAAGAAGGCAAAAAAAAAGCCAATAAAATACATATTTAGTGAGATACTCTGTCTTCTATTGTCTCAGAATTGTCCCAATAAAAAATAAGAAGCCTGAGGACTTCCCTGGTGGTCCAGTGGTTAAGACGCCGTGCTTCCGATGCAGTGGATGTGGGTTCAAACCCTAGTTGGGGAACTAAGATCCCACATGCGGCACGGCCCCCCAAAAAAAAAAAAAAAGATTTTGAATTCGCTGGCAGTCCAATGGTTAGGACTCCGCGCTTTCACTGCCGAGGTTGCGGGCTCAATCCCTGGTCAGGGAACTAAGATCCTGCCAGCTGCAGGCGGCTGAAAAAAAAAAAAAAAAAAAAAGATGTTTGGGGCTTCCCTGGTGGCGCAGTGGTTGAGAGTCTGCCTGCTAATGCAGGGGAGACGGGTTCGAGCCCTGGTCTGGGAAGATCCCACATGCCGCGGAGCAACTAGGCCCGTGAGCCACGGCTACTGAGCCTGCGCGTCTGGAGCCTGTGCTCCGCAACAAGAGAGGCCGCGATAGTGAGAGGCCCGCGCACCGCGACGAAGAGTGGCCCCCGCTTGCCGCAACTAGAGAAAGCCCTCGCACAGAAACGAGGACCCAGCACAGCCAAAAATAAATAAATGAATTAATTAAAAAAAAAAAATAAGCCTGAGATATTCAACTCTTGTCCTTTAGGAGTTAAGGGTCATCCCTGGAGGCATTAATTCTCCTTAACTTCTGATTTTTTTTCCAAGCAAGCTGCAATGTTTCTAAAGAAGTGTTTCCAGAAAAATTCCTTAGGCAGAGAAACAATTGGAAAGTAAACTGAAGGTAAACTCAGAAGTGGAAATCAATGGCATTTTCTACATTTTGTATAAATCCTAGGAGTTTCAACAGATGTGTGAAGTGAAAATATAGGGATTCATATTAAATTCAAATCAACTACAACAGCTTCCAAAATTATACAGGGTCAGTCAAAGTTCCTCCAGATAAATGATTTTGAATCACAATTTTCGATCAATGTCACATTTATTCATGATAGTCTTTTCCAATATTATTAAGTGTTTCATAAATATTACTTAGTTAAACTTGATGATGGTTTATTCCATAAGTAAACTCACTCAAGACAAAATATTTAAATGTGCATGATAAAAAAGCACACGTTACTGTGTAGGCTAGTGAGTGAAACTTCTGAATAACATTGAAGAATCCCTGTATCAGTTGGCCCTTTACAAGATTTCATTTATCCTGTGTCAAGGCAAAGTCAATTGACTTTTCACAAGATAATGTAGTTTGGCAGAAAGCACTCAACAGGTACTCAAGAATCTGATTTATCTTCCAGACTCTGCACTAAATACATGTCTTACAAACTGTAGAAAAATGTGTTGAGCAGGGCACATTTGAGGGGTACTGTTTTCTCTCGTGAAATAAAAAATGTTGAATTAGGAAGATTTAAATTCCTTTCCAACTCTCTTATCCTATGTCCAGGAATGGATGCTTACAAAATAAGTATCTTCCTCAGTTTCTGCAAATGGTTGGACATCTCCTTCCCTTCTTATATACAGCATTTTCATTGTGAGCTGTTTAAAGAGAGGGGCTGGGTCTTAAGCATATCTCCAGTAGCACTAAACACTGTTTGATAGATATTTAATTAAACTAAAAGGGATAACTTCATAATTAGATTGTTTCATGATGATCTGTTTCCTTGAAATAAATGATTTAAAATATATTTACTTTCTGGTTACTTTTTCCTTTACTTGTTTAGAGTTAAGATTCCAAAAGAACCCCACTATGTCATGTAATGAAATTTGATTAAATTAACAATGAAATAATAACTTTTAAGATCATTTTAGTAAATCAGTACTACATTTTGTTGTTGATTGCATAAAAAAGATTCACACAGTAGGATATAATTTTGAAAGTGTTGAAATTTGCATTCATTAGAGTTGCAGTGGCTAATCAAGAAATTTCCAATTAAACACCACTTCAGCTGCATTTTCATCAACTATAAGAACTGTTTACATAGTTAATGATAGAATTTCAGACCGCCCCAAACTATTCTTGATCTGTTCTGATCTGAATATTTCTGTCTTATAATTTTGTTATCTGTTTTTAAAGGCAGAATCTGTGTCTTTTATATTTTTGAATAGTTAATATACATTGACTTACATAAATTGTAACCGAAGAAACTATATTTTTGGTTTAGAAGAAATTTATGTTATAAACATCCTTGTATTTGACATAGATTGTGTTTATTGAAATATATGTTAAAGGTGATCTACCCAAACTTTTCTATTAAGAAATCTGAGACCTGGAATGGTGAAATTATTTTTCAAGAAAGGGCCCAGAGTTGAGCTAGAACCTAGAACTCTTCATTATCATATAATTATCAGTTCATTACACACTGAACTTTAGTTGCAATCATTTGTTCAATAAACATTTTTGGTGTACTTTCTGCTAAGTACCATAGCAGATACCATGGAATTTTGTTTAAAGGGAAATTGCAATGAGTTTGTGTAAAGAAGTGATAAGATGCCAAGGAGGCCATCTGCCTAGTTTTAATAAGTATTTAATCCACTCAAGTCCTGACTTTTAGCTGACTTGCCTTAGAGGGATTTTTTTGTTAATGTGCTGTCTTAATTCCTTATTCCTATATCTTAAATTGGTACACACTTAAAATTCTAGAAATGTAAACTGTAGTCTATATCAGATTTAATTAATGACAAAATTGTAAAGCAGGCAAAGATTGTGTCCAATTAGCTCTTTATGAAAAGCCCTGTGGCATCCTTTTGGTGAGACTCTTCCAGATGGCTTGAGACGTGCAAATGTCTCTCTGTGGGCTGGAATTTCTAATACTTTTTTACATTAGGAACATGAAATAAGTATGATGGCTATATCTATGGGCTCTAGAATAAGACTGCCCCATTCTAACCCTACGAGTTCTTTCACGTAATAGATGCAAACTTTGGTCAAATTATCTATCTTTTCTGTATGTCAAAAGACTTTCTGCTTCAACATCCTCACACAGTTGTGGACATTAAATGGATTAATTTTTGCAAAACCCTTACTATATACAAATTGGTACCTAGTAAGCAATCCATAAAAATAAACTTTTATTAAAACACAATCTATGTCATACAGAGTGAAGTCAGAAAGAGAAAAACAAATATTGTATACTAACGCATACATGTGGAATCTAGAAAAATGGTATAGAAAACCTTATTTGCAAAGCAGAAAGAGAGACACAGATGTAGAGGACAAATGTATGGATACCAAGGGGAAAGGGGTGGGGTGGGAGGAATTGGGAAATTAGGATTAACACATATACACTATTGATACTATGTATAAAATAGACAACTGAGGGGAACATACTGCATAGAACAGGGAACTCTACTTAATGCACTGTGATGGCCTAAATGGGAGGGAAATTCAAAAGGGAGGGGATATATGTATATGTACGGCTGATTCATTTTTTTGTGCAGTAGAAGCTAACACATTGTAAAGCAACTATATTCCAATAAAAATTAATTTTAAAAAAGTCACCTTTTATTCCATCACACAGAGACAGTCATACACATTGTATTTTGTTCAATGTCCTTTCCTGATACAAATTTGGAAATTATTAAAGATAATTTCAAATTGCAAAAAAACCCACACAGTCTATGGATTAAGTCTGATTTCCACTTTTTCTTTAATAGCAAAAATGTAAGTACAAAATTTGATTAAATAATTCTAAAGTTAATATATTAAACTTTTTGAAACATTCTCAGATATTTCATTACTAATCTAAGTGGGATTTTCCTTCTACAATTACAGACAGTATTCACTGTTTATTAGTATAATCTAGACCTTCCCACTACTACAGTGGTGAAGTAAGGACCTCTGAAAGTCAGATCTTCAATGAAAAACAAAGAGAATATTGAAATAATTATCAAAATCAACTATCTTAGAACTCTGTAAATTAATTAAATTCTTTCAACCATCCAAGAATCATGGATTCAAAAAAATGACTGAATGTTGGTAAGAACAGTAAGTCTGTAACCTTCATTTACTTGCTCTAATCCTATCCCCTTCTCCTCAGTTTCTGATAGTCTTGAAAACCAAGAGTCTCACGAATATGGTAGCTGTAAAAACCAGCAGCCTAATATCACCTGGATAGGGCAGATGGATTTAGAGCTTCCCAAAAGCCCCATTTTCAGAAAATTGTCACTATCGGACCTGGAAGCTTGCAGAAAAAATTCATTCTCAGCACTTGTGATTATTTGGCATTGCTTTGAGCCCACCCTGGGCAAACAGCCTTATCTCCAGGTAGCTGCCCAAAATAATTGCTAAGAATTGTTTAACACTGCAACTGTCTGAGGTGGTGTTACCTGTTAGACTAAGAAGAGGCTGATCAATGAATAAATAAATATAAAAGAAAAAAATCTGGCAATGGAGTGGCTTACACAGGGAGATTTTTAAAGCCCTGACATATTTCTGGGAATCTAGAAGGCCATGCACATGTGCTGCGTATAAAGCCAGGAAAGACCTGAGAAGGCCTAATCTCTAAACTTTTGTTGACCTTATGGTACTTCACAGGTGGGAAGTGAAGACTAAGGCAGTGATGTAAACTGCCTTTTAGAGCAAAAATCCTTGCCCTAACACACATGCAAAGTCACTCAGTAAAGACTTGGAGACATCGATTAAAGGCATTTAAGAAAATCTTTGTCCAATTATTTCATGACTACTAGGTCAACCAAGCAGAGACTTCAGTGACCACATATGACAAAGAATACTTATCAGAGATAGCCCAAGAAATTCATGTAACAAACAAACAGGAAGTATAAACCCCACAACAATCAACAATAAAATGAAATCCTATGAGGAAGGGGGAGAGGATTTGATTTACAGAATTGCCCCATTATATAATTTGAAATGATCACTTTTAAACAAAAAAGTTACACCAAATAATAGTAAAGTGTGTCCTGTGCACATAGAAGAAAGTATTTGATATAACTCTCCCTGAGGAAGCCCAAATATTGAACAAACTAATCAAAGACTTTAAACTAGCTATTTTAAATATGTTCAAATAAAGAACAAGGCAAAATAATTAAGTTAAAGTATGAAAATTATGTCTGAAATAATAGACAACATGGTAAAGAAATAGATATTATTTTAAAGAAAACAAACAGAAGTTCTGGAATTGAAAAGGACAATAACTAAAATAAAAATTTCACTAGAGGGGCTCAACAGAAGAAATAAGAGCAAATCTGAATACATGTCAACTGAGATTATTCAGTTTGAGGAACAGAAAGTGAAAAGAATGAAGAACTTAAAAGAGCTTTAGATCTGTAGTGCAACACCAAAAACACCAATTTACATACACATGAAAATAATGGCTGAAAACTTTCCATATTTATTGTAAACCTTATTTGGTACATCCGAGAAACTCAAGAAATTTTAAGTAGGATAAACTCAAAGAGATTTACACCTATACAAATCATAGTCAAACTGTTGAAATTCTATGAGAAAAATAAATTATTAAAAAAGCAAGAAAGAATGTCATATATGAGGGAGTCATAGTATTAACAGCTAAATTCTCATCAGAAACCATGGAAACTAAAAGGATGTGGAATTACATATCCAAAGAACTGAAAGAAAAATCTATCTAGTACTAATTCTTTACCTAGAAAAACTATCATTCAAAACAAAGGAGAAATTAAGCTATTCTCTGATAAACAAAAACTGAGAGACCTTGTCAGGAGGAGAATTGAGCTACAAGAAATGTTAGAGACATTTTGAGCCTTTAGGCTCAATTGAAAGTACATTAAAAGGTAAGTTAAATCCACATGGAGAAATAAAGTACACTATGAAAAGTAACTAAATAGGTAAACATAAAAGTCCATACATATGTATTTTTCTTTATAATTCTTTTCTTCTATCTCATTTATAAGACAACTGTATAAAACAATAATTTTACCACTGTCTTGGGACTTCCCTGGTGGCATAGTGGATAAGACTCCACGTTCCCAATGCAGGGGGCCCGGGTTTGATCCCTGTTCAGGGAAGTAGATCTCACATGCATGCCACAACTAAGAGTTTGCCTGCCACAACTAAGGACCCCACATTTTGCAACTAAGGAGCCCACGAGCAGCATCTAAGGACCCACATGCCACAACTAAGAAGCTGGCAAGCTGCAACTAAGGAGCTTGCCTGCTGCAACTAAGGAACCCACGTGCTGCAACTAAGGAGCCCACAACTACAACTAAGGAGCTCACCTGCCGCAACTAAGACCCAAGCAACAAAATAAATAAATAAATACATATTAAAAAGAAATTTACCATAAATGTACAAAAATGTAACTTATATAACAATAAGAGTACAAAGGAGACAGGAAGGAATGGAGGTAAAATGAAGCAAAGTGTTTGTATGTTATTTAAAGTAATTTAATATTAATCTAAACTCCATTGTTTTAAGTTAAAATGTTAATCAAAATCCCCAGGGCAACCACTAAGCAAATAACTAAAAATATATATAGTAAAAGAAACAAATTTAAATGGTATACAAGAAAATATCTATTTAATACAAAATAAAGCAGTAATAAATGAAGAGTGGAATAAAATACATAAGACATATACAAAACAAATTTAAAATCAGTGATATAAGTCCTATCTTATCAGTATTATATTAAGTATGAATTAACTTAAATATCCAATGTAAGTAAAAGACTGACAGAATATATATAAAAATATAATTCAACTATATGTTGTCTAAAACAGTCACTCTTCAGATTCAACAACAAAAATAGATTGAAAAGAAGACATGAAACCTATGAACATATATGCACTTAAAAGAGGTCAAAACAAAAACTGACAGAACTGAAGGGAAAAATAGACAATTCAACAATAATAGTTGGAGATTTCAATATTACATTTTCAATAATGAATAGACACGGTAAGCATAATATCAACAAGGAAATAGAAGATTTTAACAACACTATAAACTAACAAGACCTAACAGATTTTTATAGAACATTTCACCCCCTGTAAAAAAAAGTGCACATTTTTGCCAAGAGCACAAGGAACTTTCTCCAGGATAGACTATATATTAACATATAAAACAAGTATCAACAAATCTCAAAGAATTTAAATAAGGCAAAGTTTTTTCTTTAACCATAATGGAATTAAATTCAAATACAGCAGCAAAAAGAAATCTGGGAAATTCACAAATATGTGAACATTAAACAACACACTCCTAAATTACCAAAGAAGAAATCACAAAGGATTTAGAACATATTTTGGGATAAACAAAAATCAAAACATGACATACTCAAACTTATGGAATGCTGCTTAAGCAGTATTAGAGGGAAATTTATAACTGCAAATTACTATATTAAAAAAGAAATATCTCAAGTCAATAATCCAATTTTTCATCTTAAGAAACTTGAAAAGGAAAAGCACATTAAACCGAAAGCAAGCAAGTGGAAAGAAATAACAAAGATTAGAGCAGAAGTAAATGAAATAGAGAACAGAAAAATTGATAACATCAACAAACTGAAAAGTGGCTCAAAAGTTACAATTTTTTACCTAGACTCACCAAGAACAAAGAGAAACACTCAAATTACTACAATCAGTAATAAAAGAAGGACTATCACTGTAGACCTTACAGAAATAAATTACAAGGGAATATAATACATGGTATGTGCCAAAAATTAAATAATTGGGATGAAATGGACAAATTCCTAAAGACACAAAATTCATAACATGACAGAAGAGGAAATACAGCATATAACTATATCTGTAAAAAATAAAAAGATGCATTATTAACCCAAAACTATTCCTGTTAAAAAACGCAGGCCCAAATGGCTTCTCTGGTGAATGCTACAAGTTTTATAGAAAATTAACACCGATTCTCACATACTGTCCCAAGTAATAGATGCAAACATTTTTCAATGAATTTTATAAGTTTAGTATTATCCTGATACCAAAACCACAGACAGACATCACAAATAGAGAAAATCATAGACCAATACACTTTATTATAATATGCAAAAATTCTCAAAAAATGCTAGCAAACTGAATCTACACATGACCAAGTAAAATTCATCTGAGGAATGAAAGTTTCATTTAACATACAAAAATCAATCAATATAATATATCCATATTAAAGGAATCAAAAACAAATGGCACGATCATCTCAGTAGATACAGAAAAAGCATTCCACAAATCCAACATCAATTCTTGATAAAAACACTCAACAAACCAGGAATAGAATCAAACTTCCTCACCCCAATAAAGGCAGAACTCGTTAGTTAATATCATACTTAATGGTGAAAGACTGAATGCTTACCAATAAAATCAGTAACAAGACTTAATTTGAACAATGTACTCAAGGTTCTGGCTAGGGAAGCTAGGAATGAAAATAAAATAATAAGCATCCCATTTGGGATAAAAAAGGTAAAACCATTTCTGTTTTCAGATGGCATGATCTCATATATAGAAAATCCTAAGGAATCCACTAAAATAACTATTAGAACTAATAACCAGTTCATCAAGATTGAAAGGTACCAGATCAATATAAAAATATATATGTCTTTCTACATGAGATGCTTGGCTATTGACATGCAAAAAAGCTTGGACTCCTACCTCACCCATGTAAAATAATTCTAAATGGTTCATAGAGCTAAACATAAGAGCTAAAGCTATAAAACTATTAAAGAAGACATAGAAGCAAATCTTTATGACACTGTATTGAGCAGTTTGCTAAATGCAGTGTCAAAAGCCTAAGCAACAGATAAACTGAAATACATCACAATAGAAACATTATGCTTCAAAGGACACCACCAAGAAGTTGAAATACAGCACACAGAAGGGAAAAAAATATCTGTAAGCCATATATTTGGTAAAGATTTAGAATCCAGATTATATAAAAAACTTCTTACCAACCAAAAAATAAAATGACAAATAATCCAAATGAAAAAGTAGGACTTTTTTTTCCAGAGAAGATATACAAATGGCCAACAAGCTCACAAAAATATGTTCAATATCATTAGTCATTAGAGAAGTTCATATCAAACCCTAATGAGACACCTCTTCATACTAAAAACATGGCTACAATTAAAAAGACAGACAAATAACAGGTGTTGGAGAGAATGTGCAAACATTGGAATTTTCATGCATTACTGAGTGGATGTAAAATGGTGCCACCACTTTGAAACAGAGTTTGGCAGTTTCTCAGAAATTAAGCTTATAGTTATATGACCCAGCAATTCCACTCCCAGATATATACCCAAAAGAATCAAAAACAGGTGTTCAAATAATAACTTGTACATGAATTTTCATAGTAGCATTATTCATAATAGCTAAAAGGTAGGAATAAGCTAAAAGTCCATTAGTGGGTGAATATATAAACAAAATATAGTATATCCATAAAATGTATTCAGCTATAAAAGAAATGAAGTACTGATATATGCTAAAACAAGACTAAACTTTGAAAATATTATTTTAATTGAAATAAGCTGAAAACCGAAGGCCACATATTCTATAATTTGACTTATACGAAATATCCAAAATAGGCAAATTCATCAACACAAAGCAGATTAATGATTACCAAAGGCTCAAGGGAAAAGAAAATGGGGAATAACTGCTAATGGGTAGGTTTATTTGGGGGGGGGAGTTATTAAAATATTCCAGAATTGCATAGTATATGTATAGCATTAGAGATTTTAGGATCCATGAAGAGCAAATAAAACATGAAAAAGACAATAGAGAATATGGTGGATGGATTATAATTTGAAAGAAGTTAGTACGGAAAAGGTGACATTGCCTAAAAATGAAAGGGAGTTGCATTAGGGAGCCATGTGGATATATCTACATCCTAGATTCAAGGGGAAAATATTGCAATGACTTTGAGGCTAGAGAATGCCTAATATATTCAGGGAAACCCAAGTTGGTCAGTGAGACTAGACTAGAGAGGGCAAGGGAGGCAGCACCTGGCAATGAGTTCAGAGAGGTAAGGGAATGGAAAAAACAACTGTAGGAACTTGTAGGTAATTGTGAAGAAATTGTATTTTATACTGGGCAAAATGGCAATCCATTTGAAATTTTGGGTATAGGAGTGAATGGTCTAATTATTTTTCAGAAATCATCTGTAACTGCTATGTTAAAAAATACTGAGCATGCAGTATAGGTGGAAGCAGGACACCAATGATCTGTGTTTGCAACTATTTCAAATAAAGTAAAAAATGATTGTGAATTTTTTTTCAAGGCCGGTCATAGTTGAGATGGTGTGAGTGTTCAGATTTGTCAGATTCTGGATATAATTTTAAAATATAAGTGTCAGAATTTTCCAACATACTGGATGTGGGTATGAGAAAAAGAGAAGAGTGATTATTGTACCATGCTGCATAGTAGGCAGCTAAGAGATTAGGTTTACTTAGCAGTTAGAAATTATTAGTCTACAACTATACTGTCTAATACAATAGTCGCTAGCCACATGACAATTTGAATTTAAATTAATTAAAATTAAATTCATTAAAAATGTAGTTCCTCAGTTTCATTAGCTAGCTGCACTTCAATTGCATATTAATCGTATGTGGTTAGCGGCTACTCTAATGAAGAGTGCAGGTATAAAACATACACATCATCAATGAATTTCTACTGCACAGCATCTGTTTACAGTTCAGAACTGGGTTGGAAATATGCAGTTAGAAATCATTTTATATATATATACATATATATATATATATATATATATATATATATATATGGTTCTTAGAGATGAAAAATTGGCTAGGAACACCAAGGGAAGAAAATAAACAGGTATGAGTACTGAGCCCCAGTGCATTCTAATATTTTGTGATTGTGGAAGTGTAGAAAAACCACCAACAGGGGACTTAGAAAAAGGACCAGTGAGAGATAGAAGGAAAATATTGAGTATATTATCCTTGAGCCAAGTGAAGAAATTGAGAGGGAGAGATAAATTTGGATAAAATGAACTGAGTGTAGAATAGGATGTAAATGGAAGAAAGGGTTCTAGGTGAGTATAAAACTAAAAAGGGGCAAAGGAGTTGAAGGTGTGTGCAAAGGAGTGATACTATCATGGAATCTTTTCCTTTAGTTACCTAGGGATAATAAAGAAAAAGCGCTCATGAGAAAGGTCTCCTAGAGTATAAAATATAAATGTAAAAGAACATGGAAACCACTTACTGATTAACTGTAATTATTTTTAAGCAAACACAATTTAGCAAAATACAAACAAAAAAAAAAACCAAAGTGCGCATATGTAAATCTTCATTGAATGTCCTGCAGACTCTTTCGAAAAATGCAGCTGATTTCTTCTTCAAGATTCTCTGTTAGCTATCTTCCTGCTGTCACAATGTTTAATCCATAGGCATGTCACTTAGAAGAGCAGACTGCATTGTCTCTCCAAAGCTAACAATTGCAATGAGGTAGTGTTGTTTTGGTGCAGTGAGTAACTGGGGGTCAGAGAAAGAAAGCCAAAGACACTGATGCTAGACCAAACATGGGCCGTTCCAGGTGGGCAATAATGATGTCAAAGCATAGAGTTTTGGATCCCTACAATAAGCCAATACAGTGTTTGGAGGAGGTCTCAGTACAGAGTTCTGCCTCATGAAAATGAGGGAAAAACATCCACAAAATCAAAAAGATATGCCAACTCCAGTTGACTAATGGACTGTTCCACACATTTATATTTCCTGTAGGTTATGTAACTGTCAAAAAATTCATCTGTACAAATTCATTTCTATGTACTACTCTAATACAACATTTATTCTAATAAATTAACAATTATTTTATTGAACTCTTAAAATGGGATAGAAGTTCCTAGTAGATAAAACTTTTGTTCCTGTTTTCTTAACAGTTTTACTCATTTGCCTGATTCCCATAGGATATCTCAAAACTTTGATAATTTCTTTTATCATTTCTTTATATTTATTTTATAATAAAAAATCCCTTTGTATTTCTAAAGATAAATAATATTATTAACTAAGAATCCTTTATTTCTACTGTCATTACTTTTTAAATTTATCCATGAATAAGTACTATTTGCTTTAATCTTCTCTCTAGTTTTACAGGTACAAAGAACATTTTTCTACCTTTACATAAATAAAGCTTTAAAAACACCTCTTTCGTGATTCTGCTTTGGATTGGTTATGTTTCTTTAAGATTAGAATAAAACTCAAATAAGGAAAAAGAAAACCAAATATATATATTTTGTACCATTGTGAACTATTAAAAATAAAATTTATTTAAAACTTATTAATGGAAGAGGTAAAACCAATGCATAAAGATAAAATAAACACAGATACACAGTTTCTAACATGGTTTTTGAAAAAAAAAAAATTGGTAAAATGCTACCAACATCTGTGTCAAGATCTTGAGTTCAAGCTGATTTCACAGTGTTAATTTAGAAAATAAAAATGTTCCTGAGATCATTATTTTACTAAATATGATGCCCTTCATATCCACGTGACTAAATCATATATTTCTTTAGAGATCCAGGGTGGACACATCTTGTATGAGGAGTGTATGACTTCTTGAACAATGTATAGAATTACTCCAGCTGAAATGTTTTATTTGGTCTCTATAAATCCAGTTGATATATACATTTTATAATCTATGATATAAAGATAAATATTTCAGTTCAATTTATAAACTGAAATATTTTCCATTACATAATGGAGTATAAAATATATGGCGTTTGAAAAATAAATACTGTTGTAACACAAAATTAACCAAGAATATATCATTGTTATAAACTATTAATTGATATACATTTTTAATGAAACTATGATGAATATGTTTTAAGAAGTTACATCGTTGTTAAATGAATATTAAGATTCAGTAAGCAGTAAAATTTATTTTTGATTATGTTAATGACTCTAACTTAATATGTGGCTTTATTATCCTGAAATGAAATGGCATTTATTTATACTAAAGACTTCATTGCTATTATCACTAGAATTGGATATGAATAGACTCAAGTCAGTATTTTATTATACATATTGACACCATAGATCAAGTATAGGTCCCTCAAGAATGTTATTTTATGGCCAAGAGCAGATGTCTTAATAAAATTTTAGTTGAGAAGTAAAAATAAAAACAGGCTGTCTCAATCTACCTTTTAAAAATCTAAATTATAGACAGAAAGTGACAGGTAGAAGATGCTCCAGGTCTTAGAATTCCACTGAGACAGGCAAACCTGTCTTCCTAAAGCTTTCCTAGTTCAGGGACAGTCAGCCACAGTGAAACATATTCTGACATTGAAATGTACTAAAGGATATTATGAAAAATAGCTCTGGTGATTGCCAATATTGTAGTGTATTTGAAGAATTACTGGAGATCAAAAAACAGAATGATTCACACTCAGGATATCACCTTAAATCTAAGTATGTCTTTAACATCATCATACTAAAAAAAGCAATTACTAATTCAAGAGTTTACTGACTTAGTGCAGTCTATATAGAACATTCACATTACTGACAAATTCCATCTTGTTGAGGACTTGTTGTCAGGTTAGATATTATTAAAGAATAAGAATATTGATTGATTGCCTTGACCTCATCATACACTACCAGTCAAAAGATGATGAATGGCTTTTGTCTATTAATCATGTAAAGGGGACAACATGAGGTATTATTTTTGAGTACAAAATTAGGAGAGCTGTCAAAAATACTGACACAGCCAACAATTATTGCAGTATTTTCCAGTTATTTCATTAATAATAAAATGTTAATTTGAATACCAAAATAAAAGCTTTTTATGACTTTTAAAAGAGCCTGGCAATATTATTGAGGGCATTGTTTATGAATCAATGAAAAACAAACTAAACAATTGGAATTCAAGTTTAGGTCACATTTACCCTCAAACCCTCAACAGAAGGATTGACCTCACTCAAGCTTTATACTTATAAAATGCAAATTTACAAGTGTAAATTAATATAAGATGTTTTATCTGTAGTTGGTAACCTTTGGTCCCATATGAAGAATTCTTCCTTTATCACAGAATATATTGTTGTTTACATACTTGTTATAAGAAGGTAACTAACAAATCAAATTATGAAATGAAAACAAAATGAAATATGACCTTACCTATGTCAAAATTTGTAAACAGACCCTGATTTATATTAGAATTTACTTATCTTGCCAATAAGTAAGGGCTCACAAACGTGAAGTAATTATGCAGATGCTAAATCAATAATTAAAAATTTGAGCCACCCCTATTGCATAATGGAGAAAACTATTAAATCACACTGTTAAAATTATTCATTCTTTCTAAACACTTGGAAGCATCTTTAAAAACATATCTCTTCTGTTTCAGTGGATCCCTGAAAATAACTGAAATAGACCATCAGAAAACTGAGATATCTCTTTCTCCACACTGATGAAACATTCTCCTATGAAAACCCACACTGCTTTGAAATTAGCAATAGTTAACATTTTTCAAAAGAATTTTTCTTCATTTATTTTCCCATTCATTAAACTATTGTCCCATTTAACACTCATTAATAGACACATAATATATTCTAGACTTTGTGCTCAGGCTGAGGGTAGAAAATGAAGACATTAGGTAACCATGGATATATATCTTCAAGCTTGATATTTAGAATGAATTCTTAATATGTATATCTAAAGAAGTCATGGATGTCTACCAGGATTCTAAAACTAAATATTTCAAAAATCGGTCTTTCCACATACACACACACAAAAACTACTCCTTTCTCATTTAATAACCACAGCATCTTTCCAGATTGTCAGATCAAAATCTAGAGTCAATCTTAACTCCACTTCTTTGCATACCTTATAGCCTAATACTGTTCAATCTACCTTCAGAATATGTTTATAGGAGTGAAGTGCACTGAAGATTACAATTTATATTGAAGGTATTAAAAAAGAAGAAAGACTGTTGGAGAGATACAATGATGAATAGATAAACAGATGTGTAACGACACAAATGCAACAAAATGTTAATTGTAAAGTCTAGATCGTGAGCATATATGTGTTCCCTATAGACTCCTTTTAACTTTTCTATATGTCTGAACATTTTCATAATAACATATAGAAGAATAATAAATCAATGACACATTTTCCTCATTCAAAAGTTGTGGAGGACTAAACCTCCTCTAATAACAATCACAGATTCTTGACCAAATATAAAAATAAAAACCATTTCAACATATTGAAGAATGATCAAAAGTAGATAGAAGCTGGAAGGTATATGACTTTTGAAAACAACGAATCTCACTATAAGAGGTCCACATTTTTTTTTGAGAGAGAGATCGACATTTAACTGGCTTTTTTGCTTAGAGTTTGTGGTGTAAGACCTAAAATTAAGGTCTATACGTGCTGCTTCAATATCTGGTGAAACTGGGAGCACCTCGAAGAGTCTAACCACAAGTTCCCTTCCCAACTCTGCTTCCACAGATAAGGTTCCCTAGCCAGGCATAGTTATTATTAAAGGAAACAGGCATAGTTTCTGCTTATTGATAAGAAGTGGGTTTCAGTTCTCTGCTAGCCCACAAAATTATTCAACCAATCTAATCAAATTCTTTCCTGGGAACCAGGGGCACCTCATCCTCTTGATAATAAATGTTTACCTCTCACAGTTGCTGGTTGCTCACGTTGTCCCTGAGTACAGCCTCCCTGTGGCCTTGTACAACATGCAATATTCTCGTCTCCCAGGTTGTGAGTATATGTGACTAATAAACAATTGTCAATCTTATCTGTCCAGTGTTGGGTGGCATGAGGTCAGCCATCTCCTTAACCTAAGTCAGGAATCCCTTTCTCACCAATAGGATAAGGAAGAGGAAAGTTAAAATAGGACATCATCTCCACACCCAAGTTTTCACTGTACATTGGGAATACATACAAGATAAAAGCAGCAGCATTGTCACAGAATGGAGAGTCAAATTTCTAATTTAGGATTAGAGCACTTGAAAGTAGGCTGGGAAATTTGACAAATGCAAAGCTAAAGAATATGCAAATACATTGCCCTCACCGCAAATATTTTGCTGACTATTAAATTGCATACACACCAGGAAGACACTGCAATGAATGTAGATATAAGTAACAGCTGTAAGATTAAAGAGCTGAGAAGAGAATATATAAGCTACCCAGTTGTGAAAGTAAAAAGTAGAGTTCAAGTCCCCCTAAGTTAGACAGAATAATAAACACCTTGAGCGTCCACTAAAACTCCTGATGGGACAAATCTTAGGAATAAACCCCCTATAAGATGGTGTGGTATATTTTAAGGCTAAAGGCAAAAACAAACAAAAAGAAGAGACTCGACAAAACTTCTAAAACCAAGCCTCCACAAGATCAAGTTAATCTGACAGTAACTGCCTATCACTGCCTGCTAGAAAAAAGTCCAACATTTTTTAGAGGAAGATGACAAAATCCCATATTGCTGCAGCATTTTACCCACAATATCTACTATATAATACGAAAAGTAGTAGTCAAGGAAAGAAGAACAAGATAGGAACCATTATTTAAAGAAAATCATAGTCAATAGAAGCAGACCCTAAGATTACACAGATGTTAGAATTAAGCAAAGACTTTAAATAGCTATTCTAAACATTTTAGGAAGAAATATAGAAAGGTAAATAAGAGATAGAGATCAATTAGAAAATGTAGAATTGAGAAATACAATATTTAAATTGAAGAAATAATCAGATTTCTTCACCTAAAAGTAAGACTCTATAAAAGTATTTAAACTGAAGCACTGAGAAATGAAAGTTTGGAAAAAATTAACAGAGTATCAATGATATGTGGGATGATATCAACTGTAATGACAATCATAGATAAAAGAGAGGAGAGGCAAGACAAATTTTAAAAAATAAATCAGAAAATGTTCTAGATTTCATTAAAACATTAACCTGCAGTTCTTAGAAGATCAGCAGTAAGATAAATTTAGTGAGACAACCTAGATGGTTGGGATGCAGGGGGGTGGGAGGGAGGTCCAAGAGGAAGGGGATATATGCATACATATAACTGATTCACTCCGTTGTACAGCAGAAACTAACTCAACACTGTAAAGCAATTATACTCCAATAAAAAAATGGATTGTACCTTGTATAATATAAAAATTGAAAATAAAATTAAAAAACATTTACTGGGTTTTACTTCTGGTTAGGAAATAGAAAGTCATAAGAAGATGTTGTTCCTATTTTTAACAGGAAAAAAAAAAACTAATGTACTAAATCCTAACTTTTATTGAACAAATCAGAAAATTTAGGTCACAAGGCAATCAAATGAATGAAATTCCAAAGGATGGCAAGCCCCTTTGATGAAAAATGAGAATCGCATTTATTTTACCTATAGGAGAGTATGGGAAGAATAGGAGTCAACCATAACAAGGGATAACAGGAAAATATCTGAAGTTATAAAGAATGTTGAAAGTCTGAGTGTCAGCTAGCACGACAGATCGAACACAGCAGGAATCCATTCTGACTTGCTAGCTATTTTCCTTCAGCCTCCACTGGTTTCGCAAGTGAAAAATTGGAGGCCTGACAGGTGATGTGAAAGAGTGACTTCAATGGAATAACTGTGCAATTGATGATTACCTGTGAGTAGATGAAAATGACTTGCTTCTCCACCTTTCTTTCATATGAAGTAGAAGCTAATTCCCACTTAGGGAGGAGCAAAACACAAAAAATGAAAAACAAATCACTTGCTGCTCTCCATCCCAGGAAAAGATCAGGTCAGCTGCCACTGAAGGATGAGTTGAAGGAAAAGTTTTCTGCTTTTGGGAGAGCTAGGCTCCTCCTGCTCTCCCTTCCGGTTACCTAAACCTCCATGGCTGCTGGAGGAGCCTAAATAATCTGTCTCATCCCCAGCACTGAAATTAGGAAAACATATCTGCTGCTGGTGGAGGGACAGGAAACCATTTCATGCCCAGATCCTCATCTAAACAAAGCTGTTATCCGCTGCCGCTGACAGTAGGGTGGGGGAAGAAAATTTGCTCCCATTCAAAATCCCTAGTAGAAAGCAAGACAGGAAGATGTGTTTTGCCTTCTCCTGTGATACAGGAGAAAAAGGGCTTGCAGAAAGCTGAGGATGGTAAAGGAACACTAAGAAGGAGAAGAAAAAAAAATGCTCGAGACCTCACATTAAGTAAAATGGATGAGTCAGAGGCATATTGACTTTAACTAGAGCAACAACCGAAACCAAATTCAGTCTAATTACTGACTAAGCTGATGTATCCATTCATACTAAAGGAATAGCAACAGAAGAAGAATACCCATTTGGGGGAATAGATAATATTTATCTCAGTCTCTACTGTTCTTTTAAATACAAGGTATGATGATTAAGTCATAAAGAGAAAAAGGAAAAAAAAAATTTTAAAGCTCCAAAAACAGATGAGTCAAATATAAAACAAATTACAAGATGTAGTCTTAAACTTCACCATGTAAATTACTACAAAAATAAATAGTCTAAACAGTTTTCTTTTTTTTTTTTGGCCACGCCACATGGCTTGCGGGATCTTAGTTCCCTGACCAGGGATTGAACCCAGGCCCATGGCAGTGAAAGGGCCGAGTCCTAGCCACTGGACTGCCAGGGAGTTCCTAAACACTTTTCTTACTAGGCAGTCTGTCTGATTAGATATAAAGATGAGACCCTAAAATCTTCTGTCTATGGGAAATTTACAAAAAACATCAATAAATTAAAATTTTAAAATGGGAAAATAATTCATACAAAAAGTAATAAAAGGAAAGACTTACTGGCTCTTTATATATTGACAAAGTAGACTTCAGAACAAGGAAAATTAGCAGGGACAAAAAGGGATATTACATAATGATTAAGGATAAATTCATCAAGAATCCATTACAGTCTGAAATGTGTATGTACCTAATAATAAGTCATCAAAATACATAATACAAATGCATAAAATTAAAAGGAGAAATAAATTGGGAGACTGGGATAGACATATATACATTATTGATACTATGTATAAAATAGACAACTGATGAGAACATACTGTATAGCACAGGGAGCTCAACATAATGCACTGTGGTAACCTAAATGGGAGGGAAGTCCAAAAGGGAGGGGATGTCAGTATGTGTATGGCTGATTCATTTTGTTGTGCAGTAGAGGCTAATCATACTCCAATAAAAAAAAAAAAAGAGGAGAAATATACATATCCATAGTTACATTTGCAGATATCAACATTTCTCCCTCCATAATTGATAGAAGACATAGATAAAAAAAATCAATAAGAATATTGAAGGCTTATACAATAGTGAGATTGCATCAAATTAAAACACTTCTGTATATCAAAGGAAATAGAAAAGTGAAAGCAACCTATGAACAGGGGAAAAGATTTGCCAACCATATATCTGATAATGGATTAATCTTCAAAATACCTAAGGAATTCTTACAACTCTTTTTCATATCAAGTTGTAAAACTTCTATATTTAATCTGAGATTATGTTTATGTTTTTATTATATGTTTTATTATATGTTTTCCAAATTTTTTCCAAGTCTGCTTTAATATTCTTAACACTATTTTTCAAAGATCAGAAATTTTTAATATTAACAAATCTGATTTTTTTCTTATAGATCTCATGTTTTTGTGTTCTATTTAAGAAATCTTTGTCTAACATAATGTCAGAAAGATTTTCTCTGATGTTTTCTTCTAGAAATGTTATAGGTTAATAGTTATATTTAGGTCTGTGATTCATTTTTAGTGAACTTTTGTATATTATTTGGATTAAAATTTAGCATTTTTTTTGTTTTTCCTGGACTGTATAGCTCAGTGTTGAAAATAATATTTTTTTCTTAACTGAATTTGCTTAGAAACTTTGTTGAATGTTACCTGACCATGTATGTGTGGGTCTATTACTGACATAGTAATATATTGAATGGAAGTGTCAAAAGTGGGCATTCTTGTCTTGTTCTAGATCATAAAAGAAAAGCTTTAAGTTTTTCATTATTAAGTATGATATTAGCTGTGGGCATTTCACATACAGCCTTATTATGTTAAGGTACTTTCCCATTCTAAAACAATGGGATAACTACTTGAGTAGGCATTTCTCCAAAAATGCCATGCAAGTGGCCAACAAGTATATGAAAAATGTCATTTGTCACTAATCATCAGGGGACTGCAAATCAAAACCACAATGAGATATCACTTCACAACTGTCAGGATGGCTATTATTAAAACATCAACAACAACAACAACAACAACAAGTATTTGTGAGGATGCGGAGAAATTGGAACTCTTGCACACGCTAGGTGGAAATGTAAAGTGGTGCAGTTGCTATGAAAAACAATATGGAGATTTCTCAAAAAATTGAAAATAAAGCTACCATATGATCTAGCAGTCCCACTTCTATATACTTATCCAAGAGAATTGAAATCAGGAACTTAAAGATATTACCATTCCTATGCTCACTACAGTACTATTCACAATAATTAAGAACTATAAACAACCTAAATGTCCATCGACAGATGAGTGGGTAAAGAAAATGTGGTATATACATACAATGAAACATTACTGAGCTTTCAAAAGGAAGAAAATTCTACAATATGCAACAACTTGGATGAACCTTGGAGACATTACGCTAAGTGAAGTGAACCAGTCACAGAAAAACAAATACTGCATGATTCCATTCCTATGAGATATCTAAAATAGTCAAATCATAGAATCAAAGAGTAGAATGGTGGTTTCCAGGGGCTGTGAGGTTTCCAGGGAAATGAGGAATTACTTATTAAAGCTTTAGTTAAGCAAGAGTAATAATCTTTAAAGGTCTATTGTACAACATTGTATCTATGGTCAACAATAATGTATTGTACATAAAATTTATTAAGAGGTTAGATCTCATGTTAAGTATTCTTACCACAATAAAATAAAATGTTAAAACATGATGTAGAGAAGTAACACTATAGAAAATTGGCAAAAAATTATAGATGAATTGCTGATACATTTAAATATACTCAACTACACTATAAGTAAAATCACAGCATGATACCTCAAATAAAGTTAAGCATACACTTGCCATAAAACCCAACGATACTGTTCCTATATCTTTCCCTCAGAATAATGAGAGCATATGTTCTCACAAAAACATAAATGTTCAAATCTACTTTATTCATAATAGTTAAAAACTAGTGTGCATCAGCTAGCTAATGAACAGACACTTTGTGGTATATTCACACAATGGAATACTGCTCAGTAATAAAAATAATAAACTACAGATACATACAACATGGATAATTCTCAAAAGATTCTCGATAGGCTATGTAATTCACTGTTCCATTTACTCTCTAGAAGATACAAAACTATAGTGACAGTAAACAGTGTGGTTTTCATGTGCTAAAAGTTGGGGAAGAAGATTGACTTCAAAGAGGCTCAGGAAACATTTTAAGGTGATCAAAATGAACTTTACCATGACTTTGCTGATGACGATATAAATTTACATGTGTATAGACTGAATTTTGTGCCTCCCCAATTCATATGTTAAAACCTAATCCAGAATGTAATAGTATTTGGAGGTGGGGGCTTAGGGAGGTGATTAAGTCACGAGTATGGAGCTCTCATGAATAGAAAGGTAAAAGCGTAAATAAATAAATAAAAATAACCTGACAGTGATACTAAGTTTTAGTAAGGCTGTATAGTAACTGGACACCTCATACACTGCAAACATTTTACAAAAAATTTGGAAAAATGTTGATACTTTCTTATGTAAACATACATCTACTCTCTGACCCAGCAATCACACTCCAAGAGAAATAAAAACGTATGTCCATAAAGACTTGTACACCAAAATTCCTAGACGTCTTATTCATAATAGCTCCAAGCTGTAAAAATCCAGGTGTTCATCGCAAGGAGAATGGATAAACAAATTAGGCTACATTCATACAATGAAATACCATTCTGAATCTAAAGGGGCAATCTGCTATTACACATAGTGATGTGGATGAATGTCAAAAATATTGTAGCATTATTGAGATCAGTAACAAAGGAGTGCCTGCTATATGATTTTATTTATATGACCTATAGGTATAGAATATATTAATTAACAGTAATGATAGAAATTACAACAGCAGTTTTCTTTGTTATTGGAATATGAGTAGTGGTGATCATGGTGAATGACTTTCTGGTTGATGGAAATTTTATGTGTCTGAAAGGGGTGATGTTTACATGACTGCATACTTCTAAAAAATTCATTGAACTATGAACTAAATATATGTGTATTTTTTGTAGATACATTGTACTTCAGTATGTGTTTTAGAAAAAATATATGCCCATACCCCAACCACTAGTCAACACCTCTGCTTCTATCATTCTCTCTCTCCTAAAAATTGCAGTAGTTTCTTAACTGATCTCCCTTTTTGTGTCCTTGCAAACCTTGTGCTCAGAACAGTGCCTGATAGAAAGCAGGTGCTCAGTTAATATCTTGACAATATTGAGTCTTTCTATCCATGAGCATGAATTTCCCTCCATTTATTTAGTTCTTTAATTTGGTTTAGGTTAATGCTGCCCTCATTGCATGAGTTAGGAAGTATTCCTTCTGCTTCTATCCTCTGAAAGAGATTGTAGAAAATCGGTATAATTTCTTCCGTAAATGTTTGGTGGAATTCACCAGTGAATCTGGTCTTGGTGCTTTCTGTTTGAAGGTTATTATTTGTTGATTCAATTTCTTTAATAGATATAGGCCTATTCAAATTGTCTACTGCTTGAGTGAGTTTTGATAAATTTATGTTTCAAGGAATTGGTCTATTTTATCTAGGTTTTCAAATTGTGGGCATACATTTCTTCATATACAGTTGACTCTTGAACAACATGGGTTTAAACTGTGCAGGTCCACTTATACATGTATTTTTCTTTTTTGATAAATAAATATGTACTGCGGTACTATACAATCCACACATGTAGAGCTGCAGATATGGAAGGCCAACTGTAACATTCTCGGGTTTTTGACTGCTTGGGGGTTAGTGCCCCTAACCCCCACATTGTTCAAGGGTCAACTGTATACATTAATTATCCTTGTAATTTCCATGGGATCTGAAGTGATGTCCCATCTTCCATTTCTAATATTAGTAATTTGTTTTTTCTTTCTTTTATTCTTAGTTAGTTTGGCTAGACACATTGATTTTATTGATTTTTTTTTTTTAAAGAACCAGCGCTAAGTTTCATTGTTTTTCTTACAGATTCCTTGTTTTCAATTTCATTGATTTCTGTTCTAAATCTTATAATTTCTTTTCTTCTGCTTACTTGATTTAATTTTCTTTCCTTTTACTAGTTTTTCTATGGTGAAAAGTTAGATTACTGATTTTACATCTTTTTAATTTTCTAATAGATGCACTCAATGGTATAAAATTCTCTCTAAACACTGTTTTAACTGTATCTCACAAATTTTTATGTTAATTTAATTTTTTAACTTTTATTTTCATATCCATTTAGAAATATGTTCTTGATTCTCAAGATTTTATTGCTTGATCATTCAGGCAAAAGTATAATGGTGCTAGGTTTAGCTTTAAGAACTGATGAAAATGAAACCAATGATGGGCTGATGAACTGTGAATAAAATTCAGCTATACAAACTGTTTTGTACCATCATTATGTTATAGCCATGCTGAGAAGGCTATGAGAGTGAGTGGAAGAAAATAAGATAATTAGGATAAACCCAACTCAGGTAATGCTAGCCATGATGGCAGAACTCTGAACAATGAGTACAAATTTTTTAAGGATATAATGATTTAAAAAAATAGCTATTTAAAATTCCTAATAACTATGATTCATCAGTTTAATATATTAAAATTCCACAAGTTAGCTTTCTTGAGCATCTTGAGGAAAAAAAACTTGCCAATAGACAAATTGAATCAATTTTCATTAAATAAACACTAGCAAATGCTATTTTGAACCTCTCAACTGACTGAGCATGCCAATCTACTGCCAAAGTCCTAATAATGAAATTAAGTTTAAAATGAAATCTTTTGTAAAAGTCCTTGTTAAAAATTTTCATTCAAATCCTCACCCAGTTTTAGGTGATTAAGCACTGACATTTAAGTTTATTAGGGAAATTTTTTAACTTTTTGGAGAAGTATGTGGTTTCTCCATTTCTGAGTTCCCTGGAGAATATGAATTATCTCCCTATGTGGTTATAAAAGCCAGGTCCTTCAAATACTTGGTAAAAATAAAGGAAATGAAGACATTCATTATATATTTTTGCTCAGATTTCAAGAGAAAACATTTTATTTTGAGATCAAAGTAAAACTCATCTATAATATAGACCCTAATGACCTTTTTCAAGTTATTCACAAGCTATATAAAATATATGGATAACATAGTAGACAATTCGAGCAATTTTTGTCATTTGATTAATTATAGAATATTATTCACATGGCATAGAAAGATTATTTTGCTGTTTTCATATGCCAGTGAAGAACTTGGAGGATTACAATTAAAAGGTGGAGTTAAAATCTGATTTTGACATAGCACATATGTCGTTAAAGAGACTAGAATTTGTAACGGTTTACATCAAAATGTTAGTATATATCAACAAATTTAGAGTTGTTTATTTAATATTTATAGAAAGTAAACACTGAAAATTTTATTTTCTAAATTTGTATGCCAGAGTTCTTTTGACAATTATATCAAGAAAAAGTTCCAACTTTTCATTTTTGAATACTGATTTTCAATTGTACTTTGTAGGCATTACTTTACAGACAACCATCTGTTTCATTCTAAGTTTCTTCATATCCAGTCTGAAGGCAATTATGCTATCAATAGACAATTCTTTCCATGGGAAAAGATTTTTAAAAAGCTATAAAAGTTGAAGTTGCAAGCAGTTGTTGAAATATAATTTATATATAGTTCTCCATATTGCAAACTGTGAATTATTATTTTAAAATCTCAAAATATAGATGTTTTTAATAACCTTTCTGATGTGATGTAGCTGTAATTTTAAAATGTATTTAGCCCCGAACACTTAGTGCTTTTTTAGCCCATGTAAATAGTGATGTTTTCAGAAAGTTAAAATGAGTACATTAAGATTATACATATACAAACATATATGTACCCATACTTACAAATGCAAAAGGAAAATAGCATTTGTTTAAAGTTTTGGCCATTTTAATAAATTATATGTGCAATAGTTTAGTCTTTTTTTCTCTTGGTTTTATAGGCAAGATGCTACCATTTTTTTAAAAAGTGTTTAAATATTAGACCTCGTTAATCCCTTTGAAATTTTTTATCTTTATCTGGAAACTCTGTAGGGCTTCTTTAAAAAGGGGGGGGGGTTCTATTTAGGGTTGTCAGATTTAACAAAGGAAAATACAAGTCAGCCACTTAAATTTGAATTTTCAACAATTGATAATTTTTTAGTTTAAGTATGTCTCCAATATTGCATGGGCTACCCAGATAAATGCAGTTTTGTGACATACTTAGGATAAAAACTATCATTTGTTGATCTGAAATTCAAATTTAACTGGATTTGACTTGGCATCCTGATAACATTA
Source organism: Balaenoptera borealis (assembly GCF_965194805.1). Lineage (NCBI taxonomy): Eukaryota > Metazoa > Chordata > Mammalia > Artiodactyla > Balaenopteridae > Balaenoptera > Balaenoptera borealis. The sequence continues at coordinate 130,958,955 of NC_138860.1, forward strand.
CAACATGTATGTTGAGACCCTCAGGGTCATCTTGTGTGCCTTATGATCAGTATGTAATTGTGCTTGAGGAAGAATCAGACACTGGATTCAGAGGGCTAGATCCTACCTGAGGACCACTCAAGAGAAGAGGATTATTGTTATCTGATCTCCTTTCCCAATATATCCTCAAAACTGGAATTCAAATTCATTACTGGTCCAAAAGTTTATGCTCATTTTATCACTCTATATATTATTTATCTGGAATGGAAGTAGTCCCTGGAACACAGATTTCTTGAGTGCAGAGCCCATTCTACCCACAGGGTGGTGTATGTGATATCTATGTGGTAGGATGTAGGGACTCCAAATTGCTAACCTGCCCCAAGGTATTATCTTAATCCACCTATCCAATGTTTAAAATTATAGCATTAGAGTAGGATCTCTAAATTACAAATGTGAAAAGGAAATAGGAACTTATTAGATAGTGTTTCCCAAATCTGGCTGCTCATTAGAATTTGGAGAGTTTATTTTTATAATAGGCATTCTTGGACTTTACTTCTAGGCGTGCAACTCAGTAGGCTTGGGGTAATAATCTTTAGTGTTGTTTTGCTTCTCTTTATTATTCTTTTTTTAAATAAATTTATTTATTTTATTTATTTTTGGCTGCATTGGGTCTTCACTGCTGTGTGCGGGCTTTCTCTAGTTGTAGCGAGCGGGGGCTACTCTTTGTTGTGGTGCATGGGCTTCTCATTGTGGTGGCTTCTCTTGTTGCGGAGCACGGGCTCTAGGTGGGCGGGCTTCAGTAGTTGTGGCTCGCGGGCTCTAGAGCACAGGCTCAGTAGTTGTGGCGCACGGGCTTAGTTACTCTGCGGCATGTGGGATCTTCCTAGACCACGGCTCGAACCCGTGTCCTCTGCATCAGCAGGCTGATTCTTAACCACTATGCCACCAGAGAAGTCCTTGCTTTTTTTTAATAAGCTCTCCTATGAATTGCATTTGGGAATCATGTATAGCTCAACTCCTTAATGTTAGAAAGAAATTGAGTATAAGAGAGGTTAACTTGCTCTCCTAAAGTCTTAGAGCCTGTAGAAGATTGGAAATAAAATCTGGGCACTAATATTTCTTGAGTTTCCAGGATAGCCAAGTTCTGTTCCATGTTAGAGGAGAACAATGTGAAGCTAACAGTTTGGTAGGCACTCTTAAATGCAGTATTACACTGTCACCACAGGTTATCACATTATTTCTATACCAAACTTTAATTAAAATTTTAACTATCTGCTTTGTTATATATTAACCTGGAAGGAGCAATCTTTTTGAGTCCCAGAGAATCACAAATATACAGGAAAATGACAACTGTTACAAGGAAATTCAGCGGGAAGGAATTGGTTATGCAGGGTAGCTGGAACAGACAGTATTACCTATTATCTGCAAAATTGCCCACAGTAGAGATTCTTATACAATCACTGCATCCCATTATAGGTGAAGGCACAAGATATTCAGAGTGGGAGCCAACAAAATAAAATATTGGATGGTAGGACTCGGGGTGAAAAGACTAATTTTAGACTGATTTAACCTAGTTCATCCTTTTCTGAACCTAGCAATGCTAACTTTTTGACATAATGGATTATTACCATCATCTAAAAAATCTTATAACTTTTGGCTTATTCTGATAAAGATGATTGAACCTTAGGAATGATAACCACCAATACAAAAATTTAGGTGATAAGATAAGCTTTTTTTAAAATTTCCCTGTTTGAGGTTGAGAGACACTAACACGAAATCAGAATATTTGTGAGAGAAAGTTGGGAAAAAATGGGAGAAAAAAGTAGCATTATCTATCCAAATCACGAGGCTCCACTCTTTTAGGATAAATGATCAGTAGGAATATTTTCTAAGTCATGTCAGATCAGAAGAGAATACGTATGTAATTGTTTCATTATTAACATGGTATAAAGATGTATTTAATAACATTTGAATGCTTAAGAAGTGTAGTATACAAAAAAAATTTACTCAAATTTAAAAACAGTTGAATAAAAGGAATGAAATGCATATCCAATTGTGTTTTTGCAGATAAAATAACAATATGGGTGTTGCAATTGGTGGGGTTTTTTTTAGCACAATTACCTCCTGATCCTTTAAAACAAACAAACAAAAAAACATTTTGTGGGAGTGAAAATCAGTGTCATTTTTGTCAGGTAACTATCCAACTTCTGATAAAATGGATATTATCCCTTCTCCTTTTAGAAATAAAATTAAAATATTCATGCTTTTGAAAGAAGTGTTTTGCTGCATCACAACATATAAATTATCTCAATGTACTTTCTGCAGAATATTTAAGAACAGAGATCTTAGAATGAGCAGGCGTTCAACTCAAGCTACTTTGAGGGCCCATGTTATATGTTAGGCAACTTATTTGACTCTATGAGGAATAATGGGTCTAATTTGAGTACCTGCCATATGCCAAGCACTAAACAAGGTGACTGGAAATGAGTAAAACTGAAATGAATCAATGTTAGATATGTACCAGCTTAATATAGTCCTGAGTTCCTTTCTGCCTCTTAGGAATTTAACAAATAATTTATCCCCTTTATGCCTGAGGCTGCTAACTTTTAAAGAGATGTTAATAACTGGCACCTCACAGCAGTGTTATAAGGATTTTATAAGTGTATATAAATATATGTTTATATATAAATGTATAATAATTATATGTTATTATGATATATAGGTATATAAGTATATAAGAAGTATATAAGAATGTATATAGTATAAGAATAGAAGACTAGTCTATGTAGACTATTCTCTAAGTATATAGAAATATTTAGTAGACCATACATCACTTAACAAGCACTCAATGCTTGTAGCTATTATAAGATAGATAGAGGATGTTTATTTTTAAAATATTTGTGCTATAGTAATTATAGTGAAAGCTATAAGGTTTGCCAAAGCAAAGAACCTGGAGTTGGTTGAAATTATCTCCTTAAATCTAAACTTTTGGCAAGATATTAAAAATCTCTAAGCCCTACTTTCCTTATGGGAATCAAGGTGGATATAAATTACATAAGAGAATTTTTGTGAAGATTTGAAAACATAGATAAAATGAAGTTTCCTAACACACATTAGGGTACACATATTTTTTTGAAACAAAAAAAATATTAAATATAAGAAAGATCAGAAACAACTTAAAGAGAAAAAAAGTTTAGGTCTATCTTGATCATCACAGGATTTAGATCTAGACCAATATGGATCCTCCTGAAAAATGTCATTCATTCACCTTAATAATAATAGTCAAAATATAAATGTAAGAATAAATAATTAAAAGACAAAGAGAGAGAGAGAACCACAGATGGAGGAAAAGAAGGAGGGAGGAAAAAAGGAAAGGAAAGGAAAAAGGAAAGAAGGAAATCACGTTGTTATTACTAAGACAGATATCTTGAAAGTGAATTATTTCCACTGATTAACTGGCATTTTTAGGGACTCTTCTTTCCCTAATATGAAATCTCATTTGAGGAGATAATTAAATGAAGAAAATCTAGAAATATTTTTTTGTTACTCTTAGGCTAGGGTAGTGAATCAGTGACTAAAGAACCATAATCTGCAATACTCCAAAGAACCAGTGTTAGCTTCATAAATTTTTACAAGAGCTCTTGCAGACTATGAACCACTTAAGCAGGCTGATGCATGACAAGTGCATGAATTTTGGTTGAATGAAGAAAATTTTTATCTAACACCAGACCAGGTTTTGGCTTTCAGAGAGACTTTAGATTTTGTCTTAAAAATTTGTGATTAATACTTAAGATTACAATTGCACAATGAACCTCCATTCTGTCCTAAGAAGATTAGGAGGTCGTAGGTTTAACATTTTCCCTGTTTTTTGGAATTAACCTTCTTAGTTCATTCTTCTTCAATTTATGAGGATGTTTATGGAAAGAATTTGCTTTATTACATATCAAGAGCAATATCCTATGTAATACATTTAGTTTTGTGGACCAATAAAATCAGTAGTAAATTGTTTCAATGTCAGTACCATATGAATTACAACATTTGGTAATTTATGTTTTGACAAGAGAAACCTTTTGGAAAAAAATTCATACACTATTAACACAATAAGAAAGAAACTTAAATTTAGCAAAAATTTGTTGGCAGAATTTGTTAGTTTCTTTTAAAAGATCTGAAATTGGCTTGATTTGTTCCTTTTACCTAAGTATCATTAAATTCTAATGACAAAATGAATTTGCTGAATGAGCATTATCAAGCAGGATACATGACTTGTAGGAAATAGGTGATTCATATTTGTTGAAATAAAAGGATGACTATTTATCTTCAAATACTTGAGATTAATCTTCGTAGTGGGTTTACATGTACCGTAGACTAGTGTCAATAATGGTATCTCAGGGCTTCTCTGGTGGCGCAGTGGTTGAGAATCCGCCTGCCAATGCAGGGGACACGGGTTCGAGCCCTGGTCTGGGAAGATCCCACATGCCGCGGAGCGACTAGGCCCGTGAGCCACAATTACTGAGCCTGCGCATCTGGAGCCTGTGCTCCGCAACAAGAGAGGCCGCGATATTGAGAGGCCCGCGCACCGCGATGAAGAGTGGCCCCCGCTCGCCGCAACTGGAGAAAGCCCTCGCACAGAAACGAAGACCCAACACAGCCATAAATAAATAAATAAATAAATAAATAAATAAATAAATAAATAAAATAATGGTATCTCAAATTCAGACACTGTTGTTAGTAAACCAAAACTTACTTTTAGGAATTTATTTCTGTGGAAGCAGCATAAATTCATAGGCAGAAAAACAAATTATACACATTTAAAAGCACATTTAAAATGAAAATACAAAGGCAACACCCCAATTTTGGAAATTCTTGGTGAGTGACCAAAAGAATGCTACAAAATGGTCTCAAAAAACCCACATATTGTACAATATAGATTTCTGCATATGTTTCATTAAACTCACATTTTCTTAGCTGTAATTACATTAGCTGTGTATATATACTACTTAGGTTGCAATAAGAAAACACCTGCTTAGTTTCTTCTGTGTTTTCTAGCATTAAATACAGTCAGTGTTTGCTGTCCTTTTTAATTTCTGACTGTATTTTAAAATGCTAGAGACTGTCATACAGAGTGAAGTAAGTCAGAAAGGGAAAAACAAACATCATATATTAATGCATATATGTGGAATCTAGAAAAATGGTACAGGTGAACCGGCTTGCAAGGCAGAAATAGAGACACAGACGTAGAGAACAAGCGTACAGACACTAAGTGGGGCAAGTGGGGGGGTGGGATGAACTGGGAGATTGGTATTGACATATATACACTAATATGTATAAAATAGATAACCAATGAGAACCAGCTGTATAGCACAGCGAACTCTACTTCACCTTGCTGTACAGTAGAAACTAACACAACATTGTAAAACAACTATACCCCAATAAAAAATAAATAAATAAATAAAATGCTGGTCATCTGAAGTTGTAAAGACATCTTGAAATGAATTGTTTCAATTTCATTCTCCTATTTTCACACAGATCCTTTCTGGAAAATGGCATCTCTTTTTATTGGTGTTGTCCCAAAACAAAAAGGTATGTCTTACTGCTTTCTTACTTACAGAAAAATTTCTTGATATTTTATGGCATTTTAAAGATGCAAATTGTGATTAATCTGTCATTTACTGAGCTTGACATCATAACAAAAGAACATCTTTCTCTCTCTTTCTCTCCCATTCAACAACTTTAGCCACTATGATAATCATGAAAGTTGTTTTAATAAATTTTCTGACCTGCCAGGATTTTACTTGGAATTCTAGATTTGTATTTAACCAATTTTCTTTTTCTCATACACCTTCCTAATCAGCTCTTCTTGCTTCATTCTAGAAATATGTGGTTAAAATATGTCCTGAAATGTTATGTTACAGTGTATAAAAATATTTAGTTAAATACAGCTAATTGTATTCATACAGTTACATAAAGTTTATATATAGTTTGGAAATGAATCTATGTGTCACATAAATATGCAAATAAAATATAATAAATATTTTCCCAAGTTTCTAACATATTCTTAGAGAAAAAACACACAATTTCAGTAAACACAATGCATATAAACTAGAATTGACAGGGTTCAAGAAAAGATTTATGGGGAATTACATGGTATTTACATGGGAAATTACATCAGTGTCTTTATGAATATGAGATATATAACCAAAATATGTTGGACAGGATTTCCCTGAAGAAGGATGAGCTTCAAAAAAGACAAAGAATGGCAACAACTCAAATGTCCATCAACTATTGTATGGATAAATAAAATGTGGTATATACTTACAACGAAATATTACACCACCATAGAAGGAGTAAGGTGCTGATATATGCTACAATATAGATGAACCTTGAAAACATTATGCTAAGTGAAAGAAGTCAGCCTCAGAAAGTCACATATTATATGATACCATTCATATATAATGTCTAGAATAGACAAATCTATAGAGATAGAGAGCATATTAGTGATTGCCAGGGGCTTGGGGATGTATGAATGGAGAGTGACCTCTTAGGGGGTACGGGGCTTCATTTTGGAGTAATTAAAAGGTTTTGATATTAGATAATGTAAATGTATTTAAAGCCATTGAATTATATTCTTTAAAATGGTTAGAATGGTGACATATATTATGTGAATTTTATATCAATAAAAAGGCAAAGAATTGTGAAATAGTATAATATATTTTTGTTACTATACTGTAGTAAATAGCATAAAATAATTATATTGCCTGGTATTTAAGATATTAAACCCATTTATTGAAAAATTAATAACTAAGGAGAAGGAAAAGTTTGGAGGACCTTGTTAACTTTGTTAAGGAGTTTGATCTAAATCTTAAAAATGATCTTGTGCCAATAAAGGTCTGTAATCAAGAAAGTGGTATTTTCAAATTTAATATTTTGCTACATTCAATGTCATTAGAAAATTCAGTGGAAAAGTCTTTGGAAAAGTGTAAGTGTGGAGCATTATTCTAGTTGAGAGATAATGAGGCCTTGAACTAGAACAGAGGCTACCAGGTTGTAGACAAGAGAAAATTTACCTTTAGAGAAAGCGTCTCTGAGAATCAGTTGTTTACAAAGTATGTTTACTGAGTCACGATGCAGTTGCTGTCCTCAAGGAGATTACTTCTAATGAAGGAATGCTGATTTTGATATTACAAAGTATATTAATGAGTAACAAAAAAATGACTACTTATTTTTTGTTTAATATTTATGTATCATAGATACTAGATTATATTACATATTATCTTTACATACATAAATTTGTCTACATATGCATATAGATCTATGAATATATAGATTAGGATGCATCTAAAAGAAATGATCAAGTTTCATTTGCTGAGATGACAGTTCAGTGTGGTCAATTAACATTTACAAGGTCACTCAAACAAGAAGATAATTAATAACACTATTTCCATTCTTATTTGTTATTTTATGTTTTCCCAATGCATTTTCATTTAATTTTTCAGGCAAACATGAATAGAATAAGTAAATTTACCTCCCTAAGGAAACAGAAGGGAAAAGAGAGAGAGAAAGTGAGAGAAAAATCATACTAAATCAACTTCAATATTCTGAAAGAATTGATGTGCCTCCCAAGGTAAGCAATACACACCTTTGCACTGTTAGAATCAGAGTTACCGTCTGAAAAAAATATTGAATAACCATCCAGAATTATAAATATGGTATCTGCCTGGGCATCAGTACACAAATGGAAAGCTAAACAAATCTTCTTCAATTTTATTAAATGCATTTTTTACCGAAGATGAAGTCTCTATGACCCACTATGCTGTAGTTCACATTTGAGACAGCTGCACTTTGCCTCTTTTACAAAACAAACTATCAGAAGATGGTGAAAACAAAATAAGAGATGGTGAATGCATCATCTTCCACAAAACAGAGTCAATTACTCCTGGCTTTGTATATGAAAAAATATGAAAATGATAACATCTTTCATCACCCCATTCCAAGCCAGCTGAGGAAAAACAATTGTTTAAAAAACCTGTTCTGTTCTGAGAAACAGAAAATAAAATTGATGATAGAGATATTGCTTTAACTACTTATTAAATGCACTTTCACTTGCAGGACCAGACACTAATGTTATAATAAATACTCAGCTATTTAATACACTAAAATAGATTGGTGACTTTGCAAGTAACATCTTTTAAAATGTTCATATGCATTAAGTTAGAGACATTTTCATTTGAGCATATGCATTCTTCTTTATGATTTTCTTTTTTATTATTAAAATATGGTACACAACTTTGATGTTTAATTTCTACAACTTTATGTCTATAGTATTAGACTAAAGTGGTCATAGAATTTTATGGCTGTGACAACTTTAGACATTGGCTAACATACTTATGTTCTTATACTCTCATTTTAAGTATTAGAAATATGTGGAAGAATATTAGGCTAGCTAAGCTTTGTATTTCACCCATATATTTTATATGATAATGAATTAATTCATTAATCATTTAAAATTCCGTCTGAAGCCCTATCGTTCACCATTTAATGCTTCGTGCAAAAATGTCAGTGGTTTGGTAGTCTATATATATATATATATATATATATATATATATATATATATACATACACACACATATATACATCTCAATAGTTAATATAGAGTGCAGTTTCATTAGTTGTAAATTATAAGCTAATGTAACCATTTAAATAGAATAGTATTTGCATATATGAGCAATCGGTAGCAAAGTGTGAAAGGGGGATATAGCTGGTACATGGCAAAACGGTCTATTTTATTACTTGAATAACATTTTTGTTATACTATTGATGGTATATCAGAAACTATAAATAAATTTTTTCATAGTAGTATGTGTACTCTGTGATTTTTTTATTTAGAAATATTACAAGTAACAGTTTTATTGGAGAAAGTTTAGTAATTCTGTATAAAAACAAAAAATTTATATGCCAGAGTCCAATTATGCAGATACATGAAACTTCAGGTACCTTTTTGTGTGGTAGTATATCTGCTATAATTCTTACTAATTTTGAAATTATCTTAGTTTTTGTGCATACATCTCTCTTTTAATTAGGCTGGATGATATATTCTTTAGACATTAATTAAAAATTTAATTTCAAGGCTAGAATATTCTTTTGGATATGAATTAACCACCTGACATATCAATAGATTTTTTTTTCTATTTAAGATAATTAAAGGAAAATTACACTACCATTCCTTTACAAATAAAACCACAATTTTATGCAGGACCTCAGATTTATATGAGATCCCCTCTAACGGAAAGTGTGGAGAGATATGAGGTTGGTAAGACTTAAAACTGGAAACTAAAAATTCAACCAATAAAAGTTGAATTCATTCTATTCATGTACCAGAAATTATTCATGCTGAGAAACAGCACATTTATTCTATAATGACTAACTGTGTTTAATATCATTTTTACTAAACCTATTCACATTTTCAAATGCCTGTTTTATATTAAAACAGTAGGCACAATATTAGACAGTTCTTAGATCGACAGCCATATACAGTATACAAAAGGCAAAGCAAGCTGAGAATTCAGAAAGGAGGAAATCCATAACCTTTAATTGAGAAAAAGTTTGAAGTGATTGAGAAAGATTGTTTTAGGAAAGAATAATTATTACCTTAATTCACTGTAACTAATAAGAAAAGTTACTTTATATTGTAAAGAAAGAGAACACTTTTTTTTCTAGAAAAATTTCCTTTACATATATTCCATTAGGGATCTAGTCTGGTATTATTCAAGTATTGCAAATATTGAGTGGATTAAAAATAACAGGTAATAAAGGTAAATTACTATCTTTACACAAGCTTCACAATAATGTCAATGGGAAATTTTCTCTATAGAAACTTATGCCAATGTCTTAATATTCTTAGGTACTACTAGTTACAAAAAAAAAGCAGAAGAACCTCAGAAAATACCATAATAATATTTTTAGAAACTAGGATGTCTAGAAAGGAAAGTGATGTGTAATGCAAATATTTTTGACAGAGTGTTTTGTGTATACAAATTTAAAAATAAAGAAAAAAGCATATATTTCATGATTAGTATATTAATATATCAAGGAATTGAAACTATACATTTAAGATCATCCAGCTGCATAAGTTAAAGGGAATGGACTGGGTTCACAATATTTTGAGTTATCAAGAGAAATGAACTCTAGGTAATCTATATCTTTACTCATTTTAGTATGTGAGATCTTTGTTGTGGTACGAATTGACTGTATTTGGGAACACACTACCATGATATCCTTAGCAGTGTAGAATGTTGCCAGCATCTAGGTTAGAAAGGAGAGATAAATAACAAACATAGAATTTACTATGGAGCTATTGTTTGTTTACTGTTTTTAATAAAAGTGCAAACAATATCTATTTTTTCAAGAAAGCTCTTATTTTATGTTTTGATGTCTGAATTTTGCCCAGGTAGTAAATAACTTATTTTCATTTCTGTCTCAAACAAACGTTCTCAGGACCTCTACAGATATGTTGCTGGACTTGACATTCCATATAGTATCTACCCTAAATGCACTCCTGAATGTGTACATTAGTGGGGCAAAAAGACACAAGTAAAAGTATGAATATATATATTTCTTTACATCCATTGACCCATTCTATAGCTGAGCCTACACCAAGATCAGATTGTCAAATTGAGTTCACACATTAAGCTTAACCACATAATGTCGAGGATATAGACAGTTGTAGGCTCAGATGAAACACAAAATGTTCTGGGAGGTGAAGGGCAATTTACTAGGTTCTGCATTCATGACATGGCCCTTTGGATCAGAATAGATATGGTCTCAACTTGAGGTTCACAGGATCACTCACATAGGGGGAGAATTTAGATTCTGAAATCACCATTTCATATCCCATATTGTTGTGTAACATATCCTAGTGATATTTTCCAGGGAGCCAAAACTCACAGGTCTAGAGATTCCTTAGCCAGGGGCATCCTCTTAAAGTCTCTTTCTCTTATTAAATATCATTGGTTATTTACCCAGGTGACCCTCTTCCCACACCTAAAGGGAATGATTAGATTCTAAGACAGCTGGTTTAACACTTTTCTCCTAGTAGCCTTCCACCATCCAACAATCAATCCATTTACCAACTAACACAGTGATCAATATGTATAAGTAGATTTGGGACATATTCTCTTCTAAGAAGTTGCTTACAATCAAACATTATTTTTATCTAATATTTTTACTCCCTGATCTTTGTTAAAAATAATTTAAGGGTCTCCTACTCACCATTGTATCTCCACTGCCTTGCAGATGTCGATCACATAGAAGTCACTCAAAATGTATTTATTCATGAAATGGGTAACAGCTTATTTAAAGGTATAAAGGCCCATAATTATGACCAAACTGAAGCTTAAGGAGACAAATCATATAGGACAAATGAGAAATATTATTACCAGAAATCTTTAATAAGTATCAGCAATGTAACATTTTGCAGCTATGAGCTACTTGGTAGTCCAAAGAAAATGAAATGTAAAAATAATTCATCATAGCCCTTATTATAAAAGAAAAATCTGTAAAGTAGTCCAACAAAGACAAATGTAATACAATAAATTAGTTAAAAAATGATGTGCAAAAATTGTACATGTAATTATGTGTTTTCCACATATATTTTATGGTTTGAAATTTGTGAAATGTTCTTTCTACCTTTCTATTTAATATTATTGTTGTTTATGACTCACACTTATTATCTATTTTTCAGAACAAGACAGCGAAGTCTCAGCAATGTGACATAAGTAATATTGTAAGTTTGAGTTGGAGCCAATATCCAAGCACAGTTCTTGTGATTCCCATGTTATTCTCACTATAACACATTGACATCCATTATAAATGTGGTCATTTCATACTGGCTAAAATAATAGTTAAGTCTTCTTATATTGTACATGTCTATCGGCACTAGTAATTCATTACACAAAAGTATGAACAAAAGTAAATACTATGACATTAAAGCGAATTATAATAGCATTACTTATTTATAATGGTAAGTGTTTTATTTTAGAAAAGTTAGAATTATCTTTAGAACTCTCTAGATTTTTTGGCAGCAGTATATCTTATAATTCTAGAGTATTCAAAAAAAGTAACAAAACCATACTTCCGTATGAACAGGATTCCATCTTCTTCAAACTAAAGAAGACTGTTGTTGAGAAAATATTTTTCATGATAAGGACTAGCGTTTTTAAGAAAATAACTTTATGTCAGTGATAAAGTAAAATATAATATAGTATTTTAAAATATATGCATTTAAAAGATAAAAATTTTATATTGCTATGTTCATCTTATTCTACCCCAAGAGAAGGTATTTAATGAAAAAAACACAGAGTCTGAAAGTATTAATATTATGTCACTTGAATACATTTACTTTTCCTAAACATACTATTATGAGGTTTTGATAGAGAAGAAGCACAAGTAAAAGAAGTGTCAATCATAAAGTTCTATAAAAAGCTAGTGAAAGAGTTCTGAAGAAGTTATCAATCAACAAATATTTTTCTGAATGACATGTGCCAAGAAATGTGCTTGACTGTGGATATAATGAGTGATGCATGGTTCCTGACCAAAGTGATATTTAGTATGTAAAGCAAATATTCGGGGATTGGAAGAGTGTTCATATTCTAAGGTATCTTAAGTCATTTCTTAAGCAATCTAAATGCATACATATATACATGCATGTCTACCTACCTATATACACACAGACAGTAGAAACATTTCTAGAAAGATTTTCTCATTTCCCCCAGCTATAAAGCCACTATTTCCAGAATTCTTTTTTCTTTTAAGCCAGATACAATCAGTTATTTTGTGTGATATATGTACAATGAAATCTGAACAACTTAAGAAATATTAAAGTTTAAAGTTTAACTTGTATACGTTCATTAAAGTTTCTTTGTTTACCTTCTCGGGCAGAATTAATTGCTCCATCTTCAATTTCCACAGTATTTAGGATCTGCTTTATTATTTTATTTTTTATAACTTTATAATGGTTGATGACATCTTTTTTTCTATTTTTAAATTAATTTTGTTATTTTTGTACAATTTTAAAATATTACATTCCATTTACAGTTATTACAAAATATTGGCTATATTTCGTGTTGTACAATACATTCTTGTAGCCTATCTAACACCCAATAGTTTATACCTCCTACTCCCCCACACCTATATTGCCACACACCGCCCCCCCACTGGTAACCATTAGTTTATTCTCTATATCTGTGAGTCTGCTTCTTTTTTTGTTATATTCATTTGTTTGTTGTATTTTTTAGATTCCACATGTAAGCGATATCATACAGTATTTGTCTTTCTCCATCTGACTTATTTCACTTAGTGTAATGACCTCCAAGTCCACCCATGTTGCTGCAAATGGCAAAATTTTGTTCCTTTTTACAGTAATATTCCATTGTATATATATATACCACATCTTCTTTACCCATTCATCTGTTGATGGCCACTTAGGTTGCTTCCATATCTTGGCATTTGTAAATAATACTGCTATGAACATTGGGGTGCATGTATCTTTTTGAATTAATGTCTTTGGGTTTTTTTGGATATATACCCAGGGTGGAATTCCTGGGTCATATGGTAGTTCTATTTTTAGATTTTTGAGAAACCTCCATACTGTTTTCCACAGTGGCTGAACTAACTTAGATTCCCATAAACAGCGGACAAAGGTTCCTTTTTCTCCACATCCTTACCAACGACAAAAATCAAACAACTGGATTAAAAAATGGGCAGAAGAACTGAACAGACATGTTTCCAAAGAGGAACTGCAGATGGCCAACAGGAACATAAAAAGTTGCTCAACATTGCTAGTCATCAGAGAAATGCAAATCAAAACCACAGTAAGGTATCACCTCACACCTGTCAGAATGATTGTCATCAAAAAGAAGACAAATGACATCTCTTTTTAATAACAAATTAAAAAGATATATAATGATAGAAAGCATATATAATAAACCAGTCAACAAAATCTTCCCTTAATTAATTGCTTCTATTAATTTACTTTGGTTAGGTGTGTTTTAAAAAATATTTTCACATCCATAAATTAATTTTTATCCATTTCCTAGAGTTAAATTGAATTCAAGTGAATTCAGAAAAATTAACTTACAATAACCCAGTTCACAGAAGATTGACACACAAATTACATCATCCAATTAATTAATTTACAGTGTAAAGATAAATGGCAGAGTCTGGAATGGAAAATATTCAGGATAATCCATATTTATTTTTGCTTAGTGAGCACAAAGTTGGTCAGGAGAGTGAGCCTCAGATTCTGAGTTTTAATGGCATAATAATATAAGGGTCTGTTGCATCTGACTAGGTAACAGCAATATACCAAGCATAGGCATGGATATATTGACTGGAATGCTGGCTGCAAATTGTCAGTTTCTCCTCTCAGATTTTTTTAAGCTGAAAACATTTTTGCTTTATATATTGTAAGATTTCAGGTTACATCTTATAAACTTGGTTGCTTTCCTCCATCTGTTTTGAAAATTCCTAGGCTTTAAAGTGCATATATAACAAAAAAAACAAACAACCCAATCCAAAAATGGGCAGAAGACCTAAATAGACATTTCTGCAAAGAAGATATACAGATTGCCAACAAACACATGAAAGAATGCTCAACATCATTTATCATTAGAGAAATGCAAATCAAAACTACAATGAGATATCATCTCACACCGGTCAGAATGGCCATCATCAAACAATCTACAAACAATAAATGCTGGAGAGGGTGTGGAGAAAAGGGAACACTCTTGCACTGTTGGTGGGAATGTAAATTGATACAGCCACTATGGAGAACAGTATGGAGGTTCCTTAAAAAACTAAAAATAGAACTACCATATGACCCAGCAATCCCACTACTGGGCATATACCCTGAGAAAACCATAATTCAAAAAGAGTCATGTATCAAAATGTTCATTGCAGCTCTATTTACAATAGCCAGGACATGGAAGCAACCTAAGTGTCCATCATCGGATGAATGGATAAAGAAGATGTGGCACATATATACAATGGAATATTACTCAGCCATAAAAAGAAACGAAATGGAGTTATTTGTAGTGAGGTGGATGGAGTTAGAGTCTGTCATACAGAGTAAAGTAAGTCAGAAAGAGAAAAACAAATACAGTATGCTAACACATATATATGGAAACTAAGGGAAAAAAAAAAAAAAGGTCATGAAGAACCTAGTGGCAAGATGGGAATAAAGACACAGACCTACTAGAGAATGGACTTGAAGATAGGGGGAGGGGGAGGGGTAAGCTGGGACAAAGTGAGACAGTGGCATGGACATATATACACTACCAAACGTAAAATAGATAGCTAGTGGGAAGCAGCCGCATAGCACAGGGAGATCAGCTCTGTGCTTTGTGACCACCTAGAGGGGTGGGACAGGGAGGGTGGGAGGGAGGGAGATGCAAGAGGGAAGAGATGTGGGAACATATGTATATGTATAACTGATTCACTTTGTTATAAAGCAGAAACTAACACACCATTGTAAAGCAATTATACTCCAATAAAGATGTTAGAAAAAAATAAATAAATGAATAAATAAATAAATAAAGTGCATTCGCATTATATAATCCATGTTGTGCTGACTCTGTCCTTCCACCTTCGAAGATCTGCACACCACCTTGATATCCTGTACATACAATAGAATCCAGACATCTTAAATGCACTTTTCCTGAATTTTGACAGATGCATATATTATGAAACCCTATAATTACAGTGTAAGTGTAAGTATAAATATATTTAAGCCTAAAATTTAAGTATAATGCCTAAAGTATACAAAACATGCCCATCATCCCATAAAGTTACATCATACCCTCTCCCAATCAATCTTTAATCACAAGTAACACCATCATTATTATTTACAATAGTTTATTATTTATTTATTTATTTACCTATTTATTTATTTTTTACTAAGACCTTACTTCCTTAGAGAAGTTTTAGGTCCACAGCAAAATTGGTGGTAAGGTACAAAGTTTCCTCATACACTGCCTACCCCCACACCTGTGTAGCTTCTCCCATTATCAATATCCCTCACCAGAGTGGTACATTTGTTACAGTTGATGAACATACATCAACACATCATTATCACCCAAAGTCCATGTGGTTCACACTTGGTGTTGTACATTGTATGAGTTTAGACAAATGTAAAATAATGGATGCATATCATTATACATTTGTCCAAACTCACACAATGTACAACACCAAGGGTGAACTACCAATTGTAAAAGATAACAATAATAACAAATAGTAAATTAATAATAATAATAAAAAGTTGATTTTCTCCAATGTTATCTTCTAGGAGTTTAATAGTTTTGCATTTTACATTTAGGCCTGTGATCCATGTTAAGTTACATTTTTGTGAAGGTTGTAAGATTTGTTTCTAGATTTATTTTTTTGCATGGCTGTTCAGTTGTTCCAGCACCATTTATTAAAAACACCATCTTTGCTCCATTGTATTGCCTTTGCTCTATTGTCAAAGTTCAGTTGATCACATTTATGTGAATCTATTTCTGGGTTCTCTATTCTGTTCCATTGATCTATTGGTCCATTCTTTCACCAATACCACAATATCTTGATTACTACAGCTTTCTAGCAAGTTTCGTTTGAGTAGTATCAGTTCTCCAACTTTGTTCTGATCTTTCAGTTTTGTGTTGGCTATTCCGGGTCTTTGGCCTCCCCATATAAACTTTAGAATCAACTTGCCAATATCCACAAAATAACTTGCTGGAGTTTTAGTTGGTATTGCATTAAATCATAGATCAAATTGGGAAGAAATTAAATCTTGAAATTCAAATCATGGATTTCCTATCCACGAACATGGAATATCTCTCCATTTATTTGGTCGATCTTTGATTTCTTTCATCAGAGTTCTGTGGTTTTCATCATATAGTAGTATTACATATTTTGTTAGATTTAAACCCAAATATTTCATTTTGGGGGGTGCTAATATAAATGATATTGTGCTTTTAGTTTCAAATTCCACTTTGAAATAACACTATTCCACTTCAAAAAGATATTATACCTTATAATCACAAAATAAATCTAATTCTTCCTTTCCATCCCTTGTATCATTTTTGTCATTCATTTCACATATATATAAGCATACATAATCAAATATATTGTTAGTATTATTATTTTGAACAAACTGTTATGTAAATTAAGAATAAGAAAAATGCATTTTAATTTTACCTCCATCTCCTTTTTTGATGCTCTTCATTACTTTCTGTAGATCCAAGTTTATGATCCATATTACTTTCCTTCTCTCTAAAGAACTTTTAACATTCTTGCAAAACAGGTCCACTAGTAACATATTCTCTCATTTTTTGTCTGAAAAAGTCTTTATTTCTCATTTACTTTTGATGAATAATTTTGCAAAGTACAGAGTTCTAAGTTGATGATATTTTTTCTCTCAACATGTTAAATATTTCACTCTACTTTCTTCTTCCTTGTATGGTTTCTGAGGAGAAGTCAGATGTAATTCTGACCTTTGTTCCTCTATATATAAAGTGTTTCTTTTTCTCTAGCCTCTTTCAGGATTTTTTCTTTATTTTTGATTCTGTGATTTGAAAATGATTTGCCAAGGTACAGTTTCTTTGCATTAATTCTGTTTGGTGTTTTCTGATTTCTTAGATCTGTGCTTTGGGGTCTGACATTAATTTGGAGAAATTCTCAGTCATTATTGTTTCAAATATTTCTTCTATTTCTTTCTCTCTTCTCCTATTATTCCCATTATGGGCATGTTACACTTTTTGTAGCTGGCCCACAGTCCTTGGTTATTCTATTTTTCTTTGGTTTTCTTTTCTATTTTTATTCTATTTACTTTTCAATTTTGGAGGTTTCTGATGGGATATCCTCAAATTCAGAGTTCTTTTCTCAACCTTGTCCAGTCTATCATATAAGCCCATCAAAGATAGTGTTTATTCCTGTTACAGTGTTTTTGATCTCTAGCATTTCTTTTTGTTCTTTCTTAGAATTTCCATCTTTCTGCTTATGTTGTTCATGTGTTCTTCTATATTGTCTACTTTACTAGAGGACTTAGCATATTAATCATAATCGATTTAAATTCCCATTCTGATAATTCCAACATCCCTACCATTTCTGGTTCTGATATTTGCTTTGTCTTTTCAAATTGTGGGGTATTTTTCTCCACATTTTATTTATTGATTGATTGATAGCCAAAAATAGTGTCCTGGGTAAAAGGAACTTTTGTAAATAGACCTTCAGTAATGTGGTGGTGAGGTATGGGGGTGGGGGGGTAGCATTCTGTACTCCTGTGATTTAGGGCTCAGTCTCTTAGTGAACCTGTACCTCTGGACAGTGAACTTCACAAAGCTTTCTGTTTTTTTCTCCCCCTTGATGTGGGAAGTGTCTAGAGTGGGCTGGAACTTGATTTATTTCCCTTCCTCCCTTAGGTTCCGTTAATACCCCTGCAAGTTAAGTTCTGATTAACTAGTTTCACCTAAGGGCAGGCCTTGATAAGCAGAGAAGAGTGCTCTGGTGTACTTCAAAATGGTTCCTTTTTTCCTCCTCCTGCTGGAAGCATGAGGGAATTTTTCTTCCATATTTACTGTGGTCAAGCTCCTAGAGGAAAATCTCACAGTATTAAGGGGGTCCCCTATGACTGAGTCCCCTTGGAGTTTTTAACTCTCAGACTTTTCCACACTGAGCCTCCACCAATTTTTAGCTCAAGTCAATTCCAGTTCAGGTTTTCCTATCCTGGCACTGGTTCCTGCTGCAATTCCATCCATGAGTCTCTGCCCCTGTCAAGTATGACTTCCCTTATTTGCTGTCTCTCCAATCTTGGGGGGTGAGGTCTACCCTGTGTCTTCCTCTCTCTTATGGATCTAAGAAGAATTGTTGAATTTTTATACTGTTTAGTTTTTTACTTGCTATTAAGATGGAGTGGCAACTGCTGTTCCTTACCTGCAGAACTAGAAACTGGAAGCCCAGCTTAATTTTTCCTGTTCTAGATTTTTGAATAAATGCAGTCATGCAGTATGTACTTTTGTGTAATGCTTCTTTCATTCAGCTTAGTGTGTCTGAGACCCATCGCTGTTGTTTGACATATTAGTAGTACATTCTTATATTTTCAGAGTATTATTCCTTTGTATAAATGTAAGACAGTTTGTTCATTTTTGCATTATTGACATCTCTGGTGTTTCTAGTTTGGGGTTATTATCAATAAAGCTGTAAAAACATTTCATGCTCTTCTTTTTATGAACATATATTTTTATTTCTTCTTGGTAAACCCTAGCTAGGAATAAAAGTGCCATGGTTTATGGTAAGTATTTAATCTTATAAGACATTGTCCAGAGATTTCTGGTTTCAGTTTCGACATATAAGAAGCTGTCAGACTTTTTCCCAATGTAGTTGTATAGTTTTGCAGCCCACCAACAAAATTGTTCCAAATCATCACCAAAATTTGGTGTCATTCTTTTTAAATAATTTAGACATTGTGCTGGGTATTTACTGGTATCTCATTTTTTATTTTAATTTACATTTCCTTGATAATTAATAATGCTCAGCACTCTTTAATGAGCTATTGGACATTAACACACATTCTTTTGTTAAGTGTCTGTTCGATTTTTTTTCTGTTTTATTGGGTTGTTTTATTTATTATTGGGATCTGAAAGGTCTTTATATGCCATGTTCTTCACACTTTCATCCGATGTATGTTTTGCAAATATTTTCTTACAGTCTGTTCCTTGAATATTTATTTTCTTAGCATTGTTTTTCAACAAAGAGAAGTTTAATTTATGGGTAAGTCTAAGTTATCAGGTGTTTTTTATTGTTACTCCTTTCTGCGAACTATAAAACCTTTACTTACTTCCATGTCGTGGGCATATTTTCATACTTTCTCCTAAAAGCTTTTTGGTTTCAGTATCTGAAACATAATTGAGTTGGATTCTATTGTTTGTCACACTTTCTGCCTCTTTGCCTATCTAATAATTTTTAATTTTATGCTTGCATTACATATAAAAGACTATGGAAATATCAGACATTATCTTCCACAAGAGAGGATTCCCCATTTCCTCTGTCAGAATATATAACAAGGTTTGTATCATCTCAATTCATTCAAGGATTGAGCTGAGTTAGGACTTAACTGCAATTTCACTCCACCTCCTGTTTCTTTATAGTTTGGTTGTATCCTTTCTGCTTTTTTTTTTTTTTTTTTTTAATTTTTATTGGAGTATAATTGACTTACAGTGTTGCATTAGTTTCTGCTGTACAACAAAGTGAATCAGTTATACATGTACATATATCCACTCTTTTTTAGATTCTTTACCCATGTAGGTCATTACAGAGTACTGAGAAGAGTCCCTGTGCTATACAGTAGGTCCTTATTAGTTATCCATTTTATATATAGTACTGTGTATATGTCAACCCCAATCTTTCAATTTATCCCTCCTCCTCCCCACCCTCACTTTCCCCTCTGGTAACAGTAAATTTGTTTTCTACAACTGTGACTCTATTTCTGTTTTGTAAATAAATTCATTTGTACAGTTTTTTTAGATTCCACATATAAGCAATATCATATGATATTTGTCATTCTCTGTCTGCTTACTTCACTTAGTATGACAATCTCTAGGTCCACCCATGTCACTGCAAATGGCATTATTTCATTCTTTTTTTCTGGCTGAGTAATATTTCATTCTTTTTTCTGTCTGAGTATACATGTACCACGTCTTCTTTATCAATTCCTCTGTCGATGGACATTTAGGTTGCTTCCATGTCCTGGCTATTGTAAACAGTGCTGCAATGAATATTGGGGTGCATGTATCATTTTGAATTATGGTATTCTCTGGATATATGCCCAGGAGCGGGATTGCAGAATCATATGGTAACTCTATTTTTAGTTTTCTAAGAAACCTCCATACTGTTCTCCATAGTGGCTCTATCAGTTTACATTCCCACTAACAATGCAAGAGGGTTCCCTTTACTCCACATTCTCTCCAGCATTTATTGTTCGTATATTTTTTGATGATGGTCATTCTGACTGGTGTGAGGGGATACCTCATTGTAGTTTTGATGTGCATTTCTCTAATAATTAGTGATGTGGAACATCTTTTCATGTGCTTTTTGGCCATCTGTCTGTCTTTTGATTGAGTACTTGGCAGGTCCCCAACTCCTCACCTCTGAAACACTGTTCTTCAGAGGGTTGGAGCTTATCTACCTTCTTTGTCCACACAAGTGTACATAGTGGTTAGTATCCTGAGGCCAGACGTGTTTTTATGTGTAGTAGGCTCTCTCTAATAGGATTTTGTCTCCAATCACCCCAAGGCAGCAGAAAAATTTACTGTTTTAGCTTTTGTCCCTGTTTTTGCCCACCATAAACCATACCAGAAATCTCATGCAAATAAGTGGTGTTACGTTTGGAACTCTTCTAATTTTCAGTCTTGCCAGCATCATTTTCTGCCAGTTTCTCTTTCCTGCAGTAGAGTATCCTTGGTTGGGCTCAGCATAATACTCTGTCCACCATCGCCTTTGAGAAGATGACGGCTGGATCTCTTCAGCACTTCCCTCACTGGAAGGGTCTTTTCCTCACTGGACTTTTAGTTTATGTAGCCTTCTGAAGTTTTCAGAAGCTTCGAAAGATTTTCAAATATAGTATTTGCAAGTTTTCTGTGTGTTACAGTAGGAACATTCAGCTGCCATAATCTATTGGAGTTTATGCAGATGTAGAAGTCAATGGTATTACTTGAAATTTTTTATTCTTATTATTTTTTGCTGGTATACTTGGTAAATTTGTATTGAGTGTTAAACATTTTATATTAAAAATTCTAAATGCTCTGAATGATGTTAACTTCCAGCAGAGATTTACTTTTGCTTCTGACAAATTATTAGAACAAGTATAAATTCACCCTGTTTCAGTATGGGTTTGACCTGATTTGAACCCAAGTTCTATCTTTTGAGAGCAGGTCTATTTCCAATTTATATTTTCTCCAAGGAACTTCCTTGGCTGTTTTTCCAGGACCTCTTCTACTTAGCAGTCCCTAGATTCTAATTTTTTATTACTGTCAAATGTTCTGCTTAGCTCCCCAGTCTTTAGCCATCATTTACTGTTGGGTTTCTCAGTCTCTTAGCTACTTCTTAGAAGCTAGCAAATCCCTCAAGGGGAAAACAATGAATGTTTGACTTCTCTGAGCTTGCCTTTCTCTGGGACTTTTGCCGCCAAATTCCAGCTACCTTAATAGTTCTTGGGTGCCTTCATTCACATTTTTTTAAGTTGTTATTTTATTCTTCTTGTTCTTAGTTGAAGAATTTGTCTTGTTTGTCACTGCCAAAGGCAGATGCATACTCTCTGACCTTTTATAACCTAGGGTTTTTTATTCTTTCCAGGTCAACAAACTGATTGTTTTAAGCTACTGAGTAAATATTGCTGGGCCTTTCAAATCTCAAATATAGTCAGTCTTTCTCTAAGTCTCACATGCTTCCAACATTTTGGAAGAGTTAAACAGCCATATAGATGATCTTACAAGTAACCAAGTTTTATACTTTATATTTTCTCAGTTCCTCTTCATACACATCAATTCAAAGCCATAGCCACATCATAAATCTTGTTATCATATGGAATTTTTATACTTCTGAAATCTTAAAATCCAATACTCAACCTTCTGCCTTTTATCTTCAGCTTGTTCACTTCCTCAATCTTGCTACATCTGTTATGAATTTCAAAGGGTTTTTTGATTCTCCAATTTCCTCTAAGCTTCACAGCATTTTCTGAATTCAGTTTCTATAATGCTAAACTTGTACAACATGGTTATTAATTCAAAGAAAACTCTTTTTTATAATAATTCTGAATATCCTAACATGGATAAATTCCAAAAAATCCTCTCTCTGCTCAAGTCTGTAGACATTTTCTAAAAAACATCCGCATCATAATAATTACTGCTACTACAAATTTGATGTCTTTAACATTATAAGTCTTAACAAAGTTTGTGTTTACCTTTTAAACAAAAGTTATCTGGGTGCCACTTGCCAGTTTAAATACCAGGAATCTAATGATTATGTGTGTGCAGGGAATGATGGGCAAAGTTGAGACTACTACTGAGCCATAAAATATAGATAGAACCAAGCATCACAGAAAACACAAACAGGTAACTGAGAAAGAATCAGGCAAGTTTTAGAGAGTAAACATAGGCTACATGTAGGGAAAAAAATCAGTAAGATTAGCAAGAAAGACTAGAAAGGAACTTGTAGATATTTTGAAATATTAGAAAATTATCTTGGAATCTTAACGTCAAAGAATTTTATACCTGGAGTAACCACCTAGAATTTATGGCGTATTAAGGTTATTTTAATATGTGTTTTAAAAAGACTATATATGATATTACTGAGAGAAAAAATCTTATGTTATTTATTTTTTTTCTGTTTCTGAATCCAATAAAATGCCTTAATCTTACTCAGCACTTAACACAGATTTATTGTTTCAAACTGAAAATGAACTCTTAGCTGTATTTAAATGATGCAGTCGACAGCTTCATTTCCAAGCTAAGGCTTACAAGATTACATTTCAAAATTTGATCTGTATCATTATAAACACCTAAATATGTAAACTGAGAAGAATAATTGAGTAAAATGTAATAGCTTCATATTATACAAGCTAATCTGTAAAGTATGTTTTCAAATTGAAAAACTAGGTGTATAACTTTCTTTGCTGAGGAAAAGGAAAAATAAATAAAGCTTGTAAGCAGACACATGTCTATTTACTCTCTCTAGCAAAGGAATATTAGATATCCAGTAAGCAGGTGTGATGAAAAACAGTTAATAATTTTGATGTATCTAGGAAGCTTCTTCATTAGAGACAGAAATTTGGAAACCTGGGATAAGATTCTCTCTGCCACTTATTAGCTATATGACGTCAATAAATCCTGATCCTATAGGATCTCAATTTTCTCAATTTGTAAGATGGAGAAATGACATTAATGATTGTGAGAATTAAATTCGATAATAATATGATATGTCTAATCATATACTTGCACATAGTATATGTACAAGGAAAATTAGGAAGTAGAGAAATAATCTAAAAGTAGTAAATGTATCATTATCATTAGTAAATAAGTACCAAAACTGGGAAATAAGAATTATGTAGGAGCATTTTGAATGAGACAGTTGATGTGTAAGGAGTCAGTAATATCTCCTTAGATGTTATTTTTCAGAATAAGATAGAGTATAACACAAAGGAGTTGTAGGCTGATATTTTGACAAAAACTAAAATATCTCCTTTGTATTTTACTCAGTTTAGCCAAAATAAATGAAACCAAAAATAAAGATAACAAAGAAAGAATTGATTATATGGTCTGATTTTAAAAAGTGCTAATTTATCTCATTGTGACATAATCTTAATAGTTTTATTTGAAGAGACATTTGCTTCCAACAAAAATTATAGTTTTTTGACTATCCTACAAAATGGAGATGCTAACACTGGCCTTATATACAGGGGTGAACTCATAAATATTTAACAACCTGCTTTCCAAGCAGGAAAAAGCGGTGATTTATAACATTTGCTGAGTTCAATGATGTAAATATTTCCACCACAGCTGATTTCAAGCTACAAATGTGATGTCAACTAGCTCACAAAAAAACCTGAAAAGTTAACAATTGTCTCTCATGAGGTAGTAAAAGCTGGCTTCAGCACACCACTGTTATTCATATCATATGGGAATGTCTAACAATTTATACTTAAACAGTTTATACTTACATTGTTGAACCCCACCCCTAATTTATTCCTTATGGAAATCATATGTCCATTTATTTGTATAAGCATTTTATAGCTTAATGATTGATGGTTTGATAAGGTAGATTATCCTGAGGATTAGCAATAAATTAAAAAGAAAAATATTCTCTCATGGAAAAAAAATCGAGGACTTCCTGTTCTAAGAGTATCATGAAAAGTCAGCTCAGGTTGAGATATGGGATTTGGCTCCTTTCCTTAAAATTAATAATTCAGTTAAATCGTCAGGGGCAGCAGTTCAACAGGCTTGATCTTTAAAACTAAAAAAAATCCAACTTTCTCCTTAAATTTCATATTCCATGGCTAAGAACAGAGAATAAAGTTAAATAGAGGAGGATGAGACTCTTAATAAAAGAAAAAAAAAAAAAGTGCTTACGTTCTACAACCAGAATTTCTGCCTCATGTTTTAACCAAAATAGAGAGAAATTGAAACATAAAAAGTTCGGGACTGTCTATCCAGTCAGGTTTCTCTGTTGCTAATAGAGACCTCCAGGAACATGCCATGGGTAGCTTCTGCAATGTTTTCTGATGTTAGCTTTGAAGGTTCAACTTCCTAATTTAAATGTACAAAGCCTCTGAAACAGAAGACATGTCTCCAAGGACTAGCTTGAAGGTGCCTGACAAGTGATAGCAGGAGTTCAGTTTTGTACTGGGATTTTGTATCTTGGCACAGGGATACTGATCCTTCCTTTGGCTCTTTACAAACTTGTATTTACAATACTCAATATCCCTTTTTTGTAAAAAGTGACACATTGGGGCAAAACATGAAATAGGTCTTTTGTTCTCTAATAACAAAAACCTAGTCCTTCCAAGATATTCGAGAGATTGACCAAGAAGCCAAGGTCGGCTCCATGACCTTGGGCAAATGATATTGCTTCATGTCTATCCCTCATGGTTAACAGTGAGTTTACAGTGTGTATGCTGCCTCCTAAAGGAGTTCCTATTGTGTTTTCATTGAATTTCTGTAATTCACTAAGGTGACATGACTAAATAGACAATTTATTTTTAAATTATTTGCAAATCAAGCTGAAGGAAGTATGCACTGTAAAAATGGAGATTTAACCTAACTTTCATGTATAAACATTATGAACCCTATTCTAAAAATTCAACTGAGCAATAAGTATCAACTTCTACCTTTTTTAGAACAAATGTAATATGACCTTGAACTTCTACTAGGTTTTTTGGAGAGAGGCTTCTAGAAATTGAGTCAGTCTTGATGTTTGTTGAAAACTGGAGCAGATTTTCAAATCTCTAAGGTGAATAGAACTGTACTTCTCACTGATCAAATCATGAGTGATTCCTTGGAGTCTGATGACAGTACTGTTCTTAGTCTCACATAATATATGAAAAATTTTATCAGATCTGAGTACGTCAGTGACTAGAGTCTACCTACTTTATGCTTACTATAGAACTATCCTCTATAGAGTCTTGCCATTTTATTGGTCCAAGACTTCAAGAAGTACTTTCTTCTCTTTCTCCAACTCTCAACTTGCTAGCCTTGATTGAGTCTCTCCCTCTCTCTCTCTCTCAGTCCCTCTCTCCTTCTCTCTCTCTCTCAATTTTTTTTTTTTTAATCTGCTTACTTTCTGTCTTTAGAAATACTTCTTAGCACTCTGTGCCTTAGCACAATTTCTATCATGAGCTGAGCCTTTGAAAAGTATATGGCAGGAAAGGAAGTAGCTTGCAAGCAACTTCTACTTTTGATCTCTAACTAAATGCAATGGCCTGAATGTTTGTGTTTCCTTCAAATTCGTACATTGAAATCCTAACCCTCAAAAGTGATGGTATTAATAGGTAGAGCCTTTAGGAGGTATTAAGAAGTTGGGCCTTTGGGAAGTGATTAGGTCATGACAGTGGAGCTCTCAAGACTGGGATTAGTGCTGTTAGAAAAGAGATCCCACAGAGCTCCTTACTCCCTTCCACCATGTGAGGATAAAACCTTATGTCTGGCCCAGAAGAGGACCCTAGCCCTACCATGCTGGCACTCTTATCTTGGACTTCCAGCCTCCAGAACTGTTAGCATTAAAATTCTGCTGTTTATAAATCACCTAGCCTGTGTTATTTTGTTACAGCAGCCCAAACAGACTAAGACACTAAATTTCTCCTAAGGCAAAGGGGTATAAAAGAACCTAGAAATGTTTGTGGATGGTGTGCTTGAATACAAAGGTATATATATAGGTGAGTGGATGGGCATACAGCTATTAAAACAATATTAATATCTCATTAAATTATCATGTTATAATCAACTTTTCATTAACTACCTATGTAGTCACACCTGAGCTATGAGGGAGGAAGATAAACAAGCAATTACAGTGGAGTGTAATGGGTGTTATGAAAAGGGAAGTAGGGTAAGATGGGAAAGCACTTTATGGACTTATAAATCATGTTTCTATAATACAACATAAGTCATAGAATTAGCTAAGCAATTAGCTAAGCTACACAGTCCCAGAAAAGGCTCAAAGCAAGTCAAATTCTTTTGGTCAGTGGTTGTTAAACCTTATAGTCTCAGGACTTCTTTACATTTTTGCAAATGATTCAGGATCACAAAGGCATCCTCAGCCTTGTTATTGTGAGTTATATCTATTGATATTTACATTAGACGTTAGAACTAAGAAAATCTTTTACATATTTTAATTAACTTTTTGAAGAAACAATGCAAACCCCATTATACTTAACAAAATATATTTTTATGGAAAAATGACTATATTTTACAAAAACAGTGATGAGTGTCACTGTATGACATGCTTCTAATCTCTTCAATGTCTGGCTTAGTAGGAGACAGCTGGATTCTCATATCTACTTCCGTATTCAATCTGTTGCAACATTACACATCATGTAGACTTTTAAAAGTTACACTATGCACTTATAAAAGAATGAGAGTAAAAAAGACAAATGGAAACTTAATCTTGCTGTAGAAAAATTTTTAACTCACTGACCTTCAGAAAGCAGTTCGGGAATCCCAGGAACCCGGGGCCATACTTAGAAATTCACTGCCTTGAAAAAAAAAGAAAAACCTGATAAGTGGCAGTAAATATAAAGAGGTAGTTACCTCTGTGTTTGTTGCACTACAGGTTGCAAGAAATTAGAGACTCTCAGCTAGATTTCCCTTCTATTCATTATGGAAGGAAACAGCCTTCCAAAGAAACACCCTATTTCCAATCACAGAGCTTTCACTCTCAAGTCTTCCCCCTTGTAATAAGTTCTTGTCTATTACAAGTAGAAGGATTTAAATACTTCCACAGTTATTAAATAGCATTATATCACTGACACCATTCATTTCTTTGAGCTTGACTGGATTTCCAACCTTGACAGCAAGTCATCATAGAGAATTCACAATCAGTATTGTTACCTAAACTGTGACAGAAAAATTTAATGATAGTTTAGTAAGAACACTTAAGAAAAGTGTAGGGATTTGATGGGAAGACTAAATGACTTCTACTGAGATTTGAATAGATGGTTTTACTAAAAATAGTTATTCACAGTGAATTTGTAAGAGATGTTATACTACTTATCTGTAACAGTGTGGAACGAATATAAAAGGTGTCAACCTGGTATACCCAGTTTCCAATTTAAAGCAAAAGCTGCAAAAATGCTGAGAAAACAACAAACCATTTTTAAAAAATTACTACTGGCAACCAAGACCAAGCTAATTACCACTGATGGAAAAATGCATCATTTTATATAAATGTATTTATTTCAATAATTATGTTGAACATGGTAAAATGAACTAAACTTGTAATGAAACCCACTGAAGTGTATAAAAGTGTTCCAACCTCTGTCAGTTTAAACTCTCCAAGATAAATTCAGAATTGGGAAATAATCAGATGCAACTGATAAATAATTCCTCCTTCCCCAGCACTTCTGAAAATGATAGTTTCAAAGCAATTTCCTTAAGTGCTTGTCATTCATGTCTTGTACTAACTCCCATTTTACGTCAGTTATTGTTTTAAGTGAGAGACGTAAAGATCTCTACTGCATCCCTAGTACTAAGTAAAGACATGAAACAAGTAATTAACAAATATTTGTAATGACTAGGAAATAAGTAAAATACGACAAAACTTATCCCCTCAAGTAGTTCTTGGTCTAGAAAAATACACTAAGATAAATATACAATTGTATAAATGATATACATAGAGTGTTTAGAAGCAGAGAGAATAGAGTAGGCCATTCTATCACAGGAGAGTGGTATAGAGAGGATTCAGAGAGGAGTAATATATGAAAAAAAAAAAAAGAAACATTGAATGAGATGTGATGGAAATTCTTTTTCCAATTGAACAGGGAGACATAGAATCAAAATAAGTAAAACCAGATTCATAAGAAATATCTATATATGTACTCATATATTAATATATAGCACATATAGGAAACGTTGATTTTTTTTTTTTTCTTAATGTGACTTGTTTGCAAAAGAAACAGAGAAAGTTTGGACTAGAAATATTGACAAAAGGCAACTGTGATCACCATAAAGTTCCATCCTAAAGTTTCAAAGATATTATTTGGATAGTGGGAATGCACTGAAATCTTTTAAGCAAGGAAATGACAAGATTCAATAATGTGAATGAGAGTTGAGATAAAAGGTAGTTGTAGAGGGCATTAATTAATTTGTTTACTTTTGCTCTCAATCACCCAAAGTCCCTTTGACTATAATTCAAAGGACAGACAAAGAAATATTCACTCTCCCCATACTCTGACATCAAAGGGGACGTACATGTCCTAGTTTTGAATAATCAGGTGTTCCTACTGTAGTAAGTAATGTGCAGGTAAATGTCCTCAACAGGGCATGACGTGCAGGCAGTGTCCAGCAGTGGCAGTAGACATTGATAGCAGTGGCTGTGGAGCCAGCAATGACATCTCACAATGTGTCTATGGCATGATCTCTTTTATGATATCTATGGCTTAATGTTCCTTAGTCCCTGACCTTTTGCCAGACTGATTTTATGGTCTTCCCATTAATACTCTGAAGTCCCCTATAATTTTTTTCAATTCATTTTTTTTTTTTGTCTTGGTTAGCTAGGGTAGTTTTCAACTTCTTAGCACCATGAACTCTTTCTCACCATTAACAGGTGGGCAAGGTATTAAGTAAATAGTGGGCATGGAATGCTCTGTGAGCATTTGTGATATTTTAGAACTATTATCAATAGGTTTTGAAGATCTAAGACCTGTTGAGGAGTACTCAAATGACACTATTATGATAAGATTGGTGTTATAATAAATGGTTCCAAAGAAAAGAATGTGAATTTTTGTGATCAGCTACTGATATGTACTAAAATAAGTTTGAAATTTGGAATTTGAGTAAATGAATATTCGTAAGTTCTTTACTCCACCTTAAGTAAAGTAAATCCAGACTCTTTAAGGTTGAACACTATATGGAAAAATTCAAATATTGAATTATACCTATACCAAATACCTCTACTGGGTCTCTATTTCATAAAACATTATTATTATTCACATATGTGTCTGTCTGTTCTGGTAGACATTAAGGGTTTGGGAGGTAGAAACCTTGCTTATTTATCTTTTAATACCTGGGCCCAGAATTTTCAGGAATCTAAAAAGTGCTCAATCAATGCTGGTTGAATGAAATCTATGACTTTTCCATGGTCCTCAGGATCTAAAACTTTTACAATCTTTCATCAGCTATTATCAAACAGGCATGATATGTGCAAATTGATTTACTATCTCTGTGAATTTTGTTTTTCAGCTAGAGTTGTTGAGTCCCTCATTCCGAGAAAGCCCAATGTGGTTCATATGAAAAATAGTTTTTTGTTTTCCTCTAAAAGAGTTGTAAACTAGTGGATAAAGTCAGTGTGATAAATGATTCAGTAATGCCTTTAAAAGATTGCAAGACTGCATTAGTTGTGTTATAATAGTGATGAATCACACTGAATACTTCTTTCATAAGGAAAGAGTTACATACATATTATATACAAGGGAAACATGATTTGACTGGTGCTATAATCCGATGTTCAGTACCATGGCACTCTAAATGGAGTTTTCACTATATTACTGTTTTTATTTGCATTTATATAAAAAAAAAAATTCCAAACATTTTACAATATGGTTCACCTCGTTTCCTTTGTAATAAATCTCTTTGCCAATAACAAAGAATTATGTACAGTTTGTTTTTGCATTTATGAATAATAATTTAATTTAGACACATGTAAAAGAGTAAGGCTTGGAGCTCATTAAACCTGAATATGAGCATTTAGACAGAGCATCTCAAAAAATAGTTTTTGAATGGCCCAAACCATATCATGTATATTAAAGCTTTGCTGCACATTTTGCATCTTTGATAGCAAAGATAAAATTTGCCTTGAAAAGTTGTCAATTTATATTGCGGTAAAATACACACTATGCAAAACACTATAAAAATAATGTGCTGTCTGGCCTTTTGGCAATATATGTATACAAATGAGTGCTGTCATTGTATTACATGTCAGCACATTTGGTAAACTGATTTTTTGCATGATGATGTCTAATTTCAGGATGCAGATGACACCTGCCTTGTACAGTTTTCAGTAGGAGCCCAAAATTGCTCTATTGGCAAACACATTTGGATAAGAAGATGTTTGCAGTGCAAAGTTTCTCTCACTTACATTCTAATAGAATGTTATGCTTTAAATCCATATTGACTTTGTTAATGTTGAAAAAGTGCAGTATTAAATAACTTAGAAGCTTGTTTGCATGAGTTAAATCATTAGCTTCTTTTCCAGGAAGCAGATCTATAATTACAAATGACTCATGTATTTTCCATTTCTTAAAACATCCAAGAGAATTAGCAAGGATCTACACCAAAAAAAATAAAGAACTGTATCAGCTCATGTTTCCACAAATATTGCTAGATAAATTATGACATAGCTGAAATCATATTGGCCCATCCATCTGAGAAGCCTTTGTTAATAATCTATTTGTGTCACTTGCTAGTTTTAGCAAACAACACAATCTCTCTGAACTTTTATTATTCAACCGGTACAATGGCATTAGTAGCAATTATTTTGTAGGATTATTCTGAGGATCATGTTTTGAATGCTAATAAATAACTTAAAAAAGACTGACTTTAACATTCCAGTGCAGTTTTTATTAGTAGTAATACATTTTGAAATTGTTTATTTTACACAAACATTAGTAAATAAATTAGTAAACTAGGTATATTTTTAATCATACAATTTCTCAAACTGTGGCTTTATTATTTCTGACTATGTTTTGTTGCACTTTGTTTCCATGTCAGCCTCTGTATAGATTATAAGTGTAAGGATTAGGGTAAAGTCTAATTTTGTGGTTGTTGTGTCATCAGAACTTAGCACAATTCTTGACACAAAATAGATATTCGATAAATGCCATTGCCTGTAAAGACAATTCTTTCTTTACTTTTAACGTTAAGGTCTGGTAAAGCACTTAAAGCATAAGAAAGGAAAACAAAACAAATACATTTTGAAAAAGACATCAGCTGACCTGCTACACTGACAAACAGCATTTTCTCAGACCTTTCAATTCAAGTACTATACTTGCAAAATGAAAAGTATTCTTCAAAGAAGCTCAGAAGCACTAGTGCACAAAAGGGATTTATTGTTTCAATTGGAATTTTTACAAGGTCATTGGGGAGAAAGAAAAAAATCCATTTTTTCACTATTATGTACAAACTTTATCTGTTAAGGATGCAGTTTAAGTAAAAAACTATATTTTCAAAAAGAGCTAAAAGATTTGTATATTAGAAATGTAAGTGAAAAAGAATGTGACAATATCTTAATATGGGATTCTGCAGCCTAGAAAATGTTTATTGGGTACAAACCTCCTGAAGTGTGGTTGACATACTCAATATTCAGCAGAATTACAGTGCTACCCCTGGAAGAAGTCAAGAAAAAAAGCATAGAATTCCAGGTATTCTAAGTAGAAACACTTCTTATTCAGCATCCAGACCTCCACCACTGAAGCTCTAGTGTGTTCCTTGGACCAGGAAGGAGTTCCAGGTGTGCAGGTGCTTTGTATAAGATCTCTGGTTTCCTACATTCCGTGTCACTGTTGGAACAAGTGAAAAAGTAGTCCCAGAGTTCTGCATGCTTCTAACAAGGTCCTAACCAATCCCTTCACAAAATAACCTCAACTAACCAATTCTAGAGCCATCTATAAGAATAATATTAAATCCTTTGATCACCCTTTGTGTAAATCCCATCAAGACACCCAGGATTACCAACTTGTTCTACATACTCCCTATTGCCTATCCTCCAAAAGCACTGACCACATCCATAGGCGCTCTTCACCTCCTGACACCATTACAATGTACTTTCTGGAACTCTTAACTAATAAGCAGTAAAATCTTGAAACTTTCAACTCAAAGTCTTCTTAAATATCTTGATGTTTTTTTGCACCCTGACCACCAAGTCTGAGGTGACATAGGTGTCTTTCTTGTTATTCACTATCACTTCCAGACCTTCTTCCCTCATTCCTCCCTAAAAATCTAAAATGTTTCATCAAATTCAATCACCCTCTTCCATTTTGCAATCCTCCAAAGACCCTTTAACCACAACTTCTGATTCCTCGATCATTGTAAATTCTGGCTCACTGCCATTCTCTGGAATCCCTCCTAACATAATTTTCAGTAATTCCAGTACCCAGATAGATTATATTTCCAATATTTTCACATTTCAACTACCTTGATTTCTGTCCCCTTCAATGATCTTGTCTACCTCCCTTTCTCCACAATAAATTTTTATTTTCATACCACAGAACTTCCTCAATCTCACATTACTTTAATATCAATTTTGAGTCCTCTAACTTCTTATTTATTTAGTTATTTATTTATGGTTGTGTTGGGCCTTCGTTTCTGTGCGAGGGCTTTCTCTAGTTGCGGCGAGCGGGGGCCACTCTTCATCGCGGTGCGCGGGCCTCTCGCTATCGCGGCCTCTCTTGTTGCGGAGCACAGGCTCCAGATACGCAGGCTCAGTAATTGTGGCTCACGGGCCTAGTCGCTCCGCGACATGTGGGATCTTCCCAGACCAGGGCTCGAACCCGTGTCCCCTGCATTGGTAGGCAGATTCTCAACCACTGCGCCACCAGGGAAGCCCAAGTCCTCTAACTTCTAACCACAAATTCATAATAGTTTACTCTTCCAAATACTTTAACTTCAACATTTCTTTCACACCAACCCCCCTTATTAATTGCTTTTCAACCCTCTTATCTTTTTACTTCCCTCCTTTCTAGCTTGAAGTAAGATTAATTATTATAATTACTTCCTTTCAGACAACCTCAGTTCCCATGGCCCTTTTTTGCTACTTCTTATTCACCTGTCAAAACCATAACTCTAAAAAAATAATTATGCTGACTGTTCTCACTTTGAAATCATAACCACGAACCTCAAGTGGATCTTTAATGATGTGAACAATCATATTGCATTTCCCTTTCAGTCTCTCTTCTGCTCCTTTAGATTTCAATTTTGTATGTTCTCCAGTTTTATTACTCATGAAGCTCCTCTTTCTAAAACGTCAAAATTATTTGATGATCTTGTGTCAAGTGAAGTTGAAAAATGGAAGTTAGATCTTGCACAAGTTCACATCTACATTTACCCACCCACTTAAATCTATGTTCACTCTCCAACTTATTCCTCTTACTGGAGATAAATTGCCCTTGTTCCTAAGTAAAGCCAAGCCTTCTGCATGTGTACTAGAGTCTATCTTCTAATACATTTCAAAGAACATACCTCCGGGAATTCTCCCACTTCTTTTGCGTCATCATCATTTACTTTCAACTAGATAATTCCTATCAGATTATAAATGCTTTACTTCTCTCCATTAAAAACAATTTAAAACCTTTCTAAACCTTACAATTTTCTCTAATTACTGCCTCATTTCTCGGCTTCCATATATAGCAAAACTTGCCCTGCTTCTCTTTCTACTCTTCTTTTGTAAAGTTTTAAAATTTAGATATTATTTACACAAAAATATAAAATAAATGTATGGTTTAAAAAATGATTTTAGCACAAACCTGCTTATGACTACACATGTCAGGGAATAGAAATTTGCCAGATACTCAGAAGCCCTTCATAGTAGCCTCTCAATCACCAACATTTCCTTCCATCCTAAGAGTTACTACTGTTTTGACTCTAACTGTAACCACTTTCTTACTTTTCTATTCTTTTTGAATTATTGGCTTTGCCCTCCCCCTCTACAGAAATGCTATTTTGAATTTTACCAATGACTTCCTTGTGGCTAAACCAAGGAGTCCTCATCTTAGTTAATGGATTATTATTTGACTATTAATATCTATCTATTCTTGAACACCACATTCTCTCTTCTGCCTTATTCTTCTGCCCACTCAGTCTCCTTTATTGCTTATTCTTATCTTGCTGACATTATTATTATTATTATTATTATTATTAAAAACATCTAACAGAAATCTGCCCTCTCAAACTTGTAAGTATATAGCACAGCTTTGTTAATTATATGCACATTATTGTACAGAGGTATACAGAACTTTTTCATCTCCCTCAACTCAAACTCTATGCTCATTGAACAGCAACTTCCCATTTCCTCTAGTTCCTGGCAACTGTTATTTTACTTTCTGCTTCTACGGGTTTGACTATTTTAGCTACCTCATATAAGTGGAATTATGCACTATTTCTCCTGTAACCGGCTTATTGTCTTCAAGGTTTATCCATGTTGTAGCACATGTCAAGATTGCCTTCTTTTTCAAGACTGATTTATATGACACTGCATGTTTATACCACATTTTCCATATCGATTCATCCACTGATGAACATTTAAGTTGTTTCTACCTCCTGCTATTGTAGATAAGGCTGTAGTGAATGTGGGAATGCAAATATCATTTCAAGATCCTGTTTTCAATTATTTTGGATAAATACCCAGATGTGGGATTGCTGGATCATATATGGCAGTTTTATTATTAATTTTCTGAGGAACCACTGGATTGTTTTCCATAACAGCCACACCATTTTAGAGTCCCAGGAACAATGAACAAGAATTCTGATTTCTTCTCATCCTCACCAGCATTTGCCATTATTTTTTTTATAATGACCATCCTAACAGATATGAAGTGATATCTCATTGTGACTTTGATTTGAATTTCCTTTGTTTTTTTTAATTGAGGTATAGTTGCTTTACAATGTGGTGCTAGTTTTTGCTGTACAATGAAGTGAATATATGTATACATATATCCCCTCCCTCCCACCCCACCCCCATCCCACCCATCTAGGTCACGATAGAGCACCGAGCTGAGTTCCCTGCCCTATATAGCAGGTTCCCACTAGCTATCTGTTTTACCCATGGTAGTGTATATATGTCAATCCCAGTCTCACAATTCATCACACTCCCCCCTTCCCCCCACCTTGTCCACACTTCCATTCCCTACATCTGAGTCTCTATTCCTGTCCTGCAAATAGGTTCATCTCTATCATTTTTCTGGATTCCACATATATGTGTTAATATACGATATTTGTTTTTCCTTGATAATTAATAATCTTGAGCATTTTTTTCATATAGCTGTTGGTCATTTGTATGTCTTCTTTAGAGAAATATCTATTCAATTACTTTGCCTTTTTTTTTAATTAATTAATTAATTTATGGCTGTGTTGGGTCTTCGTTTCTGTGCAAGTGCTTTCTCTAGTTGCAGCAAGCGAAGGCCACTCTTCATCGCGGTGCACAGGCCTCTCACTATCGCGGCCTCTCTTGTTGCGGAGCACAGGCTCCAGATGCGCAGGCTCAGTAATTGTGGCTCACGGGCCCAGTTGCTCCGCGGCATGTGGGATCTTCCCAGACCAGGGCTCGAACCCGTGTCCCCTGCATTGGCAGGCAGATTCTCAACCACTGCGCCACCAGGGAAGCCCGCTTTGCCCATTTTTTAATTGGGTTATTGGTTTTTAGGTTATTGGTTAATTGCTATTGAGTTACAGGAGTTTCTTATATATTTTAGATATTAACCTTGTACCAGATAGATGGTTTGAAAATATTTTCTCTGATTCTGTAGGTTACCTTTTACTCCATTGATTTTTT
This sequence comes from Balaenoptera borealis, assembly GCF_965194805.1. Lineage (NCBI taxonomy): Eukaryota > Metazoa > Chordata > Mammalia > Artiodactyla > Balaenopteridae > Balaenoptera > Balaenoptera borealis. The sequence goes on from NC_138860.1 coordinate 130,995,705, forward strand.
TTCCTTGCTGCCCAGAAGCTTTTAAGTTTGAGGTAGTTTAATTTATCTAATTTTGCTTTTTCGGCCTGTGCTCCTGGTATCAAATCCCAGAGATCATTGCCATGACAAATGTAGAGAAGCTTTCCCTTTATCTTTTCTTCTAAAAGTTTTATAGTTTATGGTCTCATATTTAAGTTTTTAACCCTCTTTAAGTTGATTTTTGTGTATGATGTAATACAGGGCTTGATTTCATTATTTTTCTGTGCCTATCCAGTTTCCCACTACAGTTTGTTGAAGAGAATAGCCTTTTCCCACTATGTATTCTTGGTATCTTTGTTGAATATTATCAGACCATATATACATGGGTTTATATCTAAGCTCTCTATTCTGTTCCATTGGTCAATATGTCTGCCTTTATGCCAGGACCACACTGTTTTGATTATGTAGTATTACATAATATGTTTATGTAATATGTAGATTACATAATATGCTTTAAAGTCAGGAAATGTGATGCTTCCAGCTTTGTTCTTCTTTCTCAAGATTACTTTGTGTTCCCATATGAGTAACAGGATTGTTTTTTTTCTATTTCTGTAAAAAAAAGCCAGAGATTTCTATACACATTCCATTGAATTTGTGGATCAGTTTGGGTAATGTGGACATTTTAACAATATCAATTCTTTCAATCCATGAACATGGAATTTCTTGCCATTTTATTTTTGTCATCTACATTTTCAATATTTACTGTTTTCAGTGTACATACATTTCACCTCCTTGGTTAAATTTATTTTTAAGTATTATTTCTTTTTTTAATGTTCCAACATTCATTTATTCATTTGTTCATTTCATAAACATTTATTAATATTTACTATATTTCAAAGCCTTGGCTAGGAACTGTGAATATTATGAGGCAGAAGGATACAAACAATCATGTATTAACCTTAGACTGCAACAGGTATAATGACCAGCAAAGTGCAATGTACAATGGGGCATAGAGAAGAAATTGATCACATCTGTGTTTGAGGGACAAAAAGAGGGTAGGGACAGGCCTTATGGGGGAAGAAAGGCTTGAGAAAAGGCTTGGAACACAAACAGCTCAGGTGCCTGGTTGACAAAGGGACGGATGATGGAAAGTAGTCAAGAGAGAATCTGGTGTATACAAAGGCTAGAACCAGAGGCAGCATGGAGATCCCATGTGGGGGAATGGGACGAAGTGGTGCAGGTGTAGAAGGCAAGAGCCAGAGGAAAGAAGGATTTTTTTTATACCACCCTCAGGACCTTAGTGGAGAAACCATAAAACGGTTTTAAACAAGGGAATGACACTTTGATTTCTAATTGCGATAGACAGATAGATAGAAAGATAGACAGACAGATAGATAGGTAGATAAGTAGATGATAGATAGACGATAGATAGATAGATCTATTTCTGTACAGTTTTCCATTCAAATAAGCTGGTCTGAATAAGATATGTATGCTGCCACTGAAAACAAAGAAAATGAAGATAAAGATGACAACTCTTTTCCTTAGTGAACATAAGTGCCCCTTCACTTAGTTTTATTTTTTTTTTTAATTTTTATTTTATATTGGAGCATAGTTGATTAACAATGTTGTGTTAGTTTCAGGTGTATAGCAAAGTGATTCAGTTATACATATACATGTATCTATTCTTTTTCAAATTCTTTTCCTATTTTAGGTTATTACAGAATATTGAGCAGGGTTCCCTGTGCTATATGGTAGGTCCTTTTGGGATTGACATGTACATGCTGCTATATTTAAGTATTACTTCTGTTTGATGCAACATTAAATGTGATTATTTTCTTGATTTTCTTTCTGTGTAGCTCATTGTTAATATATAAAAACACAACTGAGTTTTGTATGTTGATTTTGTATCCTGAAGTTTTGTTGAATTCATTTATTGTCTAATAGTTTTTTTGTGAAATCTTTAGGATTTTTCCATATCAGATTATATACTGTGTAAACAGAGAGAATTACTTCTTTTCTGATTAGAATGCTTTTATTTTTTTTTCATGCTTAATTGCTCTATCTAAGACTTCCAGGACTATGTTGATTAGAAGGGACAAGAATGGAAATATTTGCCTTGTTCCTAATCTTCTAGGAAAAATTATTGAGTATGATGTTAGCTGTGGTCTTTTCACATAAGACCTTCATTATGTAGAGGTAATTTCCTTCTATTCCTAGTTTGTTGACAGTTTTTATCATGAAAGAGTGTTGAAATTTGTCAGATTTTACTACTTCTATTGAGATGATCATATGATTTTTGTCCTTCATTCTATTAATGTGGTATATCACATTTATTGATTTTTGTATATTGACATATGCTTGCATTCCATGGATAAATTCCACTTGGTATAATACTATTTAATTCATCTTGCTATTAATTTGCTTCAGATTTTTGCACCTACAGTTGATCCTTGAATAATGCAGGGGTTAGGGGCACTGACCCTCCATGCAGTTGAAAATCCACGTATAACTTTTTTTTTTTTTTTAATTTATTTTTGGCTGTGTTGGGTCTTCGTTTCTGTGCGAGGGCTTTCTCCAGTTGCGGCAAGCGGGGGCCACTCCTCATCACGATGCGTGGGCCTCTCACCGTCCCGGCCTCTCTTGTTGTGGAGCACAGGCCCCAGACGCGCAGGCTCAGTAATTGTGGCTCACGGGCCCAGTTGCTCCGCGGCATGTGGGATCGTCCCAGACCAGGGCTCGAACCCGTGTCCCCTGCATTGGCAGGCAGATTCTCAACCACTGTGCCACCAGGGAAGCCCCCACGTATAACTTTTGACTCCCCAAATTCAACTACTAATAGCCTATTTTGACTGGAAATCTTACCAATAACATAAACAGTTGAGTAATACATGTTTTGGGAATTCCCTGGTGGTCCAGTGGTTAGGACTCTGTGCTTCCACTTCAGGGGGTCTGAATTCGATCACGGGTCAGGGAACCAAGATCCTGCAAGCAGCATGGCCAAAAAAAAAATACATGTTTTGTATGTTACATGTATTATATTCTGTATTCTTAAAGCAAGTTAGAGAAAAAATGTTATTAAGATTACCATAAGGAAGAGAAAATTTACAGTAGTGTACTGTATTTATCAATACCATATGTTTACAAGGTCTTCTCATAAGATGAATGGTCTGTCAGCACCTACATCAATATTTTCTTATATGATACAAAACACTGTAGATGTCATAAGTATTGCTAACATTAAACATCAAAAATGAAAAGCTACTGTGAAAAAGAAATTAATATTTATTTACAGGTATAAGGTTTCATGCATTTATAATGAAGAAGCAGCAATATGATTGCTTTATGGTAGCCTAGTGTAATTGATCGGATAGCTTCAAGGTAGCCTACCCTATACACTAATGAAGGAATTGTTATAAAATTTTTATGGCATACAGCCTTACAGTCATTTTCATAATACAGCATTGGACACATTGTAACATTTTTTTAAACATCTTACTTGTGATGATAGGCTGATATGCGGTTTCTCCAACTACAAGAGAGAGAGACGTACTGTATGGTAATGTAATTCTTTGAAAGCTAAGTATAAAACAGTAAAAACTAACACATTATTAATTTTATATTAAATATCACTCACTTTATGCCTATGTAAGGATAGGCTTTCCACTTCAATACAAGTCTTGAGAGGATATTCTACAAGATGCAATCTTTGGCAATGATGATGATGATGATATAAAAACGTCTCTTACAGTTCTTGTGGTAGAGTTATTAGATTTTCATGTGAAGATGCTCACACACATACACAACAGATAAGTTTGTTAACTGCAGTGTGATGATTATTTACTGTTCATTAAATGGAAGTGGATCATCATAAAGGTCTTCATTCTCAAGGTCTTCACGTTGAGTAAGCTGAGGAGGAGGAGGAAGAGGAGGGGTTGGTCTTGCTGCCTCAGGGGTGGCAGAGGCAGACGAAGTGGAGGAGCTGGAAAGTGAGGCAGGAGAGGCTGGCACACTTGGTGTAAATTTACAGAACTAGATTGTAATTGCTGTCTGAATATTTTGACTTTTCGTTTCTCTAAAAATGTTTCTATACAGTATCAATCCTTCTTCCATCTTTTGCTTAAGTTTCAGTGCCCATATCATAGAAGGGTCCATGTCATAACAGAAGTCAAAAGCAGTCTTGAATAATTAAAATCCTTCTGACAGATTGTCTAATGTCAATTTGTTTTCTGCTGCTGCTTCTAAGTCCTCATTGTCTGGCACTGGTTCAGAAGGACTCATCTACATCAAGTTGTCTTCTCTTAATTCCTCTGGCATAGCATCTATTAGCTCTTGAATTTCTCTAAGATGCATATCTTGAAATCCTTCAGCCGCCACCTTTTTTGCCATATCCACAACTCTTTCACGGTTTCCTTGATTGACTCTGTCACAAATCATGTGAATCCATGCACAACATCTGGGCACAGTTTTCTTCAGCAGGAATTTATTGTTTCAGGCTTGATGGCTTTCCAGCTTTTTCTATAACAACAATTACAGCTTCAGTGGTGTAATCCTTCCAGTTTTTTTTTTTTTTTTTGATGTTCTCTTTATCAAGGTTCTCTGCCATAGTGTTGACAATCCTTTTCATAAAGCACCATGTGTAATGAGTCTTAAAGTTCCTTATGAACTTTTGATCTAGAATCTGAATTTGAGACATGTTTGGGGGCGAGTAGACAGCTTCCATGCCTTTGGTGTTCAACACACGGGGTTCTGGATGGCCAGGGGGCATTGTCCAATACGAAAAGAACTTTAAAAGGCAGTCCCTTACTGGCAAGGCACTTCCTGACTTCAGGGACAAGGCATCAATGAAACCATTTCAGAAAAAGGGCTCACATTGTCCAGGACTTCTTGTTGTACAACTAAAAGACTGGCAGCTGGTGTTTATCTTTTCCTTTCAAGGTTCAGAGGTTAGCAGCTTTATAGATACGGGCGGTCCTGATCATAAACCGGACTGCATGTGCACAAGAGTAGAGTTATCCTGTCCCTTCCTGTCAACAGAGAGTAAAGACATTTTACCTCTTTCTTTTCAAGCTGCATACTGTTAATTATTTGTCTTAATTATTTATTTGTTTATTTTGTTTTATTGCACTAGATAAGACCTCCAGTTTAATGTTGAATAGACATGGTGAGAGCAAAGATCACTGCCTTATTTTTGATTTTAGGGAAAAAAAAATTCAATCTTTCACCTTTAAATATGATGTTAAATGTATTTAATTTTGTTGTAGATACACTTTATCAGGTTAAGGACATAACCTTCAATCCCTTCATTGCTAGGAATTTCAATTCTAAGAAAACCGTCAACTTTGTCAAATGCTTCTTCTTCAGGTATTGAGATGATTATATGGTTTTATTGTGTTTTCAATATGGTGAAATACATTGATTTTTAAATACTAAGCAATATTATATTACTGAGATAAATACTACCTGATCATGATTTATTACACTTTTTTTAAAGTGGCCTGAACTCAACTTGATAATCATTCGTTAAGTATTTTTGTACTCATTAAGAATATTGGTCTCAAGATTTTCGTTTTGCTTTGTCATGTCCTTGTCTTTTTTTAAAAAGTCAGGCCGTGTATAATAAAACTGATGTGTACATATTCTTTACTCTTCTATTATCTATAAGCATTTTAGTAAGATTGATGTTAACATTTCCTTAAATGTTTGATAGAATTTATCACTGAAGAAATATAGACTGGAAGTTTCCTTTGTGGAAAGGTTCTAAATGGGGGATTGAATATTTTAATAAATGGATGAATATATGGGTTTTGAGATTATTTTTGACTCAATTTTGGTAATTCGGTGACTTTAAAAAATGCACCTATTTTATAAAAAGTTGTCAATTTATTGGAAAATATTGTTCTTAATATTCACTTATATTTTAATGACGTATAGATCTCTAGTGATACTTCTTTTTTTATTTCTGTTAAAAATGTATCAATGTTATTGATATTTTCAAAGAAAAAGACTTTCTCTAATTTTTGTTTGTTTCCTATTTTATTTGAGTCCCATTCTTATCTTTGTAAAATTATTTTTCATCTACTCAGTCTGGACTTAATTTACTCTTAATTTACTCTTCTGTCCTAGATAGTAAATGTAGAAATGCATATAGTTTATGAGACCTTTCTTCTTTCTAATACAGGCATGAATATTATACATTTCCCTATAAATATTTCTATAATCACATCCTACTGCCATTGAATGTGTTTCATGTTTCTACATCTATTCAGTTTAAAATAAATTATAATTTTTCTTGTGATTTTTTTCTTTTAGCTGTATATTATTGATTTCAAAATATTATCCCCCCCATGCAGTTCTAATTTATTTCAAATTTACTTCCCTTTTGGTAAAAATAACATTCTCTGTATTATTTAATACTTTTTAATTAGTTTAGACCTTCAGGGTTGATATATTCCTTTTTAGTAAAAGTACTCTGTACACTTCAAAAAAAGTGCATTCTGCTGTTATTGTGTAGAGTATTTGTTTCTTAAAATATTTTATAACCCTTCTGATTTTCTGTCTACCTTTGATTTCATTACTGAGAGAAGAGTTTTTATTTCTTCTACTACAGAGGTGAATTTGTCTATTTTATTCTGTCAGCATTTTTATGGCATATGATATTAGGTACATAGACATTTAATATTGCTTTATCTTCAAGATAAAAAAGAATACTTTATTAATTTGAAATAGCTCTATTTTTGGTGATTTTTCTTATTCTGGAGACAATTTTGCTAGATAATAATATGGTCACTCCAGCTTTAATGACTAATGTTTCCATAATATAATTTTTATTTTTTACAATATATCAAGTGGAAGTTTGTAAACAGAATATAGTCAGGTCTTGCTTTCTTAACATAATTAGAAAATCTCTGCTTCATAATTGGAGGATTTAGAACATTAAATATAGTGTAATTATTTATGTGATTTGGCTTAAATCTATCATCTTCTATTTGCATTTTTAAATTTTTTTTCCATTTGATTTCGATTTTATTTTTCTAAATTTTTCTGCCCTTTGTTTGAATGAGTTGAGTGTTTTAAGGATTTCATTTTAGTTCTTTATTTGATTATGGGGTATTTTTTGATTTTTTATATTTATTTTTTGTTTCACTGCTTCAAATGTGCATACTTATTACAATTAAAATAAATAAAAGTATGCAATGTCACATATAATCTTAGACAATTACAGTGGTATATTTCAAAATTCTCCTTCCCATTCTTTATGCTATTTTTTCAGATATTTATATATATTATGTATATTATATATAATAAACTCACTTTTCATTAAAATAGTATTGTAATAATATTTTTCCTTAAAAGTCAATATATATTGAAGAAATTTCAAAAAAGAGAAAACATATTTTATGATATATATATTTACCTTTTGTAGTGTTCCTCATTCTTTCATATAAATATAAATTTCCATCTGGTATTCTTCCTGAAGAAAGCACTTTATCATTTCTTACAGTACAGGATACTAGTGATGATTTTCTCATCTTTTGCCCCTGAAAAAAGTCTATTTTACATTAATTTTTTGAAGAATGTCTTTGTCGGTAGTAAAATTCTAGATTGCCATTTTTTTTCCTTTTTTAGAAAAAAAAGATTTTTTTTAAAAAAACATCTTTAAAGATGTTGTTCAATTCCCTCCTTGCTAGTTTATGATGAAAACTGTGTTGTTGTGTCTTCATTTCTCTGCACATAGTATGTAATTCTTTTCTGCCTCTTTTTCTTTTTTTCTATTTTTTCCTTGTTTCCAGAAATTTATAATCTGCCTAGACCATTTTATTTTCTTTAAGTGTACACTGTCTGAAGGTTTATAGGTTTCAACAAATTTTTTTAAAAGGTTATTATTAAACTTGATATTGTCCCACGTTTTCACTAAGGTTTTGTTCTTTTTTTCTTTTTTCTTTTTTTAATTCTGTGCCTTCATTTGATAGTTCCTATTACTTTGTCTTCAAGTATTATGATCTACATCTTCAGCAATATTTTTTTAAATTTTTATTGGAATATTGTTGATTTAAAATATTATGTTAGTTTCAGGTATACAGCAAAGTAAATCAGTTATAAATGTACATATATCCACTCTCTTTTTAGATTCTTTTCCCATATAAGCCATTACAAAGTATTGTGTAAAGTTCCCTGTGCAATGCAGTAGGTTCTTATTAGTTATCTATTTTATATACAGTAGTGTGTATATATATCAATCCCAATCTCCCAATTTATCCCTCTCCCCTCTTATCCCCTGGTAAGCATAAGTTTGCTTTACACATCTATGACTCTACTTCTGTTTTGTAACTAAGTTTATTTGTACCCTTTTTTTTTTAGATTCCTCATATAAGCAATATCAAATGATATTTGTCTTTCTGTGTCTGACTTACTTCACTCAGTATGACCATCACTACGTCCATCCATGTTGCTACAAACTCCCTAACATCATACACAAAAAATAAACTCAAAATGGATTAAAGACCTAAATGTAAGGCCAGACACTACAAAACTCTTAGAGGAAAACAAAGGCAGAGCAATCTTTGACATAAATCGCAGCAAGATCTTTTTTGATCCACCTCCTAGAGTAATGAAAATAAAAACAAAAATAAACAAATGGGATCTAATTAAAATTAAAAGGTTTTGCACAGCAAAGGAAACCATAAACAAGACAAAAAGACAACACTCAGAATGGAAAAAAAATATTTCCAAATGGAGCAACCGACAAGGGATTAATCTACAAAATATACAAACAGCTCGTGCAGCTCAATATCAAAACAAACCAAACAACCCAATCAAAAAGTGACATTTCTCCAAAGAAGACATACAAGTGGCCAAAAAGCACATGAAAAGATGCTCAACATCACTAATTATTAGAGAAATGCAAATCAAATCTACAATGAGGTACCACCTCACACTGGGCAGAATGGCCATCATCAAAAAATCTACAAACAGTAAATGCTGGAGAGGGTGTGGAGAAAAGGGAACCCTCCTGTACCATTGGTGAGAATGTAAATTGGTACAGCCACTATGTAGAATAGTATGAAGGTTCCTTAAAAAACTAAAGATAGAACTACCATATGACCCAGCAATCCCACTCTTAGGCATATACCTGGAGAAAATCATAATTTGAAAATTTATGTGCCCCTCAATGTTCATTGCAGCACTATTTACAATAGCCAGGATATGGAAGCAACCTAAATGTCCATCAACAGAGGAATGGGTAAAGAAGATGTGGTACATATATACAGTGGAATATTACTCAGCCATAAAAAAGAACTAATGCCATCTTCAACAATATTTAATCAGTTATTAAACCAAACCAGTGAATGTTTTTTTCACATATTACATTTTTTAAGGTTCTATTTCAGTTTTTTCAACATCTTCTCTTTCTGGAAGAGTTTCCCACTCTTGATGATTGAAATTCAATGTCTTTTAACCTTGTATGAGGTGTGGGAATTTTTATCTTAAATCTCCCTTGCCATTCTATAGTTGGTCTTATGAAATTTTTACTTACACATTCTTAACTTAAGATTCATCAACAGACAAAGAAAGACTCCAATTCAGGTTTCCCAAGCTCTTCCTTTACATAGCTCTATTCAAGGCAGTCTGTCTCACAAACTAAAGTCACCTCCACTTCCCTGAATTTAGAACTCTGCCTTGTCAGTTCAGCCAGGCAGACATGCACTGAGGTTTGGAAAATGCTTCCAGGCAGAAAGACAGGGTATTGTAGGACTCACTTTATTTATTTTTTCTCCCAATAGTCACAGTGATGCCTTACCTGTTTTCCAGTTTTTCTTAAAATTATTTACATTAAAAACTTAAGTGTAGTTCCAGTTACTTCATTATACCCATAAGCAGAAGTCTCTGACATACTTCATTTTATTTACTGGTTTGATTATTGCAGTCTGATTTTCCTCAAACTCCATGGAGAAGAGAATTTTGTCATTTTTTTTCTTTACCACATGCCCACTGCCTCAAGATTATCTGGCACACAGACACCATATAAATGTTTGTTGAATAAATGCTTGTGAGTACATATGAAAAAGCTGGTTGGTCTACAAAGTAGTCAATGTAAATATCATTTATATAATATATAACATCAGTTTTGGACCCAAAGGGAAATGTTGGTATCTATTTTCCTATCACAGCTATTATTAATTTTCCCAAATACATTATATCATCATATGCTTAGTTTGAAGTAGTTGGTGTCTGCAGCAATGAGCAAATGTATATTTGAAATATTATAATTTTATAAGAGTAGAGGATATACACTCAAAGTAACTTCAGGATGGATCTATTTAGATATACTATTTATATAGAAAATCCTAACATTGCTTAGACCCAGAGTCAATAATAGACTATGTGAAATTCTAAATATAGATGTCCTCAAGTAATAGATAGAATTCTCTGAATTTCGTACGTGTTTGTCTTTACATATTTTCCACCCATAGTATTTATCTGATACCCCCAGCTTTGCCAGACATCCCATAGTAACAACACCATAGTTTGGTCTGGAAAATAAACTTACACTTCTAATTTTTTAAAGCACTCACAGCCCCATGCCTAGACTATCAGGCACTATGTTGCATCATATGCCTAGTAACTTCAACACTTCTCAAGGTATTGACTAAGTAGGCCTAAGTACAGTTACCATCAAAATCTAAGGAATCAGAACTTCCATTTCTGGCTTTGATGAAATGTCAGGAACTGAATTTACCCCACCCCCGATACACACACCTTAAACACCTATAAAATCAAACAAAATATAATAGACAACAGTTTTCACATACTGGACAAGAGGCAGTTCAGGACAGTGACACCTAAGAGAAGGGAAACAAGTGAAATGGATAATTGCCCCACTTACTGATTGGTGAGAATTTCCAGGAACTAATGGATAGAAGAAGAACCCTAAAAGAAATCAACAGTCCTGCTGAGCTGAGGAGTCAGAGTTCAAATGTTCTAGAGGACAGTGTGACTTTCTGAGGCAAAAACACTGAAATGAAAGAAGCTGCATAAGGAGAGAACTATGGCAATATGTAGATGTGTCCCTTTAAGTGTTTAAGTTTGTGCTGTGAGGACAGTACCTGAGGCTAGAAAAAGAACTACCAGAAAGGAGTGGGTAGAGCTTTTTAAGTACAAAAAGTATTTCATGTCCCCACCATCCAGAAGAGAAAGCCTTCCTAACCCTTCAGGGAACTGGGTAAAATCCTTCGAAGGTAGTGGTTCAGTAATGGGGTTAGAAGGGCCCAACTACGATTGCCCAAACAAAGTTTAAGAGCAAGCACCAAAGGAACAACTTAATTTTGAGAGCATAATATGATGTCTCAGAATAAAGTGCATAGATATTAAAAGAAAATTCAGCACCACCCAATGTAAAATCTTTGATGTACTGCATCCATTTAAAAATACTAGCATGTAAAGAGGCAAGAAAATATGACACATAACCAAGGAAAATGCATGTGTCCAAAAAGAAAAACATTAGTATGAGGAGAAAAGAAATGGAAGTTGAAAGAGACTCAAATTAAACTTTTATAAATGAAAATATATTATCTGAAATGAAAAATACATTGTATGGGATTAATAGCAGGTTATTCACTGGAGAATTAAATGCCATTGAACTTGAATATATAGTAATAGAAACTCTCCAAAATGGAGCACAGAGAGAAGAAAGAAAGAAACATTTTGAAAGACCACCAATGATCTGAAGAAAATATTAGCAGTATAACATATGGGAAAGTTTTATCTTTTATAGCCATATTCCTCAACAAATTTCCTCCTGGACTGGTCAGTATTGTTATAACAGGACTTAACATATCATTACTGAGAATCTACATGATCATATTTTATGAAGAACAACTCCATCAGAAATTGTTGGCATGCCATTCCACTCAGAATGTATAACAAAAGAGCTAGAACATTGATGTCTACTTAACCTACTTCAAGAATTTCTGAGTGAATTTGCAATGCCAGAACAAGTATTCTTATTTCTTACTTAATTTCCACAAGAAATCTCAATTGCTTCAAAATTAAGCAATATACTTTTAAAGGAGTACTTTTTCAACTGTGAAATGTATTGAATTTTGGCAGTTTTAATTTTACTTCTTTGTGCTGTAGTTATTATCCCAGTTTTTCCAGTGAACTTTAGTGTCATTCTCAAAATCATTTTCCCTCATTGCCTTTGAAAATATTGAGGCACTCTAAACAGTGTCTAACACAAAAGCTATGGATCTCTGATGGACAGTAACTCTTCTGAACTCTTTTATCTAGCTGACATTCTAATTGAGCCTGTAATATTCCCTGTAAGAGTTAACCTTCTGTAAATATCATACAAGATCTACCTAGGACCTCTTATTCTATTATAAAAAAATCAAGTATTAATTGTTCTGAATTCACCTTGAATTTTCAAACATCATTTATATATCTTCATAATTTAACATATGAAGCTTTCATTAACAATAAAAGTATCTCATATAAAAGTAAATAGTTCCTTCTCTATTTGTTAATATCATGAATAGTCTTACTAAATCCTTCATTCTTAGATAAATGTCTATTTGTGCCTATCTCCAAAAATTCTTCCAAGGACAGTCATTCCACTGATGTCAAGTCACACTTTTTACAAGTTGTCACCACCAAAAAATAAAATCATTCAGTTGATTAATATATAAAGTGCTATATTTCAACTTTTAAAAATGCATTACTAATCAGAATTTTATAACTGAATTTGAATCTATACTCTTTCCCTCAGTTATAGAGAAAGGCCTTATCATGCTTTCTCAGAATATGTTACAATAGAGTAAAATAATAGCTCATAAGAAGGCATAAACAAGCCAAGAACTCAGGAAACTTTTTAACCCATTAGTCTCTCTCATTCTTTTCCACAACTCAGAGCATATCGGGCATGAATGGCCATATAATTGCATTATAGCCTTCACATGTTACTTTATTTGCTCCAATTTTTCCTTTAGAAAAGCATGATCTCCTTCATCTCTTGAGAGTATTTCTAAAATATAAAATTCAATTACTTGGTTTTTCAAAGGCAATGCAGAATGTGTGGGGTGTTATAAATCTTGCTATACCAAAGGACAAAATGGAGACTGTATTGCCAAGTTTCCTCAAGAAACAAAACTAATAGGAGATACATCTATGTCTATCTATGTCTTTATGTCTATGTCTATAACTACATCAATATCTATCAACCTATCTATCTATACCCATATCTATATCTATGACTATATATATAACGAGATTTATTATAAGAAATTATCTGATGTGATTATAAAGGCTGAGAAGTCGCACAGTCTGCTGTCTACAAGCTGGAGACCCAGGAGAGTATATGGTATAGCTCCTGTCCAAGTCCGAAGGCCTGAGAACCAGCAGAGCTGAGTGTTTTCACGTTAAGACTTTGATCTTCTCCTGAACTCAAGCTGGAATTTACACCTTCAGCACCTTTTGTTCTATTCAGCCCTCCCAACAGATTGGATGAGAACCTTCCCCCCAACTCACGGGAAGGGCAAACTGCTTTCTCAGTCTTCCCTATTAAAATGCTAATCTCATCCAGAAACACCCACACAGACATGTACAGAATAATGTTTAGCCAAATATTTGGCCATTCCCTGTCCCGGTCAAGTTGACAGAAAAAATTTTTCATCACAGAGCCCCTAAAAAAGGTAACAGTAATAGCCCTTATTAATTCCTTGGTGATGGCACAAGGATAAGACTAGAAGACTGAAGACATTACTATAATATATTACCTTATAAATGACCTCTGATGTAAATTCTAATTTTAGCTCTCTTTTTGCAGTCATGTGGTATTGAGCTAAGTAAAACAACAAATTTTGTGACCAAGAAAATTTAACTGCTTACCTCACAGAACCATTGTAAGATAAGATTTTGCTTCATGAACTTGCTAAAATATAATTTATTCTTTTTTTACTTGACAAATACTTATGTGTTCATTAAAATTCTGATTATGATTATCTATTGCCCTATAATGTAATGAACTGTAGCCCTTAAAAATTATTTAGTTCAACCTAACTTTTGATAAATTATATACCCTATTAGTGTTATCTATCACATAACCTCATTAAAATACTGTGCAACTATTTCTGTGTTAATATACTCCAAAGTAACCCCCAAGTGCAACAAAAGGAACATCTTGAACTCACTATAATTAAAGATGACATAATTAGACAATAGGTAATCTATAAGCAGAAGATTCCTCAGGCCTGGGCTGGTTCCTGATTAATTATACAAGTAATTTTCCAACATAACCCCTACTAGAACTGTCTAATCATGCCTACTAGTAAGGGATATTATTAAAACACTTAACACATCCATATTAGATATTAAGCCGTGATGTGTTCTTAGGGTAGTCAAGACCACAGATTCACTGTCTCAGCACAAATAATAGTTTTACAATGGCTTTGAGTTTGGTGCTTTTGCAAAACACTATATCATACAGTAGTCTTAAGAAACTAGAAAAGCTAAAGACTCCTAGTCTACATTCAAATTTTTAGCTATCTTAAAAATTGTACCAATGAATATTTAGTTATGCCTATAAATATTTCACTTTATATCCAGCTTGAAATTATGTAGAAATATTCTGAGACTTAAGGAAATATGAATTTATTTGTAGAGGTAAATTTTTAAAAATATTTATTACTTTTATTAGAATAGAATTTTTCTATGTTTTTTTTTTTCTTTTTCTTTTATTTTAGTGTGGTTGGTTGAAATGTGCTCTCTCAGGAAGACCTGTTATTATTGTTTATGTTTATATCTTTTTGTCTACTAGGCTAAAAGCTCCTGACTGGTGGAAACCACACCATTCAATATTCCTGGTCCATCTGTTAGGTGTTTCTAATGGAATGAATTCTCTGGAGAAGGTGGATAACAAAATATTAAATGGAGAGAGTAAATAAAATAATTAGCAAACAGAGAAACCAGTGTAGGGAAATCAGAGGGTCAGAATAGGATACTTTACTCTTTGAAGCATCATTTTTCAACTAGTGTTCTACAAAAAAATAGTGGCCTCAAAATATGAATAATTGTTCTGTTACTAGAGTTTCTAGTCAAACCTTGGAACTGAATAACATTATCTAAATTTCTTCGACACCTTATTGCAAATACTTCTAATGTAATATACCTTTGAATTTCCAAAATGTAAGATAAGGTTTTAAAAGCTTCTCAATACTATTTACTGCTGCATGGTTTACCATCCAGAGTATGTTAATATTCTACAAAAGACAGTTTAAATATTGGTAGAACAAAGGCTAAAATTTATAAGGTGCTTTCTTTGTACCAGAGCCCTCAAGTCTACTAGCTCTAAGAGTGTCAACAACTGTTTCTCATTAAATCACTTCACACTCTTCCCCACAAACACACACACACAAACACACACACTTATGTGCATCACTATTTCAACTGAAGCCAACATTGGCTTCCTTCAGGAATATTTTCTCAATCACTCCACCTTGTGGCAAATGCTTCAGCACTCATCAACTTCTAACTTCCCAATGTTAACTATTATTTTGTTAATCCTTTTAATTACAATATATTTTAAACTCCAGGGCTGGAAGATGGTTTATATTTTTAATAGCTTAAAGCTTTGCACCTAATGGATTATAATTAAAGTTTGAAACACAAAGAACAGTGGACAAAACGAATACCCTTTTATTGTGCAGATGGGAGAGACACAGGATATGAAGGAAATAACATTTGCCATAGGAAGTGAGATGATATAAGATTTCCAACACGAAGTTATATGACCTGAAGTAAAATATTTCTATCCATAGAGCATAAGTTGTATGATCTGATATTTATAAAGAGAGAATATTAGATGGAATTGAAACGGATTTGGGAATTTTATCATCCCTGGTCTAATGGATTCTTTCCTACTGCACTCCCACCCAGCCCCACTAGTCCTGCCAGGTACCCACCTAAAACTACAAGAGATAAAAAATTACTAAATTCAGACAAGCCCAAAACTTCAGCACCTAGGTGATCTTGAAGTCCACATTCACCTTTAAAATTCCATAATTACTTAATTTGGTTGTGTGGCTAGATTATTATACTTTGAGAAATGAAAAAAATAGAATCAATATCAAATTCAATTAATGAAGGTAGATCTTTGACCTAAATGTGAAAGCTAAAACAATATAAGCATTATGAAAATGCATACCTGAGAACCTCACCTGGTCAGCAAATACTGATCACAGAAAGCTTTAAATATCAATATTACTATATATTTTTCATTAAACAAATAAAGTATGTTTTGGAACAATAAGACACTGAGAAAAATTAATGAGTTCACTCTTGATGCAACAATCTGGTGGAAGATGCTTCAGTTAGTTAGTTTTTCCCCACCCTTGACTTCTTATTACAAAAACGAAGAGGCAATAAGGAATACTAAACTATATACAGGATTGGAGTCTTGATTAAGCATCTTGCTTATTCCAAAGATGCATGTAGATGTGATTCAACACTTGGATTTCTCTAAACCTGTATAGAGGCAATCACAGCATAGTCTAAGATCAAGATAAAGAGGCGAGTTAAGGTCTACCCATAAAGAGTGTGACCTCTCAATGTGGATGTTACATATTGGGGTACATTTGAAGAATTAAAAAAAAAAAAATTATATATATATATATATATATATACCATTATATCTGAAACTTAGAAAATGCCTCCACATGGGCATCCATTTGAAAAATATGAGGGAAGAAGACAAAGGAAACTGATTGTAGGGTAGCAGAGGCATAGCAAATGTTTAATACAATTTGCAACTTGACAGACAGTGCTGATAAAGTTTTACACCAGAGTGGTAAGGGTGGTGTAATGAAGTCATTTCACTTAAGCCTTTGCAAATTCACACTCTAGCCTGCCATCTCTCTTTTTGAAGTAACTGTGGGTGCTCACACTGCTCCTAAAGCTAAGTGGTTTAGGCTGCATATGGCTAATTAAGTTCCACAATTGCCCTCAGTATAGTTAGTTTGGAATATTTAATTCTCATTATCTCACATGCCCATCCCCCACACCATAGATGCTTTGATATGGGCATGGCAGAAAGCCACACTTTTAAAGGTTAAGGCTCTGCCTACATTACCCCCACTGGAGTTTGGCTGCTAAGAGGCAATAGAAATCTGCTTAACTCGCAATTGCTTATGTCTAATTCTATGAGCAAATCCATTTCTTGAAGTATGAGTCTTGAGTGTCAGCAAGATTCACGTACACTTGATGGAAACATTTAGTCTCAGAATATCCCATGTTAATACTTTAAAAGTTAAGACTCATTTTATGTAGCATACTTTGGTGTGGTGAAGAATATCAAATGAGGAGAATAATTTAACGGGATAACATTGGGAATGTAATGGGCCCACATTCTTCAGTCGATGAGAAGAGGCTTATAAAATTGTATTTCTAACAAAACAAATATAATGTTTAATTCCTGCTGTTACCAGCCTCCCCTCAGCTTATTTTGCCTCTCTTCCTTTGCTAACCCCAGGGCAATTTGGGAGTTTTCAAAACAAAAAGGAACAAGGCTTAAAAGAGGGAGTCCTGAGGTCCATTCAAATTTGATGATTAAGTACAACAAGAGAGCCATAACTCCAAGACTTAAGTGATGTGCTTAATGCTCTTTGGGGGGAAATGTATGCTAATAAAGAATTCAGGACGCTGTTTTTTTTTTTTGGTTTGTGATCTCTCAGCACCAATGACTTCATTTTCCGTATAATAGAGGGTTTTTTTGTGGCAAAGCTAGAATTCAGACTGTGTATAGTTGTGTCCTTCCCTTCAATGTAATTGACCTTTACAAGTTTTGTTACCAAAGAATTAGGCTGGATAGTGTGTTGACTATTAGAATTTAAATGCTTAAGTAACTGGACTAGGTTATTTTAACTATTAACTATAATTAATCAAATTATAGTGCCTCTTTAAAGAAATAATCCATTATTTTAGTAATGAGCTAAATTATGCAGCAAATGGAGAAGAAAATGTATGACACTTTTTTTTTTCCTATTTGTGGCACTTAAGAATACACAGTATAATATGTTTCCCATTTTTTCAAGGGCCATGCACAAAAAGTGTCCTTCAATTGTTTCTGATAGTTACTTCTGTTTTATGCTTCATTTATCAGGTAAAAGTAATAATCTGTAAATGTTAAATTATAGATATGTATGCCCCATTAATCAAAAGAACAGAAGAGAAATAAACATTATCTTCAGCATGATGAAATACACCTACATTGTATATCCTTCTCTCCCTCATAGACAAAATATTTGAGTACTTAATTATTTAATTTCAGAAATAGTTTAAAGATACTCTGTTTCTACATGGACTGTGGCCAGTTTGTCAAGCAGAAATTGTGATGAGTTGAACTTTGACTTCTGTGAATACAAACAATAATATGAATACCTGTTGTATAATAAATGATTTGTCTAGTTTGGTCCCAGGTTCCAAGGGGCAGTTTCTAAACCCTTGGAATTTCCCAAGTGATGGGAGTGTCTTTGTTATTCATGGTGGACTTTTAAGTCCATCACTGAGTTTATGCTAATGAAGTGACTCAAGGTGGGCCCCCAGATAGTTCAAGGATGTGGGCTGGTCATTCAAGGAAGATTAACCATGTGATTAAATGGTTGGAGCTTTGAGATAATTTATTATATCAGTCTGATCTACAAGGCGGGGAGGGAGGCTGGAGATTGAGTTTAACCAGGTGGGTAATGATTCAAACAATCATGTCTGTGTAATAAAACTCCAAAGAAAGCTCTGGACATCTCAGTTGGATTGAAATTCCTGGTTGGTGATACACATTGATGTGCAGGGAGGGTGACAGGTCCTGAGGACGTGGTGGATGCCTTCCATACGTGACCCTGCCAGACCTCATCCTATGCATCTCTTCATTTGACTGATCTGATTTGTATTCTTCATAAAAAAATTGTAATTCTAACTATAGCACTTTCTTAAGTTCTGTGAGTTGTTTTAGTGAATTATTGAACTTGAGAGGGTAGTGGCAACCCCCTACCAGCTGTAACCAGTTGATCAGAAGCATGAGTGACCTTGGAACCCCTAGAATATGTGGTTGGTGTCTGAACTGAAAGGAATGTTGTGGAGGACTTTGGCTTTAACCTGAGAAATCTGTGCTAACTCTGGGTAGTTAAACATCAATACTATATTAAAATGCTCTATGGCTGCCAGGGAGGGAACTGTCTGAAATGTATTGAAGGTTCACATTCAGCAAGCTCAGTGTATGATGGGGCAGAGCAGGAAACAAAAACCCTCTAGTGTTAGCCCTGTTGGCAGTGGGAACCTCAGAACCTCAACGCAAATATATAGCACAGGAGATGGTTTTCGGTGTTGCCATATAAACATGTCATCGCCAATAAGCACATGAAAAGGTGTTCAACATCGCTACTTATTATAGAAATGCAAATAAAAAATACAAAGAGGTATCACCTCACACTGGTCAGAATGACCATTATAAAAAGTCTACAAATAATAAATGCAGGAGACGGTGTGTGGAAAAGGGAACCCTCCTATACTATCGGTGGGAATGTAAATTGGTGCAGCCACTATGGAAAACAGTATGGATATTCCTTAAAAAACTAAAAATAGAGCTGCCATATGATCCAGCAATCCCACTCCTGGGCATATATCTGGAGGAAACTCTAATTCGAAAATATACATGCACCCCAGTGTTCATTGCAGCACTATTTACAATAAACAGGACATGGAAGCAATCTAAATGTCCATCGACAAATGAATGGATAAAGAAGATGTGGCATATATATATATATATATATATATATATATATATATATATAAAATTCAGCCATTAAAAAGAATGAAATAATGCCATTTGTAGCAACATAGGTGGACCTACAGATTATCATACTAAGTGAAGTAAGTCAGACAGAGAAAGACAAATATCACATGATATCACTTACATGTGGAATCTAAAATACGATACAAACGAACTTATTTACAAAACAGAGGCAGACTCACAGACATAGAAAAAAACTTATGGTTACCAAAGGGGAAAGAGGATGGGAGAGGGTAAATTAGGAGTTTGGGATTAGCAGACACAAACTACTACATATAAAATAGATAAACGAGGTCCTACTGTATAGTACACTGAACTATATTCAATATCCTGTAATAAACTACAATGGAAAAGAACATGAAAAATTATACATATATATGTATAAAACTGAATCACTTTGCTGTACACCAGAAATTAACACAACACTGTAAATCAACTATACTTCAATTTTCAAATATTTTTAAATAAAATAAGCATGATGTGATTATTCTACAACATTTAACAAGCCCCAGATGCTTTGATTCAAACTGCACATATGATATCAAAAATATATTTAGCTGCAGCAAGCTGCCATCCAGACAAGTTTATCTCACTACAACAGTTTGTGATAATTAGCTTAGGTAGATTGAGTCTTTAAGAAGTTGCAGGTATTCTGTGCCAGGACTCAATCCAAGATGAAAGAAATCAGGGCTCATAAGAAGTATTCCACAGAGGAAAGGGACATCTAGGAATGCTTAGATCATAAGAAGTTTTCCCATTTCTTCCTAAACCTCAGCCCTGAGTTTATTTAGGAGAAAAAGGCTTTCTAATTATTCAAGCATCTTGAAATACTTCACTCCTTTTGTTTCTATAAAGTCTAGCAAATGCCCTATAATTCTCCATAATAAATCAGTGTTTTAACTAAATAAAAGTAAAAGCACCAACAGAAAAGATATACACTAGCATCTCTAAGTGATGCTTGAACTGATATATATGAAAGATAAGAGGGAAGTGCATTCTAATCAGAAGGAATAGCATGTGCAAATGCCCTGGGGCAGGTGGAAGAAGATCATCCAGAAGGTGTAGGCCATGTTAAGGATATTTCACTTCATCCTTTGAGCCATAGTAAACCAACAAAGGGTTTGACCTAAGGAGATAACTAGATGAGCTTTGTGTTTTGAGACAATCACTCTGGATTCAGTGTGGAGAATATCAATGAGGGACAACTTAATTGAGGCAATGTAAAGTTGCCATATGTTCTGGTTTGCCCACGACAGTCCCAGCACAGGCTTTTTGACCCAGAGTAATTACTAATAGTCAAACTAGCAGAAGCTCAGACTAAGTATTTACTTGATGTCAGATGACTACCAACTTCCAGTTGTCAATTTCTGCATTTCTATGCTGAGAACTTTTTTCTGAAAACACTGAAGACCACTTTATCCCACAAGCATGGGGATCTAGAATTACTAAGAAATAACACCCCTGATAGTAGCTTTCAAACAATAACTGATAGAAATTAATAAGCAAATACACAATCAATTACATTCTTCAAAAAACATATTTTATATTGTTTCCCAGGGTGATTAAGTATCAGTCACCAGAGGTAGCGAACTTAGTGACATCTTCTCTTCTTTGTATCAATTTCTCATCCTATTCATGCTTTCGGCACCTCCAAAATTAACTACTTAAAAGTGAATACTTATCTGAGGATCTGCAGCTTCAGGAACCAAAATTCAAACAGTTGGAACTAAAAGTGGTTTAGAAAATGATTCCTAAAATAAATTTCTGGAACTGGATCACTAGTCAGACAGATGGGAAAAAAGACCCTATAGTAAGTGGAGTGGTGCAATGGACTATCTGCTTGTACCCCCTCAAATTCATATGTTGCCATCCTAATCTCAATGTGTTGGTATTTGGAGATAGAGCCCTTGGGAGGTAATTAGGTCATGAGGGAGAAACCCCCATGAATGGACTTAGTGACCTTATAAGAAGAGACATGGGAGAGAGAATCTCTCTCTTGGCCATGTGAGGATACAGCTCTCACCAGACACCAGAAATGTCAGCACCTTGATCTCAGACTTCCCAGATCTGAGACATAAATGTTTGTTATTTGAGCCACCCAGTCTCTGGCTTTTGTTATAGCAGTACAAACTCACTAAGACAAGTAGTACTTATCCCTGGCCTACTGTAGCATCACAGTTACTAAGAATTTTACCTGTGAAATAAGATCCACAATGTAGGAAAAGCCAAGGGGAAGTCCCTCAAACCATAACTCCACACTCCCTGGATATAAGTCAGAACCCATAATGGAGAGACTAATGCCACTTTCCAAAACAAAGGATGCAGAATTGGTGGTAAGCTTTACATCCTTATTTAATTCACCAATTGGGACTTTTCAAAAATTGGCTGAATCATGGCCTTTGATAGGGAACTACTACAAACTTAATTGGAAACCTCAGTTGTAGCTGCTATTCTGGGCATCTTTAATGTACAATAATAGATCTATAAAATAGATAAGAACAGACAACACCAATTTATGAGAGAATTGATGAAAACACCCCATCAAATCAATAACTTCCTAGCAAGCACCAGAAACTATTGATCTGGAAAATGTAGCCTTTTCAATTTCTGTAGTGGAGAAGAATCGGTAGTAATTCACATGGAAGAAACAGCTGGATACATTCATGGGACAGAGTAAGATATAGTCATGATCTTTCCCCTGGGCTATGTAATGTTTATTTTCTTTGTCTCAAAGGACTTTGACTATAATGGAATACTAAACTGTTGCACTCTATTGATAATATTCTGTTAATTGAACATGGGAACCAAGAAAGTAGCTCATACTCTAGATGCCCTAGTAAGGCTCATATACATCAAAGGATGAAAGATAAAACCTTAAAAGCTTCAGGTGCCTGCCAAATGGGTGAAATTTTTAGGGATTCATTAGAGTGGAGTATTCTGAGATACTTCTCCAAGATAAAGAACACATATTCTACCTCATGCTTTACCACTAAACAAAAGACACAAATGCTTTGTAGGTCCTTTCATGTTACAGAGACAGCACATCAATTGGGAATAATGTTTCAGCTAATTTATCAGTTGATTCATAAGACTTCCAATTTTGATGAGGGGCCACGAAGCAATTCTCTAGGACACCAGCTGTGTATCCCTACGATTAAACGCAATTCCGACACTATCTGTCTGGAGATAGCATAAGATCACAAAGGTTGAATGCTCAGTCCAAAGAGATGTCCTCCACTTCAGATGCCAGTCATGAGTAGTAGGTCCTCAGGTTACCTACAACTTCTGTCTGACTTGACTACAAATCAAAGATTCCCATATCCTCTTCCTCCTTTGAATTAGATTAATTTGCTAGAGCAGCTCACAGAACTCAGGGAAATATTTACGTAGGTTTACCAGTTTATTAAATGATATGATAAAGAATACAGATGAGAAGCCAGATGAAGAGATATGTTGGGTGAAGTCTGGGAGGATCCCAAGTGTAGGAGCTTCTGTCTCTGTGGAGTTGGGGTATGTCATACTCCTGATACATGGATGTGTTCACAGATCTGGAAACTCTTGGAACCCCATACTATTGGGATTTGAATGGAGGTTTCATCACATAGGCATAATTGATCCTTAACTCCATTTTTAGCCCCTCTCCATTCTCAAGAGCCTGGGGGATGGGGTTGAAAATTCCAAGCTTCTAATCATGGCTTGGTCTTTCCAGTAACTACCCCTCATCCAGGAGAATCCAGGAGCCCACCCAGAGTCATCTCATTAGCACAAAAGACTTTCCTGTCACCCAGGAAATTACAAGCGTTTCAGAAGCCCTATGTCAGGAACCAGGGTCAAAGACTAAGTATTAGAACAAAAGATTTTCCTAGATTCCTATCACTTAGGAAATTCTGTACCAGAAATGAGAATGAAGACCAAATATCTATTTCTTACTATAAATCACCGTATCACAGATATTATGTTATGCAGCATATTGGTAGATATTTGTTCATTCCTTAGAATAACAACCGAGAGGTTAAAGAAGGAAGGACCCTCTCAACATTACTTTCAGTGATCTACTTAAGAATGTTGTATTTTTTGTCCCCAGAAATTTTGACTCTGTTAAAGTAGAGATCTGATGACAAACTGAAATTATAATGGAGTAATCATAGTTCAGGCACACAAAATGGAGTTGGCGGCCATTGAGGATCCAGTTTCAGACACATCCCTGCAACACTGAGAATTTGAACTCTCTGTGAACTATACAAAAACTGAGGAAACCAGCTGTTTTTAAAATAGAATCTGCTAGCTGCAACCTTGTGGTTTCAAGGTTGTTCCCCTTTGTAACTATGCAGCCATTTCAGACCCCAACCAATCCTTGCTTAACAAACACCCTTTCTTCTTGTCAGCTCCAATTATAATTCTTGATAAACAATTCATGTGAGGGGGGCAGAGAGAAGATGGCGGAAGAGTAAGACGCGGAGATCACCTTCCTTCCCACAGATATGGTAGAAATACATCTACACGTGGAACTGCTCCTACAGAACACCCACTGAACACTGGCAGAAAACGTCAGACCTCCCAAAAGGCAAGAAACTCCCCATGTACTTGGGTAGGGCAAAAGAAAAAAGAAATAACAGAGACAAAAGAATAGGGACGGGACCTGCACCAGTGGGAGGGAGCTGTGAAGGAGGAAAGGTTTCCACGCACTAGGAAGCCCCTTCGTGGGCGGAGACTGCGGGTGGCAGAGGGGGAAAGCTTCGGAGCCACGGAGGAGAGCGCAGCCACAGGGTTGCAGAGGGCAAAGCGGAGAGATTCCCGCATGGAGGATCGGTGCCAAGCAGCACTCACCAGCCCGAGAGGCTTGTCTGATCACCTGCCGGGGCAGGCAGGGGCTGGGAGCTGAGGCTCGGGCTTCGGTCGGATCGCAGGGAGAGGACTGGGGTTGGCGGCGTGAACACAGCCTGAAGGGGTTAGCGCACCACAGCTGGCTGGGAGGGAGACCGGGAAAAAGTCTGCAGCTGCCGAAGAGGCAAGAGACTTTTTCTTGCCTCTTTGTTTCACGGCGCGCAAGGAGAGGGGATTCAGAGCGCCGCCTAAATGAACTCCAGAGATGGGCGCGAGCCGCGGCGATCAGCGCGGGCCTGAGAGACGGGCGTGAGACGCTAAGGCTGCTGCTGCCGCCACCAAAAAGCCTGTGTGCGAGCACAGGTCACTCTCCACACCACCCCTCCTGGGAGCCGGTGCAGCCCGCCACTGCCAGGCTCCCGTGATCCGGGGACAACTTCCCCGGGAGAACGCACGGCGTGCCTCAGGCTGCTGCAACGTCACGCTGGCCTCTGCCACCGCAGGCTCGCCCCACCTCCTCTGTACCCCTCCTTCCCCTCCCCCCGGCCTGAGTGAGCCAGAGCCCCCGAAGCAGCTGATCCTTTAACCCCATTCTGTCTGGGTTGGGAACAGACGACCTCAGGCGACCTACATGCAGAGGCGGGTCCAAATCCAAAGCTGAACCCAGGGAGCTGTGCGAACAAAAAAGAGAAAAGGAAATCTCTCCCAGCAGCCTCAGAAGCAGCGGATTAAAACTCCACAAACAACTTGATGTGCCTGCATCTGTTGAATACCTGAATAGACAACGAATCATCCTAAATTCAGGAGGTGGACTTTGGAAGCAGGATATATTAATTTTTCCCCTTTTCCTTTTTTTGTGAGTGTACATGTATATGCTTCTGGGTGAGATTTTGTCTGTATAGTTTTGCTTTATAATAGTTTTATTTTACTTCACTATATTATATTTTCTTTCTTTCTTTCGTTCTATTTTTTCTCCCTTTTACTCTGAGCCGTGTGGATGAAAGGCTCTTGGTGCTCCAGCCAGGCATCAGGGCCATGCCTCTGAAGTGGGAGAGCCAACTTTAGGACACTGGTCCACAAGAGACCTCCCAGCTCCACGTAATACCAAACGGCAAAAATCTCTCAGAGATCTCCATCTCAACATCAAGACCCAACTTCAGTCAACGACCAGCAAGCTACAGGGCTGGACACCCTATGCCAAACAAATAGCAAGACAGGAACACAGCCCCATCCATTAGCAGAGAGGCTGCCTAAAATCATAATAAGGCCACAGACACCCCAAAACACACCACCAGACGTGGACGTGCCCACCAGAAAGACAAGATCCAGCCTCATCCACCAGAACTCAGGCACTAGTTCCCTCCACCAGGAAGCCTACACAACCCACTGAACCAACCTTAGCCACTGGGGACAGATACCAAAAACAATGGGAACAACAAACCTGCAGCCTGTGAAAAGGAGACCCCAAACACAGTAAGATAAGCAAAATGAGATGACAGAAAAACACACAGCAGATGAAGGAGCAGGGTCAAAACACACCAGACCTAACAAATGAAGAGGAAATAGGTAGTCTACCTGAAAAAGAATTCAGAATAATGATAGTAAGGATGATCCAAAATCTTGGAAATAGAATAGACAAAATGCAAGAAACATTTAACAAGGACGTAGAAGAACTAAATAGGAACCAAGCAACAATGAAAAACACAATAAATGAAATTAAAAATATTCTAGATGGGATCAATAGCAGAATAACTGAGGCAGAAGAACGGATAAGTGACCTGGAAGATAAAATGGTGGAAATAACTACTGCAGAGCAGGATAAAGAAAAAAGAATGAAAAGAACTGAGGACAGTCTCAGAGACCTCTGGGACAACATTAAACTCACCAACATTCGAATTCTAGGGGTCCCAGAAGAAGAAGAGAAAAAGAAAGGGACTGAGAAAATATTTGAAGAGACTGTAGTTGAAAACTTCCCTAATATGGGAAAGGAAATAGTTAATCAAGTCCTGGAAGCACAGAGAGTCCCATACAGGATAAACCCAAGGAGAAACATGCCAAGACACATATTAATCAAACTGTCAAAAATTAAATATAAAGAAAACATATTAAAAGCAGCAAGGGAAAAACAATAACACACAAGGGAATCCCCATAAGGTTAACATCTGATCTTTCAGCAGAAACTCTTCAAGCCAGAAGGGAGTAGCAGGATATACTTAAAGTGATGAAGGTGAACAACCTACAACCAAGATTACTCTACCCAGCAAGGATCTCATTCAGATGTGATGGAGAAATTAAAATCTTTAGAGACAAGCAAAAGCTGAGAGAGTTCAGCACCACCAAACCAGCTTTACCACAAATGCTAAAGGAACTTCTCTAGGAAAGAAACACAAGAGAAGGAAAACACCTACAATAACAAACCCAAAACATTTAAGAAAATGGGAATAGGAACATACATATCGATAATTACCTTAAATGTAAATGGATTAAATGCTCCCACCAAAAGACACAGGCTGGCTGAATGGATACAAAAACAAGACCCATATATATGCTGTCTACAAGAGACCCACTTCAGACCTAGAGACACATACAGACTGAAAGTGAGGGGATGGAAAAAGATATTCCATGCAAATGGAAATCAAAAGAAAGCTGGAGTAGCAATTCTCATATCAGACAAAATAGACTTTAAAATAAAGACTATTACAAGAGACAGAGAAGGACACTATATAATGATCAAGGGATCGATCCAAGAGGAAGGTATAACAATTGTAAATATTTATGCACCCAACATAGGAACACCTCAATACATAAGGCAAATACTAACAGCCATAAAAGGGGAAATCGACAGCAACACCATCATAGTAGGGGACTTTAACACCCCACTTTCACCAATGGACAGGTCATCCAAAATGAAAATAAATAAGGAAACACGAGCTTCAAATGATACATTAAACAAGATGGACTTAATTGATATTTATAGGACATTCCACCCAAAAACAACAGAATACACATTTTTCTCAAGTGCTCATGGAACATTCTCCAAGATAGATCATATCTTGGGTCAAAAATCAAGCCTTGGTAAATTTAAGAAAATTGAAATCGTATCAAGTATCTTTTCCGACCACAACGCTATGAGACTAGATATCAAATACAGGAAAAGATCTGTAAAAAATACAAACACATGGAGGCTACACAATACACTACTTAATAACGAAGTGATCACTGAAGAAATCAAAGGGGAAATCAAAAAATACCAAGAAACAAATGACAATGGAGACACAACGACCCCAAACCTATGGGATGCAACAAAAGCAGTGCTAAGAGGGAAGTTTATAGCAATACAAGCCTACCTCAAGAAACAGGAAACATCTCGAATAAATAACCTAACCTTGCACCTGAAGCAATTAGAGAAAGAAGAACAAAAAAACCCCAAAGCTAGCAGAAGGAAAGAAATCATAAAGATCAGAGCAGAAATAAATGAAAAAGAAATGAAGGAAAAGATAGCAAAGTTCAATAAAACTAAAAGCTGGTTCTTTGAGAAGTAAATAAAATTGGTAAACCATTAGCCAGACTCATCAAGAGAAAAAGGGAGAAGACTCAAATCAGTAGAATTAGAAATGAAAAAGGAGAAGTAACCACTGACACTGCAGAAATACAAAAGATCATGAGAGATTACTACAAGCAACTCTATGCCAATAAAATGGACAACCTGGAAGAAATTGACAGATTCTTAGAAAGGCACAACCTACTGAGACTGAACCAGGAAGAAATAGAAAATATGAACAGACCAATCACAAGCACTGAAATTGAAACTGTGATTAAAAACCTTCCAACAAACAAAAGCCCAGGACCAGATGGCTTCACAGGTGAATTCTATCAAACATTTAGAGAAGAGCTAACACCTATCCTTCTCAAACTCTTCCAAAATATTGCAGAAGGAGGAACACTCCCAAACTCATTCTACGAGGCCACCATCACCCTGATACCAAAACCAGACAAAGATGTCACAAAGAAAGAAAACTACAGGCCAATATCACTGATGAACATAGATGCAAAAATCCTCAACAAAATACTCACAAACAGAATCCAACAGCACATTAAAAGGATCATACACCATGATCAAGTGGGGTTTATCCCAGGAATGCAAGGATTCTTCAATATACGCAAATCAAACAATGTGATACACCATATTAACAAATTGAAGGAGAAAAACCATATGATCATCTCAATAGATGCAGAGAAAGCTTTCAACAAAATTCAACACCCATTTATGATAAAAGCCCTGCAGAAAGTAGGCATAGAGGGAACTTTCCTCAACATAATAAAGGCCATATATGACAAACCCACAGCCAACATTGCCCTCAATGGTGAAAAACTGAAACCATTTCCACTAAGATCAGGAACAAGACAAGGTTGCCCACTCTCACCACTATTATTCAACATAGTTTTGGAAGTGTTAGCCACAGCAATCAGAGAAGACAAAGAAATAAAAGAAATCCAAATCGGAAAAGAAGAAGTAAAGCTGTCACTGTTTGCAGATGACATGATACTATACATAGAGAATCTTAAAGATGCTACCAGAAAACTCCTAGAGCTAATCAATGAATTTGGTAAAGTAGCAGGATACAAAATTAATGCACAGAAATTCCTTGCATTTCTATACACTAATGACGAAAAATCTGAAAGTGAAATTAAGAAAACACTCCCGTTTACCATTGCAACAAAAAGAATAAAATATCTAGGAATAAACCTACCTAAGGAGACAAAAGACCTGTATGCAGAAAATTATAAGACACTGATGAAAGAAATTAAAGATGATACAAATAGATGGAGAGATATACCATGTTCTTGGATTGGAAGAATCAACATTGTGAAAATGACTCTACTACCCAAAGCAATCTACAGATTCAATGCAATCCCTATCAAACTACCACTGGCATTTTTCACAGAACTAGAACAAAAAATTTCACAATTTGTATGGAAACACAAAAGACCCCGAATAGCCAAAGCAATCTTGAGAACAAAAAATGGAGCTGGGGGAATCAGGCTCCCTGACTTCAGACTATATTACAAAGCTACAGTAATCAAGACAGTTTGGTACTGGCACAAAAACAGAAATATAGATCATTGGAACAGGATAGGAAGCCCAGAGATAAACCCACACACATATGGTCACCTTATCTTTGATAAAGGAGGCAAGCATATGCAGTGGAGAAAAGACAGCCTCTTCAATAAGTGGTGCTGGGAAAATTGGACAGGTACATGTAAAAGTATGAAATTAGAACACTCCCTGACACCATGCACAAAAATAAACTCAAAATGGATTAAAGACCTAAGTGTAAGGCCAGACACTATCAAACTCTTAGAGGAAAACATAGGCAGAACACTCTATGACATACATCACAGCAAGATTCTTTTTGACCCAGCTCCCAGAGAAATGGAAATAAGAACACAAATAAACAAATGGGACCTAATGAAACTTAAAAGCTTTTGCACAGCAAAGGAAACCATAAACAAGACCAAAAGACAACCCTCAGAATGGGAGAAAATATTTGCAAATGAAGCAACTGACAAAGGATTAATCTCCAAGATTTACAAGCAGCTCGTGCAGCTCAATAACAAAAAAACGAACAACCTAATCCAAAAATGGGCAGAAGACCTAAACAGACATTTCTGCAAAGAAGATATACAGATTGCCAACAGACACATGAAAGAATGCTCAACATCATTAATCATTAGAGAAATGCAAATCAAAACTACAATGAGATATCATCTCACACCGGTCAGAATGGCCATCATCAAAAAATCTAGAAACAATAAATGCTGGAGAGGGTGTGGAGGAAAGGGAACACTCTTGCACTGTTGGTGGGAATGTAAATTGATACAGCCAGTATGGAGAACAGTATGGAGGTTCCTTAAAAAACTAAAAATAGAACTACCATATGACCCAGCAATCCCACTACTGGGCATATACCCTGAGAAAACCATAGGTCAAAGTAGTCATGTACCAAAATGTTCATTGCAGCTCTATTTACAATAGCCAGGACATGGAAGCAACCTAAATGTCCATTGACAGATGAATGGATAAAGAAGATGTGGCACATATATACAATGGAATATTACTCAGCCATAAAAAGAAATGAAATGGAGGTATTTGTAGTGAGGTGGATGGAGTTAGAGTCTGTCATACAGAGTGAAGTAAGTCAGAAAGAGAAAAACAAATACAGTATGCTAACACATATATGTGGAATCTAAGGGGAAAAAAAAAAAAAAAAGGCCATGAGGAACCTAGTGGCAAGACGGGAATAAAGACACAGACCTACTAAAGAATGCACTTGAGGATATGGGGAGGGGGAGGGGTGAGATGTGACAGGGTGAGAGAGTGTCATGGACATATATACACTACCAAATGTAAAATAGATAGCTAGTGGGAAGCAGCCGCATAGCACAGGGAGATCAGCTCGGTGCTTTGTGACCACCTAGAGGGGTGGGATGGGGAGGGTGGGAGGGAGGAGATGTAAGAGGGAAGAGATATGGGAACATATGTATATGTATAACTGATTCACTTTGTTATAAAGCAGAAACTGAGACACCATTGTAAAGCAATTATACTTCAATAAAGATGTTTAAAAAAAAAAAAATTCATGTAACTAACTGCAACCTTGTGGTTTTCACCTTTATACGCTTTCTCCATTTTGTAGTTCAGCAGAACACAATTCAAATGCTTCTTCAGTCTGTGTCTCCCAAGCTGCAGTCCTAATAAACCCCAAATAAACACCTCTCTATTTCAATTATGTATTAATTTCTGAAATTTTGCTTAACAGCTTCCCAGGGGAGGCACACTTTTACCTTCAGACAAGAAAGAGTTGCATCACACATTAATTTACAACTTTGGTTGCTTATGTTGAGCTTATCATACAAGTACCTTAGCAGGCAAAGAAAGGAGTAACTATGCTGACACAAATAATTTACTGTGATTATCCTTAGTTCTTGAGATTGTTACTATAAAATAAGGTGCAGGGAATGTATCTGCAACCCAAGTGATTCACTGTGGCATTGTTTGATGCTGTCATATCCAGTAATAACTGTAAACAGATAATTGAAGTAATAACCATGATCTGACAAAGGCATGTTAACCTGGGGTTAAGAAGTTCAGAAAAAAACCTGAGGTGAAAGAATACTAGAGTGGATGAACAGAATGAGACAATGAATACTAGCTGTGTTCTTTTCTTTTTTTTTTTTTTTTTTTTCTTTTTACAAGATCCTTTATAGAAGCATAAAGTCAAAGCAACCAAAAATTCAGGACCCATCTCTGTAACGCTCCTGCCAAAATTAGCCTTTCATCTGGAGGACAGTTGACAGTCTTGTTTTCCTCTTTCCAATGATCAAAGTCCTTAAAGATTATTTGCATGGGTTAAGCAAGGAATGAGGATCCTTCTTTCCCA
The DNA here is from genome assembly GCF_965194805.1 of Balaenoptera borealis. Taxonomy (NCBI): domain Eukaryota; kingdom Metazoa; phylum Chordata; class Mammalia; order Artiodactyla; family Balaenopteridae; genus Balaenoptera; species Balaenoptera borealis. Next base: position 131,027,763 of record NC_138860.1, read on the forward strand.
AACATACCTCAAAAAGCCATAAATCCCCAAGACCACACTACCAAGACTGAGAAAACCAACTTTGACTGTGCTGACCTCCAGGAGACAACACTTCCCATCTCTACCCTGGATGTATGCTCCTGTGAATTGCAGATGGCTTCATTACTCAGTAATGGGGCAGAGAGAAGAAGGAACAATCCTAAGTCTCTCTCTCTCTCACAAGTTTCACAAGACCCACTCTAACCTAACTCATTTTGTATATACTTTGTGTGTGGCAAAATGCTACAGAATAAAAAATGACACAAAGCTGTGTGAGCCATGAATTAACCTTACAATCATAAAGCAGTTTATGTTTAGAGGCTTAATTTAACTTAAATTTTACTTTGCTCCAAGGAAGGGGAAAACAAAAAAGTATGTATATTTGTTTATAAAGTTATGTATTTGAGTTAAAGACCTCAGATTGAGAGTTCCTTTTTTTTATTCACATCTTTATTGAAGTATAATTGCTTTACCATGTTGTGTTAGTTTCTGCTGTACAGCAAAGTGAATCAGCTATATGTATACATATATCCCCATATCCCCTCCCTCTTGAGCCTCCCTCCCACCCTCCTTATCCCACCCCTCTAAGTGGTCACAACGCACCGAGCTGATCTCCCTGTGCTATGCGGCTATTTCCCACTAGCTATCTATTTTACATTTGGTAGTGTATATATGTCAGTGCTACTCTCTCACTTTGCCCCAGCTTACCCTTCACCCGCTGTGTCCTCAAGTCCATTCTCTATGTCTACATCTTTATTCCTGCCCTGCCATTAGGTTTATCAGTACTGTTTTTTTAGTTCCATATATGTGCATTAGCATACAGTATTTGTTTTTCTCTTTCTGACTTACTTCACTCTGTATGACAGACTCTAGGTCCATCCACCTCATTACAAATAACTCAATTTCATTCCTTTTTATGGCTGAATAATATTCCATTGTATATATGTGCCACATCTTCTTTATCCATTCATCTGTCGATGAATATTTAGGTTGCTTCCATGTCCTGCTATTGTAAACAATGCTGCATTGAACACTGTGGTACATGTGTCTTTTTGAATTATGGTTTTCTTAGGGTATATGCCCAGTAGTGGGATTGCTGGGTCATATGGTAGTTCTATTTTTAGTTGTTTTTTTTTAAATTGTATTTATTAATTTATTTTTTATACAGCAGGTTCTTATTAGTTATCTATTTTATACATATTAGTGTATACATGTCAATCCCAATCTCCCAATTCATCCCGCCACCACCCCCCCCCCCACTTTCCCCCCTTGGTGTCCATACATTTGTTCTCTACATCTGTTTCTCTATCTGCCTTGCAAACTGGTTCATCTGTGCCATTTTTCTTAATTCCACATATATGAGTTAATATACAATATTTGTTTTTCTCTTTTTGACTTACTTCACTCTGTATGACAGTCTCTAGGTCCATCCACATCTCTACAAATGACCCAATTTCATTCCTTTTTATGGCTGAGTAATATTCCATTGCATATATTTACCACATCTTTTTCCATTCGTCTGTCGATAGACATTTAGGTTGCTTCCATGACCTGGCTATTGTAAATAGTGCTGCAATGAACATTGGGGTGCATGTGTCTTTTTGAATTATGGTTTTCTCTGGGTATATGCCCAGTAGTGGGATTGCTGGGTCATATGGTAATTCTATTTTTAGTTTTTTAAGGAACCTCCATACTGTTCTCCATAGTGGCTGTATCAATTTACATTCCCACCAACAGTGCAGGAGGGTTCCCTTTTCTCTACACCCTCTCCAGCATTTATTGTTTCTAGATTTTTGATGATGGCCACTCTGACCAGTGTGAGGTGATACCTCATTGTAGTTTTGATTTGCATTTCTCTGATAATTAGTGATGTTGAGCATCTTTTCATGTGTTTGTTGGCAATCTGTATGCCTTCTTTGGAGAAATGTCTATTTAGATCTTCTGCCCATTTTTGGATTGGGTTGTTTGATTTTTTGTTATTGAGCTGCATGACCAGCTGTGTTCTTGAGACCTTCTCTAACAGCTTCTCCCACTCATTTGACTTGTTCCACTAGTCGCCTGTCAGGATGCAGTGAGTTTTACATGGGGAATGAATGAGCAGTACAAAGGATGAATGCAGCAGTCACTGAGAGTTTCCTGCATATATCCCTTAGACCTTACCATTTTGATATAATCAAAATTATTTCCAGTTGTCAATATCTGCAACTCAGTTCCTGAGAGGTTTTTTTTTTGGAACCATGGAAGTCAATTCTCCTCCACATGCCAGAAATACCAAGAAATAAACATCCTTCAGGGATAGCCCGTAACTAATGACTTACGGAAATTGATGTGTAAATACCCCAGTTTCCTGTCCTTTCAACACTTTTGTGTGGCATGTTTCAAACCATTTTACAGCATTTCCCTACAAGATTAAGTTCTGCTTGCTCTCTGTGATACCTGGTTTAGTAATTCACCCTTTATTGGCTGACTTCCTTTCAATGGATAACTTCCCTATGTTCCTCCTTGTGTTCACTGCACCTTCCAAATAAGCCATTTGCCCTGATTTGTTTGTTTGGATGTTTCTGAACCTGCTTCTTGGAGACCCAAAAAAGATTATGTGCCTTTCACAAGGGTAGATGGAAGATCCAGTCATTTCACTAGGAAACCCAGGAGGAAGATAAAGATGATAGAGGAGAATCCTCAATTCCACTTTGTACCAAGAGTTTCTAGTTACTTTCACATACTGAAGAATAATCATATATATGTATATGTATATATTATATATCCTTATATATACACAATATCTATACATATATAATATATACAATGTCTATATATAATAATTAGATTTATTAGATTAATATATCTATACATCTGTCTTATATTTAACAAATAATAATTATACATTGTATAATATATACAATAACTATAAGAATATGTATATTCTAAGAGAGAGAGAGAGAGCCTTGATCACAGGTAAAAGTTCTGAACCAAATAAATATATTTGTGAGTCATAGACATACATGTGGTCACTAAAGATTTGAATGATGTCTTTTAGAAAGTATATAGCAGCAAAAGGAGAGAATCTAGTATTGGCTTATAGGAACTCTGACATTCAAATAGTCATGCAGAGGATGGAGCTACAAACTGGACATAGAAAGAGTAATTATGATGTGGGGAGAAAAACCAAAAGTATTAAAGGGAGAAGAGCGTTTTAATAAGTGTTAATAATTTTCAAATGCTGCTGAGATATCTAATAATATAAGGGCTGGAAAACATTAATTTGTGTTTAGAAATTTGGAGATTGCTAGTAACCTTTGGTAGCCTTGTTTCTTTTAAATTTATTAACAATGTCTTATTATCACTAACATTTCCTAGACACTTTGAGATGACAGTATCATTTTTGATTTACCTTTATTCTTTACTCTCATATGTAATGAATTTTCAACTCCTGGTAATTTTACATATATGTGTGTGTGTGTGTGTGTGTGTGTGTGTGTGTGTGTATTTGAATCTATGTTTACCTTTCCTATCATCTTTACTTAATTGCCTCTTAATATGACTCTTCATCATTTTTCTTCATCGTCAGTGCTGTCAGAGTATAAATACTGAACTATAGACATGATCATCAGTTGACTAAAAGCTTTCCAGGTTTACTCAAATTATTCAAAAGGTATTTAACGACTCCAATTCAAATGACACAGTCTCATACTATCCTCTGTCATAAATGCTATTCAATTTGGTACTTCCATTCTTTTCTTATACTCTAATTCCCATTACAGTATAATCTTCCATTACCCATATACAGAGATTCAGGCTTTGTGGGTCCTGAAGCTTATATAATTTGTAGCGTTCCGTGTTTAGGAAGTGTAAACAGAGACACAGTTAATGACAGAGTCATGTCATAATGCCAAGTAAGTAATCTGTACATTAGGGGCAGGAGGGTGTATTCCTGATATACATTTCTACATCAGTTTAGTTACTAAAAATTTTTCACAGAAGTGACTGTGAGCCACACAGTTATATCATTAAACCCCAAATAAATGTATTCCCAATTCAATGTCCCCTAGCCAGATTCCAAAGATGTTTGTGTTCACTCCAACAGTACATAAACAAGAAGAATAGTGACAAAGGGAAATCAGAGTGAGAAGAGAAAACATTCTTCACAGCAGTTCAAAATTGCATTACAGACACATTTTACCAGGTGAACATACTGTTTTGCAAAACCCTCTCCACCCAGAGATTTGGAATATTCTGTGCAAGCAAGAGGACGGATGCTTAAGCGTACAGTTCATCCATTTCACAGTAAACCTGGCTCTTATTACATATGTGCTACACCTGCATAGTCTGAATTTTACACAGCTTGCAAATTACACTTTACCACCTTTACTTTGAAGAAGACATAATCTCTCCCTGCCCTGAACTACTATGGCAATTTATTTCTACTTCTCTTTCTTTAGGATACTTCTCTCTCCTCTTGTCTTCTGGCCTTGTTTTACCTCCTCTCCCCACCTCTTTTCTATTTACTTTTCTCTCTCTATATATATATGGTTAGGGTATTGGCTAGGATTAGGATATACATACACATACACTACAATCTCCCTGGGGGGGCATGACGTCTATTTAACATTTTAATTGCTCATATTGGACACAGTATTTAATGTCATCTTGGCTATCCAGTGGAATATTTACTACAGTATTAGAAATAAAAATAGTACATTTGCACATGATACAAGAAAAGGTCCAAAGAAATAATTTCAAATATGAGTAGTAAATAAATGCATCAGTACCAGAAATAAGAACACTCTGGTTTGCCTCAAGAGGAAAAATCCATAGCTTGACTGAGGCATGGGGTTAACAGTAAGTCCTTAGTTTTTCTATGGTCTTAAACCACAACTCCCGAGTGAGTTCAGTCTCCACTTGAAAGTGAAGAAAAGCTGGTGAGGTATTTCTACCTTAAAACTGACAGGCCACAGCTATCGCAATTATATATCCCTTTGGAAATATGTACCCTGAATTATGTAAATATATTGGAAAACCAACTGCATCAGTTAAGATACGCTAAATTATACTACAGTAACAACTGTCACAAAACTCCCAGTCACTTAAAACAGCAAACGTTTATTTCTCTTTAACACTGTATGTCCATCTTGGGTTGACTGTGGCTTTGGTTCATGTCATAGTTGTTTTGGGACCCAGGCTGATAGAGCAGCCTCTACCCAGGACATTGCTCCACGCTGTGACAAAGGAGAAAGAGACATGCCAGCTCTTGCACTTCTGTCCCAAAGGGACACATATCTCTCCTACCTATATGTCCTCACTCAGAGCAAGTCTCAAGGCCACAAAGTCCAACAGGGTATTATCTTCTCACATGAAGATGCACCACAGGGACAGAAACTAGAATATTTGGTAAAAATTATTGTATTCTATCATGCTAATGAACTGTGTTTTCTCCATGTCATATTTTTGCCATGACCCTTGATTCCTGTTTCAAAAATATGTGCTTAGAAAAATCCAAGCACTTTTTTATTTAGGAAGAAATCTATTAAGGTTCCAATACATTGATCCCCCAAAAAGGTCAAAAGCATTTTAGTGACAATTTAAAGCTTCCAAAGCACTTTCAAATAAATATCTCTTTTATTCTTCCTAAGTACTCTGAAAATTTGAGCTCATGAACTTTGATCCTAAATTCACCTGTTCTATTGATTAACCCATACTGCTCTTATTTCCAAATGAAAAAAAAAAAAAATTACGAGCCTGTCTATTCTATGTCCTTTATGTCTATTATGCTTTGAATTAAATAATATTAAACTGGGCTTATTTGAAGAATTCATTAATTTACCTGAATTTTCTTTGTGTTCTCTGCTGCATTCTTCTATTTTCATGTCATCCCTTGGGCCAACTTTTGCTCTTGTTAATCATCCATTGTTACTAGCAAACCCAACAGATGACCTTTCCTGCTGTTCTCTTAATTTTCTTTAAGCAGATCATTGCTACCTGATAATTATCCTGCTTTCTTAAATAATTCTGAACATCATTTCACAAAGTAATTCTCTTCATATACTTTGTATAGGAAATTTAGATATGTATAATTGTGGATTGTAAAAACTCTAAGAAACCCTTGAGTTCATGGAACTCTTTTAACAGAAGATAAGACAGGCCCAGAGAGATGGAGTGTGACTTGTCTGAAATATCAAAACTAGTTAGGGATGTTAATAGCACTATAACTCAGGTCTTTGAATTTCTGATGTACTAGCCTCTCTGTTGTTCTGTCTTTATTTTATTTCATGAATTAGCATGTCATTCTTGACCTTGGGCTTTAGTGTTTTCAAAGATTCTCCATTTGCCAGTCAGACCCACTCTTTACCCTGATCCTGCCCTGTTCTGTGTGTGGAGACTGTTCTCTATTTGGTCCCTTGGCTTCTGGTTGTGTTCAGCCAATGAGAAGCACCAGTAATAACTGGGAACATGGGGAGAGTGAGAGCTCTGTGTTTGAGTTCTTCTAGCTCCCTACATGCCAGGCCATGGCTGGTCCTTGACTATACTTTTCCACTGTCTGTGAGTGATCCCTTATGCCCCAGCTAAGCTCCATGTTTTATGGGGCTCTAGTAATCATTCCTTACCTTTATTGCCTCAGGCTTAGGCATTGTGATGACTTTCTGCATTGCCAGATAGATTTTTATAGTCTCCGTGTCAACTTTTGCTCTTGGTAACAAGTTTCTGTTATTAACAATCTTCTTGGTTCCTTTATCCCTGCCCCCATTTCCATAAACAGTGTCTTCATTAAACCCTTTTCATTTCCACTGTTGAATGTGCATCTGGTTCTCTCTTAGAATGTTTATAAAGATAATCTTTAATTCTTGGTCCATCTGTTCTATCATTTTGCTTCTGATGAAAGTGGTAATCCAATATTTGTTTTTCTTTTGAAATAGCTATGCTCCTCAAGAGTCCTGTTATTTTGACCTTGGACCTCATATCCTCCAGGGTTGTCAGTTACTTTGTGAATTTTTCCAGTGTCCCAAGACTGCCCACACTTCATGATTTAGTAGAAGGAATAAAGGGACTAAGCATATGGTTGTACTCACAGCTAAGATTTATTACAAAGACACAGCAGGGATCAACTAGGAAGAAGAACAAGCAGAATCTAGAGGAATCTATTTGCAGGTTTCCCATGCTCTTCCCCCGCCCCCCATTAAGGGGTCAGAGAGAGTGCACCCATCCTCCAGCAACAGAAATGCAGTGACACCTGTGTGATGTTTCTGCCCAGGTAAGCCTGTTTGAGCTTCAGAAATGTGAGGTTTTAGTGGGGGCTGGTCACATAGGCATTCTTTGTCTGGCAACTATGAATATTTCAGGCTTTCGAAAGAAAAGCAGGTTTTCACCATAAATCATGTTGCTTGTACAAACGATATAGTCCAGGGACACAATCTTATCATTTAGGGAATGTTTCAGAAACCAAATTCCCAGACACCATCCAAGGGTCAAACTTGAAAAATAGCAGCCTCTAGTCTACTATGTTAACTTTTCTCTGTACGGTCAGTATGTGAACAAAGGCCAGACCTCAGTCAAACCCCAAACCCTGTGAGTTCAAGGATTGGGGATGGATTGAGCCTGAGGTGAAGGGAGCCTTGAGGTATCAGAGTATTGCTCCCTCCATAAAACAATTCTTTGGGTCATAACCTCATTCATTATGCCCCAAGGATAAGGTGAAGACACTTCCTAAATGGTCAGGGAAACAACTGCCATAAGTTAATTAGTTCCCATATTGTTTATCTCAAGTCCTGATAACACAGATTTTCTCTGCTGACTTGATTTTACTTTTGAGGGCCCTTGGTCTGGAAGCAGAATTGCCACAAGTTGGAAGGCAGACAGCTCATCCTAACACAATGGTGATGGAAGGACAAAGGAAGAACCCTACAGTTTGTTTTATTCCCCAAGTTTTTCCTCTCACAGTAGGTCTTGCTCCTCGCATTCCCCTCACACAGCAGTTTCAAAACAGCCACACATCAACCAGGGATTTCTTATAGTTTTTTTTTTCCTTTTCTTGTTGTTTTGCCTCCGTGGTTTCTCTGGGATTTCTTTTCGATTTCTCTTAGGGCTGGGAACCAGCACTCTTGCTACTTCGGCATCCTGATAGGAACCAGATAAAACATTTTAAAACTAATCTTTTCCTCTTATTTATTTTTAAAACCGCATGCATCCTTATTGTAACTCTCTTGGAAAATACAGATAAAGGCAAAGGAAAAAGAGGAAATTAAAACTTTAGCCCAACTCTGTAATCACTGTCCATAGCTTGTGGTAGATCTTGTCAGCTCTTTGTTTTTCTCTTATGTGCCTTTGCTTGAAGTATAACACTAATGTCAGCCTACACTTGGTCTACTTCTAAGTGTTGGAATGTGTAAGGACATCTGGTGAGTTGTATAACAAGTCCTGATTGTAATCTATTTGTCTATGGACTGCAGGAACCTTCTGAGGAAGACTATTAACTGGTCCCATATGGGGGATTCAGATTCTTGGTTATATGCGGAACACTGGTACGACTATTAAAGAGGAGCCCAGTAGCAGTAGAAAGGTTTAACTGCCTAGGAAAAAAATAAATTTTAGAGTTAGAGAGAACTAGGTATAAAAATATTAACTGGATACCACTATCTAAATCAAAAAGTGGTGGTTTGGGGGTATAATATGGAATTATTCTGTAGGATTTATGTTTCAATTCAGTCTCCATTATTCTCATTTCTGAGACCTATAAAAGATAGAGGTAAACTATAAGAAATATTTTCCTAAAATTCTGAATGAGCTGTTTCACTGAACTATGAAACACCTTACTGAATAACCAACATTGCCTGGGAACACTCTAGCAGGAGAGAATAGTTTGTTTTTTGTTTTTTTTTTTCCAGTTCCCTGACCAGGGATTGAACCCAGCCCATGGTACAAAAAGTGCTGAATTCTAACCACTAGACCACCAGGGAACTCCCATTGATTCTATCCCTCGTATACTCTCAGTCACAGGCCACTTTAGAGATTTGCCATCAAGAGGCTCAAGAAATAAGTACCAGTAGGAAAATCCTTCTTCTGTTGTGCAGCAGTAGCCATCAGTGGGGAAATGCCGGTCCTGGTACGGCAGGAGACAGAGTGCCCGGTGTGACAACCATAGAGTGTAGTCCATGTGCACTGGGGATTGCCACACCCAGCAACTTAGTAGCAGAATTCATTGGTTTGCCTGACCAGCAATAGCCATAAACACAAAACTTATGTGCAGAATCAATTGGAAAAGACTAAACTGCCCATTGAAAGAGTAGGAGAAAAGTAGCAAAATCTCCTGGCATAGACTCGTTTGTGAGTCCAGCCTGTAATAGGTGCTGGGCTGGCATTGATAACAAGGTGAGATATTTTTAAAGATTATATCCATGGTTTTCTTAAACACATGCTGCCAAGACAATAAATTTAGCATTGTTTTTAGATGAGACCTCTGAAATCTAGGAGAGTTTGCTCCACAGTCATGGTCAAATTGGGACCATAGCTCAGGTCTCCTGATTCTTTACACACCGGAAACTCTCATACGTAGTACTCCCTATGAGATGCCTTGCTCTTCTGTACCAGAGCAGCCATGTGTTTATTCATTCTCAAGTAATGTAAAGTGTTGTGCCTGCCAATAATCTGTACTCAGGCAAACAATATCATCTCCACTTGAAAAGATGTTGTTTCTACAGTTTATATTTTGTTTAGACTATTTGCAACACATTTTTTTCTTTCCTTCCTTTTTTCTTTTTTTTCTGTTTATTATTATTTTTTCTAATTTACTGTCATATATTAAAAGCTTATGAAATGTTTCATTTCAAGCAAATATATATGCAGAGCTTCAGAAATGGAAAAAAAATGTAAAGTTTGGAGGTAACATCTAAGTGAAAAATAAGAGCAGCAGCAAAATAGTAACAAAAGATGTCTTATTTTTACATAATCTCTAATTTAGAGAAATGTTTTTATTTTGCGTAATATGTCCTAGTATAACAGAAATTGGTAAAGAAAGATAAATATCTATAAATGATACAGAAAGTAAGAGGGAAGGGACAAAAAGCATAGAAAGAGAACGAGAGAGAGAGAGAAAATAAGAGAGAGTGTTAAAATCACATTTTGTACTCCTGAACAAAAGTATTGGTGAAAGAAAATTTGAAAAAATTAAAGAGCAAATTTGACAATTTTTTAAACCTGTTTAGTTTGTGTTATAAGTTTATCCAAATTTTTACGTAAAGGAGTTAGATAAATTGTTTATGGATAACTTATTTGCAGAAAAGAATTACATCCATTTTTTTATTGTCTATATATTCACCTAGTAAAGTTTCCCTTTCAGTCCTTTTTTTCCCTTTGACTTTCTTCTATGAAAAACAGTTAGGTTTATTGTCACACCTCTATTTATTAGATATCTGAGTTGAGATCTCTAAGATCTACTTTTTAAAAGACAGTGAAAATTCCTTGTTAGAAACTTCGTATTTTATTATTGAACAAATTAATGTCTTGTTTTTTATTCTATTAATGATTCAAATTTATGACTATTTTATGTTACATGAGAAGATAATTTTATCTTCTTGGTATTAATTAGTTGGCTAAAATACATTTAATGCAGGAAGAAATAGGCACAAGAAAATTCTTGTGAGATGTATTTTAAGATATGTCTGTGTATGGAATTTAAAAAAAAATTAATGAAATTATTTCTAAATTTTCAAAAAAATTTGTAAGTACATAAATAAATAATAAAGGAAATAAGAGAAGAAAGCAAATGTGTCATAGGAACCAGAAATTAGCATAATATTGGTGAAAGTTATTAAAAAGAAAGTAATTTTTTTTAATTATTAATAAAATGATTAAATTTCCTATAGGAAGAGAAACAGAAAGATATGCAGTAAATAGGGAAAAAAAGACCCCTCCCTTGTTTGGGTTACTGCAAAGGTAGAATCTGTGGGACAGTCCATCTGTATGAAAGAATTTGGCAGCAAAAAAGACACTAGAAAAAGGTGGAATCAGGTCAATAACATCTTTCAAAAAGACCAACTTTCTCTCTCCCTAGTTGATGCTCTGTACTTTTGACTAAATGACTATAAATTATCATTTACTTCAAATATATGTTATTTTTTTTCATTTCTTTGGGTTGATATCTTTGGATGCTTTAATTTAAATTACTGGAATTTAGTTCAAATATTATGATTCAATTTGAAGAAATGGCCAGGCAAGGGAAAAATCAGCAAAAGTGTATTCAGCTATTAGATTAAGCAGGTGGAACAATTTAAGTTAAAAACTAGTCACTTAATTTTAAGGAAGACTATTCCTCCTTTCCAAGGAAGTCAAACAACGTATACCTTTTAGTAAGCAAGCCAATCTCATTTGATTAACAAAACATAATTTAAATACATTTTATTTTTGGTATATCACTGGATTTTAGGAGCCAGCATTACTACCCCTTCAGAAATCCAACGCAGTAGATATATTACATGTGTGTCACTCTTGTCTCCCATTCACCAGCTGCAACTCAGAAAATATAAAATGTATCTTAAATGTAAACTTGAAAATAGGAAGCATGAGTTTCTTTCAATGTTGTCCCCATTGAGACCTCAAATATTACTTGGAGCAGATAAAACTGATAATAAGTATTTTAGTATGTAGTATCTCTACTTCCTCCATTTCCAACTTAATAACCCCAAGAACACATTCCTTAGCCTGAATTGTTCCTGGCATGAGCAATCAAATGTATTCCACTAATATTTTCCTGCTCTCATTTTAAGATCATAGCACTGCAGTATCCATTTCCTTCATGGGCCACTAAGCTGCTGTTCCACCCTTATTTCAGTTCTCTCATGTACAGACTATTTGAGTTTTTTAGAAAGTCCTATTTCTTATTCCCTAATCAATCTACCTATTCACTCAGCTCACTTTTCTCCTTCCACATTATCTTACCTAATTTATTTACATATATTTATGATTCTATGTTTCTAAATGTAGCTACATGTCTAATTGATCAATATACCTCACTATGAAAAGATATCCGTATATCACTACAAGTTTCTCTTGCAAGTTCATGTTTATCTGTGCATTGATCTATATGGTTAACTAAATATAGGTTTCCTTTCTTTGTGTGTGTATATTTAATTATTAATGGTTGTGAGTGAATGCTAGAATGCAGACATGAGAATATATGTGAAAGTGGAGAGTTGTAAAGTTATCATTTTTACAAAGATTGTGTGAATCATGAATGCTTGGTAGATAAACAAGATAGGTTATGAAAAATGAATTTGATCAGCTGCAAGTGCTGACATCCATGGGAGCTAGCTAGATGCAGGGTCTTTACTCATAAATCCAAATAAATGTTTAATTGTAATCTTAATTTTTCTTATGATTATTATTAAACGTGTACTTATATTTTGATATCCATGTAGTGAATGTTTCAGTTTCTCTCCCAAGTTTGCTCCCTAACATTTTTGAAAAAATTAGTAAGATAGCAATGAGAAATCTTCTATAATAAATACTTGGGTCTATTCTGCTACCAAGAGCACAGTTTATATATATATATATACACACACACACATACAATATATGTTAATGTATGATTAACAATATCAAAATAAAATTACATTCTTTGATTTTCACTTTATCATTTTACCCCAGCAATTATGTATCTTTTTTTTTTTCCCTTAGTGGACATAAGCTTTAAACTAAGAACATGGATTAGAGGTGATTTACTGGGTTTTGATGTTTGAGCAGCCAGGATGAGCATGAAACATGAAGAAAGGATATGTAGTTTGTAGGTCCTATCTTTCTTGATCCCATGACTTCAGTAATTATTCATTCTACTCTTAAACAATTGGCATTAACACCACTATTAGCCCAGGATAATATTAGATGGTAATTATATATATATATATATATATATATATATATATACATATATATATATATATATATATATACATACATACATACTTCCTGCTCCCAGTGCATTGCAAGATAATTGGGAAGGACCGATATGCACAAAAGTAATTTCAGTGTGGGGTGGATAGTGCTCTAACAGAGACATATGTGAGGTGCTATAGGAGCAGACAAGACGTGTACTTTCTACTCTTAATAGGAAGAGACTTAATCAGTGGTTCTCATAGAGATGATAGTATTTGAGCTGATTGTTGAAGGATTCCCCAATCTGATTCAATGATCCTTTACAATCAACCACTTCACAGTTGTGTCTGTGTGTATACATATAGACACACATACATATATTGCAGGACTCAGGTGATGCACAATATATTGAAACCTCTTCTTGATAGCAAATTATCAGAATATACAGCCACCAAATATGAACAACCATCAGGAATGACAAACTGAAAAGTACCAAATTTGAAAAAATAGATGTTGAAACCTATAGTTTGTCCTTTCTAACGAAATAGAGAAAACAATCCAACATGAAAATGCAGTTTTTGCCACCAAAGAAATATATACCTATTCTGTTGTCAGGTGGGTGTGAAATTTCCAGGCTAATTCAAGGCACTGTGGTAGGAATAATTTTTGTTATTAATATGTAGTTGTTGCTGAGTATCAAATATTTTTAAATTTACAGTTAAGAGATGTTTCATGTCCATCTTTCATTTATCTGATCAGCAACCTGTAGCCACCATGGACTTATGGAAAGAACAGTAAAGAATCAAGAAACCTTGGATATATTATCATGACCCTTGGTCAGTCAGGTAGTTTGCTTGAATATTAATTTTCTTGTCAATTAATTGTGAATAACTTTTGCAAATTAATTGATAGATTGTGTTACAGTGCAATGAGATAATAATTATTAATGTAAACTTTAAAATATGCAAGTACAAGGTATAATGCTGCATAGATTGGAGATTGGGAACTCCTCATGGAAAGGTGAAATCTGAAAGTCCACATGATTCAAATATATAAAATTATAGACATTTTGAATAAGGTAAAATAATTTGTTTTAACATATTTAAAAATTCTAGAATAACTTTTATACTCTGAGAAATAATCAGAAAAAATATGTGTTTCAGGCATTTTACATACTTACTTTAATTCATCCTCACAACACCATCAAGACAGAGGCATTATCTATGTTTTTGATGAAGATAGTATAGGTCTGAGAATTTAAATAATTGGCTTAAAATGTCATAAGAAGTAATAGAGTGAAGATATCCATAATCCTTACCCCAGTGTTTTACAGTAAAGGATAGAGAAGACAAGATCAGAATCACCTAGAAACATTTTTCAATCTCGGGCTTCTTATTTGATACAGGAAGTGAGGTGGATTTAGACTGAACATTTTCCCCAGTTTTTGTAATATAGTCACAATCACTCTTCTATAACTGCCCTGCTCACTTTAAAAGGACAGGACCAAAACATATAGCTTCATTACTACCAAGAAGCAATGATTCAGACAGTGATAATCAAAGCCAAAATATTCTTTAGTGGATACTTCTTACATGTCACTTCTGTTTGCATTGTTTGGCCTAAGAATGATACATAGCCACAGTTAAACTCAGGAGAGCCTAGAAGTAGCATCCTTCTTTGATGGATACTTTGATGAAAAAAAAAGATATTTGTGAATGGTTATAATGTTCACATTAAATGTTACATATGTTAAGCAAAGTTTATGTGAAAGAGAGGAATAATTTCACGCTGGTGAAACCAGAACAGTCTCTGATGTATTTGATTCTGAATTCTACCATTTCTACATTGCCCAGGAACGGCTGTTCCTTTTCTGTGTCTTAACTTTGTTTCTTCTCTTATTGTAGTTGATCTCTTTTTAATTTTCACTACCAAGTGTCACAAATTCTTAATCTTCAGTTATGTACTTGACACTTATACTTAAGGACCTTATCAAAATTGTATTACAAAGGAAATATTCAGTGATGTGCTAGAGTCAGCTTTTTCTTGTTCCTGAATTGAGAACTTCTCAACACTGTGTTCAGTGACATCGTCCTGATGGCTTGATATCAGCCACAGTGAGAGTTTTACAGCATGGAAATCAACAAATACTCTAACTCTGGTTTGTTTATTTATTTGTTTTACTTTCCCAGAGTAAATGTTTAAAAAGTCAGATGTTTAATATATACCAACACACCACTGGGAGTACTGCTCCTTCCCATGGACTTTGTAGTATCCATGGGGAAGGGAAGGAAGAGTTTATATCCGCACCTGTAATACAGAGAACAAAGAACAACAACAACCAAAATGTCCGTTAGACTATGGGCCAAGAGTCAAGTCAGAACAGCATGTCCAAATTATTAAAATGGACAAATAGAGCCAATGGTGAAAGATACAGAAGAATTGGGAAGAGGGCCAGGGAATTTCTGTGAACAGTTCTTAGTGTGTGTTTGCCTTGGCTAGGTAGATCCTTTAAAGGAGTTTCATGGTAAGTAAAATACTATTCTTACTAAAAGCAGCAGGGTTTTGTTCACCCTATAATCGGTGAGCACTGAACAATAAATAAGGTGTGTTCTAATTCAATTTATTGGAAGTAAATTTTGCACTTAATAACTCCAGGTTGAATTAAAGAAATAGATTCCATGGTACATTTAGTGATACTGTCATTATCTCTCTGTAATATAATCTATTTACATATCTACCCTGCCAGATGGGGTTGGGGAGTGTGGGGATTGTGTCCTAGACAGCTATTTAAACACTGCTCCTGGCTTGGAAACTGAAGCACAGAAGTCACCTAATAAAAGTGTTAAATTGACCCAAATTTAAAATTCTTTTACGGTTGCAGCATGTCAGAATGTATTCCAGTTTACCTATAGATATTGCTGGATGAAACCCACAAAAATTTTAGAAAGATAAATATTTGTATGAAAAGCTGTTAAGAGTCTTGGTTAAACTTGACCTTGAGACCTCTACTTGGAAAACAGTCTTAACTCTCTCATTGGGCCTTTGTTGGGTTCAGATTACTATATCGAGTAGAAGAAAGAGATCCTTTGCAGGGAAATTTATCTTCCTAGGAAAGATCACAGGGTTTAATATTAATATGAATATCAGAATTCCTACAAGTTGTTGAACAAAGAGATGTAGTCTCCATTACCAAAGCGGTGAGATAAGACTTCTTGTCTAATTTAATTTTATTGCTTAAAAAAATGACACTTAGTGACATGAAATACAATTTTAGCAGGAAGGAAGAACAATACATGTCATTTAGAGTAACTTACAATTTGTAGGTCAAACTTTATTTACTCTGGGAATGGCATGGACTTCCCCTGGTGAATTCCAGTTTCCTTGTGGAGTAGGAGACCATGGGCTATAGGAACTCATGCTGTGTTTGTCTGCTATGACTGTTACTAGGGAAATTGTTGTTCCTATGGAACCAAAAGATGTCAAGAGTTTGGATACAAGATTTTCAGAGTAGCCAAGGTAGCCAAAACTGATATACAAGAACTCTACCATTCCATTAAGGATACAGAAACCTAAGCCTCCTTGAGGTTATGGGCCATTGCAAGTAGGGAAGTAGGAGTTCATATGAGGGAAACAAAAGATTTGTTCTCCATTTTCTTTCATTTTGCAGTAAAAACATGCTTGATTTTGTTTGAAAAAATAAGCTAGAATGAAATATGTAAGTGTAAATAAGACAGAGCAGGTAGCTGTGGAGGCCTGCTCCAAGTCCATATTCCCAAACTTACACATTTTAAGCAGTGCCATGGTAGGAAGTATTCTGTACTTACATTTTCCCTGCATGACATCTTGGTATATAATAAGCAAGTTTCTGATGATTACAGAGGCACACAGATTCTAAGAAATTTTCTTACAGAAAAACATGATTATGTTTACTTAAAGGAAATATAGAACATTTTTGTCCTCCTTTCCTTTGGACTCATAATATTGTGTTAAATTGTCTTTTATAATAGGGAGAAATAGTCCTACTACTAATGTGCATACTTATATCATAAATCAGTAAGCATCCCTATTATACAGAAGCTCAAATTAATGGTCAAAGCTTATTTTGAGAAAAAGGGGCAATTTGAACATTTCAGTTGTAATCATATTTTCTTTAATGTTCATAATCTTTTGTCTTAAGGGGAGTATTATTATTTTAAAGCAAACCGCATTACCTAATAGGAAATGGCTATATTTTAATGTTTACATATTTTTTGAATAACAGAAAAGAAAGAAAATGAATTAGACACTACTTGAAGAGGAGTCCAAAAAGCAGAGATACACTGAGGTCTTGCAAATCTGTTGTTAAAGGAACATACATTCTCAAATAAAGTGAATTAAAGTAATTTGTATTGATATGTTCAAGATGTTTTTATCTAGGGAAAGGAATATAAAAAAGAAGGGAAGTTTAAAAAATTAAAGTCAACTAAAAAAAAAGTCACCTTAAACACAAAGCTTAAAATGTCTCTTTTCTTATGAATATTTCAATGGGTAATGTGTCAAATGGGTCACACAGTAGCTTCAAGGACAAGTTCAAATTAAGCTGAGGTTTTTATCTTGAATTCAATTTCACTAATTATTTTAATAATTGAAGATGTTATCTAAAGCAAGTTGTAAATCAGCTAATTATTTATGCTGTTTATGTTTTCTATCAAATTATGCCTTTCAGTTGTAATAAATATTACCTTTAGAGAGAGGCAGGTGTAATGTCTATGTAAAATTAACTAGAACAAAATCAATATCAGTATCATATAAAGCAGGTGTACAATTATAGTGGTTAATTTGGAAAAACTAGTTTAGATAGGATATGTATCACATGTATTTTCATGATCTTAGGAAATAAAAGTATGGAAGACAATTCACTTTATAGCTAAATTCAGTTTTTCTAGACTCATGGCTATTTTTAGAGACCCTAGATTTAAGTCTTTCCCTTTGCTCTACCCCTTTGCTGCTCTTCCTGAAGTGTCTTTCTCCTATACTCACCAATTTTTTCATCACAAATTTCAATCCCAGATAACCCAGTTTCTCTTATATAATTTTTTACCATTGTAGACATGGCCACACTTACCAGGGGAATAAACAAGGAAAGCACTGTGTGTGTGTGTGAGTGTGTGTGTGTGTGTGTGTGTGTGTGTGTGTGTGTGTGCGCGTCAGTGAGAGGCAGAGTGAGAGGCAGAGACAGAGAGGCAGGCAGAAAGGGAGGGGAGAGAAAGAGAGAGAGAGAGAGGGAGGTGGAGAGAGAGGCAGAGATGCAGAGTTTTATTTCTTGGTAAGAGTAGGAGCTGCTTAATAGGAGGAGGGAAGTGAAAGAAAAATATATCTATGGGTATGGCATTGTTGAAAGCATCAGAAAAGAAATATGACAGAGGATGTGAACACTACCTTAATGTACTGATAAGAATAGGCCCTTGAAAACTCCTACTTCTCTTTAAACATCATGCCTAGGAATATACTGAAAATGCAGAGACCAATTAAATAGGACATTATCTTGAAATTAGAAAATGGGAAAAAAAATAAAGAAGATACATTATATTTCACAGGTTTGGTATTAAGTCTTTGGGGTCCTTTATTGCTGAGAAATATTTAGCTCTCTGACATCCTAGAAGTGGGCTTGTATTGGGTGAGGGCCTTGCATCACTGAAATTAATTTCACCTTCTAAAACATATTTTTGAGCACTTAATGTTCCTTGTGATGTTAAGAAACACACAGTGCCTGCCCCCAACTATCTCATAATCTCATGGAGAAAGACTGGTGGATAGATAGATAATAATCATATAGTCCATTTCCCACGGGGGAAACACAGAGAAGGGACAGCTCAGCTGGTCTAAGTGGAGAGAAAGTTTCCCTCAAAGCTTGGAAACTATCATGGTGGTGTTTTAATTATCAATTTAAGTTCTCTGAAATACTTTTTTTCTGGATATTTTCTTTAGATAATTCCCCACAGGAGATTATCTCCATCTCCAATTGAGAAGGCTATCTGCAGAAGACTAAACATAGAGAAATTAAAAGGAAAAAACTAGACACAGTTCTGACTAGAGAGATTTATTTGTTTGCCAGTATTATGACTCTACCCCTTTCCTTTAGAATTTTGCATGTTGGACACTATAGAACACTTAAAAAATGGAGTTAAGGGCTTCCCTGGTGGCGCAGTGGTTGAGAATCCGCCTGCCAATGCAGGGGACACGGGTTCGAGCCCTGGTCCGGGAAGATCCCACATGCCACGGAGCAACTGGGCCTGTGAGCCACAATTACTGAGCCTGCGCGTCTGGAGCCTGTGCTCCGCAACAAGAGAGGCTGCGATAGTGAGAGGCCCGCGCACCGCGATGAAGAGTGGCTCCCGCTTGCCACAACTAGAGAAAGCCCTCGCACAGAAACGAAGACCCAACACAGCCATAAATAAATAAAATTAAAAAAAAAAAAAAAAAAAGGAGTTAAGTGACAGGCATTCTTGGATTTAAAACTCAGACCGCTACTTAACTTTCTAGGTGATCTTGAAAGTTGTCTCGTAATCTCACTGTATCTCAGTGTCCTTCCCCCGAAAATGGGAATGATAGTGTCCAACTACTGGACTAGTAAAAAGAATTAGAAAGGCAATAGATGTAAAAAAGTTCTAGTCCATGTCACATAGTGGGAACTCAGTACATGTAAGTACTCCTGAATAAGTTTATTACAAAACATGATAGTAAAAATTCAAGGGACTTCCCTGGTGGTCCAGTGGTGAAGAATCCACCTTCCAATGCAGGGGACTCCGGTTCGATCCCTGGTCGGGGAACTAAGATCCCACATGACGTGGGGCAACTAAGCACACGTGCCACAACTACTGAGCCCTCGTGCCTCAACTAGAGAGCCCGCATGCCGCAAACTACAGATCCCATATGCTCTGGAGCCTGCACGCCAAAACTAGAGAGAGAAAACCCACACGCCACAACTAGAGAGAAGCCTGCACACCGCAACTAGAGAGAAGCCCATGAGATGCAACAACAACAACAAAAATCCAACATGCTGCAGCAAAGATCCTGCATGCCACAATGAAGACCTGACGCAGCCAAAAATATAAATAAATAAATAAACAAATTCAAAATCATAATTCTCTAGCTTAGAGTTGACTGACACAATGAGCCACTGGGTTAGGAGAGTCCCTCTGAGTTATCCCCTTAACAAATGGAGGATCTCAGTGTTCTTCCTGTGACATAGAAAGAGTGAGAAAGAGAGCCTGTTTTAAGATTTTAAGGCAATGGCACCACCCACTTTCAGTCTTGGTCTAACTGATGCCCTGAAATCAGATTCATAATCTTTTCCCTTTGTGGTTATATTAGTTCTGTATTGCCATAACAAATTACCACAAATTTAGCATCTTAAACAAAAAAAAAAATTATTATCTTATAATTCTGTAGGTTAAAAGCCCAACCCAGGTCTCACGATGCTAAAACCAACGTATTAGTGGGCCTCTGTTCCTTTTTGGAGGTTCTCGGGGGAGAATCAATTTTCTGATGGTTTGGGTTGTTGGCAGGATTCAGTTCTTTGGGAGTGCAGGACTGAAATCTTTGTTTCTTTCTGTCAACTGCTTCCCACTTCTAGAGGCCACCCACATTCCTTGTCTCATGGTGTCTCCCTCCATCTTCAACACCAGCAAGTGCAGGTCTGGTTCCTTTCACACTGGATCTCTCTTTCTTTTTCTATCTCATCTCTCTGACCCAGCAAGAAGGGTTCTCCACTTTTAAGGACTCTTGCAACTCAATTGGATCACTTGAATAATACAGGATCCTCACCCTATTTTAAGGTCAGTTGATTAACAACTTAATTCCTTCTGCAACCTGACTTCCTTCTGCCAAAGTAACATGTTCACTCGTTCTAGGGATTAGGATGTGAGCATTTTGGAGAGCCATAATATTTCCTACCATGGAAGTAAAGATGAAAATATATGGAAAAAATGCTGAATGTAGAAGGTCCTTGAATTTTTGCCTGGATTCCTTTTATGCCTGGTGCTAGCTGTTTAAATTTGAGAAAGATATTTTAATTCTCTGAGCCTCAGCTTCTGTTCCTCTTATATCAAAGTACTAATTCTTACCACAGTGAAGGTTTTTGGGGGCTAAGCGGGTGAAGGCCAAAAGTGTGAAAAAAGGGGGCTGTCTGTAATAAAACTGGAGAGCAAATGCCCCCCCAAAGGAATTTAAATTCCAAAATTTTGTTAAAATATTCTTCCTGACAAATTAAACATCAATGGGACATATTAAGCAAAACTACCATTGTGAGATATTCGGCTCAACTTGTAAGATTGCTATGAGGCCTAAATGAAATGAATTTATTTAAGATGCATAGCATATAATAAGTATTCCACTCATTTAATTTTCTTATTTCCTAAATGTTTTACACTAACAATATTTGCTTTTGAGCATGAAAATATCATTTCATTCATGTATTTCTTATATAGCTATCCATATCATGCTATTCTCTGACTACCTGGGTTCCTTTTTACATGATTCTAAACACATCTAGCCAAATATTTGGTTCTTAAAATCTCTACACTCTGTAAGTTCCATCAATCACATTCAATCATATCTATATTCATCCATGGAGCATAAACATGAAAAAATGACTGATATTCAAATAGCCTTTCATTATGCTCTTTGTAAGTTAGTTTTCTAATGTCTTTCTAATCCTCTTTTCTTATTAGTATCACTGTAGATGCTAATGTCAAATCATTTTGACAGAATTGCTTATTCATTTCACCTTTATATTCTAATGATTCCTAAAAGGGTTTTAAATTGCATACAGGTATATTTAATAAGCACAATTTTTCTCATCCAGTTTTACAGGCTAAAGCGTACATATAATCTCTGAGACATTAAGTGTTGCTACATGTGTTTTGTCAGTCCATTTAGATACTCTTTGAAACATATTACTTAGTTTAGATATGTTAATAAATGAACTTTATATAAAATCTCTGATTAAACATTAACTTAGGCCAAAAGATCAGATATAAACCTGACTTATTTTTTCATGGGAACATACAGCATTTTCCTCATTCCTGAATTTTCTCTAACCTGAAGTTTCTCTCAAGAAACAGCTCTCTCCTGCTTTGGTCATAATAAAATAGAACAAGCTAAGAGTCTAAGGGCAGAAATTGAATTTCTCAAGATCCTTTCCTCCTTCATTAGAGATGTAGAAATAAAAGACAGACTTTTAAGTTATCTCCTCAGTCACCAGGCATACAGTGAAATACTGTAACAGCCTTTGTGGTTATCTTTCTTTGTTTTTCCCTTCCTTCCTTCCTTTCTTCCTTCCTTTTCTTTCTTTTTCTTTCTTTCTTTCCTTCTCTTTCTTTCTTTCTTTATCTTTCTTTCTTTTTGGCAGTGAGTTAGAAATATTATCAAAAATTCTTTTTGATAAGATTTATAGGGGCCATGTCAGGGAATAAGCTTATTTAATGAAAGAGATGTGAAAGGAGAACAGGAAAACACTAGTACTAAAAGAGGTGAGTTGTCATTCTGAAGAAATAAGAAGTTATCTATGATTAAGAGAAGCTTGTTGAACGTATACTAAATTTTATTTGCAATCATGACTCTTATTTGACCAGAACATTTTTTTGATTTGCTTTATTCTAGGTTTAAAAGAATAGCAAATAGTATGGTTAGAAGAAGAAATTATGTCTAAGATTAAGTTCATACTAAACTACTTTATGTTTCAATTCATCTGGTTTGGCTAACTATATTTATATTTTTTGCCAGATCCAAGACACACTTATGAGGGCATAATTAATAATCACATCAATATAACAGCTGGAAATTTAGATTATCCTAAGTCTGGACATATGGATATTCTATGCCCTTTATTGCCTCAAGGTATTTGCAAACCTCGTTCCCCCTTTTGGAGTAGTCTATCCCACTGCTTCTAGCTTTATCACCTAATTGTAGTCTACACCTTTTCTTAATCTACTCATTATTTCCAGACTATGTGAGATTCCCCTGATATGATTTCTCAAGGCATACCATAATAACCCTAGTATAGCATATATCATCCATTATTTTAACCATTTATTATTCTATCTACCCTACTAGACCATATGGAACATGAAAGTGTAGAGCCTTAGTCTTGTTCACAATTATTATCTTCATGGCAAGCATAATATTTAGCCTAGCATAATTATTAGCCTGCTGTAACATAGCTGGTTCCCATTTCTGAATCATCAATGTAGGTAGGTACTACCAAAGTCCTAGTAGGTGAGGAATATTCGGTTAGCAACTTTTCTAGCACCTCCCTTTGGAGTAAGAATAACAAGGTATTTCTAATTTCTATTTCTATATCAACCCCTCTTGAGCACCCTGAAAATAAACCATTGTAAAACAGGAGAAAACCAAGATAGTTTGGCATTTCAGTCCTAAGGAATGCTATGGGGAACCAGCTACTGTGCTGGCTACACAGATCACGTTTTATTTGGGTACCTAGTGCTGGATGTTGGGCAACCACCTTCCCTCCATGCCCTCATCCCCACCCCAAGAATTTATGTGAATGTTGGGATGAATGACACATAGATGCCAATAGGTATGAAAGAAAGCTTATTATTTACACAGTAAACATTTAAAGATTCCCAAGGAGAAGGGTTCAAATTTGGTCTGGAGTGAAACCAGAAACATCACTGGGGAAGGATGACTCTGGTTTTACTTATGGTTAGGAGGTGGGACAAGAATAAATGTCCCCTGTGCTGACTGGGACATGCATGGTTTGAACGTCCCACCAGCACCAAGAGAGGGAGCAGGCAGCTTTCTCACAACTTTGTTCAGTTGTGAAGTAAAAGGTAAAGGAGAAGGAAGGGGCTTGAAAGATGTTAGTGGTCAAACATCAAAAATGAAGTCTTTGCCTTTATTACAGTAAACAAGACTAAATTTGTTTTTAAGGTTTTTAAAGACTGAGATTAATGATCTCATTTATAGATATTTTAATAGGAATTAAGAATTAAAATATGTCAGCAATGTGTCTGCACAGTTTTCACAATGTATGTGATTAACTTCACATATATTGACTTAATTCTTGTTATAATTCTGTCATGACCATATTATACAACTTAGAACATTGAAGTTCAGAAATGCTCAGTAACATACACAAGGTCACACACGTAAGTCAACAGAAGAACCTAGATGTAACCTAAAGCAATTGATTTCCAAATCCTACATACATTTACTTGCTCTAATTACCCATAGAACCGTTGTGAGTTCAAGACATATATTTTCTCTTTTCAATTTAGAACATCTGAAGACTCTTAATGTCTTCTACATCTTGCAGAAAGAGAAGCAAATGAATTTAATATTTCTTTTTAGTCCTTAAGGTCATACTCTGACCAATGTGCTAAGGAAGCTGAGGACCATTACATGAGACAATCTGCCTGTACCTCTGTTTCCAAGAAGCAAAATACTTTCAAGACCTACCTTATTCAAGATACCACTGATTTTTAAATGTTAGGTAACCAGCCTACTTGAGCCACAATATGGGTAAGGAAGAGCACACTATACTCTGAACCTACATTGTAAATCAGATTTCCTCTCATGCTATGCAATATTCATATTTGATTTCATAATTCAAATTTAGGAACACATTTCTTACCTTTGTTTCCATTGCTGAGAGGTTTCTTAGTGTGTAATTCTACTGAACAAATACACATTGATTCTATGTGCTCTTATGGTGTCATTAACATACAGTATACACCTTTTCAACTCCTCTCTGAACTGTACTAAAAATAAATGCAGAGCAGTTATTGTAATTATAGAGTAAACATAACAAATTAACATAATTATAATTAAAACCTGGGAAAGTGGTGAGCACTTTGAAATATAAAAAAATTAATTCAATCCCCTTACTTGTGGTTAAAAATTCTCTTTCCTTGGAGAAGCAAAATATTAACCAAGAACTTAGAGGCACAAAATCAAAGACTACAAAGCAACTTTCCTTTCTAGGGCAGGAAGAATGACACCTAAGCCAAATTTGATTCTATGTTCATCCAGTCTACTTGAAAATGGACTTAAAATGACTCTTTCATGCTGAGGTTTTGCCCACTACTATACTGTGAAAAAGAGATTTGAAAGAAATGTTCAGATAAGAAAAACAAGGGTAAATCACAATTTCACATAAAAATTTGCCTCATTATCATCGAGTTTCTAGTGAAATAGTTGTTGGGCCTAGTTTTCTGGACAATTGTCTCAATTCTCAGTCTTGCATGTAAAGAAAGATATTACATACAGCTTCATTTTTCCAAGGATTTTTTTTCTAAGTAGTACTGCGTTAAAGTGTTCATGTAATTAGCACAGCAAAAAACAACACCTCTCTGGCATTTTCCTTCTCTTCTCTGAGACTGCTTTTTTGGTGCCCAGTTTTTCTGTTTGCTTTGGTTTTTCTGGAGTGAGAGAGTGACTGGTAAAAATGCTTGGTGGGTACTTAGTATTTTATTTGGCATTGGCACATACAGTCTTCTTAAAGCTAAGTTTTATCTGGATGGAGAAGATGCTTGAAGACCACTCATCTTTTCAAAAGACTATACTTTAAGATTAATACAAAGAATGTGTCATGAATAGTAATGCAAAATATCTACTGTGACAAAGATGCAGCATTCAGTAAATGAATGTCAGTGATTAAAGGATATCTTGTCGAAATAGCTCCAAATGGGGATCTTAGAAAAAGGGTAAGAAAGGAAGGAATGAACAAACAAAGGAAAGAGGATGAGGGCAAAACAATAGTAAATAATGAGGAGAAATATACATAGATATGGAGAAGCTTAAAACATGCATTTCTAATAGATAACAATGAGAGTTGGACATAGATAAATGACAGCTATGATGAGATTTATTGCACAATTTTTTTTGTGCATCATTAAATATGATGAATAAGAGGTAAGTGCAAAGTCTAAAGACAAATCTGAATGTATCAAGAATGATGGATGAGCAATAGGGGCACAGAGACAAATTTCACTGCATTGGTAAGGTCTGATTTTGTGAAATCATTGTACTTCATATGACATAGGGAATTAAGGGAATTAAAATAAATTTGAAAAAAACATGAAGGAACATTCTTGGTCATGTTATTATGGTAAGGATATTTTTTAAATTTTTATTTGTTTTTCACTAAGGGAAGCTGATCAGTCAGTAATGTCACCAACAAATAAAGGAATGACATAAAACAGCAATAAGAAAAATAATTCATCTATATATTTCTCATACTCTTTTTTTATTGATGTTCTTTTTATAATATGAGAAACAGTGTAGGTATAAGCAACAATAGCAACAATAAAATTTCATTGAAGAAACTTCCTGAGTCTTAATCTCAGGGAATTTTCACTTGTTCAAATTGTTAAACTACATACTTCCCACTCCATAGTGTCTCTCCAGAGTATTTTCTCAGATGTTTTAGAAATCCTCAAAAACTTATAATGTGCTCTCAGCATTCACATTTAAGACCACTTCATGAAATTTTGTGGTTCAAAGAATACACATTTATCTCTGACAATATAACTACTATAGTAACACATTATTTCTTCCTTGTCTTCAGGGTCTCCCCTTGTTGTCTTCTTATGTACAAGTTGGCCAAAAAATTCCTTTGGTTTTTAGGTAAAGCAAAAAGACACATTTTTCATTTTCACCAACAACTTTTTGAACAGCATATTCACTGTTTTGTTCCACTAGCTTCTGCCATTTTTCAGGCAACTTCATAATTCCATCTTCCCAAAACTTTTATCTTTTTGAGCAAAGAACTGTTCCAGGTGCCTTTTACAGTCTTCCAGGGAATTGAAATTTTTTTCCATTAAGAGAATCTTGTAAAGACCGAAATCAATGGAAATCCGAAGGTGCAATGTCTGGTGAATACAGCAGATGAATCAGAACTTCCCAGCCAAACTATAACAGTTTTTGCCATCATCGAAGAAACATGTGGTCTTGCATTATCCTGATGGAAGATTATGCGTTTTCTGTTGACTAATTCCGGATGATTTTCATCGAGTGCTGCTTTCAGTTGGTCTAATTGGGAGCAATACTTGTTGGAATTAACTGTTTGATTTTCCGGAAGGAGCTCATAACAGAGGACTCCCTTCCAACCCCACCATATACACAACATCACCTTCTTTGGATGAAGACTGACCTTTGGTATGGTTGGTGGTGGTTCATTTCACTTGTCCCAAGATTTCTTCCGTTCCACATTATTGTACAGTATCCACTTTTCACTGCCTGTCACAATTTGTTTTAAAAATGGAATGTTTTCATGACGTTTAAGTAAAGAATCTCAGGCAGAAATACGGTCAAGAAGGTTTTTTTCACTTAACTTATGTGGAACCCAAACATCAAAGGATGAACATAACCAAGCTGGTGCAAATGATTTTCAACACTTGATTTGGACATTTTGAGTATGTCAGCTATCTCCCGCGTGGTATAAGGTTGATTGTTCTCAATTAACGTCTCGATTTGATTGCTGTCAACTTCAACTGGTCTACCCAACCATGGAGCCTCATCCAGTGAGAAATCTCCAGCACGAAAATTCACAAACCATTTTTGACATGTTCGATCAGTCACAACACCTTCTCCATACACTGCACGAATCTTATTTTTGCATTTCAGTTGCATTTTCACCTTTTTTTACCTTTCTTGAAATAATCTAGCATAATATGCTGAAAATGTTGCTTTATTCTTCCATCTTCAATATTAAAATGGTTACACAAAAATCACCAATTTTGATAAGTTTTTTTTAAAATGCACGCTGATATGACAGCTGTCACAATACAATCTAACAAAATTGTTTCAAATGAAGTTAAAAACGACTAAGCACTTCTAGAGCCATCTTACAGAAAACAACAAACAAACTTTTTGGCCAACTCAATCGAAGCTGAAATAAAGGGTGATCCATATATATATATATATTTTTTTAAAGCTCCCTCATTAACAAAAAGTTAAGTTTTCCATGCGGCCCATAACCCTGTTTTATCATGATTGCTACAGACTGTATTTGGGCTACACACCTGTGGAACACAACTTTTTTTTTTTTTTAAGATTTGTTCGTAATGTGTTGTCATGGTAAGTCCTATAGCAGGCATCTCTGACCATACTGAGTTGAGCTGGGAAGAGTGGGCTGAGGACTTTTTTCACAGGAAATTATGATTGTTTATATTAACATTTTCTCCTATGTATGGTTTTATATGTTTTTCCAGGGCCAGAGAGTTGTATTCTATAAATTCTTTTTACCAGACAATATGTGAAAAGGCATTAAATATGTAGGAATATCAATATACTGTGCCAAAGAGGAAATTTGCAAATATAATAAGTATGAAGGCAGATGAAAAGTCATTTGGTATAAATCTTTACTTCATTCCTTGAAGGTGTGAAGAACTCAGGTATTATATTTAGGATTCTGCAATAACCTTTCATTCTGGCATAGGGTTTAGTGATGTTTGTGGCTATGAATGGTACTCATTTCACTAAGTAATCTATTCATTCCTAAAAACCCTGAAAGACGGAATGAATAACAATGAGGAAAGAAGATAAGGGGAATGATGAATAAAGGAGAGAAGAAAAGAGTAAGAAAGAAGAAAACAAATGAAAAGGAAAAGTATCCAACCTGATGAGTACTTTAGCAATTCAATCAAATTTTGATCCCTTCTTACAATAATCATAGGAGGTAAGAATTATTATTTTTATACTACAGATGAGAAATTGAGTTGAGAGGATAAATGTTTTATTTTTCTCATAGTGACATAAATTATAAGCAGTATAAAAGGGACTAGCCATCCAGCTTTTCATAAAAATTATATGGACTTTTCCACTTTACCCCATGGTGAATCATGGAACCCCATGGTGGGTTAGAGTCAAGTCCCAGCAACTGCCTCGGGAATACCTCTGTAGTCCTCATGCAAAAGAATGTCTCTTCCACCTTTTGGGGATCAAAAATTTATGTATCCAATCAAGGAGGTACTAAAAGAGACTAAGATATGCTACAGAAGTTTCTGTGTAGCATTCAGCATGAGAGTGACTGAGTACCACACAGTGGAGTTAGAAATAGAAGTAACAACAGCAAAACACATATAACTGTGTAATTCAAGTTATAAAGTGTGCGTATGAAAGAGATAAAATTACCAAAGAAGAATAAGAGGAAGAGAAAGAAAGAGCTCAAAGGAAAGTGTAGAAACTAATAATTATTTTCAGTGAAAACTGCATAGCCCTAGTATGAACTAAATACCATATAGTAACAGTAGGAGTTCATAAACTCTCTTGTATTAACATATAAGGATCCCAGAGAATAATAAAAAAAGAAGCTGGAGGCACACTAAGACTTCATAAGTAAGACAATGCTATAGTCATTGTAAATAAAATAATATGTACTAACTCTTTTATGGCAAAATTGATGGTTCAAACTGAATCATATTTGTGTGTATATAACTCAATATTTTTTTATAAATCCCAATTATAGTTGATCATGACTATGTAATGCTAATTTAAATAAACCTAAAAATGAAAACAAAAAAAATATATTTTCATTTAAGAAACAAAACAAAAGCAATTATATAAAAAAATACCTAAATCTATAGAGACCTACTAACTTCTAGTTGATGGAGAACCACTGATCGAGTCCCCTTAGCCAATGTCTACCATAGGCAGGACCGTGTAGAAATTCACAATAATAGTATTTCAAGAGGGCTGATGAAATGACAAGACTCCTGGCCACTGGGGTAAGAAAATGAGAGCTCATGTCTGGTTTTTCCACTAGCTAGCTTAAGACCCAGGGCAATCCCTTCAACCTCTATGATTCTCTGTTTCTTCAAGAATACACATTAGTGTTATTATTTTTATAAAAGTTGATTTTTTGTAGGCATGAACATATCAAAATAAAACTAATTTTAATTATCTTAACTGAAATATATACAGCCACATTTTATCAGAGAGGTTTAAAATGTCGCCCTAGGACAAAATATCAATAGGATGCTGCAACTTTTAAAAGACCAGCAGTAGCTCATCTTAAAGGATGCTTGGTTGCCTTTGCCCTTGAAGCTAATATATCAACACATTCTCTCCATATTTTACATAATGTTCAGATGTGAAATGAATAAAAAATATTAGAAAATGTATTTTAATATATCTATAGATAAGATATCTATATGTATATATATATTTATGTATCTTATATTGAAGTAATGTTTTTTTTTTTTTTAATTTTATTTATTTATTTATTTATGGCTGCGTTGGGTCTTCGTTTCTGTGCGAGGGCTTTCTCCAGTTGCGGCGAGCGGGGGCCACTCTTCATCGCTGTGCGCGGACCTCTCACTGTCGCGGCCTCTCTCGTTGCGGAGCACAGGCTCCAGACCCGCAGGCTCAGTAGTTGTGGCTCACGAGCCTAGTCGCTCCGTGGCATGTGGGATCTTCCCAGACCAGGGCTCGAACCCGTGTCCCCTGCATCGGCAGGCAGATTCTCAACCACTGCGCCACCAGGGAAGCCCTGAAGTAATGTTTTGAAGGCATTTTTCTACAATTAATCTTTAATTAAAGTGATCATAAAATTCTCTCACTCTCACCTTTCTCATGACTTCCAATTACACTTAAAATTACAAATACTTACAAAGACCTACCAAGCCTCGTTTACATTGCCCAAGACTACCCCTCTGACATCACTTCCAGCCCTCTTCCCCTTACTCCTTGTGCTGTCACATTGTTCTCCTTGACTTCCCCAAACAGTAGCATACACTGCTTGAGGGATTTGCACTAACTGTGACACTACCTAGATGCCCTCTCGTCAAATCTAACAAGAACTTTTTTTTCTCATCTCATAAATCTATGTGGGCGTTATAAATGCCATAGAATCATGGCGTGCATGATATGTCTGTTGTCAATAAAAAAAAATTAGTAATTAAAATTTCCTTGGTAGAATTTTAAAATTTGTTTTAAATGTTAAATACAAGGCCGGAAAATTGAGTATCTCATGTTACATAATTATCTACTGCTCAAAAAGGAAACTACAATGACTTTAGTTAAAAAAAAGCTCTTAGGAATTACAAATATTAGAAGCTTCTCCCACTTTCCCATCTGTGAAGTATATTAGGTGATATGATATATAGTAATCGGGGAAAAGAAGGCAAGCCTAAGTATTTTTCTTTCTTGTTACTGTCTTTGTTATTTTTTGTCCTTTCAAACATACATTGGTTTAGGTAGTACGGAGCTGTATGTTAGATTTGGGGTCTGCCCTCAAATCCATTTTCAGGAGCTTTTCCAATCTGAAGCAGAGAAGTTGAAAGAGAAAGGCAGACAGAGAAAGAAATAATAGAACAGGAGTAGTTAGGAGAACAGGTTAAATAGAGATGTAATATTTAAAGCCCTATCAAAGCTAGAGAATCATGGGGAACATTGTGGAGTACAATATGTGGGTTCTCTAAATGTCCAGGAAGTCACATTACCAAGGCTTTTCCATATACAGAAAAAAATATATTTGTATATTTGTTTATATATACTTATATACTATTGTATTAATATAA
The DNA here is from genome assembly GCF_965194805.1 of Balaenoptera borealis. Classification (NCBI taxonomy): domain Eukaryota; kingdom Metazoa; phylum Chordata; class Mammalia; order Artiodactyla; family Balaenopteridae; genus Balaenoptera; species Balaenoptera borealis. Next base: position 131,059,163 of record NC_138860.1, read on the forward strand.
TATATGCATAGTATGCTATTAGTAATATATTTGTAGTATGTATATATACATATATATGTAACAAAGAATAGTTTGGGAATGGCATTCTTAGTTTAAAAAACACTGTCAGTTCTGCATATTTTTTATGTAATTATGAAAAACAAATATTAGCATAAATATGTAAATGCAACATTAATGGCATCAAAAAGTGCATTTATTATACTTTCTTCAGAAATCAGAGCTCTCACACCACAGAATCAAAATGGCTTACAGACTCATTCTCCGTTTTGCCAGTGTAAAGGTCACCTGAAGTACAAGAGATATTTACTGGAAAATTTGAATTTATTTGAAACTGATCTCCTAATTATCTTAAATACACATATTCTTATCCTGATTGCTTCTGTAAAAATACATACTTTATAAACTCTCCTGCAAACTTATCAAACATGTTTTTTTTTAAATAAGGTGTAGTTGTCAAAACTATGTGTAAGTTCATGTGTGCATGTATGTGTGTTTAATCATTCTCAAATTGTTATTTGTTTTTCTGTGAATTTTTGGAAAAAAACATTTTTTTCCCATAAAATATCTTTCCCAAAGTCTTCAACTTATTGTACCTTACCTATGACTTATACATGTCCGATTCAGTGCTTTAAAAAATGAAATCTCACTCTTTCTCGGAGTGTTCTAATGTGCACGTCTGAGATAGGTGATTAAGAGGGTTGGACTGTCCATTAGAACTTCTGTTTAGTTTGTCAGATGCCTGTGGCCAAGGTCTAAAGCCAAGATTTCATAATAAAAAATATTAGCCATGTTTCCAACACAGATGGCCTTGGAAATTGACATTTTAACATGGTAATAAGTTCACCACCCCATGGACTGCCAATTTCTACATTTTTTTCCAAAGTGTACGCTTCTAAGCAATGGAGTGTTGTTTAAAACATGAATAATTCAAAACTGATTAAAATTATACCTAATTCATTCACTCCTTTCTCCTAAAGCTCAACATGGACAGTCACAGGGACACCCAGTATACTGTAGGCATTGTGTTAAGTGTTTAGGAGATAAAAAAAAAAAAAAAAATTTTTTTGTGGTCCATAAAACACACGGGTCTTAAAAATATAATAAAACACAGCAGGTCATAAACAATAAGGGCAATTAAGTGTTATGTGTCATGAAAGAGCACAGAGGAAGGAGTGCCCAGTTATGGCCAGGAGAGGAAGTACGATATATTTCTTAAGTTAGAAAAGATTCTTTAATATTGAATTCAATTTAATTTCCCATAAAATACCATTGCCCAGTTGGCAATGAGCTCTAATAGTTTGCACAAGACTTGAAACTGTAACATCCCTGTTCCACACACACACACACATGCACACAGCATGAATTCCTCTTATCCTCTCTTTTTCTCCCTTTTCTTTTCTCCCCAAGATGGTCAGTCCAGTTCTTGAAGTTAGTTTTCTGCCATAAGTTAACTATTTCACACTTTAGATCCTGCTATTTCTAAGCTGAGCTCACCAAAGAGTTTAAAAAGGCATGATCTTTAACTTCAAAGAGTTCTTGTCTAAAGAAAGAAACATACATATGGATAGAGAAATACAGTAGATGTGGGGAAAGTACTATTTTGGAAATATGCATAGAGTTGTAGTCTAAAGCACAGATTGAGTGGCTCTATGAGGTCAGTGTAGGCGGGAGGAGAAGACATTTGAGATGAATGTTGAACTGGTATGGACAAATGACAATTTGTCCTTCATCAATATGTTATGTACTAACTAACAGATTGGAATACTTTGATCCCTGAACATCATTTGATTCACAGAACAAGTCACTACATTGTACACTGCCCCACCTACTACCCCTTATAGTGGTTGGCCTCTGTGTAGTAGGTTCAAACTTCCAACTCCTCAACTCTTGTCCTCTACAGTGCATTTTGCTAAAGTTCCAACCTCATGTTCAGACTGCTCAAATTATGATTGATATCAACCTCATTTTATTTTTTAGTCCATCTCTCTCTAGTTAGGTATAGACACAACTTTAAAGAGAGAACCATCATTTAAGAAGCAAATAAAAAGATGTGCTCATAACCTCAGTGTAAAATAAAATCTTGAGGGTAGAGATTCTTTTAATGTAGCCATAAAGGTTACTTTAACTCAAAATAGAATTTATTTCTATTTTCTCCTTTGTTCTCCCCATTATCACGGATTCCGAAAGACCAATGTGTTTGCCAGAATGTTTCACCTCCAGGTATTGGGATGTGATTGTCATTTTTTCAGTGAGAGCCCTTTACATAAATTCTAAAAGGCAAAAGGGAAGCAGAAATCATCAATCTTTCTCCAGCAGTGACAAGCAGCCACATGGGCTTCCACAGGTTTTTTTAACAACTAGGAGTTCCTTTGCAAATGATTTGCCTTGGTGCTGCAGACAACTGCATTGGTGGGATTTCTTGTAGCTCTTGATCTGGGCAGTGACAGTAAGTAAGGTGGCAAAAGTAACTTACTGGTGTCCTAAGAACTAGTGAGGAGTGACAAAACTGACAGCTCAAAGTACCCTTCCTCCACTTCTGACTTTAACTCCTCCACCTTATTTTGTAAGTACCTATTTTTCTGATCAGATATTATCCTGTTTGAAATGTCTAGAAGAGATTATATTTTCCTTGCTGAACCCCAAGTATATTATTACAATACTTAGCTAAGAGTGAAGTGAATTCCCCTCTATTTTAGTTACAGTATACACATTTACTTTAATAAAAAATATTGTATTCAGAATTTCATTAAAGCAACTTTGTAGATGTATGGAATATATGATATGTAAATGTCTATTTATATTTGGGGTAATTGATAAATAGATAAAAATGAGTCATATTTATGGCTTAAGTATCATATGTACATAGATTCAACCATGATTTCTGATACAGGCCTATATTTTTCAATTATTATCTAGTGACTCCACTGTGATATAATAAAAACACCCCAAGTTCATATGGCCTAAACTGAACACAGTGATTGGCACTCCACATATACACTTGTCTAAGTCAAAACTCTAGGCTTGATCATTATCTTCATTACTGAAAGCCAAGCAGGCTCTTGGTGTCTCTTTACAATTAAGATACATGCACACACATATGCACACACACACACACACTCAGAAACACATAAACAGAATTACATATTTAATGGAGAGTTGCCTCTTTCAAAATCACACTCGAGGTCAAGGACCTTCAAGATGACAGAGGAGTAAGACACAGAGACCACCTTCCTTCTCACAAACACTTCAAAAATACATCTACATGTGGAACAATTCCTACAGGACACTTACTGAACGCTGGCAGAAGACTTCAGACTTCCCAAAAGGCAAGAAACTCCACACGTACCTGGGTAGGGCAAAAGATAAAAGAAAAAACAGGGATAAAAGAATAAGGATGGGACCTGCCACTCTGGGAGGGAGCTGTGAAGGAGGAAAAGCTTCCACACACTAGGAAGTCCCTTCACTGGTGGAGATGGCAGGTTGTGGGGAGAGCTTCAGAGCCACAGAGAGAGCACAGCAACAGGGGTGCAGAGGGCAAAGTGGAGATATTCCCGCACAGAGGATCAGTGCTGGCCATCATTCACCAGCCTGAGAGGTTTGTCTGCTCATCGCCAGGGCAGGTAGGGGCTGGGAGCTGAGGCTCGGGCTTCGGTCGGATCCCAGGGAGAGGACTGGGGTTGGCTGCGTGAACACAGCCTGAAGGGGGCTAGTGCACCACAGCTAACTGGGAGGGAATCTGGGAAAACTCTGGACCTGCCTAAGAGGCAAGAGACAATTGTTTCAGGGTACGTGAGGAGAGGAGATTCAGAACACCGTCTAAATGAGCTTCAGAGACAGGCACGAGCCACGGCTATCAGTGCAGACCCCAGAGAGGAGCATGAAACACTAACACTGTTGCTGCAGCCACCAAGAATCCTGTGTGCAAGCACAGGTCACCATCCACAACTCCCCTCCCAGGAGTCTGTGCAGACCGCCACTGCCAGGATCCTGTGACCCAGGGACAACTTCCCTGGGAGAACACACGGCGTACTTCAGGCTGTTGCAACGTCATGCCAGCCTCTGCTGCCGCAGGTTCCCCCTGCATTCCATACCCCTCCCTCCCACTGGCCTGAGTGAGCCAGAGCCCCATAACCAGCCGCTCCTTTAACCCCCTCCTGTCCAGGTGACAGAGAGATGCCAGAGGAGGACCTACATGTATAGGCAGGACCAATCAAAGCTGAACCCTAGGAGCTGTGTGAACAAAGAAGAGAAAAAGAAATTCCTCCATGCAGCCTCAGGAGAAGTGGTTTAAATACCAACAATCAACTTGAGGTACCCTGCATCTGTGGAATACCTGAATACACAAGGAATCATTTCAAAATTGAGGTGGTAAACTTTGGGAGCAACTGTAGATTTGGGGTTTGCTGCATGTGACTGACTAGCTTCTGATTTTTATGTTTATCTTAGTTTAGTTTTTAGTGCTTGTTATCATTGGTGGATTTGTTTATTGGTTTGGTTGCTCTCTCCTTTTTTTTTATTACTTTTTATATTTTAATAATTTTTTTTTTATTTTAAAAACTTTTATATTCTTTCTTTTGTTCTCTCTTTTCTTCTGAGCTGAGTTGGCTGACAGGATCTTGGTGCTCTGGCCGGGTGTCAGGCCTGAGCCTCTGAGATTGGAGATCCAAGTTCAGGACACTGGACCACCAGAGAGCTCCCAGACCCACATAATATCAATTGGTGAGAGCTCTCCCAGAGATCTCCATCTCAACATTAAGACCCAGCTCCACTCAATGACCAGTAGGCTCCAGTGCTGGGCACCCCATGCCAAACAACTAGCAAGACAGGAACACAATCCCACCCATTAGCAGAGAGGCTGCCAAATTCATATAAGTTCACATGCACCCCAAAACACACCACTGGACACGGTCCTTCCCACCAGTAAAACAAGATCCAGTCTCATCCACCAGAACACAGGCACCAGGCTCCTCCACCAGGAAGCCTACACAACCCACAGAATCAATATTAGCCACTGGGGGCATACACCCAAAACAATTGGAACTACCAACCTGCAGCCTGAGAAAAGGAGACTGCAAACACAGTAAGTTAAACAAAATAAGAAGACAGAGAAGTACGCAGCAGATGAAGGAGCAAGATAAAAACCCACCATACCAAACAAATGAAGAGGAAATAGGCAGTCTACCTGAAAAAGAATTCAGAGTAATGATAGTAGAGATGATCCAAAATCTTGGAAATAGAATGGAGAAAATACAAGAAAGTTTTAACAAGGACCTAGAAGAACTAAAGATCAAATAAATGATGATGAACACAATAAATGAAATTTAAAATTCTCTAGAAGGAATCAGTAGCAGAATAACTGAGGCAGAAGAACGGATAAGTGACCTGGAAGATAAAATAGGGGAAATAATTACCACAGAGCAGAATAAAGAAAAAAGAATGAAAACAATTGAGAACAGTCTTAGTAACCTATGGGACAGCATTAAATGCACCAACATTCGAATTATAGGGTCCCAAAGAAGAAGAGAAAAAGAAAGGGACTGAGAAAATATTTGAAGAGATTACAGTTGAAAACTTCCCTAATATAGAATAGGAAATAGACAATCAAGTCCAGGAAGCGCAGAGAGTCCCATACAGGATAAATCCAAGGAGAAACATGCCAAGACACATATTAATCAAACTATCAAAAATTAAATACAAAGAAAAAATATTAAAAGCAGAAAGGGAAAAGCAACAAATAACATACAAGGGAATCCTCATAAGTTTAACAGCTAATCTTTCAGCAGAAACTCTGCAAGACAGAAGGGAGTGGCAGGACATATATAAAGCGATGGAAAGGAAAAACCTACAACAAAGATTACTCTACCTAGCAAGGATTTCATTCAGATTCGATGGAGAAATTAAAACATTTACAGACAAGCAAAAGCTAAGAGAATTCAGCACCACCAAACCAGCTTTACAACAAATGCTAAAGGAACTTCTCTAGGCAGGTAACACAAGAGAAGGAAAAGACCTACAATAACGAACCCAAAACAATTAAGAAAATGGTAATAGGAACATACATATCGATAATTACCTTAATGTAAATGGTTTCAATGCTCAAACCAAACAACATAGACTGGCTGAATGGATAAAAAAACAAGACCCATATATATGTTGTCTATAAGAGACCCACTTCAGACCCAGGGACAGGTACAGTATGAAAGTGAGGGGATGGAAAAAGATAGTCCATGCAAATGGAAATCAAAAGAAAGTTGGAGTAGCAATTATCATATCAGACAAAGTAAACTTTAAAATAAAGACTGTTACAAGGGGCAAAGAAGGACACTACATAAAGTTCAAGGGATCAATCCAAGAAGAAGATATAACAATTGTTAACATTTATGCACCCAACATAGGAGCACCTCAATACATAAGGCAAATGCTAACAGCAATAAAAGGGGAAATCGACAGTAACACAATCATAGTAGGGGACTTTAACATGCCACTTTCACCAATGGACAGGTCATCCAAAAGGAAAATAAATAAGAAAACAAAAGTTTTAAATGATACATTTAACAAGACGGAGTTAATTGATATTTATACTCCATTCCATCCAAAAAAAACAGAATACTCTTTCTTCTCAAGTACTCATGGAATAGGCTTCTGGATAGATCATGTCGTAGGTCACAAATCAAGCCTTCATAAATTTAAGAAAAGTGAAATCTTATCAAGTATATTTTCTGACCACAATGCTATGAGACTAGATATCAATTACAGGAAAAAATCTGTAAAAAGTGCAGACACATGGAGGCTAAACAATATGCTACTAAATAACCAAGAGATCACTGAAGAAATCAAAGAGGAAATCAAAAAGTACCTAGAAACAAATGACAATGAAAACACAATGACCCAAAACCTATGGGATGCAGCAGAAACAGCTCTAAGAGGGAAGTTTATAGCAATACAATCCTACCTCAAGAAACAAGAAAAATCTCAAATAAACAACCTAACCTTACACCTAAAGGAATTAGAGAAAGAAGAACAAAAAAAACGCCAAAGTTAGCAGAAGGAAAGAAATCATAAAGATCAGATCAGAAATAAATGAAAAGAAATGAAGGCAACAGTAGCAAAGATCAATAAAACTAAAAGCTGGTTCTTTGAGAAGATAAATGAAATTGATAAACCATTAGCCGAACTCATCAAGAAAAAATGCAAAATGACACAAATCAACAGAATTAGAAATGAAAAAGAAGTAAAAACGGATACTGCAGAAATACAAAGGATCATGAGAGATTACTGCAAGCAACTACATGACAGTAAAATGGACAACCTGGAAGAAATGGACAAATTCTTAGAAAAGCACAACCATCTGACACTGAACCAGGAAGAAGTAGAAAGTATAAACAGATCAATCACAAGCACTGAAATTGAAACTGTAATTAGAAATATTTTAACAAAAAATAACCCAGGACCATATGGCTTCACAGGTGAATTCTATCAAACATTTAGAGAAGAGCTAACACCTATCCTTCTCAAACTCTTCCAAAATATAGCAGAGGGAGGAATACTGCCAAACTCATTCTACGAGGCCACCAGCACACTGATAGCAAAACCAGAAGAAGATGCCACAAAAAATGAAAACTGCAAGCCAAATATCACTGATGAACATAGATGCAAAAATCCTCAACAAAATACTAACAAACAGAATACAAAAGCACATTAAAAGGATCATACACCATAATCAAGTGGGGTTTTTCCCAGGAATGCAAGGATTCTTCAATATATGCAAATCAATCAATGTGATACACCACATTAACAAATTGAAGAATAAAAACCATATGATCATCTAAATAGATGCAGAAAAAGCTTTCAACAAAATTCAAAACACATTTATGATAAAAATCCGCCAGAAAGTAGACATAGAGGGAACTTACCACAATATACTAAAGGCCATATATGACAAACTCACAGCCAACATTGTTCTCAATGGTAAAAAACTGAAACCATTTCCTCTAAGATCAGGAAAAAGACAAGGTGGCCCGCTCTCACCACTATTATTCAACATAGGTTGGAAGTTTTAGCCAAAGCAATCAGAGAAGAAAAAGAAATAAAAGGAATACAAATTGGAAAAGAAGAAGTAAAACTGTCACTGTTTGCAGATGACATGATACTGTACATACATAGAGAATCCTAAAGATGCTACCAGAAAACTACTAGAGCAAATCAATGAATTTGGTAAAGTAGCAGGATACAAAATTAATGCACAGGAATCCCTTGCATTCTTATACACTAACGATGAAATATCTGAAAGAGAATATAAAAAAACACTCACATTTACCATTGCAACAAAAAGAATAAAATACCTAGGAATAAACCTACCCAAGGAGACAAAAGACTTGTATGCAGAAAACTAAAGACACTGATGAAAGAATTTAAAGATGACACAAACAGATGGAGAGATATACGATGTTCTTGGATTGGAAGAATAAACATTGTGAAAATAACGGTATACCCAAAGCAATCTACTGATTCAATGCAATCCTTATCAAACTACCAATGGCATTTTTCACAGAACTAGAACAAAAAATTTCACAATTTGTATGGAAACACAAAGACACTGAATGGCCAAAGCTATCTTGAGAAAGAAAAACAGAGCTGGAGGAATCATGCTCCTGGACTTCAGACTGTACTACAAAGCTACAGTAATCAAGACAGTATGGTACTGGCACAAAAACAGAAATATAGATCAATAGAACAGGAGAGATAGCCCAGATATAAACCCATGCACATATGGTCCCATTATCTTTGATAAAGGAGGCAAGAATATGCAATGGAGAAAAAACAGTCTCTTCAATAAGTGGTGCTGGATAAACTGTACAGCTACATGTAAAAGAATGAAATTAGAACACTCCCTAACACCATACACAAAAATAAACTCAAAATGGATTAAAGACCTAAATGTAAGGCCAGACACTATAAAACTCTTAGAGGAAAACATAGGCAGAACACTCAATGACATAAATCACAGTAAGATCCTTTTTGACCCACCTCCTAGAGAAATGGAGATAAAAACAAATATAAACAAATGGGACCTAGTGAAGCTTAAAAGCTTTTGCACAGCAAAGGAAACCATAAACAAGACGAAAAGGCAACCCTCAGAATGGGAGAAGATATTTGCAAACGAAGCAACTGACAAGGGATTAACCTCCAGAATATACAAGCAGCTCATGCAGCTCAGTATCAAAGAAAAGAAAGAACCCAATCCAAAAATGGGCAGAAGACTTAAATAGACCTTTCTCCAAAGAAGATATACAGATTGCCAACAAACACATGAAAGGATGCTCAACATCACTAATCATTAGAGAAATGAAAATCAAAACTACAATGAGGTATCGCCTCACACAGGTCAGAATGGCCATCATCATAAAATCTACAAACAGTAAATGCTGGAGAGGGTGTGGAGGAAAGGGAACCCTCCTGCACTGTTGGTGGGAGTGTAAATTGATACAGCCACTATGGAGAATAGTATGGAGGTTCCTTAAAAAACTAAAAATAGAAATACCATATGACCCAGCAATCTCACTCCTGCACATATACCCAGAGGAAACCATAATTTGAAATGATACACATACCCCAATATTCATTGAAGCACTATTTACAATAGCCAGGACATGGAAGCAACCTAAACGTCCATCAACAGAGGCATGGATAAAGAATATGTGGTACATATGTACAATGGGATATTACTCAGCCATGAAAAGAAACAAAATTGAGTTATTTGTAGTGAGGTGGATGGACTTAGAGTCTGTCATACAGAGTGAAGTAAGTCAGAAAGAGAAAAAAAAAAAATACCATATGCTAACACATATATATGGAAACTAAAAAAAAAAAAAAAAAAAATGATTCTGAGGAACCTAGGGGCATGGCAGGAATAAAGACTCAGAGGTAGAGAATGCACTTGAGGACACAGGGAGGGAGAGGTGTAAGCTGGGGCGAAGTGAGAGAGAGGCATGGACATATATACACTACCAAGTTTAAAACAGATAGCTAGTGAGAAGCAGCTGCATAGCACAGGCAGATCAGCTCCATGCTTTTCGACCACCTAGAGGGGTGGGATAGGGAGGGTGGGAGGGAGACGCAAGAGGGAGAGGATATGGGATAAATGTATATATATAGCTGATTCACTTTGTTATACAGCAGAAACTAACACAGCATTGTACAGCAATTATACTTCAATAAAGATGTTTAAAAAAATAACACTTGAAATAGACAATAATTACTGTTGCGTATCTACCATGCATGGAAAGTAAATACAGAAAATGTTAAGAAAAAAAAGATAAATGGTCAACACTGTCTTTGTTTTCTAGTTACCTCTAGAAAAGAGAACAAATTTTCATGATTCTCTTACAATGACTTAGATCTAGCCAGAAAAAAAAAAAATACCACTTATTCAGGACACAGCCTCATGGATATTTGGCATAGCTTCTCAGCCACAATGAAATTCATTGTGTCCATCACTGCTTTCAATAAATATCATTTTGTTGTTTCTTAATTCAACAGCCTTATTCCTCCTTTCTTGAACTCTACTGTGTTGAATTCTATTTATTTTCTAGGTCATTTCTTGTTCTCTCTGATTCCTCTTTTTGGAGCTTTCCTTTCCCTTTCTCTTGGGTTTTCTAGTTAGGGACACTGGGATAGAAGATAAGCATCCATGCTCTGGAGTGAAACACCTGGGTTCAAATTCCAGCTCTGTCAATTCCTGATTTTTCAGAATTTGCATAACCATACCATTCTTCAGTTACCTCCCCTGTCAAATCGGAATTGATAGCACCTACAAATATAGTTGTTGTGAAGACTAATATAAAACATACAAAAAAGAAAACATACAAAAAAATTATCGATTAAGACAACTGTGTAACATGCAAATTTAATTTAATTTTTTTGTTCCAAGGATTACTGTTTCAGTTATCTATTGCTGCATGAAAATACATGTCAACTAAAATTTTAAAACTTAAAGCAACAAATATTTTATGATTTTCACAGATTCGGTAGGTCATGAGTTGGGCAAGGGTATAATGCAGATGATTTTCTCTCCCTCAAAATATCTCCAGACTCAAGTGGGAATATTCAAAGGCTAGAGATGGCTTAGTAGCTAAGAGCTGGACTAATCTGGAAGGATTCATTCACTCACATGTTTGGCAGTTGATGCTGGCTGTTGACTGCAGTGTTTGCTGTGACTGTCAACCAGAAAATCTGCATGTGACTGCTTGGGCTTTCTCACAAAATGGCGAATGGCTTACAAACATGAGAGTTGCAAGAAAACAAAGCAGAAGTGCATGGTATTTTAAAAAATCTTGTCTTGAAAGTGCATAGTATCTATTAGCTGTTGAGGTAGTTATAAAGCTCTGCCCATATTCTAGGGAAGACAATATAAACCCTATTATTCAGTAGGAGGAACATCAAGGATATACTGTAGAAAGACTATGTAGAATGGTAAATATTGTTGCAACCATCTTTAAAAAGTAAAATCTGCCACATTTACTTTTCCTCATTTGATTACATTATCTCTGACTTACAAACTATTGGATAATAGTGGAGATAGCAGGCACCTCTTTCTCACATTTCATTTTTATAGATAAGTTTCATATTTCACCTTTTTATGATGTCTGTAATTTTGTCGTGGTGCAGAGTATTCAGCAATGGCCATCACTAATTCCTTTCCCACGTCAATGACCACCATTAATTCTTTTTCTACATCTATGCCCATAGAAAGGTGGATTCTCTCCTTCAATATTGTCTTATCCTGTAACTCTTTACCTAGTAGAATGTGGCATATATGACATCCTGGGACTTCTGATCGCAGGCTGTATGCCAACTGGTAGCTTCCTCTCCCTTCTTCTTAAAATTATTTGCAACGATGGGAGAGACCCAAGCTCTCTGGGTTTTAGCCCTAGCTGACATTATAGAGAATAAACAAACCACCAACTTGACCTCCTTAGCCAACTGGCAGAACGATGAGAGATAGAAAAATTGTTCTTGTTATAAGCCACTAAAAAGTGAATTTGTTGGAGCTGGCAAGTCTGATATTCATAGGACAAGTCAGCAGGCTGGAGATTCAAGTAAGAGCTGATACTTTATGCAGTCTTAAGTCTAAAATCTGCAGGGCAGTCCAGCAGGCTAGAATCTCAGGCAGGATTTATATGTTGCAAGCTTTAGGCAGAATTGCTTTTCCTTTAGAAAACCTCAGTCTTTGGGCTTATGACCTTCACTTGATTGGGTGAGGTCTACCTGCATTATGGAGGGTAATCTTCTTTACTCAGAGTCTACTGATTTATATGTTAATCACATCTAAAGAATACCTTCGCAGCAACATCTAAACTATTGTTTGACCAAACAGCTGGTACCATAGTCTAGCCAAGTTGACATAATAAATTAATCATTATGGTTCAAAAAAATATACCTAATGAATTTGATACTTTAGTAATAGATTTCCAGATCAAATAGTGAAACTGTCAACTGGTTTCATTTAGCTACATATAAGTTATAGATAGGAGAGTTGAGCTAGAAAAGGGACTATTCTGTTTTCAGGAAAAATTTAGGGAAATATTTTCCACAAGGATATACTAAGATGGAAAATCAAACTATATATCATTTACAGTTTCTCCAGCCCACAAGATAGTCTCCAAAAATAAATTAACTAATGATTTATTTAAAGCCTGCAGCCAAAGATCAAATCCTAATCCACAGCTTTTGCCATAAATTGTAGCCTCAGATAAAAGATGAGATCAAAATATGTCTGTAAGAACCTTTTTTGAAATGTTGGAAAGATTTAGGGATTTGCCTTATAGATGCTCTCACCCAGACAGAAATACTTCTAAGAATTCTATGATTGTTGTACTATAGCACCCTGTATCTCAGTCTAAAGTAGGGAGAGGGTCACCCTCTCAAATATATTTCTGATTGAGACTTTTGCCTAAGCAGATTTATTATAACTTGATATGCAGGAAGATCTCAAGAATATTTAAAGACATATCATCTTTGACTAAAAGGAACATAGTTCAATATGTAAAGAGGTCACTGGATCCCAATCCTTCTACCTGCAAGCAGAGGATGCTACTTAGCTGCAAACATGGATCATTTCTAGTGAAAAATAAAAGATGAATCAGAGGGAAGAGTCAAAATTCCAGAGGGAAAGTCAACAGCCATTGATAACTACTCCTGGGGAGAAAAATTGAGTCCCAAGTGAAGAAAAGTTCTTGCTTCTGGAGTTGGAGGAAATAGCACTATGTGCCCAGTTTGATTTCAAAATTTCTATGTACCATTAACTGTATTGTGTCTTTTTTTTTTCCCCCTTGTGAGCTGGCATGTCTGCTGTGATTATGCTGTCTCTATTTCACCACTGTAAAAGTGGATATGTTCTAGGGAAGATAACTTATCTCGGCAAATGAGAAAATGCACCTGAGAAGTTGCTTCTATTGTGCTACATGAGAAGCTTCTTCCACACCTGCTGATAAGATCCTGTATTGCCAACCAATGATTTAATGAATGCAATATTTGAGTATATTTTGCATACAAGAGGGATGTGGTTATTGTTGCCAGAGTGTGGACTGTGATATTTGGTCTCTTACAATAAATTCCTTTCCTCCCCGTATGAACACCCACATTCAGGAAATGGAGATTATTTCCCCTCTTCTTGAATATGGGCTGACTCTGACTGGGTTGGCTAGTAGAATGTGGCAGAAATCAAATTCTGGAATTTCTCATTCCAAGCGTCTCTTCTTCTAAGAATCCAAACGCCCATTATCTGTGCTCAAACCACATTGAATAATCACATGAAGAACACAGTAGGTTTCCCGTACATTAATTTTTAGGAACGATATGATGAAATAGCCAGTGCCAAAGGTCTCTGCAAGGAAAACTATTCTGATTACTGTTTTGCCTTCACTGTCCATTTCAGTAATTATGATCACCTTGTCTTTGGTGAATGAGTACCATCACTTGGCTCCTGCCACTCTAGGATTCTGTCATTCTCACTGCATTTACGGATCCTTCTTCAATGGTAGCAGTTATCACTAATGTCTGACTTACAAAGAAGGGTCACCACAGAGACCTTCAGTGGTGATGAGGCTCCTCTCACAAATTTATTTCTCATAGTCTTGGTTAAAAACTCTGTGTTCTTGACCTTTCCAGGGAGTGTGAGCAGGTCTTCCATGATAAAACACTCTAAAATTCCACTATCACTAAGCCTTTGGATATGTTTCTCTATGATATACCAATGAATTTCTGGCATTTCAACATTATTTTGCTGCTAAAATTGCTCTGCTATTAAAATTGTGCTAAAGTAACTTTGTAAAGTAAAACGGGATAGTTTGCATCTTTTTTCCATGATCTTGACTATCTGGAATAGATATAGAATTGTGGTTTCTTATATAAAGGATAGATTGAATTCAGCTGTAAAACCACTTAATTTGTAACCTTATAATTTATAATAATTATTAAATAATAGATATTTATTAAAATGCTTAGGTATTTTATGATTATTGGCCTATTCCTTCTGGAAATTTAGACTTGAGATTTAAAGATTACAATTTAATCTTGACATGTTGCTAAAATTAAAGGTTATATTAAATAAAAACTCCAGAGCTGAAAGGCAACCGCCTTGGAGATAGAAAAGAGTGAACAGTTATTTAGTCCCTACAATGTGCTAGGTACTATTCACAATTATTTACTTATATTTCCTCCTTTCATCTCTGTTGTGGAGAGAATCTGTGAAACAGGTATTGTTAGCCCCATTTAACATTGAAGAAACAGACACAGAAAGGATAAGTAACTTGCTCCAAGACCCAGTAAGTGTGTTACAGGAATTCAACTTGTGTCACACGACACAGTAAGTGTGGATCAAGAATTCAAACACAGGTGACTAGATGTCAGAAACTGTACACAATGCTAAAATGCTTAGTGCAACCGTATGGAAAAAAGCTGAGTTAAGAAACCATATACTTGGAAAGAGCCAAGCTGAAAGAGGGCTTGCTTGGCTTTGCTTTGTCTGTTCTGTTTTTGTTTCGGCATTTCAGATGAAGGATTCAGTTTCTTATGTGATCTTGGTGCTTTTTGCCTTTGTGTTCCCATATCAAATTGATAACAACTTCTTTGTTAATATAACTAAGCTTTGTGGAGTTCTGTTACTTGAATCAGAAGACTCAACTGGAAATGTATGTGTTATTTTCAACCCAGCAAAAATAGACTATCATAAATTAAAGACTTGGCATCCTCACTAAACACCAGTAAATACTGCATAAATTCAAACTGTAGTTTTTGAGTCTGGAGACTATGTATCATCCATCTTTGTATTAGTTTCTAAAATTCTGTGCTTTATGTACAGTAGGTGCTCACTAAATCTACCGAATGGTGAAATTTCTTACACTGAACTACATAAAACTGTCTTGATATTT
This sequence comes from Balaenoptera borealis, assembly GCF_965194805.1. Classification (NCBI taxonomy): domain Eukaryota; kingdom Metazoa; phylum Chordata; class Mammalia; order Artiodactyla; family Balaenopteridae; genus Balaenoptera; species Balaenoptera borealis. The sequence goes on from NC_138860.1 coordinate 131,074,594, forward strand.
AATCACTGTGTATTACTGTCTTTTCTTTTTCTCTTTTTTTTTTTCATTTTCCTATTGATTCTATTTATACCAACCACATTTATCATTTCTATGAGGCGGTTTCCAAAATCTAACTCCAGTGTACATACAGATATGTTTTCTTTATGAATATTATGTTTACATTATACATTCAGTTTTCTTCAAGTGTGCCACCTTCCACAGGCCTCCTCCTATAGTCAGCCTTGTTGGCATTGGTGTAATTATAAATTTCCATGATTAATGCCTTAGCTTTTTTATAGGCTTTTCTTATCTGCATACATATTTCTAAATCTGCTTTTTCAACCTGCCTGAGATGTAGTAGCTTCTTATCATTTATTTCCTTTCCATTTCTATTTTTTGCTGTAATCCACATGATCGCTTTGGTCTTTGGAGCACATGTTATATCTCCCTTTAAAAATACAGTACACTGTCTCCTCCTGCCTGGCAAAGTCTAGCTTTCCTGTAAAAAATATCTTCCTGCTTTTTAATATTTTTTCATGTGCCTCTTGGCCATCTGTATGTCTTCCTTGGCGAAATGTCTATTTAGGTCTTCTGCCCTTTTTTTAAAATTTTTTAATTTTCTTTATTTTTTTATACAGCAGGTTCTTATTAGTTATCCATTTTATATATATTAGTGTATATAGGTCAATCCCAACCTCCCAATTCATCACACCATAACCCCTAACCCGCCACTTTCCCCCACTGGTGTCCATACGTTTGTTTTCTACATCTGTGTCTCTATTTCTGCCCTGCAAACAGGTTCATCTGTACCATTTTTCTAGGTTCCACATATATTCGTTAATATACGATATTTGCTTTTCACTTTCTGACTTACTTCACTCTGTATAACAGTCTCTAGATCCATTCACGTCTCTGCAAGTGACCTAATTTCGATCCTTTTTATGGCTGAGAAATATTCCATTGTATATATGTACCACATCTTCTTTATCTATTCATGTGTCGATGGGCATTTAGGTTGCTTCCATGACCTGGCTATTGTAAATAGTACTGCAATGAACATTAGGGTGCATGTGTCTTTTGAATTATGGTATCCTCTGGCTATATGCCCAGTAGTGGGATTGCTGGATCATATGGTAACTCTATTTTTAGTTTTTTAAGGAACCTCCATACTGTTCTCCATAGTGGCTGTATCAATTTACATTCCCACCAACAGTGCAAGAGCGTTGCCTTATCTCCACACCTTCTCCAGGATTTGTTGTTTGTAGATTTTCTGATGATGCCCATTCTAACTGGTGTGAGGTGATACCTCATTGTACTTTTGATTTGCATTTCTCCAATAATTAGTGATGTTGAACAGTTTTTCATGTGCTTCTTGGCCATCTGTATGTCTTCTTTGGAGAAATGTCTATTTAGGTCTTCTGCCCATTTTTGGATTGGGTTTTTTGTTTTTTTAATATTGAGCTTCATGAGCTGTTTATATATTTTGGAGACTAATCTTTTGTCTATTGATCCGTTTGCAAATATTTTCTCCCATTCTGAGGGTTATCTTTTCATTTTGTTTGTAGTTTCCTTTGCTTTGCAAAAGCTTTTAAGTTTCATTAGGTCCCATTTGTTTCTTTTTGTTTTTATTTCCATTACTCTAGGAGGTGGATCAAAAAAGATCTTGCTGTGATTTATGTCAAAGAATGTTCTTCCTATGTTTTCTACTAAGAGTTTTATAGTGTCTGGTATTACATTTAGGTCTTTAATGCATTTTGAGTTTATTTTTGTGTATGGTGTTAGGGAGTGTTCTAATTTCATTGTTTTACATGTAGCTGTCCAGTTTTCCCAGCACCACTTATGGAAGAGACTGTCTTTTCTCCATTGTATATCCTTGCCTCCTTTGCCATAGATTAGTTGACCATAGGTGTGTGGGTTTATCTCTGGGCTTTCTATCCTGTTCCATTGATCTATATTGCTGTTTTTGTGCCAGTACCATATTGTCTTGATTACTGTAGCCTTGTAGTAGAGTCTGAAGTCAGGGAGTCTGATTCCTCCAGGTCTGTTTTTTTCCCTCAAGACTGCTTTGGCTATTTGAGGTCTTTTGTGTCTCCATACAAATTTTAAGATTTTTTGTTCTAGTTCCGTAAAAAATGCCATTGGTAATTTGATAGGGATTGCATTAAATCTGTAGATTGCTTTGGGTAGTATAGTCATTTTCACAATTTTGATTCTTCCAATCCAAGAACATGGTATATCTCTCCATCTGTTGGTATCATCTTTAATTTCTTTCATCAGTGTCTTATAGTTTTCTGCATACAGGTCTTTTGTCTCCCTAGGTAGGTTTATTCCTAGGTATTTTATTCTTTTTGTTGCAATGGTAAATGGGAGTGTTTCCTTAATTTCTCTTTCAGATTTTACATCATTAGTGTATAGGAATGCAAGAGATTTCTGTACATTAATTTTGTATCCTGCAACTTAACCAATTCATTGATTAGCTCTAGTAGTTTTCTGGTGACATCTTTAGGATTCTTTATGTATAGTATCATGTCATCTGCAAACAGTGACAGTTTTACTCCTTTTTTTCCAATTTGTATTCATTTTATTTCTTTTTCTTCTCTGATTGCTTTGGCTAGGACTTCCAAAACTATGTTGAATAATAGTGGTGAGAGTGGACATCTTTGTCCTGTTCCTTATCTTAGAGGAAATGCTTTCAGTTTTTCACCATTGAGAATGACATTTGCTGTGGGTTTGTTGTATATGGCCTTTATTATGTTGAGGTAGGTTCCCTCTATGCCCACTTTCTGGAGAGTTTTTATCATAAACCGGTGTTGAATTTTGTCAAAAGCTTTTTCTGCATCAACTGAGATGATCATATGGTTTTTATTCTTCAATTTGTTAATATGGTGCTTCACATTGATTGATTTAAGCATATTGAAGAATCCTTGCATCCCTGGGATAAATCCCACTTGATCTTGGTGTATGATCCTTTTAATGTGTTGTGGGATTCTGTTGGCTAGTATTTTGTTCAGGATTTTTACATCTGTATTCATCAGTGATACTGGTCTGTAATTTTCTTTTTGTGTGATATCTTTGCCTGGTTTGGTATCAGGGTGATGGTGGCTTCATAGAATGAGTTTGGGAGTGTTCCTTCCTCTTCAAATTTTTGGAAGAGTTTGAGAAGGATAGTGTTAACTTTTTTCTGAATGTTTGATAGAATTCACTTGTGAAGCCATCTGGTCCTGGACTTTTGTTTGTTGGAAGATTTTTAATCACAGCTTCAATTTCATTACTTGTGATTGGCCTGTTCATATTTTCTATTTCTTCCTGGTTCAGTCTTGGGAGGTTATACCTTTCTAAGAATTTGTCCATTTCTTCCCGGTTGTACATTTCATTGGCATATAGTTGCTTGCAATAGCCTCTTAGGATGCTTTGTATTTCTGTGGTGTCTGTTGTAACTTCTCCTTTTTCATTTCTAATGTTATTGATTTGAATCCTCTCCCTCTTTTTCCTCATTTGTCTGGCTAATGGTTTACCGATTTCGTTTACGTTTTCAAAAAACCAGCTTTTAGATTTATTGATCATTGCTATTGTTTTCTTTGTTTCTGTTTCATTTATTTCTGCTCTGATCTTTATTTCTTTCCCTCTACTAACTTTGGGTTTTGTTTGTATTTCTTTCTCTAGTTCCTTTAGCTGTAAGGTTACATTGTTTATTTGAGATATATCTTGTTTCTTGAGGTAGGCTTGTATTGCTATAAACTTCCCTCTTAGAACTGCTTTTGCTGCATCCCATAGGTTTTGGATCGCTGTGTTTTTGTTGTAATTTGTCTCTAGATATTTTTTATTTCCTCTCTGATTTCTTCAGTGATCTCTACTTTATTTAATAATGTATTGTTTAGCCTACATGTGTTTGTGCTATTCACGTTTTTTCCCCTGTAATTGATTTATAATCTTATAGCATTTTGGTCAGAACAGATGCTTGATATGATTTCAATTTTCTTAAATTTACCAAGGCTTGATTTGTGTTGCAAGTTGTGATCTATCCTGGAGAGTGTTCCGTGTGCACTTAAGAAGAAAGTGTAATCTGCTGTTTTTGCATGAAATGTCCTATAAATATCAATTAATTCTATCTGGTCTATTGTGTCATTTAAAGCTTGTGTTTCCTTATTAATTTTCTGTTTGACTGATCTGTCCATTGGTGTAAGTGAGGTGTTAAAGTCCCACGCTATTATTGTGTTACTGTCAATTTCCTCTTTTATAGCTGTTAGCAGTTGCCTTATGTTTTTAGGTGATACTATGTTGGGTGCATATATAATTGTTACATCTTCTTCTTGGATTGATCCCTTGATCATTATGTAGTGTCCTTCCTTGTCTCTTGTAACATTCTTTATTTTAAAGTCCATTTTATCTTATATGAGTATTGTTACTCTAGTTTTCTTTTGATTTCCATTTGCATGGAATATCTTTTTCCATCCCCTCACTTTCAGTCTGTTTGTGTCTTGTTTTTGTATCCAGTCAGCGAGCCTGTGTCTTTTGGTTGGAGCCTTTAATCCATTCACATTTAAGGTAATTATCCATATGTATGTTCCTATTACCATTTTCTTAATTGTAATGGGTTTGTTTTTGTAGGTTCTTTTCTTCTCTTGTGTTTCCCACTTAGAGAAGTTCCTTTAGCATTTGTTGTAGAGCTGGTTTGGTGGTGCTGAATTCTCTTAGTTTTTGCTGGTCTGTAAAACTTTTGATTTATCTGTCAAATCTGAATGAGATACTTGCCAGGTAGAGTAATCTTGGTTATAGGTTCTTCCCTTTCATCACTTTAAATATATCATGCCACTCCCTTCTGGCTTGTAGAGTTTCTGCTGAAAAATCAGTTGTTAACCTTATGGGAGTTCCCTTGTATGTTATTTGTTGTTTTTCCCTTGTTGCTTTCAATAATTATTCTTTGTCTTTAATTTTTGCCAGTTTAATTACTATGTGTCTAGGCATGTTTCTCCTTGGGTTTATCCTGCCTGGGACTCTGCGTTTTCTGGACTTGGGTGGCTATTTCCTTTCCCATGTCAGGGAAGTTTTTGACTATAATCTCTTCAAATATTTTCTTGGGTACTTTCTCTCTCTCTTCTCTTTCTGGGACCCCTATAATGTGAATGTTGTTGCATTTAATATTGTCGCAGAGGTCTCTTAGGCTGTTTTCGTTTCTTCTCATTCTTTTTTCTTTATTCTGTTCTGTGGTTGTGAATTCTACCATTCTGTCTTCCAGGTCACTTATCCATTCTTCTGCTTCAGTTATTCTGCTATTGATTCCTTCTATTGTATTTTTCATTTCAGTTATTGTATTGTTCATCTATGTTTGTTTGTTCTTTAATTCTTCTAGGTGTTTGTCCTTTAAGTTTTTTACATCTTTGTTAAACATTTCTTGCATCTTCTCGATCTTTGCCTCCATTCTTTTTCTGAGGTCCTGGATCATCTTCACTATCATTATTCTGAATTCTTTTTCTGGAAAAATTTCTTATCTCCACTTCATGTAATTGTTTTTCTGGGGTTTTATCTTGTTTCTTCATCTGGTACATAGCTCTCTGCTTTTTCATCTTGTCTATCTTTCTGTGAATGTGGTTTTTGTTCCACAGGCTGCAGGATTGTAATTCTTCTTGCTTCTGCTGTCTGCCCTCTCTTTCTGATTTTTAATAGGGTTCTACCTACCTCATTTTAGTTGTGCTACTTCAGTGGTATTAATCTCTACTTCCTGGCCTTGAAGACATAAATTTCTTCCTTCCTTCCTCCCTCCCTCCCTCCCTCCCTTCCTTCCTTTCTTTTCTCCAGGGAGACAGATAAATATAGATAGATTTTCTCTAACTGCTTAGGTTTTTTTTGTTGTTGCTATTATTTTTTTTTGTTGTTTAGGAAATATTAGTCCTCAGTTTTTTATTGTTAACTTTCTCCTCTTATTTTAATCATTGAAATAACATTTTCAAGTCCATAGCATGTTAATCACTAATGTTACCACAGCACAGTACACACATGGATACATACTGTGTACCAAATCTACTTTGTTCTGCTTTCACAAGGTGGTCACCTATTGGTTTTACCAGGAAGCAAAATAGGATTGATTTTTAACACAAATAGTTTATAACTGAATGTCTAAACTTAGATACATATAGCAGGCACCTTTATGGAGTCTCAGAAAAATTGTAAAAGTAAACAAACAAAAAGTCTGGGTTCTTCTAATTTTACTTATTGCTCTCTTTTTTTCTTATTATCCCTTAATACCTTCCCAAACACACAGAGAAGAAACAAAATAACTGGCACAGTGATGAGTTAATATTTTGAGATAAAATATTCATGAGATAGTAGAATCAATTCTGCCTCCTGTCAACCCAAAATTATATCATTTCACATTTGAAAAAGGGAAGGAAGAGAGTGTGTTTGGGTTTATTGGTGATTATTGATGTTGAAAACATTCCAAAGAGAGAATATCTAAAATTGACCTCCAGTTACTCTTGCTCATACAAAATTAAAGCTTATAAAACAATTTTTTCTTAGCATCTTGTCAGTTATTTCTCTTTCTATCAGGCTTTATTTTAGTTTTCTGATCCCCTGACTACAACTTCTAGCAGACGTGCAGTGTGTAAAATTGTGAGTTTATGATTCTAGTTTTCCTTATCACACTCTATTTTTTTAGCATCATCTCTATCTACCTTTGGTTTCACTTTCCCTTACTTTCATTTTAGAATCACAGCTTACTTCTTGCTCTTGGCTGCCCTCTCCTTGATCATTTTTCTTTCTGACTTCCTATCTTACTCCTATCTAAACTATGAATTCAACAATAGTCATATTTCTCCTACACATTCCCACCTAGCAAAATGTATATTTTTTTTCACAAACTGAAATCATGGCAAAAAGTTTACATGCATACGTGATTCTCCACAAGCTCATAAATGGCTTTCATTTCTATTTTTCCTTACATATCACCACAGTCTACTAAAGTCTAGCCATTTATCAACTCTTACTAGTGTATATATTGTATGGATAAGAAATGACACACTTTTTTTATGTACAGGCAATGTGGTTCCAAAGATACATAAGGAGTCAATAATCCTGATTTCTTCATTCTTGTATCTGAAGTTTTTATTTGTTGAATCTTTCACATTTATTCACACTTTCTGAATGTTGTTTAGATACTTATTTTAAAGAATCATGATAATAAGAGATTTAATTAGCTATTCATAGCTATTCATTTTCAACATAGAAAATGTTTCAGAGCAGGGGTTATGTAATATAAGTTAAACAAAATATAGATATTCTGAATGAATACTCATAGATCTATTTGACAGCCTTTACTAAGAAGTCTATTCTTAATGTAGAAATCAGCATAATTTGTACATCAATCTTAATTTATAAAGACATATATAATATTTTGCATATTTTTATCAATACATTAATCATGCTGACGACTTTTTTATTTTCAAAGTGAGAAAAAAATTAAGTGTGGCATTGTTTTAAAGAAGCTACCCACTAAAGCATGACTATAAACCCATATGTCCTCAAATTTATGCACAGAAACTTGACTGTGGGTATATTATGCCATTTACAGATTTTACACAATTGACTAATTTGATAATTTGAGCCAGGGTTGTCATTATGTAACAAGGAAATAAAAAGAAGAGGCAGAAAATTCCACTTGGAACTTGACTTTTCATCCTATGTCTGCACTAAGAACTATCTTTTGAAACATTTCAAAGGATGTCGAAATATGTTCCATGCCTTACCCACATCTGTGTCAGTTTCTAAGACACCACATCTTTATCTCTGCCTACAAAAAAGTAGGTTGTCTCCTACGCCTTCCACCCCTAGTCATCTCATTCCCTGTATGCAATGTGCATTGAAATATTGAAATTTTCCTCAACAATGGTTATCTCCATAATGATCAAGTTCTCACTTGAGTTAAGGAGACTAGGATATAGCCATGAAAGATGACTGTGTGTCATGTGTTATCACATAACTAATTTTATGTTGTGGCTAGAGAGAAAGAAAAGAATTGTGTTGATGTGAACTTAAGGAGTGATTGCACTACTTCCTTATATACAGTTCCAAATTTCCTGCTACCAGTTTGTTCCTTGGAATTTCTCAGAGAACAATTTCCCTAAATACCAAGCCATGCAATTAGAGAAATATTGATTTCAATCAAGTGGCATAGTTACTATAGTTGAATTACCTTAATTATTGTGGTTGCTCTTCTTGGTACATCAGTCAAATGTATACAGAATCTCCAAAGAATGTGCCAATAAAAGTTGACAGTTCAGCTTACACCAAAAGAAGAGGATTTAGAGCAGTATTGTGCAAATTTTAATATTTATAGATCTCTAATACTGTAAAAATTTTGCATGCAAAAATATATCTATTCGTAATCAAGTGTCTAGGCTTTTTATTTTAATTTATGTTTTTTTAATTTATTTTATTTTTGTCTGTGTTGGGTCTTCATTGCTGCATGCAGCTTTCTCTAGTTGTGGTGAGTGGGGGCTTCTCATTGCAGTGGCTTCCTTGTTGTGGAACACAGGCTCTAAGTGCACAGGCTTCAGTAGTTGTGGCTCATGGGTTCTAGAGCACAAGCTCAGTAGTTGCGGTGCACAGGCTTAGTTGCTCCATGGCATGTGGGGTCTTCCTGGACCAGGGCTTGAACCCATGTCCCCTGTATTGGCAGGTGGATTCTTAGCCACTGCACCACCAGGGAAGCCCCAAGTGTCTAGGTTTGATGAAAAGTATTTTAATAGTCTTACATAACTTGGAAATATAAAATATCTCCAAAAAATATTTTTATGTTTTATGTTGCAATCATGAATTAATTAGAAATGTGTACAAAATAATTTTTCCTTATATTATCCATATTCAACCATAAACATGAGAAAGAAATGAACAACTGTAACCATGGTTTAGATTGATATCAGAAATTAAAATAAAGATGTGACTGTTTTCTAAACTCAGGAATTTATGTTTTTCTTAGAAGTGATTTAGAATGTTAACATAGATACAAATATAATGCTGTCTTAAAATCACAAATATCCGCACTGATTGTGTGGCATTAAAAACAAAGTACAATTCAGATTGCAAATATTTCAACTGTACATGACATCATTTAGCTTTAAATCATAAATGGACTAAATGCCCATCACAAGCATATTGCAAATAAATCTAGCTTTTATTTTATTTCCACTCATAATTTTCTAGATCATATTACTGTATGATAATATGCTTTTGTCTGGATGAAAGTATATAATCATAAACATTTATAATTCTCCCTGGTAAAAAGGCAGATGACATACACTATCGTTTTGTGATGTGTAATTCAATTGCTGGCACATTATGATTTTTAACGTAAGGCTTATAATGTAAATTTCAATTCTGTACTCTGTCAGTAACTAACAAATGTTGATTTATTTCCTTCCTTAGACATACACCATTGGAATCCATTTAAAGTGTTTAATGATGTATTAATAAACCATGATTTTCCAGCAGAGTTTCTGAACTCCCCTTACTGGCGCCAGCTCTAGTGCTGCCAATCAAATTAGAATGCTATGGCTTCTCAGTAAATAAAGGTTAATTGGACATATAAAGGGAAATTGAACATCAGAAGTATCTTTCCTCACATTATTCTTGCATAAAACTTAGTTTTTAAATTTCTTTTTATCATATGTGTGGCTAAAATATTCACAATAGCATATATTAGATCTTTATTTTTTGTTTTGAACACAGACAGCTATTCTCGTAATTTCAGAAAAACCAGTAGTAACAGGCTTACTGTTTTCATCTGTGTTAAATTTTCTAATTCATTATTTCTTAGGAGAAATAAATTTATGTTGGATAATTTGTGCTTATTAAGCTTAACTGTAAATGCTTTTTTTCAACCATTCTCCTTAATTCCCCAAATCTTGTTCTCCCTATAAAAATAAATGTGGAATATGATTTACACATATGTACCATCATTTCCTCAAATAGCATCTATTTTTTTTCTTACTTCCTGATCTTTTAGATAGCTTAAAACATGGCCTGCTTTCGATGGGTTCTGTTGTCTTGTAGTTGATTCAGATGTGAATCATATGCTTGAGCTGTTCTAATAGAGCTGTATGGAAAAAACTTACTAAGCATGTATTGATATTTACCAGCTACACAATTTTAGAAATGTAAGTTTATCTAGTGAGAAAAAGGAGAGTATACTTGTACAGAGGATTAAATGTTCAGAGAAACCACTCCAGATGCAGTATACTTAATAATACTGGAAAAAATAAAGATATATATTTAAGACATGGCTGACATAGCCAGAAATTTAAATAATTCTTTGGAAGCCAGAAATAACACAAAAACTAAAATTCATAATAATAAGAAAGTAAGAAACTGGAACCAATAATTGCTAGTCTAGAAGCTGGCCAGAAGACAAAGCAGGTGGGAAGTCATCAACCTCTCAACTTCATCATCTCCATCCTCACATTTGACATCCCCAAAGAGGAAACCTTAGTGAAGGATGTGAAAAAATAAGAAAACTCCTAGTAGAGTAAGACTTTGGGAATTTATCTCCATCTCACCATTTTATCTAAACTATCACAAAGCAACAGTCACTCTACCTTTGTATAGTCCCTCCTCAAAATCCCTAAAATTCAAACTTGAAAAATTGTGGACACAAGTTATTTTGATCCTTGGAAATAATTAAGCACCTTGGTGAAGCCCAGGTAAATTATCTCTGGAGAAAATAATGTCAAACCTAGCCCTCAAATATTTTCCACAAAGTTCCAAGGAAAGTGAACTCACCATTGAAAATCACTAAAAATATGAGAAAACTTCACCACCAACAGGAAAAAGACAGATAAAGAACTCAAAAATGTATAATTATGTCCACAGCAAATTCAATTATTAAATTTAAAAGATGCAAAATTTAAAGTTGTATTTATAAAGATATAAAAGAAAGACTTGAAACAATGGGAAAGGAGAGATTATCAAACCTGACCAGCCAGAATCAAAACAGAACAAACTAGAAATTTTGGAAATTAAAAAAAAAAAGTAACTGAAAATTTTTGTATGCTCCAAATAACATAGCTTCAAAGTAAATACATAAAAATACAGAATTATATGAATCTTTTATCACTAAATAGCTGCAAGTCTGGAGAAGTTATCTAAATACCCTGAAATCATTTCTTATATTTACAAAATAAGTAAAAACCATTAGGCTTATTCAGTCATTCATTTATTAACTTATCAATTGCTGTTATAAGTATTAAGCATTTTCTATGTTCTAAGCACTATGCTACCTTATAGTCACATAAAGTTACGGCCTTTGCCTTTGAGCAGCTGACATTCTTGCACAAGAGTTGATGATGCCTCCCAGTTCTAATTTTATTTTCAGTTGGTAGTCAGTTCAATTCATTCTTCTAGTCAAGACAAAGGGAAGAATTTGGCAGACACTGAGAACTTGACCCTTAGCACTGCAGACATCTATAAAGTTAAGGTGGATAAACAGAAGGAGATGGCATATAGGCAGAGAAAGTAAGAAGAAAAAAATTCCGGATTTGACACTATTAACAAAGTATAAAGCAATAATCATGCATGTGGAATATAATACCATTGTATTTTAATCCTGGGTAACAATAACATAAGTATGTTCTGGGTTCATGTAGGTCATATTCAATTTCAATATATATACAAATTTCCAAAGCTTTAATAGGAAAAACAAGCACACCCAGAACACACAAATGTTAATGCAAGGTTAAGATGGTAGTTTATGATGTTGTAGGGAAACAAAATACATGCCCAACATTCACAATGCATCTGGACTTTACAAAATCTATATTGCTTCTATTAGGAGAGTAAACTGCAATGAATGTTTTAAGAAGGACTTTAGAATTCATTCTCAAGTAATAAATTGGCCTTTTCTATTCTAAATATTGAAGACGATACCAGGATTCTTAAACTGAGCTCCCAAATTTTACACAAGTTTATGACACAGGTAGAAGAAATCTCCCTACAGAATAAAAAAAAAAAAAAACAATCTAATTGAAAAATAAACAGGTGTGAGTGTTGCTAAACATGTGTTTGAAAATTTATATACCAATTTTTAATAAACTGAATTTAGTGATCCATTTTCAGTATGAAAGACACTTTGCTTCAGATTTAAATTTTTATAAACCAAGAAATTTTCTTAGACAATATTTAGAAATATGAATAAGCAACTTTACAATCAAAACTATTTGTGCATCTCCAAAGGTTTGGTTTAAGTTTGAAAGAAAGCAAACATAGATTATACATATCTATCTATATCTACCCATCTATCTATTTATAGATTTATATTTATACATATTGTCAACAACAAATTGGTACCTGCCATTGGCACTTACCAACTGCCTCTACAAGGATTAAATCATGTGCTCCTGTGGCTGCTGATTTTCAACACCCCCTGAAAGGAATTCAGGGTGGAGAGCAGAAATGAGGCATTCTGTGCTCTGGGAAAACTGGCAGAACAGGTCTTCAGATAGTTAGATATTTTCAGGAGCAGATCCTATGAGCTCAATTCGTGTATATCCTCATATTTATAAAAGCACTAAAATCCTTCGTGGTGACGATTGCTCCTCGTGACTAGCAGAAACCTTCTGCAAAAAAATATGTGCTTGATTGTATGTACTTCCCCTTCACCAAAATCACATATATAATGACCTTCCCCACTACGTCTTTGAAGCAGTTTCTCAGAACTATCTGAAATGCTGTCTCCTGAGCTATAGTCCTCATTTTGCCCCAAGTAAAATTTGACTCACAATTCTCAAAAAAAAAAAAGAAGGAGAGGGGAAGGAAAAAAAATTATTTTAAAAATTCAGCTTATTCCAACTGTTATTTACAACTAGTGAGTTTTACATTGTGATATCTGATTCATGACTACGTTTAAAAAATGAAACTATGAGATCTCTCGTATCTTTCTGTATGTTTATGTGAGCTTTATTTTTTTTAACATCTTTATTGGAGTATAATTGCTTTACAGTGGTGTGTTAGTTTCTGCTTTATAACAAAGTGAATCAGCTATACATATACATATATCCCCATATCTCTTCCCTCTTGCATCTCCCTCCCTCTCACCCTCCCTATCCAACCCCTCTAGGTGGTCACAAAGCACCAAGCTTATCTCCCTGTGCTAGGCGGATGCTTCCCACTAGCTATCTATTTTATATTTGGTAGTGAATATATGTGCATGCCACTCTCTCACTTTGTCCCAGGTTACCGTTACACCTCCCCGTGTCCTCAAGTCCGATCTCTAGTAGGTTGGTGTCTTTATTCCCATTTTACCCCTAGGTTCTTCATGACCACTTTTTTTTTTTTTTTTTTTTTAGATTCCATATATATGTGTTAGCATACGGTATTTGTTTTTCTCTTTCTGACTTACTTCACTCTGTATGACAGACTCTAGGTCCATCCACCTCACTACAAATAACTCAATTTTGTTTCTTTTTATGGCTGAGTAATATTCCATTGTATATATGTGCCACATCTTCTTTATGCATTCATCTGTTGATGGACACTTAGGTTGCTTCTACGTCCTGGCTATTGTAAATACAGCTGCAATGAACATTGGGGTACATGACTCTTTCTGAATTATGGTTTTCTCAGGGTATATGCCCAGTACTGGGATTGATGGGTCATATGGTAGTTCTATTTTTAGTTTTTTAAGAAACCTCCATACTGTTCTCCATAGCAGCTGTATCAACTTACATTCCCACCAACAGTGCAAGAGGATTCCCTTTTCTCCACACTTTCTCCAGCATTTACTGTTTGTAGGTTTTTTGATGATGGCCATTCTGACCTATGTGAGATGATATCTCATTGTAGTTTTGATTTGCATTTCTCTAATGATTAATGATGTTGAGCATTCTTTCATGTGTTTGTTGGCAAACTGTATATCCTCTTTGGAGAAATGTCTATTTAGGTCTTCTGCCCATTTTTTGGATTGGGTTGTTTGTTTTTTGATATTGAACTACATGAACTGTTTGTAAATTTTGGAGATTAATCCTTTGTCATTTGCTTTGATAGCAAATATTTTCTACCATTCTGAGGGTTGTCTTTTCATCTTCTTTATGGTTTCCTTTGCTGTGCAAAAGCTTTTAAGCTTCATTAGGTCCCATTTGCTTATATTTGTTTTTATTTCCATTTCTCTAGGAGGTGGGTCAAAAATGATCTTGCTGTGATTTATGTCATTGAGTGTTCTACCTATGTTTTCCTCTAAGAGTTTTATAGTGTCTGGCCTTACATTTAGGTCTTTAGGTCTTCCATTTTGAGTTTCCTTTTGTATATGGTGTTAGGGAGTGTTCTAATTGCATTCTTTTACATGTAGTTGTCCAGTTTTCCCAGCACCATTTATTGAAGAGGCTGTCTTTTCTCCATTGTATATTCTTGCCTCCTTTATCAAAGATAAGGTGACCATATGGGCGTGGGTTTATCTCTGGGCTTTCTATCTTGTTCCATTGATCTATAGTTCTGTTTTTGTGCAGTACCATGCTGTCTTGATTACTGCAGTTTTGTAGTATAGTCTGAAGTCCGGGAGCTTGATTCCTCTAGCTCCGTTTTTCTTTCTCAAGATTGCTTTGGTTATCCTTTTGTGTTTCCATACAAATGTGAAATTTTTTGTTCTAGTTCTGTGAAAAATGCCAGTGGTAGTTTGATAGGGATTGTATTGATTCTGTAGATTGGTTCGGGTTGTATAGTCATTTTCACAATGTTGATTCTTCCAATCCAAGAACATGGTATATCTCTCCATCTATTTGTATCATCTTTAATTTCTTTCATCAGTGTCTTATAATTTTCTGCATACAGGTCTTTTGTCTCCTTAGGTAGGTTTATTCCTAGGTAGTTTATTCTTTCAGTTTCAATGGTAAATGGGAGTGTTTTATTAATTCAATTTCAGATTTTTCATCATTAGTGTATATGAATGAAAGAGATTTCTGTGCATTAATTTTGTATCCTACTACTTTACCAGTTTCACTGATTAGCTCTAGTAGATTTCTGGTAGCATCTTTAGGATTCTCTATGTACAGTGTCATGTCATCTGCAAACAGTGACAGCTTTACTTCTTCTTTTCTGATTTGGATTCCTTTTATTTCTTTTTCTTCTCTGATTGCTGTGGCTAAAACTTCCAAAACTAGGTGAATACTACTGGTGAGAGTGGGCAACCTTGTCTTGTTCCAGATCTTAGTGGAAATGGTTTCAGTTTTTCACCATTGAGGACGATCTTGGCTGTGGGTTTGTCATATATGGCCTTTATTATGTTGAGGTAATTTCCCTCTATGCCTACTTTCTGGAGGGTTTTTACCATAATTGGGTGTTGAATTTTGCCTCCTCTGCATCTATTGAAATGATCATATGGTTTTTCTCCTTCAATTTGTTAATATGGTGTATCACATTGATTGATTTGCATATATTGAAGAATCCTTGCTTTCCTGGGATAAACCCCACTTGATCATGGTGTATGATCCTTTTAATGTGCTGTTGGATTCTGTTTGCTAGTATTTTGTTAAGGATTTTTGCATCTATGTTCATCAGTGATATTGGTCTGTAGTTTTATTTCTCTGTGACATCTTTTTCTGGTTTTGGTATCAGCGTGATGGTGGCCTCGTAGAATGAGTTTGGGAGCGTTCCTCTCTCTGCTATATTTTGGAAGAGTTTGACAAGGATAGGTGTTAACTCTTCTCTAAATGTTTGATAGAATTCACCTGTGAAGCCATCTGCTCCTGGGCTTTTGTTTACTGGAAGATTTTTAACCGAAGTTTCAATTTCAGTGCTTGTGATTGGTCTGTTCATATTTTCTATTCTTCCTGGTTCAGTCTCTCAATGTTGTGCGTTTCTAAGAATTTGTCCATTTCTTCCAGGTTGCCCATTTTATTGGCATAGAGTTGCTTGTAGTAATCTCTCATGATCCTTTGTATGTCTGCAGTGTCCATTGTTACTTCTCCTTTTTCATTTCTAATTCTATTGATTTGAGTCTTCTCCCTTTTTTTCTTGGTTAATGGTTTATCAATTTTGTTTATCATCTTCTCAAAGAACCAGCTTTTAGTTTTATTTATCTTTGCTATCATTTCCTTCATTTCTTTTTCATTTATTTCGGATCTGATCTTTATGATTTCTTTCCTTCTGCTAACTTTGGGGTTTTTTTGTTCTTTCTCTAATTGTTTTAAGTGTAACGTGAGGTTCATTATTTGAGATGTTTCTTGTTTCTTAAGGTAGGATTGTATTGCTATAAACTTCCCTCTTAGAACTGCTTTTGCTGCCTCCATAGGTTTTGGGTCATCCTGTTTTCATTGTCATTTGTTTCTAGGTATTTTTTGCTTTCCTCTTTGATTTCTTCAGTGATCTCTTGGTTATTAAGTAATGTATTGTTTAGCATCCATGTGTTTGTATTTTTTACAGATTTTTTCCTGTCATTGATATCTAGTCTCATAGTGTTGTGGTCAGAAAAGATACCTGATACGATTTCAATTTTCTTAACTTTACCATAGAAAGATATGATCTATCTTGGAGAATGTTCCATGAGCACTTGAGAAGAAAGTGTATTCTGTTGTTTTTGGATGGAATGTCCTATAAATAGCAATTAAGTCCATCTTGTTTAATGTATCATTTAAAGCTTGTTTTTCCTTATTTATTTTCATTTTGGATGATCTGTCCATTGGTGAAAGTGGGGTGTTAAATTCCCCACTATGATTGTGTTACTGTCAATTTCCCATTTTATGGCTGTTAGTGTTTGCCTATGTATTGATGTGCTCCTATGTTGGGTGCCTAAATATTTACAATTGTTCTATCTTCTTCTTGGATTGATCCCTTGATCATTGTGTAGTGTCCTTCTTTGTCTCTTGTATAGTCTTGTTTTAAAGATTATTTTGTCTGATATGAGAATTGCTACTCCAGCTTTCTTTTGATTTCCATTTGCATGGAATATCTTTTTCCATCCCCTCACTTTCAGTATGTAAATGCTGAAATATACATACATTTTCTGTATGTGTCCCTAGTTCTGAAGTGGGTCTCTTGTAGGATATATATGGGTCTTTTGTATCCATTCAGCCAGTATGTGTTTTGGTTGGAGCATTTAATCCATTTACATTTAAGATAATTATCAATATGTATGATCCTATTACCGTTTTCTTAATTGTTTTGGGTTCATTATTGTAGGTCTTTTCCTTCTCTTGTTTTTCCTGCCTAGAGAATTTCCTTTAGCATTTGTTGTAAAACTGCTTTGGTGGTGCTGAATTCTCTTAGCATTTGCTTGTCTTTAAAGGTTTTAATTTCTCCATCAAATCTGAATTAGATCCTTGCTGGGTAGAGTAATCTTGGCTGTAGGTTTTTTCCTTTCATCATTTTAAATATGTTCTGCCACTCCTGGCTTGCAGAGTTTCTGCTGAAAGATCAGCTGTTAACCTTATGGGGATTCCCTTGTATGTTATTTGGTGTTTTTCCCTTGCTTATTTTAATATTTTTTCTTTGTATTTAATTTTTGATAGTTTGATTAATATATGCCTTGGCATGTTTCTCCTTGGATTTATCCTGTATGGGACTTTCTGTGCTTCCTGGACTTGATTAACTATTTCCTTTCCCATATTAGGGAAGTTGTCAACTATAATCTCTTCAAATATTTTCTCAGTCCCTTTCTTTTTCTCTTCTTCTTCTGGGACCCCTATAATTCGAATGTTGTGTTTAATGTTGTCCCAGAGGTCTGTGAGACTGTCCTCAATTCTTTTCATTTTTTTATTCTTTATTCTGCTCTGCAGTAGTTATTTCCACTATTTTATCTTCCAGGTCACTTATCCATTCTTCTGCCTCAGTTATTCTGCTATTGATCCCTTCTAGAGAATTTTTAATTTCATTTATTTTGTTGTTCAACATTGTTTGTTTGCTCTTTAGTTCTTCTAGGTCCTTGTTAAACGTTTCTTGTATTTTCTCCATTCTATTTCCAAGATTCTGGATCATCTTTACTCTCATTATTCTGAATTCTTTTTCAGTTAGGCTGCCTATTTCCTCTTCATTTGTTAGGTCTGGTGGGTTTTTGCCTTGCTCCTTCATCTGCTGTGTGTTTCTCTGTCGTCTCATTTTGCTTATCTTAATGTGTTTGGCGTCTCCTTTTCCCAGGTTGCAAGTTCGTAGTTCCTGATGTTTTTGGTGTCTGCCCCAATTGGCTAAGCTTGGTTCAGGGGGTTGTGTAGTCTTCCTGGTAGAGAGGACTAGTGCCTGTGTTCTGGTGGATGAGGCTGCATCTTTTCTTTCTGGTTGGCAGGTCCACATCTTGTGGTGTGTTTTGGGGTGTCTGTGACCTTATTATGATTTTAGGCAGCCTCTCTGCTAATTGGTTGGGTGGTGTTCCTGTCTTGCTAGTTATTTGGCATAGGGTGTCCAGCACTGTAGCTTGCTGGTCGTTGAGTGGAGCTGGGTCTTGGCGTTGAGATGGAGATCTCTGGGACATTTTCACCGTTTGATATTATGTGGAGCTGGGAGGTCTCTGGTGGACCAATGTCCTGAACTTGGCTCTCCCACTGCAGAGGCCTAGCCCTGACACTTGGCTGGTGCACCAACAGCCTGTTACCTACACGGCTCAGAATAAAAGGGAGCAAAAAAGAAAGAAAGAAAGAAAAAGATAAAATAAAATTTTATTAAAATAAAAAATTAAAATAATTATTAAAAATAATTTACTAGTAAAAAAAGAAAGAAGAGAGCAATCAAACCAAAAAATAAATCCACCAATGATAACAAGTGCTAAAAACTATACTAAATAAAATAAAAAAAAAAATGGACAGACAGAACCCTAGGACAAATGGTAAAAGCAAAGCTATACAGACAAAATCACACACAGAAGCATGCACATACACTCACAAAAAGAAAAAAAGGGAAAAAAATATATATATCTTTGCTCCCAAAGTCCACCTCCTCAATTTGGATGATTAGTTGTCTATTCAGGTATTCCACAGATGCAGGGTACATCAAGTTGATTGTGGAGATTTATCCGCTGCTCCTGAGGCTGCTAGGAGAGATTTCCCTTTCTCTTCTTTGTTCACACAGTTCCTGGGGTTCAGCTTTGGATTTAGCCCCGCCTCTGAATGTAGGTCACCTGAGGGCGTCTGTTCTTCGCTCAGACAGGACGGGGTTAAAGGAACAGCTGATTCGGGGGCTCTGGCTCACTCAGGCTGGGGGGAGGGAGGGGTACGGATGCAGATGCGGGGCAAGCCTGTGGCAGCAGAGGCCGGCGTGACATTGCAACAGCCTGAAGCATGCCGTGTGTTCTCCTGGGGAATTTGTCCCTGGATCACGGTACCCTGACAGTGGTGGGCTGCACAGGCTCCCGGGAGGGGAGGTGTGGAGAGTGACCTGTGCTTGCACACAGGCTTCTTGGTGGCTGCAGTAGCAGCCTTAGCGTCTCATGCCCGTCTCTGGGGTCCGCGCTGATAGCCGCAGCTCGCACCCATCTCTGGATCTCCTTTAATCAGTGCTCTGAATCCCTTCTCCTCGCACACCATGAAATGAAGTGGCAAGAAAAAGTCTCTTGCCTGTTCAGCAGCTCCAGACCTTTTCCCGGACTCCCTCCCAGCTAGCTGTGGCGCACTAGCCCCTTCAGGCTGTGTTCATGCAGCCAACCCCAGTCCTCTCCCTGGGATCCAACCGAAGCTGGAGTCTCAGCTCCCAGCCCCCACCCATCCCGGCGGGTGAGCAGACAAGCCTCTCAGGCTGGTGAGTGCTGTTTGGCACAGATCCTCTGTGAGGGAAGCTCTCTGCTTTGTCCTCTGCACCCCTGTTGCTGGCTCTCCTCCATGGCTCCGAAGCTCCCCCCTCTGCCCCCCCTCAGTCTCCGCCCATGAAGGGGCTTCCTAGTGTGTGGAAACATTTCCTCTTTCACAGCTCCCTCCTACTGGTGCAGGTCCCATCCCTATTCTTTTGTCTCTGTTTTTTCTTTTTTCTTTTGCCCTACCCAGGTACGTGGGGAGTTTCTTCCCTTTGGGGAGGTCTGAGGTCTTCTGCCAGCATTTAGTAGGTGTTCTGTAGGGATTGTTCTACGTGTAGATGTATTTCTGATATATTTATGGGGAGGAAGGTGATCTCCATGTCTTACTCTTCTGCCATCTTGCATCCCTTCATGTGCTTTATTTTTGTTTTTACCTTTGGATGTATTGTCAAAAATTAATTTCTAAGTGAACTCTACTTAATTGGATTAAAGGAAATCAAGTGCTTATATAAATTCTCAAAAAAAAAAAATACAGAAGGTAATTGACCAGAATTAATTTCAGGTTCACATGAACTGGGAAATAGTATTAAATTAGTACCTAGTGTTAATGTTTGTTTGTTGATCTAATAATGTAGACATGTCTTTAGAGTCATCAACATTAAGTATAATACTTTTATTGTGCCTAGGTTTAATATAAGCTAAATAAAATCTTGTTATATCTGTTACAAATTTGTCAGGAAGGAAAGTAACTTGATGTGAAGAAACTTTTAAGGAAAGAAAATGAAAATTAGATAAGAGTTTTTAGATAAATGTCATTAAGAATAATTATGCTTTAAGAATGTCTATCTAAAATAATCTCTCCAGATTCTGGCAACTTGAAATTCTAGAGGTGTGCTAAATTAAGTTAAGTGATGAAAGCTTATTGAATAGCTAGGTCATTCCCAAATAAAATAAGATACTGAAACATTAATTACTGAGCATTGGTTTCCTTTTACAGAGAAACAAAACGTATTTAGGACTATTAATGAATATGTTTGGTGCCACGTTCTCTAAAGAAAGCAAATGTTTTTAGAAAATATCCCTGGTATTTATGTTCACCAAGCTACAGAATGCTAATGTGAAGGTCAGTTCATAATTGCTTACTTCTTAGTTTTCACAAGAAATTAAGGTTTTAAGAGCTGAGGATTCTAATTTAAACATGTAATTAAAACTAATAAAAATAAAACGGAAACTTTTCAGTGTACAGTAGGAAAACAAGATGTGTGTTTTCAGTAAAGAAGGTATGAGGAATGGAATTACATTTTCTTAAGGGAAAAGGAAGTAGGTCTGACTTACAGGTGGCTGTGTCTGAATGGGAAAATAAAGTGATGGATACAGAAAGTGAGGAAAGGCTTGTGGAGACCGGACCCTGAGAAAAGAGTTTTGCATATGGTCAGGATTGACTAAGGTTAAAATAAACTTGAGTAAATGAATTTTAAAAGTAAGTGGGTGCAAAACCTGAATTTGGTTTTTCTCTCTCTTAAAAGGACAAGGTTTCTTAAAATGTTGAACTGCCTTTGATAACAGATTTCACGTTTCTTTACCTTTAAAGTGATGTCTCCTGTATTTGCCTTTGAAATCTTTTATTGTTACTTTGGCTGAGCGAATAAGTATCGTTTCACGGTGACCTGTGATCCTATCTGACCGAGTGTTCTAAACCCTTTCTGATATTTTTTTTGACAAAACTTCCTAAATCAAATTATAATGAAATCCTTTTGACCTCTAGCTAACTGTGAGTTGCTTCAAAGGGCCCCTGAAACATCCGAAAGACAGATTTAAACTAATTAGATTCATTTGGTATGTTAAATTACATGGGAAGTATTGTCAAATGAGTAATAAATCTTCTTAGGTTATATTGTATGATAAATGATACTTATATATCCTAGAAATTATATGGAGTTCCTAAAGTTCTGATATGTCCTGATAAAATGTTATCAGTCATAATTCTGGTTATTTCCTAAAGTGTTGTATGTCACAGCAGTAACCAAGTTTCTTTGTCAATTGCTTTGTAATCAGATTTTAAACGTGCCTTCTTAAGTCTTTTGTCATTATAGACAGTTATGTTTTTATTCTGATGCCTTTGCAAAAATGCTTCCTCTTCAAGAAGATTTATAATAAGTACTTTGGGATAAATACAAGTTTATGACTTTCAGACCATAATGCTGAACTGGGTAAGAAATTAAAGAATCTTAATGAGAAACCTGATGGTTTCATAAACTCTTAACAAAAAGAGGTAGTTACATAAGACTGAGTGAACTGGTGAATATAATCTTTATGGTTTCTATCTGAAAAATTACTGGTTTAAATCTGTGTTTTCCAGGTATAAGGAAACGTTTCCCTCAAACTAATTATGACTTACAGTAATTTGGTAAATTATACCTTTGTAAGCAGAATTGAAACATTTATCTTTTTTCTCTCTCTGCTCCCTCCAGAGACTGTAAACTCTTCGGTTCCCAGTAGCTTTATCAAATAACTTAGGAAGGTCACTCACTAACAGGTACAGAAAGCTCAAGGTATTTGGGGGACCTTAAAAAGGGAGGAATTCACCTAGATCTGTTAGGCAAAATCTGTGATAAGCCCTTGGCATGACTTTCCTAGCCCTGAGAGGTCTTTTAAAGGTTCAGTCTGAGACTCCTTATAAAAGATTCAGCAAAGCAAAAAGCCTGTATGATCAATTATAGTTATACAAATTAACAGGCCAAGTTTTTGAGACCAGATTTATTTTGCAAACAAATTAGTCTTAATTTGGTTATATTTGGTAGAAATGAGGGTAATTTTAGAAAGAAAAAGATGTTTCAATGAATGTTAAATCCCAGTCTTGTTAATAGTCTGTATTTACCAAGACTCACTTCCCGGATAGTTCCTTGCTGTTACATGATATTAATGTAAAATTTAACTGAATTATTAAAAGGACACTCTAAGTTTTTTTCTTCTGAAGCTTATCTCAGTAATCTACCTTTGGATGAAGATCAGATGCCCCATGGCCTGCAACCAGGGGATTATGCATACTAGAAAAGACATAATTTAAAGGACTATCTCCAACCTAGATGGAAGGACCTTTATCAGGTACTCTTAACTAACTCATACACAGTGAAAGTGAAGGGAATTGACTCTTGGATTAACTTCCAATTACAAGTACCCCTGCACTGGTCTGGTCTATAGAGAGGACTGCTGATGTCAAACTCACCTTAAAGCAACATTCAAACAGAGGAAACTACACTCACACCAGGACGAGAAGAAGACGACATCAGAAGTAGACAGCTTACCCAAGATGCTGGACCTGACTCGTATGATCATTTATAATGTTTTGTTGACTTTTGCACCTTTGCATATAAATCAAGTGTTTTTCTATCATGGACAGAATCCTATGCTAGTTTTAAAAACCAATCCAATTGTTGGGTTTGTGGCCAGTTATCTGTGTCTAGTACTTCTGGATTACCTTGGTGGATTTCTCTACTCCAAGGCTCTAATTGGTTGGCCCTTAGGACATTTATTTTAGAAGAAAGAAATTTCAGTCCTGTTCAGGCTACTCTTGATATTACTAGATGGGATCCCCTCACCTAGCCAATTAATAATACTTGCTCTAACCCTGACCATAAAAATGAAATTTTCTCTAAAGTTACTCAAACTCAATCAGAGCAACAAGCAAATTTCAGCCAAGGAATAAAACCTCCCACAATTATGGGATGGATTTATGTGGTTAACACCAGGCTATGATCATTTAAGCTTTATGGCCCCCCTTTATCTTGAGAACAATTAAATTATACTAAGGATAACCAGCCTAGTAACACTAGGAAGTTGGGCTGAGAGCCTTATGGACAATGCCAATATATCATTTCCCTGAAAGATAAGGATTGGTACAGAACAGACTAAATCAGATGACCTGAGGATATACTGGGCTGCACCTAATGGAAGTTCTTGACTTAACTCTTACTTATGACTTTAATAATACTGCAAGCTGTGTTATTTGTATTTTGCCTGTTTTACAAGATTGTTGTTTCTTGCATTACCAAATGTGTGACTGAGTCTCTGACAAAAACATATAGTTTTATATGAGATCAATGATTGTAATAGTGTAACTCTAGATATGGAAAGATACAGCAAGAGGGAATTTTCATGGACCGTAACAGATTAATAAGACAGGTGGTCCAGAATCCTTAGTTACTGTTAAAAGACCTAGTCCAGTAATAGCACAATGAGTGGCCTATCAGCAAAATCTTTGCCAGACCTAAGAATGAGCCTTCCTAGCACCATGGGACGAAATGGTCATGAAATGCTGCCTAAAGCATGGTCGAATTTATGACCATGAGGGGGCCCTGTCCGCAACATATTGTCACTTGCTATTAGCACTTACCAACTACCTCTACAAGGATTAAACCATGTGCTCCTGCAGCTGTTGATTTTCAACACCCCCTGAAAGGAGTTCAGGGTGGAGAGCAGAAATGAGGCATTCTGTGCTCTGGGAAAACTGGCAGAACAGGTCTTCAGATAGTTAGATATTTTCAGGAGCAGAGTCTATGAGCCCAATTCGTGTATATCCTCATATTTATAAAAGTACTAAAATCCTTCGTGGTGACGATTGCTCCTCGTGACTAGCAGAAACCTCCTGCAAAAAAATATGTGTTTGATTGTATGTACTCCCCCTTCACCAAAATCACATATATACTGACCTTCCCTGCTATGTCTTTGGAGCAGTTTCTCAGAACTATCTGAAATGCTGTCTCCCGGGCTATAGTCTTCATTTTGCCCCAAGTAAAACTTGACTCACAACTTTCATATTGTGCATTTTTTTAAGTCGACAATATTTACACATACATATATAATATTATTAATATAATGTTAGGCAAATGAACCTCCTCTGGGACTCCTCTTTCTAAGTTCAATTGATGCCTATGCAAACATAGGACTTTGTAATGTTATTCCAAGGTATTTAATTTTGTGGTTTGTGTAGACATTCAGTATTATTGACAGTGATACTTTGGCCTCCTATACTATCTCTGACAAACATTCTCTGCTTTAAATACAGCACTACAGCTGATAAGTTTGAAGCATGTGAAATGAGTGCTGATAATGTTATATTATTGGTTATAAAATTAAATCACGGAAAATTTTAATGCTGTGTTAATATGACTTGCCCCAAACACACACAAACACACACACACACACACACACACACACGCACACACTCTCACACATACACACAGATATCCAAATTATTTTCACTGAAGGTATAATGTAATTAGCAGTAGAAAAATGAAGTGTACATGACTGTTCAGTTTCAAACATTTATTTTTAAAAAGTGACTATATTTAAGGTGGTTTATTTAGTTACTATACATTTCACTCTTATGATTTTTTTTGTTGTAGGAGGTGTTCTGTGCATTGTAGGATATTCAGCAGTGTCTCTGTCCCCTCCCCACTAGATGCCAGTAACACCCCCCTAAGTTGTGACAATCAAAATTATAACTAGACAGCCCCAAGAGGGCAAAATTGTCCCCAGCTGAAAAGCTCTGTACTCTGAGGTCCCTACCAAATGTCTTATAGTTTCAGCGAGAACCCATCTCTGACTGGTTGGAACTCAAATGTGTGAGGATTTTCAACTCTCAGCTCCCCAGTAATTTTTCATTCTTCTGTAGTTGTTCTTTGACAACCCTTGTGGTTTCCTTTCCTAGAAACATGCCATTTAGTATTAATCTAAACATTTAAGCTCACCCATATGCCAATTTATGATGATCCTTTCCTACATAGCTCGTTCATCTCTTACTCTGTGTTCCAAAAATTCTAGCCTAATCCCTTTGTCCTATACTCAGTGGGATGGGCATGCCCTTCCTGTGATATCCTCCTGACTGCAGACAGAAAGCCAGAGAGATCATAGGAGTTCCCTCTCTTGTTTTCTTTCTCTGAGGATCAGCATTTTGTACTGCTTGTCGTCCAATTTCTGAAACAGTTGTTTTACATAGTTTGCCGGGCTTCCTGATTGTTATAGCAGGAGAGCAAGTCCAATAACAGCCATCCATCCCTTCATGGCCAGAAGTAGAAACAACATAGGGGCTCAAGAACACTGGGTAATGTCTGGACACAATTCTACCCTCACAAGTTGTGTCTTTAACAATAACAAATGTGTTTGTTTCCAAACATGTCTGTGCCAGCCATATTTGTTATTGTAATTTCAGCTTTCAAGTATATAGCAAAGTACTAAAAGAAAGAGTTGCTTTTTATGAAAAATCAAATTAAATATTTTGAAAGTTTAGATAAAGACAAATTACTCAAAAATATTTTTGTCTCATTATGTGCAAGATAATTGTCAAAGAATGGGAAAATGTAAAGAATCTAGACAATCTCCACTCATATTTCCTCACAAATATCTTTTAAGTTCTCACCAGAATTTAAAATATCCCAAGCTTGAAATTATACTTAAGGCCATTTTAATGTTGTTTTTTCTATAATCACAATGTGGAACTGTAGTTAGAACTCTCAAAAAAAAAAGTATTATTCCCATATTAAAATCTGACAAATAAATATATATTTGTAAATTTTAATTTAAAAATTTATTTTTAAATATACATTTTAGTAAATCTCTACTTCAATTGCCTCTTTTGATTATATAACTCATGACCTGCTTTTATGATGTAAAGGGATGAGCTATGTTTCACATTCATAGAATTAACTAATTAATCCAACAAATATTTATTAAGTACCTACTGTGTACTGGGCAAATACTAGGGCCTGAAGATTGAGTTGTGAACAATGTAAACAAAAATCCCCACCTTTGTTTGGCTTGTGTTCTAGTGAGGCTGTTATACAATAAAGATAAATAAATGAAATATATGCATATATTTATTAAATAAATAAGTCAAAGATGGCCTCCGTGTATTGGTCCCCAGGTTGTTCATTTCTTTATTGCAAACTGAGACTCATTTTCTCAAAAACCCTCTGGCACTAAGCTCAAATTTTGAAACATCTATTTACTCTTTTAAAAACCCAAAGGAGCAAATTTTAGCCATTTAGAGAACACCTGCTCTGCACACCTGCAAAACCTTATCCAACAGCTGTTACCTATTGATAAGATAGGGTCCTACAGTTATAAGGCCCCAAGCTGCTATGGCCCTGTGGAACTCTGACACAGAGACTCCCCTCCTATGGGGCTGAGCAGCATTGCTTAGACATGTAATCCCCCTCTCCAATCCTCCTCTCTCTTAGGAGTTCCCTTGCCCTCCTCCCCTCTAAGTCGTAACCCCAGCTCTATAGCCTCTGAATGAACTCCTGTTGTGAGTGAGCTTCCCTCTCTTGCAACCCCTTTCAAAAGCTGCCTAAATAAATCCTGTTGTGTTTAAATAACCCTTGTGATCATATATTTTCCTTGATCAGCCCAAATCCTTCAAACCCTTAGAAATACTAGATAGTGAGAATTACTGGCTAGAAAATATGCAAAGAGATAGAATATAAAATAGGGACTGGGGGTTGACATTTTAGATAGAGTGGTCAGGAATATCCTCACCGAGGAACAGACTGCCAAGTAAGATCTTGAAAATGTGTGGGAATTGGCCACACATATTATCACTCTACATATTTATTGTCTGTCTCCTTCACTAAAATGAATGTTCCATAAAAAAAGCACGTTGCATTTTTGTTCACTGTTAATATCCCCATGGCTTAAAAAGTATTTAGAACATGGTAAGTAATTAATGAATGTACATATGACCAATTAATAAATGAATAAGACTTCCATTGTATCTATAACTAGCACTTTCTAAGTGTCAAATCTTTACAGTCTCTCAAAGTACTGCTGAAACAAAAGTATTCTAAGGAAATCATTATCCAAAGGAAAAAGAGAGTTTTCTCCCAATTTCCTTCCAAAAAGAAAGATGAAAAATCCACATCAACTCCCAAATTGTCCTCTAAATCCCAACCACTGGTTTTAATTTGTGAATATGTGGCTCACTTCATTCATATGATATAGTTTTGTAGAGGGTGGGATATATATTCAAATCTTTCCCCTTCCACTTTTTAGCTAGGTAACTTTGAGGATAATTTGAGCCCATATGAGGCTTACACTACTTATCCTTAAAAATAGGGTGTCAGTGGAGCATGCCCCATATGATTTTGCTGAGAAAAAATGATAATACACTTAAAGTACTTAATATAGGCTCTGAAACCCAGTAAATGTTAAATTAACACTAAAATTAGACAATAATTGGACCAGTATTTATCAAGTGCCTTCTATGTGACAAAAACAATATGCTTGATGTGGGTAACATATGGCTGATAATACTCGAGCCCTCATATGAAGGAACACATAGAATATAATGGATAATAGACATAAAAAATATAAATTCAATCAAAATGTGGTAAGTGCAACAGTGGTAATATTAATAACTGCTATAGGAGCACAAAAAACAGAAAAATTACTATACTCACACAGTTTCGTATCTTTCCCAAGAGATACTTTTTCTAAAACAGTTTGCTCTTAGCCTAAATTGTTCAACATTGTTATTCTCTGTATTTATAATTATTTACATGTTGTCTACTTTAAAAACTGTTAACCATATCAAAAAGTTAATATTCTAATGTTTTTGAACACTTAAAGCATGTCCACTACTGTCACCCCCGACTGAAACAGAGATGCAGCCCAGATCTTAGCCCTAATGAAAACAAAACAAATATCTGGTAATGTTGGATGAAAACTCTTTCAAAAACGGTGCCTTTTAAAATGTAATCCCTGTGGGAACAAAGAATTTTGTGGAATCAGAAGCTGTACATTACTAAGACAGAACTTTCTAAGCATTTTCTTCACAACACTGGTAGAGCAAAATTGTACTAGGAATTACATATAAGAAAAAAATATATATTTTCTTAAAGAAAAAAATGGTATGACCAAAACCCAGAGTATTATCACATTGTAAATTAACATTTAACTGAGGTCAGCTTCAATTACTTTAAGTCTAGACAAGGGTTAGTCCAGACTACAGCCAAGGATTTAGATCACCACCTGTTTTTGTAAAGTTTTATTGGAACACACTCTCATTTATTTATGTATTGTCTATGGCTGCTTTTGTGATACAAGATCAGAGCTGAGTACTTGCTGCAAGGATCTTATAAAATACTTGGTTAAAATACTTACTATTTGGCCATTTAAGAAAGAGTTTGCTATTTATGTCAAAGAGTGTTCTGCCTATGTTTTCCTCTGAGAGTTTTATAGTGTCTGGCCTTACTTTTAGGTCTTTAATCCATTTTGGGTTTATTTTGCTGTATGGTGTTAAGGAGTGTCTTAATTTCATTATTTTACATGTAGCTGTCCAGTTTTCCCAGCACCACTTATTGAAGAGACTGTCGTTTTTCCATTGTATATTCTTGCTTCCTTTGTCATAGATTAAGGAACCATAAGTGTGTGAGTTTATCTCTGGGCTTTCTATCCTGTTCCATTGATCTATATCTCTGTTTTTGTGCCATTACCATACTGTCTTGATTACTGTAGCTTTGTAGTATCGTCTGAAGTCAGGGAGTCTGATTCCTCCAGCTCCATTTTTCTTTCTCAAGATTTCTTTGGCTATTCAGAGTCTTTCTTGTTTGCACAAAAATTGTAAAATTTTTTGTTCAAATTCTGGGGAAAATGCCATTGATAATTTGATAGGGATTGCATTGAATCTGTAGATTGCTTTGGGTAGTATATTCATTTTCACAATATTGATTCTTCCAATCCAAGAACATGGTATATCTCTCTATCTGTTTGTGTAGTCTTTGACTTCTTTCATCAGTATCTTATAGCTTTCTGCATACAGGTTTTTGCATCCTTAGGTGGGTTTATTCCTAGGTATTTTATTCTTTTTGTTGCAGTGGTAAATGGGATTGTTTCCTTAATTTCTCTTTCTGATCTTTTGCTGTTAGTGTATAGGAATGCAAGAGATTTCTGTGTATTAATTTTGTATACTGTCACTTAACCAAATTCATTGATTAGCTCTAGTAGTTTTCTGGTGGTATCTTTAGGATTTTCTATGTATAGCATCATGTCATCTGCAAACAGTGACAATTTTACTTCTTCTTTCCAATTTGGATCCCTTTTATTTCTTTTCTTCTATGATTGCCATGGCTAGGACTTCCAGAACTATGTTGAATAATAGTGGTGAGATTGAACACCTTTGTCTTGTTCCTGATCTTAGAGGAAATGCTTTCAGTTATTCATCATTGAGAATGATGCTTGCTGTGGGTTTGTCATATATGGCCTTTCTTATGTTGAGGTAGGTTCTCTCTATTCCCACTTTCTGGAGAGTTTTTATCATAAATAGGTGTTGAATTTTGTCAAAAGTTTTTTCTGCATCTATCGAGATGATCATATGTTTTTTATTCTTCAATTTGTTAAAAAAAAAAGAAAAGAGTATGCTGATCCTTGGCAGGATATTTTATCAATAACAACAAAACAAGCTCTGGACCATCTTGGGCAGAATAATGAATAACATTGTAAGAAGACATTTCTTAGTTAATTCATTTATCAGTAGTTTTCCTATGCAAATGTTCTATCCACAACCAATGAGATCTTTACTCAAAATCAAATTTGAGTTTACATACAGTTACATACAGTTTACATACAATAAAATTAATCAATTTCAAATGTGTAATTTGATGAGCTTTGACAAATATATATATAGTTGTATAACCCCTTCCACCACAATCATGGAATGGAATAGTTTAGTCACCAACTTTTTTTTTTTGCAGTTAATTTCCTCCTTCCACTCTCTGGTCCCTAGAAACTGCTGATGTACTGTTATAAAAATAGGTTTGTATCTTTCCTTAATGTTCTACAAAAAAAAAAAAAAAAAAAAATCAACTATGACTGGATTCTGGATTCTTTCACTTAGCACACAGCTTTTGAGATTAATCCATGTAATTGCCTATGTAATTGTCTGTATCAGTGATTCAGTTTTTTATATTGCTTACATTATTCCATTTAATGGTTATACCACAATTTGCTTGTGCATTCACTAGTTGATGGACATTTGGGTTATTTCTAGTTTTGGCTATTATGAATAAATTTTCTGTGAATATTTGCCTGATATTATTTGTGTGAATGTATGTTTTCATTTATCTTGGGCCTTGGAGTGGAATTGCTGCACAAAATGGTATATTTAACTTTAGATGACTTTGCTAAGCAATTTTCCAAAGTGATTATCCCATTTTGCTTTCCCACAAGGTATGTGTGAGAGTTCCAGCTGCATCCTCCAAACCCTGTGAAGTGTCAGTCTTTTCAATTTTAGACATTATTGTGGTTATATAAAAGTGTCATATTTTGGTCATAATTTGCATTATCCTAAGGATTAATGATAACAAATATTGTCGTCTGTCACCCATTTACTTTTTTGGTAAAATGACTGTTCAAATAATTTAGTCATTTCTTAAATTATGTTGTTTGTCTCTATATTATTGAAATGTAATGTTTCTTTACTTAATCTAGGTACTAATTATTTAGGGGATATATATTTGGCAAACATGTCTCTCAGTCTGTAGCTTATCTTTTCATTTTCTTAATATTATTTTAAGAAAAAACATGCTAATTTGGATATCAATTTATTTAATTTAAAAAGACAAAATATGCTGGAAATTTCATTGAATTGTGTTGAATCTAAAGAACACTTTGGAAAGAATTGATAACAATATTGAGTTTTTTGATCATTAACATGGTCTAACTCCCCATTTATTTATGTATTATTTACTTTCATCTGTGTTTCATTGTTTTTAGTATGTGGGCCTTACATATATTTTATTAAGATTCCCTACATGTTTTACATTTCTGATGCTCTTGCAATGATGAGTTTTTAAATTTCAATGTTATATTTATATAGTTATAAAATTGATTTTTAGTGTTAACCTTATATCCTGAAATATTGCTAACCTCACCTATTACTTTTTTTCTTGTGTAACTATCTTAGCATTGTCTACATAAATGACCATGCTGTCTGTGAATAAATATGGTTTTAGTTATATATTTCCAATATGTATGTGTCATATTTCTTTTTCTTGCCTTATTGTATTGGCCAGGACCTCCAAGTAAAAACTCGAAAATAAATTTTGATAGTTGACATCCTTGATTTGTCCCAATCTCAAGAGGAATGCATTGAGTCTTCTATTAAGCTTGATGCTACCTGTATATGCTCTTTATTATGTTGAGGATGTTTCCTTGTATTCCTAGTTTGATAAAAAATTATTGCCATAAACTTATGTTGAATTTAATCATATGCTAAAATCACATGATTTTTATTTTAAAAAATTCAATAAAGTGAATTATATTAAAATATTTTTGAAAGTTAAACCAGTTTTGGGTTCCAGAGATAACTCTCATGTTGTATTATCAATTTTAGATATTGCTGAATGTGGTTTGCTAACATTTTATTAAATTTTTATATCCATGTTTATATGGGATATTGATCTGTTGTTTTATTTTAATATATTTGTCTGACAAGGGTATCAGAGTAATTTTGGTTCATTAGAGTGATTTGAATTGACTGTCTTTCACCATTTGCTAGGGTAGAGTTGTTGCTATTTTCCTTAAATATTTGTTTTAATTATTATAGTTCACTAGTAAAGACATCTGATCTTGGGATTTCCATTGACTTTTAACTAAAACTTTAATTTCTTTAATATAAAATTACTCAGGCAATGTTCTTTTTCCATAACATGTTTTGTTTGTGTTGTTGATAGAATGTGTCTATTTCAACTAAATTGAGTTTGTTGCAAGGAAGATGCTTGTTATGGTCCTTTATTATTCTCCTTAATATCTATAATATATTTGTAATGATGTCATCTCTTTCAATCTAGACATAGGAGATTTGTGTTTCTTCCCTTGTTTCCTGATAATTATAGCTTGCAAATTATACATTTATTTTTCTTATATTTGCCCTGGTTCTCTTTGATTTTTCACTGTTGTTTTCTATGTTCTCTTTTGTGGACCTCTACTCCTTATTTATAATTTCCTTCACTGTGGTTAGTTTAAGTTGATGTTGATCTTCTTTTTGTAGTTTTCTTAGGTGGAATTCAAGATCATTGATATGAAAATTTTCCATTTTTCTAAAATCATCCTAATGTTATAAATTTCTCTATAATCACCATTTTATCTCCAATCAACAAATTTTGATATTTTTATTTTGTATTTTCATTAAGCAAGAACTTTTTTTTAAAATATTTTTATAATTTTTTCTTTGATCCTTAAGTTATTTTAAATTATTTTTCCAAATATTTGGGGACCATTCCAAACATCTTTATGTTATTTATTTATAATTTCCTTTTGTTGGGGTTCCAAAATGAATTTGTACAATTTCAAATATTCTATAAAAATTAAGATTAGTTTCATGTTCCAGAATATGGTCCACCTTATCCATATGCATGAGATGGTTTACTCACACACACAGGAACAAAATGTGTCTTTTCCTGGAGTAATATGAAGTGCTCTATAAATATCAATTATATCATTTTGGTTGATAGTGTTGTACAACTCTGTCATATCCACACTAATTTTTTGGTTTACTTATTCTACCAACTATTGAGATAGGTGTTTTGGAATATCCACGTGCAACTGTGGATTTTCTATACCTTGTCTCAGTTCTATCAGTTTTGCTTCTTGTACACAAATGTTCTTTATCATGTGCATATGCATTTAAAATTGTTGTGTACTCTTGAAAAATTGACCTCTTTATCAGTAAACTGTTTTTCTCTGATTATTATTCCTTTCTCTAAAACTACTTCTTGTGTTATTGATATAGCCACCCCAGTTTACTTTTGAACAATGTTTGTATAGTATATCTTTTTATAGTATATCTTTTTATTATAAATCCACCTATGTTGTCATATTTTAGGTATTTTTTTTGTAGACAGCATATTGTTGGATTTTGCCTTTCTTTATCCAATATGAAAATCTCTGTCTTTTACATAAGTGTTGAGAAGATTGCATTTAATGCTTCTTCTACATAATTGGATTTAAAAATAGCATTTTGCTATTTGTTTTCTATTTCTATCATTAATTTTTTCCCTTTTTTCTTCTTTTTCTGCCTTCCTTTACATTGAGTAAATTTTAGAATTCACTTTCATCTTCACTATTGGATTATTAGCTACACTTCAGTAATTCTTTTTAAAATGGCTGTTGCTCTAAGATTTAAAATAAATATTTTGACTTTTATTATAATCAAACAATATTATAACACTTCATGTATAACATAAAAGCCTAATGACAAAAACCTTCATTTCACCTTTCATGCATTTTGGTTATTGCTGTTACACATTTTAATTCCACATATTTTTTAAAAATACAATATATTGTTATCATTTTTCTTTAAAGTATCAATTATATTTCAAAGAGGTTTTCAGAATGAGATTAAAATGTATTTTATATTTACCTATATATTTACTTTTTCTTATCCTCTTCACTTATTTGTGTAGATTAAAATTTCTATCCATTATAATTTTCTTTTTGCCTAAAGGACTTCATTAACATTTATTATAATTTTCCCATCTTCTCATTAATTATGTATGCTTTTTTGTGTGTGACCGGAAACATATTTCTACTTCATTTTCGAAAATATTCTTGTTATTTAACATTTTTTTAATTTCAGTATTTTTTAAATGTCACTCCACTTTCCCCTGGTTTGTACACTTCTAATGAGAAGTCTGCTATCATCCTTTTTTCCTCATACAAAATGAGTCTTTTCTTTTTTTTCTGATTTATTTTAGAATGATTTGCTACCATGAATTTCCTCATAATTGATTATGACATACACTGGTATAATTTTCTTCTTATTTATTCTTCTTGAAATTCTTTGAATGTCTTAGATCTGTGGGTTTCTAACTTTTAACATTTTTGAAATTTTTATACATTTTTTAAAGTTTTACAGTTATTACAAAATATTGGCTATATTCCTCATGTTGTACAATACATACTTGAACCTGTCTTACACCCAATAGTTTGTACCTCCCACTCTTCCACCCCTATATTGCCCCTCCCCCTCCCCACTGGTAACCACAAGTTTATTCTCTATATCTGTGAGCCTGTTTCTCTTTTGTTATATTCACTAGTTTGTTGTATTTTTTAGATTCCACATATAAGTGATATCATACAGTATTTGTCTTTCTCTGTCTGACTTATTTCACTTGGCATAATGTCCTCCAAGTCTATCCTTGTTGTTGAAAATGGCAAATTTTTGTTCTTTTTGATGGCTGAGTAGTATTCCATTGTATATATATATACCACACCTTCTTCATCCATTCATCTTCTGATGTACATTTAGGTTGCTTCCACTGTTCCAAAGTGGCTACACCAATTTACATTCCCACCAACAGTGTACAATGGTTCCCTTTTCTTCACATCCTCACCAATATTTGTTGTGTTCTTTTTGATAATATTTAATATTTCTATCCCTTATATCTTACTTTGTTTCCATAACTTATCTCTTTTTTCTTTCCTATTGAACTCCAATTACATATATATGATGCTGATTGGTAGTGTTTTAGAGCTCAGTGAAGCACTATTCATTTATTTTCAGTATTTTTCTTTTTGTTTTTCAAATTATGGATATATTCTATTGCAAGTCTTTCAAATTCACTAGTATTTTCTTGTGTGGTTTTTAATCTGCTGTTAATTTTCTATTCCAAATATTGTATGTTTTTAACTTTAAACTTTTGGTATGGATATTTTTTTAATTGTCTATACCTCTTATCATTGTTCATGCATTTCTTTTCCTACTTAAATACATAGATGTATTTATGAGAGTTTTAATGTTCTGAGTTATTGATTTCATTATCTCTGTTATTTCTGGGTCTCTTTCTATTTAAATATTTTTTCCTGACTATGCATTTTCTTGTTTTGTGCATACCTGGTCATTTTTAACTTAATTCCAAATGTGTTACATTGTTGGTTGCTGGATTATATTTTATTCCTTTAAGTAGTGTAAGATTTTTTTTTTTTTCTGTCATTTAGTTAAGCTTCTTGCAATCAATTTGATTCCTCTGAGACTTCTTTTCAAATTTTCTTAGCAGGGATTTTGAGCACCCTTTGCTTTAGGGCTAACTTCCTCACCTCTGCAGCAAAACCCTTCTGTGACAATACTCTTCTGAGAATGTTATCCCATGCCCTGGCATTGGAAGTTTTTCCTCATTCATCTCCTGGGAATACAACACATTCTTGGCCCTGTATGAGCTCTGATTGTTTTTTCTTCCTATTACTTTCTGGTGGTACTTCCCTGATCTTGGTATCTTCCTCACATACATACACAAATCAGTACTCAGCCCAAAACTCAAAGAACCACTCTAGAATACCAATGCTCTCTCTGTAGATCCCTCTCTCCAGTACTCTACACTGAAGATTTTAGTTACATCAGTCTCAAACTCTGAATATGCCTCATCAACAGAGAAAAGCTACGAGATTTTGTTCCTCAAACCACTGTTTCATAACATTTTATTTTTTCTGTAGCTGTTATTTCATTATGGCTGAAAGTGAGAGCCAGAGATCATTACATGAGATTATGCCATCATGATTATTACATGAGATAATATATTTAAAGTCTTGATTACTTGGCCTAATATATCAAAGGGCCTCAGTAAACATTAATGCACCTCCTACTTCAATAGGAAGTTATACATTCTAAAACTCAAATCACATATAACATCTTATTTCAATAGATGAATACTATTTTAATGGAAGTCAGAGAGAGTCAGCTAACTAATGACTGATTCTTGCCTTAAATTTTTTACAAATTCTGGGCCCATGAGGCAGATGCATTTCATCCATATAGGATGAACCTTCTCAGATATTTAATCCCTGATATTTTAACCTTCTCGGATATTGCTTGCACTGAAATAAGAACATGATATCGCTATTATGTTTATGGAAGTCAACGACTTTTTAATTTTTTGATTAAAGTGTTTTGTTATGGACTGCATCTCTGTGTCTCCTCACCCCAATTCATATGTTAAAACCACAATCCCAAGAGGATGGCATTAGGAGGCAGAGCCTTTGGGAGGTAATTAGGTCATGAGGATAGCACCCACAGATGGTATTAGTGCTTTTATAAGAGGTGACATCAGAGATCTTGCTCACTTTTTTTCTCTTTCTCAACCATGTTAACGATACAAGAAGAAGATTACTGGCTGTAAATTAGGAAGACAGCTTTCACCAGAATCTGATCATACTGCTACCCTAATCTTGGACTTCCAGCTTCCAGTGCTGTGAGAAATAAATATTTGTTGTTTAAGCCACTGAATCTATGATATTCAGGTATAGCAGCCCAAACTGAAAAAGACACATTTTAATCTATGTTTACATACATAGAAACAATATAACTCATGAGTCCTGAATATGTCTCCACAGACATAAATGCTCTCATTGGAGCAATAAAAGGAATGCTAGCAAGGTGATGCTTCTCCCTCTTAATACCACTCATATTTCACAAATTGACAAATTCAACAAATTGACAAATTCAAGCTCAGGACTTAATTGTTATGCCTATAGTAACCACTCACTATGGGAACATCTGGTGATCTCCCATTTGACAGATGGCTTCCACAATTCTAAGTATATATTTTAGCAACTGGAGTGGAAGGGACATATATAGATGGTATTCATGATCACTACTTAACCCACAGAAAATGAGCAGGGATATGTTCTACATAGAGGTGATCTGCTCCCTCCTCCAAAGGGAATCTCTATATCCAGCCCTTCAAGCTGGACTTAAAACTATGATTTAGGTAACTAAGAGTGGACCAAAAATAAAACAAAATGAGAAAAGAAGCCAAGAAATGTAGATAGAAGATGAGGTTTAGAAACTCAAACCTTCAGTTGTGTGACCTGAAGTGAGTGCCTAAAAATTTCAGAGCTTCCCTGAGTCTCATATCAAAGGATACATGGTGAGCATAAAAATTACTAGAAAATAACAATAATAATTATATATTATATATATATATGTGTGTGTGTGTGTGTGTGTGTGTTGCTACTTTTACAGACCACACTTTTTAAGCTATACTGTCAGCTTTTGCAAAATTATTTACCCATTGACTTCTGTGGATCTGAATTTAGAAGGAAACTGAAACAATAGAAGTATTTTCCTTTCAGGGAGATAAATATAAATTCAAAGAGAATAAGATGACGAATGGATGTTTTGGAGATTCATAACTGAATTCAGCTTGCATTTTATGAGGTCTTTTCTATATGTATTTATTTGACAGAGATTTAATTTCTAACAGGTGTTTTAGAGCACTACTGAGCACCTCCATAGACTTTTTAAACTTATCTTCTACCATTTGCTTCTGTTTGTGTCTATCAGTAACAGCATTGTCACCTTCATCTGGAGGAGACAGTTTCACAAGTTCATCAACAAGGTCAGCAGCAATAGCCATCTCTAAAACATCTAATCAGGTCTGCAATAGTGTCAGGGTGACTGTTTGCTTATCCATTTAATCTTTCACTTATTTTTCAAACCTGTTGTTTGGAGTTTATCACCTATTTTATAGTTGTATAATAAGGTTCAAAAGATCTGATTTCTCCATACTGAATTTTTGAAACATAATAGTATGCAATCTATGCATCATCCATTTGCATTGTTTTCTATTGCACTGATTTTTATATTATGCTTTTACAATATGGAGTTCACACAAGGAACAACCTGTATACTAGTGTTAATAGTTGTTCAACATGAATCCTGAACTTGTATTGTATGGTCAAATATCTTGAGAGTAATTAGTTAAGAATTTAGGACATGAATACTTTCTGTATCATGCAAATTGTTTCTAAGCAGATTCTTTAGATTATCTATTTATCTATCACCTATCATCCAACTATATCAAGAGTGAGACTGAAACTTATGTAGTTATACGTTGTTTTTATATACACAGTTTTATGTATATAACTATATATGGTCTCTCCATATAAACATCTATACATAGAAAGAGATGAGTGAAAAAAAACATTAAAAATAAAAAGCAAAGCTTATATTCTATTCTGTCTGTTTAGATAGAGAGATAGATATCTCTCTACATATCGATATCTATATTGATCTATATATCTATTATCTGCCTATCTATATCTATCTATCTATCATCGAGAGAAGAGAGAGAAAGAAGAGAGTATGTGTTTTGCTTTTTACTTTTAATGTTTTTTTTCAATCATGCTAAGAAAACTGGCTTGGTTTTCCCCAATGAAGTAACAAGATAAAAAAAAAAAAAATTATTGAGTTACAGTTTGTTTTACTCTATGGAAATTTTAGATGTTGGGATACATGTACAACAACTGTTTGTATTAAGGGTGTAATGCATGGCAATAAGAACACCAACTGGATACTTCCAACCTTTTCAAAATTTATGGTGTTGATCTGCCAGGAATCTTTCATGTGTGGCCATGCTGTAGTTTATTGAAAGGTGCAATTTGTCTCAAACCTAAATTGTCAGTCAAGATTATATCTTACAACCCTCCATAGACTTAGCATAAGTTATCTACAGAGCCATTATTAGGATGCCAAAAGATCTTCTTCAAACATTATATGACAAGGTGTTGTTATTTATTTATTAATTTTTTTAGTTCTCTTATAGATTTGTTATCTGACTTAAATATATCTATGGAAGATAAAAATTACTTAAATGAAAGCTGTAAACATTTAAAGGAAGATCACTTTCAATAATTATCTTCAGATCATTGAATCACAGAAGCTCAAAACTGGAAAGAAATATCACTAAATATCTGACCAAACTTCCTACTTTTAAAGATGACTACATATACACAGAGAAGCCATGACTTGCCCAAAATCTCTCAAGTTAGTCTTGTTCATACCACAGACTACATTGCTATAATGTCACTGTTATGATGAAAAGTCTCTTTCTTGCAATTATTTATTGGGCTGAAAAATGCATAAAGAACACAGAGCTACTTTTACACAGGCATATTACTATTTAGTGTTTTTGTTGGTGGTGGTGGTATTGTTTCTATTTTGATTGTCATTAGATTATTATTATTATCATATTATTATTTTGTGAATCCACTTAGAAAACACTAGACCTTTGGTTAGGCTTCAGGTTAAAATACCAAGTTTCAGGTTAAAATATCAAGTTTGTCATTAACAAGCTATGTGACCCAGGCAAATGCTAGAACCTTTAGGACATCCATTATATCAAAATAAGTCATAGTACGAAGTTCATAATCTTTCCGTTCTATTGCACTCTAGGTTCCTATAGTTTTAACATATATATGTATATATGTACATATATATATCTTTAATGCTCGATTATTACAAGAATTTGCAACCTAATATAATGTCAGCTCTTCTAAACCCTTGATAATTTTTATGTAGGAAAATAAAGAAATATCCATAATTCACCAAACAAGTAAATGAATAGGAAAATTTAGCTTAACAAGAGATACCTGTACAAATAATCTTAATCAAAATGTGCTACATCAGACCAAGATCGCAGGAACTTTGGCGCTGTGAAGCGTAAAAATCATGGGCTTATCTATTTCATCTGTGATGAATAGGGTCTGCCCATGGGCAAAGCACATTTTATGTTTTGGAGAATCGAATGGTTTTAGCCACTTCAGGTGCACCAAGTGGCATTTGGTCAGGAATACGTTGTGGATTCAGAGACATTGTTCTGTCTTCAGACTTCCTAACCCTCCAAAGAGGTATAGCACTGAGACCCTGTCACGATGGTTTCTTCTATTCGATGATCATAGTTCCTCAAAGGCAAATAAAATAGATCCTGACCCGTAATGTGTTTCAATGGTCTCAAAAGCATCTGATTCTCAAAAGGTATAGTAGGATTCATAGGACCAGACAATAAAATTACCTACAGAGAGAGTACTGAAGATTATGGTAGATAACCAACAAAAGACAAGAATAAAAATTTAGAAAAAGCCTAGTGGAGGGAAATAACCTTTTAATCAGCGTCTGATGGAGTCCTGGATTACTTCTTTCTGTCTGTTGCTGACTGATGAAAAGAAGAACTTACATTGGGGTAAGGCTTATAGACTGCTTATTGTTTGAGTTTCAGAAAACAGAGCACAGAGTACTGAAAAGCTTTTCTACTTTCTGTTAGCTGTTTGTGGAAGGAAGGAAAACCAAATATCTACAAGTATGAATATTGGCCCCAGAGAGTCAGCCCTAATCAGAAAATAAGATAGTGCCAGTGTGCATGCTATTCAGGAAATTAAGCATTCCATTTACCCATCACTGACTTTAGCATCTGATGTTTAAAAATTAATGAATATATTTTTCTAAAAAAAATTTAAAAATTATCTCTAGGATGAGACCTTCCAAGGGGAAATTTATAAGCCACTGAAAATAGATTCTCAGAAAGAATAGGTCATCTCAACCATAAGAATAAAAATAAAAGTGTCAAATAAACAAAAGCAGTATTCTGAAAATCAATAAAATTTGAAAACTTTCATGAGCTAAGTATGTAGTTAGAGATTAGCATTATGATGAAATATCACATAAAAATGATTGTATTTATAAATAATTAGTTCCATCAAGTAACTAGATAAAAGACTAGGGGATCAAAGTCAGCTAAA
The DNA here is from genome assembly GCF_965194805.1 of Balaenoptera borealis. NCBI lineage: Eukaryota > Metazoa > Chordata > Mammalia > Artiodactyla > Balaenopteridae > Balaenoptera > Balaenoptera borealis. The sequence continues at coordinate 131,115,833 of NC_138860.1, forward strand.
AAATTACAGACTTTATTGATGCAGAACTTGTATTTAAGCTCTAAATACCTATTAATTGTATAATAGATCCTTTCTTTCATCTTAGCAAGTGTCTGAACCAATACTCTAGGGACATTTCCAAATTCTATTGGAGAAAGAAGTAGATAAAAGACCGTGCATTCAGCCTCTCTGCTCTTTTTAAATCAGTAAGTAGCCAGCTGTTCCATTGCAACCGATTCTGTACTTTGAGCAGACTCACGACATCTATCAAATTAGTGTTTGCATTTTCTTAATAATGTTAACTTAAGCATTTTATTGCATGCTCTGCAAACTGCCTGAGTGCACTAAAGAAATCTGTCCATGGGAAAGACGGTTAAGCAATAGGCAGACTACATAAAAAGCCCAGCATCTCTAGAGGTTAGCTGCATGACACCTGGAATGACACAAAGCCTCTGTTGCTTTTGTCCAGAGCCAATTGGGAATCCCCTGTGGTCAGAAAAATGTTGGTGAAAGCAAATGCCCTTTGCTGCAAACATCTGGAGACCTCTGATCTTTACAGCTTTAAACAGAGGAAGGCTGCAGAATTGCTTAAAATACCAATAAAGTGATGAGATGCAGATTGCTGTTGTTTCCACATTTTTTTTTAACATCTTTATTGGAGTATAATTGCTTTACAATGGTGTGTTAGTTTCTGCTTTATAACAAAGTGAATCAGCTATACATATACATATATCCCCATATCTCCTCCCACTTGCATCTCCCTCCCACCCTCCCTATCCTACCCCTCTAGGTGGTCACAAAGAACGGAGCTGATCTCCCTGTGCTATGTGGCTGCTTCCCACTAGCTATCTATTTTACATTTGGTAGTGTATATATGTCCATGCCACTCTCTCACTTCATCCCAGCTTACCCTTCCCCCTCCCTGTGTCCTCAAGTCCATTCTCTACATCTGCGTCTTTATTCCTGTCCTACCCCTAGGTTCTTCAGAATGAATTTTTTTTTAGATTCCATATATATGTGTTAGCATACGGTATTTATTTTTCTCTTTCTGTCTTACTTCACTCTGTATGACAGTCTCTAGGTCCATCCACCTCACTACAAATAACTCAATTTCGTTTCTTTTTATGGCTGAGTAATATTCCATTGTATATATATATGCCACATCTTCTTTATCCACTCATCTGTCGATGGACACTTAGTTGCTTCCATGTCCTGGCTATTGTAAATAAAGCTGCAATGAACATTGTGGTACATGACTCTTTTTGAATTATGGTTTTCTCAGGTCAGAAATAAATGAAAAAAAATGAAGGAAACGATAGCAAAGACCAATAAAACTAAAAGCTGGTTCTTTGAGAAGATAAAGAAAATTGATAAACCATTAGCCAGACTCATCAAGAAAAAAAGGGAGAAGACTCAAATCAATAGAATTAGTAATGAAAAAGGAGACATAACAACTGACACCACATTGTTTCTTAAATGCACATTGTGAAACAAGACAGCCTTCCTTCCTATTCAGGACTTTGAACAGCAAATGCCAGAAATCAGAAGTTTTGTAACTAATCCACTCTTGAGTTACCCAACCACAAAATTATATTTGAGCAATTGCCTTGACAGCTAAAATACAGAGCTTATTTTTTCTCCTTGCTCAAATAACTCAGAGATAGAAACTCAGATTTTTTTTAAAAGTCTACCATTCCCTCTTTTTCATGCCTAATAATAATAGTAATATTAATTTAAGCTCCAGCTAAGGCCTTGTAATATTATCCATTTTATCTCTTATAAAGTACAAAAAATAAGGAGATAGACTATCAACCTTATGTTGTCTATATGAAATTTGGAGATCTGGCTGTTTGGGGTTGAAATTTCTTGCCTTTACCGTAAGATCATTTTCTTCCCTTAAGCTAATGGAATTCCAAATTGCAGTCTCACTTTAGTGGCATGAATATCATTATATGTCCTTAACAAGAATTAGATATTTGGGGGAAAGAACAGTAAAATATCTATCTGGGTAAAAAGTGGCACTTTATTATTTCTAGTTATCATAAAATAAAATCAATTTGCAGATCGGTCAAATATGTGAAAAAGAAATAGCAAAAAGCATGAAGTAAAAGATATGGTATATAATAATATAGTACATATCAAAGTCAATTGGAAAGTTGAATTCACTTATTTATAATATTTATATAGAACTCTTTTACCTAGTGGGCTTATCTAAAATAATATGTGGCTTTCTGACTGGTTAACTGATAATTCATCAATTTTATTGATAAAATTTCAATAAATTAGTTGCAACCTAGTTTTGATTGCTGAAACACTCCTCTTAAAATGTAATCACATAGGGTCAAATGTAATATAGTTAACATAGTGGAGAGATATAGAAAGTCATTGAATACTTGGCTGAGAAATTTCAGATGCCATTAACTTAAAATCAGAATCAAACAAGTTTAATGCTGTGCCTTAACACAGTGGTCTAATATCAACTCAGGATTGTACAATTCTATTCCTCTTTTGTCGTATTTATCTAAAAACAAAATAATAGGAACATTATGGTAAGTTTTGTAATATTAATAAAAAAAAATCTCACTTGCAAACCAAAGAATTTTATTTCCTCTTTAATACCAATGGACAATGTAAATCTGAACTAGTTATATAGCCTTATTTACTCTTCTTTTAATTTTGCACACTACAAATTCTGATTATTGGATACTAATGTGTGTATGCATGTATGAATTTGTAGGTATACTAATGTGGTAGAAAATATAGTTTAAAACCAGCATATGTGTTTCTATAATTTTGGCAATCATTCAGAAGTAGTTTGGAGCTTTCAGAAAGACCATATTAATCAAAATCCTCAAACTTTACTTTCCCTTTAATGTGAATAAAATGTATTAAATGTTCATTGAGTTCCCATTTTGGGGGGTCACCAGTACATATGCTCTGTTTTGTAATACAATTACTTGCATATGAAATATATATTTTGGAGAATCCATTTCTACTCCCCAGACTCCACATCTGTTCTAAATACCATTGTCACTAACACTATTACCACCACCACCACCTCCATTTATCACCACTACAAATGCAACTTTGCAATGGATCTGGTTATTGAACCTGTTTTCCCATCCATAAGTTATATTTCCTCTGGGTCCAAGACTCGGGAATCTGTATGTCACTATCTTGGAGCGGAGTTTTACTAGACTCTCCATTGTCTCTTTAGTAGACTGGTCTTCCTGAAAGAAAAGAAGAAAAAACCTTGCCTGGCTCTTCCTGGACTTCTATCTTAATGAAAACACCAAGTGAGTCTATCATCTAACTGAAAAATCCTTGAAACCCTCTACCAAATGCATTATGAAGTTATATCTCATATTTTAGAACTGTGTCCATTTGGGAGTTGGTGGAGGATGATAGTTTCTTTTCTTTTCTTTCTGTAATCATCAGCCAGCTGAAGTGCTCTGAAATGACAGATGGGTTCTAGAATATCCTGGCCATCTTTCATTCCTTGAACATTTTCATTGAAAAGGGTTCATGGTTCTCTGAGTAATAGCCTAATATTCTATCCTGATCTCTCATGTATTTCAGCAGTCCATGACCCTGCCATGAAACTACCTCTATGACAATCGATGAAAAATATATATCTGAGAGCCCCAAGGTGGAATTCCTAAACCATATTATGTCTTCTCAACTCAGGTAAATTAAATACATTATAAGATTAAGGATTTGCTAGATACTTCTATAAGTTCCACTTCTAGTTTTCTGCTCTGACCACACTTAATCAGCTTTTTCATAAAAGATAACTTTTTACATGAACATTGCAAAAGCCTATAATATTATAAAGGCAAATATTTATTTTCTCTTGCTAAGATCCTGGCCTGCTTTGAGCAAGCCAGGATAGTACACACTTACAATTGACTTTTAAAATACCATAATACATATCAGGCTGTGCCAGGGGGATCCTAGCTTTGGAAAATTCATCTCTGTGTGGTGAATGTTTCATAAATCTGGCCTAAGTAAAATAGGAATGACTTACAAGGCTAAACTACAAGGAATGATTTCAAGGCTAAACTCTATTGTACCGAAGTTGTCAGACTATCACATCCTAAATTCTTTGCTTTTGCACATAATATATGCTAGATTCTCTGAAGTTATCCTGAAAATGGGGTTGTATCAGTAAAGGTTCTCCAGAGAAACAGAGCCAATAGGACAGAGAGAGAGAGAGAGAGAGAGGTCTTAAGAAATTGGTTCATTTGCTTATGTGATTATGGGAGCTGGCAAGTGCAAATTCTGCGGGGCAGTTAGAAGGCTGAAGGCTGAGGCACCAGCTGATGTTGCAGCAGTCCAAAGACAGAATTCCTTCGTCCTCAGGGGACTTAACATCTTATTTTTTTTAAGACCTTAAACTGATTGGATGAGACCTACCTAATTTGTGGAGGGCAATCTGATTTACTCAAAGCATACTTACTTAAATGTTAATCACGTCTTAAAAATACCTTCACAGCAAAATCTAGACTGGTGTTTGACCACAAATTGGGTACCGTGCATAGCATGGCCTAGCCAAGTTGACTCATAAAATTAGCCATCATAGTTTCGAAGGGTTTCTTCCTCTTCAAATTTTTGGAAGAGTTTGAGAACTGGCATTAATTTTTCTTTAAATATTTGTTATAATTCACTTGTGAAGCCTTCTGGTCCTGGGTTTTTCTTTGTTGGGAGGTTTTAGGTTACTGATTCAATCACATTGGTCTGTTCAGACCAATGTTTCTGTTTCTTCATGATTCAGTCTTGGTAATTTGTATGTTTCTAGGAATGTATCCATTTCTTCTAACTAGATTATCCAACTTTTGGTGTATAATTGTTCATAGTAACTGCTTATGATCCTTTTCTATTTCTGTATTATCAGTTGTAATGGCTCCCCTTTCATGTCTGATTTTATTTTTTTATTTTTTTTTTAATTTTATTGGAGTATAGTTGATTTACAATGTTGTCAGTTATACATATACATACATCCTCTCTTCTTTTCTTTTTTTTATATTCTTTTGTCATATAGGCTATTACAGAGTATTGAGTAGAGTTCCCTGTGCTACACAGCAGGTTCTTATTAGTTATCTCTTTTATATATATAGTAGTGTGTATATATCAATCCCAGTCTCCCAATTTATCCCTTCCCCCCTTACCCCCTGGTAACCATAACTTTGTTTTCTACATCTGTGACTCTACTTCTGTTTTGTAAATAAGTTCATTTGTACCCTTTTTTTTTTCAGATTCCATGTATAAGTGATATCATATGATATTGTCTTTCTGTTTCTGACTTACTTCACTCAGTATGACAATCTCTAGGTCCACACATGTTGCTGCAAATGGCATTATTTTGTTCTTTATTATGGCTGAGTAATATTCCATTGTATATATGTACCACATCTACTTTATCCATTCCTCTGTTGATGGACATTTAGGTTGCTTCCATGTCCTGGCTATTTTAAATAGTGCTGCAATGAACATTAGGGTGCATGTATTTCGTCAAATTATGGTTTTCTCTGAATATATGCCCAGGAGTGGGATTGCTGGTTCATATGGTAGTTCTATTTTTAGTTCTCCATAGTAGCTGTACCAATTTACATTCCCACCAACAGGGTAGGAGGGTTCCCTTTTCTCCACACCCTCTCCAGCATATATTGTTTGTAGATTTTTTGAAGATGGCTATTCTGACTGGTGTGAGGTGATACCTCATTATGGTTTTGATTTGCATTTCTCTAATAATTAGTGATGTTGAGCATTTTTCATGTGCTTTTTGGCCATCTGTATGTCTTCTTTGGAGAAATGTCTGTTTAGATCTTCCACCCATTTTTGATTGGATTATTTGTTTTTTTGATATTGAGCTGCATGAGCTGTTTGTATATTTTGGAGATTAACCCCTTGTCAGTTTCTCCATTTGCAGATATTTTCTCCCATTCTGAGGGTCATCTTTTTGTTTTGTTTATGGTTTCCTTTGCTATACTACAAATCTACAGTGATCAAAACAGTATGGTACTGGCACAAAAACAGAAATATAAATCAATGGAACAGGATAGTAAATCCATGCACCTATGGCCACCTAATCTATGACAAAGGAGGCAAGGATACACATTGGAGAAAAGACAGCCTCTTCAATAAGTGGTTCTGGGAAAACTGGACAGCTACATGTAAAAGAATGAAATTAGAACACTCCCTAACACCATACATGAAAGTAAACTCAAAATGGATTAAAGACCTAAATGTAAGGCCAGACACTATAAAACTCTTAGGGAAAAACATAGGCAGAACACTCTTTGACATAAATCACAGTAAGATATTTTTTGATCTTCCTCCTAGAGTAAAGAAAATAAAAACAAGAAACTTAAAAGATTTTGCACAGCAAATGATATGTCTGATTTTATTAATTTTAGTCTTGTCTCTTTTTTTCTTAGTCTAACTAAAGGTTTGTCTATTTTGTGTATCTTTCAGAAAACCAACACTTGGTTTCATTGGCTTTTTCTATTGTTTTCCTAGTCTATTTCATTTATTTCTGCTCTGACCTTTATTATTCCTTTCCTTCTGCTAACTTTGGGCTTAGTTTTTTTCTTTATTTTTTGCTTCCTTTATGTGTAAAGTTAGGTTGTTTAATTGTGATCTTTCTTCTTTTATAAATGTAGGTGTTTATTACAATAAACTTCCCTCATAGTACTGCTTTTGCTGCATTCAATGTTCATCACAATATTCACAATAGACAATATATGAAGACAATCTAAATAGCTATCATCAGATGCATGCAGAAAGAAGCCGTGGTATACACATATAATGGAATATTATTCAGCCTTAAACAAGAAGGAAATCCTACCATTTGTGACAACATGGATGAACATGAAGGACAGTATGCTGAAAGAAATAAGGCAGTCACAGAAGGACAAATATGCCATGATTCCACTTATATGAGTTATCTAAAATAGTATATTCAAAGAAGCAGAGAATACAACAGTGTTTGCTAGAGGCTGGGGAGTGGGGTAAATGGAGGGTTGTTGCTTAATGGGTATGATATTTGAGCAATGCTAGATGAATGAGTTCTAAATATCTGTGTACAACACAGTGCCTATAGTTAACAAAACGGTATTATAACTTTCAAAATTTGTCAAAAGGGCAAATAGTGTTCTAACCAAAACACGCATACACACACACACACACACACACACACACACACACACACACACACACACACACAAAGAAACGTTGGGAGGTATTGGAAATGTCTATTACCGTGATTGTAGTGATGGTATAATGGATGTTTGTATATGTACAAACATTAAATTGTAAACATTAAATATGTCCACATTTTGTATATCAATTTTATCTCAATAAAGCTGTATAAAAATGAACCATCACAGGGATGTAATAGAGATAATCCCCTGGAGGTTATCTGACATGAACATTTTGCAACTTTCTGACCCAGCCTACCACATGGTAGCAGTAGATACCTGCCCAGCAGTATCTATGAGCTCTCCAGGGCCACCAGGAAACATTCTGGGAGACAAAGTCTTATCATATAGTCAATCAGGTGTATTTATGAATTGGGATACTTTCAAGAGCTTTGCCATGTTGCTACACAAAATATTGAATGTAGCCAACAGGAACTTTTGGAGATCCAGCTTCAAAGAAAATTCCTATGATGTCCATGTCAAAATTAATGATAGGCCGCCCAAACTGAGGAAAATTACACTTTTCTTACTCTGAACACAACCCAAAGTACATCAATATTTATTTCATCTCTAAAAAATATCTTAAATGGACACTAATATATCCTCGTGGTGATTATACCCTTACAGAGATTATTTATTTTATATCACATTTCAACTTTTGTTTAATGAAAGTAGGTATCGCCAATCACATTGTCAATAGGATCTGTTGTCTACAAGTTACCTTATTTTCAATCATAATCCTTAGTTTGTCTTCACATTTTAAACAGTGTTGCTTTAGAACTTCCAACTATATATCTATATACTCTTTCTTGATGATGTGTAAATGACAGGTATCAAATGAACAATTAATAAAAACTTCTACCATTACACATAATAATGACAATATTACTGACCCAACTAATTTGCCATAGCAGAATTCACTGATGAGTACTGTATTGCCACTATTGCTTCAATTCACTGTGCTCCTGCTACTGATGCCACCAAACATGACAATAGGATAACAAATGGTGGAGTTGTGGGCTCCCTAACAGAAATCACAGTTTGTTATGGAGGACCAAGGATCACTACAGGAAACATACCAACTGGGAAGAAGAGGGAAGGAGAATTATATGGACTTGTATATTTTAGAAGACAACTGTAAGTTATCCAACTACAATTTCAATTTTCCATGTACATTTGTACATCACATGTATCTCTGAATATAATTATGTGGATACAGAAAAAGCAGATTGATGGAACAATCATTATCTATTCTACGTTAGGAGGTATAGCACTTATTGGACACATTTTGTAAAAATAAATTAGGCCAAAGTGGCTTAGGGTCTTCTTTCCATTTTGTGATAAATAGCACTAGAAAAGTACATGGAAGGCTATGATAACTTTGTTATACATTAATTTTTAAAGCAGGAACTTTAGTATATATTAGAATTATTTCCAGAAAAATTAACAAAATACTAAACTTACAGGTTTTAGAAACTTTGGATTAATTACTTGGAAATATAGTTTTTAAAGAGATATTGGAAGGATCAGTTCAATCCCCAACAATGACAATGCTTTATAAATATGGAATTATAAAAGCTTCCTATTGAATGAAACCCAGGGCATTATAGGAAAGCTTTCTTAAAGCAGTTTTTAAAGATTTGCTATATAGTTTAAGGATTTTCCTTTAACATATTTTAATTGAGCCTAGAAAATGTCTATAAAATGTCTATAAAATCTGCATTTTATTTAATTCTGTTTAATTCTGTAAATGAATTAAACTAACCAGTGATTTGAATTTGATGGTTGGATCTGAATATATAATAATAATTATATTGTTCTTAAAGAGACTAAATTATTTCTAAGGAAACTTTTATAGTTAACACTTTTTATCTTATTTGCTTGCAGTATAATATCCACTTTCAGGATATTATAAGGCTAATTTTTAACTTCTTGTGCTTTGCATTTTAAGAAGTATGCAGGTTCCAGTACATAAAATAAAAAAGAGAAAATAATTCTTTGCCTACAATATTCTAATAAATTCAGGACTCATTTGTATTCAACTTAAGTATACATGAGTTATTATCCATATGCTTATGTGTACAAGTGTGTATGTATGTATAGATAGATAGAGATATATCAAATAATTTTCTAAGTTCTTATTTATACTATCTATAGACCTTCAATTTGAAGTAGACTATGTAATAGTCCAGAGAAGCTAGAGTTTTAAATACAGCATATTCAGTGAGTTGGGTTAGTGTGGAGCTAGACTATATTAATTCAAGACAACTCATTAAGATAAAATATGAACATATATAATCCAGTAAATATGGTAACACATAAAAGGTAACAGGCTGATGAAATTGTTGGCATAAGAAGCACTAAGCAGTAAACTATAGTGATAGTACATAGATAAAGGATGAAAATGGTAAATTGCTACTATTAATTGCTAGTATTAGCAATTAATAATTATTTACATAATAATGCCTTATTATATGAGGTATTGCACTAAGCACAATAGAAGTATCATCTACTTCAAAAAAAAACTGTGAGGCAAAAACTACCCTTATTTTACAGATGAGAAGACAGATACACAAAGTGTTCGAATGTCTAATGCCAAACCTACCTCTTTCTTATTCCAAATTCCATGTTTTATACCACTGTACTAGGGGAATCGAGAAGATTTGGCTCCAGGCAGCAAAAGCCTGCGTAGAGGGCTGGGGTTTAGTCCCTTAAGAATTAAGGCAAGAAAAAGGTTATACCATGGTGTTAGGCAAGTCAGGAAACTGAACTGGTTGAGATGGAACTTGATAAGTAGAAAACAGATGTCCAATAATAGAGGTAGAGATGGAGCAGGAGTAGCCACTGGGTTGACCTGAGACCCTGCAGTATTGGTTGTGAGCTACAATTCCTTAAACTCTAACTGCTAACTAAAGACAGAATTGTTTCAGGGTATAGATATGAGTGGTATGGTTTCATATGTGGGGAAAAGAAGGTCTTAAGGCAAGAAACTTATTTTACCTATGAAATACAGTTATTGTGAGCGTTCAATGTTACAATAAATATTAGAATAATGAGTAATCAAAAGGTACTTTACTGTTATTATTAAAGTTATTCTTATTATAATTCTCAATAGTCTATAACTTGCCTTTCTCAATTTGTATATAATAATCTTTCACTGGGTGGTTCTGGCATAATGCTGTGCTTTACAAGTCATTTCTTAATGACTGGCAAATGCTGACCTATTGTTTCCTGAATCGTCAGACACAGCTGGTATATTATGCTTTAATTTGCAAACTCTGCAGGTAACAGTGGTTACTGTTCTGTTACACTTGAGTTTCTATACACTAGTCATAACATAATCAACTGTTTCCTCAATGCTATTTATTTTAAGAGGACACAGAATGTGTGGGTGCTGCCCAGGAATAATAGGTAAATATTTTAAATAAGTAATATTTTAAAAATGAATAATTCAAAAGAATTTTGTAAGTTGTCCTTTGATAGAAAGACTAATATCTTATGTAGTAAAGAGAATTATTAAGCCATAGTTTTTCAAATGGGGATTCTCTGGTATTTTCAGTGCACAAAAGGATTCAAATGGCAGATCTCATGGTCTTAATACCTCAAATAGTACAGGGATTCAATGTCAGTATTTTACTAATTAATGTAGATATGAGACAGGCACTGTCAACAGTGTCTGAGATTTTATCCTACAATACTAAATATTACCCCATGTTCTGACTGATAGCTCCCCCATGACTTTATTAAGGCAGAAATAGCTACATTAAGTCAGTGCTATATTTAAGCCTCTTTGATGATGACAAGTGACAGAAACCCAACTCTAACAAGTGTATGAAAAAAAAGAGTCTATTGGTTAATAATATATTTGTCCAAATGACCTGTTTACATTACATCATAAACAGTCTCAATATTTCAGTGGCTTAAGTTACAGCTGGATCTATCAGCTTAAACAATATTATCAGGAATCTTTCTCTTTATGCATCTATAGCCCATGCTGGGTTTAATTCATTCTGAGGAGGGTGGGAAAGATTGATCCTAGATTTTACAAGCTTTAACAACTTAGGAAATCAAAAAGAGAAATCCTGAAAAGATCCTAGTATTCATATTAGTTCTCAAGGAAGAACTCTCCTTGGTTCTACTTTATGTACATGTAATCCTGATCTAATTACCAGGGGATAAAGGAGTTGTGATTTGACAGCCACAGTTAATAGCAATGGTTACTTTCACATATAAACTTAGCTGGACCACAGTACCTAGATATTTGGCCAAATGTTATTCTGGATATTTTTGTGAAGGTGTTCTTAGGATGAGATTAATTCTTAAATCAGTGGATTTATAATTCTTAAATCAGTGGACTTTGAATAAAGCAGATTGCCCTCCATAATGTGAGTGAGCTTTAGCCAATAAGTTGAAGGTCTTAATAGAACAAAGACTGACCTCCCCTAAGCAAAAGGAGTTCTGCCAGTTGACAGTGTTCAGACTTGAACTGTAACACTGGTTTGTCCCTGGGTCTCCAGACTGCCGGCTTACCCTGCAGATTTGGACTTGCCAGCCTTCATAAGCATGTAAGCCACTTCTTAAATCTCCCTCTCTCTCTCCCTCTCTCTCTCTCTCCATATATAGATACATCTTATTGGTTCTGTTTCTTTGGAGACTGTGACTAATAAACTGCCTATTTTAGTAGAAGAAGAGTATGATTCACTGAAGGTCCCACAAATGATTTCAAGTAGATAAGGGACTCTTCCTGAAAGAATATTGAAAGAGCACACAATATAAAATAGATGTCTACTATATAACTCTTATTTAATTTAGCAAACTGCTACAATTTCAAGAACATTAAGAGAACACATATATTTAAAATAAACTACATTTTTCTAATAAGAGGGATGTTATAACCATTAAATATAATTTGGAAAATTAAGAACTGCAAAAATAAGAGAAAAAATAAAACCTTACAACTTTCCAACCTAATAATTACTAATGATACCACTTGGTGAATTTTCTTCTAGTCTTTTGTATACAGTTCTATTCATACTTAATGAGTACCCTTAGACAAGGTATTTGTCACAGAGAGTCTAGGTGCTCTGTAATGATTTGACTTTACTTTCAGAACCCAATTAAAGAAGCAGCCACTACCTGCAATATTGCCAATCAAAGTGACAGAAGAAAAAAGATCTCCAGAGGCTCTCACACCCACATTCAAATACTCTGGCCAGACATTACTTGAGTCATTCCATCCACAATTCTTTGGCCAAAACTGGTCATATAGCTCCACCCAAAGAGAAAAGTGTAGGAAGTGTGTTTGAATAACAGGAAGCCAGAAATTCTTATTAAATAGCACCAACATCTACCATGGTTCTTAACTGCTTAGAGGTTTATGATTATTAATCCCAAGCTTGACTGAAATATTCAAGTTGTAGGAACCCAAGAGGACTGCTTCTTGGTATTCCCTACCTTTTAGTAATTCAGAACTTGTGACTCATTCATTATTCTACTTCTATCTTAGCCTATCTAAGCAGGTTGGAGCCACATAATCAGATACTTGTTTGAAATAGTCTAACAGTGGTGTCACTTTGTAAATTTATATTACGTGTGTTAGGACTAGACCCTGCATACAATTTATATGGTTTATAGTAATATCTTTATAACTAATCTGATAAACTATAGCTATTTGTTTTTCAGAGTTAGAGCTGGTGAAATGAAAGGAGGGGGGAGTGCATGATTTCCAGAAAACCCCAAAAAAACTAAAACAAGCAAACAAACAAACAAAAAATAGAAGAAATTAAGAAGGGATGGTATGGAAACAAGAGCACAGATATTTTTCCTTGAAATATATATAAAGCTGTTTATAAAGCAGTTGGTGAGATGGAGAAAAGAAAACTTAAGGATGCTCAAATGATGCTCTTATTTTCTACTCTGAAGTAAAAATTAATCTTAAATTAAGTTGTATGTTGTTTCTTAGCTCTCTAATAAAAAATATTCTCCTTCCTGTCACATGGGTCAAAAAAAATAAAACTATAAAACTAACAGTATTCACTGAATTCTCACCATTCCAGAACAATAGCCTTTCAGAAATGTTCATTCCTTAATTTCATTTCTGCCCATCATGTGTGGCTTAAAATTCTCACAGGGCCATAGATATTCTTTGAAGAGTTTACAAATTTTTGTGCCGCTGTACCAGAGTTTGTCTGGGTATTTTGGTTACTTTTGATAAGAAAAAGGTTTAGAGGGTTGAATCAGTGCTTAAAAATTCACCCCAAAATTGAGTGGCTTAAAACAAAATTGTGTTATTTCTCATGAGTCTGTGTAGTTACTAGCTGTAAGCTTATCGGATATAGTTCAGCTGAACTAGTCTGAGGAACTCGATTTCAGTCACTTGTATGTTCTAGGTCAACTGGGGATGGCTCCACATGTCTCTCAGACTCTTCCCAGGACAAGTGGGCTAACCAGGTATGTGTTTTTCATGACAATGGTAGAGACATAATAGCAAACAAGCTAAATCGTGCAAGTGTTTTGCAAGATACTCCTTGAATCGTATCTTTTAACATCCCATTATTCAAAGCAAGTTGTGCTGCTACAAATTTTTTCTTTCCCTCTGTAGGAGAGCACTAAAAACTTACCTGCCAAAGGACACAAATGCAAGGAAAAATTAAGAATTGGAGTCATCACCCAATCTACCACAGTGGTAATTTATTTATATTTTTAAACATAATTAAAGAAAAATCTCTGTATCAAAGAAGCTTTGGCCCCGTAGGACTTAGCAGGGAATTTTTATCTTGCTCATATTCTATAATTCCCATCACCATCATCAGAATGTTTACCTTTTAAAGAGAGATGACTAAATTCTTGGCACTGCTGTAAGCCCTTTACCTATAATAACTTACATGAACTTTCCAAGTTCTACCACTAAATAAACAGATTTAAATATATTGCCAAAGCCCTAAATTTTGAATTCAGTTACTTCATGCATACCAATTCATTCACTCACTGAATAAATGTTTATTGAATCCTACATTTTACATGGCGGTATTCTTCCCAGTTTTTTTATCATATTGCTGAGAGACTGGCATACTTAGGAACCACTGCATAAAATATTTTTGATCTACAGAGAGATTCCTTGACATCTATTATTTTTCTGCTGTGGAGTTCGTTACCTCCAAAATATAGGTCAGGCTTACAGTCTTAACATTCAGGCATGTGGGTTTCAGAGCCAGAGATGCATACGTTATAGATGTTATAGGTTTAACAGAATTAGGAAGATAATTAAGATTATTACCTAGAATCATAAATCATTAAGAATGGAGACAGTTCAGTCTCCCAACATTTAATAAGAGACAGTAAACACAGAAACCAGAATAATTCCATTGTTAAGACTCCACCATTCATAATACTACCACAGCAATAGTTTGTGACTGGTCTGATTGAAATTTGTCATCAGTATATCCCACTTCATATCCGTCTCTCTAATTTCCATAATACAGATATATATTCATAGTACTTCACTGCTTAAAGATTTTCAGTAACTTCGTAGTACTTCAAGTATAAACTCAAAAGAGGTGCCATTTCAAAACTGTGATTATTTGACCTTAATTTCTTTCCCACTACTTTATTTCACACAGCAAGTTCTCAGATAAATATACTAATACACATCAAAATGGCCCAGAATTTTTCTACCTGATATACTTGACAATTCCAAGATTATCCTTCCTACATTCTTTAGTAACCCCAATGTCTGGCTCGAGTACCACCTCCTTTAGGAAGTATTCATTAAATGTCCATCATGACCCTTTAGGAGGTAGTTATTCCTTTCTCTGTGCTCAGTAATATTTGATGTGTTATGCTCCCTCCCACATTTATGTTCCATTAAAGCTATTTATCTGAGTATCTACATTTACATTTAACTATCCCTCTAATGTTTCATTACTGACACCAAATACCTTGCTTGCTCTGCCTTTCATCCATGAATTTATAGATTTGTTGATGAGGTAAGCTTATTACAATAATATTCAGTGACCTCACCTGACTGGGGTATAGAGAAAGTTTTCTTGAATAAGTGGCACCAAAGAACACAAGCCAGAGTGAGGTGACTGATAATTATTTTTTAAAGTGACTTATCTGTAGTCATACAGGTTGTTAGAATAAAAGGCAGTACTTGAACTCAGGTTTCCTATTCTCAGTTTTATATATATCTTATGAACTTTGTCTTTCTTCCATAAATACTAAGAAAGATAATGCTAATATACTGTCATGCTGCTTTAAATATTTGACTTAATGTGACATTATAAAATATTAACCTGTCCATTCTATGAGAGCATAACCTTTGTTCTAGAAAACATAAATATCTTTTTCATTGTTCTTGTATTAATACAAACATCTAAGTTACTGGAATTTCTTCTTTATGATATAAGTAATATATTGCAAATCTCATAGTTTTTCCTTAATAATCTAACCCAAAGACCTCTTACAGAGATCCTCACTGTTCTTTATCTCTTTGCCTCCTGTGTTCTTGAAAATATTCCTCAGAATTATTTTGATTTTCTCAAATGTCTTTCCTAGCTGAATTTTCCTAATTCTGCCTCTTAAATCAGAGCTTCCCTAAACTTATTGGATTTTCTAAAAAGTCCAAGCTCCATTCCAGATATACTGAATCATAATATTCAATTCAGGCTTTGAATGTGTATTTGCTACAAGCTCCATAGGAGATTTTTAAATATTGCTGGGATGGAGAATGTTTGCCTTCAAAATGGGTATTCTCCAAGGAGCTGTTGAAAACCCTTTTGCATCATATATATGCCTCCTCACTTTTACTCTAAAGCTGGCAGCATTATAGTATTTGCTGACCTTCTGGAAAGAGGCCTAAGGCCTCCATGTGAATATCTATTCTTTGCACCTCCCTTCAAACAACAAACTAAATCTGTCTCAGCTTTAAATGGCTGATACTAAGCTGGAAAGCCTCCAGCTTTGCCTTTGTCTACTCTCTGCAGTGCTGAATACGACAAAATAAGACATTGAATGAGAATAGAGCAGGACTGAGGGGGAGAGCACAGTGAGAAATAGGAAAGCTGAAAGGAAAGAGTAGGTCATATGAATGAATTCTTGCCATGCTGGATCATGTCTAATGTCGATACCACAGTACATTGTTATGTTTCTAACCCGTGCAGAGGTGGTCGTAAGCAAGACTGCCTCAATTCAAGGTACAGGAAGAAATTTTATGTATCAAAAGTATTCAGTTAAGGTAGATCAGTTATATGTTTATTTCACTATGGGTTGATATATTAATATACTGAGGATGCCCGATAGTTAGGTAACTACTTTGAAAGGTTTATTATTCAAATATATAAACGCTATATTTTAAAATTTGTCCTAAATTATCTATTTCAAACTCCAAAAGAGGGTGTTTTTAGTTTCGCTGCATTAGAATATGGACAGATTGCTTACTTGGCCTCTGAGAAGCTTAGATAAAATTAATCACTGCCTCTTCAGTATGACTTCTATACCTGGTCAATTTTTAATGACCATCTCAAAACCTCTTTTAAAAAAATCAATGTCCATTTATACTACTAAACTGAGAGCAGGGACCATGGCTTGTTTTTCTTTATCTTCCCGGTATCTAAGTGATATACATGAATTAACTCATTTAATTCTCAAAGCAATATCAGGAGGTAATTAATAATAATATTTCCATATTACTGACGGGGAGACTAATGCCTACAGAAGTTATTTTTCCCAAGATCAGGATTAGAAAGGGATGGATCCAGATTCAAGCCCAGATAATCTGGTTACACAACCCACATACTTAGCTACTAAAGGATTCCCTCTGGTAAATATCACATGCAGACTGAATTGGGTCAGTTTATAACCTTCATTTTATGGTAATTGCTGATCTTTTCATTTGTCAAATGAAGAAGTTGGTACTCAGATGAGTAAAGTAATAAAACTGAGAGTGCATAATGTACCTCATCTCGATTTTCTGTTCTTGTCTCGAATTAGTAATAATCCAAAAAAAAAAAAAAAAAAAGATGGTGATTAGCACCTCTTAAATCCCAATGGACACTGTTCAATTGTTTTCTTCAGCTAAAATGTTCAAGAGCTCCAAAGTCATCCTTTAAGAAAATTAATAGTTATGAAAATATTTGTCACATTTCTTTAATAACACGTATGAATGTAGAATATATTTAAAATATTTTAATCTCATAGGTTTAAAAAGTTAGTAATATGATTATAAAATATTTACTGTGTATCAGTATCTTATGGTATTGGTACCACATGCTATATAAAGATAATTAAAGAGATGTAAAAAATCACTATCTTTGAGCTATGCTTAGTGTTTTGAGTTCACTGTATAATAATAATTAAATAACAATATTTTATATATATATGTACAGTGGCTCCAAGTTTTCAAGGAATACTGTTCATATTATAAAATAATTATAATGGTCTTTGAAATATCTAACTTTGGATGATGATGATGATGATGATTATGTGAAGGGACAGGAAGTGGGGTTGGGGGTAGAATTTTCATCCTAAGAGAAGTAAGCAATAAAAGTAAGCAAAGTAAGGAAGTATCCAAATAGCTCCTACTCACTCATTTATCCATTTACTCAACCAATGATTACTGAATGTCTACTATGTGCTAGGCATTCTTCTATACATTGAGAATTCAGATATAAGAAAAGAAATCCTTGCTCTCATGGAAACTTATATTTTAATACAGGGGTACATATAACAAGCAAATAAAAGTAGTAGCACATGCTATGCAGTTATTACAGTTGGGTGATGTCATAATGCATAACTAAATGTATACTTTAAGCTTGGTGGTGTGTGAAAGTTTCACTGAGGTAATATTTGAGGAGAGAGAGCTGAATAACACAGGACAGTAAACAGTTATTAACATTATGAGAAACATTCCGGGTGAACATTCAAGAGATGCATGAATTTGAAATGCTGAAGGGTCCAAAGATAGGCAATAAATATGAAGTGCAGTAGGCCTGGGGTACAAGATAAAGACACTGATGGATGAGGCAGAGGGCATATCTTACAAGCAAGGAGGAGGAAATTACCTGATTTTGATTTATTAAAATTACTTTGGCTGTTGATGAGTGATGGATTTGGGGTTGGCAAAACTAGACACAGGGCTATTAGGTAAAAGATTACTGCAGAGGTCTATATGAGAGAGGATAATGACTTAGAATCATACAGCAGAACTGCAATGGAAAGAAGCTGATCAATTAGGACAGATTGTGGAGTTAGATATAACAGAATTTGCCACGGTGGGTGAATTAAAGATAAATCAATGATTATTTAATTATTTCTGTTTTTTTTGCTTGAACAAGTGGGTATTTACTCATATATGGAAGCCTGGGGAAGGAACTACTTTGGGCAGAGTGAGGATAGAAAATTCTGCATCAGTTATAAAACGTTGATTACATAGATTAGATAGATAGATAGATAGATAGATAATAGATAGATAAAATCAAAAAGTCAATTAGATATACCTGTCTAGAATTTAAGAAAGGGTTTAAGGTTAGAAGCTTATGTTTGGAAATTGTTTGGGGTTAGAAGGTAATTGAAGATAAAGAACTGGATTTAGTCACCCAAATACATCTACAGAAAAGAAAAGCAAGTCTAGGCTAGGTACTACAAAACTTAATTATGAACAGAGGTAAAGGAACTAGGAAAGAATAAAGGCAATGTGTAAAAGGTGATAACTTGGGTTAGACTGTAATGGAGCAGGAACCTATGGGGCCTTCCCAGAACAGATCCCACCATATCCTCAGCCTGCCTCTGTACAAAAACTTTAGTCAAAGAATAAATTTAATCATAGAAGTGAGAAAATGTAGAAAGAAAGGAAAGCAGTCAAACAAGACAAAATAATAATAGTTTATCCATTAAGCAAAGTCTAGGACCTTTAGTTCCTCCTCAAGGTCTATAGGTAATATTCTGAGCCATATCCTTTGAGCTGTTTTACAGATACTGAGACCCCCACCAGGTGGAAGAAATTAACTAAAGGATGACCAAACTTTAGCCATGACATAAGCTGCTCCATCACACAATTTTGAGAACTGGCCTCAAGGAAATGGGAACAAACTGACCCTGGAACTGCAGATTAGCTGTACTTAATCAATGTGATGCTGATCGGACCACCACATGACCAATTTCAATATGATTGCGAGAGCTGACTTTGCTGTTCTGCACATAGCCCCCTCCTTCTGCCTCTACACGACTGAAACTTCCCTTTAAAAGCTCTTGTTCCCTGATCAGCAGTTGGGTGTTGTTTTTTGACATGAGTCCACCTTCTCCCCAAGTTATTGGCTTCCTGAATAAAGCAAGCTTTCTTTTCATACCAACGTTTGTCTCTAGAGTATAGGCTTTTGAAAAGGAAGCAGCCAAACCTAAGTTAAGTAACAGGACTAGCAGATGACAAAATAATATGGGACTTTCGAAGTACCTTGTATTTTGATTGATGACTTAGTTAATTAAATGACAATTGATAAAAATAGGGCTTTATTAATTTTATTTTGCAATTATAGCTTCACTTTTTTTTTGAATTTTATTTTATTTATATTTATACAGCAGTTTCTTGTCAGTTATCTATTTTACTCATATTACTGTATATATGTCAATCCCAATCTCCCAATTCATCCCACCATTGCCACCATCTCCCCCCTCTGCTTTCCCACCTTGGTGTCCATACATTTGTTCACTACAACTGTGTTTTTATTTATGCTTGCAAACTGGTTCATCTGTACCATTTTTCTAGATTCCACATAAATGTGTTAATATATGATATTTGTTTTTCTCTTTCTGACTTACTTCACTCTGTATGACAGTTTCTAGGTCCATCCATGTCTCTACAAATGACCCAACTTCATTCTTTTTTATGGCTGAGTAATATTCCAATGTATATATGTACCACAACTTCTTTATCCATTCATCTGTTGATGGGCATTTAGGTTGCTTCCATGACCTGGCTATTGTAAATAGTGCTGCAATGAATATTGGGGTGCATGTGTCTTTTTGAATTATGGTTTTCTCTGGGTATATGCCCGGTAGTGGGATTGCTGGGTCATATGGTAATTCTATTCTTAGTTTTTTAAGGAACCTCCATGCTGTTCTCCATAGTGGCTGTGTCAATATATATTCCCACCAACAGTGCAAGAGGGTTCCTTTTTCTCCACACCCTCTCCAGCATATGTTGTTTGTACATTTTCAAATGATGCCCATTCTAACTGGTGTGAGGTGATACCTCATTGTGGTTTTGATTTGCATTTCTTTAATAATTAGTGATGTTGAGCAGCTTTTCATGTGTCTCTTGGCCACCTGTATGTCTTCTCTGGAGAAATGTCTATTTAGGTCTTCTGCCCATTTTTTGATTAGTTTTTTGTTTTTTTAATATTGAGCTGCATGAGCTGTTTATATATTTTGGAGATTAATCCTTTGTCCGTTAATTCATTTGCAAATATTTTCTCCTATTCTGAGGGTTGTCTTTTCATCTTGTTTATAGTTTCCTTTGCTGTGCAAAAGCTTTTAAGTTTCATTAGGTCCATTTGTTTATTTTTGTTTTTATTTCCGTTACACTAGAAGGTGGGTCAAAAAAGATCTTGCTGTGATTTATGTCAAAAAGTGTTCTTCCTATGTTTTCCTCTAAGAGTTTTATAGTATCTGGCCTTACATTTAGGTCTTTAATCTGTTTGGAGTTTATTTTTGTGTATGGTGTTAGGGAGGGTTCTAATTTCATTCTTTTAATGTAAGTGTCCAGTTTTCCCAGCACCACTTAATGAAAAGACTGTCTTTTCTTCATTGTATATCCTTGCCTCCTGTGTCATAGATTAGATGACCTATGGGTGCTGGCTTTATCTCTGGGCTTTCTATCCTGTTCCATTGATCTACATATCTGCTTTTGTGCCAGTGCCATATAGTCTTGATTACTGTAGCTTTGTACTATAATCTGAAGTCAGGGGGTCTGATTCCTCCAGCTCCGTTTTTTTTTTCTCCAGATTGCTTTGGCTATTTGGGGTATTTTGTGTCTCCATACAAATTTTAAGATTTTTTTTGTTCTAGTTCTGTAAAAATTCCCATTGGTAATTTGACAGAGATTGCACTGAATCTGTAGAATGCTTTGGGTAGTATAATCATTTTCACAATATTGATTCGTCCAATCCAAGAACATGATGTATCTCTCCATCTGTTTGTGTATCTTTGATTTGTTTCATCAGTGTCTTATAGTTTTCTGAGTACAGGTCTTTTACCTCCTTAGGTAGGTATTGTATTCTTTTTGTTGCAGTAGTGAATGGGATTGTTTCCTTAATTTCTCTTTCTGATCTTTCATTGTTAATGTATAGGAATGCAAGAGATTTCTGCACATTAATTTGTATCCTGCAACTTTACCAAATTCATTGATTAACTCTAGTAGTTTTCTGGAGGCATCTTTAGGACTATTTATATATGATATCATGTCATCTGCAAACAGTGACAGTTTTACCTCTTCTTTTCCAATTTGTATTCCTTTTATTTCTTTTTCTTCTCTGATTGTCGTGGCTAGGACTTCCAAAACTGTGTTGAATAATAGTAGTGAGAGTGGCCATCCTTGTCTTGTTCCTGATATTAGAGAAAACACTTTCAGTTTTTCACCAATGAGAATGGTGTTTGCTGTAGGTTTGTCGTATATGATCTTTATTATGTTGAAGTACGTTCCCTCTATTCCCACTTTCTGGAGAGTTTTTATCATAAATAGGTGTTGAATTTTGTCAAAAGCTTCTTCTGCATCTATTGAGATGGTCATATGGTTTTTATTCTTCAGTTTGTTAATATGGTGTATCACATTGATTGATTTGCATATATTGAAGAATCCTTGCAGCCCTGGGATAAGTCACACTTGATCATGTTGAATGATCCTTTTAATGTGTTGTTGGATTCTGTTTGCTAGTATTTTGTTGAGGATTTTTGCATCTATATTCATCAGTGATATTGGTCTGTAATTTTCTTTTTTTGTAGTATCTCTGTCTGGTTTTGGTATCAGTGTGATGGGGGCCTCATAGAATGAGTTTGAGAGTGTTCCTTTCTCTGCAAATTTCTGGAAGAGTTTGAGAAGGATGAGTGTTAGCTCTTCTCTAAATGTTTGATAGAATTCACCTGTGAAGCCATCTGGTCCTGGACTTTTGTTTGTTGGAAGATTTTTAATCATAGTTTCAATTTCATTACTTGTGATTGGTCTGTTCATATTTTTTATTTCTTCCTGGTTTGGTCTTGGAAGGTTATACCTTTCTAAGAATTTGTTCATTTCTTCCAGGTTGTCCATGTTATTGGCAGAGAGTTGCTTGTAGTAGTCTCTTATGATGCTTTGTATTTCTGCAGTGTCCATTGTAACTTCTTTTTCATTTCTAATTTTATTGATTTGAGTTCTCTCCCTCTTTTTCTTGATGAGTATGGCTAAAGGTTTATCAATTTTGATTATCTTCTCAAAGAACGAGCTTTTAGTTTTATTGATCTTTGCTATTGTTTTCTTTGTTTCTATTTCATTTATTTCTGCTCTAATCTTTATGATTTCTTTCCTTCTACTAACTTTGGGTTTTGTTTGTTCTTCTTTCTCTAGTTCCTTTAGTTATAAGTTTAGTTTGTTTATTTGAGATGTTTCTTGTTTCTTCAGGTAGGATTGTATTGCTATAAACTTCCCTCTTAGAACTGCTTTCACTGCGTCCCATAGGTTTTGAATCGTCGTGTTTTCATTGTCATTTGTCTCTAAGTATTTTTTGATTTCCTCTTTGATTTCTTCAGTGATCTCTTGGTTATTTAGTAACGTATTGTTTAGCCTCTATGTGTTTGTGTTTTTTACGTTTTTTTCCTGTAATTGATTTCTAATCTCATAGCGTTATGATCAGAAAAGATGTTTCATATGATTTCAATTTTCTTAAATTTACCAAGGCTTGATTTGTGACCCAAGATGCAGTCTATCCTGGAGAATGTTCCGTGTGCACTTGAGAAGAAAGTGTAATCTGCTGGGGTTTTTTTTTGTTTTTTTCTTTTAAGTTTATTTATTCATTAGTTTTTATTTTTGGCTGCGTTGGGTCTTCATTGCTGCAAGCGGGGTTCCTCTAGTTGCGGCGAGCAGGGACTACTCTTTGTTGCAATGTGCGGGCTTCTCATTGCAGTGGGTTCTCTAGTTGTGGAGCATGGGCTCTAGGCATGCAGGCTTCAGTAGTTGTGGCATGCAGGCTCAGTAGTTGTGGCTCACAGGCTCTAGAGTGCAGGCTCAGTAGTTGTGGTGCACAGGCTTAGTTGCCCCGTGGCATGTGGGATCTTCCTGCGTCAGGGTTCGAACCCGTGTCCCCTGCATTAGCAGGTGGATTCTTAACCACTGTGCCACCAGTGAAGCCCTAATCTGCTGTTTTTGGATGGAATGTCCTATAAATATCAATTAAATCTATCTGCTCTCTTGTGTCATTTAAAGCTGTGTTTTCTTATTAATTTTCCATCTGGATGATCTGTCCATTGGTGTAAATGAGGTGTTAAATTCCCCCACTATTACTGTGTTACTGTTGATTTCCTATTTTATACCTGTTAGCAGTTGCCTTATGTATTGAGGTGCTCCTATGTTGGGTGCATATATATTTATAATTGTTATATCTTCTTCTTGGATTGATCCCTTGATCATTATGTAGTGTCTTTCTTTGTCTCTCGTAACATTCTTTATTTTAAAGTCTGTGTCTTTTGGTTGGAGCATTTAATCCATTCACATTTAAAGTAATTATCAATATGTATGTTCCTATTACCATTTTCTTAATTGTTTTGTTTTTGTTTTTGTAGGTCCTTTTCTTCTCTTGTGTTTCCTACTTAGAGAAGTTCCTTTAGCATTTGTTGTAGAGCTGGTTTGGTGGTGATGAATTCTCTTAGCTTCTGGTTGTCTGTAAAGATTTTTATTTCTCCATCAAATCTGAATGAGATCCTTGCCGGGTAGAGTAATCTTGGTTGTAGGTTCTTCCTTTTCATCTCTTTAAATATATCATGCCACTCCCTTCTGGCTTGTACAGTTTCTGATGAGAAATCAGCTGTTAACCTTATGGGAGTTCCCTTGTATGTTGTTATTTTTCCATTGTTGCTTTCAATAATTTTTCTTTTAATAATTTTTCTTTGTATTTAATTTTTGTCAATTTGACTACTATGTGTCTCGGCGTGTTTCTCCTTGGATTTATCCTGCCTGGGGCTCTCTGTGCTTCCTGGACTTGGGGGGCTATTTCTTTTCCCATGCCAGGGAAGTTTTCAACTATAATCTCTTCAAATATTTTCTCTGTTCCTTCCTCTCTCTCTTCTTATTCTGGGACCCCTATAATGTGAATGTTAGTGCGTTTAATGTTGTCCCAGAGGTCTCTTAGGCTGTCTTCATTTCTTTTCATTCTTTTCTTTTTTATTTTGTTCCATGGCAGTGAATTCCACCATTCTGACTTCCAAGTCACTATTCCGTTCTTCTGCCTCAGTTATTCTGCTATTGATTCCTTCTAATGTACTTTTTGTTTCCATTATTGTTTTGTTCATCTCTGTTTGTTTGTTCTTTAATTCTTCTAGGTGTTTGTCCTTTAATTCTTCTACATCTTTGTTAAACATTTTTTGCATCTTCTCGATCTTTGCCTCCATTCTTTTTCCGAGGTCCTGGATCATCTTCACTATCATTATTCTGAATTCTTTTTCTGGAAGGTTGCCTATCTCTGCTTCGTTTAGTTGTTTTTCTGGAGTTTTATCTTTTTTCTTCATCTGGTACATAGTCCTCTTCCTTTTCATTTTTTCTATCTTTCTGTGACTGTGGTTTTCATTCCACAGGCTGCAGGATTGTAGTTCTTGTTTCTGCTGTCTGCCCTCTGGTGGATGAGGCTATCTAAGAGGCCTGTGCAAGCTTTCTGATGGGAGGGACGAGTGGTGGGTACAGCTGGGTGTTGCTCTGGTGGGTAGAGCTCAGTAAAACTTTAATCCCTTTGTCTGCTGATGGGTGCTGCTGAGTTCCCTCCTTGGTTGTTTGGCCTTAGGCGACACAGCACTGGAGGCTACAAGTTTTTGGTGGGGCTAATGGCGGACTCTGGGAGGGCTCATGCCAAAGAGTACTTCCCAGAAGTTCTGCTGCCAGTGTCCTTGTCCCCGCAGGAGCCACAGCTACCACCTACCTCTGCAAGAGACCCTCCAACACTAGCAGGTAGGTCTGGTTCAGTCTCTTTTGGGGTCACTGTTCCTTTCCCTGGGTCCTGATGCACACTCTGCTTTGTGTGTGCCTTCCAAGAGTGGAGTCTCTGTTTCCCCCAGTCTTATCAAAGTCCTGCAATCATATCCCGCTAACCTTCAGAGTCTGATTCTCTGGGAATTCCTCCTCCTGTTGCTGGACCCCCAAGTTGGGAAACCCGATGTGAGACTCAGAACCTTCACTCCAGTGAGTGGACTTCTGTGGTATAATTGTTCTCCACTTCATGAGTCACCCACCCAGTGGTTATGGGATTTGATTTTATTGTGATTGCGCCCCTCCTACCGTCTCATTGCAGTGTATCTTTTCTCTCTGGATGTGGGGTATCTTTTTTGGTGAGTCCCAGTATCTTCCTGTCAATGATTGTTCAGCAGTTAGTTGTGATTCCAGTGTTCTCGCAAGAGGGAGTTAACTCACGTCCTTCTACTCTGCCATCTTGAACCAATCCGCTGGGCTTCATTAATTTTGAGTTATTTTATTTTGTCTTCACCACATATGTCTACCCAAATATTAAATGTAAATATCATATCTAGGGCCTTTGGCAATTAAAACTATATTTCTTGTTGTAGATTATCTTTATCAGAATGCTAAGCTTTATTTGCATGGTGTTTCTGAGCCCATTAGTAAATCAGTCTGCATCTGCATGTTTGAATTTCCTGGAAACTTTTGTATAAGTAGTATAAAAACTGTTTTGTGAACATTTTAATTGGAAATTTATTTGCTAGAAACATTTATGTGGTCATTTGACCATCGTAAATACAGGGTAAATTGTCCAAACCTAGAGGCAAAACAATAACTTAGATTGTGAAGCCACAGAATGTGATTGAGTACCCACTGCTTCAGTGGGATATGGCAGTACCAACAGGAGATGGGCATCCTACTAAGCACATCTTCATATAAGGTTCCAGGGAGGTAATAAACCAGGTACCAGAGTTGGTTTAAGACTACCATGATCATTTAAGAGTAAAAACATTTGTGATATTCCCTGAGATTTGGAATTTTTCATGTATCATTTCATTAAGAGGAGAAATGTTGGAAATAGAGAAGAAAGTCAGGTAAGGTCAGAAAAGCATGGTTTAATGATTTCTACAATCAATTAGTACAATTATTGTATTTCTTTTAAAGAACAACTATTTTTTTTTTACCAACAATTGCAAGTTTATCATTTAGATATTTTAGAGTTTCAGAGTTTTAGGGAGGAAATATTTAATTTACACATAGATTTTTCTCTTTAAAACTCATTTGCCTAATTTCCTTTTCAATAACACCTCTTTCAACTGATGAGAAATATGGCTTATCCTTTAAAAGGACATTATTCAGGATCAGTATACAGCTGCTTCAAAATGGTACTTACACATGCAGTTTAAAAAAAAAGAAAAAAATGCAGATGTCAGTAGAAAATAGAAAGCATTGTGAAGCAGCTAAACAATAATTTGCACATAATATTAATAGAGAAGTTATAACTTACCATAACTTAATAGGATAATGCCTTAGACCAGTTAATAACATACTATTGTTTATTTTACACACACACACACACACACACACACACACAATGCCAATTTCCAAGAAAAAAAGACAGTTTTTATATTTAAATCTAAAAATATGAACAAATCACAAAGCAACAAATATTAGGAAGCAAATAATTGTACTGGAAAACCCAGGCTAAGGAAAGTTCTTATGTTTGAGAGCAAAAGTTGGTTCGATGCTTCCTGGAAGCCAAGGCTAAAAGAGAAACAGAATGAACTACAGAGACTGAATTATAAATCACAGATAGCATTTTAATTTACAAAGGAAGATATTTTTTTCTTATTTCTGAACTCTAGGAAGAATATATTGAAAAAGTCTTTGTAAAAATAAAAAAGAACTTTCATATAGGTGGTAAATACAATAGCTTTTTCTTCAAAACTGCAAAGAAGCTATTCATACGCTCAATGCCTTTGTCCACCTGACGTAAAGTCAAGGGCAAGGTGTTAAATAATGATTATGTTATAGCATTTCTGAGGGGACTTTATTTTATACAATATTTCTTTATCAATGCAATAAGTTAGCCATTTAATTTACCAACATTATACACTTGACAAATTAAAGGGGGTACTGACAATACTTATTCTCAACAGAAAAAAACATGGACAACCATTCAAGTCAGAACCTAATGTCACCCTAATTATCAAAGGACTAGTGTGAATAAAATAGCATTACTAGTAGCAGACCTAACTTGAACATCCCTGGCTTAAACACAAATCACAGATTTTTAGAGACAGCAAGCTCTTGCAGTTAAACTAATCTCAGTTTCACCACTTATTCATGAGCAACTTCACCTGCAGAGAGGGGTAAAGGAATTGCCACATACAGCTAGTTAATTTTTCTAAGGAGGGCTAGAATCTTTACCCATTGATAGTTAACTGAGTACTTTTCACAGTATATCAAAATTATTCTCATTTTTATCACATGTCTCTTTTTGTAGATGGGTGAGTCCACAAGTCTTTGCAATTCTATTTATATAGCCTGAAATGAAATGCTGTAATCATACATTAATGACTTCTTTTCTGTCCATCATTCTAATCTCTATTACCAAAATAGGAATAATTTTCTTCATATTAAAATAAAATTTAACAACTTTTTCTAATAGGAGAATACAAATTAAATTCTAATAACACCATAATCCAGAAGTCAGTAAAAATTCGTATAGTCTTTTAAAAAATAAACTATATTTTTTAGAAAGGTTTAGATTTACAGAAAATTGTGAAGATAGTACAGTTTCCATAAACCCCATACCCCATTTCCTCTACTATTAAACATTTTACATTAACACGGTAGATTTGTTAAAATTAGTTAACCCATATTAATATATTGACTGAAGACAATACTTTATTTGCATTTCCTAAGTTTTTATTCCTAATGTCCTTTTTCTACTCCATGATCCAATTTAGGATACCATGTTAATTGAGTCATCACACCTCTTTGGTCTCCTGTGGTCTGTGATAGCTTCTCAGACTTTCCTTATTTTTGATGATATTAAAAGTTTTGAAGAGCATGGGTTTGGTATTTCATAGAATGCTCCTAACTTGAGATTTGTCTGATGTTTTATATTAGAGGTTATGGGTTTTGGAGGAAACCCAAACAGAGGTAAAACATCATTTTCATCACATCATATCAAGAGTTCATATTATATGTAACTTATTGCTGCTAATGTTGACCTTGATCACCTGGCTGAGGTAGTGTTACCACTCTTTCATGCCTCCTTTCCATACTGTACTTTGGAAGAAAGTCACTATGTGAAGCCAACACTTATATACTGAAGAGTTATGCCCTACCTCCTTGAACTTAACTGGAAAAAGAATTTGAAAAAAGAATAGATACATGTATATGTATAACTGAATCTCTTTGTTGTACACCTGAAACTAACACAACATTGTTAACTGTACTCCAATTTAAAATAAAAAGTTAAAAAAGAAAAAGCTAAAACTCTCTTTAAAAAAAAGGAGATTGGATTATCTACATAAAATGCTGGAAGTTTTTCCGTAAAGGAGATTTATATCTCCTTCTTTTGTTTATGTATTTATTCACTCATAAACTAACTTTATACTAACTTCGTGACTAACTCTGGTGCTACACTTATCAAAGTGTAGCTTGTTGCTTATATTGTTTTTGTTTTGGTTATTGGGAGGTCTTTTAGTTTGCTCTTATGTACCTTTCTCATACCCCATCATTTTGTGTGTGTGTGTGCCTGTGTTTAATTTTGTTTTGTTTTGTTTTTTAGGACTTAATGTCTGTCACTACAAGATGCTCCAGCTTGCCTTCTATATTCTCTGTCCCAGTCAGGGATCAGCTATTTCCCCCAAAGAGTCTTTGTTCCTCTTATTGGAGAATGTTACTAGAAACCAAGATCTGGGCACAATGTGTGTCATTGCTACCTACTGTGTTTTATTTTACTTCATGAATCTCTAGCAAAATTATACACAACATATACATTTTAATTCCATATTTAATATATTTTACTTAAGTAAAGAAATGAGGAAATTTATCATTTGTTGAGTAGTTTTCAAAGCTGTGCTTTAAAAGTCTATATCATTTGAATGTATCCTAATTTTATTTCTCTGTTTTTACATTGTTGGACCTTTGGGTTGCATCCAATATTGTATTGGCAAAAGATGAAAAATTTGGCTTGGTTTCATTTCTTCCCACCTGTCTCCAAAATATCATATTTTTGTTACTATATTTTGTTATTTTTAGATACAGATAATTATTATTTTTCATAATATAACTTTTTAGAAAAACTATTTCTAGCATATTTAGAAAACACATATTTGGGATACAGAAGGAAAAAATTACAAGTGGTACACTTTCTGAGCTTTGAAGATATGGGAACATTATTTTAAATTTCCTTTAGATGAGGAAGATAAGTTGGCTTGATATAGAAAATTGAGGTTAAACATTTTCCTTCAAATATCTGCAAATGTTGCTTCATTGGCTCAATGTTGTACTGCAGAAGTCTGAGGCCATACCAATAAAATAAATATTTAAAGTAACCTCTTTTCTATTTTCTGGACATTTGAAAAATGTTTTCTTAAAATTCAAATATTTTATATATATACATTTCAACAATTTGACATTCACTGTGTTCTTTCAATGTGCAACTTAATTTATTATTTTTTTATACAGACAGTTTTTTCCCTTTATTTTACTCTTGCCCATATTGTATTTTCTTTTTGTATTTTTGATATAAGTCACCAGAATATTAAGTTCCCATTGTCTGTTTTATATATTATCTCATGTTGTATCCATTTCATCTTCTTCATACATTCCTCTATATTTGAGAATGATTTCTCAAGATAGTTCTCCATATTGTAGACTTGATACTCTGCATTGCCAATTACACTCATCAATGTTTCTAATTCACATTAAATGTTTGATGTTGAATATTTATCTCTTCAAGTCCCATTTCACCTCTGCTTATTTCATAATCTGCTCTCTACTAATTTCAGCATGCTGTATTTTTATCACCTTTTATCCAATTTTAGACTGTATTTAATGTTATCATATTATAACACAAAGGAGATGCTTCTAAATATGTATCTTAATTAAATTTTTTTGGCCAAAATATGTTTTTCTTATGCATATAGAGCATAATCTCCACTTTACCATACAAAAAATAACACAAAGCTTTTCACTATTTACATGGCTCAGTGATTCTCAAATTAAAAAATATCCATATAACATGGGAGGACTGCTAAAATGCAATTTATGGGCCCCACTAGACCTACTGAAATATTATTTTCTGAGGTTGTGAGAGATTGTAGCATTTTTCACAACTGTTTTCTCCCTTCTTTGTAAAGGGATATGTAACCTCACTTATTGCTAAATGGTTTATAGTACTTCCTATTTGTATCTTACTTTGGACAAAAGAATGTAAGTCTATGTAACACATGCCACATCCAAAGGTGCATTTCAAACAAAATTATGTGGGTCCAATCCATCTCTTGATGCCGACCTCTGTCAGGAGAAGAGCATGTGCCAGGAAGCAACTGTTCCTTCAGGCTAAGTCCAAGAATGAGAAAACATGTACATCAAATCACCAGCACTCCTGAGCCATAAACAGATGTTCGTTGTTGTAAGTACCTGAAGTTGTGGGATTGTTATCACAACAAAGCTGACATGTGGGAAAAGGGAAGCTGGGGAATTTATACATCTAACAAGCTTCCAAAGCAAGGCTGACGTAGGTAGTACATGGAGCACATGCTGAGAAGCACCATCCTAGTGCCTGTTAAAAGTATCACTTATGCCACTGATATTTTGTTTGTTTGTTTCTTGCTTTAAACCAAAGCCACATTTGCACATTTGCAGTATCTAGCAGTCATTCATCTAGCATGGCTCTGCTGGATGGAGAAGAGACTGCCTGCTTACCATTCCTGATCCTCAGTTTCTGAGGAGGGCATTTTTTCCAGACAGTTTGAAGCAGTTTGCAATTCTTTTCTTGCCTGAAAACAATCCAATAAAACTGCACCCCCAGAAGACTCTTTGTCCACCCATTTCCTATCACTGATTCCACATCCCAGTACGTAGTGCTGTACTGCTTTCCCACTCCTCTTTCCAGTAACACTGCTGAGAAATTTATTTGATAAGTGATGCAGACAAAAAGAAATATCAACGAGAGGAATAGGAAAATGGAGTCTTTCTTATTGCCTGCCTGCTTCTTAGAGCAAATCCAATGCTGAATGAGGCCTGGCAATCTTCCCTTAGGTCAGCAAATAATCCATACCTCTGACACAGAGAAACACACTAGGTATAGGTTCTAATTTACTGATTTCCTGCATTGTTCTGACATTTAATATCAGCACCTTTTGGTCATTAGAAATACTCTTAAGAAGTCCTGATAAAATTTTAACCAATTTTCTGAATTGCCATTGCTGCTAATAACTTTCCTTCTCTTTCTGTTCTTTCAGTGGAAGTCTGGGGAAAGCACTGACAGGCTGGTTACCATCTTGACCTGAAAATCCAAAATGACCTTGTTTAGAAGATTTTTAAAAGTCACAGGAGCTAAATAACAACTAACATCTGGGGGAAAAGAGATGAATAATCTTGAGTTGAGAATATGAAATAAACAAGCAGTGGGTTGCAAGCAGTGCTGTTATAATGTTGGTCATGTGAAGCTCAGCAGGATATCCTAGACCCTGCAGGAAGCTGCAGTCAAGATTACTATATGCAATGCACATAGAAACAAGTCTATTGTGACTAAGAAACTTGTATTAAAAGATTCAAAGTCAGTTTTATAAAGAAAGCACAAGTAATTCATTGTATTTATGATGCTTATCAAAGGCAACTGGAATAAAGTTTTGACATAAATAATCATCTTAAAACTAAAAGAGTACACATTTCCAAAATGCAGCCTGTCTGGAATATAAAGACTGTCTTATGACATAATTCTTATGACTATAGTCCTAGCAACTTTCATCTAAAGAGGAAAAATAATTCTGAAATTAACTCCTCATAATGCCCCTGGCCAAGAGATAAGAAAAATTTGCCCACTTATTTCTTGCATATAGGGAAATTGAGGCATTTGAATTATGTGGAATAGACACATTGTTAACATTTTTATTATTATAATTTTACGGGTGAAAGCATATGGCATTTTATAGGTTTGCTTGGCACATACATTTTGAGCTTTCTAAACTGATGATAGTAATACTCTCTTCTTGAAGCATATTCATTCGCCCTTCTTCTAGAGAACAGCAAATAAACGTATATCTCTTTCTCAGAAATACCTCTAGGCTCAGATTGAGAAAATGCCTGTCCCTGACTGATCTCAGCCAAGAAAGCCAAGATTTCACATACAACCTAATGTTTCACTTTCAGGGAGATACATTAACTCAGGCAACACTGATGTATATGAGATATTTTTTAAAGGGAAATCACAGTAACTTGATTCACACTTAAAATTATTATTTTTATTATATGACCTAATAAAAGAAATTTAGGGGAAATAAGTAAGTAGGAAAGCCTTCCTCAACCTTTTTCACAGCTAGTGAATTTAAGTTTAGCCTATGCTATAAAGGGTGTGGACAGTTTATTCCTTTTGAAAAGCTTTGGAGGAAAACTTGTTGCACCCTTATAGCTCAATGGGAAGAAGAATACAAGTCTTGATTTCCCTAGTAAGTAAAGCTTGTAGTTGAGTAGCAGCTCATGACACATGTTATGCCTTATGAACTGTGCTGAACAATCTTCAGGTGTGTATACTTCACATTTATGTTTTTTAGAACATTTAAATGATTCTAATGAATGCTTGAATATATTTAGTGGATCATTAAGTGATATTAAATGAGATATTAAATAGTTTTTTAAAGGTTAAGAGTTGTTAACCATAACATAATAATGACCTCTTAACTCAAATTACTAAACTCATAAAACACATGGATATAATTTTATTTTTTCCAGATTTAAAAACCAATGATTAAATTGCCTATACCAACATCCTGTGCACAATTCCTAAGAGTGGTGCTCTGCCATAACCATTGATATAAAAATATGGATAAAAATTAGCTAGGCTATAATTATAGATGAAAAACCATAACAAACAAATACAGGGACATAGTTAAATTTAGGAAACACTGACTGTCATTAACACAACGTTGTCTGAATGTTGGGAAACATAAAATTTTAGTTGCTATTTCAGAAAACCTGTATAATTTTAGTGATCAAAATCAAATTCGTGAAATTAGCAAAATATAACTCATTTGCTGGTGAGACCTAATTTTCACCAACCTAGGAACTCTGCTAGGCCAAGGTAAAGTAACATGTGTTTTGTTTGCATCAAGCATTCTTACCTAATGAGAGAAATCATAGAGGGCCTATGGAACTGACTAGTGCAATTTCATCTCACTAGAGTTATGGCTTTTGACAAAAGAAGCTATATCATGCATGACTCACATTACGAAGAAAAAGTGTCAAAAGAAAGGAGGACGGGTACCTCATCTCAGGACGATAGAAGATTAGTTAAAAGAGCTAGGGTTATTTCATTGTTAGATGATTAATGTAAATGAATAAATACAAGTCCAGTTTTGAAGAACTGAGGTAATTAAATGGAATTGTACAGTGTATTGTTACGATCACCAAAAAGAAAAAAAGAATTTGGAGAGGAATAATCTCTCTTCATTATACAAATTTCCAAAAATCTTATTAGAAATTAAATCAGAATAGTTAGTGAAATTAAATACTTAATATCAAAATTGGGTTGGGGAATTGAAACTAAAGGATAATATAACTCGAATGCAAACCATATCATTATGGTTTCTGTGGCATGTGGATCAATCATTGCTGCAGTGGTGGGTAATCAGACCTTAAAGAAGTAATTAGAATAAGACTAGAAAAAGAAATAAAAGGTACACAGATTAGGAAGGAAGAAATAAAATGATCTTTGTTCTCAAATTGCATGATAATCTATGTAAAGAAGCCAAAAGACTAAAGAGAAAACTGCCTAAGAACTGATTATAGTAAGGTTGCAGAATGTAAGGTTAATACACAAACATTAATGGCTTTCCTATATATCAATAATTAGCAAGTGTATTTTGAAATTAAAAACACAATACCATTTACCTTGGCACCCCCAGAAATGAAATACTTAGGTAAAAATCTAAATATTGACAAGATCTATATGAGGAAAACTACAAAACTCTGATGAAGCATATCAAATAAGAACTAAATAAACGGATAAATATGTTACACTCTTAAATGGGAAGACTCAATATTGTCAAGATGTCAGTTCTTTCCAACTTGAAATATAATAGATTTAAAACAACCCTAATCAAAATCCCAGAAAGTCATTTTGTAGATATTGACAAACTGCTTCTAAAGTTTATATAGACAGGCAGAAGACCCATACTAGCCAACTCAATACTGAAGGAGTATTAAGTTGGAGGACTATTATTACCCTACTGCATGAGCAGAAATACATGAAACAGAGACAAGAAAAGTAATTTAAAACATCAACAAAATTAAGAGCTATTTTTTTGAAATGATAAACAAATTTGACAAATATATGGCTATACTAATAAAAAAAAGATTCAAATAAATAAAATCAGAAAGGAAAGAGGAAACATTATGAACAATGCCATAGAAATACAAAGGATCATAAGAGACTGAAGAAGTGGATACATTCCTAGAGACATACAATCAACCAAGACTGGACAATGAAGAAATAGAAAATCTAAACAGGCCAATAATGAATAAAGAGATTGAACCAGTAATCAAAAACCTTCCAGCAAGGAAATGTTCAGCACCAGGTGATTTCACTGGTGAATTCCACCAAACATTTGAAAGAGAAATAATATGAATCCTCTCAACTTTTCTAAAACTCAGAGAGGATAGAACACTCCCAAACTCATTTTAGAATTCAGTGTTACTCTGATATCAAAGCCAAATAAGGCTACTACAAGAAAACCACATGACAATGTCCCTGATGTATATGGAGGCAAACTTTTTCAACAAAATACTAGCAAACCAAGTCAACAGCACATTAAAAGGATAAACATCATAATCAAGTGGGATTTATTTCTGGGATACAATGTTGGTTCAACCCAACTCAATAAATGTGATACACCACATTAACAAAATGAAAGATTAAAATTATATGATTATCTCAATAGACACAGAAGAAGTATTTGACAAAATTCAACATACTTTCAAAATAAATACTCTCAACAGATTGAGTATAGAAGAAATGTACATCAAAATAATAAAGGCTATATATGACAAAGTCACAGCTAACTCAGGTTGAAATATATTTTTCTAAGATCAGGAACAAGACAAGTATACCCACAATCACCACTCCTAATCACCATAATACAGGAAGTGTTAGTCAGAGTAATTAGGCAAGAAAGAAAGAAAAGGAACTTAAATCAGAAAGAAAAAATATTAGCTCTTTTTCAGATGCCATGTTCTCATATATAGAGAATCCTAAAGACTCCACCAAAAAAAATTAGAGCTAATAAATTCAGTAAAGTTGCAGAAAAAAAATCAACATACAAAAATCATTTGAGTTTCTATACACTAACAACAAACTACTGGGAAAAAGTAATTAAAAAATCAATCTCATTTACAGTAGTACCAAAATAATAAAATACTTAGGAATAAATGCAACTAATGAGGTGGAAGATCTGTACACTGATAACTATAGAACATTGATGAAAGAAATTAAAGAAGGTGCAAACAAATGAAAAGATATTTCATGTTCATGGGTTGGGAGAATAAATATTGTTAAAATGTCCATACTACTAAAGCTATCTATTGATTCAGTGCAATCCCTATCGAAGTTCCAATGGCATTTTTCAAAAAATTCCAAAATTTATGAAAGACCCCAAATAGCCAAAACAGTTCTGAGAAAGAAGAACAAAGTTGAGTTATGACATAGGAAGAATTCAATAAATCTAGCTTTCTTATCTCAGCTATCAATTTCATTTAGAGCTAAATTTCTAGATCAGAAAAGCAAATGAAAGTTCACTTTACAAATTCTAATTTCCTCAATGATGGCAAACAGCTTTAAATTATCCAAAATCCTTCTCACACTCCTAGATGTTGCCTCAGAATCTAACAAAAGCACTGTAGGTAGAGAGCTGTAATTAAGTAGAGAGGGTACACTTATTTGCTATCATTATCTGAGATAATAAACTTTGCTTAACCTTGTACTGTATGTATCTACAAATCTCTCCTTGAGCTTTCAGACTTCTTTTGTATTATATGTGTCTCTTTCTTAGCTTTGTAATATCTGTCATACCTGACTGGTCTAAAACAAAACAAAATTCTAGATGTATGACTCTCAAACCTGATATTAGTTTATGTTTGCCATAAAAATTTTTATGGGCAATTTTTTTACCAATTTTTCCTCATTACTCTTTTATATAATAATAGCTTTATTGATAGATAATTCATCTGGCATAAAATACACTTTTTAAAATGTACAATTTGATAGCTTTTAGTGTAGTCACAGTGCTATAAAGCCATCATGACTATGTAATTTCAGAATATTTTCATCAGCCAAGAAAGAAACCTCATACCCTTTAGCAATCCCTTCCTACTACTCCCTTCACTCTGATCCTGGCAAAAACAAATACACTATTCTGGACATTTCATATAAACAGAATCATAAAATATGTGAACTTTTATGTCTGGCTTCATTCATTTAGCATCAGTATTTTCAAGATTCATCCATGTTGTGGCATGCATCTCTACTTCATTCCTTTTTATTGCTGAATAATATTCCATTATTCAGATATATCACATTTTCTTTATCCATTCATTCATCAGTTGATATTGTGTCGTTTCCACTTTTGGGCTATTATTGATAATTCTACCAAGAACATTAATGTACAAATATTTCTGTGGACATATGTTTTCAATTCTTTTTTTCATACATCTAGGAGTGGAACATTTTGAATAATATTAATATTTTGAGAACCTGATCAATTGTTTTTCAAGGCAGTTTCACTGCTTTACATTCCTACCAGTAATGTACAAGCATTCCAATTTTTCCACATCCTTGCCAACATTTGCTGTTATGCATCTATTTTTATTAGGACATCCTAATGGATGTAAATTGGTATCATATTATGTTTTATTTGCATTTACCTAATGAATATTTTTTGTTCATATGCTTATTGGTTATATGTATAGCTTCTTTGAAAAAATGTGTATTCAAATCCTTTGCCCATTTAAAAATCTTTTCCTCAATAAGTTGTAAGAGTTCTTCATAAATTCTGAATACTAGGCTCTATCAGACATGTTATTTGTAAATATTTTCTCCCATTATGAGAATTTTCTTTTTTACTTCCTTGATCATATTATTTAAAGAACAAAAGATTTTAATTTTCAAGTCCAATTTATCTAGTTCTTATTCTGTCACTTAAAATTCTTGTGTCATATCTAAGCAACCTTTGTCTAATCCAAGATAATAAGGATTTACTACTATGTTTTCTTCTAAGAGCTTTATAGTTTTAGCTCATATTCAGGTTATTGATCCATTTTCAGTTAAATTTTGTATTGGTGTGAGATTGAGGTCAAATTTCATTCCTTAGCATGTGGATATCCACTTCTCCCAGTATCATTTGTTGAAAAGGCTATTATTTCTCAATTAATTGTCTCTGCACGCTTGTCAAAATTCAATTGCTCATAAATATAGGGGCATATTTCTGGATTCTCATTTATCTTCCATTGATGTACTCATCTGTATTCATGTCAGTACCACACAGTCTCGATTATTATATCTTTATAATCAATTTTGTAGTTGACTATTGTGAGTCTGTGAACTTTGGTCTGTTCTTATTCAAGATTGCTTTGACCTATCTGAATCCCTTACTTTTTCATATGAATTTTTAAATCACCTTGTTATTTTTTCATAAAAGGCAGATTAGATTTTGATAGAAATTGTATTGACTCTTTAGATCAATTTAGAAAGTACTGCCATCCTAATAATATCATATTCCAATCCACGAACATGGGATGTGTTACATTTATTTATGAATTCTTTAATTTCTTTCAATGAGGTTTTGTGGTTTTCAGTGTGCAGATCTTGCTAGTTTGTTGTTAAATGTTTTCTAAATTTATGATTTTTCATACTATTATAAATGGGATTTTTATTGAAGTATAGTTGATTTCCAGTGTTGTGTTAGTTTCTGGTATACAGCAAAGTGATTCAGTTTTATATATATATATATAATTTTTCAGATTACTTTTCATTATAACAAGATATTGAACATTGTTCCTTGTGCCATACAGTAGGACTTTGTTATTTATCTATTTTTCACAGAGTGGTTTGTATCTGCTAATCCCAAACTCCTAAATTATTCCCTCCTTTCCCCTTTGATAACCATAAATTTGTTTTCTATGTCTGTGAGCCTGTTTTTGTTTTGTAAACACATTCATAATACATTCATTTGTATTATTTTCCTAGATTCCACACATTAAGAGATATTACATGCTATCATATGATATTTGTCTTCTTTGTCTGACTTACTTCACTTAATATGATAATCTCTAGGTCTATCCATGTTGCTGCAAATGATGTGCAAATGGCATTATTTTATTCTTTTTTATGGCTAAGTAATATTCATATATATATACACACATATATATATATATATATATATATATATATACACATATACATATGTATTACTTCTTTATCTTAAATGGATGGGATTTTTGTTAACTTATTTTTCAAATTGTTCATTGCTATTGTATAGAAATACAATTAAATTTGTTTGTATTTATCTTGTATCCTGTAACCCTGTTAACCTTTTTTCATTAGTAGTAATTGCTTTTGGTTGGAGACGGAGGAGTTCTTAAAGTTTTTCTATACACAAGATCATGCCATCTGCAAATAGAAGTAGTTTTACTTCTTTCTTTCCAATTCGGATGCCTATTTCCTTTTCTTCTAATTGTCCTGGCCAGAACATGCAGTATAATGCTGAATAGAAGTGGTGAGGATGAACATCCTTTCTTTTTCCTGATCTTACAAGGAAAGCATTCAGTCGTTTACCATTAGGTATGATGTTACCTGTAGAATTTTTATAGAGGCATTTTACATGATGAGGAAGTTCCTTTCTACTCTTTCTTATTTGTTGAGTGTGTTTATCATATTGGACTTTTAAAAAATATTTATCATTTTATTTATTTTATTTATTTTTTTGGCCTCATTGGGTCTTAGTTGTGGCATGCCAGGTCTTCGTTGCGGTGTGTGGGATCTTTCATTTCGGTGCGGGCTCTTTCTTTGCAGTGCAGGCTCTTCATTTGTGGCTCACGGGCTTCTCTCTAGTTGTGGTGAGTGGGTTTTCCTCTCTCTAGTTGTGGTGCATGGGCTCTGCAGTTTGCAGCATGTGGACTCTCTCGTTGAGGCAAGTGAGCTCAGTAGTTGTGACGCTTGAACTTAGTTGCCCTGAGGCATATGGGCTCTTAGTTCCCTGGCCAGTGATCTAACCCACGTTCCCTGCATTGGAAGGTGGATTTTTTACCACTGGACCACCAGGGAAGTCTCTATCATATTGGATTTTTTCCAATACTTTTTCTACATCTATTGAGATTATTATGTGTTTTTCTTTTTGTCCTTTATTATATTAATATCATGTATAATATTTGTTGAGCTTTTAATGCTGAACTGACTTTGCAATGCTGGGATAAATTCCATTTGGTCAAGATATATAATCATTTTCATATGTTTCTGGATTTCATTCATTAGTATTTTGTTGAATATTTTTGCATCTATATAGTATTCTTGTACTGTGATATCTTTTTCTAGATTTGGTATCATGGAAACAGTGGCCTCATGGATTTACCTCCTCTTCCTTTTTTTAGAAGATTTTGAGAAGAATTTTGTGTTTGTGCATGTGTGTGTGAGTGTAGTTAAACCTGAATGAATTTTTTTCCCTAAATTAGCAAAACATAGTTTTTTAGCTCTATTATTTATCAATTGTGTGGCATTAAGCAAATTAATTAACCTCCATAAGTCTAAAATTTTTCATCTCTAAAGTAAGGATAATAATTTTGTGGTGTTGTAACGTTTAAGTTGGATGAAATATGCACAACATATGTGTATATAGTGGAGCTAAATAGATATTATTATAATAAAAAGACTACACAGAATTTTAAAAATACATAGTAACCATATACTCATTATCAATGTAGAAAACTGTCAATATTTCCCTGTATTTCTTATACCGTTCTAAAACAATATGTTTTAAGACTATAGGAAATTTTTGTGTGCTTTAAGAAGTTTTCACATATTTTCATGATATTTGTAAATTGTGGAAAGTAGCTTATATAGAGCTCTGTCTAGTTATTTGATAGTGTGGAGAAATTAAAATTGATGTGGAATTTTAGCATTGAGTGAATAAGTTTCTATATAGAAATTATTTGAGGAGGAGATAGTTAGAAACATTACTTTAGAGCTAGAATTTAAAAGTATATTGGATTTATCAAATCGTGATCCTGATTTATCATTTTAAAATTGGTAAGAGGCAAGAAAGTTTTTCCTTGTTCAATGGTAACATGTTAAAACATATATAAAATATAAATATAATTCATGTCTTCAAAAATGTAATATTACTAATATTAGATAAAAATAATTTTAAATTATATGTATATTAGATCCATTAATTAGTAAAACAGTAGTAGGTAATAAGTAAATTTTATGATATGCATGAATCTGTTACTTCACTAAAATTCTGAATATTTAACATGTTAAATTTTACTTCAGAAGCTAAAAGAATTGATCCATTCTTCTATTACAAAATATAAGGGTATTCTGATGTCATACCTTTCAGGTAAGGTCTCCAAATCTCAGGGCCTGGCTTTAAGATGGAGGCAAAACCATGGTAGCATCATAATGTAAAGTTTTTCAAGTATAAACTGGAGTCCACAGAAAGAAAGGCCTTGCTGTGTCATTTCTAATTTTCTTGAGATTGGCTGTATTAAGGGGAAAAAAAAAGTCTGTTAATGTTTTTATGGTTGGTCATCAGACCCCTGAGGAAAATTTCTGCTCTGGCTGTGATATTCTGAGGCAAAAAATTAAGTCTTTGGGAAAAGTATAGACATCTTTGTCCTTAATTCATCTGATTTATAGTTTTCATTTCCATTATTCCTCAAAAAATCTTTTAATTTCATATTTGTAGATTTCCTTATTTCACTTTGATAAACTGAATTCTAGGTAAGACATATTTACAGAATGGTTTATAGTAACAGACACAGTGATCCACATTCTTCTTTGCAGACCACGTTTGTCAGAACATCATTAGTCTGTGATGTGAGGAAGAATATTATCAGCCTGGCATGGAATATTATTTCTGTAGTGTCATAGGAATACTCATCTACCAGGTAACTTCTGGGAGTAGAACACTTGCTTAAGGCTTAAAGTAATAGCACATGTTTTATGCTCAATTAATATAAAGCAATCATTGGAAATAAAATTGATCCAGTGATTTGGATTAAAAGAAAGTTATCTCCACATGACTGATTTCTGTTTTGGTGATATATTTCATATATCTCAAATCACTGAGTTATACATCATGAGTATTTCTTTCAGAGATGAAATTGATGGCAACTTTATAACTTTCTGAGGTGACATAATCACGTATCATGATGCATTATCTATGAGTTGCATTCTAACCAGGGTGCAAACCACAACCCACATAATTAACTTCCAGCCCCGTGAAATAGTGGAGCCTCAGAATCCTCTGGGGCAGTTACATTCTTGAGGCCAATCTACTTTTACATTTTATTAAGCATCACACAATAATCATGGCCAAATATCTCTTTGTTACGAATGGATGTTGCATTTATTTAAGGAAAATTGTGACTGTATATAATGAAGGAGCAAGGAGTTGAGGCCCTACCAACTCCATTATCAGAGTCAGCCCCAAGATGGAAACAACGCATAGTCTTCAGTGTTATGCCTGGTATCAGGAAACCAGGTGGCAATGGTGGAAGTGTAATGGTAGTAAGTGAAGCAAGATAGTGTCCATAAGAAAAGGGCTTTCCCAAGGCTCAAGGCATACAATTACTCAGTGTGACAACTATTGTGATGGCTACAGGCCACCAAAGAAAGAACTATTGTGATGGCTATAAGACACCAAAGAAAGAATGTTCTATCAACAACCAAAGCAATAAGTTGACAGCTATTAGAAAAGGTGAATAACTCAACCTGAACCTAAGCAATATAGTCAGTGTCATGAGCTGGATCAAACAGCTATCAGCCTTTCCCCTTATTAATGAGGGGAAAAATCCACTTCCCTTAATTTCTGTTTGAGATTTTGCCCAGAGTCTACTGTTTCGTTGTTTGTGTTCTTTTACTATTTACTATTTCTTTTACTATTTACTATTATAAATATTCTTAGTGAACATTGTCAAAGCTTAAAATATTTAATTCATCTGATAAGTATAATAATATAGAGGCATATACAACAAACTGGTTTGAGTGGAGTAACCATATATACAATACAGTCTGAGAAATTCCTGAAGATTGTTATCTCTTGATAGCACTTTTGCAGAAGTACCAAGCCAAACAAGCAAACAAAACACCTCACAGGTTTTGAGTTTCAGTTAACTAATTTAATTCAGATTTTGTTGTAATTTGTTGTATTTTCTTATTCAAATGCAAGTTATAATTCACTGCTTACTTTTATTTACATAGAATTATTCATTAAAAGGAATACTATTATGCATTGTCACTGTGGAAAATTGGACAAAGTGAAACACAAAACAACCTAAAAATCTCCCATAATTCCATTACTTAAAGATAAAAACTGTGTATTCTTCTAGTTTTTTGTTTTTTTTTTTAAAATAACACACATGACTTCCCTGGTGGCACAGCAGTTAAGAATCCACCTGCCAATGCAGGGGACAGGGG
Source organism: Balaenoptera borealis (assembly GCF_965194805.1). NCBI lineage: Eukaryota > Metazoa > Chordata > Mammalia > Artiodactyla > Balaenopteridae > Balaenoptera > Balaenoptera borealis. The sequence continues at coordinate 131,159,121 of NC_138860.1, forward strand.
TTCGAGCCCTCATCCAGGGAGATCCCATATGCTGCAGAACAACTAAGCCCATGTGCCACAACTACTGAGCCCGTGTGCCACAACTACTGAAGCCCATGCGCCTAGAGCCTGTGCTCCACAACAAAAGAAGCCACTGCAAAGAGAAGTCCGCGTACCACAACAAAAAGTACCCCCCACTCACCGCAACTAAAGAAAGCCTGCGTGCAGCAATGAAGACCCAACATGACCAAAAATAAATAAATAAATTAATTAAAAAAACCTCACATACACACACAATTATATTTCAATCACACTCTCTATAATAGTCTTCTTTTTTATTTAATAATATCAATATAAATAATTTTTAAGGTTAATTATTCTTGAATGGCATAAATATTAAAGCGATAACAGCAAAAGAATAACAATATCATGGAACAAGCATGGAGTCATGACTCAGGCACATGGACTCTAAAGACAGATTGACTGAATTTCAATCCAAGCTCCACCACTTCTTAGCTGTGCGGCAGTGGGCAAACGTCTTAAACCTTCTCTATTTCAATTCCCCTTATTTTGTAAATATTACTGTATTGATAAATAAAATCTACAGTATCACATTACAATAAAACACCATAATTCACGCTAAGGACTCCCTTAGTTTAAACTTTAAGTGGCTTCCAGTTTTCTTTTCTTTTTTTTGTTTTATTACTTTCCTTCTATTTATACAAAATTCTGCAATGACAATTCTTCTAGCTATCTGGCAAAACCTTATTATTTCTTTAGGATAAATTCCCAAGTATGAAATCATGATCAAAGAGTGAGTACATTTTAAAGACTTTAGATACACAAGACTGAATTACCTTCTAGAAGTGTTATACTAACATACATTTACATTAATATTATACAAGAGGTGCCCTGACCCTTTCCAATATGGACATGTATGGAGGTGAATATGTGTGTGTATGTAAATAATATATATGCTGGGGAATATACATGTGTATGTTAATGTTTGTCATTTTGACAGGACATAAGTGCAGACAAATGGATTCTTATTGTTTACACTAGCTGCACTTTATGATTCTGAAGAACAAGGCTTCCCAATGTTGAATCTATGAACTATGAAAAACACCTATTTTCTCCCTTTTCCACACTCTCATGAACCTAGAGCTAGATAATATAATCATATCTACCCATTAGAAAATAGCTAAACAAATTTTAGAAAGGAAGATTTTTTTTCTTTCTTTCAGTAATGAAGAAGGTAGGTTGTGGGTACTTATGGGGCCCTCAAATGTATTTTCAGGTTAAATTCACTCCAACTGGGTGGTTTACAACACTTTAGCCTGAGAATTTAGAAAGTAATCCCATATTTAATGTATTTCTAAGAAACCACCAGAAGAGCCATCATATCTCTCTGCATGGATTTACCTTCAACCCAAGCATCAAGAATATCAACAGATAAATCTTCAAGAAGTCTATAAGATAATGAAAACCAAACAAAAATCTCTGTCTCTCTTTTTCTTTCTTTTCTTTGTACACATACATACATGACACACCAGAGTTAATATTAAGTACAGAGAGCCATAGGTTTAAATCTATCTATCTAATCTATATCTGTGATTAAACTACTAAGTCCAAGATCTATAATACTACATATCACCCTCAAAGTATCCCTTTTGTTCTTCCCAATTAATATCACATTCCCACAAAAATAACCACCATTCTTACTTATAAATATGTTGTGATGGCATAAACATTTTTAGAAAGATGTAGAAAAAGCAATAAATTGAAATTGAAGACTGTATTAGCAAGAAAGTCACAAATATAAAAGGAAGAAATGAATTTGAGAACAAATAATTAACAATGTTAAAACATATTTTCTGTAGGACTGAAAAAAGGAGGATGGATAAAGTATAAAATTTTATGCTACATCCTTTGCAAAGAAATAGGGAATACTGGCCTATTCAAGGGACAAAATAATCTCCAGAAACAGACCTTGTATAAAACATAGGTCTTGGATTTACCTGACAAAGACTTTAAGAAAATGATCACAAATATGTTTAATGAACTAAAGAAGAATGCAGACAGACAACGAAACTAGCAAAATGATTTCTGAACAAAATGAGAATATTAACACAGAGACAGAAATTTTCTAAAAAATAACAAAATGAAAATTCTGGAGCTGAAAAGTATAATTACTGAATTGAAAAATTCACTGCAGGGGTTCAACATAAGACTTGATAAGGAAGAAGAAAAAATCAGCAAACTTGAAGGTAGGTAACTTGAAATTAGTGAGCCTTAGGAGCAAAAACATAAAAAGAATGAAGAAAAGTGCACAGAAACTAAAAGATTTATGGTACATTATGAAGTGGGCCAATATATGAATTGTGGGAGTCCCAGAAAGACAAGAGAGAAATAAAAGACCAAAGAGCTTATTTGAAGAAATAAAGGCTATAAACTTCCCAACTTTGAGGAAAGATGTGGATTTAAAAATATAAGAAGCCCAAAGATATCCAGGTAGTATCAACCTAAAAACTCCCACTGAGACATATTATAATCAAACTCTCAAAAGTCAAAGACAGAGAATTTTGAAAACCGCAAGAGAAATCATATATAAAGAATTATACCTCATGACCAAATGGAATTTACTGCTGGAATGACAGGATGGTTCAACATACAAAAGTAAATCAATGTAATACAGCACATTAAAAGAATGAAGGGAGGGAAACACACTACTTATTATCTCAATTGCCTTGGAAAAGCATTTGACAAAATTCAACATCCTTTGATGATTAAATCACTCAGCAAACTAGGAGCAGAGAAACTATCTTTAAATATTGTGTGGCCATATATGAAAAGTCCACAGGCAACATTATACTCAAAGGTGAAAGACTGGAAACTTTTTCTCTAAGATCAGGTACAAGACAAAGATTCTTGCTTCCATCACTTCTACTTAACATAGTACTCAGTATAGGACTAACCAGAATAATTAGGCAAGAAAAAGAAATAAAATCATACAAATTGGAAAGAAGAAGATTAACTCTGTTCACAGGCAACATGTTTTTATATATAGAAAACCCTACAGTTTCTACACTAACTTGATAGCTGATATACACTAACAAAGAACAATCTGAAAAGGAAATTGAGAAAACAATTCCATTTATTATGGTATAAAACATAATAAAATATTTAGGAATAAGTTTAATTAAGGAGGAAAAGGTTTATATACTAAAAACTGTAAGTCACTGAAGGAAATTAAAGAATACTTCAATAAATGGAAAGATATCTCAAGTTCATGAATTGGAAAGCCTAATATTGTTGAGATATCAACACTAACCAAAGCAATGCAATCTTTATCAAAATCCCAATGATACGTTTTGTAGAAATAGAATAATCTATCTTAAAATTAACTTGAAATCTCAACAAATCCCAAATAGCCAAAGCAATTTGGAAATGAAGAACAAATTTGGAGGTCTCACACTTTGATTTCAAAACATACTACAGAGCCACTGTAATCAAAACACTGTGGTAATTGCATAAAGATAGGCATGTAGACAAATGTAATACAATAGAGAAACAGAATGAAACCTTTACATATATGAACAAATGATTTTGACAAGGGTGTCAAGAAAACTCAATGAGGAAAAGACAATCTTCTAAATAAATGGTGTTGGGAAAACTGGATATCCAAATAAATAAATATACATATATATCCAAATAAGTATTATATATATTTATTATATATATATATAATATTGTATATATGTGTATATATATAAATACACCATCTCTCTGGAGAGAGAGAGAGAGATTTATACATTTATACAATTTATACATATATAAATTTGGACCCTTACCCTGCACCGTATACAAAATTAACTCAAAATGGATCAAAGACCTAAATGCAACAGCTAAAGCTATTAAATTCTTAGAAGAGAACATAGGGGTAAGCTTCAATATATTTGCTTTGGCAATGTTTCCTTGGATATAATACCAAAAGCACAGGCAACAAAAGAAAAATACATAAGTTGGATTTCATCGAATTTAAAAAACATTTGTATATCAAAGAATATTATCAATATACTGAGAAGGCAACCGAGATGGAAGAAAATCTTGCAAATCATATTTGATAAGGGGTAAATATCCAAATATATAAAGTCCTTCTAGAACTTAGCAACAGCAACAAAAAACAAAAAACCTGATTAAAAAATGGGCAAAGGACTTGAATGGGCATTTCTCCAAAGAAGACATATGAATGGTCATAAGCACATGAAAAGATGTCAATAGCACTAAACATTAGAGAAATACAAATTAAAACCAAAATGAGATACCACCTCTTACCTACTAGGAATGATACAATAATTTTCTTAACAGAAAATAATGTGTTAATAAAGCTGTGGAAAAATAGAAATCCTCATACATTGTTAGTGGAATGTAAAATGGTTCAGGCTCTGTGGAGAACAGTTTGATGTTTCCTCAAATAGACATAGAATTAGCATACTACTCAGCAATTCCATTCCTAGGTACATATCCAAGAGACATGAAAACATATGTGTACATGTAGTCTTCTTCACAACAGACAAAATGTGTAAACCACCCAAATGAGTGTCAATGGATGAATAGATAAACAAAATGTAGTATGTACATACAATGAAATATTACTCATCCATAAGAAGGAGTATATGGTACAACTTGAACAAACATTGAAAATGTTATACTAAGTGAAAGAAGCCATACACAAAAGTTCATATATTGAATGATTCCTTCATATGAAATATCCAGAATAGGCAAATCCATATGTAGAGAAAGAAGATTAGTATTAGCTTTCTCACACTGTCACCATATCATGTTGGTCCCATAGCACAAGTCCCCATATTATATATAGGCAGCAGGTGGGAGATCAGAAAGGATTGCCAAAGGACCCAATTAGTCACCTTGCTTTAGAATGTTGTGCCATTTATCATCCATTCCCCTTGGGTTTGATATTTCAGTTCATATTCTAAGACAGCAGGAAAAGGTGTGTGTGTGTGTGTGTGTGTGTGTGTGTGTGTACACTGCATACACTGAAATTCTCTATCATTTTTAGTGACTTGAGTGAGGAAAGGTAGGTTGCAGAAGCTTGGTCTGCTATCTTTACCCTATCTATTGCTCCTCCTCCTCCTCCTGCAATGATATGATCTTTAATTATTTTAGTAAAACTATCAAATAAATGGGAAGGATTATCTGAATTACTTCTCTATGTGAGACATTTTCTGTAAATCCTGAATAGTAGGTAAATCTGCGGTACTGACTGAAAGTGTGAAATCTTTGCAGACAATTTAAGTGATAAGCACCTTGCTTAGATGTGGAGCTGGGACAGGTCAAGAAGTCTCCTTGTATTCACTGAAATTCATGATGAATAAGAGTTAAGAGACATAAGGGGGCAAACAAAAAGATTAGCATAACATCTGCAAAACGAGCCCTTAAAATTATTTAAAAAGCCAGAAGATGGTGACTTTTGATGCACGGCTCAGACTATAGTCTAACTACTTCTCAAAGCATTAGCCACAGAAAATAGCTTAAATAAAAATGCATATTAAAACCTAACTCATTATTTTCTCTGATAAACTTTAATCACAGTGTGTGTCTATCTAGAAAATCTAGTAATATTACTTCTCCAAAATGTCAAAAAAATAGCCCAACACATTAAAATGAACCAAAATATTACAATAAAAATAAACATATATCTGACAATTAAAACCACAAGTCAATTCTTGTTACATAAATATAATAAAATAATTGCATTTATATGTTTTAATTGAGCATCAATAAAAGAAACAGTGAAACAAAAGGACGCTTCCTTAAGAATTGCTTTCCATAATTTTTGCAATAAATGTAAAGTTTGAACATGAAAGCTGAATTGTTTGACTAATAATTCTTATTACTATCTAATAATTTGATAAGAATGAAAAATACTCAAAAGCATATAGTTTCTTTAACCTTCTGAAATTTAACTACATGAAAGTTACTTCTAAGAGAGTTGTATAAATAAAAGTGTTTTGGAAGAAAATCTACTGTTTTCAAGATATTCTATTGGGATAATATAACTTGTAATAGTATTTTTCATACAAAAAGAAAATGTCTTCCTTACTTCTTTCACTCATTCCCTTTCCATTAGCTGTTCATTATATTTCATTTTTATTCAGTAAGCATATTAGCCAACTTTGTGCCATACATAGAACTAATCCATGGTCAGACAAAAGTAACCAAACATTTACCCTTAAGCAGCTTGCAGTCTAGGCCAGACAAGTGAACAAATAATCAAGACACAAGGAGATAAGAAAGATAAAGAACAATTTTAATCATATAAATAAATTGTCAAATGACAAATAGCAAATAAGTGGTAGATGTGGATTTTTGAATCCATGGCTATAAGACACTAAGATCCTGTCACAACAAGGGTGCATCTCAAGGCTGACTGTCAGTTTCAGGACACAGGGTTAAAACATGGACATACGAACAACAATAATTGAAACAACATTTAAATTAACAAATGTATGACCACTTAGGAAACAGATCTAATTGTGATGAAAACATATTTATTTAGTATTACTTTAGACTAGACTTATCAATTGTCCAATACAAGGATGACATATGAATGGTCAATAAGCACATGAAAAGATGTCAACAGCACTAGACATTAGCAAAATGCAAATTAAAACCAAAATGAGATACTACCTCTTACCTACTAGGAATGATACAATAATTTTCTTAATGGAAAATAATGTGTTAATAAGGCTGTGGATAAATAGAAATCCTCATACATTGTTAGTGGAATGTAAAATGGTTCAGGCTCTGTGGAGAACAGTTTGATGTTTCCTCAAATAGTTAGACATAGAATTAGCATACTACCCAGCAATTCCATTCCTAGATACATATCCAAGAGACATGAAAACATATGTCTACATAGAAAATTTTGTAGGTATGTTTATAGTAGTATTCTTCATAATAGAAAAAATGTGGAAGCCTGTTTCTTTCCTAACATTCACATCTTAATATTTAAAAGTCTACCACTATATCACAGATTAGAATAAAGACATTTTTATATCCCCTAAATATTTCATCTTTGTATCACTGAAATTAGTTTAATCAAGAATGTTATACTTTTTCATTGTACACATTTATTTCTAAGAATACACTGTGACCTATGTGCTAAGGAATAACAAGTCATAAAGGTTCACCCCCAGTGTCCGTTTTGATGACATCAAAAATAAACTATTGGGTGGGCCATAAAGTACGTTCAGGTTTTCCCATAACATCCTCTGGAAAAACCAGTGTGAACTTTTTGGCCAACCCAATATTTTAAGCTCCATAATCTGACTGTACTCCAAATATAAATACATTTCAAAAAATTAAGAAGTTTTAAAACTTGTAAGTTGCCTTAATGGCACAAATGTGTATATTAGTGATTCAACCAAGATACCACAAAAATTCAAAAATATTTTTGAAGCAAGAAGAAATTTAACAGAGAGTAAGAGAAAACTTGGCAATAGCCTGCATGGTAGATATTTGTAAAACCTTTTGACAGTCAGTCAGAGTTAAAGCAAATTTGTTTTGACACAAAATATTAGGAATGAAACAAGAACTTAGATCATGTTTACTAAAAGGTTCTTACAGAATAAACACAGACATTTTGTTGACTCTTGATTATTGGTATATATCTGAAATATAGTGGAATGAATCAAGTAATCACACAACTTTTTAGTTTTGTCACTGTGGGTAAATATAAAAAAAGATAAATGGCAACATTCTTAGTTATTGGAATTATTTTTAGTACTGACATTATGCAATTATTTTTTTTACTTATAAATTATCAAAAAATATGTACATATTAGTTGCTCAAATTTTATCATTCTAAATGCCTAGGAGTTATAGTTACATGATGCTTGAGCAACAAGCTGATTAGTAAATATAAGCTCTAAGGTAATGTTGAACTTATTCTGAAGTTTCAAGTTTTCCACCTTTACACAATAGTTCCATGACATTAATATATTGTGATATAGATGTTAATATGAATTACATAGAGAATTTACTAGTTGTTAGCCGATTTCTCCCTGAAAATCATATTTATTTTACTTTTTAAAATTAAAATTGTAAAACATTTGCTTCATTTAAAAAAACTCTTGTCTTTATAAATACAGTTGATTTTTATTATTCAGAGTAGTTCTATTCTAGAAGGTCATCATGAACACCTAATTAGTAACTATGAATTGTTACCCCTAGGAGAATACAGGAGTAGGTCACAACATTTTCACCAATTTTGTGTGCTTCTATTTTAAGACACCTTATTTACTACGTATTGTTGACTCATTAACATTGAATTCATGACCAATAGTGCTATAACTCATGCCTGAACACAGTTTATTTAACACAAATGTTTTCTCCATAAAGCCCATCACAGTCTTGTTCTTAGGAACACTAGACAGCACTTCAGCTTGGGGGCCATTTTAAACAGCAAAGTCACAAAGAGCACAGAAATGCAAAAAAAGCTTGGCATTAAATATACCGTGGCAGGACACTTGAATACAGTATGAGAGCTGAAACAAGAAAGCAGAGCAACTCCTTGTTCAACCTGAACTGGGAACAAGCATGTTGGGCAACACAAATTTTTTACTGCTCTGCGTCTTCAAACGATAGTGAAAATAGCCTCAAGTATTGGCTTGAGTGTTGCAAACAAATGTTAGTGTGTAGGTGAATTTGCAATATGGAATCTGCAAAATAATGAGTATCAGCAGCTAAATGATGTATCTGTCTGTCAGGTGCAGCTATACTCTCTCCTTTTTGAGGAGCTTCTTTCAATCTTGAGATGAGTGACAACAAACAGATTACAGATCTTTCTTGACTTGAAATGGGATAATATTTCTATAAACCCATTGTAAATTGAAAATATCTTAAGGAGAAAATGTGTTTAATACACCGAACCTACCAAAGATCATAACTCCACCTAGGCCACCTTAAGTATGTTCAGGACAATTATATTAGCCTACAGTTGAGCAAAATCATCTACTACAACATCTGTTTTATAATGAAGTGTTGAATATCTCATGCATTTAGTGAATACTGTACTGAAAGTGAAAAACAGAATGGTTTTACGGCTAGAGAATGGTTGTGCTTACCCTGGAGATTCCATGACTGGCTGGGAGCTGTGCCTCCCTCCTGTTGCCTAACATCATGAGAGAGCATAGTACCACATATCGCTAACCAGGGGAAAAAAATCAAAATTCAAAATTCGAAGTAGGGTTTCTACTGAATCTGTACTGCTTGTGCATCATTTAAAGTTGAAAAATTGTATGTCAAACCATCATAGGTTAATGATCACCTATATAATATTTTTCTGATCCCCTCCTCCCAGGCCCTTTTTTGTAGATATACCTGAAGTAAATATCTTTAGCCATTGTTGTTATTAAGTAGTAAGGGTACCAGATTCAGTGGCTGGCTAGCAGAATATTTTGACTTTACAAACTGTAGATTACTAATAATTTGATCAAAGATTTTTTCCTGATTTTGAGTAAAAAATTGATATTAAATAAATGTATTAGGTATGGATAGGTACAAATATACATAGGCAGAGCCAATAATCACCTCACATGCACTAGCATGCTATTTCAGTTGGTGCCTATCCTCATTGATCAGGGCCAATTTTAACTGACCGCCCATGGCTTTCAGTTGATCAATCCTATGCTATGTTGTTAAATATTTTATATGTCATTCCAGTAGGTAAGACTGTACATGTACATTTTCCTTCCAAGAATATTTATTTACATTATAAACAGTGTTTCATACTTTTATAATGTTTAAGTAAATTTGGACAAAAAAATCATTTGGGCTAAAGATCAGCAATTTTAATTAGTATAAAAAACTAGAAAAATATAAAGTTTATTGAACTTCAGAGTTGTATGGAAAAAGAGTAGAAAAGGCAAAGAATCAAGAAAGGAAAGGCTAGAAAGTACACATTCTAATTTGTATGACACTCTGAAAAAGGCAAAATTATGGTAACAGAATTCGGATCAGTGGTCACCAGAAACTCGACAGAGGGAGGTGACTGGAATCAAAGAGGCACAAAAGAACTTTCTGAGGTGATATAAATGAAAAAAAGGATAACTTGGACAATATTAAGATCAGGGACTTCTTTTCACCAGGTGACACAATTAAGGGAGTACAGTAGTCCACAGAGTGAGAGAAGGTGTTGCAATAGCTCTATCTTACAAAGTGTGTTCAGGACACCTAAAGTAAAAAGGGCTGAAGAACAGATATTTCAAAGTATAAGGTAGCCAAATGACGAATAAGAATACAAAAAGTTCCTTAATTGTGTTAGTCATTAGGAAATGCAAATTAAATTCCAAGAAAAGAGCCACAAATTAGGTAAAATAAATGGAAAATATGGCAATATCTGATGCAGGCAAGGATGTAGCATGAAAGGTCAGTATTCAAGACTTTAATTATCAACCTTACTCAAACTTAAGAGACTCTTTAGCTTTAATATTTTATGTATGATTTTAGCTAACAAGCTTATTAAGAACAGTGTTCTGCTATTTTCTAAGAAGGGCAAAAGATTACCACTTTACAGGTAAAAGTTTTCTATAAAATTATATATCCCATTCAGCATGTTTGTTTCCAGTTAATTATAGGCCTCTCTATAATATGACAGCTCTGACACTAAAATTCTATTCTAAATCTCTTATCAGGATAACCCCCACTGAAACCAATGGAAACTCCTCATCCTCATCTCAATTTTACCTTATTAATTTTGCAAATAACAGGAAAATTCCTAATTAATCACCATTCTTATATTCTGTATATTCACTAGGGACTTAACAATCTTATATTTTATAGACTATTTTTCAATAGGTCAGCCGTTTTTATTTATTTTGTGATAAAGATACTATAAACATAAATTGATTGAAAAAATGCTCTAAAATATGTGAAACTCACAATACTACATGATCTGTTATTAACGAATCTCAATTTCACACAAAAATTGTAAAAATAATGATGTGCTTTTTTAGGTGATCATTTATCATGTAGTAGACATATCTTTCTGTCTTTTAATCTATTTTTTAAATTTATCTCAGTAATGTTTCTTCTACACTGTTTTAAATAATTTCCCATTGTTTTTATAGTCATGGTTCCCAAATGTTAGTTACATAAGATTTATTGGATAGTTTGTTTAAAAATGGAAATAATCTGCACCTCCATGTTTGTGACAGCATTATTTACAATAGCCAAGATGTGGAAACAACCTAAGTGTGCATCGATGGATGAATGGATAAAGAATATGTGGTATATATATATATATATATATATATATATATATACACAGTAGATTATTATTAAGCCTTAAAAAATTGCTATTTGTAGCAACATGGAAGGACCTTGAGGGCATTATGCTAAGTGAAATAAGTCAGACAGTGAAAAATTATATGATCTCACTTACATATGGAATCCAGAAAACAAAAAAACAAACAAACAAACAAGAAGCATATAGATACAGAGAGCAGATTGCCAGAGGGGAGGGGGCTTGGGGATGGGCAAAATGTGCAAAGGGGAGGGTCAAAAGGTACAAACTTCCAGTTATAAAATAAATAAGTCATGGGGAGGTAATGTACAGCATGGTGACTATAGTTAATAATACACTATTGCATATTTGAAAGTTTCTAGCAGAGTAAATTTTAAAAGTCTTTGACACAGAAAAAAAAGAAAAATATGTGTCACTATGTATGGTGATGGATGGTAACTAGACTTATTGTGCAGAACATTTCACAATATATACAAACATTGAATCGTTGTATACCTGAGACTAAAATAAAGTTATATGTCAGAAAAGAAGAAATAAAGAAAAGAAGAAAAGAAGAAAATGAAAAGAAAGAAAATAAGAAAGAAAATAAAGAAAAGAAGAAAATGGAGATCACTCCTAAATCTCATTCTGGGAGATGCTAATTTATCAGGGCTACAGAGTAAATGTCACTTTTCCAGATCTTTTTATACCCAAGGCAAAATTTGGGGGTACTTCCTGCTGGTGTTTATGCTGAACATTTACTAACTCTAATGTAACTTTTATTATTTTTTGTTTTAGTCATTTGTCTATATATGTTAATTTCAGATCATAACAGTATAGCCTTTTGGGTAGAAAATGACCTTGAGAAAGTCACCCAACATAAGTTTCTTAAATTTAATCATGCATTCACTGGTTCCTTTTTTTTTTTTTTTAATCTACTCTAAGAGTGGACTAGGTACTGGGTTAAAAAAATGAATAGGACTCTGTTCCTGTCTTCACAGATGTAAAATTACTACTATAAGTACTACTACTGCTACAGTTACTACTAGTGGTAATGACAACAAGAACAACACTACCACAACCACAATAACAAAAACATTTATGGACACATTTACAGAATCTTTATTAAAAGAACATTACTGTGAGTATTTTTATGAGTATAGCAAGTTGTCAAGTTAGGAATTACTAATAATCTTATGTATCCTCTCTAACAGAAGAAGGTATTAAAGCTCAGAAAGGTTAACTGAACCTTTCAAGTTCTTCCAGTTAATAATCTATCAAGGCATCGTGAATACAGTAAAATTAAATGTGGTAGGTTTGTTAATAGAGATTAGTTATGTGAAATGTGAATGATGTCTAAGGAAACATTGCCTAATAGTAAGGGTAGTGTGTATGGATCAAGAAAAGTTTCACAAAGGAGGTGACTTTAAAGGAAGAATAATTTTGTATATTCCAGATGGAGAAGGGTATATGATGAGAGGAAAGGAAGAGAGTATTGTGTACTGTAGGAAGAAAGGAAAACTTAAGCCAAGGCATTGGGGTAGAAACATATTTCATGTAAAACTTGAGGAGCATGACGACAATGGAGCATCTAGTCTATGGTTGTATGTGGCTCAAAGGGAGTCTTGAAATTGTGGCTTTGATAAAATGATGAAATAGACAATAGTTACTGTGGTTTCATTTCTGAAAACTGGACTTTCTGGGTCAGAATTGTATTTTATTAACAGTTTTAGATTAAAATGAATCCCTAGGGATTAAAAATGTACAGATAAGTGTTTTTCTCACACATTAAGACTTCGACAGAAAAAGTTCTCCATATTAACCAGAAAAAAAAAATAGAGATGTAATAAAGATTTCTTATCCAATTGGTTTTGACTAACTATGAGTACAGTAGCTTCTGAACCTAGAAATATTTGTTAAATACATAATTGAGTGAGTGATGTTAATGTATGCAGTGAAAGGAAAATGGTTTTGTCTGGGTTATATCACAGGTCTAACAACTGAAAGTGTGAGGACAATAGAAAATTTCTTTACTTTTACTATTACTTTATTTTAGAAATTTATGAAGAGAAAAACTGATCTTTAATTCAGAAAAAATAACTACAAGAAATACTGTTTCCTTATTCATAACAATATTTCATTCAGTTGTTAAATGTCTTTAAACTACATCTTCAAAGATGTACTAACTTCTGTCATCTATTCTGCAGCTTGTCTTCTGCCAGTTGAAGGCCTGTGAATGTAACAGTTAAAATTAAAATTGCTAATCCTAGACTTGAAAAAATAAAGTGGGAAATATGCATTCTTATTTTAACTGTCACATTAGACTTAGAACAACTAATTCTGTCAAGTAACAAAGTGCCCAGTACATTTTTCCTTGTGGATGAATGAAAAAGTTTCAGAGAATGTTTAAAATCTTCCCATATACACCTAAAAGAAAAGATTCAACACAACATCAGTATACAAATATCTTGTTAAGCAATGTTCTTTGGGATTTTTTAACAATGGAAGAAGAGGAATGGATTTAATTAGAACTTAAAGAAAAAAAACATTAAGCACTAGGATGATTAGATCAGAATGTATTAATATCCATCTCGGTTCAAACAGAAATTAGACAGTTGAGTACAATGAAAGTTAAATTAAAAATCTGCATGTAAGTAACCTGCAGATCACTGGACTCCACATGGTCATGGATAAAGAGGCTAAATTCAGTGCACCTGGCAAGAGGTACTACTTCATTATACTTCAGTAATTGCTAGTAATGCTATTCTACTGAAATCAAGCTCTACTTATTCAAGAAAATAATATGGTTTTTTATGCTGTGGAGACTACCTCATGGCCATTGTTATTTCCTAAATTTACTGAAAGCCTTTTCTAAATGAAATCTTCATATATCCTTCTTATGCCCTTATAGATTTCTCTACTTCACATGGTAAAATCCTACTCAGAAGTAATAATCAATTAAAATACAACTCCTCCATATCCTCCATGGAGTTTTTATGACTGACTTGGTCCTTTTGATACCCATATAATACCCTCTTGTTTCTCTAGAGCATTTGGCAAAGATCTTTGTTACAGCACTTATGCTGATGTGCCATTCTCTTTTTACACATCTTTCTACTCAACTAGATTAGGAAAACAAGGCAGAGAGTATGCATTTAACTTTAAGAATGTTCTCAGAACTTGGTGCCTAGTAAGTGATGAATGAAAGTTTCTTAATGAACAAATAAATGTAAAAAATGAATGAAAGGATAAAGAAATGATAAATGAATGAGTAAATGAACGGATTAATGAACTAAAAACTATTGGTGGACATGTTAATTATCCTTTTTGCTTCCACTAATGCTTTCATTCAGCTAACACCTCTCTGTAAAATCTGTATTTCTGTCATCTGCCTCTATCATTCTCCAACTCTTGGCATTGCTAATATCTATTGTCCCCTCAGTCCACTTTTGATTCCTTTCTCTCAATTTTTTTCTTACTTCTTCACCCCTAATTCTCACCATTTCTAGGTATCTTCAGTATCCATTCAATTTCTTGGCATCAATTGCTTGGTCTCTTCATTTTCTGAGATTGTCATCTTTTCTGTAAATTCATCTACTTCTTGTTTCTTATAGTTATCTGAAATTGTTTTTCCTTTAACATAATAACTTGAAACTCCCATTTTTTTTTTTTAATTAATTAATTTATTTATGGCTGTGTTGGGTCTTCGTTTCTGTGCGAGGGCTTTCTCCAGTTGCGGCAAGCGGGGGCCACTCTTCATCGCGGTGCGCAGGCCTCTCACTATCGTGGCCTCTCTTGCTGCGGAGCACAGGCTCCAGATGCGCAGGCTCAGTAGTTGTGGCTCACGGGCCTAATTGCTCCGCGGCATGTGGGATCCTCCCAGACCAGGGCCTGAACCCGTGTCCCCTGCATTGGCAGGCGGACTCTGAACCACTGCGCCACCAGGGAAGCCCGAAACTCCCATTTTTAAATGTCACCTTTTTTTCACCAATGTGTTGCTTTGATCATACAGAGATTTCCAGGCCCTTCTCCTCTCTACTTTTTCACTTCTTTCCACAGACATTTACTCCCTTCTCTCTCCAGTTCACCACGGTTCACTGTGGCCAATGCCTCATTAAGAACATTCTCAGGACTCTTGTTATAGTGTTGTGCCAGCTTAGCACCACAGAAAAAAATCTCAGAATTTCTCAGATTTATACAACTATAAAGTAATTTTTTTCATCTCAAATCTCCCAATCATTGTGCTCTTCCTTAGTTCTCCATCTCCTACTCTCCAGAGTGACAAAACTTTGACTCTTTCAACCCATAACTTGTCTATTCCAATCAAATCATAAATGCTTTTGACTGTCTTCAAAACGGCTTCTTGAATATTTTTCCTCTCTATGTTCTGTTTTACATTTTTCAACATTTTTAATTTATCTTTTATTTTTTATACAGTTTTTAAAGGTTAGTTTCCATTTACAGTTATTACAAAATACTGGCTATATTCCCAGTTGTGTTGTACAGTCCATCCTTGAGCCTTTCTTATACCCAATAGTTTATAAAATAGATTAAAGACCTAAATGTAAGACCAGATACTATAAAACTCCTAGAGGAAAACATAGGCAGAACATTCTCACAGCAATATTTGTTTAGTTCTCTCTCCTAAAGTAAAGGAAATAAAAGCAAAAAATAAACAAATGGGACCTAATTAAACTTAAAAGCTTTTGAAATCAGAGGAAACCATCAACAAAATGAAAAGACAACCTACTGAATGGGAGAAAATATTTGCAAATGATATGACCAATAAGGGGTTAATATCCAATATATATAAAGAGATCATACAACTCAACATCAAAAAGATCTAACAACCCCATTAAAAAATGGACGGAAGAACTGAACAGACAGTTTTCCAAAGAGGAAATTTAGATGGCCAACAGGCACATGAAAAGATTCTCAACATCACTAATAATCAGGGAGATGCAAATCAAAATCACAATGAGATATCACCTCACACCAGTCAGAATGGCTATCATCAAAAAGAACACAAATAACAAATGCTGGAGAGGATGGACAGAAAAGGGAACCCTCCTTCACTGTTGGCAGGAATGTGAATTGGTGCAGCCACTGTGGAAAAGAGTATGGAGGTTTCTCAAAAAACTAAAAATAGAACTACCATATGACCCAGCAATTCCACTCCTAGGTGTATATCTGAAACAAAACAAAACAAAAACACTAATTCAAAAAGATACATGCACCCCAATGTTCATAGTAGCATTATTTACAGTTACCAAGACATGGAAGCAACCTAAGTGTTCATCAACAGATGAATGGATGAAGAAGATGTGGTGTATATATACAATGGAATACTACTCAGCCATTTAAAAATGAAATTTTTCTCTATTTTATTTAAGTTCTATCTAGTGTTGAAGTTTGAGCTTAAACATCACTTCTTTTATGCAGCCATTCCTGACCCTTTAACTCAGGTTAGTATTCCATCCATGTTGTTCTTCACTCACATAGCTCTTTTTTTGTAATTTTAAATTTCTGATTTAATTGTACATCTTTCTCAATATACTGCTAACAATTTAATTGCACATCTTTCTCAATATACTGCTAACAACATAGGAGAGATAAATCTCTCTTTAAAAAAACTTCTTTCCAAAGTAATAGATGAACTATTTAAAATATCTAAAAATACAAATGTGCTCATAATATAACCTGTTCCCAAATTCCCAACATCCAATCTTACCTCTCAAAGGAAATTACATTGAACTATTTAGACTGTTTACACTTTCTAGGAGAAAACCTGATAACCTCATAACTGTATATAATGAGCTTATATCATTGTTTCTTGAGCTGTTTAAAGGACATTAGTAACTGTCTTCTCACAGTAATAGATCAAAATTTAACTTAGCTTAACTCCTCCACTGTCTTAATTTACATTTATACTTAAAATTATATTTATAATATCTTTGTAACTTTCAATAATATTCTCAGATTTTTATTTTTTGAGCTTTTTCGTCATTGTTGTTTTTTGTGGTCCAGAATCTGTAGACCAATCTTTTGATTCCTCAGGAAAATCAAGAACCTAAACGTATATTTCTCTTATTCTCCTCCATAAACCTACAACGTTTTGATAACTGGTTTTTTTTTAACTTAAAAATGAGTAACGCATACACTCTCTTTCATAGCCATAATAATTGCTATAATTGTAGCAATACATAAACTGGGCATTTTCCTTTTATGCTAGAAGAGTTGACAGATAACAAGTATAGAGCCATCTGAAAGATGGCCATGTTTGCCTTCTGACTCTTACCCCATCACTTTTTCCAACCAGTCTGTATGATCAGAATACCAGAGTTTACAGAAATAAAGAAATGTATAAGTGTTTTCTCATCTTATTTTGAAGACCTAGGGCCTCTCCACCACAAACTGAATGTGTAGACTGAGTATTGTGTTAGTAAACTGTCTCTCAAAAAAAAGACCTTTTTGAGTATTTGCAAATATCTTTGGTATAAATACTTACACTGTGGCAGTTTTTTCAAGCTACCAACTTAACATCACAGAATGTGTTGTTGGGAAGAGATACAGTGAATCTGCTCCTTGTAGTCAATACAGGCTGCCTCCAGGATACCACTGAGTAGACTAAAACAAAACAAAACATAGATATTTGAGGAGCCTGCAAAGAAGGGATGCTGGTCTCTTGCTTTCCAGCTGGATATTTAATGTATCATTAGAAGAGAAATAAAAGTGTGTGAAAGTATTCCTAAAAAATCTGACGTGTCCTTTTTAATCAGAAGTACACATGAACATAGACATTGCTGTCTGCCTGAATCATTCTGGCCATAAATTCAGGGAAGGAGAGTGAACAGTAATGACACAGCCTGGAATCCTAATATCTGTATTGATTATATTATGTTTCCTCAGTTCCAGGTGGAGTCAGAGAAGTTTCTATTGGTCTTGATAGAACCTAACCAAGAGGATGGCGTAAGGGGAAACTGTAAGGAAAAATAAAGTTTTCCCTTACCCTCTATGGTTGTTGGCAGTTCTGAAGATTAAAGACAGATGAACAGGAAAAAAGAATACACATGTTTAATAGAAGTTTTACATGACACGAAAGCTTTTCTAAGGAAATGAATATAAAGAGAAAAAAAGGTTAATCCTGTGTGTTTTATGCTAGGTTTGATGAAGAGTGGAAAGCCACGGAAAGATATGATAGGACAAAGAGTATGAGTTAAGTCTCGTAAACTGGGGAAACTTAGCAAGGCCTGTTCATTTGGATGCTTCTCAATGTCCAGCTGTCTTGGAAACAAGGATGTACCTTTCCTCTGGGTACAGAGAGGGCAACTCTTGCGTGAAGGTTTCATGACATGCTTCAAGGGAGAAGAACAGGGGAAGGTCAGGGAGAGAACTTCTTGCTTCTTCTGTTTTCTCAGACTCCTACAACTTAAAATATTCAACATGCCAAGGTGAAATATTTGGGGGTAGCATGTGCTAAACACCATTAGTTGGCTACTAGGCTTAGGGAACCTCAGCAAGAATAAGATATTGAGTATACAAACAGGAGTAGCGGCTGAGGGAACTATGGAGAAAGTCACTCACAGATGGGAAATCAGTGCAGTATTGAGGCTGAACTTCTAAAATACTCTTACATTCGTGCTACATAAAAGGGGTGGCATTGGGCTACTTCTATTGTCCCAGTCATCGAAAAGGAGGACACTATGAAGACATTTCCAAGAAGCTGGCTTACAGGTCCATTAGCAAAATTTTGCCAAATAGTTATAACTGACTACAAGAAGAACTGATAAATGTTGCCCTGATTCTGTGCAACAGTGAACCTACTAAAAATTAGAAGAATGATGGGACATTAGGTGAGATCTAGCAGTCTCTGGTAAATACTCTTATTTGTACCTTCTTATTTACAGGGTTTTTAGGTCAAATATTTTTGTCTATTGCAGTCCTTCCATAAACAGTTAAGCATATGCTCAGTCTACTGTCCTGGACCAGAAAATGTAATGTCAATCTTGAAGATCACTGAAGGCACAGCATCCATCATAATCTCTTATAATTAGTGAGGGCTTGTTGAATGAATAAGTGAATGAATAGAACTGAAAACAACTGGCACATAAAAGGCACTAAGTAAGTATTAGCTCCTTTTTGTACTTCATCTTTTAGCAAAGTCAGATAGCAATTTCTATATACATTTAAAACAGGGCATAGCCATCTTTTTTTCTGAATACCACCGGTACTAAATTATACATGTATTTATTAAAATGTGAATTCCATTTAATTAAATTTAGATGTTTTGTTAACTGAGTCTTAAATTGTAAATATTCTTTAAAATTCATTATTTTCAATATCTTCTCTGATATCCTTATATGAATTCATAAAAATAAAAATTATAAACTAATACATTATTTGATATTTATCCAGGTATTACTCATCAATCACAATAGATTCAGTTTTCAAGTCAAGTAGCCAAAAGCAATGCCAATTATCAGTCAAAGCAATAAACTGCAGTCCAGTAATTTTAACGTTTTCCGTAAAGTTTAATTCATAGTTAGACAGATGTGTGACTTGGACAAAATCAAGCTTGGAATGATTGTCACCATTATATCCCAAGACTCATTTAACTACAAAGATTACCTGTAGCTGAAACAATAAAAAACAAAAACAAAAACAAAAAAACAGTTTTAAACCACCACATTTGCTAATTTAAAAGATATGCCAGGTAGATCAGAATCAGGAAACATCTGTGCTTGCAAAATACACATAAAGCCATTCATATTCTAATTAAATCTATAGGTAGTGTGTCAACAAACCCCAGTTACTAAAATTAAACACAAAATATTTTTCGCACATTTTAGGATATGACTAATGATATGACTATATTAGGATTATTAGCATACATAGAGTATGGATTCTAGAACTAGCCAAATCCAATTCTTGTAAAATCAACTTTACTGTGGTATAATTGACATGCAATATAATCCATTGATCTTAAGTTCTCAAGTCAATGAGTTTTGACAAATGTGTTTATTTATGTAACTACATTAACCATTGACATATAGAACATTTGTTCCCTCATGCCGCTTTGCAATTAATCTCTTCCTCTAATCCTGGTCCCTTGAAACCACAGATCTGATTCCTGTCCTAATTGTGCTGCTTTTTTAAAATGTTATAGAAACATTTTAAACAGAAACATTAAGTGTTCCTTTACGTCTATGTTCCTTTGCTTTTGCGATCCATGCATGTTTTTGTATAAATAACTAGTTTGTTCCTGTTTATTACCAAGTAATAGTGGTATATTCCATTATCTGGATATACCCATCTTTGGTTATTAATTCAGAATTGATAAGCATTTTAACTGTTCCAAGTTTTAGTTATCATGAATGAAGCTTCTATGAGGATTTGTGTCTAATTCTCTGTGTGGACATATATTTTCATTTTTCTATGTATAATCCTAAGAGTGAGATTTCTGGGTTGCATAATGAGTATGTGTTTAACTTTTTGTGAAACCACCAAACTGTTCTAAAGTAGGTGTGCCATTTTGCATTTCCATCAGCAACATATGAAAGTTGCAGTTGCTCCACTTTCTTGCCAACTCATATATTGTCAATCTTTTAAAATTTTAGCCTTTACAATCCTGTGTAGTTGTATCTCATTGATGTTTTTATTTGAATTTTCCCGTAACAAATGATGTCAAGAGTTCTTTCACATGCTTATTTGTCACTTTTTGGTGAAGTGACTCTTCAAATCTTTTGCTCAGTTTTTAATAATAATATTCTATTCAGTTACTATTGAGTTGTAAGCATTCATTTTTAACATTCTAGATAAGTCCTTTATGAAATACATTTTGCAAATATTTTCTCCCAGCTGTAGCTTGCCTTTTCATTTTCTTAACATGTCATCTGATGAGCAAATTTTTTAATTTGGATTAATTTCAATTTTTATCTATGTATCTATGTATCTATCTATCATCTATCTACTGTTGTTGTTGTTAAAGTTTCAGACTTCTTGTGCCCTAGGAAATATTTGCTTAATCCAAGGACACAAAAATTTTCTCCTTTTTTTTTTTTTTCCTAGATTTTTTTAATACTTTTAGCTCTTAGGTTTAGGTCTATTATTCATTTCAAAGTAATTTCTATGGAGTGAGGTAAAATTTGAGGTTTAGTTTTTCCATATAGCAATCTAATGATTTTAGCAAAATCCATTTTAAAGATTACCCTGTTTATTATTAAACTATTTTGCTCTTTGTTGAAAATCATTGTCTGTGAGTCTGTTTCTGAACTTTACATTCTGTTCCATTGATCTATATGTCTGTCCCTAGGCCAACACCACATTCTCTTGATCGTTATAGATTAACTCATGAAATTAGGTACTTTAAAATTTCTAAATTTATTTTTTCAAAGTTGTTTTGACTATTCTATTCACATTTCCAATTAAGTTTTAGAATTAGTTTCTCAGTTTTTACAAAAATTTTAACCTCTAGGAAATTGTCAAATCCTTAAGTAAGCTCCAGCACTTATTAGCTCTGTTGTGCTGGTTGTCAGGGAATCTATCAAATCTATCCATTTTCTACATTTATAAAAGAGAAATAATATTATCAAATTCACAAAGGACTTTTCTGGATTAATGAGATAATGCTGATAAATAACTTCTTGGTTTGTCTGTAACATATGAGACATTCTATAAATGTCATCTTCCTTCACTATGACTTTCCCTTCCCCAAAACATAAATAGCTTAGCTTCCTGGGCATTGACAATTATTGGATTTTAACTGTTTGGAAGTGATATAAAGATAAATGTAGGAGCAAACCTAAGTCTCTGAATTTACCTGAGTTAGTTTTATTAACAACTTGTTACACATTTCTGTAGTAAAGATTGAAGGCTTGAGACTCCATAATCAGCTGATACAAATATAAGTGCCATATGGATGGATGGTTTTTGTAACCCGTGCAATTATTATTGAGTGGAATGGAATCAAAGGCATTACTATTGGTCTTCATATCCTTTAATAGAGCTAAATATTTGTTGATAATTTCTTCTCTCACTACTGTGCATTTATAAAATGCTACTTGAGAGCATTCTACAAGGCAATATTAAAAATTTGTATTTGAATGCTCCTAGTTAATGACCTGAATGGAAATAATGGATGCAATCTGCAACTTTGAGCATGAGAAGTTTTACATGCTGCTGAAAACCTGTGCATATGTGCAAAAACCTTTACAGCTTCTCAGTGTATTTCCATTTCTTGTCCAGAGAATTGGCCTCCTTTTTTACTTCCCTATTTAACCATTTAGATTTAACAGTGTTTGCTTTATTTGTATAAAAAGTATAATGGTGAGAAAAAACAAAAGGAGACAAGTTCTAACAGTGAAATCTAATGATATTTGCTAATTTACTTTTCATTATAAGTTGGGATTCCCCAGGGTGCATACATATTCAACTTCTGTCATTGTCTATAAACTCCCTTAGTATTATCACTCTCACTCTAAGTGTTTCAGCTACCCTTGATGTGGATTACTGATAAATGAATCCTTCTAGACCTCTATAACTCAAACTAACATTTCTAAATTCCGAGTAAATATATTTTCTGGAATTCTTTATGCAACTCAAAATCAACATGTTCAAAGAAATTATCTCTTCTAATTTGTATTCTATAATCTTTACCTTTACATTCAATGGACTTTTTCTCATTAATAAAAACAATACAAGGTCAAGGAAGATGATATGAGAATAACAAAACCATAAAGATGAAATATAAATTGCCATTGATTTCATCACTTAGCAGAAATCACTTTTTTACACTTTTTTATGCTCATGTATCGATTAATATCACATATGTTACAATATCTTACAAAATTACTATAAGAGATTGAGATAAAAACATATACATTATACTTTATTTTCATTATATTTTTTCATTGTGAAAAGATTTCATACCATTTAATAGTTTTTGAATATATTTTTTAAATGAGTGCATAATAATTTATCACATCAATAAGCTGTTTCTGAATGTACTGGTGTTACTATTCCTTACTTTATACATTATGCTGCAGTAAGCATCTTTATACATGTATAGTTTTTCACCAATTGTAACTTTATCGTAGGCTACCTATAAATAAATGATCAAAGAACATAAATCTTAGTGGTTTTAAAAAATAGAATCAAATTGCAATTCAGAAAATGTGTATGAATATAAACTGATATTTACAAATGAACCGAACTCTTACTCTACTTGATTATTATTTTAAAAGCCTTCTTTACTTTATGGGTAAATTTGTACTTCATATTAATTTCATTTACTTTGTTTATATATAAAGTTAAATTTTGTGTATTTATTGTAATATTTTTATTACTGTAATATACTACATTTCTAATTTTGAGACTGGTCTGTATTTTTCTTTTCAATGTTTCAGCTAATATTTTTAATGCTTTATTGGCATTCTTTACATGTTTAAAGATAGCAATGTTTTGTCATTTTGTCACATTTTTTTCAAATTCATAAGCCTCCTCTTACTTTTAACCTCTTCTACATTCGGGTAGTATTTTTCATCATCATTCACTTGATATTCTTTATTATTATCTTTTGTGGTTAGCTGTCTTCAGTGAAGAATTTGTGTTGTCATTGTTTTTACTTATTTTAACCAGTTTATTTTCATCTCTGCTTTAATCTCAGCCCATTCATATCTATTCGTCACAATAGAATCTATTTTAATGACTCCAACTGATTCTCCTCTAAATTGCTGTTTGTTATGTAAATTATTTTCAAACTTATGGTCTCTATTTGTGTCTTCAAGACAAAGTTCTCTTTCCTTTAGGTTGCAGAATTTTTACTGACCCAATGTTGTCATAACTTTGTTTTCCTTTTTGGCACATATTTGGATGGTCTATTCTGATGTAGCATTTAATAACGTAGGGTGGCAGAATTCAAATTGTCACTATCAGTAGCTATTTGGGTGATGGCTGCTTCACTTCTCAGAGAACAGATCTGAAGGACAGGTTGATATTTATAGTTGTCTGAGAGGGGCATGTTCTCCACTCTTTATGGAGGTCATCGATAAGGCAACTCACACTTGCCATCTTTCTAAGAACTTAGCTGGAGAGAAGGAGCATAACATGCTTGGATCAGCTACTCTTTTTTCTTCCTTTTGATATACACTTAACTACAGGAAACACACATCTACACTGCACCTGCATTCCATACAAGTTCAGATCCCCACAGTGTCAACCCATATATGCTCAGCACTGTCAATGACTGTGAATTGAATTTGAGTGTGAAGTATTAGGAATCCCACTTTACTATCTTAAAGTCATATTTTCCAATATCATCTTTAACTGTTATAAAGGTAATTTCGATCTCCATATGCCTAATTCCTCTGTTTTTCATATTTATTACTATCTTTAGTTTAGAAGCAAAACTGATTTAATTATATTCCTGAAGTTCAAAGCCCTTCTTCACTATTGACCTGTCTACTCATCTTGGTTTGTTTATTTAAAGCTCCATTCCTCCAACCCACTCCAAATCTGTCTCTCCAATAATATTTCTAATATGTTTCTTATATTTTTTATGTTTAAATGTTTTTAAAAAATATATGCCAGTGTTTTGTGTCTATTTCATTTACATAAACAGCATTATGTTCTGTATTAAAGTCTGTCTCATTCTTTAAAAATAAGCATTGTTTTCAAAATCCATTCATATTAGTAAATTTACAACTTATTTTGTATTTGTACTTGTTTTTTGTTGTTGTTGCATAAGAATATGTGGTATACATTCACCACATTTTGTATATTTATTTGGTATGTTATAGTTACAGATATTATCTCCAACTTTTGACCACAGTTAATGTGGCAATGAACATTCTGGAACATGACTCCTAATAAACTTATAAGATTTCCCTGGGGTAAATGCCCAGGACTGTAATTGTTGGTTCATAGGGTATGTTTTATTTAATTTGAATAAATTGTGCCAGAATGACTTCTTGATGGATGCCCTAATCTACTGTCCCTCCTAGAGAGGATGAGAGACTTTATATCCCCACCTTCCTGCTGGTGCTTGACATTATCTCACTTTATAATTTTAATCTAATAAATCTAAAGTGAAATTTCCTTGTTGCAATGTGAATTACTCTGGCTACAAATGTTTACCAATAACTCAGTGCTTTTAGTTCATGTATTTCTGCATTCAATATGTTAAGATTTGATTCTTCTATTATATTATTTTCCTTTTACTGTTGTCTCTTTTTATTTTCTTCTCTTTTATTGATTTAAATTGAATAAGATTTCTTCTGCTTATTTAAATGTTATTTTTCTTTTTTTAATCTTAGATTTCTAGCTTAAGATCCATCCTACTATATATTTGCACAAAATGCTACCTCTACATAAGCCCTCCCATGAATATAAGTTCTGTCCTCACTGCATTATGTTAATATTGTCCACAATTTTAGTCCAAGTTTAGAGTGGAAATTCTTTGTTTTCATTTTCCTCATCCTAGACTCTAACAAGCTATTTGAACAATTATTACCCTTACATGTCTGTGGCATCGTCTGGATTTATCTCTCTAGTCATCTGAGTACCTCTTCTAAAAGTATTTTAATTATGTATCTTGGTGGCAAATCTCTGATAATTGCATTTTGATAATGTTTTATTGTAATATTACATTAAACTAAATAATTTTCTGGATATAAATTATAAGTTCAACATCCTTTTAAATAAAAACATTAAAATTGCTATTCAATTGCCCTCCTGCTTCCAGTGTATATGTTGATAAAACTCATCTCCAATTGTTCCTCAAATTTTACTATAATGTGTTTAAATTTTTTTGTAATTCATAATATTTGACACTCTATACATGTTTTTCTGTCTATACTCCTGGAAATTTATATCAATTTTTCTTCAAGTATTTCTCCATTTTTATTTGCATTTTCTTCTTCTGAGATTCCTATTATCTAAAATTTTGAACTTCAACTTTTAGGTAAGATTTCTGTTATTTTTTTAAAAAGTATTTTCTGTCATTTCTTTCTTCTTGTCTCCTGTAGGAGATGCTCACTATGATCTTTTATTATTTGTCTTTATTCATTCTATGATTTATCTTTACCTATTGGGTTCTCTTTTTTTCAACTATCATTTTCATACTTAATATATCCAAATGCTATTATCATATTCTACTTTCAAATGATTTATATTCTTTACGTCTCTAAAGGTATTTATAATTTGTTTTATATTTTTATTTTTCTGTTCCAATGCTTCTGCTGCAGCTTGTATTGATAACATAGCTTGCTATTTTCTTTTGAGTTGTACTCTTTACATGTTTCCCTTAGTTGTTCAGCTTCTCTCACCGGAAATGTGTTTTAAGGAATAGTCAAGGCCAGGCTCCATTATGTATCAGTCCTTGGAAGAAGTCCCAGTTTTGACAGTGATGGAGCCATATTGATGATTCCCATTTGTAGTTACTCAATGAGGCAGTTTTTCTAGCCAAATGCTGCTTCTAAGTCCTTATATCATCTTAAATCATGAACTCTATCTCCAGAGAATCTGGATTCTAAAAACATTACCAAGGCTATAGCCCCTGTTCTTTGAATTGAACACAATTTTCTTATCACAAAACATAATTCTTTACTATAAAATCCCTTTAATACACAAATAGGAACAGAGTAATTTTTTTGTCACCAATAGAGACAGTGTAAAACTATGTCTGATATAATTCTGGGCAATAATAGAGGCCTATGGGAAAATAATTTGTATTTAAGCAACATATTAAATCATTGAGACTATTTAGAGCTTTCCCTAATCTGGTCAAGAGACAAGTTCATACTAGAGGTGTAATTCACTGACCAACAAAGTTTGTTACTAATCAAGTAGTTCAATCAAAGGGACAGTTTCTGCTTCTACTTAAAGAGACAAACTATTAGCAATGAGAAATTAAGTGAACTATTAAGTATTGCACATTTGCTTTACATAGTAAAATCAAATATCAGTGACCTATTTTCCAAGGAAGTAAAATTTTTTTCCTAATAGTTTTTCTGGAATACTTTAGTAGCTAATTTTATTTTTAAATGTATGCACTTAAAATCTGTTTTTAAATAGACATTTTCTTAAAAAGAAAAAAAGAAAAAAAGGAAGGGTGTTATTCTGTGAAATACTTTCAGGTGTCTAATCTGCATTTTTTAATGATTCAGTGTTGAATTTGTAAAAAGTTTTCTCTAGTTACAAAATGAGACTCTTTCCCACACATCAATGGGATGATGATTCATTTTCCATTCGTTTCTGAGACAAGAAAAACAGTTGTTTTATGATGACCTGGAGAAGGATCTCAGGCCCTTGTCACTTTTCATGAACTGAGGACTGATGTCAATGACTGTCAGATACAAGTGATTTTCTCTATAAATCTTTTCCTTGCAAAAGCGAATTATTGTTCCCTTACACTGCACAGACTTTCGTTCAGGTTTTGTGTAGTATAAAATTTAATGAGAGCAGCCACAGAAAACATCAAGAAGCAAGTGTGTCAGAGAGAAATCTTCAGCTTTGTTGAGATACTCTTATATAATTACTTGTGCTTTCTTTTGGCTATTAGCTTTTTTTCTTTTTTAAGATGGGAAAAAAACAGTTAAAGATCCAGTATCAATACTAATTACCATTTAGTATGTATATATGTATGTGAGTATATGTGTGTATATTGTGTATATATGGGTGTATGTGTGTGTAATATAGTATAAATGCAATTCCAGACTCAGTTTAATAATACTATGATTTTTGTGTGTGTGTGATAGAGAACTATACATTTTTTTTATTTTATTTTTTTAACCTCTTTATTGGAGTATAATTGCTTTACAGTGGTGTGTTACTTTCTGCTTTATAACAAAGTGAGTCAGCTATACATATACATATATCCCCATATGTCCTCCCTCTTGCATCTTCCGCCCTCCCTCCCTATCCTACCCCACTAGATGGTCTCAAAGCACTGAGCTAATCTCCCTGTGCTGTGCGGCTGCTTCCCACTAGCTATCTGTTTTACATTTGGTAGTGTATATATGTCCATACCACTCTCTCACTTCGTCCCACTTATCCTTCCCCCTTCCCATGTCCTCAAGTTCGTTCTCTACATCTGCGTCTTTATTCCTGTCCTTTCCTTAGGTTCTTCAGAACCACTTTTTTTTTTCTTTTGGATTCCATATATATGTGTTAGCATACGGTATTTGTTTTTCTCTTTCTGACTTACTTCACTCTACATGACAGACTCTAGGTCCATCTACCTCACTACAAATAACTCAATTTCGTCTCTTTTTATGGCTGAGTAATATTCCACTGTATATATGTGCCACATCTTCTTTATCCATTCATCTGTCAATGGACAATTAGGTTGCTTCCATGTCCTGGCTATTGTAAATAGAGCTGCAATGAACATTGTGATACATGACTCTTTTTGAATTATGGTTTTCTCAGGGTGTATGCCCAGTAGTGGGATTGCTGGGTCGTATGGTAGTTCTATTTTAGTTTTTTAAGGAACCTCCAAACTGTTCTCCATAGTGGCTGTATCAATTTACATTCCCACCAACAGTGCAAGAGGGTTCTCTTTTCTCCACACCCTCTCCAGCATTTATTGTTTGTAGATTTTTTGATGATGGCCATTCTGACTGGTGTGAGGTGATACCTCATTGTAGTTTTGATTTCCATTTCTCTAATGATTAGTGATGTTGAGCATCCTTTCATGTGTTTGTCGGCAATCTGTATATCTTCTTTGGAGAAATGTCTATTTAGGTCCTCTGCCCATTTTTGGATTGGGTTGTTTGTTTTTTTGATATTGAGATGCATGAGCTGCTTGTAAATTTTGGAGATTAATCCAGAATATACTTCTCTACCATCCCCAGGCCTTGCCTGGGGAGATAAATGAGAATCTCATTTATCTCCTTTTTTTCCCTCAGCAATAGCCGTCATATGCATGGCTGCTCCTGATGTCTGTTGCCAGGGTCAAGCACCTTGAGGCAGACAGCTGGGCCTCCTTGATGGAAGATTCCCACCTCTATAATTCACCTAGACCTCTCTAATTCACTTCTACCCATCATCTGCCAGAGGTACAGCTTTACGATTGTTCGAACACATCACAAGATGTATCTGTTTGCTTTGCCCTGTGGGTACACTAATCTTTTTTTCTGAGACTGTGTATTTATTAGGGGAGAGGTTATTGTTTGTAGTCAGGGGGTGTGAAGATGTAATGAGAATGTACTTAATTTATGGTCGCTGTTTCTATTTGCCTTATCTGTGCTGTGTCTTTTCCAGATATTTCCCAAAGGAACACTTAATTCATCTAAAATATTTCTTATATAAATCCACACTTATGTGGTAACTTCACTGACACATGGTATGAACTCATTTCTTTCTATTTGCCAACTTGGCTCAATATGCTCTGGAAGGGAAAGTTTCCCTGATCAAATGGAAGAAACAAGGAACTCTAATAGAAGGAATATGGGTCCCTTTTCTACTACAATTCCCACATTCTCTCCAAATGAAACCCATAAAACACTTGTTTTATTTTTGCAAAATAATGGAGGGTAAGCTGTTGGATAGAAGAAGGAACTAGTTTAAAGGCTTGCTGATATTGGAGATTTTGAGTTCTTTATTCTCAGAGTTAAAAGCCTTTGGAAGAGCAAAAGATTATATCTGTGTCTGCATTTAACTATGGTGGGGATCAAATGCCACTGATTCATGCTCATTAGGGCTGCTTCTCCCTCACTTGAGAGGCTTAAAGAAGTCTTTATGAGAGCTCAGTGAGGATTAACTTCATAGACAAGAATAATACGAAAAAAATCTCTATGGTTGCTCTTACTTTGTGAGAGAAAGAGATCATTTAGTTATTATGCCCTGGGAATCTTTAAAAAATTTAAGTACATTATAGTCAGAAATATACATATTAAATCCTTTAAAATCTGTGAGAGATGGGGTTACTACAATGGTGCTTTTATCCCCAGTAAGAGAAAAGCTAATGCTGGTTATCTTAAGTGTGGGGGGAAAAAAAGCTGACTAACACTTTCCCTTGGTTGACTTTGGCATATCGAAACAATTGCATGGTATACTTGGTATGCATGTGTGTGTTGGTTATAATCCATGATTTTAATTCAGAAGTTATTAACTATTTATTATATTTCTGTTATGAATACATAGTACATGATAAATACACACAGAGGTATATTTTCTAATTATGATTTTTCTTGATCTAATTGCCTTTTACTTTCAAAATGATTTTGAATGGCATCAAAAACAAATGCCCTCACTGTATAGTTGGAAGAATCAGGGTGCATAAAATAGAAAGGCATGCTTAGAGTTAGAGTGTCAGTTAGTGTCTGCTCTTCTAATACCCAGACTTTACACTCTCCAAGACACCCTGTAACTCTTTTTAAAGCTAATCACTATTATGGACAGTTAATGTGACCACATGTATTTCCAAAAACCTCACTGTGCTATGCCAATATTTGATAATAAATCTATATTTATAGATGAAGAATCTCTAGGACAAATAATTAAACAAAGTTTCTCCACACTATGTAGATACTTCACTGTTTTGTTTTCATGAGATTCTGTTCAGTTCAATAAATTAACAAATACTGGTTTAGGACTTACATATACTAGATATGGTGCAAACATTAGAGTGAGAGAAAAATAAGACAGTGATTATAATAAAAAACAATGCTTCTATGGCCTTACTTATATTGGATAATGATTATATGTTTTCATATCTATCTCTTCTACCCTATTCACAAGATTCTAATATTGAGGAATATAGATTATGTCTTGTGACTATAACTGACTGATAAATGAAATATTTTCTTCAAATGATAACAGCTCCTAATTAAAATATACTCAGAGTATTCGTAATTGATTCAACTCTTTATCAAGATCTTCTGACCAGGGCCTTCCCTGGTGGTCCAGTGGTAAAGAATCTGCCTTCCAATGCAGGGGACGCGGGTTAGATCCCTGGTCAGGGAACTAAGATCCCACATGCTGCGGGGCAACTAAGTCCGCGCGCCTCAACCAGAGAGCCGCGTGCCACAAGCTACAGAGCCCAAGCGCTCTGGAGCCCACTCGCCACAACTAGAGAGAGAAAACCTACACACCACAACTGGAGAGAAGCCCATGCGCCACAACAAAGAGCCCGTGTGCTACAATGATAGATCCCGCATGCCCCAGCTAAGATCCGACGCAACCAAAGAGAAAAAAGAGAAAACATTAATTAATTAAAAAATAATTGTTAAAAAAAAATCTTCTGACCAGTTTAATGGAAAAATTTTATTTTCTTTCCTTAATTAATACATAGAAATATCTCTTTCCCCTAATACAATATAAACACCAGAAATATCGCTGATGTTCAACTCTATTTCCCTCCTCAACAACAATGCATTGAGGAGATTTTAAAAATTTTGCCAGTCTGAACATCTTGGTCTGAGGCTTTTACCTAAGCTAAAGTCACAGGACAGAATGAAAGGAGACAAGATATGACCTGATAGAAATTGAGACACGTAAAGATCTCTCCCATTTCCTACCTCATCCTGTTGTCAGCTACTGAAATAAATTTCCCTTCTTTTCTTCTGCATTTTTCTAGAATCCAATGGTCATATCCTAGAAAGGGCATTTCTACACTACTTTTGTAATGTGAGTATATATAACTTGATTTCAGCAGAGGGATAGTTAATCTTTATAGATTTTTCTCAGTTACTATTGACAGAGGTTGGATTTCATCCAAGGTCCCCATTTGTAAACAAGATTAGACTTGCTCTGTGGAACAACAGATGATCAGCTTCTGTGTTTCATGTACACTTAAAAGAATGTATGCATTGTTAACATTGGAGGTTCTGTTCCATAGATCCCAATTATATTAATTTTATGGTATTTGCTGCTCAGATCTTCTGTATACTTGATGATTTGTTGTCTGCTTTTTCTATCAGTTATTGAGAGAAGTGTGTTAAAGTTCCTACTATGGTTATATATATGTTTCTCTCGTCTTTCAACATTGTAAATGTTTGTTTTAATTCTGAAATTATATTATTACATGCGTACAGATTTGACATTGTTAAATACTCTATTTTAATCATAATGAAAGGTCCCTTGTATTGCTCAACCAATTTTTTCCTTAAAGTTTATTTTGTCTGACATGTGTATAGACATACCAGATTTTGTGTGTTTGTGAAGAGGGGAAGAGAAGTAGGGTGACTGTTTGCAGAATGTATCTTTCCACATTTTTAATTGGAAATCTTCTATGCACTTATTTGAAATATTTTTTTCTTGTAAGAAGGATATTGCTTTATTTGCCTTCCGTAACAATCTTTCTTTTTTATATAGATTTCAAATATATTTTATACAAATACCGACAAAACTTAGTTCATATCTAATAGAGTACTTTCTGTTTCTGTTTATCCTACCTGTTTTATGTACCCTTTCTCTCCTTTCTTCTATTTTTGGACTACTCAGACTTATTTTATTATTCTATTTCTCCCTTTTATTTTGTAAAGATTATTTATTGTAAAAATAATCTGTGGGGAGTTATACTAGAAATGAAAACATACCTCTACACTTTGTATATCCTAATATATATTAGTGCTTTCATTACTTCCCAGACAAAGCTGGACTCTAGAAATTTTTAACTCCACTTGATCCAGCCTAAATTTTGTGTTTTCTTGCATTTTAATTTTTTGATCACTTTAAGCCCCAGAATATTCATTTAAAATTTACTGACTTGTTCATCACTTCTGTGGTTCTTTATTCTTTCTAACATTTCTGTGTTTCTCTCTGGATATATTCCCTTCCTACCCGAAGGTCTGCTATTAATATTTCTCTAAGAGCATGCATGGTGGGAAAAAAATCTCTGTCTTTCTCTTAATTTGAATAAGTCTTTACCCCTTCACTTCCTTTTTAACTTTTAATATTTATTTATTTATTTTGACTGCACCAGGTCTTAGTTGCGGTATGAGGGATTTTCATTGCGGAAAGCGGGATATTTTAGTTGCAGTATGCAGACTTCTTAGTTGTGGCATGTAGAATCGAAGTTGTGGCATGCAGACTCTAAGTTGTGGCATGCATACGGGATCTAGTTCTCTGACCAGGGATGGAACCTGGGCCCCCTGCATTGAGAGGGCAGAGTCTTACCCACTGGACCACCAGGAAAGTCCCCCCGCTTCACTTTCAAATGATACTTTTTTTTGGTATAGAATTTGAGGTTAGCCTTTATTTTCTCTCAGTGCATTTGAGATGCCATATTGTCTTCTGGACTCCAGAGAGCCTATTGAAAGATCAGCGTTCACACTTATTGATCATCTGAACAAAATATGTCTCTTTTTTTGTATGGCTGCTTTTAGGTTTTCCCTTTGTTTTTGGCTTTCAATAGTTTGATTATAAAATGTCTAGATGTACTTCTCATTGAAATTATTTTGCTTCAGATTCATAAGGATTTTTAAAACTGTGCTTGGATTTTTTCATATGTTTTGAAAACTTCTGTCAATGTATCTTCAAATTTTGCATCTTGTCCATTCCATGTCTCTTTCTAGGACAACTATTACATATATTTAAAATCCTTTACTCTATTAACATTTTCCATATACAGTTTTCTCTATTCTTCCATCTGTTTTGGACTCTGTACTTCATTCTGGATACTCTGTAATCACCTACTTACAATTCACTATATATTTCTTTTGCTGTGCCCAAACTGCTATTAAGCTTACCTATTGACTTCTAAATTTGTTTATTGAGTTGTTCATACCTATAGTTTCTATTTGATATTTTTATATATTCTAAATCTCTATGAACGTTCCACATTGTAATGCCAGTTTTCTTGAATACATTAATCACAACTATTTTTAAGTACATCTCTATTAACTCCTAAATTCTATTTATTTTGTCTGTGTTTTTTTCTTTTCTTTTGAATTTTTTTCTATTGGCATGCTTCATGATTTTAAATCCATGCTGATATGTATAATAAAATTTAGAAGATCTGGATGATGCTTAATTCTTCCAAATATGGAAAAATTTATGGAAATACAAAGATACCACCTCCTCTACAAGCTAAATATTTTTTTTTCATTCAATAGTAGTACATTATTCATTCAACATTAATTGGTTTCCTACTATATTGGTACTTTGTTCTTCCTTGTTCATAAAAGCAGGAAT
The DNA here is from genome assembly GCF_965194805.1 of Balaenoptera borealis. NCBI lineage: Eukaryota > Metazoa > Chordata > Mammalia > Artiodactyla > Balaenopteridae > Balaenoptera > Balaenoptera borealis. Next base: position 131,193,544 of record NC_138860.1, read on the forward strand.
ATAGCAAGAGCTTTTTGTTTATTTGTTTTAGAGAACACAGTATATGGTGCAGCAAGGTAAACATTTAGGTAATTATTTAACATGGCCAAGTAATAATAAAACAATGCAAATAGCTATGAAAATGGGGAGGTTAGCTTACTGGGAGGCTGGGACAGGGAGGGAGTGTGCAGAACATCATCGGAGACTTCCTTAGAATTAAAAGAATTTTAATATATCTTAAACATTTAAATAGGAGGTAGCCAGGCATATCAAGTGTGTGAAGGTGAGTAGAATGAGAAGCTCATTCCAAGCAGAAGTGGCAGATTGCATAAAGGGAAGGAACTGCTTAGTGCATATGGGGAACCACAGAAGTGTAATGTAGGTAGTCGTAAAGATTGTGCTTGTGAGACAACACCTACCAAACCATGAAATAACTTTATTCCTTTCTTGTTTTGTTGAGTATGTGAATGTGTTAGTGGGAAGCCACTGATGTGATTTAGACAAGAAAGTGAAAAGATCATGTTTATGTATTAGAAAAATTTCTGCAAAAGCATGATAGAAGATGAATTATTAAGGGACCACAGTGGAGGCAGGGATGCCTGTTAGGATGCTGTTGAAGTAGCATAGTAAAATAGCATATCAGGTAATCATTTAGGACTTGAATAAAGGATAAACAGTTGTAGAAAATGAGGGAGAAAATCAGTAGTGTAAATATCAGCTGGCTCATGAGAGTTGAATGAGTTGCATATCTTCCCAACTATGTGTTCAGTTACGTCACTTTGATGGCTTGAAATCTGCTGTGGTGGATGTTATCTACCCAAAGATAATTGTCAAATGCCAAAAATCAAGCTCTACATTTTTTCCCAGAGAACTGGTTGCTAAGCATTTACAACACACTGCCGGGCAGAATGGATTAGAGAAATGTCTGGAAACAAGCTATGAGACTTGATTTAGTATTTGGAGGCTGAAGAAATGGACAAGTCAAATTTGTTTATCAGGCTTTCACTTGGGTGAACAGATGGATACTGTTTCTATAACTGAAATACAACCTAAGAGTAGGATTTAGGGCAGGGAACTGAATTTCAGACATAGGTGACAACATTCAAGTCAAAGTGTCCAGCAAGTAATAGGATATATGAAGTTTTGAGTCATGAGCACGTGTGTGTAGTTAAAATAATTCCGGTAGAGGAAACTGACCAGGGAGAATGTGCGTGTTAGAATTTAAGTAGAAAATTTGAAGCAGATTTGAAATTTGAAGCAGCAATTCCAAATGCTGATGGTGACATAAAGTAGAAGCCATAAGGAGGCAAAGGTGAAGGATCGCACAGGCATGAGGAGAATTAGCATAAACCATTGTTGCTGTGGAAAGAAAAACAACAGGAGTTTTTCCAAACAGAGGGCATGTCAGCAATGCTGAATGCTTCAGAGATGCTGCTAGATCCTAGAGCTGAGAAATATTCATTGAGGTGAATAAGTGAGAAATCACTGTTGACCAAAATAAACGAAATTTCGGATTTTGAAGGAGTGGTTGGTAATGAGGTGAATGTAGTAATTGTGATAAAAAGTTTGAGTTTTTCTGAATGGATAGAATAGAAAGATGGAGTAAAAGAAAATTGAGATTCAGTCTAATAATGAACATGACTCATCCAGAGAAACTTAAAGAAGGTTGCAGTTGTCTTTCAGTATCCGTGGGTATCAGTTCCAGAAAACCCTTCAGATACCAAAATCTGCAGATACATACAAGGTACATATAAGGTACAAGTCCCTTATATAAAATGGCATAATATCTGCATATAAACTATACACATCCTCCCATTTACTTTAAATCATCTCTTGATTACTTATAATACCTAATACAATATAAATGCTATGCAAATAGTTGTAAATACAATGTAAGTGCTATGTAAATATTTGCTGGTGCATGGAAATTTCTAATTTTGCTTTTGGAACTTTCTGGATTTTTTTTCAAATTTTTGAATAGCAGTTGGTTGAATCCATGGATGGGGATAAAAAGGACAAACTACGATTGCCCAGTAATCACTTTACCAGCATTTTGTGATGTGGGATTATGGAGTGCATGGTAGTAGAAAAGCAGAGAGATTGGCACCATATCTGGGAGACCCTGAGCCTCAGTTGGCTCTCTTTAACAATTATGAGGCTGCTTTTTGACAGTTACCTGCTAAAATATTTGGTATAGTCTCTGGAAAAAGATTACTTACACAAGTTTCTTTTACCTGCTTTGGCAGCAGTTAGTGACTTTGAATCACAAAAGGATCACTATTTGTAGGTTAAATAAGGCCTCTGAATGAGAATGTCAAAGATATATACACTGGCCATATAAATTCAGTAAGGTTCCTTATTTTTGCTCCAGTTTGTACCTAAGTTTTCACAGTGGGACTTCTGCTTGGCCTTGAATGTATCAGCCTTGTTCCAAAGTTCTATTATTTGGGTTGCTATTTTGTTGCTCCATGTAAAAATTCTGATCTTTGCAATCTGCAAGCCCCAGGCTTCCTAGGATCCTCTGCATTTATTCCCAGAAGATAATATATGCTCTGTTTCATTTAGCTCTTCCAAATCTTACCTCTTCTTTAAGATCTAAATGCCACTGACTACTGAAAACCATTAAAAAAAAAAACCACCTCACCTACTTATCTAAGAGATTTTGTTGCTGTTATTGGCTCTCAGTCCTAATCATCTTTACCATTCCTTGAATACCTCACAGTTTTTGTAACCTCTCTTGAACTATGTATCATGTTTTTATTTAATTCGCAGTTCAAATTTTAATGGCTGTATGTCATCTCTTCAACTGGAATGTATGTTCCTTGTGGGGTTATTTTACTTTGTATCTGTCCAAAGGAACTTAGCATAGTTTCATACTTCTGATAAAATTTTAATAGATACCTTTTGAATACTGATCATCTGTTAAATAGTGTATGGTTACTTTAAACACAGAATGTATTTATGCTGCTAGTAAATCCCTTGAGAGTGTTCAAACACCCTGGTCACATAGACACTGCATTAAGGATTTTGAAATATTATACATAAGAGCAACCTGTATCTCAGTCAGAGTCTCACCATGGCAACAGCTGCTTATTTCACAAAGAAGGAGACTGATTTCCCTTATAGGTAATGTAAAGCTTGATACCCAGAGTGCTTTGTTTTGTTTTGTTTTTTAAAGCAGAGTTACACACACATACACACAACAATAGCCTTATTTAAATAGGTTAGAATTTGGGTTTCTTTAGGAACTAATTTTGTTTAAGACTCATTTTAGAAACATATTTACCCAAAAAGAAGATTACAGCTATGATCTTACTTTGCCTTAAAAACAATATTCTCTATATTAAGCTAAGGACAGAAGACTTCAAGTTATCCAATAAAAAGAAAAATTGTTTAACTAGGGATTTACCTGATTCATGGAGTAAAATGAGAGGATAATTTTCAGAGAGATAAAAATTTAGCACCTTTAATAGGTATCAATGTACCCAAAACTATTGATCTACAAGAATGACCTCTTCTGTAACAGTCAAACACTTAAAAGATCACGTTTTAGGCTTTCTATGACAATATCTCACTATAATTGTTATTTTTTAATTTTACTATAATTTTGTGGTGGTTAGCAATTCATCCCCATCCTAAAATCTACATTTACAGCCACCTCTAACAATATCTATCTTTTCTTATGCACAGCATACTCATTTACACTTCTTTTTTTTTTTTTTTTTCTTTTCCATGAGAAAAGAAAAATGGTGGGTGGAAGGATAATGGTGGTTAGGGTGTAGCCCTAACCACCATTATCCTTCTGGTGACTTCTTTCCAAACTCTCATTCAGCTCAACTTAGTTGAAGCCCGTTTTTAAGAATTTCAAAGAGATTAGAGGCAAAGAAAAAGAGCTCTTAGTTAGGTAAGCACTGGATGTACGGCAATTTTTTTAGGAAAAAAAGTGTCTTGAATAAGAAGTACTATTATTTGTATAAGGCCACCTGAAAAGAAATGCATGTGTCCTCTTCGGTGCCATGAAATTATATTTGAAAGTGTAAAAAAGTTTTGATCCCCTGATGTCTTATGGCATTCTAAATCCATATCTAATATGAAAATATTGTATATTTTTTCAGCATTCAATTATTTTTATTAATATCTGAATTTTGAATATCTTTCTCTAGAAAACAATATTTCCAATAATGGTAAAATTAATATACATGCAACATTTTCCTGGGTTTGGACACAGCAGAAGTCTACTGGTATTTTGGATACCAAAATATTTTTGCTGTTTTTGTTTGTCACTGCCACTGCTGAATTATGATTTGGGGGAGGGGTAAAAAAAAATTATGATTTTTTTTTTCCTTTCTTTTTTTTTTTAATTTTTGAATTTTATTTTATTTTATTTTTTTATACAGCAGGTTCTTATTAGTCATCCATTTTATACACATCAGTGTATACATGTCAATCCCAATCTCCCAATTCATCACACCACCAACCCCACCCCCTGCTACTTTCCCCCCCTTGGTGTCCATACGTTTGTTGTCTACATCTGTGTCTCAATTTTTGCCCTGCAAACCAGTTCATCTGTACCATTTCTCTAGGTTCCACATATATGTGTTAATATACAATATTTGTTTTTCTCTTTCTGACTTACTTCACTCTGTATGACAGTCTCTAGATCCATCCACGTCTCAACAAATGACTCAATTTCGTTCCTTTTTATGGCTGAGTAATATTCCATTGTATATATGTACCACATCTTCTTTATCCATTCGTCTGTCGATGGGCATTTAGGTTGCTTCCATGACCTGGCTATTGTAAATAGTGCTGCAATGAACATTGGGGTGCATGTGTCTTTTTGAATTATAGTTTTCTCTGGGTATATGCCCAGTAGTGGGATTGCTGGATCATATGGTAATTCTATTTTTAGTTTTTTAAGGAACTTCCATACTGTTCTCCATAGTGGCTGTATCAATTTACATTCCCACCAACAGTGCAAGAGGGTTCCCTTTTCTCCACACCCTCTCCAGCATTTGTTATTTGTAGATTTTCTGATGATGCCCATTCTAACTGGTGTGAGGTGATACCTCATTGTACTTTTGATTTGCATTTCTCTAATAATTAGTGATGTTGAGCAGCTTTTCATGTGCTTCTTGCCATCTGTATGCCTTCTTTGGAGAAATGTCTATTTAGGTCTTCTGCCCATTTTTGGATTGGGTTTTTTGTTTTTTTAATATTGAGCTGCATGAGCTGTTTATATATTTTGGAGGTTAATCTTTTGTCCATTGATTCATTTGCAAATATTTTCTCCCATTCTGAGGGTTGTCTTTCCATCTTGCTTATGGTTTCCTTTGCTGTGCAAAAGTTTTGAAGTTTCACTAGGTCCCATTTGCTTATTTTTGTTTTTATTTCCATTACTCTAGAAGGTGGATCAAAAAAGATCTTGCTGTGATTTATGTCAAACAGTGTTCTTCCTATATTTTCCTCTAAGAGTTTTAGAGTGTCTGGTCTTACACTTAGGTCTCTAATCCATTTTGAGTTTATTTTCGTGTATGGTGTTAGGGAGTGTTCTAATTTCATTGTTTTACATGTAGCCGTCCACTTTTCCCAGCAACACTTATTGAAGAGCCTAGCTTTTCTCCAATATATATCCTTGCCTCCTTTGTCATAGATTAGTTGACCATAGGTGCGTGGGTTTATCTCTGGGCTTTCTATCTTGGTCCATTGATCTATGTTTCTGTTTTTTTGCCAGTACCATATTGTCTTGATTACTGGAGCTTTATAGTATAGTCTGCAGTCAGGGAGTCTGATTGCTCCAGCTCTGTTTTTTTCCTTCAAGACTGCTTTGGCTATTCGGGGTCTTTTGTGTCTCCATACAAATTTTAAGATTTTTTGTACTAGTTCCATAAAAAATGCCATTGGTAATTTGATAGGGATTGCATTGAATCTCTAGATTGCTTTGGGTAGTATAGTCATTTTCATAATATTGATTCTTCCAATCAAAGAACATGGTATATCTTTCCATCTGTTGGTATCATCTTTAATTTCTTTCATCAGTGTCTTATAGTTTACTGCATACAAGTCTTTTGTCTCCCTAGGTAGGTTTATTCCTAGGTATTTTATTCCTTTTGTTGCAATGGTAAATGGAAGTGTTTCCTTAATTTTGCTTTCAGATTTTTCATCATTAGTGTATAGGAATGCAACAGATTTCTGTGCATTAATTTTGTATCCTGAAACTTTACCAAATTCATTGATTAGCTCTAATAGTTTTCTGGTGGCATCTTTAGGATTCTCTATGTATAGTATCATGTCATCTGCAAACAGTGACAGTTTTACTTCTTCTTTTCCAAATTGGATTCCTTTTATTTCTTTTTCTTCTCTGATTGCCAATGCTAGGACTCCCAAAACTATGTTGAATAATAGTGTCGAGAGTGGACATCCTTTTCTTGTTCCTGATCTTAGAGGAAATGCTTTCAGTTTTTCACCATTGAGAATGATGTTTGCTGTGGGTTTGTCGTATATGGCCTTTATTATGTTGAGGTAGGTTCCCTCTATGCCCACTTTCTGGAGAGTTTTTATCATAAACGAGTGTTGAATTTTGTGAAAAGCTTTTTCTGCATCTATTGAGATGATCATGTGGTTTTTATTCTTCAATTTGTTAATATGGTGTACCACATTGACTGACTTGTGTATATTGAATAATCCTTGCATCCCTGGGATAAATCCCACTTGGTCATGGTGTATGATCCTTTTAATGTGTTGTTGGATTCTGTTTGCTAGTATTTTGTTGAGGATTTTTGCATCTATATTCATCAGTCATATTGGTCTGTAATTTCCTTTTTGTAGTATCTTTGTCTGGGTTTGGTATCAGGGTGATGGTGGCCTCATAGAATGAGTTTGGTACTGTTCCTTCCTCTGCAATTTTTTGGAAGAGTTTGGGAAGGAAGGGTGTTAGCTCTTCTCTAAATGTTTGATAGAATTCACCTGTGAAGCCATCTGGTCGTGGACTTTTGTTGGTTGGAAGATTTTTAATCACTGTTTCAATTTCATTACTTGTGACTGGTCTGTTCATATTTTCTATTTCTTCCTGGTTCAGTCTTGGAAGGTTATACCTTTCTAAGAATTTGCCCATTTCTTCCAGGTTGTCCATTTTATTGGCATAAAGTTGCTTGTAGTAGTCTCTTAGGATGCTTTGTATTTCTGTGGTGTCTGTTGTAACTTCTCCTTTTTCATTTCTAATTTTATTGATTTGAGTCTTCTCTTTCTTTTTCTTGATGAGTCTGGCTAATGCTTTATCAATTTTGTTTATCTTCTCAAAGAACCAGCTTTTAGTTTTATTGATCTTTGCTATTGTTTTCTTTGTTTCTATTTCATTTATTTCTGCTCTGAGCTTTATGATTTCTTTCCTTCTGCTAACTTTGGGTTTTGTTTTTTCTTCCTTCTCTAGTTCCTTTAGGTGTAAGGTTAGATTGTTTATTTGAGATTTTTCTTTTTTATTGATGTAGGCTTGTATAATATAAACTTCCCTCTTAGAACTGCTTTTGCTTCATCCCATAGGTTTTGGATCATTGTGTTTTCATTGTCATTTGTCTCTAGGTATTTTTTGATTTCCTCTTTGATTTCTTCAGTGATCTCTTGGTTATTTAGTAACGTATTGTTTAGCCTCCATGTGTTTGTGTTGACGTTTTTTTCCCTGTAATTCATTTCTAATCTCATAGTGTTGTGGTCAGAAAAGATGCTTGATATGATTTCAATTTTCTTAAATTTACTGAGGCTTGATTTGTGACCCAAGATGAGATCTATCCTGGAGAATGTTCCGTGTGCACTTGAGAAGAAAGTGTAATCTGCTGTTTTTGAATGGAATATCCAATAAATATCAATTAAATCTATCTGGTCTATTGTGTCATGTAAAGCTTCTGTTTCCTTATTTATTTTCATCTTGGATGATCTGTCCATTGGTGTAAGTGAGGTGTTAAAGTCCCCTACTATTATTGTGTTACTGTCGATTTCCTCTTTTATAGTTGTTAGCAGTTGCCTTATGTATTGAAGAGTTCCTATGTTGGGTGCATATATATTTATAATTGTTATATCTTCTTCTTGGATTGATCCCCTGATCATTATGTAGTGTCCTTCCTTGTCTCTTGTAACATTCTTTATTTTAAAGTCTATTTTGATATGAGTATTGCTACTGGAGTAGTATTGCTACTCCAGCTTTCTTTTGATTTCCATTTGCATGGAATATCTTTTTCCATCCCCTCACTTTCAGTCTGAATGTGTCCCTAGGTCTGAACTGGGTCTGCTGTAGACAGCATATATATGGGTCTTGTTTTTGTATACATTCAGCAAGCCTGTGTTTTTTGGTTGGAGCATTTAATCCATTCACGTTTAAGGTAATTATTGATATGTATGTTCCTATGACCATTTTCTTAATTGTTTTGGGTATGTTTTTGTAGGTCCTTTACTTCTCTTGTGTTTCCCACTTAGAGAAGTTCCTTTACCATTTGTTGTAGAGCTGGTTTGGTGGTGCTGGATTCTCTTAGCTTTTGCTTGTCTGTAAAGCTTTTGATTTCTCCATCAAATCTGAATGAGATCCTTGATGGGTAGAGTAATCTTGGTTGTAGATTCTTCCCGTTCATCACTTTAAGTATATCATGCCACTCACTTCTGACTTGTAGAGTTTCTGCTGAGAAATCAGCTGTTAACCTTATGGGAGTTCCCTTGTATGTTATTTGTCATTTTTCCCTTGCTTCTTTTAATAATTTTTGTTTGTCTTTAATTTTTGCCAATTTGATTACTATATGTATTGGCGGTTTCACCTTGGGTTTATCCTGTATGGGACTCTCTGTGCTTCCTGGACTTGGGTGGCTATTTCCTTTCCCATGTTACAGAAGTTTTCAACTATAATCTCTTCAAATATTTTCTCTGGTCCTTTCTCTCTCTCTTCTCCTTCTGGGACCCTTGTAATGCCAATGTTATTGCGTTTAATGTTGTCCCAGAGGTCTCTTAGGCTGTTTTCATTTCTTTTCATTCTTTTCTCTTTATTCTGTTTTGTGGCAGTGAATTCTACCATTCTGTCTCCCAGGTTACTTATCCGTTCTTCTGCCTCAGTTATTCTGCTATTGATTCCTTCTTGTGTAGCTTTCATTTTAGTTATTGTATTGTTCATCTCTGTTTCTTTGTTCTTTAATTCTTTGAGGTCTTTGTTAAACATTTCTCATATCTTCTCGATCTTTGCCTCCATTCTTTTTCCGAGGTCCTGGATCATCTTCACTATCATTATTCTGAATTCGTTTTCTGGAAGGTTGCCTATCTCCACTTCATTTAGTTGTTTTTCTCTGGTTTTATCTTGTTCCTTCATCTGGTACATAGCCCTCTGCCTTTTCATCTTGTCTATCTTTCTGTGAATGTGGTTTTTGTTCCACAGGCTGCAGGTTTGTTGTTCTTCTTGCTTCTGCTGTCTGCCACCATTATGTTTTAAAGAAGATAAATTTATGTCCATTAGCCATTCTAAAATGGCTAAAGTTTATTTTTAGCAGAGTATAGAGGATATAGTTAATTGAAGTACATTTTTACTGCTTCTTTGGGTTCCATGTCCCTGCTCTAGATACTCTGGATACAAAAATGAACCAGAAATGTTCACTTGTCATAAACTTCTTAGGAATACAGAATGTGAAGAAAGAACTATACTATAGTATAATAAATGTTGTGATAGAGATATTCCCTCAAGTAGTAGTGGAATACTGATGATGAAGATTATACTTCTGGGTGGAGAAAGAGTGACAGAATGGAAACCTGGAAAGAAAAAGCAACATCTCAGGTGGGTTTAGGATAAGTAAATCTTCCCCAGTGAGAAGCAACGCTTTCATTTTTTTAATTTTTATTTTGTATTGAAATATAGTTGATTTACAATGTTGTGTTAGTTTCAGGTGTACAGCAAAGTTATTCCCCTATATATATACACATATCTATTCTTTTTCAGATTCTTTTCCCATTTAGGTTATTACAGAATATTGAGGATCTTTGGGAGAGAAGATGGCGGAAGAGTAAGGCGCGGAGATCACCTTCCTTCCCACAGATACAGTAGAAATACATCTACACGTGGAACTGCTCCTACAGAACACCCACTGAACACTGGCAGAAAACGTCAGACCTCCCAAAAGGCAAGAAACTCCCCCCATACTTGGGTAGTAAAACAAATACAGTATGCTAACACATATATACGGAATCTAAGGAAAAAAAAAAAAAAAAAAAAGGCCATGAAGAACCTAGTGGCAAGACGGGAATAAAGACACAGACCTACTAGAGAATGGACTTGAGGATATGGGGAGGGGGTGGGGTGAGATGTGACAGGGTAAGAGAGTGTCATGGACATATATACACTACCAAATGTAAAATAGATAGCTAGTGGGAAGCAGCCGCATAGCACAGGGAGATCAGCTCGGTGCTTTGTGACCACCTAGAGGGGTGGGATGGGGAGGGTGGGAGGGAGGGAGATGCAAGAGGGAAGAGAAATGGGAACATATTGTATATGTATAACTGATTCACTTTGTTATAAAGCAGAAGCTAACACACTATTGTAAGGCAATTATACTTCAATAAAGATGTTTAAAAATAAAAAAATAAAAAAAATAAAAAAAAAAAGAATATTGAGTAGAGTTCCCTGTGCTATACAGTAGGTCCTTGTTGATTACCTATTTTATATATAGTAGAGTGTATATGTTAATCCCAAACTCCTAATTTATCCCCTCCCCCCAACTTTGCCCTTTGGTAACCACAAGCTTATTTTCTAATTCTGTAAGTCTGCTTCTGGTTTTGTAAATAAGTTCATTTATATCATTTTTGTTTTTAGATTTCACATATAAGTGACATCACATGATATTTGTCTTTGTCTAACCTCACTTAGTGTGATAATCTCTAGGTCCATCCATGTTGCCGCAAATGGCATTATTTTATTCTTTTTTTATGGCTGAGTAATATTCCATTGTATATATGTACCACATCGTCTTTATCCATTCGTCGATGGACATTTAGTTTGCTTCCATGTCTTGGCTATTGTAAACAGTGCTGCAGTGAACACTAGGGTGCATGTATCTTGTCGAATTATGGTTTTCTCTGAATGTATGCCCAGGAGTGGGATTGCTGGGTCATATGGTAGCTCTATTTTTATTTTTTTAAGGAACCTCCATACTCTTATGCATAGTGGTTGTATCAATTTACATTATCACCAAGAGTGTAGGAGGGTTTCATTTTCTCCACACCCTCTCCAGAATTTATCATTTGTAGACTTTTTCATGAAGGCCATTCTGACCAGTGTGAGGTGATACCTCACTGTAGTGTTGATTTGCCTTTCTCTAATAATTAGTGATGTGGAGCATCTTTTCATGTGCTTTTTGGCCATCTGTATGTCTTCTTTGGAGAAACGTCTATTTAGATCTTCTGCCCATTTTTTGGTTGGGTTGTTTTTTTGTTTTGCTTTTTTGATATTGAGCTGCATGAGCTGTTTGTATATTTTGGTGATAATCCCTTGTTAGTCATATCACTTGCAAATACTTTCTCCCATTCTGTAGGTTGTCTTTTTGTTTTGTTTATGGTTTCCTTTGCTATGCAAAAGTTTTTAAGTTTAATTTGGTCCCATTTGTTTATTTTTGTTTTTATTTTCATTATTCTAGGAGGTGGATCCAAAAAGATATTGCTGCAATTTATGTCAAAGAGTGTTCTGCCTATGTTTTCCTCTAGGAGTTTTATACTGTCTGAGAAGAAAAAGAAATAAAAGGAATCCAAATTGGAAAAGAAGAAGTAAAACTGTCACTGTTTGCAGATGATGTGATACTATACATAGAAAATCCTAAAGATGTGACCAGAAAACTACTAGAACTCATCAATTTTTTCTTCCTATATTAGAAATTTTAAAATATCTTGCCCAGTAACTTTCACAGAGCCATAAAATTTGTATATATTAAAACCCAAGTTCTTACTATAAAACCATTTCAAGATCTTATTTCTATTTCACAAGAGCTGGAAAGAATTCCATGAAAAATATTCTTCCAGTGATCATGATATAGTTAGAATGACTAGGCAGAGAAACAATTCTAAGAAAGTCACTACTATTCTGGAAGTTTATTATCTAACTTCTGTATTATCATCAACAAATAGGTAAAACCCAGAATCCATCAAAAATACTAAATTAGGCTCACCATTGAATTTTATCTCACCCAGTACTAAATCCAGCCAGTTTTATCTTAGAAATACATCTTCAGTTTGTCTTATTTTTTTCTTTCTCCTCAAACATCTAATACCTGCTTCTCTATCTGAATAAAATAGAAGCAATCAGAAAGTAACTTTTGTAAATTGCAATCAACACAAGTTACTCTTCTGTATCTGTGCTTTCTCTCTCATTATCATAGATATGACCTCTTTCTCTATTTGAGACCAAAACATGCCAGGTACACTGAATCCCATCCACTCCTGTTTACCCATGAGCACAGTTACTGCATTTTTACCTGTCTTCCTGCATCCTCATTGCTTGTTTCTCCATTGGTCATTTTTATCAGCACACAAAATGCCTGTTATTTCTCCCATCTTAAAATAAAAAAAATTTAAAAAAATCTCTTGGGAGTTCATATAACTCATCAATTACTTGTTATCTGCACTCATCAAAAAGAAACCTCCTCACCGGGAAAAAGTCTGCAGCTGCCGAAGAGGCAAGAGACTTTTTCTTGCCTCTTTGTTTCACGGCGCGCAAGGAGAGGAGATTCAGAGCGCCGCCTAAACGAACTCCAGAGACTGGCGCGAGCCACGGTTGTCAGCGCGGACCCCAGAGACGGGCGTGAGACGCTGGGGCTGCTGCTGCCACCTCCAAAAAGCCTGTGTGCGAGCACAGGTCACTCTCCACACCGCCCCTCCTGGGAGCCTGTGCAGTCCGCCACTGCCAGCGTCCCGTGATCCAGGGACAACTTCCCCGGGAGAACGCACTGCGCACCTCAGGCTGGTTCAACATCACGCCGGCCTCTGACGCCACAGGCTCGCCCCGCCTCCTCTGTACCCCTCCCTCCCCGTGGCCTGCATGAGCCAGAGCCCCCGAAGCAGCTGCTCCTTTAACCCCATCCTGTCTGGGAGGGGAACAGACGCCCTCAGGCAACCTACACGCAGAGGCGGGTCCAAATCCAAAGCTGATCCCCAGGAGCTGTTCGAACAGAGACGAGGAGGGGAAATCTCTCCCAGCAGCCTCAGAAGCAGCGGATTAAAACTCCACAAACAACTTGATGTGCCTGCATCTGTTGAATACCTGAATAGACAACGAATCATCCCAAATTCAGGAGGTGGACTTTGGGAGCAGGATATATTAATTTTTCCCCTTTTCCTTTTTTTTTGTGAGTGTATATGTATATGCTTGTGGGGGAGATTTTGTCTGTATAGCTTTGCTTTATAATAGCTTTATTTTACTTCACTATATTATAGCCTCTTTCATTCTTTCTTTCTTTCTTTCTTTCTTTCTTTCTTTCTTTCTTTCTTTCTATTTTTTCTCCCTTTTACTCTGAGCCGTGTGGACGAAAGGCTCTTGGTGCTTCAGTCAGGCATCAGGGCTGTAACTCAGAGGTGGGAGAGCCAACTTCAGGACACTGGTCCACAAGAGACCTCCCAGCTCCACGTAATACCAAACGGCAAAAATCTCTCAGAGATCTCCATCTCAATATCAAGACCCAGCATCACTCAATGACCAGCAAGCTACAGTGCTGAACACCCTATGCCAAACAACTAGCAAGACAGGAACACAGCCCCATCCATTAGCAGAGAGGCTGCCTAAAATCATAATAAGGCCACAGACACCCCAAAACACACCACCAGACGTGGGCGTGCCCACCAGAAACACAAGATCCAGCCTCATCCACCAGAGCTCAGGCACTAGTTCCCTCCACCAGGAAGCCTACACAACCCACTGAACCAACCTTAGCCACTGGGGACAGATACCAAAAACAACGGGAACTACGAACCTGCAACCTGTGATAAGGAGACCCCAAACACAGTAAGATAAGCAAAATGAGACGACAGAAAAACACACAGCAGATGAAGGAGCAGGGTCAAAACACACTAGACTTAACAAATGAAGAGGAAATAGGTAGTCTACCTGAAAAAGAATTCAGAATAATGATAGTAAGGATGATCCAAAATCTTGGAAATAGAATAGACAAAATGCAAGAAACATTTAACAAGACATAGAAGAACTAAAGAGGAACCAAGCAATGATGAAAAACACAATAAATGAAATTAAAAATACTCTACATGGGATCAATAGCAGAATAACTGAGGCAGAAGAAAGGATAAGTGACCTGGAAGATAAAATGGTGGAAATAACTACTGCAGAGCAGGATAAAGAAAACAGAATGAAAAGAACTGAGGACAGTCTCAGAGACCTCTGGGACAACATTAAGCGCACCAATATTCGAATTATAGGGGTCCCAGAAAAAGAAGAGAAAAAGAAACGGACTGAGAAAATATTTGAAGAGATTATAGTTGAAAACTTCCCTAATATGGGAAAGGAAATAGTTAATGAAGTCCTGGAAGCACAGAGAGTCCCATACAGGATAAACCCAAGGAGAAACACGCCAAGACACATATTAATCAAACTGTCAAAAATTAAATATAAGGAAAACATATTAAAGGCAGCAAGGGAAAAAAAACAAATAACACACAAGGGAATCCCCATAAGGTTAACATCTGATCTTTCAGCAGAAACTCTGCAAGCCAGAAGGGAGTGGCAGGATATACTTACAGTGATGAAGGAGAAGAACCTACAACCAAGATTACTCTACCCAGCAAGGATCTCATTCATATGTGATGGAGAAATTAAAACCTTAACAGACAAGCAAAAGCTGAGAGAGTTCAGCAACACCAAACCAGCTTTACAACAAATGCTAAAGGAACTTCTCTAGGCAAGAAACACAAGAGAAGGAAAACACCTACAATAACAAACCCAAAACATTTAAGAAAATGGGAATAGGAACATACATATCGATAATTACCTTGAATGTAAATGGATTAAATGCTCCCACCAAAAGACACAGACTGGCTGAATGGATACAAAAACAAGACCCATATATATGCTGTCTACAAGAGACCCACTTCAGACCTAGAGACACATACAGACTGAAAGTGAGGGGATGGAAAAAGATATTCCATGCAAATGGAAATCAAAAGAAAGCTGGAGTAGCAATTCTCATATCAGACAAAATAGACTTTAAAATAAAGACTATTACAAGAGACAAAGAAGGACACTATATAATGATCAAGGGATCGATCCAAGAGGAAGGTATAACAATTGTAAATATTTATGCACCCAACATATGAGCACCTCAATACATAAGGCAAATACTAACAGCCATAAAAGGGGAAATCGACAGCAACACAATCATAGTAGGGGACTTTAACACCCCACTTTCACCAATGGACAGATCATCCAAAATGAAAATAAATAAGGAAACACAAGCTTTAAATGATACATTAAAAAGATGGACTTAATTGATATTTATAGGACATTCCACCCAAAAACAACAGAATACACATTTTTCTCCAGTGCTCATGGAACATTCTCCAGGATAGATCATATCTTGGGTCACAAATCTAGTCTTGGTAAATTTAAGAAAATTGAAATCATATCAAGTATCTTTTCCGACCACAACGCTATGAGACTAGATATCAATTACAGGAAAAGATCTGTAAAAAATACAAACACATGGAGGCTACACAATACACTACTTAATAACGAAGTGATCACTGAAGAAATCAAAGGGGAAATCAAAAAATACCTAGAAACAAATGACAATGGAGATACGACGACCCAAAACCTATGGGATGCAGCAAAAGCAGTGCTAAGAGGGAAGTTTATAGCAATACAAGCCTACCTCAAGAAACAGGAAACATCTCGAATAAACAACCTAACCTTGCACCTAAAGCAATTAGAGAAAGAAGAACAAAAAAACCCCAAAGCTAGCAGAAGGAAAGAAATTATAAAGATCAGGTCAGAAATAAATGAAAAAGAAATGAAGGAAACAATAGCAAAAATCAATGAACCTAAAAGCTGGTTCTTTGAGAAGATAAACAAAATTGATAAACCATTAGCCAGACTCATCAAGAGAAAAAGGGAGAAGACTCAAATCAATAGAATTAGAAATGAAAAAGGAGAAGTAACCACTGACACTGCAGAAATACAAAAGATCATGAGAGATTACTACAAGCAACTCTATGCCAATAAAATGGACAACCTGGAAGAAATGGACAGATTCTTAGAAATGCACAAACTGCTGAGACTGAACCAGGAAGAAATAGAAAATATGAACAGACCAATCACAAGCACTGAAATTGAAACTGTGATTAAAAACCTTCCAACAAACAAAAGCCCAGGACCAGATGGCTTCACAGGCGAATTCTATCAAACCTTTAGAGAAGAGCTAACACCTATCCTTCTCAAACTCTTCCAAAATATTGCAGAGGGAGGAACACTCCCAAACTCATTCTACGAGGCCACCATCACCCTGATACCAAAACCAGACAAAGATGTCACAAAGAAAGAAAACTACAGGCCAATATCACTCATGAACATAGATGCAAAAATCCTCAACAAAATACTAGCAAACAGAATCCAACAGCACATTAAAAGGATCATACACCATGATCAAGTGGGGTTTATCCCAGGAATGCAAGGATTCTTCAATATATGCAAATCAATCAACGTGATACACCATATTAACAAATTGAAGTAGAAAAACCATATGATCATCTCAATAGATGCAGAGAAAGCTTTCGACAAAATTCAACACCCATTTATGATAAAAGCCCTGCAGAAAGTAGGCATAGAGGGAACTTTCTTCAACATAATAAAGGCCATATATGACAAACCCACAGCCAACATTGTCCTCAATGGTGAAAAACTGAAACCATTTCCACTAAGATCAGGAACAAGACAAGGTTGCCCACTCTCACCACTATTATTCAACATAGTTTTGGAAGTGTTAGCCACAGCAATCAGAGAAGACAAAGAAATAAAAGGAATCCAAATCGGAAAAGAAGAAGTAAAGCTGTCACTATTTGCAGATGACATGATACTATACATAGAGAATCCTAAAGATGCTACCAGAAAACTCCTAGAGCTAATCAATGAATTTGGTAAAGTAGCAGGATACAAAATTAATGCACAGAAATCTCTTGCATTTCTATACACTAATGACGAAAAATCTGAAAGTGAAATTAAGAAAACACTCCCGTTTACCATTGCAACAAAAAGAATAAAATATCTAGGAATAAACCTACCTAAGGAGACAAAAGACCTGTATGCAGAAAATTATAAGACACTAATGAAAGAAATTAAAGATGATACAAAGAGATGGAGAGATATACCATGTTCCTGGATTGGAAGAATCAACATTGTGAAAATGACTCTACTACCCAAAGCAATCTACAGATTCAATGCAATCCCTATCAAACTACCACTGGCATTTTTCAGAGAACTAGAACAAAAAATTTCACAATTTGTATGGAAACACAAAAGACCCCGAATAGCCAAAGCAATCTTGAGAACGAAAAATGGAGCTGGGGGAATCAGGCTCCCTGACTTCAGACTATATTACAAAGCTACAGTGATCAAGACAGTTTGGTACTGGCACAAAAACAGACATATAGATCAATGGAACAGGATAGAAAGCCCAGAGATAAACCCACACACATATGGTCACCTTATCTTTGATAAAGGAGGCAAGCATATACAGTGGAGAAAAGACAGCCTCTTCAATAAGTGGTGCTGGGAAAATTGGACAGGTACATGTAAAAGTATGAAATTAGAACACTCCCTGACACCATGCACAAAAATCAACTCAAAATGGATTAAAGACCTAAGTGTAAGGCCAGACACTATCAAACTCTTAGAGGAAAACATAGGCAGAACACTCTATGACATACATCACAGCAAGATTCTTTTTGACCCAGCTCCCAGAGAAATGGAAATAAGAACACAAATAAACAAATGGGACCTAATGAAACTTAAAATCTTTTGCACAGCAAAGGAAACCATAAACAAGACCAAAAGACAACCATCAGAATGGGAGAAAATATTTGCAAATGAAGCAACTGACAAAGGATTAATCTCCAAGATTTACAAGCAGCTCATGCAGCTCAATAACAAAAAAACAAACAACCCAATCCAAAAATGGGCAGAAGACCTAAATAGACATTTCTCCAAAGAAGATATACAGATGGCCTACAGACACATGAAAGAATGCTCAACATCATTAATCATTAGAGAAATGTAAATCAAAACTACAATGAGCTATCATCTCACACTGGTCAGAATGGCCATCATCAAAAAATCTACAAACAATAAATGCTGGAGAGGGTGTGGAGGAAAGGGAACCCTCTTGCACTGTTGGTGGGAATGTAAATTGATACAGCCACTATGGAGAACAGTATGGAGGTTCCTTAAAAAAACTACAAATAGAACTACCATACGACCCAGCAATCCCACTACTGGGCATATACCCTGAGAAAACCATAGGTCAAAAAGAGTCATGTACCAAAATGTTCATTGCAGCTCTATTTACAATAGCCAGGACATGGAAGCAACCTAAATGTCCATTGACAGATGAATGGATAAAGAAGATGTGGCACATATATACAATGGAATATTACTCAGCCATAAAAAGAAATGAAATGGAGGTATTTGTAGTGAGGTGGATGGAGTTAGAGTCTGTCATACAGAGTGAAGTAAGTCAGAAAGAGAAAAACAAATACAGTATGATAACACATATATATGGAATCTAAGGGAAAATAAAGGTCATGAAGAACCTAGTGGCAAGACGGGAATAAAGACACAGACCTACTAGAGAATGGACTTGAGGATATCGGGAGGGGGTGGGGTGAGATGTGACAGGGTAAGAGAGTGTCATGGACATATATACACTACCAAATGTAAAATAGATAGCTAGTGGGAAGCAGCCACATAGCACAGGGAGATCAGCTCGGTGCTTTGTGACCACCTAGAGGGGTGGGATGGGGAGGGTGAGAGGGAGGGAGATGCAAGAGGGAAGAGAAACGGGAACATATTGTATATGTATAACTGATTCACTTTGTCATAAAGCAGAAGCTAACACACCATTGTAAGGCAATTATATTTCAATAAAGATGTTTAAAAAAAAAAAAAAAAGAAACCTCCTCAAAAGTCAAATCTATATTTGTTGACTTTCACTTTGCTCCTCCCATTATTTTGATAGTTTGAGGTCTAATTGATATAAACTAAAATGTTCATTTCTTAAGTACAGGTTTGATGAGCTTGACGAATTAATATATCCATGTAGCAACTATTCACAACAAGATCTAGAACAATTCCATCACACTAGAAAATTATCTCAAGTTCCAACCAAGTCAGTCTCCTGGCAGAAATGATGTAAAACATTATGCATAGACGAGTAGTAATTCTTACACTGAAAAATGGAGTCAAGAATTGGTTAGATGCTAAAATGCTGGAAGTGCCTAGGCAGAACTCCAGACTCTATTGCATATGTGAGAACTTGAAGAGTGAATGCCCACATTTACATTTCTGAGATAGAAAAATAAGAGCTACTCATACACAGGGAAAATATTGGTCTGAAAAATGGATTTTTAAATTCAAGTCAAGACCCAGTACTGTGAGTATGTGTAAAAGCAAGGAAGCCGAAATGAATATGAGATCAGTCTGTAGTAAAACTTACAAGTAATCATTCTTTGTCTTTCTGTTCTCATTAAAGGTCTAGGCTTTGTATCCACAGGTGTGCTTCTACCAGTCCTACAGGTGTATTTGCCTGAATTTTATTAAAGGTACATAAATACAGTTTCTGGAGAAAAGATATAAGAATTTGGGAAAGGGTTTCTAGTCAAAAGGGAACAATATTGTTCTTCAATTAAAATTAGAATCTTTTCTAATTAATTTTTTCTTGCTGTAGGCATGCATGGATATTCATCAGTCACATGCAAAAATGTACTTTTAGATGACAATATGTTCTCCTTACAAAGCAGAAAATAGGTCATAAATCTCTTCCACAAATCAAAATTCAGGTATCTTCTCTCTGACTGATTTATAACTGTATATTAGAGTCCTTGGGCACATTTGAAATTACACAAGCCATGTGATATATACAAGACAGATATTTTTAACCTCTGCAGATATACTTCTATGTTTAAAATTGATGAACTTTTGTGAACATTTGCCTTTCTGTTTTATGGAATGTTATAGACAATCCTAATGCTATTTGTCTAAGCTGCAAATGTTGGTTTTGCTTTGATCATTATAAATCACATTCTGATATTTGGGGTGTGTAAAGGTTAATATTCTTGTGGATCAATTTAATTTTTTATATATGTATAGCTTTTAACTAATATTTTCAGGAAATAACATAAAGTTCCATGTAGAGATATTAATGAAAATGGGCCATTCAAAACCATATGTGCCAAATAATACTAAATTTAATTCTGCAGTGTGAAATGTAATAAAGTTAAAAACTCAAGATTTGAGAAGACAACCAAAAAATTATGACATTGACATAAATCAATGAAGTATAGCCTAAAATACAACCAGATATTGTTACTATTTGAAAAACTAAATAAGAAGACAGCATATCACACTGCTGGAAAATTTTTTTAAATATAATGAGAAAATTCATAGATATAATGCTCCGATTATTTAAAATAAGTAAAAAAAGAGATTAAACTCATATGACTTAAGAAGCTTGAAAGAAAAAGACATAAAAGTCCAAGAAAACTATAAAATTTAGAAATAATGATAGAGGGGAGATTTTTCAATAAACTGAAAAAAATTATATATATATATATTATATATAAGCCAAGAATTGATTGTTAGAAATAAATAAAATTGTTATAGACTTCAAGGCTTACCATAATTCTGAAGTAATCAGGGCATTGCGGTATGGAGATAAGGATAGATATATAGATCAATAGAACAGAATAGAAAACCTTGAAATAAACTTATATGGTCCACGTATTTTCAATGTAGGTGCAACACAGTACATTGGAGGAAAGGATAGGCTTTACAAAAAATGATTATTTAATAATTGAATATGTCTATCCAGAAAAATACGAAGCAAAAAAAAAAATTTAAGCCTTAACACATACCACTTAGAAAAATTAATTGAAAATTGATCTAATTTTAAACTATAGCATTTATTTAAAACTCAGTGACAATACATTTGAAAGTTTGATGATATGGAAAATATTATATATATTTTCAAAACTAATTCAAGAAGACTGAAAAGC
This sequence comes from Balaenoptera borealis, assembly GCF_965194805.1. NCBI lineage: Eukaryota > Metazoa > Chordata > Mammalia > Artiodactyla > Balaenopteridae > Balaenoptera > Balaenoptera borealis. Next base: position 131,214,796 of record NC_138860.1, read on the forward strand.
TGTTGAACAATAATCCTGGGAGACAATGGAAAAGAAGAATTTAGTCATGAGTCCAACAGTGTGCCAAACTGAAAACAAAAAATCTGACAACAACACAGATTTGTTTGCCTCACATAATTGGAACCCATAAAACTGTACAGGACTATGAGTATAACCATGGACTTGGGGCTCCATGACTCTCTTTCTGCTTCTTGCCTCTTCTTTTTATCTGGGTGTCATCAGCTACATGTTTTCCTTCTTGTTTCTATGGCCTGGAACCATGGCTTCTCCATAGATCCATTTCTTCAGAACATCAGTGCATCTTTCCGAGCACAACTTTTGGATAATTACCAGAACCTGATACAACAATATTGGGTAACAAGCCCATCCCAAAACCAGTGCCTGAGTCTAGGAATATGACTTCTATGATCTTGCTGGTAACTGTTGTTTGCTGATTCTTGTACTTAGGAGGAAGTGGCCTCTTTCATCAGAAGAATGGTAAAGTTACGTACGTATGGTGATCATTACACTGGTCCAAATAAATTTTATAGGTAACTTCTTTAAAATAACTAAGGAAGGTGTCCTTTCTCCTGGCCTCTTAGTAACTGAGTCCTTTCTGTACATTATGTATCTTAGAGGAAGATAAAGCACACATTTCACTAACGTAAAGGAAAAGTCAGAAACATTTTCCCATTCTTTCTTGATTCAAGGACTCAGACACGTAAAATAGGCTGCACCAATCAGATCTCCCCACCAGACTAGAATTGGAAGTTGTCTACTGGGAGTTGTTCCTGGGCATAAGAAAAAGGCCCTCTGGTGGCCATTTCAGTTACAGGAAGATAGGGTCCTGGAGAGTCCAGAGAAAAAAGTGCTAGGGTCAAAATCCTTTGTTTAGTACTGCAAGTGTAGGTGGTAGTGAAAGATAGAAGGACCCAGTGTTTGCAGTTTGCAGCAGAGATCTAGTAACTGAAACACCTACTGTATGATTTTGAAAATTGTTCCTAGTTTTTCAATTAAAACCCTATTTCTCTAATTCTCCCTGAGATTACTGAACTGCCCAATGGTTTTTATTAACTACACTTTAATGGTAAAATATTTAGATACTTAAAAAGTTAGTTTTTGTTTCTTGCAACTATATAATTTCATTGATACTGGGCATATCTTCTCTAAATTAGTTCAACATTTCCAGTGTGTGTGAGTGTGTGTCTGTGTGTGTGTTTAACCTGTGATACACCTGCTATTAAAACTCATCAATCCTACACACACACAGACATGTATGATCAATAACAAAGATGTTAAATGTCAATTTAAATACTAGTAAACTGATCATACTAGTTATTAAATAATGAATATGCTTTGACCAAGTAGAATTTATTCTACAAATACACTGATTGATAATGGAATATATATTAATATATGTCAACATAATAATAGCTAAAAGGTAAAGAACACTATAGAGTTACAGCTATCCTTGTGAAAAATGGATTTAAAGAAATAGGAATATCTAATAAGGGAAAAATGTTCTTAAAGAAATACATGATGAAAGGTATTTCTAATTGAATAAAAAAAATCTATCTCAAACAAAGATCCATCATTATGGATTAATGACAAAATAATGAAATTCTTTCTAAAACCAAGGAAAATTCAAGGATGTGTGCTGTAATCATGATTTTTAATATTTCTCTTTGAATTGAAACCAATATGATAAAATAAGAAATGGGAAGTATTACTATAAAAAAGGAAAATAAATTATTATCATTAGTAATAGAAGCTTTTATTGTCTATCTTTGTTATTATTATTATTATAAGATTGTTATTATATTTTGGAAAATTGAGAGAAACAATTCATAACATTTCAGACAATTAGAAAACAGTGGTCAGTTAAAAATATATTAAAATCAATAATATTTTCAAGGAAAAAACATAAAACAGACTTGTGGCAGTTGATGGATTGAGCTGAAGAGGATGAGCTTCTACACCTTTCTAAGCTTTAGAAATTCTGGATGAAATATATAGAACATATTTTTAAATTAATTGATAAAGTTGTAAAGAAAAAAAAGAAATTCTAAAAACTCAGAAATAAATTAAAATAAGAATGGTAAGGAAAATCTGATGCTTTGTTATCCCAAAGTAAATTCAGATCAGATTTCACTCAGAGGATTATGGACTAGGAGATATTTACACATTAGGCATGGCAGCCAGAGTCAGGAGCATTAGAGATTTTTACCCACTTAACAGGTTGGAACAAAATAAATCCCACCCAGTAACCTTCAGAGGCAGCAAGGAACCTTGACCTTTATAATGGATTTTGAGTAGAGGACAAAAAAATGTGTAAACCAAAAACAAACAAACAAAAACAATATTTATTCACACAAAGAAAATAAATTGCAGAAAAAATTAAAAATGTCTGCATAACATGAAATCCATAAACTATACAATTATATAAAAAGAATCTAGAGCTACTAAAAACTTAAGTGTCAGTTGATGTAATATGAAGCACTTTCACAATTTAAGACATATAGAACTCACATAGAATAGCCCATTCCTGCTCACAATTAAAGAAAACTAAAAACATTCATGGAAACCAATAACCATGAATAAGAGTCAGTTAATAGAAAAAATGAAAAAATAAGTGCCCCCAAAACATAGAATAATAGAGCATTATGAAAGGCAGTTTTAAAATATTTAAGCTTAAAATAATTAAAGTGATAAAAATGACATAACAAAAGAAGAGGATAATTTGATACAATAAAAAGGCAAATTTTAAAAGATCCAAGTAGGACTTCTCACAGTGAAAAAAATAAATGCAGAAATAAACTATTTAATGAATGGGATAAGAAGTATATTAGACACAATAAAGATTAAGTAAGTATGTAGAAAAGAGATATGAGGAATGAGCCAGTATGTGTCACAAAGAGCTAAAAATATTTATATTATGAAGAATTGCTCAAGAGACATAGGGGATATACCAGAATCTCCAAATTCATTTTAATAGGAATAAAAAGATGAAAGAATAAATGGAATAATAATATATATATTATACAAGATTAGATGACAAATTTTCAGAAGTGATTAAAGATTTGAATCTTCAGATTCAGAAAGCATTACAAATCAAAAGTGGAATAAAGACAACTGAAGACAGAGAGATATGGAGAAACTGCATATTCCATAAAAACAAAAAAAATATATAAATATATGTGTATTTACTTATATGTTTGTATACACAATCTTTCTCTCTCCTTCTCTCTCTCTCACACTCCCACTCTTTCTTATAGTTCTAGACTATATAGTTCTGGACTGCATATTTATGTTCTCCCAAAATTCACATGTCACGGAGCAACTAAGCTCGTGACCCACAACTACTGAGCCCATGTGCCACAACTACTGAAGCCCGTGTGCCTAGAGCCCATGCTCCGCAACAAGAGAAGCCACTGCAGTGAGAAGCCTAAGCATTGCAATGAAGAGTAGCCCCCACTCACCACAACAAGAGAAAGCCCACACGTAGCAGCGAAGACCCAACACAGCCAAAAAATAAATAAATAAATTTATTTTTAAAAAGTAAAACAAAATAAAATAAATAAGAAACAATTTCAATCTAGTGGGAAAATGTAAAAATCTGAGTACAATGAATGGTGGTTATGAATATGGACTCTGGGATAAGAATGTTGGGGTTCAAACTCAAGCCCTACCTATTACTAGCAATAGACCTGGTTACCACAATTTCCTCATCTGTAAAATAGTATTAATGATAATATTTACCCCATAGGGTTACTGGAAAATTAAATGTTAATAGAATTAAATGTGTTAACATATTAAATGCATTAAGGACAGAGTCTGATTCATATTATGTGTTCAGTAAATGTTAGTTATTATTATATTTATAGATTCGTAGATTTGCCCAAGTTTATTATACATCACTAAAACATATTTCCCACAATTATCACATGATATTCATAGAATTTTAATTTCTATCATTTCAAATATGAAAAAAGTATACCAACTTGAAGATATTTATTGCAATAAATTCATTATACCAGGGTATTAGTCAGTACCGTTCTTGCAATCTATTAGTTTAAACAAAGCTATAGATTTTATTAGGAGGCAGTTGGTAACTTACAGTATCTCAAGAAAAGCTGTACAACCAGGACCCATGAATGTTTGGATGAGGGACTACAATCTTCCAGGAATTTAGAAACTATTCTCTCTCCATTTCTCTACTTGAGTCTACAATATTATATTTCATTTCTACTCCTCTATGCTTATTTTTTTCTCTCTACAAACTGGCTTCCTCCCTCTTCTTCCTTATACACATGCTTGCCTCTGAATTCTTAAATTTACATCAATTTAGTTCCAGCTATGAAAGGAAACTACAACTTGGTCCAGATTCCAAATTCCTAGGACAGATAATTGAATAGTCCAAACTTGGATTAGGAATCTGATTTCCTGCAACCAATTATCAGAAGTTTTGGGTTAGAAATTACAAACAACCAATGGTAGATGCTCATAGGAGTCACCGTGGCCTACGAAGTAATCACAATACCATCTGCTACAATCAGTACCTTGCCTACCAGTCTTAAAAGATATACTACAGTGCTTTACTTTATAACACCATAGAATAATTATTAACAAATTTAGTTGGTGAGAATCCATGCCGTTTTAGAAAATTACAACTGTAGAAACAACTGAATTAAGTGTCTAGTAACTATCCTGGCCAATAAATACAGCATGATTACGAAGCAGTTTTTCTTTTTTTTTGTAATCATTATTATGTATCCTCTCTATATTAAGATAACATAAACTTAAATTTAATCATTATGTGTCCTTATGAATCTTTTCCAAGTTAAAATGTATCAGCAATTTAGTTGTGATTATCTAGATTAAAGGGAAACTAGCTACAACATCTATAAATTCAGTGAACACCAGGCTAAGATATGCAAACTTGCCTTCCTACAAAGGCCTTAGATACTCACTATAGCAAACATATATCATATAGGCTTCACTGGTTGGCCGAAGAAAATATATGTTAACATTTTCCAATTTTAATTTTATTCATATATCAAAATATGTTTGCTATGAAAAAAAGCTCACTATTTTATGGCACTTACAGTGTTCCTGGCACCCATATAAGTGTTTTACATACATTAACTCATTCAAACCTCATTACAATTATGTGAGATAGGTTTTATCATAATCTCTGTTTGAAAGATGAGAAAACTCATAAACAGTCATTAAGTAATTTGCCCACGTCTAGCAATAACCAGAGCTAGGGTTCAAAGGCAAGCAGTGTTGCTTCAAAATCTGTTTTTAGAGAAGCAGGAAGAACTACAATCCTGCAGCCTGTGGAACAAAAACCACATTCACAGAAAGATAGACAGATGAAAAGGCAGAGGGCTATGTACCAGATGAAGGAACAAGATAAAACCCCAGAAAAACAACTAAATGAAGTGGACATAGGAAACCTTCCAGAAAACGAATTCAGAATAATGATAATGAAGATGATCCAGGACCTCGGAAAAAGAATGGTGGCGAAGATCGAGAAGATGCAAGAAATGTTTAACAAAGACCTAGAAGAATTAAAGAACAAACAAACAGAGATGAACAATACAATAACTGAAATGAAAAATACACTAGAAGGAATCAATAGCAGAATAACTGAGGCAGAACGGATAAGTAACCTGAAAGACAGAATGGTGGAATTCACTGCTGCGGAACAGAATAAAGAAAAAAATAAATAAAAAGAAATGAAGACAGCCTAAGAGACCTCTGGGACAACATTAAATGCAACAACATTTGCATTATAGGAGTCCCAGAAGGAGAAGAGAGAGAGAAAGGACCCAAGAAAATATTTGAAGAGATTATAGTCGAAAACTTCTGTAACATGGGAAAGGAAATAACCACCCAAGTCCAGGAAGCGCAGCGAGTCCCATACAGGATAAACCCAAGGAGAAACATGCTGAGACACATAGTAATCAAATTGGCAAATATTAAAGACAAAGAAAAATTACTGAAAGCAACAAGGGAACGACGACAAATAACATACAAGGGAACTCCCGTTAGATTAACAGCTGATTTCTCAGCAGAAACTCTACAAGTCAGAAGGGAGCGGCATGATACACTTAAAGTGATGAAAGGGAAGAACCTACAACCAAGATTCCTCTACCCGGCAAGGATCTAATTCAGATTCGATGGAGAAATCAAAGCTTTACAGACAAACAAAAGCTAAGAGAATTCAGCACCACCAAACCAGCTCTACATGAAACGCTAAAGGAACTTCTCTAAGTGGGAAACAAAAGAGAAGAAAAGGGCCTACAAAAACAAAAACAAAACAATTAAGAAAATGGTAATAGGAACATACATATCAATAATTACCTTAAACGTGAATGGATTAAATGCTCCAACCAAAAGACAGAGGCTTGCTGAATGGATACAAAAACAAGACCCATATATATGCTGTCTACAGCAGACCCAGTTCAGACCTAGGGACACATTCAGACTGAAAGTGAGGGGATGGAAAAAAATAGTCCATGAAAATGGAAATCAAAAGAAAGCTGGAGTAGCAATACTCATATCAGATAAAATAGACTTTAAAATAAAGAATGTTACAAGAGACAAGGAAGGACACTACATAACAGTCAGGGGATCAATCCAAGAAGAAGATATAACAATTATAAATATATATGCACCCAACATAGGAACACTTCAATACATAAGGCAACTGCTAACAGCTATAAAAGAGGAAATTGACAATAACACAATAATAGTGGGGGATTTAACACCTCACTTACACCAATGGACAGATCATCCAAAATGAAAATAAGTAAGGAAACAGAAGCTTTAAATGATGCAATAGACCAGATAGATTTAATTGATATTTAAAGGACATTCCATCCAAAAACTGCAGATTACACTTTCTTCTCAAGTGCGCACAGAACATTCTCCAGGATAGATCTCATCTTGGGTCACAAATCAAGCCTCAGTAAATTTAAGAAAATTGAAATCATGTCAAGCATCTTTTCTGACTACAATGCTATGAGATTAGAAATGAATTACAGGGCAAAAAATGTAAAAAACACAAACACATGGATCTTAAACAATACGTTACTAAATAACCAAGAGATCACTGAAGAAATCAAAGAGGAAATCAAAAAATACCTAGAGACAAATGACAATGAAAAGACGACGATCCAAAACCTATGGGATGCAGTAAAAGCAGTTCTAAGAGGGAAGTTTAAAGCTGTACAAGCCTACCTCAAGAAACAAGAAAAATCTCAAATAAACAATCTAACCTTACACCTAAAGTAACTAGAGAAAGAAGAACAAACAAAACTCAAAGTTAGCAGAAGGAAAGAAATCATAAAGATCAGAGCAGAAATAAGTGAAATAGAAACAAAGTAAACAATTGCAAAGATCAATAAAACTAAAAGCTGGTTCTTTGAGAAGATAAACAAAATTGATAAAGCATTAGCCAGACTCATCAAGAAAAAGAAGGAGAGGACTCAAATCAATAAAATTAGAAAAGAAGAAGGAGAAGTTGCAACAGACACTGCAGAAATACAAAGCATCCTAAGAGACTACTACAAGCAACTCTCTGCCAATAAAATGGACAACCTGGAAGAAATGGACAAATTCTTAGAAACGTATAACCTTCCAAGACTGAACCAGGAAGAAATAGAAAATATGAACAGACCAATCACAAGTAATGAAATTGAAACTGTGATTAAAAATCTTCCATCAAACAAAAGTCCACGACCAGATGGCTTCACAGGTGAATTCTATCAAACATTTAGAGAAGAGCTAACACCCATCCTTCTCAAACTCTTCCAAAAAATTGCAGAAGAAGGAACTCTCCCGAACTCATTCTAAGAAGCCACCATCACCCTGATACCAAAACCAGACAAAGACACTACAACAAAAGAAAATTACAGATCAATATGACTGATGAAAATAGATGAAAAAACCCTCAACAATATACTAGCAAACAGAATCCAACAACACATTAAAAGGAACATACACCATGACCAAGTGGGATTTATCCCAGGAATACAAGGATTCTTCAATATACGCTAATCAATCAATGTGATAAACCATATTAACAAACTGAAGAATAAAAACCATACAATCATCTCAATAGATGCAGAAAAATCTTTTGACAAAATTCAACACCCGTTGATGATAAAAACTGTCCAGAAAGTGGGCATAGAGGGAATCTACCTCAACATAATAAAGGCCATATATGACAAACGTATAGCAAACATCATTCTCAAAGGTGAAAAACTGAAAGCATTTCCTCTAAGATCAGGAACAAGACAAGGATGTCCACTCTCGCCACTATTATTCAACATAGTTTTGGAAGTCCTAGCCTCAGCAATCAGAGAAGAAAAAGAAATAAAAGGGATCGAAATTGGGAAAGAAGAAGTAAAACTGTCACTGTTTGCAGATGACATGATACTATACATAGAGAATCCTAAAGATGCCACCAGAAAACTATAAGAGCTAATCAATGAATTTGGTAAAGTTTCAGGATACAAAATTAATGCACAGAAATCTCTTGCATTCCTATACACTAATGATGAAAAAACTGAAAGAGAAATTAAGGAAACACTCCCATGTACCACTGCAACAAAAAGAATAAAATACCTAGGAATAAACCTACCTAGGGAGGCAAAACACTTGTATGCAGAAAACTATAAGACACTGATGAAAGAAATTAAAGATGATACCGACAGATGGAGAGATATACCATGTTCTTGGATTGGAAGAATCAATATTGTGAAAATGACTATACTACCCAAAGCAATCTACAGATTCAATGCAATCCCTATCAAATTACCAATGGCATTTTTTATGGAACTAGAACAAAAAATCTTACAATTTGTATAGAGACACAAAAGACCCTGAATAACCAAAGTATTCCTGATGGTAAAAAACGGAGCTGGAGGAATCAGACTCCCTGACTTCAGACTATACTACAAAGCTACAGTAGTCCAGACAATATGGTACTGCCACAAAAACAGAAACATACATCAATGGAACAAGATAGAAAGCCCAGAGATAAACCCACACACCTATGGTCAACTAATCTATGACAAAGGAGGCAAGGATATACAATGGAGAAAAGACAGTCACTTCAATAAGTGCTGCTGGGAAACCTGGATAGCTACATGTAAAAGAATGAAATTAGAACACTCCCTAACACCATACACAAAAATAAACTCAAAATGGATTAGAGACCTAAGTGTAAGACCAGACACTCTAAAACTCTTAGAGGAAAACATAGGAAGAACACTGTTTGACATAAATCACAGCAAGATCTTTTTAGATCCACCTTCTAGAGTAATGGAAATAAAAACAAAAATAAACAAATGATACCTAATGAAACCTCAAAGCTTTTGCACAGCAAATGAAACTGTAAACAAGACCAAAAGACAACCCTCAGGATGGGAGAAAATATTTGCAAACAAATCAACGGACATAGGATTAATCTCCAAAATATATAAACAGCTCATGCAGCTCATTATTAAAGAAACAAACAACCCAATCCCAAAATGGGCAGAAGACCTAAATAGACATTTCTCCAAAGAAGACATACAGATGGCCAAGAAGCACATGAAAAGCTGCTCAACATCACTAATTATTAGAGAAATGCAAATCAAAAGTACAATGAGGTATCACCTCACACCAGTTAGAATGAGCAACATCAGAAAATCTATAAGCAATAAATGCTGGAGAGGGTGTGGAGAAAAGGGAACCCTCTTGCACTGTTGGTGAGAATGTAAATTTACACAGCCACTATGGAGAACAGTATGGAGGTTCCTTAAAAAACTAAAAATAGAATTACCATATGATCCAGCAATCCCACTACTGGGCATATACCCAGAGAAAACCATAATTCAAAAAGACACATGCACCCCAATGTTCATTGCAGCACTATTTACAATAGTCAGGTCATGGAAGCAACCTAAATGCCCATCGACAGATGAATTGATAAAGAAGATGTGGTACATATATACAATGGAATATTACTCAGTCATAAAAAGGAACGAAATTGGGTCATTTTTTGAGATGTGGATGGATCTAGAGACTGTCATACAGAGTGAAGTAAGTCAGAAGGAGAAAAACAAATATCGTATGTTAATGCATGTATGTGGAACCTAGAAAAATGGTACAGATGAACCGGTTTGCAGGGCAAAAGTTGAGACTCAGATGTAGAGAACAAACATATGGACACCAAGGGGGGAAAGCCCTGGGCGGATGGGGATGGTGTGATGAATTGGGTGATTGGGATTGACATGTATACACTGATGTGTATAATATGGATGACTAATAAGAACGTGCTGTATTAAAACATAAATAAAATAAAATTAAAAAATTAAAAAGAAATGTAGTCTCCTCTTCTTTCCCTTTGATTTGTAATAATTCATGAACAATTAACTTGGCGACTTTGTGTTTCTAGACCACAAAAAAAAAATCTGTTTTTAATCTCTATACCAGTGGTCCCCAACATTTTTGGCATCAGAGACCAGTTTTGTGGAAGACAATTTTTCCACGGACTGGACTAGGGGATGTTTCAGGCAGTAATGTGAGCGATGGCGGGGGATGGGGAGCTGCAGATGAAGGTTCACTAGCCGCAGCTCACCTCTTGCTGTGTGGCCTTGTTCCTAACAGGTCACAGACCGGTACGCGTATGCAGCCCAGGGGTTGAGGACCCCTGCTCTATACTGTGTGTGTGTGTGTGTGTGTGTGTGTGTGTACGTGCTCTCGCATGCGCCCACATCAACACAAATGCTTACCCATGGGCATCCAGAAGCAGAGGTCTGGGGGAGATCCTTATACAGGTTGAAAGAAAAGAGAAGAAAAAGATGAGGGAGGAAAAAGGGAAGGAGAGAAGGAAAAAAGGAGATAAAAAATATATATACATATATTTTTTTTTATTGGCACACCAGAAACTAAAAACCTTATTAGGTGATAGGTACCATTTGATAGAGACCATGTAAATTTTTCCATTTTCCTATAGAAGATATATACTGTGACATACTGTTTGACTTTTAAAATGAATCCTTCCAAATGGGCCTTTAAAATAGTTTCATTGAGGGTAATTTTATATATATATGAATAAAAGTGTAAATATAAACAATGACATTAACTTTTAAATACATGAAGGAAAATATTGCTTACTGTAATATTCATACTATGTTCTCTATGCCAGGTTTTATAACAATTTTGTTTAAATACATTTATTAAGCATTTATTTCTCTTTGGTTATTTTTATAGACATGATATTGAATTAATAAAAACAGAAAGGGTTATGAGTGCAATTTGAGAGTGACATTAAAATATATTTCTTGGGCTTCCCTGGTGGCGCAGTGGTTGAGAATCTGCCTGCCAATGCAGGGGACACGGGTTCAAGCCCTGGTCTGGGAAGATTCCACATGCCGCGGAGCAGCTGGGCCCGTGAGCCACAATTACTGAGCCTGTGCGTCTGGAGCCTGTGCTCCGCAACAAGAGAGGCTGCGATAGTGAGAGGCCCGCGCACCGCTATGGAAGAGTGGCCCCTGCTTGCCGCAAGTAGAGAAAGCCCTCGCACGAAATGAAGACCCAACACAGCCAAAAATAAATAAATAAATAAATAAATAAAGTAGCTATTAATTAAAAAATATATATATATATATATATTTCTTGTCAACAGCTTTAATTTTTTTTCTTTCCAGTCTATTATAATGTTAATTAAATTTTACCTTAAACTAGAGAAATTGGTATATGTGTCAGTACCAAATTAAAAATGTTGTTTAGTACTCATTAAACCAACATGGCTGGATTATAACAATTTCGTAATAAAAAAGATTCATTTTAACATATGCAATATTGAGTAGTATATTAGACTCATTCAGTTATGACATTATATGATATAAATTACAATTACGATCCAGCCATTTTTATTAATTGGATTGTTCTTAATTAATTAAATCCAATATTTCTATGATCTGTATTCACATTGAAATACTATAGATATACAGAATTTTTTACAATTCATAATAAGAATCAGAGGGTGTTTTTTTCAGTAAGAAACCAATTCAACACCTGAGACATGTAAATACAAAATAAATACAACAATTTTAATTTAACTTTGCACTAGGCTATACATTATGCTTCTTGACTTTGCCCAAAGCCATGCACATTTGGCCACGCCAATATTTAAGTAGCAGTTTACAGAAGGAATTCAGAAAATACTACTGGCAGTATGGTTGTTTTCTACAAACAAAAAATGAAGTGTGAATTTGTAAAGAATTGTGTCTTCCAAAGGGAAAGTAAAACTGTAAATAATGCAAATTGGCAGGATTATAGAATATAATGATTCCAAAGAATATTCTGAGTTATAATTGGAAATCATATTGAAGGAAACAGGTTACTCTATTTTATGTGCTGCTAAGTGTTGAATATGTAGCTCGCTAAGGAATTAGCTATACCAGAGAAAGTGAAAAATGTACTGCAATATTGTACTCATTTAAGAACCATTATTAGACCACAAAGTATATGATGCAGCAGTGGAGGAATAACATTTTCTGAAGTTTTAAAATTCTTAACAAAATGTAAAATGTCTCTAAGACCATGGATTATTTGACTTTCTGGTTGTCCTTGATTCATGAACATATTTGGTAAGTTTGGATATGGGAATATTCAAACAGAACTCATAACTTTAATATTCTAGCAAGCTATGGGATAAATAGCAACTAAAAGAAACAAACAAATGGAAGTCTTTAGTTGTTTAGGAAACAATAGAAATAGTTAAGGGGTGGGGGAACAACTCTCTTAAGAGGCTAGAAGTATCAATATCAGGTTTCCTAAACCAGATGTACTCACTAAAAAAAAAAAGTAGACTACTCTTTACTTCCATAAATTTTGTTGTACTTGGAAACATTCTAAATTTACAATGGTTTTCACTGTTCCATTATGACTGAGGACAGCAAAATATCATTTCCAAAGCAAATTATAAGCATTTGTGATATATGCAGAAATGAGAATGAGTGGCCTTAAACCTAATCAAGTTAAGAGTCTGCGGTGGGGGGAAGGATTACACCAAGTTTTGAGAGAAAGGAAAAGGAGCAAAAAGACATCAACTTTCAGACAGGACACCTAAAGAGTATATAAATTATCTCCAGGCAAGTCTCCCTCAGAGTGATTTCCAGAGCTGTTGAGATTGAAGACTTGTTCTATTGAAGAGTTCCCAACATGAACCACCTTGGACTTTCAGCTAAGCTTTGGAATTCCTTTTTTTTTTATGTGGTGCTTCATTCAACAGAAATGGCTTTGCTCTGAAGAGTCTTCACTAGGTACAGTTTACTCTAATGCTCTATGTCAAAGTCATGAAAGAAACTGAAACAAGTATGATGAAAACAATGGAAACTAAAACACAATGTGCAATGAAGCAGAGAGGAAAAGGACTGCTATCTCCTGTATTTGGAAACTCAAAAATAAATGAAAAAATCATAGTTTACTTTGTTTTAGCCTTTATCTTTTTTAATCACAGGCTCAGTTTCTTTGTTAAAATTTATTTGAGTAATACTTTGCAATATATAAAAGGTAGTAAAGTCGAATTTTCTCACCAGCACTTGCTGAATTGATTTCAGAATATACTGCTATAGAAAGAGAAAAGCCAAAAAACTAATTTCAATGTTGACCAAACTCAAGAGCATATAATCTCTACAAAACTGATTATTTTATGCTATAGGTAGAATGACCAATATTATTGAATAGCCTCGAGACTGGAAGAAAGGAAATTTTTGCAATATAATGATCCGGGAATTAGGTTACTTCAACCTATCTGTATTTGAGATGGAGAAAAGCATTAATTTCAGGTGAAATACTCAAGGGCTTAACAGAGAATATGCATTTTCCATTTTTTAAATGGTTTAAAAATGGTCAGTGTTATACAAATATAAGCTACTTTGAATACTTGGAATCATGCAAATTGCAATATTTAATTTTTGAAGTAAACTAAAAATCAAAACTGAAATATGCCTTCATATTGATTTTAATTTATCCTTTAAATGTTAAAGCAAAGATCCATTTTACCATAACTCTAATTAATAGTGTTTTTACAGAAATTGATTATTTAATTATTTCACACAGATTAAGGAGCTTCAGAGATGTGATTTTTTTATGTTTGCTGTTTTTTGGATTACTTAAAAGTTAACATAATATAATATACATCTAATTAAAAAGCAAAACAATGTGTGCACTTTAGCCACTAGATACTGCCCTAAGTCCCTTGTTATGTGATTTTGTTTTTCCAAAAATCACTGGGGGGCCTGGAGAGCTGCTATCAATGTCCCAGACCTCAACCTGCTTCATCTTACTCTCTTAATCTATTATATCCTTGGAAATACTAGTAAAACTGGATACTGTGTAAAATGTCTAATTTATTGAGTCTGACTTGAGAATTCTTTGTGTGTGTTAACTACCATGAGCAATGCTTCTATGAGCATTCTGCTACATTCTTACCCATGTGCAAAATATTCTCTAATATTAATATATACACTGTAGCAGAAGCTGTCAGTCCTCCCCCTTTATGCCTCTGCCGTCACCGTCACCTTTATCCATGGGGATCTAATTGCCACCTGATGCATATCTTTGCCTTCGGACTTCTCTGGCTTTTGAAGCATGTTTTGCATACCTTTGCTGATGCATACCTTTGCCTGCAGACGTTTCTGGCTTTTGAAGCATGCTTTGCCTCTCAGTAGGTCAGAAACCTTGGGCAACTAATGGCTATGAGGAGCAGAACTCAATGACTGATGGAAGTTGGTGCATAAATATACCCTGTTGTTTCACCCTCACTCCACCACATGTGGGATAACTCTAGAGCCATGTGTTGTCTCACAGAATTTACTAGCATAACACTCCAGTTGCCTGCAGTGGTAACTTGCTTTATAATCTAATTTTTAAAAAATTTGTTTAATTGAGGTAACATTGGTTTATAACATTATATAAATTTAATGTGTACAACATTATATTTTGACACTTGTGTATGCTACAGCATGCTCAACACCAAGAGTTTAGTTTCCATCCATCAACATACAGACCCCCTTTACCCATTTTGCCTTCCCTCCTACCCTTCTTCATCTCTGGTAACCACTACTCTGTTCTCTGTATCTATGTGTTCATTTTTGTTTGGTTTGGTTTGTTCATTTTTTACTGACTTTCTTCCCATCTCTGTCTCAGTTTCACACTCCTCTCAGAAGAATGGTGTCTCCTGAAATCTTCAGCTTCCAAATCGAGTCAGCTTCCAGAGAAAGTTAAATTAAGACATATCCAGGACTCTAATTTCAGTGATGTAGATCACACAGATGCCCAATTTCACAAGCAAGAGCTAAATAGCTTCTGAAAATATTTGTATTAATTCACACTTCCATTATCAGTGTGTAGTGGTCTCATTGGTTCACATCCTCAAGCAAAATGCCTTAATTTCTTTCAACCTGGTTTGTGAAAAATAGTATCTCATTGTGGAATTAATTTGCTTTCTTGTATTATAAATGAGGATAACTATCTTCCCATGTATTTATATGCTAATCTTGTTTCCTCATCAGAACAAATGCCTGTTTAGGTCTTTTGCCTAGTTTATGCTTAATTGCTTGTTTTATTCTTATGAATTGTTTCAAGTTCTTTATACATTCAGTATACTAACTCTTCATTGTCTTAGGTGTGCTATACATATTTTTCTTTTCAAAATTTCTCTGACATGTCTTTTTGCTACAGTTTGATAAAATAAGTTCTTAATTTTAATATAGTCATGGTTCTATGAATAGTTTTATAGCTAGCACTTCTTGCTTTAGTTTAAGAAATCCTTTTCTACCCTGAATTAATGAATATATTTTCCTAAATTCTCTAGTAGAAGTATTAAAGTTTGACCTTTCACATTTCAGTATTTAATCCATTAAAACTGATTTCTCTGTATGGTGTGAGATATGGACCAAATTTCATTATTTTCTCATTAAATTATTTTTCTCATACCATCTACCAATAATCCTTTCTTCATTTTATTTTTCCATCTATCAAAATGTTCTTCCTCCAGATCAGAGTCAGCAAACATTTTCTTTAAAAAACCAGATAGTAAATATTTTAGGTTTTCTAGGCCATCTATAAACTTTGTCACAAGTTCTCCTTTATTTTTTCAACCTCTAAACAAACAAGTAAAAAAAGGAAAATAATCTTATCTTCCAGGCCATACAGAAGAATGCCACAGGCCCAGGTTGGTCTTCCTGCAGTAGTTTGCAGACCACTGCTCTATATAGTCATATATCTTGCTCTCTCACCTTTCACCTCTTTCCAAATCTTTGGTCAAATGCCATCATTTTAAAGGTTTTTTCCTAAACAACTTATTTATATTTGCATTTCTTCTCTCCTTAAATACAGTCTACTGTTCCTCTCTCATATTTTTCACCATGGAACTTGCTACTTTCCAATATTATATCTATATCTAATTATATATTTTTATCTGTCTTTTGTTTTTCTTTGCTTATTTTTGCCCTTTTACCCCAACACACACATGTATACACACTAGTATATAATCAACCAATGAATGAATGATTATATTTTACATTTTTGAAACTTTTATTTATATTTAAATCCACTGGATCTTGTCTTTTAAAAGACCATTTTTCCTATTTATTTCTACTTCCTTATTCATTTATTGAATAATATATTTATGTTAATTTGCCTTTGACGACTCCTATATTTAAAATCTTAGGAAAAATGACTATGGTGGATATATTCTTTTTCCTGTTAATTCTCAGTCATGATGTCTTATTTCTTTGTGGTTGTCTGAGGGTGTGTGAGTGTGTGCGTGTGTATAGGTGTGTGTAAGTGTGAGATCACACATGAATATGTGGGATATTTTAACTGAGTGCTTGCTCATTTCTTTCAATCTTCATCAAAGAGAGTTTTGTAAGTCTGTATTAGAAAGTTCATTTGTGTGGAGAATTTGTGTTAGCATCTATCAAGCTACTAAGGCAATACTAACAGAAATTAAAATAAATTCTGACATGAAATTTTCCAGATAACACATGTAATGTGATTTTGGACCACAAACCTATATATTGGAAGTTACAAATGATAAGGGAAATTTATTTTTTATTCCATGCTTAGTTACTTCGTGTTCTGCAAATGGTCTTTGCAATTTTCAAGTCATTGAGAGTATAAATATGTTATTTATTGTCTTCATCTCATGGTGGCATTTTCCTTCTTGTGTTTGGTAATGTTCTATTATTTGCTCATATTTTACAAAACTTAATTCTGAGAAATCTTGAGAGACCTGAAATGGGGATTCTTCACTCCAGAAAATATTTACATTTGCTTTTGCTGAGCTCCAGATAGGTGCTACCAACTTTAAAATAATTCAATTTCTCGACATGATGTTTTTGGGCTATATGAGTAATGTAGCTTAGAATCATATTACAGTGTGAGCACAGGTTTAGTGTTTCAAATTCCCATTGTAAACAATTATTTTTATTATTCCACCTAGACATGCCACAGAAAGACAGGTACCCTCAATGGTTTGCTTTGTTTCCACTTATAGTCCTGTTTGTTTCCAGATTATTCTAAGGAAATGGCTGTTTTGCATGTTCCAGATTTATGCTTTTATGTCAAATTCAGCTTTCTCCCTTTGAATTGACACAAGGCCTCTTCTTTTGGCCACCACACAAATGTTAATTCCCAAGGCTATAATTTCCTGGGGTTGGTGACCATGTCCTGGAAAACCCTCACACTATTTTTTAACCCCTCTGGTGTTATTATAACACTGCTTATATTATCTTCCACACAAGGGATTTTTTTTATTTTTCTTCTAAGCTCAACATATATTTTTATTGTTATAGTAATTTATTGTTTACTTGGATGTATAAAAATGAAAGGTAATTTCAGAAAATCTAGTCTGTCTTAGTATTAGAAGGGAAGTATCCCTTTGTTCATTTGCCAAACTTCTTGAGAGGATTCTTTAGCTTAATCATCAAGACATAATAATTTGTACTTCAGTTGCATTCATTCTTTTAGCCCATCTGTTTAAATTTTTATATCCTATGTTTAATTTCCAAGATTTTGTAGTTGTTCTTCTTTTATTATAGCAATCTTTCGTTTTATGGCTTTAGTATCTTCTCAAGTCATTCTAAGTTAATTATACTAAATTCAAGGTATTTTTGTTTTTGCTACTTTTATTATTATTACTATTATTATTAGCTTTATTTTTAGAGCATTTTATGTTCAAAATAGTATTGAGAAGAGGTACAGAGATTTCTAACCTATCTCCTCCCCCCCTCACATGCACAGCCTCCTCCGTTATCAACATCCTCCTCCAGAGTTGTAAATTTGTTACAACTGATGATCTTACACTGACACATCATTATAATGCAAAGTCCATAATTTACATTAGACTTTACTCTTGTGTATATTCTATGGGTTTGAACAAATGTATAATGACATGCACTCACCATCATAATATCATACAGAATATTGTCACTACCCTAAAAATCCTCTGTGCTCTACCTGTTCACCCACCCTCCCCTTAATCCCTAACAACCACTGATTTTTTACTTTCTCTACAGTTTTGACTTTCCAGAATGTCACATAGTTAGAATCATATAGTATGTAGCCTTTTCAAATTGGCTTCTTTCCCTTAAGTAATATATATTTAAGTTTCTTCTATGTATTTTAATGGCTTTGGTAGCTCATTTCTTTTTAGCACTCAGTAATATTACATTGTCTGGATGTACTACGTTTTATTTATCCATTCACCTACTGAAGGACATCTTGGTTTCTTTCAAGTTTTGACAACTATATAATAAAGTTGTAAACTCCATGTGGAAATTTTTGTGTAGACAAGAGTTTTCAGCTCCTCTGGGCAAATACCAAGGAGCATGATTTCCAGATTGTATGTAAGAGAATGTTTAGCTTATTAGGAAACTGCCGAAGTGTCTTCCAAAATGGCTGTACCATTTTGCATTCCTTTCAGCAATGAATGAGAGTTTCTGTTGCTCCACATCCTCACCAACATGTTTTCAGTGTTCCAGCTTTGGGGCATTCTGATGGGTGTGTCTAATGGTATCCTCATTGTTATTTTAATGTGCATTTCCCTGATAACTTATTACCTGGAGCATCTTTTCATTGTTTACTTGCCAACTGCTTACTTGCCTTCTTTGGTGAAGTGACTGTTCAGGTCTTTGGCTCATTTTCCAATTGGGTTCCTTGTTTTCTTTTGTTGAGTTTTAAGTGTTCATTGTATATTTTAGATAATAATCCTTTATCAGGTATGTCTTTTGCAAATTGTTTCTCTCAATCTGTATCTACTCATCCTCTTGACGGTTTCTTTTGCAAAGCAACAGTTTTTAATGAAGTTCAGCTTATCAATTATTTGTTTCATGCATTGGGCCTTTGGTGTTGTGTCTAAAAAGTCATCACCAAACCCCAGGTCATCTAGATTTTCTCCTATGTTATCTTCTAGATATGGATTCATATGGAAATGTCTGGATTCATTCTTTTGCATGTGGATGTCCATATTTTCCAGCACGATTTGCTGAAAAAAATTGTCTTTGCTACATGGTATTGCCTTTGCTCCTTTGTCAAAGATCAGTTGACTATATTTAAAAGGGCCTATATCTGGCTTATTATGTTTTAAATTGTTAGATCATCTGTTGCCATCTTTAATGACCCATTTTCAGGATGTTGTTTTTCTTCAAACACTTGGTGTGAATTTATATCTTTTTAATTGAAAAATTCTGCTTAACAGTCCATGATTGAACTCTCAAAAACAGTCTATGACTATGTTTCTGTGGTCTGTAAAATGTTTAGCCATTAAGGATGTTGGGAGTGTAGAGACGGCTAATCATCTACATATGAATATTCTAATCCTCCTTGAAGGATCATCAGCAGCTGGGACAGTGAACTCCTTCTCTGATCCTAGTACTCTGCCTTGGCCCAGGGATAACAGTATTAGTGGGAGAGAGAGGAGGAGGCTGTTTATATTGTTTTTCTGAATCCAGTTGCCTCATGAGTCATTCTAATTCCTGGATCCCCTCTGCCTCTCTCTTTGTTTGCCTGCTTATTTGTTTGTTTTATCAAGTTGATAGTTCCTCTCCAATTTTTCTATGTCATATGGTTTCTATTTTTCAGGGATTTGACAAACTATTTGGTCAACAGATGAACTTTCTGCTTTTCAAATGCTTGTTCTATCATTTCCAGGGATTTGCAGACTGTACAAGTGTAGCTGTATGTTCTCCATCTTCCATCCTATCCTAAAATAGCTATTCTTATGAATATGTCTCTGACCTATTTTCATCTCATCTATATTCTATACTGTATTGCAACACTGACCATTATACTCCACTGTGTTTCAAAGAAAATATAAAGAAAATGTAGTTTCTTTAACAGCTGTAAATAATAAGATTTTTTTCATGAGTTTACAGTCCATTGAGAAGTACATGGAATACATTTTTAAAAATGAAAAAATATAGGATATTTGGGAAGACGGCGGAAGAGTAAAACACGGAGATCACCTTCCTTCCCACAGATACATTAGAAATACATCTACACGTGGAACCGCTCCTACAGAACACCCACTGAACGCTGGCAGAAGACGTCAGACCTCCCAAAAGCCGTGTGGATGAAAGGTTCTTGGTGCTCCAGCCAGGCATCAGGGCTGTGCCTCTGAGGTGGGAGAGCCAACTTCAGGACACTGGTCCACAAGAGACCTCCCAGCTCCACGTAATACCAAACGGCAAAAATCTCTCAGAGATCTCCATCTCAATATCAAGACCCAGTATCACTCAATGACCAGCAAGCTACAGTGCTGGACACCCTATGCCAAACAACTAGCAAGACAGGAACACAGCCCCATCCATTAGCAGAGAGGCTGCCTAAAATCATAATAAGGCCACAGACACCCCAAAACACACCACCAGACGTGGACGTGCCCACCAGAAACACAAGATCCAGCCTCATCCACCAGAACACAGGCACTAGTCCCCTCCACCAGGAAGCCTACACAACCCACTGAACCAACCTTAGCCACTGGGGACAGATACCAAAAACAACGGGAACTACGAACCTGCAGCCTGTGAAAAGGAGACCCCAAACACAGTAAGATAAGCAAAATGAAAAGACAGAAAAACACACAGCAGATGAAGGAGCAGGGTCAAAACACACCAGACCTAACAAATGAAGAGGAAATAGGTAGTCTACCTGAAAAAGAATTCAGAATAATGATACTAAGGATGATCCAAAATCTTGGAAATACAATAGACAAAATGCAAGAAACATTTAACAAGGATGTAGAAGAACTAAAGAGGAACCAAGCAACGATGAAAAACACAATAAATGAAATTAAAAAATACTCTAGATGGGATCAATAGCAGAATAACTGAGGCAGAAGAACGGATAAGTGACCTGGAAGATAAAATGGTGGAAATAACTACTGCAGAGCAGAATAAAGAAAAAAGAATGAAAAGAACTGAGGACAGTCTCAGAGACCTCTGGGACAACATTAGATGCACCAACATTCGAATTATAGGGGTCCCA
Source organism: Balaenoptera borealis (assembly GCF_965194805.1). Classification (NCBI taxonomy): domain Eukaryota; kingdom Metazoa; phylum Chordata; class Mammalia; order Artiodactyla; family Balaenopteridae; genus Balaenoptera; species Balaenoptera borealis. Next base: position 131,236,333 of record NC_138860.1, read on the forward strand.
GAAGAAGAAGAGAAAAAGAAAGGGACTGAGAAAATATTTGAAGAGATTATAGTTGAAAACTTCCCTAATATGGGAAAGGAAATAGTTAATCAAGTCCTGGAAGCACAGAGAGTCCCATACAGGATAAATCCAAGGAGAAACACGCCATGACACATATTAATCAAACTATCAAAAATTATACATAAAGAAAACATATTAAAAGCAGCAAGGGAAAAACAACAAATAACACACAAAGGAATCCCCATAAGGTTAACAGCTGATCTTTCAGCAGAAACTCTGCAAGCCAGAAGGGAGTGGCAGGATACACTTAAAGTGATGAAGGAGAAAAACCTACAACCAAGATTACTCTACCCAGCAAGGATCTCATTCAGATTTGATGGAGAAATTAAAACCTTTACAGACAAGCAAAAGCTGAGAGAGTTCAGCAACACCAAACCAGCTTTACAACAAATGTTAAAGGAACTTCTCTAGGCAAGAAACACAAGAGAAGGAAAACACCTACAATAACAAACCCAAAGTATTTAAGAAAATGGGAATAGGAACATACATATCGATAATTACCTTAAATGTAAATGGATTAAATCTTCCCACCAAAAGACACAGACTGGCTGAATGGATACAAAAACAAGACCCATATATATGCTGTCTACAAGAGACCCACTTCAGACCTAGAGACACATACGGACTGAAAGTGAGGGGATGGAAAGATATTCCATGAAAATGGAAATCAAAAGAAAGCTGGAGTAGCAATTCTCATATCAGACAAAATAGACTTTAAAATAAAGACTATTACAAGAGACAAAGAAGGACACTATATAATGATCAAGGGATCGATCCAAGAGGAAGGTATAACAATTGTAAATATTTATGCACCCAACATAGGAGCACCTCAATACATAAGGCAAATACTAACAGCCATAAAAGGGGAAATCGACAGCAACACAGTCATAGTAGGGGACTTTAACACCCCACTATCACCAATGGACAGATCATCCAAAATGAAAATAAATAAGGAAACACAAGCTTTAAATGATACATTAAACAAGATGGACTTAATTGATATTTATAGGACATTCCACCCAAAAACAACAGAATACACATTTTTCTCCAGTGCTCATGGAACATTCTCCAGGATAGATGATATCTTGGGTCACAAATCTAGTCTTGGTAAATTTAAGAAAATTGAAATCGTATCAAGTATCTTTTCCGACCACAATGCTATGAGACTAGATATCAATTACAGGAATAGATCTGTAAAAAATACACACACATGGAGGCTACACAATACACTACTTAATAACGAAGTGATCACTGAAGAAATCAAAGGGGAAATCAAAAAATACCTAGAAACAAATGACAATGGAGACTCGACGATCCAAAACCTATGGGACGCAGCAAAAGCAGTGCTAAGAGGGAAGTTTATAGCAATACAAGCCTACCTCAAGAAAAAGGAAACATCTCGAATAAACAACCTAACCTTGCACCTAAAGCAATTAGAGAAAGAAGAACAAAAAAACCCCAAAGCTAGCAGAAGGAAAGAAATCATAAAGATCAGATCAGAAATAAATGAAAAAGAAATGAAGGAGAGAATAGCGAAGATCAATAAAACTAAAAGGTGGTTCTTTGAGAAGATAAACAAAATTGATAAACCATTAGCCAGATTCATCAAGAGAAAAAGGGAGAAGACTCAAATCAATAGAATGAGAAATGAAAAAGGAGAAGTAACCACTGACACTGCAGAAATACAAACGATCATGAGAGAGTACTACAAGCAACTCTATGCCAATAAAATGGACAACCTGGAAGAAATGGACAGATTCTTAGAAAGGCACAACCTGCCAAGACTGAACCAGGAAGAAATAGAAAATATGAACAGACCAATCACAAGCACTGAAATTGAAACTGTGATTAAAAACCTTCCAACAAACAAACGTCCAGGACCAGATGGCTTCACAGGCGAATTCTATCAAACATTTAGAGAAGAGCTAACACCTATCCTTCTCAAACTCTTCCAAAATATTGCAGGGGGAGGAACACTGCCCAACTCATTCTACGAGGCCACCATCACCCTGATACCAAAACCAGACAAAGATGTCACAAAGAAAGAAAACTACAGGCCAATATCACTCATGAACATAGATGCAAAAATCCTCAACAAAATACTAGCAAACAGATTCCAACAGCACATTAACAGGATCATACACCATGATCAAGTGTTGTTTATTCCAGGAATGCAAGGATTCTTCAATATATGCAAATCAATCAATGTGATACATCATATTAACAAATTGAAGGAGAAAAACCATATGATCATCTCAATAGATGCAGAGAAAGCTTTCGACAAAATTCAACACCGATTTATGAAAAAAGCCCTGCAGAAAGTAGGCATAGAGGGAACTTTCCTCAACATAATAAAGGCCATATATGACAAACCCACAGCCAACATTGTCCTCAATGGTGAAAAACTGAAACCATTTCCACTAAGATCAGGAACAAGATAAGGTTGCCCACTCTCACCACTATTATTCAACATAGTTTTGGAAGTGTTAGCCACAGCAATCAGAGAAGAAAAAGAAATAAAAGGAATCCAAATGGGAAAAGAAGAAGTAAAGCTGTCACTGTTTGCAGATGACATGATACTATACATAGAGAATCCTAAAGATACTACCAGAAAACTACTAGAGCTAATCAATGAATTTGGTAAAGTAGCAGGATACAAAATTAATGCACAGAAATCTCTTGCTTTTCTATACACTAATGATGAAAAATCTGTAAGTGAAATTAAGAAAACACTCCCATTTAACACTGCAACAAAAAGAATAAAATATCTAGGAATAAACCTACCTAAGGAGGCAAAAGACCTGTATGCATAAAATTATAAGACACTGATGAAAGAAATTAAAGATGATATCAACAGATGGAGAGATATACCATGTTCTTGGATTGAAAGAATCAACATTGTGAAAATGACTCTACTACCCAAAGCAATCTACAGATTCAATGCAATCCCTATCAAACTACAATGGGATTTTTCACAGAACTAGAACAAAAAATTTCACAATTTGTATGGAAACACAAAAGACCCCGAATAGCCAAAGCAATCTTGAGAATGAAAAATGGAGCTGGGGGAATCAGGCTCCCTGACTTCAGACTATATTACAAAGCTACAGTAATCAAGACAGTTTGGTACTGGCACAAAAACAGAAATATAGATCAATGGAACAGGATAGAAAGCCCAGAGATAAACCCACACACATATGGTCACCTTATCTTTGATAAAGGAGGCAAGCATATACAGTGGAGAAAAGACAGCCTCTCCAATAAGTGGTGCTGGGAAAATTGGACAGATACATATAAAAGTATGAAATTAGAACACTCCCTGACACCATGCACAAAAATCAACTCAAAATGGATTAAAGGCCTAAGTGTAAGGCCAGACACTATCAAACTCTTAGAGGAAAACATAGGCAGAACACTCTATGACATAAATCACAGCAAGATCCTTTTTGACCCAGTTCCTAGAGTAATGGAAATAAGAACACAAATAAACAAATGGGACCTAATGAAACTTAAAAGCTTTTGCACAGCAAAGGAAACCATAAACAAGACCAAAAGACAACCCTCAGAATGGGAGAAAATATTTGCAAATGGAGCAACTGACAAAGAATTAATCTCCAAGATTTACAAGCAGCTCATGCAGCTCAATAACAAAAAAACAAACAACCCAATCCAAAAATGGGCAGAAGACCTAAATAGACATTTCTCCAAAGAAGATATACAGATTGCCAACAGACACATGAAAGAATGCTCAACATCATTAAGCATTAGAGAAATGCAAATCAAAACTACAATGAGCTATCATCTCACACCGGTCAGAATGGCCATCATCAAAAAATCTACAAACAATAAATGCTGGAGAGTGTGTGGAGAAAAGGGAACCCTCCTGCACTGTTGGTGGGAATGTAAATTGGTACAGCCATTATGGAGAACAGTATGGAGGTTCCTTAAAAAACTACAAATAGAACTACCATATGACCCAGCAATCCCACTACTGGGCATATACCCTGAGGAAACCATAGTTCAAAAAGAGTCATGTACCAAAATGTTCATTGCAGCTCTATTTACAATAGCCAGGACATGGAAGCAACCTAAATGTCCATCATCAGATGAATGGATAAAGAAGATGTGGCACATATATATAATGGAATATTACTCAGCCATAAAAAGAAATGAAATGGAGGTATTTGTAGTGAGGTGGATGGAGTTAGAGTCTGTCATACAGAGTGAAGTAAGTCAGAAAGAGAAAAACAAATACAGTATGATAACACATATATATGGAATCTAAGGGAAAATAAAGGTCATGAAGAACCTAGTGGCAAGACGGGAATAAAGACACAGACCTACTAGAGAATGGACTTGAGGATATGGGGAGGGGGAGGGGTAAGATGTGACAGGGTGAGAGAGTGGCATAGACATATATACACTACCAAATGTAAAATAGATAGCTAGTGGGAAGCAACCGCATAGCACAGGGAGATCAGCTCGGTGCTCTGTGACCACCTAGAGGGGTGGGATAGGGAGCGTGGGAGGGAGGGAGATGCAAGAGGGAAGAGATATGGGAACATATGTATATGCATAACTGATTCACTTTGTTATGAAGCAGAAACTAACACACCATTGTAAAGCAATTATAGTCCAATAAAGATGTTTTTTAAAAAAAAAATGAAAAAAAAATAGAATGCTTTAAATTGAAATTTAAGTTAAATACAAGTATCTTGCAGGTTAGCTATTCTCTTTTGGGTAAAGTTTCCATGCTCCCCTTCCCACTCCCCCTTCTCTTCAGGTTGATAAAGATTTGGGTGTTGGTGTAAGAATTTCTGTAGCAGCAGTAGAGAGAGGAACACATAGTGTTTAAATTGTCTTATGGATCTAAACATGCATCTTTCAGTCTCTGGACTAGTGACAGGTTCAGTGTTATATGTTATAACTGTCCTGTGCTAATGCCATGCTGGTAGCCACATCTGGGGTCTATCATCCTCAACATTTACTTCTAGTTTAATTCCATGGATAATATGGTCTATTTATTGTGACCGCTGCCCCTTTGCTGGCCCTTCTGCTCTCTGGTTTCCTACCTACTCCTTCACCTGGACGTGTGACTCTCTGGATCCCTTGAATGCAGCATGCAGAAAGGGGAGAACCAGGAGATTACTTCAGGCTTATCCACAGACACTTCCTTTTATTACTGCTGTTTTTTTCACACCTATGTTGGCATGTGGCCACTCTCCACAGCAGTCTATTCTCAGATCACCAGATACATAGATAGATAGATAGATGATAGATAGATAGATAGATAGATAGATAGGTAAATAGATTATTCCTGCTTAAAATTGCTCCTCAACCTAAATACTGTGCTTTCCAACTATAGTATTTTACCCAAAGAGAAGAATTCAGGACATATATTTAGAACTTCTTGCTTCCGCATATCTAATTCATTCTCAGAGCACAATGCATAGAACAAAAGGAGAGAATTTCCCGCATGCCTTGTAGACAGTCCTTCCTCTTTATCAGATTCTGAATTGTTGCTACAGTTGGTTTTTAGTCACTAAATGGTTAAGTTGGTCCATTTTTGCTTTTATCATGAGGCAAGTAGGGACTGAATGTTCTCCTAAATAGAAATGTTAGCTTCCTGTTTCAAAATATAATTCCCATTAAATGAAGATTTATTGAAAAATTTGTTTAGTAACATTCCACTGTATTCCAAAGTGCATTATTTCCAAAGCACTACTAAAGAAAACAGAAGAAACAGGGTAAAATGTCATTATGTCCTTGAAAGAGTTACCAGGTTTATTAAATAAAAAATATAGGATCTTCTTAAGTAGAAAAATAAAAATTTCTGTTTTAATTTTTCCTCATGATTTTAAACTACATCATGCAAAAGTTTGAACTATTATTATTTTAAAATATAGTTTGATTCAAGAGGGAATAAAAGAAAAAATTCCTGGTTCTAATCTGGCTCTGCTATTATCTAACCATATAAATTTTACCAGTGTTCTTCTCTTTGATTCAGTTTCTTCACCTCTAATTAGAAGGGATTGTAATCAGGTGTTTTTTAAGTTCTTTTATATCTTTAAAATATTGATAGTATGATTCAGCTGAATACTATAAATTGCACAGCATGCTGCAGATAGAGAAGTTTTGCGGAGCTATATATATATAAACAAAACAAAACAAACAAGCGACAACAAAAAAAGACTTTAAGCCAAAGTTAAAGGAAAGCAAAAGGAATTCACCATCAACCTTTCCAGCCCTCCCTTCAATTGCCATCTGAATAGCACACTTCCTTTTCACTCAACCCTTTGGACCAACCCAAACTTTTGAACAGCTTTGACCAGAGTTACTTATTATATCTTTCATTGGATGCTCTCATTTGCATTTTCTAAAATAGTCCCAAAAGAATGTGTCAAAGAGAATATTTAATATTACATTAAAATGCCTTATCAGGCACATTATGAAATTGATACTAATGGTACTTCTTCTCCAGAGAGCTGGAACAGTTTTAATGGTCCAACATGTGTCACCATTTTGGCAAAGTCTAAAATAGTTTCTAAAGGTCTTTTTTAAAACAAAATATGTTCTTAGAATTTTTTCACTAGACTCTGCATTGCTTTTTTAATGTGTCGCACTTTCTCTATTCTGCAAAATATTCATCATGCAAAAGTTGTATAAACATAAAAAATTTATACAATTTCAAGTCTGGAAAAAAAGAGAATGACTTGTCAGAAAATTTGTATTAAGTGACAACACCTGAACTGATTAAAAAAAAGAAAAAAGTCTGAGTCATATCACATAATACATCCTGAAAAGAGCTGTTAAATTATAATGTCAACATGAAGTCCCTGTGCCATAATAAAATGTCTGCTTTGTAAAATCATTTGCTGGTGAATTGGGGACCTAATGTTTGGAAGTGAATGAAGAAAAAAAAGTCTGTTGTAGCTTTCATTTGCCATCAACTATACTTGTATAAATTTGCTGGCACTTCAGAATATGATACATCAGGGCAGCACTTGTCCAGTGAATAAAATGCTCCAACAGTGCAAATTAGAATTTTGGAAGCAGGTCTTCTCTTTCAATCCATTTGGGCATCATTTAGCACATTGGAGTGGCAGATTATTAAATAGTATCCCTGTGGCCTGAAAGAAAAAATAGTCCTCCCAGATTTCATAGACTATTTTCTGTGACTAGAGGGATTATATGATAGGACTTGGCTCATTTTAGTTACTTGTACTGAATAGATTAAGATATTATGAAATATCAAAGTATTGTAATTACTGTCTATAAATTGTAATCAATTATGTAAATGCTTTGCCCAGTAATTATTGTAAGGTTCTTTAAATTATTTATTGTATGGTTAATTAGTATGGTAGGCCAAAAGTGAGTAGCTAATCAGCTTTTTAAAAAGATGACCCAGGGATTCATGAAAAATCTGGATTCATATTGGATTATGATGGCATCATTCTGACTGAAAGTACTAAATCATTTCTCAATTTTATTTTAAATATGACACATGCAGGTCTTATTAAGATATATATTTAGAAGAAGGTACTGTTGAGTAAGTTGAAATAAATTTTCCAAATACATTATAATAAAAGATTGACTTCTTGACAATGTGTCCAGTGTCTAGTATTTTAGATAGAATTATTAAAGCCATATTTAATTGATTCACATGATACACCTTTACACTATATACTCATAATTTATAGAGTTTGTATACATCATTTGAGCAGACAAAAATCACATGAAATATTATTTAATAATAGAACATATTGCTGAGTGGACAGAGAGTAAATTCAGAAGAGGAATCTTGTATAGAGAAGAAGGAAAAGCAATCAAGTTTGTAAGTGGAAATAAATACAGATTTTCTTTTTCTCTTTCTGAAAGAGAGACAGAAAGGGAGAGAGAGAGAGAGAGAGAATATCTGCCTGTTATAATTTTCCCTAAGAAACCTAGTGATGCCTTTTCTAAGTTTAAATATCAGCAGATACTACATGGTATAATTGACAATCTTGGGTGCTCTAGATATAGTTTTGTTTTGAAATTTATTTGAATTTCAGAGGGGAAATAAAGTGAAAATGAACTATATAAAGTAAATTAAAAAATAAGTGTCTACCACAAAAGATAATACTTCCTAAAATATAGTTTGAACTCAATCTTGCTGAGTTTTTTTTTACTTTAACATGTTTTCTATTTGCTATTTTTGTTGTTGATACCAAATTTATTGCATTATGATACAAAAATGTGATTTGTGTGATAAGATATTGAAATGTGTTGAGACTTTTGAGGCCTAGTAAGTAAACTTGGAAAGAACATTTAGTAATTACGATAAATCTGTGTGTGGGGGGAGAGGGAGGCTAATTACACAAAATCATCATGAAGTTATTGAATATTAGAGATAGAAGTAGTTTAATATCCTTGTTTTGCAGATGAGATAACCAAGCCTGAAAGTGACTCAACTGAAGATTCATGAATTTTAGAGAGACTGATCTCCAATTCACCTGAAGTCCAGTCGCAAGTTTTCACCCCAGCTCCCTGGGTCATAAACTCTAACTGCAGAAATGTTTTCAGAACGCAAGAACTCACAAAACAATTTTATAGAAAATTTTAGCATGTATGTACAGTATTACTTAATTGGTTATTGATACTTATTTAGCACATTTTTTGGTTTGCATTACTTAAAAAATAAGTGATTCAACTAGTGGCTGATTTACTTTGCATAATGAAATTGCAAAAATAGTTACACCAATAATATATTGGTATAATTGTTCAGTAATAGCCTATGATGCAATGTGTTATTTTTTGTACTATTTATTTCAAAGCATTTATCAAGCCTTTGGGGGGAACTTAGTAATACTGCAGTAGGTGCCTGAATCCCCATATGCATATGCATTTACTCAAATAAGGGATATTGGATGTATGGATATAGTAATGAGTCTCTGTATACAAAGTACAATTACTTTCATGAGTTATCATCAGGAGTAATGTTAAAACATATATGTGTATACAAATACATGCATGCTCACACATGTAAACACATAAACATATATACATAGATAGTTTTGAAAAGTTTGAGAAATACTGATATCTATTACTGCCATGCACCATGCTATAAGTGAAAATTTGCTGTTCTTTTAGTTTTAAAAGCATTGTTTTTTTTGCACTTTTTAATAGCCACTATGTTCTGTATCTGTTGTTTTTACTCATGTATTTCTGGCTTGCATCCTAATTATTTGTAAATATATTTTATTTTATTTTACTTTATTTTATTTATTTTTTATTTACTTATTGTTTAACAGCTTTATTGAAGTATAATTGCTTTACAATGGTGTGTTAGTTTCTGCTGTATAACAAAGTGAATCAGCTATACGTATACATATATCCCCATATTCCATCCCTCTTGTGTCTCCCTCCCAACCTCCTTATTCCACTCCTCTAGGAGGACTCAAAGCACGGATCTGATCTCCCTGTGCTATGTGGCTGCTTCCCACTAGCTATCTATTTTACATTTGGTAGTGTATATATGTCCATGCCACTCTCTCACTTCATCCCAGCTTACCCTTCCCCCTCCCCATGTCCTCAAGATCATTCTCTACATCTGCATCTTTATTCCTGTCCTGCCCTTAGGTTCTTCAGAGACATTTTTTTTTTTCTTAGATTCCATATATATGTGTTAGCATATGGTATTTAATTTTCTCTTTCTGACTTACTTCACTCTGTATGACAGTCTCTAGGTCCATCCACCTTACAAATAACTCAATTTAGTTTCTTTTTATGGCTGAGAAATATTCCATTGTATATTTGTGTCACATCTTCTTTATCCATTCATCCGTCGATGGACACTTAGGTTGCTTCCATGTCGTGGCTATTGTAAATAGAGCTTCAATGAACACTGTGGTACATGACTCTTTTTGAATTATGGTTTTCTCAGGGTATATGCCCAGTAGTGGGATTGCTGGGTCATATGGTACTTCTATTTTTAGTTTTTAAAGGAACCTCCATACTGTTCTCCATAGTGGCTGTATCAACTTACATTCCCACCAATGGTGCAAGAGGGCTCCTTTTTCTCCACACCCTCTCCAGCATTTATTGTTTGTAGACTTTTTGATGATGCCTGTTCTGACTGGTGTGAGATGATATCTCATTGTAGTTTTGATTTGCATTTCTCTAATGATTAGTGATGTTGAGCATCCTTTTATGTGTTTGTTGGCAATCTGTATATCTTCTATGGAGAAATGCCTATTTAGGTCTTCGGCCCATTTTTGGATTAGTTTGTTTGTTTTTTTGATATTGAGCTGCATGAACTGCTTGTAAATTTTGGAGATCAAGTGTTTGTCAGTTGCTTTGTTTGCAAATATTTTCTCCCACTCTGAGGGTTGTCTTTTCATTTTGTTTATGGTTTCCTTTGCTGTGCAAAAGCTTTTAAGTTTCATTAGGTCCCATTTGTTTATTTTTGTTTTTATTTCCATATCCCTAGGAGGTGGGTCAAAAAGGATCTTGCTGTGATTTATGTCATAGAGTGTTCTGCCTTTGTTTTCCTCTAAGATTTTTAGAGTGTCTGGCCTTACGTTTAGGTCTTTAATCCATTTTGAGTTTATTTTTGTGTATGGTGTTAGGGAGTGTTTTAATTTCGTTCTTTTACATGTAGCTGTCCAGTTTTCCCAGCACCACTTACTGAAGAGGCTGTCTTTTCTCCATTGTATATTCTTGCCTCCTTTATCAAAAATAAGGTGACTATATGTGTGTGGGTTTATCTCTGGGCTTTCTATCCTGTTCCATTGATCTATATTTCTGTTTGTGTGCCAGTACCATACTACCTTGACTACTGTAGTTTTGTAGTATAGTCTGAAGTCAGGGAGCCTGATTCCCCCAGCTCCATTTTTCGTTCTCAAGATTGCTTTGGCTATTCAGGGTCTTTTGTGTTTCCATACAAATTATGAAATTTTTTGATCTAGTTCTGTAAAAAGTGTCATTGGTAGTTTGAAAGGGATTGCACTGAATCTGTAGATTGCTTTGGGTAGTATAGTCATTTTCACAATGTTGATTCTTCCAATCCAAGAACATGGTATATCTCTCCATCTGTTTGTATCATCTTTAATTTCTTCAATCAGTGTCTTATAGATTTCGGCATGCAGGTCTTTTATCTCCTTAGGTAGGTTTATTCCTAGGTATTTTATTCCTTTTTTGCAGTGGTAAATGGGAATGTTTCCCTAACTTCTCTTTCAGATTTTTCATCATTAGTGTATAGGAATGCAAGAGATTTCTGTGCATTAATTTTGTATCCTGCTACTTTACCAAATTCATTGATTAGCCCTAGTAGTTTTCCGGTAGCATCTTTAGGATTCTTTGTGTATAGTATCATGTAATGTGCAAACAGTGACAATTTTACTTCTTCTTTTCTGATTTGGATTCCTTTTATTTCTGTTTCTTCTCTAATGGCTGTGGCTTAAACTTCCAAAAGTATGTTCAGTAATAGTGGTGAGAGTGGGCAACCTTGTCTTGTTCCTGATCTTAAAGGAAATGGTTTCAGATTTTCACCATTGGGAATGATGTTGGCTGTGGGTTTGTCATACATGGCCTTTTTTAAGTTGAGGTAAGTTCCCTCTATGCCTACTTTCTGGAGGGATTTTATCATAAATGGGTGTTGAATTTTGTCAAAAGCTTTGTCTGCATCTATTGAGATGAACATATGGTTTTTCTCCTTTAATTTGTAAATATGGTTTATTCCACTCACTGATTTGCGTATACTGAAGAATCCTTGCATTCCTGGGATAAATCCCATTTGATCATGGTGTATGATCCTTTTAATGTGCTGTTGGATTTTGTTTGCTAGTATTTTGTTGAGGATTTTTGCATCTATGTTCATCAGTGATATTGGCCTGTAGTTTTCTTTCTTTGTGACATCTTTGTCTGGTTTTGGTATCAGGGTGATGGTGGCCTCGGAGAATGAGTTGGGGAGTGTTCCTCCCTTTACTATATTTTGGAAGAGTTTGAGAAGGATAGGTGTTAGCTCTTCTCTAAACGTTTTGTAGAATTCACCTGTGAAGCCATCTGGTCCTGGACTTTTGTTTGTTGGAAGAATTTTAATCGCAGTTTCAATTTCATTACTTGTGATTGGTCTGTTTATATTTTCTATTTCTTCCTGGTTCAGTATCAGGAGGTTGTGCTTTTCTAAGAATTTGTCCATTTCTTCCAGGTTATCCAATTTATTGGCATAGAGTTGCTTGTAGTAACCTCTAATGATCCTTTGTATTTATGCAGTGTCACTTGTTACTTCTCCTTTTTCATTTCTAATTCTATTGACCTGAGTCTTCTCCCTTTTTTTCTTAACGAGTCTGGCTAATGGTTTACCAATTTTATTTACTTCTCAAAGAACCAGCTTTTAGTTTTATTGAACTTTGCTATCTTTTCCTTCATTTCTTTTTCATTTATTTCTGATCTGATCTTTATGAGTTCTTTCCTTCTGCTAACTTTGGGGTTTTTTTGTTCTTCTTTCTCTAATTGCTTTAGGTGTAAGGTTAGGTTGTTTATTTGAGATGTTTCTTGTTTCTTGAGGTAAGACTGTATTGCTATAAACTTCCCTCTTAGAACTGCTTTTGCTGCATCCCAAAGGTTTTGGGTCTTCGTGTTTTCATTGTCATTTGTTTCTAGGTATATTTTGACTTCCTCTTTGGTTCCTTCAGTGATGTCTTGTTTATTTAGTACAGTACTGTTTAGCCTCCATGTGTTTGTATATTTTACAGATTTTTTCTGGTAATTGATATCTAGTTTCTTAGCATTGTGGTCAGAAAAGATACTTGATATGAATTCAATTTTCATAAATTTACCAAGGCTTGATTTGTGACCTAAGATATGATCTATCTTGGAGAATGTTCCATAAGCACTTGAGAAGAAAGTGTATTCTGTTGTTTTTGGATGGAATGTCCTAGAAATATTAATTAAGTCCATCTTGTTTAATGTATCCCTTAAAGCTTGTGTTTCCTTATTTATTTTCATTTTGGATGATCTGTCCATTGGTGGAAGTGGGGTGTTAAAATCCCCTACTATGATTGTGTTACTGTCTATTTCCCCTTTTATGGCTGTTAGTATTTGCCTTATGTATTGAGGTGCTCCTATGTTCGGTGCATAAATATTTACAATTGTTATATCTTCTTTTCGGATTGATCCCTTATTCATTATGAAGTGCCCTTCTTTGTCTCTTGCAATAGTCTTTATTTTAAAGTGTATTTTGTCTAATATGAGAACTGCTACTCCAGCTTTCTTTTGATTTCCTTTTCCATGGAATATCTTTTTCCATCCCCTCACTTTCAGTCTGAATGTGTCCCTAGGTCTGGGTCTGCTGTAGACAGCATATATATGGGTCTTGTTTTTGTATCCATTCAGCAAGCCTGTGTCTTTTGGTTGGAGCATTTAATTCATTCACGTTTAAGGTAATTATCGATATGTATGTTCCTATTACCATTTTCTTAATTGTTTTGGTTTTGTTTTTGTAGGTCTTTTCCTTCTCTTGTGTTTCCTGCCTAGAGAAGTTCCTTTAGCATTGGCTGTAAAGCTGGTTTGAGTGTGCTGAATTCTCTCAGCTTTTGCTTGGTTGTTAAGGTTTTAATTTCTCCATCGAATCTGAATGAGATCCTTGCTGGGTAAACTTGGTTGTAGATTTTTCCCTTTCATCACTTTAAATTTGTCCTGCCACACCCCTCTGGCTTTCAGAGTTTCTGCTGAAAGATCAGCTGTTAAACTTATGGGGATTCCCTTGTTTGTTATTTGTTGCTTTTCCCTTGCTGCTTTTAATATTTTTTTCTTTGTATTTAATTTTTGATAGTTTGATTAATATGTGTCTTGGCATGTTTCTCCTTGATTTTATCCTGTATGGGACTCTCTGCCCTTCCTGGATTTGACTGACTATTTCCTTTCCCATATTAGGGAAGTTTTCCACTATAATCTTTTCAAATATTTTCACAGTCCCTTTCTTTTTCTCTTCTTTTCTGGAACCCCTATAATTCGAATGTTGGTGCATTTAGTGTTGTCCCAGAAGTCTCTGATTCTGTCCTCAATTCTTTTCATTCTTTTTTCTTTATTCTGCTCTGTAGTAGTTATTTCCACTATTTTATCTTCAAGGTCACTTGTCCGTTCTTCTGCCTCAGTTATTCTGCTATTGATTCCTTCTAGAGAATTTTTAACTTCATTTATTGTGTTGTTCATCACTGTTTGTTTGCTCTTTAGTTCTTCTAGGTCCTTGTTAAAACTTTCTTGTATTTTCTCCATTCTATTTCCAAGATTTTGGATCATCTTTACTATCATTACTCTGAATTCTTTTTCAGGTAGACTGCCTATTCCTCTACGTTTGTTTGGTCTGGTTGGGTTTTTACCTTGTTCCTTCAAATGCTGTGTGTTTCTCTGTCTTCTCTTTTTGCTTAACTGACTGTGTTTGGGGTCTCCTTTTCACAGGCTGCACGTTCATACTTCCCATTGTTTTTGTTGTCTGTCCTCAGTGGGTAACGTTGGTTCAGTGGGTTGTGTAGGCTTCCTGGTACAGGGGACTATTGCCTGTGTTCTAGTGGATGAGGCTGGATCTTGTCTTTGTGGTGGGCAGGACTGTGTCCGGTGGTGTTTGTTGGGGTGTCTGTGACCTTATTATGATTTTAGTCAGCCTCTCTGCTAAAGAGTGGGGTTGCGTTCCTGTCTTGCTAGTTGTTTGGCATGGGGTGTCCAGTACTGGAGCTTGCTGGTCGTTGAGTGGAGCAGGGTCTTAGCGTTGAGATGGAGATCTCTGGGAGAGCTCTCACCGATTGATATTATGTGGGGCTGGGAGGTCTCTTGTTGTCCAATGTCCTGAACTCAGCTATCCTATCTCAGAATCTCAGGCCTGACACCCGGTCGGAGCACCAAGACCCTGTCAGCCACACGGTTCAGAAGAAAAGGGAGGAAAATGAAAAGAAAGAAGGAAAATAAAATAAAATAAAATAAAGTTATTAAAATAAAAACATTTTTAAATTAGTAAAGTAAAAAAGTTAAAAAGTAAGTTTAAAAAAAAAAGAAAGAAGAAAGCAACCAAACCAATAAACAAATCCACCAATGTTAACAAGTGCTAAAAACTACACTAAATTAAAAAAAAAAAAAAAAGACAGACAGACCCTTGGACAAATGGTAAAAGCAAACCTATACAGACAAAATCACACAAAGAAGGATACACATACACACTCACAAAAAGAGAAAAAGGAAAAATTTAAAAAAAAAAATATATATATATATATATAAAGAGGAAGAGAGCAATCAAATTAATAAACAAATCTACCAGTGATAATAAGCTCTAAATACAGAACTAAGGTAAACATAAAACCAGAAACAAATTAGATGTAGAAAGCATTCCCCAAGTCCAGAGTTTCTCCCAAAGTCTACCTACTCAATTTTGGGATGATTCATTGGCTTATCAGGTATTCTACATATGCAGGGTACATCAAATTGACTGTGGAGAATTAATCTGCTGCTACTGAGGCTGCTGGGAGAAATTTCCCTTTCTCTTCTTTGTTTGCACAGCTCCTGGGGTTCAGCTTTGGATTTGGCCCCACTTCTGCATGTAGGTCACCCTCTGGTGTCTGTTCTTTGCCCAGACAGGAGGGGGTTAAAGGAGAGGCTGATTAGGGGGCTCTGGGTCACTCAGCCTGGGGGGAGCGAGAGGTACGGAATGCAGGGTGAGCCTGCGGCAGCAGAGGCCAATGAGACGTTGCAACAGCAGAGGCCAATGAGATGTTGCAACAGCCTGGGGCATGCCGTGTGTTCTCCCAGGGAAGTTGACCTTGGATCACAGGACCCTGGCATTGGCAGGCTGCACAGGCTCCCAGGGGGCGTGTGGATAGTGACCTGTGCTTGCACACAGGATTCTTGGTGGCTGCAACTGGCTCGCGACTGTCTCTGGGGTTCATTTAGGCAGCACTCTGAATCCCCTCTCCATGCACACCCCGAAACAATGGTCTCTTGCCTCTTAGGCAGATCCAGACTTTTTCCCGGACTCCCTCCCGGCTAGCTGTGATGCACTAGCCCCCTTCAGGCTTTGTTCACACAGCCAACCCCAGTCCTCTCTGTGGGATCTGACCACCGAAGCTAGAGCCTCATCTCCAAGCCCTCACCCACCCCAGTGGGTGAGCAGACAAGCCTCTCGGGCTGGTGAGTGCTGGTCAGCACTGATCCTCCGTGCTGGAATCTCTCCACTTTGCCCTTTGCACTCCTGTTGCTGCGCTCTCTTCCGTGGCTCCAAAGCTTCACCCCACCTACTGCCCCCTGTCTCCACCAGTGAAGGGGCTTCCTAGCCTGTGGAAACTTTTCCTCCTTCACAGCTCCCTCCCAGTGGTTCAGGTACCAACCCCATTCTTTTGTCTCTGTTTTTTCTTTTTTCCTTTGCCCTACCCAGGTACTTTAGTTATAGTTATACCAGTCTATTCTTTGTGCCCCTTGTGACACCCTTGTTACATCTTTACCACTATACTACATTTATACTACTTGGAAATTCCATACCCCCTAATTAGAATATAAACTACTCAAAATCAAGGATAATTTTTCAGTGTTTCCAGGCCAACCAGAGTATCTAGCTAATAATTAGAATCAAACATTTATTGATCAGATTTGAATAACTGAATATCGTTTTTAAAAAGTGTAAAACACTTTACTCATCAAGGTATTTCTATCTTGTCCTAAGTACTCTTTTAGAAACTATACTTCTTCAAGGCAGAGACAATATATTGTACATTTTCTATCCCCCTCTCAATTTTGCACATGGACTTGTTAAGCAAAATATTTTTTAATGAGTGACTTTTTATACTTCGAGCCCTTGTATCCCTAGATGATACCAAGTATATAAAATAAAATAAACCTATTAACTTAATATAGCTTCTCAACAGCCCCCTTTTAAGTTATGTAATGTAGCTTTATTAACATCATTTTACTGAAGAAAATCTGCCAAGAAGTACAATATATACCTAAATTCATGAGCAAAAAACACACACAGCCTAAATTTAAAACCAGGTTTCATAACTGTTACCTTTAATTATTTTCAAGGATGAGACTCTGTATGCTCCCCCACAGAAAACATGCACTGACCATATTCGCTTCTCTGAAATTTCAGCCTTAGGAGATGTAATATGTTGACTCGTAAGTTGAAAATAACATTATTATTAAAACTTTTAATGTTGAATGTAAGGGACTCGTCATTTCCCTTTACATATAACTAAAAGTGTGTTAAGACAATTTTTGCTTTAGTTTACATTATGCTTGCCACTCCTCTCCCTCAGTTCCCAAGACACCTGTAAATTGATTTCACAAACTACAAGTAGAAAATACATTTTGTTATCCAACTGCTACCCTTTGTTTCAATTCAGTATTGTTGAGTATTCAAGCAGCAGCTGTGTCCCTTGATACATCCAGGTACTAAATACAAAGAGAATAGACACAGTTTTACATGACTGTTGTATTCAAGAATTCATGTCATTTACATATGTCACAAATATTGTATTTTAAAGTCCCTATGCTAGTACAAGCCTTCTGTTCTAACACATTTGGCTTTTTGATATCTAAGTAATTTCAAATTCCTTTCTGATTCAAAAGGAGTACAGAAACACATCTACCTTCCCCAATACCCCTCCTAAACACATTCACTTCACTGAATATGCTAAACTGGACCTTAAATTTGCTGCCTATGTATATGAGAATGAAAACCAGATGTCCATTGATAATGGTATTGCTGATGCTGACACTTTGTTAAATGAAAATTCTTGCAGTGTTGCTGAAGAAGCAGAAAATTTAATGTCTCTTATTTGAATGAGTTTTACATTTTTTTGTCTGGAAATGCTGTAGAGCTGAGTAAACTCAGAGATGTAAGTATTCCCAGGGCTCAGGAAGACTACAAAGAGTTGCCTAGCAGTTTCAAAAATTATTATTCTGAGGTGGGGTTATATCAATTTTAATTCCCTAAGATGACCACAAGGCAAAAGCTATATAACAAGTTAGACTAACATTAGGAAGAGCATTAATCAAGATATACTATAATTTTCTTTAACCTTTGGATTGGATTTTATTTTTAAAAAATAGTTAAAACAGATTTAAAATGCTTTACAAATCCTGTGAAATATATGGCATGCTGAACCATTTCAACATTTTTAAATTCTTCATCTCAGTTGGCTTAGAGTCCACAACAGGTTACTGTACTTCTTAACAGGAAGAGCAGGGAATGGTCAACTCTTTCCAAATCTTGCTTAGAATACTGAAAAGGTCAACAAACTACAGCAGAGGAATGTAAAAATGAGACAATTGAAATCTGATACCTCGTTTTTGTGACAAAGAATTTTGCAAGAATTGAAAATGTCACAACATGAAGTCAATTTTCAGGAAGAGACTGAGACACAGCACAGACTGAATCCATCCTCACCATACCATTAGCCTGTGATCTCAACTTTCTGATTAAAGAGCTCCCTGCCTTGAAAAAATGCAGTGTTTTTTTTTTTTTGTCTTTTGTTATTTTTAGCAAAGATATATTCTGTGAGAACAAAGAAGAGAAAGGAACAAAATTCAGTGGTTTTCAATCAGCACAGATTTTGTTCCCTCAGGAGGCATTAGGCATCTGGTGATATCTGGAGACATTTTTGATTGTCACAATTGAGGTAGGAGGTGCTGTTGGCATCTAGTGGGAAGGGGTCAGGTATGTTGCTAAACATTTTATGATGTATAAAACAGCTCTCTACAACAAAGAATTTTCTGCCTCAAAATGTCAATAGTGGGCTTCCCTGGTGGTGCAGTGGTTAAGAATCCACCTGCCAATGCAAGGGTCATGGGTTCAAGCCCTGGTCCAGGAAGATCCCACATGCCGCGGAGCAACTAAGCCCGTGCGCCACAACTACTGAGCCTGCTCTCTGGAACCCACGAGCCACAGCTGCTGAGCCCGCATGCCACAACTACTGAAGCCCGTGTGCCTAGAGCCCATGCTCCGCAACAAGAGAAGCCACTTCAATGAGAACCCCATGCACCGCAACGAAGAGTAGCCCCCACTCGCTGCAACTAGAGAAAGCCCGTGCACAGCAACGAAGACCCAATGCAGCCAAAAATAAATTAAAAAAAAAAAAAATGTCAATAGTGTTGCTATTGAGAAAACTGGAGCTAGAGTAACGTTTAGTTTAACAATATTTTGATCAATTACCTTGCCCTTCATCATGAAGAACTCCCATTATACTAAGTTCAAACCTAGAAAAATCCTTTATATACAGTGGATGCACAATAAATGTTTATTGGTGCTTCTGCTTTTATATAAAAATAGGAAATATTTATACCCAAGAATAGACACTCAGGTTTTATAAACCATGTATTATGAATTACTTTTGAAACAGCTCTTATGAAACTACTGTTTTCCTGCTAAATCTTTAAAGTAAAATATTTAGTAATTAATATAATGAGCAAGAGGCCAAAGTATCAGTTAGCATCAGTGTAAATAGTTTATGGTGAAAATAGAAAGGAAAAATACAGGAAACAAACTAGACACAACAGAGAGAAAGCACTCATCACAGGCCAGACTATAACTTTTGTGACATCTCCCATCTATTGTCCAACTGTTACCAAACCTGACTTCCCGAAGGAAAAACAAATCATGCTACCTCTTGACTCAAATCTTTCAGTGGCTTAACGTTGCCCAGAAAAGAGGTCAGAAAACTTTTCCTGTAAAGACTTAGATAGTAAATATTTTCAGCTTTGCAGGATACATGGTCTCGGCTAGAACTACTCAGCTCTGCAGTTGTAGCATAAAAGCAGTCATAGACAATATGTAAACAATTGGTATGGCTGTGTCTCCATAAACTATTCTTTACAAAAAGAGGTGAGGCTAGATTTGATATGAGGGCCATAATTTAATGCAACTCTGAGTTAAAATCCAAATTTTTAAAATAATATATGTTTTGCCCTTCTCAATTCTTTGGCTTTATCTCAAATGTCTTTTTTCTCTAAATTTCAATGTCTCCTGTGCTCCAGGAATTCAAAGCTTTTAATACTTCTTTAAACATATCAGATTGTTCTGTTTGTGACCTCACAGTGCTCCATCACCTGGTAACTTCTTCCAGGTATTTGGTAAAAAGCTATTCTTACTGAACACTCAGATGAAGCATTACCTTAAAAGCCTTTCCCATCCCCCCCTTGACCCTCGTTCATAGGCTTGAGATCTCTCTCTGCTGTGCCTCAGTGTACCCTGTGTGGATTGCTATTATCTAATTTTAAATACATAACTAAAATTTAATTACAAATTTCCCGCACACTAGATATAGACAAGAAGTGTAAATAACTAGAACATAACACTTTGCCTGAACATCATAGATATCTAATAATTGCTTTCTGAACAAAATATATTTTAGACCAACTTAAAAGTGAAAACAATTTTCTGCCAAGATAGGCTCTATTGAGTTTTGTAATATGTAACCATATACAAAACATGGCACTCCTTAAGCTATATTGTAAAACAAATATATGTAAATCATGATTAGTCACAATATAAGCACTGCCAGTTTAAGATAATCAAAGTGTTATTTAAAAAATAGAAATCTTAGAGACATAGCGAACGAAGACCATGGAAACACACTTTAGAGATCTTAAATAATAAAAAAAATGGGGAAACTAAAACTTGGAACTAGGGTTTAAGGAAGGGAAGGCAAACACTAAAACTAATCTTTAGTCTATGATATTCTCAAGGGGTCAGGTGAAAATCTTACTCTGTCATTTATTTTAATTATTTGGGATGTGCATTCTGCTTTCTCTTGTTTGTTTTTTTTGTGTTCGTTTGAATTGCAAAGCATAAATATTGGTAATGTTTTGAATGCTATGTTTAGAATATAGCTTTGTAGTGAAGAACCATAATCTTCCTATGCCTGACTTCAAAATTTTAGCGAACAAATGGCTGTTCAGGGAAGAATTTAAAATTGATGAAGGCAGTAAAGGGACTGACTGAAGAAAGAATTTTGTTGGAGGTAAATATGTAACTCTTGGAAAGTGAGAAATAAGAAGAAAATATCAGGCCACCAAATGTTTAAAAGTGTAACCCTCACTGGGAATGAGAAATCATTTAGTGATATGCTCAGATATGATGTAGCTATGAGAATGGAATGAAGTTAGAGAAAAGACATTTTGGATGGAATACATGAAAAACTTCCTGACAGTTAAACTGCTGGATTATGGAATTATCCCTCAAGGGAAATGGTAGAAGTCACATCACTTGAATGGTTGAAATCAAGAGAGACAAAACACTACTGAAAGTTACTTATTTGTTGATTCTGCATAGCAATTGTTATGGTCCCTAAGGGAAGTGTTCTATCAAATAGATGAAATTTCTGAGGCTCTCTTCAGTTGTTCTGAGTTTGTTTTCTGAACTTTGTATACAGATAACAACAAAAGAGTGTGTTTTATATCCTATTTTCTACATAATTATATTTTAATAATGATGCAAAATTATTCTAGACAAAATGTGTTTGGGTGTTCTATAAATGCTATGCTCTTTATCTTGTTCTACCTTATGTGGGAAAAAAATGGAATTTGGTATCATAGTACCTGGAGTTTGTATCCTTGCTTCAATGTATTATTGTTTATACTCAAGCCACTAAGTCTCTCTGAGGCTTAAGTTCTGAATTCATAATATGGTACTCAAAAATGATGTAATTTTTATAACGGTTGAATGAACCACAAAACAATATAAAAACATCATTTGGTAAAGGTTAATTATATATTGTAGTTATCTTCACAGTTGAGATTACCATCTCATTCTAAATTGACTCCATGGTTAAGTTTCTTGACTTGTGCTAATATAGCGCGCTCTATCTCATAGTTATTCTCGTGTCTTAGCCATAGTAAGAGAAGGCGGCACTGGCAGTAAAACTTAGTGAAACTCAACCAGAATTGAATCATAGCTTTACTGCCTACAGTAGCAGAGCTTTCTGATTGAGTGGGGTAGCTTCAATGTGTGTGCATATATGTGTGTGAGTGTACAAATACATGCATGCCTCACAGCTCCCATTAACTTCACAAATCACTAGACCGCAAAGAAAATTTTGAACTACATTTGGTAAGTCTTCTCAATTTAATATGGGGAAAACTACTTAGAGATTGTTCTGAACATTCCCTTCTTATGTTCTACTGAAGCAGCAGTGAATCTTCAATAGAGAAAGGACAAGCTGTTTCTCAAACAAAATGTCAGGGGGAAAAAAAATGCCTAAGTTCATATATATTATTGAGTGCCTCATAATGCAACTATAAAACTCTGCAAACCTATTTGGGGTAATTCTAAAGCGAGAGCCAAGTGCAGACCAACAGGAACTGTGATAACAACATCATTTGGCTAATGTGCTGTTTATGTATACAAAATGCTTTGGAAATGGTAAGGGGAAAATCACCAGCAAAATAGTTTCTAAAAGCATCTTAGTTTTCTAAAGCCATACTTATCTAAAATTGTAACAAAGAACAGCAGGAGGTATGTGACAATGAAGCCAGTACAAAATGAACGAAGGTTCAGCCAAATGTCAAAATATAAGGAAGGAATTTCTGAGGCAAAAGAAAAAAAAATTGTATTGGGAAATGGGAATACAGTAGTTTTATAGAGATTTGGAACTTTAAATTATTCAGAACTGGTACAATCAAAACTAAAACACGTGCATGTGTACCATCTGCTTGCCTCCAAAGTGGAGTCTTTGGAGAATTAATTCAGCTGCCAGAGTTGCATGAAAGAAAACTGGTCTCTAGTTTATCCGAATCATTACTTGAAAACAGGAACTCAAGAACAGAGAAGAGACTTGGGCTGTCTGGCTCTGTCTCCATGGAGAGATATTCCCTATAGATTTCAGCAGCTGCAGAAAAATATGAAGAGAGGTACAGAGAAATGAGACACAGCCTGCAAAGTCAAATTTAGGCTAAGAAAAGTGTTTTTGGTTTAAAACATGTTTTAGAGTAGTTATTAGTATTTAAACTGAGATTTAAACTAGCTCATGAATATTTTTTTTTCTAGAGGTAAACTAAGTTTTCTAGTAACAAATCATGTTTTGTTAAGTCATGCTTAGGCCAGCCATTTATTTTTGTTCCTCCTCTATGAGCAAGAAAGTAGAATCTGACATTTTCTGGCCAAATTGAAAAGTGAAGAATCAATACTCCTGGGAGCTATTAAGTCCCAGTTTGTAGTGAGTTTTTATTTAATAGCATTAGTGCTTTCAGTTGTGACACTAATGGGCATGTCTACATATGTAGCCTTTGCTTACAGAATAAACTAATCAAGAAATACTTATTGTGTTTCTACAAGTAAAAGAATATAAAGAAGCATAATTTATAGCTTGTAATTTTAAGAATTTTAAAATTTAAATTGTAGAAATTGAACATACATGTTTGAAAACAAATAAGCACACAACAGATTAATATCAGTTCAAAAGATATTAAAAGGCAATGTATGACTAATTACCAGGCAAATCTATACATTATAGGCTTTGCGTGTTCAAAGAAAAATAAACTCATGTCAGCTATAGTAGAGAAGAGAGACTTCCTAGAGATCGAATTTGAACTGAGCTTATGAAGAAGCTAGCAACAGTGAAAATAAGCTATGGGAAATTCAAAAATGGAAAAGGAATAGCTTTATTCACTAAGGAAAATGGCAGAGAAAAATAAATGGATGGGTGGATAGATGGATGGATGATGAATGAATAAACAGATATTACTTTTCCAAGTCCATCAGCTCCTTTAGGAAAGGCATGTAAATGTTGAACAAAATTTATCTTTGAGAATCCAGAATATTTACATTTTACTGGCAAATAACAATATCAAACATACACAAACCCTCATATTGAAAGTTTTTCAATATGAAGAAAAACTTCTCTTCTTCAATATGAAGATAACTGAAAAGTGAATTCACTCACAAATGAGTACATTTACTAAAATACCAGTTCAAGTAAATTAAGATATTAAACATTAAATTATTCATAAAACTATATCCAGCCTAAGTAACAGAGACTCAAAGAATATGGACTTGGGTGCATAAAAAACAGCTTCTGAGCTCAGTAAATAACATAATTACTATATCAGTATTTTTCTTTTCTTCCTACTGGGAAATTTACATTTGGGAAAATAAATTAAAATGATGTACTTAGTAGTAAAAATGTTGCTCACATATTAATGTTCATAATATTGTAAAACAAATATGTTTTAAGCATTATATAAGACCCCTGAAATGCATTTTCTCATTTCACAACTGCACTATGGGTTATACATACTTACCCCATTTTCATATGAAAAGAATGAGGTTTAGAGGGCTATACATGAAAAGGTAAAATATTAACACCAAGTCTTTATGATTCATTTGGCTAAATAGGATGAGAGTAAATGCTTTGGACCTTGACACCACTACACCATAAATTGTTAACAAACTAACTCTCAACTATAGAGGATTGTCTCAGAAATTCAATAATTAATTAATTAGTATAAAAACTAAAATATGATGGGCTGAAAAGAAGTAATTTTCTTTTTAGCTTCTGATACAGGAAAAATACGTGTAATGAAAGAAATCAAAAGTATAGCAATCATGGATTTCATGCTCATGATAATAAGGAGGAGATATAGTCTAGGGTCTTTGTGTATAAAGTCACCTAAAACTGCACATCTAGTGCAGTTCACTTATTTACAGATAAGAAAATTAAAAGCCTAGAGAATTATAGACACACAGAATCTTCAAATTCATAATTGTGATTGCTCTTATGAACTGTATTGTCCTTGCATAAGATCTCCAAAAATTATTTAGGGAAGTATTAGTTACGGGTGATTTTAAGTAAAAAATATTTTAGAAAAATCTTCAATATGTGAAGCTGAGTTTGACTCACTAATAATTTTTATGCAAAGTTATAGAACTTGAACTAGGTTTTTAAAATTTTTATCTTAGATGAATGTTTTTCTTACTTAAATACCGTATCAGTGATGAGTAATGCCCTAGAAATTAAAGTGCCAACACTCCTCACTACATCATCAATGTCAATGTGAAGATTCAATGTTCATAAAAGTTAGGTCTAGCTATAACTATCCTGACAATCATCATGGTATTGAATATGATCTTTAAAAAGAAACAACCAAGTCCTTGACTGTTGTTTTACACAACCTCAAAACTCTAATTTATACGAATAATATAAAACACTGCAGAAAGTAAGTGTACATGAAGGAAATCTGATTTTGTTCCCAACCAAGAGCTATCCACTTTTTCTACATCCCAGGATTATTAAACAAAAAATTTTATTTTTGGTGGCACAAACCAGTTTTTCCATTGGTGAATGCCCAATTCTTACCACCACTTGTGGAGGAAAATTATATCATAGGAACTTTAAGTCCAGGAAAAGTCATGGGATTGTAATACAGACTTGATGTAAAAGAAGATTAGTTGGCTACAGGCAGGAATTCAGACCAGATGAGTCAATGGCCTCTTATAATATGGCAGCTCTGCTCTGCTTTTGTTCTATCAAATGGAGATTTATTCCAACACAAGCCACTACAATGGTAAAACAGAGACAGTAGGTTTGGATCATCTTAAAGCTCCATGGAAGCCTTCAGAACAAATTTGTTTCTTCAAAGTAAATAAAAAGTGCCTTTGATTCTCTTAAGCTCCTTCCGATTTTACAGAAATATTAACATGTAACATTTGCCTTCATTATAGTCATTAGATAAATGCCAACTTAGTGTTAGAAGAAATGCATTTTCAGCTGAAATGGAGCCAAGTTGTCTTAGTTAGTTATGTTAAAGAGAATCAAAAATTAATCAGTCTACTATTAGGGCACAGCTGTTTTTCAAAATGTTTCTTTGATTTTCAAGAGTTTATGTTTTAAAGAGTTATTATTAAACATAATCATAAGCCTAGAAGTTGAGAGCAAAGCACACTTTAAGCAAGCTGGCATTCACAGGAGAGTAAAAACAGCTCCTTCCTTCTGGTTATGACCTTTCAGCAAGTCCTTTCTCATTTCCAGATCTACCAAATGGAGATATTATATTATGATGAAGCATAAACCTAGAGGAATCAGAATACACTGAGGGAACTCAAAAGTTTGAAATGTTGCTTTTCGAAAGTTCAGAACCTGCAGGAAATCATTCTGCACTCCCAAGTTATTATTAAAATAACAAAACGTATTAACTGAATGTAATGACATAGTAATAGTCTTCAAACCAACAATAAATACCTTTTTATAAGAGCTGTGTTTAACTTAATAGCCCTTTTAGCTCAAAGGCAAAGGTTTGTGTCATCCTTAACTGAAGCACACTTATATTGTCTCTTGCCAAGCAGCTGAGAGCAGGTTAATGCACTCCCACAATAGTATATTTTTTTAAACATTTTTTTCCTCTCAAATGGTTGAGGATAGCATTTGCAACAATGTCATGACACATGGTATAATTGGAGGGTTCTGGGCCATGAATACTTATCAAGCTGTTAGACCCTTGATATTTGCTTAAACAGTACGGGTACTAGAAGCAGAACAGATGCCCTAGTTTCAATGCCAATGCATCACTCCATCCCCTCAAGCTGCCTTTTGTAATTGTCAGTTCAATATCACTATCAGGGTCAGAAACTGTAGAATTCATTACAGATTTCCTTCCTTCTAATAACCTAAGAGTGCAAAGAGGCATGCCTGAAATTTATTAATTGTTCCACTATTTAATCTCCCATTTTAAACTAGATTACTCTCAGTTTTCAAAAGCTACACCTATGTCTTTAATATTTATAATTCAGCATTCACTACTGCTTATACATTCCTGTAATGGAGGATTTTTTTAAATTTCATAGCAAGTAACAATAGTATGAAAGGAATTAGGTGTTTCCCAAAGGAAATGCATACTGTTCTTTTAATCCATGAGCAGGTGTATATAAACATATAATAATGATTCTTATCTTTTACAACTGAACCAATAAATAACTATGCATCTTTATCTTCTTAAATAAACACACCTTTGCCTGCCCTTAATATTTCTGGGTATAGACACTAACAACTAGAGTAAGTAAAGATAAAATATTTATTGAACAAACAGAACCCATAAGGTTGACTAAAAAAACAAACCTTTCCTGAGTGTTTAGCATGTGTCTGTTACTGTTGAGTTATTTATATGCATTATCTCATCTGTATCTCACAATAGGCCAGTACAGTTTTAGCACACATTTTACAGATGAATAAACTGAGGCTTAGAAGTTTGATTTCTGATTGCCAGAGGTCAAGTAAGTGTCAGAGCTAGAATGTGAACCTAACTCAGCTTCATGCATTGTTCAGGTTGTTAATTAACCAATACTGCTTCTTAATAAGGACATATTCCTAGAACAGGCATCATGTTACAAAGATTCTTAGACCAGACTGCAATTAGTTGTGAGTCTTAGTAAAATCACTTCCCCTTAGTGTTTTTCAGAATCCACATTTGTAAAATAATGAGGTTAAGCTGAATGATCCCTTGGGTCCCCTCAATTCTAAAATCCCATGATACTATAATCAACTAAACCAATCTTGTAAGGTCCAATTCACCTTTCCTTTCATTCAAACTATGATTTACTAAAGTCCTGTATTCAATTATAGAATACTGTACTCCAAAGTAATGTATTTCCTTGGCCTACTCAGTGCAATTTGAACACTTCACAAGAAGTCACATAAGCAAACATTTCTGGGTCAGCAGCAGTGGTTGCAAAATCAAATAAGGTGCTGAAGTCCATAGAATTCAAAGTGTAAGCATCCAAATGCCAGTTAACAGCTGACTGAGCAAGAATTTCTGAGATTATACTGAAGAATTTAGAAAAAGACTTTTGCTATGTGAAATTGCTTTTGTCTTTTTTTTCCCCTATCAGAGCAAAATGCTCATATGCATACCTAGCTAATACTATTCACATAAAGTGAGATATGTGTGTGTACTTTATCCAAATATATGTATTTAATATTTTGGTTCACTCTTTCCTGGAGAGAAAGAAAGAAACAAGGCAGGATATTGTGAATATACAATTATCTATTCATTCTAATATTATATTAATATTTTATAAATTTTCCAAATACTTAGAGATGTAGGTTAAAGCTTGAATTTAAAGCTTAAATTTTTATGGAGCATTTTAAAATAAGTCACAAACTCTGCAGTGTGCAAGAAGTACAAAATAAAGGAAAGTCTATGGGTTTCAAATTTGGGGAAGCAATTTCAAATTTCTGCTGATACTTCTTTCTATAATTCTATGATTATCAATGAATATTAATCTTTTAATATTTTCATTCATTTAAAAAATTTAACCCATATTTGTCCTCCATTACACATCCTATGAATCACAATCCAAAAAAATGAAATATTATTTTCATTTACTGAATATGTTTCATATATTATCATCCTGTAGATATTTTTTTCAGAAAAGAGTAACTGAGGAAAAGAACAAGGCAAAAAGAAGAAGTGAATCTGTTTCCAAAAGAAAATAGAAAAGTGTGAATATATCTTCCTCTAGAGGAGGAGCCATAGGTACTACCTTCATTTTTGTCTAGAGAAGTAAGGCCTTGAAAGCACCTTGGATGCTGCTCTCCCTTGAAATATTGCCTGATACCTGTCCTTATGGTCTATTTGGAGAAAAACTACTGAACTCTAACAGAGAGAGGACAGTCAGATATTTAGGGATTATTTGAGCATGTACGAGAACATTTTGGTCAGATATTAGGGAATGTAATAGGCCATGACTCTAAATAAAGGATGGGCCTATAGACTCATTATAAGGTAAGAATGATACTATTTCACAGGACATATGGTGAAGTGTAAAAGAGTTAATATGTATGAGAGCCCAGCCTGGTGCTGGTATAATAGTGAGAGCAAAATAAAAGAAGTTGTTTTTAATAATAGAGATAGAATCAAAGAAATGGGAGGAGGACTCATGGGGTAGAAACAGAATTTAATAAATTCTGGGAATTTAATTGTGAAATAAGAAAAGACACTACCCTTGCCCTTGAAAAATTTACAGTTTATCAAATAAGTGATTAAATTCAGAGTGAGAAGGTAAATAACAATGTTATTAAACGTGGGGTAATATGGGAGATGTCCTCGATCTAGGTTTAGGAAGTCAGGAAGCACTCCCCAGAAGATAAAGTCTAATCCGAAATGGAAGATTGATTCTGCTATATCAGCTGTGTACACTTTAGAAAGTTAATTAACTCCTCTAATTTGCAGGTTTCTGAAAAATAATGGATTTCAACTACTATGGATATCTCATAAAAATGGAAACATACCATGTTTGGCCTTTCGTGACTGGTTTATTTCACTTAGCATAATGTTTTCAAGGCTAATCACTGTTGTTGTAGTGTTTGTCAAAATGTCTTTCCATTTTAGGGATAAATAATATTGCATTGTGTGTATATATATATATACACACTGCTTTTTTGTTTATCCACTCATTCATTGATGGACATTTGAGTTGCTTCCACCTTTTGGATATTGTAAATAGTGCTTCTGTGAGCATGGTTTTACAAATATCTCTTCAAGTCCCTTCTTTTAATTCCTGTGGGCATATACAGAGAAGTAAATTACTGAATCATATAATAATTCTGTTTTAAATTTTTCTGAGAAATGGCCATAGAGTTTTCCCTAGCGGCTGCACCAATTCAAATTCCCACTTAAAATGCATGAGGATTCTAATTTCTCTACGTCCTCACCAACACTTGTCATTTTCTGTGTGTGTGTTTTTTTTTAATATTATTATTTTCTTTTGGTTTTGATAATAACTATCTGAATGGGTATGAAGTGGTATCTCATTGAGGTTTTGATTAACTTTCTCAAATGATTAGTGATATTGACCTCTTTTCATGTACTTCTCAGCCATTTTTATATCTTCTTTGGAGAAATATTTATTAACATCCTTTGCGCATTTCCTAAATAGGCTGTTGTTGTTGTTGTTGTGGACTTGCAGAAGTTCTTTATATATTATGGATATTAACTCCTTATCTAATATAGGATTTGCAAATATTTTCTCCCATTCCATGGGTTGCCTTTTCACTTTGTTTACAGTGTCTTTTATGCACAAAGTTTTTAATTTTGATGTAGGACAAATTGTCTATTTTTCCTTAGCTGTTTGTGTTTTTGGTGTCATATCCAAGATATCATTGCCAAACACAATGTCATAAAGCTTTCCTGCTATGTTTTATTCTAAGAGTTTTATAATTTTATCTCTTACATTTAGCTCTTTGATCTATTTTTTAAATGTTTGTATAGAGTCTAACAAAGAGCCAACTTTATTCTTTTGCACGTGGATATACAATTTTCCCAACTATATTCAGACTATTTACTAAAAAGTCTTACCATTCTCCAATAGTCTTGGTACCCTTTTCATAAATAATTGTAACATATATGTGATGATTTATTTCTGGTGTCTCTATCTTATCCATTGTTCTATATTTCTATTTTTATACCAGCACTGTGCTCTTAATTACTGTGGCTTTGTTGTATTTTGAAATCAGGATATGTGAGACCTTCAACTTTGTTCTTTTTCAAGATTGTTTTATCTGTTCAGGGTCCCTTGAGATTCCATATTAATTTTAGGATGGATTGTCCTATTTCCGAAAAAAAAATCATTGGGATTTTGATAAGATTTACATTGACTTTGTAAATAGTTTTGGGTAG
Organism: Balaenoptera borealis; assembly: GCF_965194805.1. Taxonomy (NCBI): domain Eukaryota; kingdom Metazoa; phylum Chordata; class Mammalia; order Artiodactyla; family Balaenopteridae; genus Balaenoptera; species Balaenoptera borealis. Next base: position 131,267,020 of record NC_138860.1, read on the forward strand.
TACTGACATCTTAACAATATTATATCTTCTGAACCATGAACACGGAATGTCTTTCCATTTATTGTTATCTTCTTTCTTTCAGCAATGTTTTGTAAGTTACACTGTACAAGTCTTTGGACTCCTTGGTTAAGTTTATTCCTAAGTAATTTATTATTTGTGAATAAAATTATCAATTTTTTTCAGAGAGTTTGTTGTCAGTACATTGTTTTTCAGATTGTTTGTTGAGCATTGCTTTGGTAACCTGAAAATTTTCTGAATTCTTTTCTTAGTTCTAAACATTTTTTTGTGTCTGTGTGCAGAATCTTTAGGGTTTTCTACATATAAATCATGCCTTGAATACATATAATTTTGCTTCCTCCTTTCTAATTTGGATGCCTTTTGTTCTTTTCCTGTCCTAAATTTTCTGGCTAAGACTTCCAGTACTATGGTGAATAGAAGTGTTGAAAATCAACATCCTTGTCTTGTTCCTAATCTTAGAGGAAAAAAGAGTAGTCTTTTACCATTGAGTATAAGGTTAAATGTGGATTTTACATGTATAGCTTTTACTATATTGAGGTAGTTTCCCTCTATTTCTAGTTCTTTGTCCATATTTTCCTTTAGCTCTTTCAGCATAGTCAAGACAGATGTTTTAAAGTCTTTGTCTAATAGGTTCAATTTCTGCATTTTTCAAAAATGGTTTCTGGAAATTTATTTGTTCCTTTGAATAGCCATATTTTTCTGTTTCTTTGTGTGCCTTGTAATCTGTTGTTGAAAATTGAGAATTTGAAAAATCAGCTACCTCTCCCAGTCTTGGAAGACTGGCTCTATGACAGAGAAGATTTTCACTAATTAGCAGGACATGCTTGAGCATCAGAATCAGCTTGGCATTAAGACTTAACAGTCCTTGGACTTCCTGGTGGTGCAGTGGTTAAGAATCTGCCTACCAATGCAGGGGACACAGGTTCAAGCCCTCTTCCAGGAAGATCCCACATGCTGCAGAGCAACTAAGCCCAGGCACACAACTACTGAGCCTGCGCTCTAGAGAGCCCGCATGCTGCAACTACTGAAGCTCACATGCCTAGAGCCTGTGCTTCGCAACAAGAGAAGCCACTGCAATGAGAAGGCCGCGCACCGCAACGAAGAGTAGCCCCCGCTCACTGCAACTAGAGAAAGCCCGTGTGCAGGAGCAAAGATCCAATGCAGCCAAAAATAAATAAATAAATAAATATTTTTTTTTTAAAAAAAGGACTTACGGTCCTCTTATGACCTTTCTGGGCATGTGTCTTCCCTAGGCCTGTGTATGTCCTATTCTGTATAGACTGCTGGTTTTCCATGTGTTAATTTCCACCCCCTGCTTCTAGTGGTCTTAGCTGTTATATTGTATCCCTCAATCAGTAATTTATTGCTCCAACCACCTATTAGTCTGCAGGCTTTTTATAGCCTCATGAGCCTTTTCTTAGCCTGTGATCTGAGCTGCACTGTTTTTGGAGGTCTAAACTCCCACTTAGACCCCCACAGAGACCAATTCCTTAAATAGCCACCAGGTAAGTTATAAGGTTGTAAGTTAGGTCTGTTCTGCTCTCTCGGGTTCACAGAAAGTAACTGAGGACAGAACTGCCACTTCCTACAGACCACACCAAGACCATATGTAACAGGGAGGAAGTGGGGCAAGAATGAGTAACCCCCCCTTCCAAATTTCCTTTTGAATATGTTTTTTTTCTTGATTAAGCATCCATTTAGTTGCTGGAGATGTTTGGCTGATTCCCAGAGCTCCTGTAAAGTTGTTTAGTCGGTCTCTAATTATTTGTTAATGTTTCCCTGAAGGAACAAGGTCCTGGATCTTCCTGGTCCTCCCTGTTGCTGATGTCACTCTCCCAGTTAAAAAAAAAAAAAAAAAAAATTGTGTGTGTGTGTGTGTGTGTGTGTGTGTGTGTGTGTATTCCATTTCTTTTATGTTAGAATTCTTTATTTATAGTCTATATCATTTTTCAACCACTCATTCATTGATTATACATGTATATTTTATATTTGTATTTATATATCTCAGTATTTGTTAGATACCATTACAGCTTATTGCTACTGGGGACGCAACATTAAATATAATAGACAAAATGCACTGATTTCCTGAAACTTGCCTTCCATTTAAGTTAATACTATATATAGTAATACAATAGGTCAGAAAGTGATAACTGTTAGGAAGAAAAATAAACCATGGAGGTGGGTAGGAGATACAAGAAAATACTCTGATTTTAAATAGAGCATTAGTCACAGGTTCACAATAAACCTGTTCCTTAAGTTAAAAACTAGAGAAAGTGAGGCAGAACTGTGAGGATGTATGAAAAGAATTTATCTCAGGCAGAGAGATGACCTTGTGTAAAATCCCTCAGGCAAGTGCAAATCTGGTGTGTTTCAAGAAAAGCAAGATAGCCAATGATGTCGAGACCAAGTGAGCAAGGGGCAAAAAGCAGGAGATAAGAGAGGGCTAGCAACTGTAGAGCCTTTTAAATACTATCTAAGGGTTTTGTCTTTACTTCGGCTGTACATGATTGGAGAGCTTTGAAGCAGGGGCATAAAATGATTTGAGCTACAATACATTTTAAATGAATCACTGAGTCAGCTTTGATAAGACTAGATTCTAAGGTGGTAAATGAATTAGCAGGGGGATCAATTAGAAGGTCATGTAAATAATACCATATTGATATAATAGCAATATAGCCCATCATGTTTGCTTCGTGGGAAATAAAAAGTAGACAGGTTTCTTGATACATTTTGAAGAAATAACGAAAATGATTTGCTAAAGAATTGGTTATGGGAGTAAGAAAATGGAAGACATCAAATATAACTGTGGTTGCCCTGTGCGATTTGAAGAATGGAATTGCCACTAACTGCAAAGGAAAAAGCTACATGATAGGTTTGGAAGGGGGAAGGGGAAGATCAGAAGTTTAGTTTAGGACTTGTTGAAATAAAAATGCCTATTGAAAATTCAGTAGGAGACGGAGAGGAGGGAGTTGGATTTGTGAGTCTGGATTTCAAAAATGAAATAAGATTTTGAAATATAAGTCAGAGAGGCATTAGAATAGAGATGATATTTAATCCATAAGACTCTTTGCAATTACCAAAGACCACGTACAAACAGAAAAGTCAAAAGGTTAGTTTGAAGAATAGAAAACAGGAAAGGAACTTGAAATGGAGTGGTTAAAGAGGCAGGAGAAAAACAGCAGAACGTGGTGTGCTGGAAGCCACCTGCAGAAAGTGTTTCCGGGAGGAATTCTAGCTGTGTCAAATATTGACGGGAAGTTAAGTTCATTAGAGTTTGAAAGTCAACCATTGTATAGAGCAATATGGACGTCACTGGTGATTTGTGAAGCGCAGAATAGCGGAACAGTAAAGCAAACTCCAGCTGGAGAGGCGTTGGAGACAGCAAGGATAGACAGCCTTCCGAAGGAGCCTCATTATAAAGAAAAGGAGAAAATTGATACAGTAACTGGTTGAGGTTATGTTACCAAAGCTCGGCCTCTCTGGACACCTGTGCTGAATCAAATCCCAGAGACAGAGTTCTGGGTGAAGTAGAAAAGGATAGCTTTATTACTTTGCCAGGCAAAGGGAGACACACTGGACTTCTGCCTCGAAAAATTATGTGGCCCAACCCCAGAGAACTTGATGAGGGTTTTATAACAGTGGTTCAAAGGTGGGGTCTCTGACAAGATTAGGGTTGAGCAGGGCCTGCCACCCCCCTTAGTCTCAGGTGGTTCCTGGCTGCTCCTCTCTTGATTAGCAACTGTTCGATAATCTGCCCTTTGGAACTCAGGACAGGTCATGGAGGCTGGAGTCTTGCCTGTGAGAAATGATGGACAAAAGGAGGCTTCCGTGCCCAAGCCCCACTCAGTTTCAGGGCCTGGGAGCCCCACAGGGTCCCACTCGGTTTCAGTTATAGGTTAATTTTTCTTTTGTAAAATGGGAGAATTGTGATTTTTTGTGTATGCTGATGAAAATGATCCTCTAGAGACTGAAAAACGTATCTACTGGAGATAAGGGAAGGTTGCCAAGATGAAGTTCTTGAATAAGCAAGGAAAGAGAACATCCACTACACAACTGGAAGAACTGGCCTTCAATATGAGAATGGAGAGTTTATCTAAGATAACTGAAGAAATGGAATAGTATGTGGGCAAAAGTGCAGGAACGTTGGGGTTTATAATTATGGAGCGTATGGAAGTTCTCTTCTGAGATCCTCTGTTTTCGTTTTTTGTTTTTTTTTTTTAGTGGAATTTGAAAGTAAGAATTTCAGTAAGAGAATAAAAGATGAGGAGTTGGATGTTTAAAAAAAAAAAAGCAAAGGGCATAAGATTTTCATGTGGGAAAGGGAGAGTGAGTGGAACAGGAAAATGCTGAATTAGGGGCCCCACAAAGTTTGGTGATCCTGAACTTAAAGCAAGACAACTCAATATACCTGTTTGTTTTATTTCAGCAACATTTAGCTACTATGTACAGTCACTGAGCAGTCAGAGTCCAAATTTAACCAGAGTTAGGATTTTGCCAAAGGAGTATGAGGAGAAAAGAGAGAAGCAAAAGACTTAAAGGTAAATGAGCAGAGATTATTTTAAATAATGTATCCATACATAGGCCTCTTTCAATCTCTAGTTATTCAGTAAATGATTATGGAACATCAACTATGTTGTATGAAAAAAATATAATAAATAAATAATAAAATGTGTTAATAGACAATAAATGCTATCAGAAAAAAAGTAGAAGAAAAAAAGCAAGGATCACACATGCTGAATGGGAGGATGCAGTGCCTAATTTAGAATGGTCGAGGTTTGCATCACTGGCAAAGTAAGATTTGAGCAAAGACTTGAAGGAGAGAGGGCGTTAGCATGGCAAATAGCTGGAGGAAGGGCATTCTAAAAATGTGACTGCTGTAAAAAAGGTCTAAGATCTGAAGTGTGTCTGGCATATTCAAGAAACGGCAAGGAGGAAATTATGTCTACGGTGTGGTGTTAGGTTGAACCTTGCAGGCCTGCAAACCCTGTATTTGCCCAGCCTCAAGATTAAAGAAAGAGCCCAGAGTCAACAACAGAGACATTAATGATTTAATGGGTAGGGGATCTTACACATCTGAAGCAAGATCCTGGAGCAACATCCCACCATGTGCAGCGGACAGTGGGCAGGACATGGCATCAGTCTTCACTACGAGGGGAAGAGGAAGGTGGGAATTGACTTCAGTTTGGTTAATCAGTTGCCAGGGAAACCAGCAGAGGAACAGGCTCCTTCCTGCCCCTTTGATAAGCTATCATAGTGGAGACAGTTATGACCTAAAGATTAGAACAGTCACTTGCTGGGGCCGGGGCAAGTACATAGGCATTTACTGATTAGGCTCTATGAGGAAGAGGGAAGGTCAGTCAGGTGAGTAGGGTGTAGGTGAGGTAGGACTGGTCGAAGATGGGATGTACAGAGAGCAAGAGAGCAGCTATCTTGGGTGGCCTGATCATACATATTGTAAAAAATGTGGGACCATAGCAAGAGATGAGGCTAAAGAAGTAAGAGTGGTAGGGGAAGAAAATCATGCTTGCCATTGCAAGGACTGTGGCTTTTCATTTGAGTGACTTGCGCAGTCACTGCATCATTTTGAGCAGAACAATGATATGATTTAACCTCACTATTAGAAGGATCAGTTTGACTACTGAGTTGAGAAAAAAACTGTAGAGGCAAGGAGATGAAACAAAGAAATTTGTATATTACTCTAAGATAGCAAAAAACCCCAAATCTCAGTGCTTACCCAAGAAATATTTATTGCTCACATGTTACATGTTGACTAGGATCAGCTATGGCTCTGTTTCCCTGAGTCTTGTTCATTTTAGGATCTAGGATAAAGGAGCATCGCATACCTGGGGCATGCCATTCTCCTTGCAGAAGGAAAAAAAGACATGGCAGCACTACAAAATAGCTCTTTAAGCTTCCCCCAGGAAGACCACATGGTATTCCCAGGCATTTCATTAGCCAATGCTTTTTTAATAAGGAGTGGCACTATACGAAATATTGGCTGCATAATTTGAAGACCCCAGTACAAAATTAAAATGTGAGATCTCTTGTTCAAAAATTATTATGCATTTTAAGATGGCGATAGCAGAGCATTAAACCAAATGAAGATCACAAACCCATGAAGTTGGCCCTGACTGCAAGTTATATGGAAATGGGCTGGTTTGAATAGTACTCTTAAATAAAAAGAGCAATAAATATGTACATAATTAGGAATAAAAATAATACCATCTCTCACAATTTAATAGATGGCTATTGATGCAATCCAAGTGAGTGATTATGTTGGTTCAAACCAGGTGATAGTACTAGTGGAAGTTGAAAGATGTGCTAGTTTCTTGAAAGACTTAGTAGTACTCGATATATTAGAAGGAGCGTTGTTAAGGATGACTCCAGGTTTTCTACTGAACAATTGGAAGACTTGAGATGCCAATAACTGAGATGGCGAAGAATATAGGTAGAGTGGTAAAAAATCAAGAATTTGGTTTTAGATGCGATAACTTCAAGTAATGTATTAGGTATTCAAGTAGAGATATCAAGAAAAGAACTGAACACATACATCAGGAGTTTTTGAGAGAGATCTGTGTTAGAGAAATACATTTGGGAGTCACAGGCCAACAGCTGAAATTAAAATTCAAATTTGAGAACACCGAGATAATAAGTGTAGACAGAAAAGAGGAAAAAAAAAAGGTAAGTGGTAAGTCTTGGTGTATTTTAATATCTGAGTCTCAGGAAAATGAGGAATAGCCTGCAAAGGAGTCTGACAGAGAAGAACCAATAATGTAGGAAAAACAACTCCAGTGAATTTGATATAATGGAAACCATGTAAAGAAAATGTATCACAGAGGATCTACTGTGCTCAGTGCTGCTGCTCATAGACGTAGTAAGAAGAGGACTGACAGATGAATTTAGCCATTGGATGTTGTCAGTGAATAACAAAAGCTGTTTAAGTGGATTGGTAGCAACAAAAGCCAGATTGCAATGAGGCTAAGAAAGGAGAGGAATTAGACACAGTGAATATAGACAGCTCTTCAGAAGTCTTATCTTCAAGAAAAAAAAAATATATATATATATATATATATATATGACTTCTCCTTAGTCTCAGACACATATTACGGAAAAGTTTCACATTCCTGAAAGCTTTGCATTCCTAGATAGCCATGACCAAGAAGGATATTTGAAATTCTTTCAGGGATAAGCCATGAGAAATAGAAACAATTTGGGGTTTTACCCCATTAAAAACAGGAAAATCTATTTTTAAAACAAAGCTGACCCAAATATTATCCAAAAAGAATTATTTATGATATAAATTTTGAACAATAAACGTTGCTTTTTTTCCCCTGTAATCCAATTCTCCTGAAAAGGTGGACATTTTTACGCATACTTTAGTATGAGTTTGTCTATGAGTTTCTCCTTTTTCTTTGACATCTCCAAAGTGGAAAAAAAATAGAGAAATGGAGAGGAAATTGGAATTGTAAGAACCTTTTTTTTCTTTTTCTTCAAATGGGAGAAACAAGTACATGTTTGCATGTTTATAAAAATGAGACTGAAAAATAGATGACATACGAAAGGGAAGGGTGAATTAAACTTTTGGAGCCATGTCCTTAACTAAATAAACAGGGATGAGAGAACAAAGGAGGAATTGGCTTTAGATGGGGCTAAAAAAATTCATCTATGACAGTGGTTTTCAGAAAGAGAGACAATCCGCTTATCTGCCTACCCCTGCCAGAGAACATTTGGCAATGCCTTGAGATATTTTTGATGGCCACTACTGGGAGGGGGATTTTCACTAGCAGTTAATGGGTAGAGGCCATGGATGCTGCTAAACATCCGACAATGCAGAGGACAGCTCCCACAACAAAGTATTATCCAGTCCAAAATGTCAGTAGTGCCAAGGCTGAGAAATTCTAACCCATGGTAAGAGGAGAGGGAAAGTATGTGGGTAAGTCTGGTAGTTGGTTATATATGGGAGTGAGACTCTACTAAATTCAATGTCTCAGTGAGAGAAGGGTGCAAGAAAATTGAGAGACTCTGCAAGCAGTTGATTTTAATGATTAACCACAGAATTTAATCTGGGTAAGGAAGAGAGTCAAGATATTAAGTGAATGAGGAACAATGAAAATGTTGTATGGCCAGTGGATTGGAGATTTAGCAGAGTGGATCAGGCAAGCTGGTATGAAAGAAGTGGTCCTCAGGAAGGGAACATTAAATTAAGATTATGGAAGTGATGCAGTTCCACCTGAGGTAGGGTGGAAGGTATGATTGGGTTTTTTTTATATAAGTTTATCTTATTATTTTTTAATATATTTATTTATTTATTTATTTATTTTTGGCTGCATTGGGTCTTCGTTGCTGCGCACGGGCTTTCTCTAGTTGCGGCGAGTGGGGGCTACTCTTGGTTGCAGTGTGCAGGCTTCTCATGGCAGTGGCTTCAGTAGTTGTGGCTCGTGGGCTCTAGAGCGCAGGCTCAGTGGTTGTGGCGCGTGGGCTTAGTTGCTCCTCAATATGTGGGATTTTCCTGGACCAGGGATCAAACCCGTGTCCCCTGCATTGGCAGGTGGGTTCTTAACCACTGTGCCACTAGGGAAGTCCCAAGATTGTTAATGGGAGAAGGATTTTCAAGGACTAAAATGCTAAAGGTGTTGAAGAATCATTTGCATATGTGTTAAAATTGCCAAAGATTCAGATGGAGTAGCCTTAGAAAAAGTGGCTGTGAATAAATAGATAATATTATTGAGAAGAGAAAGGGAATGAACCTGGGATAACAGCTAATATGAGGAATAGTGGGTGATATAATACAATGACACCAAACATAAAGCTGGAGAGTGTGAAGAAGAATACTCTGAAAGTCAAAATGGGGATCAGAGACATCTACCTCCTTTCAGCACACAAGTAAATGGCTTGTAAAAAAGCCACCACCTAATAGGTTGCAGAGAACACTTGTCCCTACTGCAGAGTTAGTTTTCCTCTAGCTCCAATCAGTGATGAGAATTTCAGAAATTGTTTCAGGATATAGCATACTTTATTTATTCCCTAGTGCGCAGTGGAAGGATTTCATGAGCTCTGGAAAGATGGGCCTACAGATTCTTGTCATAGCAGATACAAACAACAGTAAAGCACATAATGGGGTTAATCCCAGAGGATCCAAGGGGATAGTAATGACTGGATTATGAATATTGGGGTATAGGGATGGGTGGGTTTCTTCTGTATTCCTGAAGAATGGGGAAGAAGGTCTAAGAAAAGTGTGGTCATAGTTCCCATGCTCTGGTTTCCTGTTGATCCATGTAGGGAGAGGATTTTTTACTCTCAATATATGTGATCCTTGCTGATCCCAGTTGTTGAACTTAATGACTGCTGGAGAAACTCTTTCTAACTACATTTTCCTTCCCCAACTCTCCCTTGTTGAATAAACAAACACATTCCTTAATGATAAGTAAAGGACACATGATCCCACAAGAAAATGGATGATAGATACAAAGTACATGGTTAGAGCTTAGAAAGTGTAGTCATTTATGTAGCTGGGATATAAATATGAGTCTGTGTCTGGCTTCAACCCTTACTGGTTGTCTGGCTTGGAGGATGCTACTATGTAAAATTTCTACAAATCATCATTAAAATGGGAATAAAAATCCTACATACCACATAGGAATTTTTTGAGGACTAAGTAAGAGAACTCATAAAAAATTCTTAGCACAGAGTCAGGCACATGACAAGCATGCAGTAATGTAGTTCATAATAGTTAACTGTATGTATTGATTTAGAAAAGAGAAAATGACTAGTAAACATAAGATGCTCAACCTTACTGCAAACTCTAATAATAAGATACAAATTTTCAACCTATCCAACTGACAAAACATTTAAAAACATCGACAGCATCCAATTTTTCAGTAATTACACGGTAAAATAGGCACTGCCACACATTATTGGTGATAGGTGGATTTGGCATTGCCTTTATGGAAAGTAATCTGTCAACATCCATTAATAATATTCAAAATGTGTATATTCTTGAATCCATTAATCCAAAAATTTAGGAATCTGACCAATGGAAATGAAGGCAAAAAAATGTTAGGATTTATACAGAAGAGTGTTTATCTTTGCTAACACTCATAAAATGAAAATTTATTTTGTTTCAAGGTGAAAAGAACTGTGTCTTTCTTCAGAGCAGCTGGAAGCTGGAAGCAGCGGGGAAGAGGACCACTGGCTTGTCAGCAAAAGTGACAGTAAAAGGGAGCAAAAGCCAGGGTGACAGCAGTTCAGGAGCTGGCAACACCACGAGCACCTCTGGAGGGAAGTGATGCCTGAAACAGCCTCATTAAACCTGGTGCTGTAGAGCCATGTAAGAGAGAAGCAGATCGCATAGTTTTTAAAACCAAGCACCACCTGGTGTGAAATCCCTACTCTACCACTTTCTGCTACAAACTGACCTCAGGCAAGTTACGTAACGTCACTGTGCCACAGATGTCTCATCTGTAACATGGGGAGAAAAAGAGAGCCCCCCTCATAGGGTCTTTTTGAGAATTAAATTAGGTAATATTTTAAGTGCTTAATACCTAGTACATATTAACCACTATATACATATTCGTTAAATTAAAAAATAAAATAAGTTCCATAAATACTAGTGGGAGGTAGTGTTTCTCCTCTCCTTCTGGTTAGACACATCTTCTCAGAATGAAAAATTGTGACTTTGGAATTTATCACTGGCTGAATAAGTACAGTTGAAATTAGAGCAAACAAACTACAGTCACAGATTACAGTGGGGGTCCTCAAATGGTTTGTTGTTATTATCCCTATTATTAACAATAAAACACATTATGAATTAAAATAATAACCTACCAGCTATAAAGTACTGGGCCAAATATTTTACCTGCCTTATCTAATCTACACAACAACCATATGAGGTAGTTATTCTATCCACATTTGATAAATAAGAAAACTGAGACTGAGCAAGGTAAGTCAGCAAACTGTCCAAAGTCAACCACTTAATAACTGGTAGCCTAGATTCAAGCTGTGTTCAGCCTGATTCCAAAGTTTTTACCATTCACTACCATGTGCTTTCTTCATTATATGGCTCAGTCTGGGAACACTGAGAGTTTTATAAGGCAATATGCAATTGACCAGTGCAATATGACCAGTTCTCCATTGGGGATTTTGTGGACAGAAAAACAAAAATGGGTATATCTTGAAGATTTTTAGCTATAAGAGAATCAGTCCTGATTTTAAAAGTAATACACACAAAATGAGTCAAACTAAAATAAATAAATAAGTTTAAAAAATAAAATAAAACTATCGCATGGTAGAAAGATGTGATCGTTTAGAAAACAGCATCATTAACAAGATGCTGGGGACCAATTAAATGGTCAAGATTCATAATATCAGGACTAAGCTTGTCCCTATTTCATGGATCACTAATCCATATCAGGCAGGTTTCATTAGAGAGGAAGAGTCAAATGATTTCCAGTTTCCTTTCTACATCATTTTAATAACTTTTAAATGCACAGATTGTAATAAAATCAGCTTTGAACCAATGTTATATCCATTCTTGTGTGCCCTCTGCTTATTTCCCAGGGAAGTATGCGTGATGTCATTAGCTTTTCCAGAGGTGACAGATCAATATCACACACACATCTAAGCCTGCACTTCTAAATTCTCAGTATAATTAGTAGAACAGATTATACATTATTCAACTTTATTTTCACTGATTGTCTTTTTAAGATTAATGTATTAAATATCATATTTAAATATACTAGTTTAATACTACTTGGTGGTTAACATTTCAAAAGCTATTTAACACCTTTATATTTACCTAAGAGACACATAAGTAAGTCATCTAGATTAACCTCTAGATACAGGACAAAAACCAATTGTGTTACCAATTGGATCCCCAAAATAATTATGGTTACAATATGAGTTTAAATGCTAATGTTATTCCACAAAATTATCTACAGAATTTAATATCTATGCTCACTATCCTTATCTTATACTTTATTCCAAGTTTCTTAACCATCAAATATGCTATTATCTTAAAATTTTTATGAAGACTTTATTAACCCTTGATTGAAAAAATGTGTGTCTTTGTTTTCAATACAGTTTATAAACCAGTATTTACACTAAACTACCAGGTGAAGGGAATTGAAAAAAGATGTTTTGACTTGTCTTCTTTTTCTTTACTATAACAATAACTACCAAGTACTTATTTTGGCATTACATTATACCACATATTATACCTAGAACTTTTCATTGAAAGTCATGTTCTACTTTTAGTATTCATCTATGTGTATACTTTGAACAATATTTATTAGATTGTCACATTTATTTTTTTCTTACTTGAGACGTCAAATGTCAGCTTGTTGGTTCTGATCTGAAGACAGAATTATATAAACTATTTTTCATATTTCATTCTACTTTAATAAGAGACTGGAGGGCAGGACAGAGAGAGAGGACAAATATTCCTTTGTGAACATAATTTAAAAGAAAACAAGCCTTTCTTTTGGTTACTGTATGTCAAACATCATATTAAACACTGGAGAATCAAAGACGTAAAATACTTGGTTCCTTTTTCGTAAGGAATTCTAATCCAGAAGAAAGAATAGAATAATGTAAACTACATGAATAATAGTTATAAGAAGTTTACATATGGGAGAATAAGTATTTCCTGTCTGGGTTATTGTGGTTGTTTATTTTTAATAAGACAATAAAAGTACTTTTTAAATGTAGCTGTGTGTGTATTAAACATGAAAGTTGAGAAAACATGAACAATATGGAGGGAGGGAGTAGGAAATAAGAATGAATATAGCATACACATTTATATAACTCCACAAAGAGACATGGGAGCAGATAATGTGTAAAATGCATATTAAATTAGACCTTTACAACCAATCTCTTGACACTAGGCTAGAAAGGCTTTTTTTTTTTTTTTAGATTTCCGAGAATACAAATACTTACTTCCCCTTGTATTACACTACTGGATTGTTTTTGCAGTCCCAATATCTTGAGATATTTATGATACTCTCCCATTTATAAAAAGGAAATGAATGTTTATTTCTCCACTAACGTGGTAAAGATTGGATAACAGCTTTATTAATTTATTTGTTTCTTTTTGGAAAGAAACTTCTTTCATCCAGTTTTCATGTCATATAAGAGATAGATAAAAGCAATTCCTCGCCCCACCCATACTGTATTTGAAATCTGTAATATCAGAAATTCAGCACGATGCTTTAACCAGTCAAGCTAAATATTCCAGGGCACTTTTTAATATGCTGCACTGGTGAAGCAAGAGTATTAAGTTGATTCAACCATGAACAATCCTTTGATTATCACACACCTCAACTGCTCTGTGTTGACCACGAGAAAAATTAAAAAATTGAAAGTGAAATGTGATTAGTTCCTGATGAATTGAAATTCCTTTAACAGATAGTGAATGGAGAAAATTTACATTAATAGTAACAATCAAGCCTTTAGTCTTTTTGCATTGAGAGTAGTATTCTATAAATGTATCTGATGCATGATAACATTCTTATATGAATAGAAGCATATGGAAAAAAGGAATTATTGCCACTGTATTGTTTGTTACAGTAAGGGGAGTGTGAGTTAAGTAACAGGAAAACTTATAAATAACTATGACAATTATACTTTTTTTGAAAACTGTGTCTGCAGTTGCATACCTAGTATTTGTCAGTAAGTTGGGCATAAAGATGTAGAAAGTGATAAATTATAAGATTTTTAAATTATTTTGCAACTGAAGCTTAACAAAGGATTGCTAAAAAATCTCAGTTAAAGGGGGAAAAACACACAATTCAATTGGATAAGACATGATTATAACATGCTTAAGCCACTGTCAGCATCTGGAAATGTATGGGAAAGTTTAAAAAGGCCTGATAATTACAGTGCCACCTAGTTTTGGCAGCCCTATAATATTCATTTTTCATGTTTCTTAGACAGATGCAGAATTCTATGGTGTTGGAATTTAATATCAAATTTTAAAAAGTCCTGTCAGTGCTCGTACACCATATACAGACTTTTTTTTTAATGGATGAATTATTACAACTTCATGTTTTGCTTCTCTGCCTTCACAGTTATTTCACACATACTTTTTGTGAGTAGCTGTAAATGATGAAGCATGGAAATGTCACAGAACTCACTAAAAAGTGTGAAATCAAGTTTGAGATGTTGAACATTGTTAATTTATTTGTATCATTGGTAAAGTTAGGACAACACAATTAGGATAAAGACATATGTCAAGCAAGGGGAGGGGGAATAGATATCAAGCTTTATTGACACCCACCTATCTCCTCTACTCAAATCTGTCACTTTTCTGGAATAAATCAAACACATAAACAAAACCCATCAATAGAATAATAATAATAATGTATGCTTGCAGGAAGCTTACAGCCTACTTAAAAGGTAATATTCTTAAACATATCCATGGAAGTTCCAATGTAAACTAATGGGGAACAATTATTTGAGCACAGAGTAAAATTTCGTCTCCTTCATCTTCTAGTCCTAAGTCAAACTTCTCTGTGTGGAGCAATTGATAACTTCGGAGAAATGACTCTCAGTCTCTCTGAATCTCTTTCCTTATCTATCTATGATAGACAGATAAACAATATTTTATTAATATTACTTACATCTTATTTTATATTATACATTTTATATAGTATATATATTTCTCTGAAGATTCAAGCAGAGATATTTCTCTATTAAATTAAATTTCCATTTTTTTATAGGTTTAAAGCACCACTATATCTCTCTTCAGGGCACAAACTTTATTTGTATTTTATCAAATATAGTATCTTTTCTATAAAAAAAAATTATTATCTCTCAGAGTTCCCAGAGTTTAATAAACATATGATAAATGTTAGTTCTCTTAATTCTTCTTTTGATTACATGTATTTCCATGAACATTTTTCCTGAAAATAGTATTTATCTCATTTAAAATATGTAATTTAGCATCAACAGTTTCCTACTTTACTAGGGGAATTTGAAGAAGGGACTTCAGGCACCTTGACATAATGTTTTCTTTTTTGATTAGGTCAGATTTTCTATCTGCTTTAAGAAAATGTGTAACATTGGGACTTCCCTGGTGGTCTAGTGGTAAAGAATCCACCTTCCAATGCAGGGGACCCGGGTTCAATCCCTGGTTGGGGAACTAAGATCCCACATGCCGCAGAGCAACTAAGCCCGTGTGCCACAAACTACAGAGCCCCAGCGCTCTGCAGCTGCGTGCCACAACTACAGAGAGGAAAACCCAAGAGAACAACTAGAGAGAAACCCGAACAGACGGGGTGCCGTAATGAGAAGATCCTGCATGTCTCAACAAAGATCCTGTGCGCTGCAACTAAGACCTGACGCAGCCAAAAAAAATAAGGAAAATAAATAAATAAAATAAATAAATATTTTTTAAAATAGAAAAGGTGTAACTTTTTAGAAATGCTTATTATATGAGCATAATGATAGAAATGTAATGGGGAAAATATGGTGCCTGAAAACATTCTAGGAGTTAGAATTAAAAAAAAAAAAAAAAGGAAATGAAGGACTTGTCTTACTCAAAAGCATACAATGGGAGCTTTATAATATTGTTGTAAAATTTTTCAGTTTTTCTTTATGACAACTGCTCAAGTTTAGATATAAGGGAATCCGAAAATCATAGTGTGTCATCTTTGAGAAGAATGTATAGGAAATCTAGTCTAACCTTCACTTTACAAAGGAAAGGAGGTATTAATCAAGCAAATGATTTACCCAAGGTCATTTAGTGAGTTCAAAAAATTAATGAACTTATGTATAGTAAGGAAAAGGCACTGAAATAGAATTCAAATCTCTAGATCTTTTATATCTGAAAATAATGGCTATTTTGGTTTATTTTTTAACACTCATTAAAGCAGAAGCATTATGAATTTTACTCTTAATTTTTAAACAAGAAAACATACTAAAATATTTATACTATATATGTGAGGTGCAGATAAGCTCAATAAAATTAATATCCATTTACCATCACCATGTTTACAGAGGACTTCCTGAAGTTCATTTCTCAAACTATTTTTTCTCTTCTTCTAGCTATTCATTTGATGAATTATTAACTAATGATATGGTCCAAAAATTGTAAACATATCAGAATATATTTGGTGGAGGTATTTTTTTTTCCAGAAACTGTATAATTCACCTCTGGATAATCAAAATGTTACAATTTTGTTGGATTTTCTACTAATCACTTTTAATCAATCCAAAGACAAAACAAATCCAATCTTTATTTTGTTCTGAAAAATCCAGGTTTTTGTGTGTGTGTGTGTCATCAAAGATAAAAAATGATAGAGTTACATTGTGAAGAAGTCTTGATTTAAGATAAATAGAACAAAGAACTCTGGTATAAACAAAAGGCATAGTAAATCACTAAATAATATCAATATATAACTACTATGAACTACTCTCTCACATTTCAGAAAATGGTTTAAATATATTTATATGTTTTAATTGCTATTTATTGAAATCCAAGTTGCTATCTTCTTAAGTAAATATAAAGAGACAATTATGAGCAATCATGAGCTTCAAAGTCTATGTATCTAGAAAAGAAAACCTCAGCAGGAGGATCTGGCGACAAGAATATTGTCCAGTCAGCAGAGTTTTTCACATAAAGACGAGTGATTATACAATAACTATCACAGCATTGTTGGTAATACATCAGTATTAGGTGAGATGGTATTTATTTTCAGTCCATTCTATCACCACAATAATTTGAATGGTCCTTTCCTACTTTTTATTCTCTCGGTTGAAATGAATTTAAGCTAATCTGTATTTTTATCTGCTACAGTGGAAAAAATCTGTTATTTTATAACTTCATTTTTGAATATATATAAAGTGATGTCCATGAACCATCAGTAACGGCATCACTTGGGAATTAGAAAAGCAAATTCTCAGTTGTCACCCCAGACTTTTAGAATAATAAACCCTGTGCAGGGGTCCCAGCAATCTGTGTTTTACTAAATCCTCCACGTGGTTCTGCTGCACAGCACATTGATAGAGGTTAATTATAACAAACACCATCCTAACTTAGAGTCTGCCTAGGAAATGTGATTTGAAAACTGATAGATGTCAAAATACAATGATCTAACATACTTTTGTAAGATGTTTGAAACTGCACCTTCAAAAGTGCAGATATCCTTGGAAGTGGTAGTGGTCTAAACTGCCATTATTCCCCCTTTTTATTAGTCAAGTGACATATCACTCTTGTCTATTTTTACTTAAGGTTTACTCGTACATTATTCTCCTTCACACAGGTTCTGGAATATGGCCAACCATCAAGTTAACACCAGACCCAGTGGTTCACTTCAGTCTTATAACCCTTTATCTGTCTGTGCAATCTCTTTGATGCCAAAGTCCATAATATTAAACACTATGAAATGCTGCCATTCATTTGTAATTGTTGCTTGGAATGATTGACCATAATCCCTTTAAAACATTCTTTCATCTTAGCTCAGTGATGTTACTCTGTACTGGTTTCTTGCTCTCTGTTTATACTCTGATGATTTATTATGAGTTACAAAAATGGATTTTTCTGTTATTTGTCAGCTCTCTTCTTTTATTGCTATTTATAACCATAGATAGATAGATAGATAGATAGATAGATAGATAGATAGATAGATAGATAGATAGATATATGGCTAGGGCTTTATCTAATGCCCTTTTGTAAATCCCTTTTTCCAGGTTCCTGGGTTTCCCTGGAAAACCAAGAGACCGTATTAGAAATAGAGAAGAGTTTCTTAAACTGTGACAGGCATACATTACAAAGTATTTAACATGACGGTAGGTAGTATATAAATAAGTCCAAAGCCAAGAATTCCTAAATTTTGTTTGCCAGTAATACAAAGATAATGGTCAATTGTGAGTTGAAGTAAAGAAATAGAGGGGGAGACCTTCAAGATGGCAGAGGAATAAGATGTGGAGATCACCATCCTCCCCACAAATACATCAGAAATACATCTGCATGTGGAACAACTCCTACAGAACACTTACTGAACGCTGGCAGAAGACCTCAGACTTCCCAAAAGACAAGAAACTCCCCACGTACCTGGGTAGGGCAAAAGAAAAAAGAAAAAACAGAGACAAAAGAATAGGTACGGGACCTGCACCTCTGGGAGGGAGATGTGAAGGAGGAAAAGTTTCCACACACTAGGAAGCACCTTCACTGGTGGAGATGGCAGCTGTGCAGGGGGGGAGCTTTGGAGCCATGGAGGAGAGCACAGTAACAGGGCTGCAGAGGGCAAAGCAGAGAGATTCCTGCACAGAGGATCACTGCTGACCAGAACTCACCAGCCTGAGACGTTTATCTGCTCACCCACTGGGATGGGTGTGGGCTGGGAACTGAGGCTCGGGCTTCAGAGGTCAGATCCCAGGGAAAGGACTGAGGTTGGCTGTGTGAACACAGCCAGAAGGGGGCTAAGTGTGCCACAGCTAGCCGGGAGGGAGTCCAGGAAAAAGTCTGGAACTGCCTAAGAGGCAAATGACCATTGTTTCGGGGTGTGCGAGAAGAGGGGATTGACAGCACTTCCTAAACAAGCTCCAGAGAAGGGCATGAGCCGCAGCTATCAGCGAGGAGACCAGAGAAGGGTATGAAGCACTAACACTGCTGCTGCAGCCACCAAGAATCCTGTATGCAAGCACGGTTCACTATCCGCAGCTCCCCTCCTGGGAACCTGTGCAGCCCGCCACTGCCAGGATGCCGTGATCCAGGGACAACTTCCGCTGGAGAACACATAGCATGCCTCAGGCTGGTGCAACGTCATGCCAGCCTCTGCCACCACAGGCTCACCCTGCATTCCGTACCCCTCCCTCCCCCCGGACTGAGTGAGCCAGAGCCCCTAATCAGCTGCTATTTTAACCCCTTCCTGTCTGGACAAAGAACAGAAGCCAGACGGTGACCTACGTGCAGAGGCAGGGACAAATCCAAAGCTGAACCCCCGGAGCTGTGCGAACAAAGAAGAGAAAGGGAAATTTCTCCCAGCAGCCTCAGGAGCAGCAGATTAAATCTCCACAATCAACTTGATGTACCCTGCATCTGTGGAATACCTGAATAGACAACGAATCATCCCAAAACTGAGGCAGTGGACTTTGGGAGCAACTGCAGACTTGGGGTTTGCTGTATGCGACTGACTGGTTTCTGGTTCTAAGTTTAGCTTAGTTTAGTATTTAGAGTTTATTATCATTGGTAGATTTGTTTATAGATTTGGTTGCTGTCTTCCTTTTTTTTAATATATATATATATATTTTTTTTTTTTTTCCCTCTTCTCTTTTTGTGAGTATGTATGTGTATGCTTCTTTGTGTGATTTTGTCTGTATAACCTTGCTTTTCCCTTATGTCCTAGGATTCTGTCTGTCTGCTTTTTTGTTTTCTTTTCTTTTGTTTTTTTAGTATAGTTTTTAGTGCTTGTAATCATTGGTGGATTTGTTTTTTGGTCTGGTTACTCTCTTCTTTCTTTCTTTTTTCTTATTACTTTTTAACTTGTTTATTTTTAATAATTTTTTAAATTTTTTATTTCAATAACTTTATTTCTTTTTATTTTATTTTTTCTTTCTTGCTTTCCTTTTTTCTCCCTTTTCTTCTGAGCCGTGTGACTGATAGGGTCTTGGTGCTCCAGCCAGGTGTCAGGCTTGTGCCTCTGAGGTGGGAGAGCCAAGTTCAGGACATTTGTACAGCAGAGACCTCCCAGCTCCATGTAACATCAAAGGGCAAAAGTTCTCCCAGAGATCTCTGTCTCAATGCTAAGACCCAGTTCCACTCAAAAACCAGCAAAACCAGTGTTGGACACCCTATGCCAAACAACTAGCAAGACAGGAACACAACCCCACCCACTAGAAGAGAGGCTGCATAAAATCATAATAAGCTCACAGACACCCCAAAACACACCACTGGACACGGTCCTGCCCACCAGAAAGACAAGATTCAGTCTCATCCACAGAACACAGGCACCAGTCCCCTCCACCAGGAAGCCTACACAAACCACTGAACCAACGTTACCCACTGGGGACAGACAACAAACACAACAGGAACTACGAACATGCAGCCTGCGAAAAGGAGACCCCAAACACAGTAAGTTAAGGAAAATGAGAAGACAGAGAAACACACAGCAGATGAAGGAGCAAGGTAAAATCCCCCCAGACCAAACAAATGAAGAGGAAATAGGCAGTCTACTTGAAAAATAATTCAGAGCAATGATAGTAAAGATGATCCAGAATCTTGGAAATAGAATGGAGAAAATACAAGAAAGTTTTAACATAGACCTAGAAGAACTAAAGATCAAAAAACAATGATGAACAACACAATAAATGAAATTAAAAATTTTCTAGAAGGAATCAATAGCAGAATAACTGAGACAGAAGAACGGATAAGTGACCTGGAAGATAAAATAGTGGAAATAACTACCTCAGAGCAGAATAAAGAAAAAAGAATGAAAAGAATGGAGGACAGAATCAGAGACCTCTAGGACAACATTAAACCCACGAACATTTGAAATATAGGGGTCCCAGAAGAAAAGAGAAAAAGAAAGGGACTGAGAAAATATTTGAAGAGATTATATTTGAAAACGTCCCTAATATGGGAAAGGAAATAGTCAATCAAGTCCAGGAAGCACAGAGGGTCCATTACAGGATAAATCCAAGGAGAAACACGTCATGACACATATTAATCAAATTATCAAAAATTAAATACAAAGAAAAAATATTAAAATCAACAAGGGAAAAGCAACAAATAACATACAAGGGAATACCCATAAGGTTAACAGCTGATCTTTCAGCAGAAACTCTGCAAGCAAGAAGGGACTGGCAGGACATATTTAAAGTGATGAAAGGGAAAAACCTACAACCAAGATTGCTCTACCCAGCAAGAATCTCATTCAGATTTGACAGAGAAATTAAAACCTTTACAGACAAGCAAAAGCTAAGAGAATTCAGCACGAGCAAACCGGCTTTAAAAAAATGCTAAAGGAACTTCTCTAAGCAGGAAACACAGGAGAAGGAAAAGACCTACAATAAAAAACCCACAACAATTAAGAAAATGGTAATAGAAGCATACATATCAATAACTACCTTAAATGTCAATGGATTAAATGCTCCAACCAAAAGACATAGACTGGCTGAATGGAAACAAGAATAAGACTCATATATATGCTATCTACAAGAGACCCACTTCAGACCTAGGGGCACAAACAGACTGAAAGTGAGGGGATGGAGAAAGATATTCCATAGAAAAGGAAATCAAAAGAAAGCTGGAGTAGCAATGCTCATATCAGACAAAGTAGACTTTAAAACAAAGACTATTACAAGAGAAAAAGAAGGACACTACATAATGATCAATGGATCAATCCAAGAAGAAGATATAACAATTGTAAATATTTATGCACCCAACATAGGAGCACCAAAATACATAACGCAAATGCTAACAGCCATAAAAGAGGAAATCGACAATAACACAATCATACTGGGGGTTTAAACACCCCACTTTCACCAATGGACAGATCATCCAAAATGAAAATAAATAAGGAAACACAAGCTTTAAATGATAAATTAAACAAGATGGACTTAATTGATATTTATAGGACATTCCACCCAAAAACAACAGAATACACATTTTTCTCAAGTGCTCATGGAACATTCTCCAGGATAGATCATATCATGGGTCACAAATCAAGCCTTGGTAAATTTAAGAAAATTGAAATCATATCAAGTAGCTTTTCCGACCACAGTGCTATGAGACTAAATATCAATTACAGGAAAAAATCTGTAAAAAATACAAACACATGAAGGCTAAACAATACACTACTTAATAACCAAGAGATCACTGAAGAAATCAAAGAGGAAATCAAAAAATATCTAGAAACAAATGACAATGAAAACATGATGATCCAAAACCTATGGGATGCAGCAAAAGCAGTTCTAAGAGGGAAGTTTATAGCAATACAATCTTACCTCAAGAAACATCTCAAATAAACAACCTAACATTACACCTAAAGCAATTAGAGAAAGAAGAACAAAAAACCCCAAAGTGAGCAGAAGGAAAGAAATCATAAAGGTCAGATCAGAAATAAATGAAAAAGAAATGAAGGAGACGATAGCAAAGATCAATAAAACTAAAAACTGGTTCTTTGAGAAAATAAACAAAATTGATAAACCATTAGCTAGACTCATCAAGAAAACTAGGGAGAAGACTCAAATCAATAGAATAAGAAATGAAAAAGGAAAAGTAAAAACTGACACTGTAGAAATACAAAGAAACATGAGAGATTACTACAAGCAACTATATGCCAATAAAATGGACAACCTGTAAGGAATGGACAAATTCTTAGAAAAGTACAACCTTCTGAGACTGAATCAGGAAGAAATAGAAAATATAAACAGACTAACCACAAGCACTGAAATTGTAACTGTGATTAAAAATTTTCCAACAAACAAAAGCCCAGGACCAGATGGCTTCACAGAAGAATTCTATCAAACATTTAGAGAAGAGCTAACACCTATCCTTCTCAAACTTGTCCAAAATATAGCAGAGGGAGGAACACTCCCAAACTCATTCTATGAGGCCATGATCACCCTGATACCAAAACCAGAGAAAGATGTCACAAAGAAAGAAAACTACAGGCCAATATCACAGATGAATATAGATGCAAAAATCCTCAACAAAATACTATCAAACAGAATCCAATAGCACATTAAAAGGATTATACACCATGATCAAGTGGGGCTTATCCCAGGAATGCAAGGATTCTTCATTATATGTAAATCAATCAATGTGATAAACCATAGTAACAAATTAAAGGAGAAAAACCATATGATCATCTCAATAGATGCAGAAAAGGCTTTCGACAAAATTCAACACCCGTTTATGATAAAAACCCTCCAGAAAGTAGGCATAGAGAGAACTTACCTCAACATAAAAAAGGCCATATATGACAAACCTACAGCCAACATCATTCAAATGGTGAAAAACTGAAACTATTTCCTCTAAGATCAGGAACAAGACAAGGTGGTCCATTCTCACCACTATTATTCAACATAGTTTTGGAAGTTGTAGCCACAGCAATTAGAGAAGAAAAAGAAATAAAAGGAATCTAAATAGGAAAAGAAGAAGTATAGATGTCATTGTTTGCAGATGGCATGATACTATACATAGAGAATCCTAAAGATGCTACCAGAAAACTACTAGAGTTAATTAATGAATTTTGTAAAGTAGCAGCATACAAAATTAATGCACAGAAATCTCTTGCATTCCTATACATTAATGATGAAAAATCTGAAAGAGAAATTAAGGAAACACTCTCATTTACCATTGCAACAAAAAGAATAAAATACCTAGGAATAAACCTACCTAAGGAGACAAAAGAGCTGAATGCAGAAAACTATAAGACACTGATGAAAGAAATTAAAAATGATGCAAAGAGTTGGAGATATAAACTGTATTCTTGGACTGGAAGAATCAACATTGTGAAAATGACTATACTACCAAAAGCAATCTACAGATTCACTGCAATCCCTATCAAACTACTAATGACATTTTTCACCTAACTAGAACAAAAAATTTCACAATTCGTATGGAAATACAAAAGACCCCGAATAGCCAAAGTAATCTTGAGAAAGAAAAACAGAGCTGGAAGAATCAGGCTCCTGGACTTCAGACTATACTACAAAGCTACAGTAATCAACACAGTATGGTACTGGCACAAAAACAGAAATATAGATCGATGGAACAGGATAGAAAGCCCAGAGATAAACTGATGCACATATGCTCACCTTATTTTTGATAAAGGAGGCAAGAATATACAATGGAGAAAAGACAGCCTCTTCAATAAGTGGTGCTGGGGAAACTGGACAGCTTCATGTAAAAGAATGAAATTAGAACACTCCCTAACACCATACAAAAAAAATAATCTCAAAATGGATTAAGGACCTAAATGTACTGTCAGACACTCTAAAACTCTTAGAGGAAAACGTAGGAAGAACACTCTATGACATAAATCACAGCAAGATCCTTTTTGACCCATCTCCTTGAGAAATGGAAATAAAAACAAAAAGAAACAAATGGGACCTAATAAAACTTTAAAGCTTTTGAACAGCAAAGGAAAACATAAACAAGACAAAAAGACAACCCTCAGGGTGGGAGAAAATATTTGCAAGTGAAACAATTGACAAAGGATTAATCTCCAAAATTTACAAGCAGCTCATGAAGCTCAATATCAAAAAAACAAACAACCCAATCCAAAAAGGGCAGAAGACCTAAATAGACATTTCTCCAAAGAAGATATACAGAATGTCAACAAACACATGAAAGGATGCTCAACATCACTAATCATTAGAGAAATGCAAATCAAAACTACAATGAGGTATCACCTCATACCAGTCAGAATGGCCATCATCAAAAAATCTACAAACCATAAATGCTGGAGAGGGTATGGAGAAAAGGGTACCCTCTTGCACTGTTGGTGGGAATGTAAATTGATACAGCCACTAAGGAGAACAGTATGGAGGTTCCTTAAAAAACTAAAAATGGAACTACCATACAACCCAGCAATCCCACTACTGGGCATATACCCTGAGAAAACCATAATTCAAAAAGAGTCATGTACCACAATGTTCATTGCAGCACTATTTCCAATAGTTAGGACAGGGAAGCAACCTAAGTGTCCACTGACAGATGAATGGATAAAGAAGATGTGGCACATATATACAATGGAATATTACTCAGCCATAAAAAGAAATGAAATTGAGTTATTTGTAGTGAGGTAGATGGACCTAGAGACTGTCATACAGAGTGAAGTAAGTCAGAAAGAGAAAAATAAATACCGTATGCTAACACAAGTATATGGAATCTAAAAAACAAAAAATGGTTCTTAAGAATCTAGGGGCAGGAGAGGAATAAAGACGCAGATATAGAGAACTGACTTGAGGACACGGGGAGGGCAAAGGGTAAGCTGGGATGAAGTAGAGAGTGGTGTGGACATATATACACTACCAAATGTAAAACAGATAGCTAGTGGGAAGCAGCCACATAGCACAGGGAGATCAGCTCGATGCTTTGTGACCACGTAGAGGGGTGGGATAGGGAGGGTGGGAGGGAGACACAAGAGGGAGGAGATATGGGGATATATGTATATGTATAGCTGATTCACTTTGTTATAAAGCATAAACTAACACACCATTTTAAAACAATTATACTCCAATAAAGATGTTAAAAAGAAAAGAACAAGAAAAAGAATGGAGAGGGAAGGAAATTATACCAGGAGAATGTAGGTAAACCAATTGCATACAGTTGACTTAAATCAATGGCTTAATCTTTTTTTTTTTTTCCCTTAATTCTTTGAATATTGATATCTTTCTCCCACCTGAGTATATTATAATTTCTTGCATTATCTTTGTTAACTAATACATATTAAGTCATATATAAGCATGTTTTGATATTTAATTTTATCAATATTATGAGTAGTTAATATTTTTACTGAATTGTTTGATTAAATTATTTCTACTGAGCACTTAGGTAAGGCAAGGTTTGATAGTGTCAGGTGAACAGAAAATAGAAGCTTAGAACAAAATCTACTGGTCAAAAATATTGACCAGTAGAAGGGCCTGACAGAAGACATTCTTAGTAGGAGGCTTCTGAATCTCTGTAATAAGGCAACACATTATCAAATAAAGATGGTAAAGAGTGAGAGAGGTCAGTGAAATCACCTCACTTATTTTAATATACCCTACCTATCATAGACTTATAATTCATTAAAGAAGGTGTGCCACATATACACACATGCACACACACATATACAGCTTATAATGGCAAAAGATTCCAATTTTATCCTAGAAAAATATGTTTTCATGATCAAGGCTCCTTTTTGAAGGCTGAACCCTTTATAATAGCCCCATAATCTCTGGCTTCTATCCATGGCTGAGTATAGCAGGCCCTCAGGACTGGCATAGTAGCCAGCCCCAAAGCAAATCACCACCATAACCATAGAGACAGGAGTGATCACAAGCATCTAGCACTTCCAGCTCAGGTAAAAAAGGACAAGGAAGCATGTCCTTGACCAGAGCATGAATCACTGGCATAGGGCAACCTGGTAACAGAGAACATGAATGAAATAACTTATCTAAGCTGCTCAAGTAGACAGCAGGGTCAGAGAGTTACCATCCCAATGATGGGGAGGGAGATGGGACTAAAGGGACCCAGTGAGGATCTTTCTCACTTACCCTGTGTGTCAATAAAGGTCTTAAAAGAACACCTGATAAATCCATTTGCTTCTTTTCTGACTCAGTACCATGGGTACAACCCCCTCTGAATTGATAAGACAGAATCTATTAGAGTTTCAAGTATTTCAGTGAAAGAAAGAAATACAAATAATAATTAAGTTGTTACTTGATAAAGGAAGGGAAAGATTCCAAGTGGCATCAGATTGCAGAATGTCTCCCAAGGAAAGCACAAGAGCTATTTACTTTTAGTTGCAAGTTCAAATATATATATACACAGTAAGGAGGCCTGCCTAAGAGTAATAAGTGTATCAGTTATTCAAGCATAATTGAAGTAAATTAAGCTGGATGGAAAATTTGGGATCTTTCACAGCTCAATCCTGATAGAAACCTGATATCTTCTCAAAGTGAAACTGTCTAAAATAGGCATTTATTTTCTGTTATTTATGGTGTGAGGCTACATATGTATTTCTATTCCCAAACCACTAATGAAATGTCTACTTAGGTCTGGTAAAATGCCTAACATTAGTTGAACAAGGATACAATATTTTATAGGCTTCTTATATAGTACGTAAAAGTCACATAACTTGAATGTAAAGGGGTGGTGTGATGCCCCAAGTCTCTGACTATGACTTATTCTGTGCTGTTGTAAATCTCAGAATATCAAAGGATGGGATAGTGTCTGGACAAGTTAATATCAAGAATGACTTTTCCTAACCTGTATGTTGTATGTTGATAGCTGTGAGTGGAATTGGGAGATGACTAAAGAACATATTGTAATATCACTGAGACCCCCTTTCTGTATTTTAGGTCATTCCCTGACTCGCATGGTTTGGTGAATGTCAAGTGTTCAATAAAACCTTCTAAGTTTCTGAGAGTCAGATTTTCCTCTGTCTTCTAAGTAAATTACTCCAGTAACTTAAGGGGCCAGGGAAAATGGGATGATGGATCTTGTCACTAATAACAAGGATATTTACACAAACATGAAATTTCAGAGATGAAATCAGGGACTACTCATCCATCCAGTGAGTCCCTTTCTGTACCATTCAGCATCTCTTTCCTGTTGCATATCTGTCAATAAGCAGGTCAATGTCTCAAAATATCTTGGCAACCTTGGTGGTTTAGGTTTCTTAGATATGAGATGCAGCGTGGTCTTCTGTGACATTGCTAAAACTTAATGCATTTTAGCAAACACCTGCACATAATACAGAAAGGAAACTGATTTCTTATTAACATGTCACTTCATTCAAAAATGTATTTTATATATTCTCATTGACAAGTGGAGCCATTGCTTTTGTGAAATGCAATATAATTCAGAACATTTTAATCTTTTGTATGCTTCAAGTACACTTTATACTAGTAGGAGTCTACTCTTGCCACTCAAGTACAGAACTTAATTTGTGGAGGTATTCTCATGCATCTTAATGGGATTTTTTTTTCTTTTGCATCTCTTCTACCACAAAGAATATTAAGTTTTGAGAACATACTATTTGTTCTTACATATACATATACATATGCCTATACATACACACACAAACACATGCACATGAACACAATGAGGCAACCCATATGTTAGAAGAAAACTAAAGCTCTGGATATAATATATTCATAAAAATATATATTCTATTACAGAACTGTATTTTTAACAGGACAATAATGGAAAAAGCAATTGAAAACTAAAGAAATTCCATTTGTTTTAACTCAGGACCCAAAAAGAGCTACATTAGCAGCTGACTTAAAGAAAAAATCAGTATAAGCATTTTCAGCCCATTAGAAACAGAAACAGCTGCATTGTCAACCCCTCAGAGATAGAGCTGATAATGAAAATGTTACAGACCTTTAAGTGGAGCATCTCTGCCAGACAAGGTTAGAATAGTGAACTTACATTAGGGAAGAAAGCATTCAGTATTTATGATTTGCAAGTTTAACTTGTGCTTAAAAGTGGTACAGGAGGATTCATGGGGGATTTAATGTTCTAGGAAATCTATTTGGTCAGTACTGTAAGATTTTATGACCTTTCATTAAGACTTGAAAGTTTAACTGTACAGATTCTGCATTGAATGCAAATCATGCTATTTTGTGCTGCCTGTCCTCTGAACATCTCTAATGCCACAGATGAAAGAGGCAGTTATAAAAGCCTTGTATTTTAAAGCGGCTGGCATCAGAGGCTATAAATACAATATTCATCAAAGGACTTCAGAGGACAAAGCTTTAAATGAAAAACCTAGAGAATTGTTTGTACTTTTAAAATTTATAGTCTGTGGAAACCAAGAGAAACTTATTTAAATGGATGTCGTTTAGCATCAAAAATCTATCTCTAGTGAAGAATATTAACAATTTTAGGAAAATGGTTAAATTCAACCAAATTCATACATGAAGCTATAATTTATTCTACAACCATTCTCTTAATATGCATCACAAAATTTATGGGAGTCATCAACATTATTCAAATAACATTTAGGTTCAAGTAAATCTTCCTGAATAAATCAAGTAATCAAGGAGATTTCACATGGGTTTTCTTATTTATTTCTCAAAATAATCTCTTATTTCTTTTTTGTATCATTAAATCCATTTTACAGATGAGAAACTGAAGTTCAGTGATTAAGTAATCTGACCAACAGTTCACAAACTTCATTTGTAATGTGTTTTTTTTTTTTTCTGTTACACCATATTATCTTTTTAAAGCAAATATGTCCCAGGCTCTATTTCTAATATTTCAAGATACCTCTTTAATATTATTCAAATATTTTTTTCTTGCTTTTCTAACGAACCTGAGCAAGCTCTGCAACCCAGAAACCCAAGGTAGTTAATCTGTATCCATTGAACAGAGTCAGTTTAACCAAAGAAGGGTGGGAAATGTATTCACGTAACTGTCCCTTTCAAGGGAGCATTTTTAAGATGCTAAAGAGAAAAGCAAGTGTAAGCCAAAACAAAACAAAGCAAAACACGAACAACAAAAAACCTACTCTATTGTGTTCAAAGTTAGAAAAATAGTTATCCTTGGGGAGAGGAAGGAGTGGAAGATGTTCTGGATTTGTTTTAGTGTTTTGTCTCTGGTTCTAGGTGTGTTCTCCACAAGTGTGTCCCCTTTGTAAAAATGGAGCTGTAGACGTCAGTGTTAGACTACCTCACAGGTGTTGGCACATTTCTGGTTTTTGCTATCTGCTCTTTTATCTTAATTATCTCACAGCTATGACTGTCTTCTCCAAATCTGGTAACTGGAATTTTCTTTTTTTAGAATCCCAGTAACCAAACATGGCTTCAGATCATGATCTTCATATATGTTTCCTGGACCATGTTGGATAAGAGGAGACAATAAGAAGACAAATAAGTATTAAAATAGTGTTTCCGCTTTATTAGTGGTAAGTATCGGAATAGGGAAATCAGTATACATCATAACCAAAACTTGAACTTTCTATTCCTTTTCCAGCCACCTACTCACTTTTCATACAAAATAGACCTTGACTCCCACATCTAAGCAAAATAGCTCTGCAGAATCTTTTGGGGAGTGATAGAGTACCAACTGCCAGCCTCAAACCTTATCAGGTCTGAAAATAAGATTACAAGAAGGAAATAACATTTCAGTCTTGTCTTGAGGGGCAGATCTGGGTTCAGTTACAACTATGTTTATCATGTGAGGGTAAATGTCCCTTTACTGGTCAACGTGGTAGGCAAGATATGCAAGACTGAGCCAATCGTTTGAGCTAAATGTATATAGTTTTTTTTTTTTTAAACTCATTGTTACCTATTTGGTAACTCACTCATTCTTTTTTAGGGGAAAGAAAGACTGTAGAAGAGAATGAAGCCATTCACTGAGTATAGTAAAATACACATCCTTCAATAGAAATATAAGGAATGAAGTAATAATTGTCACCCTTTTCCTAAAATCTTGTTTGAAATTTCCCTACTGTTACACTACAACTGAAACTTTCACATCACTCAATAGAGACTTCTACATTCTGTATTTTATAGCAAGGAAATATACTCATGCATTTTTTATAAAATATTGCATATGCAATATTGCAAATATTATAATTGTTCTTATAGTATTGCTAAATACCTATTAAGCTATGGACAAATTATCAATGAGCATTACACATGTAGCTTAGGGGAACCATGTTGGGAGAATAGACCAACCCACTGGACAACTCTATTCTTATTTTCATACAGTAGAGCTCTTATTATATTGCTTTTCCCCAAAGTACACTATTTATCCTATTCACAATCATATCTAGACAGAAACTAGCACTTAGAAAGTATGAAGATGTCCCTCTGTCAACAGAGTATGGAACAAGCATTTATTGGAATGTTGAACCCTTGTTTCAGAGCCAAATAATATATGGCCATCAGAGCCTATTGAGAGGAAATAAATCCTTTTAGAAGTAATCTCTGTATGGAGTGAGATTCTGATGTGTCCCTCTAATAAATCTTAATTTAAAATATTAAAAATTTTATCTGTTCACCACATATATCCATCAGGGTCTTTTATATGCCAGGAAGATGAAAAAACAAAACAAAACAAAAACCAAACTTCTACCCTGCAAGAACATATAAACTAGTGGTGATAAAGATATAAAATCACAAAATTGTAACACATCCTGACACTACTGCAGTTAAGATTTGTACAGGGCTTCTATGGAAGCCTAGCAGGATAAGCAGGGTCAATCCTCCTGGAAAAATCAAGAAAAGCTTCAGAAGAAGCAATTTTAGTACCAAAGATGAAGCAATATTTTACCCTTTAAATGGGAGAAGGTAAGGAGAACATTACCAGCAGAATGGATAGTACCAACAAAGTTATAGGCTTATATCCAATCTATTGCCCACCCATGTATTCATTCAATGAATACTTCTTTAGTTCCTATAATGTGCCAGAACTAGGTTCTGAGAACCCATTTGGAAAGCATAAACAATGTTCCTGCCCTCATGCTTCTTATATTCCAGTAGCAGAGACAGAAAATAAATCAGTAAACTGTTAAATATGTAATATCATTTCAGATAATGACATGTTATAATGATAAATCAAAATAAATGAGTAGAGTGAGACAAAAGATGAGGAGAGGGGCTATTTAAGGCAGCTCTGAAGAGACCTCCATGAAAAAAGAGAAATCAAGGATGACCATTAGGTCTTAGCATGCGAACTGGGTGAAATGGTATCACTTACTCTGACACAGAATCTTTTATTAAAAAGAATCAGGAATATGCATGATTGTGTGTATGTACATGTGTGTTTGTTTACATGTGTGGTGTAGATGAGAGAATGAAAAGTTTTGTCTTGAACATACTAAGTTTTAGACATCAGTTTATGAGGTGATGTCCAGCAGACAGTTCCATGTATCGGTCTATTTCTCAGTGGAAATATCACACTCAGAGATGTAAATTTGTGCGTGATCAGTGATATTAAATCCATGAGACTGGAGGAGATCACAGCACATTTTGTGCAGGTAGACCGTGGTATAAGAATAGGACTGAGCACTGAGACTCCAACGTTGCAATATTGAGGAGTATCCATCCAGTAAAGGGCACTGAACATGGATAGCAAAGTAGGAAAATCATGTGAAGATTGCACTGTTCCAAAAGGAAACTGAAGAAAGTCTCTTAAGCAAAAAGAGTGATAAACCGTGAAAATGTCACAGAGAAGTTAACTAATTCTTCACAGCTGGGTTTCTCAAGATGGAACTGGCATATTTGACCAAAGTGATGTAGTGACATCTGATTAAAGTGGATTGAAGAAATAAAGGAAAATGAAGATGTTGAACCAGACAATCTTGACATGTCTTTCAAAAAAAATTTAATGGCAGGTGAGGTGGAAGCAGATTATTGGGTGGCAGGGGAGGGCAGTGTAAGCTTGAACTAGTTAAAGCACCTTAAGAAATGTGAAGTAATAAGATTTTGTGTGCCTGGAGCACAGAAAATGTCAATCACAGGCAGTGAGAAGGCTGAAGTGAGAGGGGTGTGGTTAAAAAAAAAAAGAAATAATAAGGCAAGAAAAACAAGGTACAGAGTCATAGCCAGGTATGGCCAGAGGCAAAGATCAGTTTTAGTGTGAAAACAAATGTTTGAAACCAGGGAGAAAGTTAAGACAAAGGAGGGTGTCTTTTTCCCCCTATCAATGTATTTTCTGTACCTGCCACAAAGTAGGAATAAACTTTTTGTTGAATGAACAAATGAATGATGAAATGTGTACATGCTGGAAGTGGGAGACTACTGATAGATATTTCATTAATGCTGGGAAGGTCAAGCAGGTTTCCAAGCATTGGAATTCAAGTAGAACTCGCAGGTGAAACAGAAAAAGCACATTGAATACAATGTGTCAATTTTCTGGGTAACCAGGATATTCATTACATCTCCTTTAAGTGGCAAGTTAATGGAATTCTTTTTTCTTTCTTTTTTGATGGGAACCTTTGTCCAAAATGAAATGAAATCTTATGAAGACTATTGATATATTAAAGAAATGAAAGTTGAGTAGGTCTCTTGAGTGAAGGGAGCAGCCTGGAGCCCTGAAGACATAGTACTTCCCTCTTGCCCACTGAAGATGGTCCCTGAGGTCATGTCAAAGGATCTTAAAAGACTGAGAATATTTTAAAAACATTTAAGTTACAATGTAATGAAACTGTATTCTATATATGAACTTTCTGAAACACATACATTTTGTCTAGTGGAACATACTTATATTTATCTGAGAGAAAATAAATTATTAAATAAAGCAGATCAAGGAAAAGACACATAAGTTGATTAAGACTATCTTGTTCCCACTTTCACTGAGCAGTACAAAAATTGTAAATGAGATATGAAATAGATACTAAACATAGTGTTCTTAACAAACCCTGACTCATCCCTTTACCAGAGGAAATGTCTCATTTTTTGAACACATTTCTTCCTTTCGCTGTTCCCTTCTAATGACACTTCTCATTTTCTATTATCTATTACTGTTATTTTTGTATTTTCATATGCTTCCTATCAAGACTAGAGTAGTTTCAAGAGAAAAAATCATAATTCACTCAATTATTATTTGTTGATTGAATAAGCACACTGCTAGGGCCCAAGAAAGAATGATGGGTATAAAGAAATTACTCATTATGTTATGAATGGAAATTTTCCATATGTCAGGTGGCAAGAGGATAGACTTTTTGGTCAATTTAATATCCTTTATATTGCATAATTTTATGCCAAAGTAGGAGAATAATTGAGCTCCCTTGATAATTCCAAACATTTTTATTAGAAAACTCAACAGTTCATTTAATACCTTACAATAAGATTCAGAGATTAACAGCATAATAAGAAATTAATGAGTCACTAATATCAAGAACACCTGGGAGCTTCTTCTTATCAATTTTCCTTAATCTAAGTGTGAACAGTTTTAAAAAGTTACTTGTGTTCCAAATCTTTTCTGCCATGTTTCTCACACTTCTTAAGAAATGGTGCATTGAAATATTACAAATGTAATCTGGTAGGATGGAAATTACTGGAACAGCTTGTCTGTGATGTATTATCATTTTTATATATTCCACATTAATCTTGTTGGCTTCTTTTGTTTTTTTTTGGCTGCATTGGGTCTTAGTTGCGGCATGTAGGATCTTCATTGCGGCATGCGGACCTTTCGTTGCAGTGCATGCGCTTTTCTCTAGTTGTGGTGTGTGGGCTCCAAAGAGCGTGGGCTCAGTAGTTGCAGCACACGGGCTTAGTTGCCCCATGGCATGTGAGATCTTAGTTCCCCAACCAGGGATCGAACCCATGTCCCCTGCATTGGTAGGCAGGTTCTTAACCACTGGACCACAAGGGAAGTCCCTTGTTAGCTTTTTAATGGGTTTTGCACCCATGTTCCTAAGTGTGGAAAACCTATAGTTTTTTCATTCTCCTAACATTCTTCTTAGATTTTTGATATCATGGTTATACTTGACTCACAAAATAAATTTGGGGATACTTATTCCTCTTTTTCTTTCCTCCTGAAGAGTTTGTATAATTTTTTTCCTTAACTGTTGGTAGAATTCACTGGTTTAGCCAGCCATCGAGATCTGGAGTTTTCACAAGGAAAAGATTTTGATTACAGACTTTGTTTATTCCATAGTTATAAGAAAAATCAGGTTTTCTTGTGTCTGTTTTGTTATGTTTCATTTCTCTAAGAATTTGTCCATTATGTTTAATAATCAAACTTACTGGAATAAAGTTGTTTATGATACTTAAATTATCTTTACTTATAATGATTATTTTTGTCCTCTCTTTTTTATGGATTCTTCTTGCCAGCAATTAACCAATTTTATTATATTTTTCAAAGAACCAACTCTGTGTTAAGTTGTTCCTTGTAATATTATATTGCTTTTCTATTTCATTAACTTCTGCTTTTTATTATTTTCTTTCTTTTGATTTATTTGTGTTTTATCTGATATGTTTTCTAAAGTCTATGATTGGTTACTTACAATTTATTTAGACCTACACATTATTTATTTATTTATTTCAAAATATATGACTATTATCTAATTTTTTACAATTGATTTGTACCTTCAATGTGTTGTGATCAGAGAAAGCCATTTGTATGATTCCATCCTTTGCTATTTGTTGAGACTTTCTTGATGGACTAGCACATGGTCATTTCATAAATGATAACTGTGATAATTGTGAGGTTTATCCTACCTCACAAATTATATAGCATTTTTGTTGCATATATCAATACTATAAATAGTAAACAAAATAATTTTTTTAATATTTATTTTTATTTATTTATTTATTTGGTTGCACCGGGTCTTAGTTACAGTATGTAGGACCTTTGTTGCGGCATGCGGGCTCTTTAGTTGTGGCATGTGGGATCTTTAGCTGTGGCATATGGGCTCTTAGTTTCAGCATGCAAAATCTGTAGTAGTTGCCTGACCAGGGCTTGAACCTGGGACCCCTGCTTTGGGAGTGTGGAGTCTTAACCACTGGACCACCAGGGAAGTCCTGTAAGCAAAATAATTTTTACATTCAATGTTCGGTTAGATTTATTTTCAATCTGAGATATTTTCCTCTTGCCAAGAGATCATCCACTTTAATTTTATTTTTTGCCAATCTTAAAGTAATGAATTCTCTTAGTTTTGTTTTTCTGAAGTTCATTTTATTTCACTTTCTTTCCTGATGGAAATATTGACTGGATATAGGATTCCAGTTTGGTAAGTACATTCTTCCAGCATGGTAAAGATACAGGTTGCTGATTTCCATTGTTTCTGTAGAATTTAGCTTTCATCTTTGCTTCTTTGAAGAAAATCAGTCTTTATTTCTCTTACTACTTTTAAGATTCTTACTTTTATTTGGCTTTCAGCATTTGTACTAAGGTATGTTTAGATAGAGTTCCTTGTTTTCATTATTTAGAATTTCTAAGACTCCTGAAATGCACAGTTTAATGTACTGCTCATTTGTAAATTCCCAAGTCCATATCAGTGTGAATATTGCTTTTGCACCATCTCTCCTTTCCTTCTGGGACTTCAATTTTACTTTTGTTAAATCTTCTTTTCATATACTTTATGTCTCTCATACTCTCTTACTAAATTTCTCTCCTTTACTTTATCTAATTTTCAGTTCAATAATTCTTCAGTTTTCTCTAATCTACATCTAGGTCATACACTAAATTCTTAATTTGGAGGATTTTAATTTCTAGCTCTAAGATCTATTTGCTACCTCTATTTTTGAATTTTTAGTTATCTACTAAAGGTCTTATTAATAGTTATTTTAAAGTCTCTGTCTAGTATCTCCAATATTCCTGTGGATAATAGACTTTAGAATATTAAACAAATTAAATACAAAACAATTTAATTTAGAACAAATTAAATACATAAATTTAGAAAAAAGGAACTAAAAAGCAGAAATTAATGAAATAAAAAGCCAATATAATATTGAAGGGACTAATGTAGCCTAAAGTTGACTCTTTTGAAAAGACCGATAAAACTGATTGATTACTGGCAAGACTCATGTGCATCTGCTTCTGTTACTTTGCTTCTTTTATTATTACCTCATATTGTCTTGACTGTTCATGTGACTGACTTGTTTGTTTGCTTGTTTGTCAGAAATTATTAATGCCAAATGGTTATTAAAAAAAATTAAAAAGGTTGCTAGCTAGGATAATGGCTTCTTTCAAAGAAGGTATATATTTGCTGCTTGTAGATTCCTGGAATCAAGGGTAACCTTAATCCAGTGTCAGGGACTAAGACGATTTATTGCTAAATTGCTGCCTTTGCTAAGGCTTATTTCCAATACATCATTAATGCTTTCTTGTTTGCTACTAATACCTTCAAAAATATTATATATATGTATGCATACACACACACACACACACACACACACACATATATATAAAATTATACCTTCTCCAATTTTTCCTAGTAGTGGATTTGGGCTCCTATTACTGGAAGCAAAAGACTTAAATTCAGAATTAAAAGGAGAGTATCACCATCTTAGATCAAAATTATGCTAACTGGTTTATTCTAGAATCTTCCAATGCCTTCTTTATAAAACAGGGCATTTGTCATCATTTGATCATGGCTGGCTCCCTTCAAGAAAGATTTTTGGCCTCTCTGAGCCACCTGAGGGACCTTCCTCAGTTCTTGCTTTCTACTATATATATTTTTTATCAACAATATGTATAGTTTCAGGGAAATTTCAAAATCAAAACAAATTCTAGATTTTTCAGTACTAAACTAACATTTTTATTGTAGATTTGGAGCCCAATTGTTATGTTATATCACCTTCTAAAATATTCATTATTTAAATAAGATTTTCATGCCAAGATAAAGAATAAAAATACCTTATTACTAAAAAAGGACGGTTTGTGCTTTTATATAATAGGATACATTTATCCTAATTTCTCTGAAGTTCTTCAATTGATATGCAACTAAATTTAACCTAAATGGAGAGCTTTTGACAAGCTGTATATCATTGAGGTAGTGAATGGTGTGAAAATAATAATGGTAATTTTCGATAATGACAGTTTTAAAACTATTCACACTTTATTAAAAACTATCATGGTTCCAATACCTTGCCATGAAACTATCCAACAAAATGTCCTAAATACATTGCGCATTGCTTATTAGGCAATTTTTACATATTTCCCTTAAAATTGTTTCATATTTGAGACGTGCTAATGAATGCATGATACATACTTGAAAATTTTGTGCCACATTTGACAGAAAATATTACCTTTAATAACAAAATATGCCTTAAGTAAGTTTTAAAAAATTGACCTTATCATAAGAAGACAACCCAGGGACTTCTTAATATTTATACCTTTATATGTTACCTAAAATATCACATACATATTAGACAGTGAAAGGAAAAAAGTCACTTTAGTAGAAACCAACCAGGTGAAAAAATGCACCTGGAATAGTCCATCTTAGCTATAGCTAAGTTTGTAAGTTCTGAGAAAATATGGGGTATTTTTTTTCTCTCACAAATAGAATCTTCTTTACAAAGAATTTCCAAGTGACAGAGATGTTTTACAATATAACTTCACTATAAGGTGCAATGAAAAATACATAGTGGGGGTAAGATGAACACTATAGGTCTTCAGAAAGATGTTTCTGTCAACCTACCAGAATATTAATATCCTAAATCATCATGGCAACTTTACTAGTGCACAAAAGAACAAAATTTCTGATAAATCCATTGACGTCAGATTAGGAACATGTTTTTATTAAAAATGAGCTTATGATTATTCATGATTATGTAAATTATTGTTACTCTAAGATCAATACTCTGCACACAAGCACCAGAGGATCAAAACTTAAGCACAGCAATTCCCAAATTATTTTATGAAATTATGAGCTATTAACATAAGCTAATAATATAGTCTATTAAAAGTTATTACTAAGAAACAAAGCCGGGGAATTATTTTGTCAAAAAAGTTTGAGAAATATTAGAATTGATAAAGGGGTTCATTTACAATAGAATTTCTAAAGCTTGTAAAATGCTAATCTGTATTCTGGATATCCAAGGAATATAGTATTTCACTTCCTGCGAGAATTTGTCCTTCCTCCTTCCCTGGAATTTCAATTAATGGGGCCTGTTTGGAGAAGACTGGAAACCACCATGCCAGCCTATTACAAGCTTACTGCTTCAGTATCAGAAGCCTTGTTACATGTTCATATACAAAGAGATTTGTATTAGGCTTCCTTGTTTTTCTCTTGTATATTTATTGAAAGTAATACTTGGAAGATGGTTAAAATATCCTGCCATCATAGACCCGACATTTTATTTTCCGAAAGTAGAAAAATTCATTTTGAGACATTAACTCTGTTTGGGGCCTTTTGGAGGAGACAACAAGTGAGGCAACTCAGAGGGAGTTTTTCTTTTTTTTCAGGTTTGATATTATTTTCCTTGCTTTGAAATTTTTTTCCTCAATGGTTGGAGCATTTCTCAGAGACATTTCTAGAGACATACTTTGAGGAGCTGTGAAGAGAAGCTGGGACATATGAGATGAAAGGAGAGTGTGGCCCTAACATAAAATGGTAACAGACAACCAAACAAAAAACCTAGAGTTCATTCACACACACACACACACACACACACACACACAAATATATGTGCATCCTGAAAAAATGAAGGGAACTGAGGTTCCAACAATAGTACCAGCTTTCCATTTTCACATAACCCTTAAATGTATTTATTACTCATTTTTTACAATTTTTTGTCATTTTTCCATATATTTATTAGACTGATATGTTTCAGGAACATTATGCTAGACACTGTGCTAGCTTCCAAGTATATAATAAAGAACTATTAATTTCATAGTCTTCTGAGGGATTCCTATGTAAAACAAATAACTGATAAATAATAAGTACATCATTGATAATAATAGGGTGCCCTGAGAGAGAATAATAGGATGTGTCTAGGTTAGACTCAGGATGTAGAGAAGATGTCTAAAGAAATGAAGTTTGAGCTGATATTTGAAAGATAAGTAGAAATTTTATGGCTAAAGGACAGTAGAAAATACGAGTTTTCCAGCCATATATTAGCATATGCATAGGCCCATGTCTAGAAAAAGTTTGACTCATTTGGGAAGCAAAAATAATGTTCCATTATGTAGTGATAATCACACAATATGAAGAACTTAAAAAGCAGTAACATTCTCTGGTTAATGATATGCATGCTAAAAGTTCTAGTGTACTACTATTTGCAACTTACTTTAAAATCCATCAAAGAAAAAGATGGATCTACGAACAAGTAGAGGAATGGGCAGAAGAACAGATATGTCACAAAGCAATTATAACAAAATGCTATATTGAAAAATATAGGTATTGGTGTATGAGTGTTCATTGTATAATTTTTTGATTTCTTTTTATGCTTGAAAATTGTATAAGACGTTGAAAAAAAAGAACTTATATTAACACATGTGGTTCAGGGAGTTTAAGTTACAAAAGAATGCATTGGGTGAACTCTGGTTGGCCTCCAAGGTGCTTTTAATGTCTCATTATTTTATGAATAAAAACATCAAGAATTTAGTTTTATTTAAAAATGTAGTTATCTCCATCAGTGCAACTGAACTACTGGACAGAACTTTCAAGTTTGAAAGAACCATATAAATTGGCAATGCATATTCCATTTTCTCAAGGACTTATGAATTAGTCATTTTAGCTACCCATTAGTCCCAGAGCCGTCCAGTGATTTGTCCCAGAATTGTCCAGTGATTATGTTCAATCGTTGGGGGAGAAAATCAGTGAAATTGAAGGATTTTGTCCAATCTAGCCTATTTAACAGAAATAATTCAGACTATAAAATATTTCTATTTTCCATTGCCAAGTATGGTTTCAAGGAGGTAAGAGCAATTTTAAAGAAATAAAAATGGGGATAGTGTTTTTGTTATTTTTAATTTAGTCCCTGGGCTAGGAAATTTACCTTTAATTTACCAATACTCTTATAAGATTAATATTGTTACCTCTACTGTCAAATCTATCATTTGAACCCAGGTCATCTTTAATTTATGGTTAGGGATGGGGATGGAGAGGGCTCTAGGAATTGCATAATAATCACTTATATATTAAAATTTGCTATTTTTGTTCAGGAGCATATGATACAAATTTTCATGTTTTACTTGACAGGAAAATTGTCTGTATTGGGAATCTATAGTGCCAGACAGAGTTGATAATACATTATGGAGATGTATGGCAGTAATGAAAACTGATTATAGGCCTGGCATCCTGGTAGGAGGCCTAAGATACAAGTCCAGTAAAGGTGCTAAAATGTCACTGGAAGAGTACTGAATTGAGAAACTTGTATACAGCATAAGTACAGTATATAGTCGGAAGGTATACAATGTGGTATCCCTTTCAGTGACACTAAATGCTCAGATTACAATGAACACTTCATGCCTTCATGGAAGAAGGTAAATTTAGCCCCTTATATTAATAAATTTTCAAGAACTTACTTACTCAAGCCTGTATATGTCAGCTTGGTCTAGCATAATGGAATACTGTAAAGTGGGTGGCCTAAATAACAGAAATTTATTTTTTTCACAGTTCTAAAGAATTGGAAGTTGGAGATCAGGGTGACAGCATGGCCAGGTTCTAGTGAGAGCTCTCGTAAGAGAGCTTGTAGCTGATTGTTTTCTTTCTATGTCCTCACCTGGCAGAGACAGAGAGAGAGAGAGAGAGGAGAGGAGAGATGGAGGAAGGGAAGGAGGAAGGGAGGGAGGAGAGAGACAGAAAGAGAGCACAAGCTCTCCAGTTTCTCTTCTTAAAGGGATACTAATTCTATCATCAGATCAGGATCCCACCCTTATAGTCTCATCTAGCCTTAATTACTTCCTTAGAAGCCCTATATCCAAATAATTCACATTGGGGGGTTAGGGCTTCAACATAGGAATTGGAGGTGGGGGTAGAGGGATGGGAGACACAATTCAGTCCATAGCAAGGCTGATATATGAAATAAAATGTTATTCTATCAGAAGCACTTCTTTGCTCTTTTCTCAGGTAATAGCCTCTTATTTAAATATAGGTTGGACAAATTTTTAAGAAGTGACAACATCTTATTAGTCTGCATGAGGTCCTGCACTGCATTCCTTGAAAGGCCTTATACAAATACCCTATTCTTGAAATACTAGTTTATAACTAGAGTTACTTAGTGAATATGTATGTTTCTCCAATTCAGTAAACAAAATTTTTTACTGCTTTTAGTCATTCTGAGAAACACAGAAGTTTATCAGAAGTAAAAATATATCCAACTGTGAGTAATGACTCC
The DNA here is from genome assembly GCF_965194805.1 of Balaenoptera borealis. Taxonomy (NCBI): domain Eukaryota; kingdom Metazoa; phylum Chordata; class Mammalia; order Artiodactyla; family Balaenopteridae; genus Balaenoptera; species Balaenoptera borealis. The sequence continues at coordinate 131,308,435 of NC_138860.1, forward strand.
AACATATATTATATATTTGAAGTCATTAAAGCATTTATTTTGACTTAGACCATTTATCAAGTGAAACAGGATAGCGATTACGTGTTTAGATTTTTTAAAGAAAATAAAAGCATAATAGTGAGATTGCAAATTTAAATTTGTTTTTGTGCATTAGTCATTTATGAAGATTGATACACTATAATGGAACACACATCAACTTATAATCAACTAAAATATAATTTTATATTGCGACTGGAACCATGAGGATTGAAAACATCTTAATGAAAAAGGCTTTACATATTCCGTGTAATAAATAAATGACACACTGGAATTGATTATTGTTTACTACCCAAGGGAGACTCTTCAAGACAGAAAAATGTAATATTCTTACAACAAATTTATCAGATCATAATTCAATTGTACTCAATTTTGAGTTGAAGAATAAACCTTAACCAAGAGATGGGTCGATAAATAATACTTTAATTGTACAGAAGAATTTGAAGCAATTAAAATTATTGTTGAATAATGTTTCTAAGAAAACGTTATAAAAATGTCCACAGAAATACTTTATATGAAAGCAAAGAATATAGGGTACTACAATAAAGATACATAATGATAAGGTTTTTACAGAGAAATTCAGAGGGGGAAAAAAAGGAGCTATCACAAGTAGGAAAAGAGCATGGTAGATGTAATTTGCACATATAAAATAATTACTAAACTACTTAAGAAAAATATAAAACAAATATTTGGTTTCAAAACCAAAGAATTTTTATTAAAGGCTCAGAGTACAGTTAGCATAACCACCAATAAAGCAACTATCTTCAAGAATAGTAAAAAGATGAAACATCCCAAATCATAGGAAAGATATGAAAAAATATCAGATGCTTTAACTCTTTACTTCTAATTGTACATAAGCCCAACAAAGAAGGGTTAAAACTTCAGCATATGAGGAAATTAACCTCATAATAATTTTCAAACTTCACTACAATCAAAATAAAAACATCTATTATTAACAAAAAAATAAGGATTTTAGTTTTGACATTTGTAAAAATAAAAGGGACACCAGTCCTGACTAATACAATATCCATTTTCATTCAAATCTATGAATAAAATGATATGCTCTGAATTCAGTTTTGCCAAGAGAGTGTGTGTCCTTGCCAGTTGTGCTTGATGTATATTTTAGAAAAACAGCCTCTTACCTCTCTCTACACACACACACACACACACACACACATACACACACACAAAATGAAAGAAAATAGTACAAGGAGAGAGAAAAAAATATTTCCGAAGTCTATATAATTATACACATTCTAATTACCTGGCTATTTGTATGCTTCTGAATTTATGACTGTCTTAAAGAAACAAATAAACAAACAAAAGAAACCAGTCATTTAACTCTCATTGCTCCTTAAATGAAAAGCTGTAGACCCTGTAATGGCCTCTAATTAAATAAGTAGATATGATAGTAAGTTAAATAGGCAGAATATTCTCCCTTGTATCAGGAGTACTATATACTCTCAGTCTAAGATTTTACTATTTTAGAACTGCCATTCATATGATCACAAATGGAGAAGGGATGGATTAAAAAAATAACAAAACACATTGGGGCTTCCCTGGTGGCGCAGTGGTTGAGAATCCGCCTGCCAATGCAGGGGACACGGGTTCGAGCCCTGGTCTGGGAAGATCCCACAGGCCGCGGAGCGGCTGGGCCCGTGAGCCACAACTACTGAGCCTGCGCGTCTGGAGCCTGTGCTCCGCAACAAGAGAGGCCGCGACAGTGAGAGGCCCGCGCACCGCGATGAAGAGTGGCCCCCGCTCGCCGCAACTAGAGAAAGCCCTCGCGCAGAAGCGAAGACCCAACACAGCCATAAATAAATAAATAAAAATTAAAAAAATTAAAAAGATATCTTATAAAAAAAATAACAAAACACAAATCAAACATGCGAAAAATGTAACCAAGAGCATATATTTTTCTATAATATTACAACTTTCTTATTGAAGATCAGAATAGAATTAAAGTTTGAGTTACCCATTCTTCAAGGTCAGATTCCTAAGATAGTTTGTGAAATTATTTGGAAATCAGAAAGATTGCATAACATCAAAATAAAACACTGGGTTGCAAACTAGGCTCGTTAAGTGGAACTCCTTCATTGTCCAACTCTGGAGTACATCATTCACGGGGTGCATAATGTGAAAGGTATTCCCTGGGTTAGTGCAATACAGCAGCTCTACAACTGAACTGATTCCATAAGTTCCATTATGCTCAGTGGTACACTTTTGAAGCCTAGTGCAGATCACTGAGGTTCTCTGTGTTTCCTGTTTAGTTTGTGGCAGAGGTTAGATGATGCTGTAATTTAAATAAATTTTCCTGAAAGTGGTCAGAAGCTATTGACAGACAGTTAGTACCTAAGTAGGAGTCCTGCAAATTTTATAAACTCATCATGTCAGCCTTACCACTATTTAAAATTAGCATGATATATTATGAGAAATTTGGCAATTAAAAAATTATACTGTGTGAAATATGGCAACCAATCATTCATATATAAGATATTTTTTCTTCCCAGAGCTGAAATACAGGGTAGTGTTTGGGGGGATATTTAAATAGCATGTAAAGATCCAAATATTAGTGAATACCCATATTTTAGGGTTGTTGCTCAGAAAAGAACTCAGTTGGTATGAAAATGGTGAGCAGCTACTTTGAATATGCTGCATAGGTGCCAGCAATAATAAATGCATCAAAATGTAGTTCTTTAATGGGCAGCTGCTGACTTACTTTGATATCAATAGTAAGAATCCTATACATTTAAGAAAACTTAAATCTGATTAAATATAATTTTAGAATCAAAATGGACTCACTACATGGTGCATTATCTCCAAAGTGAAATTCTATTATTGAAATAACGCAGTTCTTTGAGGTCAGCTGACATAGGTTTGTGAAGTTGAGGCAGGTCATGTATCTATTTGTTTGGAGGCTAAGATGTACAATGTGCAAAACACCCCTAGGATTCTGTAATGTATTAAAATGAGTAAACATAGTCCCACACAAAACCTATAGTTTAATTGGAGAAGTACACAAATATCTATGATGTAAGTCCAACTATACTACCCATAATTTTCCAGTAGCATACACTGTGCTTGAGAGTTCAAAGGAGGGACAACAAATTCTCTTGGAGAGATTGAGGAAGGTTTTAATAAAGGACATGGCATTCAAATTGGGTATCTAGAGTAGAAGTAATTTTGATTGGTAAAATTGATTATTAGCAGGAAACCCAATAAGGAAAAACACCAATAGAGAATTTACTTCGGAGACTGTGATAATAGCAACACAGTTTTGATAAAATATAGGATACATATAAATTATTACTTGGAAATAATGCTGGGGAAGTTAAAGCCAATGAGTTTGGACATTATTCAGCAGATAGTTTAGAGATATTACAAATTATTTATCCTTCAAAATATATTCAACCACAATGGGATTGCTGTGCTGCTATGAAACTACTTAAGTTCAATTATTTCTCAAACACATATTCTTGCTTGTCAATTAGTCAAATCATTATCTCTAGTTGAGATCATTCTTTTGAGCTCCATGTCAATTGATAAATTACCGACTGAGAACTCCTCTTGGCTAACAACTTATTTTCTCCCCTTGGTCATTCTTCATCCACTCTGATTTTTAAAATGCTCTCCTTCATGGTCCCATTATCTCCTTAACTACACAAAGCAAAAAAATTGTGCACTATTTGTACTCCCCCTTTTAACAGTTGTTTCACTGCATAGCAAATTACCTCAAAGCTTGGAAGCTTAAAATACAGTGAAGAATATTTACTGTTGTGTGGTGCTGCCTCAGGTTCCTTATGAAGTAGATGAACTGTTAACTGGGCACTCACTCATCTAAAAGCTTGAAGACAGCTGGAGGATCTGTGTCTGAGACAGCTCATTCATGACGCTGTTGGCTTCAGATCCTCACTATGTGGACTTACCTCTCCATAAGGTTCCTCATGACATACAACTGGCTTCCCTCAGAGACAGTGACCCAACAAAGAAGCTGTGCAACCTAGTGGGAAAACCTTTTATAACCTCATCTTGGAAGTGACCTACCATTAATTTTTCTGTATTCATTGGTCACACAGATCAACTTTGGTATAATGTGGGAGGGAACGACACAAGACTGTTAATACCAGGATATGGAGATTAGTTAGGGGCTACTTTGGAAGCTGGTTACCACTCTCTATCTCATCTGCCCAATCCCTACCAATTGTGACGCTGAAATAACTCAGAAATCTGTATTCTTTTGCTTTAATTTCCACAGCTTCTTCTTTATTTTAGAACTTAAATTCTGTTTCTGAATTATTGCTTTGGCAACTGGGTTCTGTACTTCAGGTCTCTTCCTTCTCCAATCAGTTCCCCATTTTTTCTATGATGAATTTTCAAACCATATTTCTGCTCATTCAAATACACTACTTAAAAACCACGTAATAGCTCCCCATGACTAGAGTAGAAGGTTCAAATTGCTTAGCAAGGCATATAAAAGTATTCAAAGATTTGGATTCTACTTAACTTGCAGCCTCATTTCCTGTCATAGGTAACTTCAATCCCAACTTCCCTTCAACATAACTGCAATATAAAATCACTTGCGGTTCTCTGAGCAGGAGGTGCTTTATCTGAGTCATTACAAATGTTGTCTTTCTTATTACAACATCCTTTCCTATTTTTTTTCCCCTGCCTGGAATCCTCTGAATAATTCTTCATTTATTTGAAGCCTTTGTTAAACGCCACAGATGATTTATTTAGTCTTTTTCCTATGCTGTGACCATTACTGAATACATCACATTGTACTGAGGATCTTCCCAAACTGTGTGGCACATCATTGCTGTGGCAAGAATGGGTTTGTAGCTGTCAAGGCTCAGGTATTGATTGTCTCAAGTCCCAGGCCACTTGACCCAGGGTGGCAAGCAGCCTAGTCTGTCCCTAGTGTTATTACAAAGATGGAATCATTGGTTCTCACTGAAAGGATGTGAAATGATCCAGGAATTTTCTTAATATTTAGAGCTGAATATAATCTCTAATCTGTGTTTTTATATTTTGTAAAATTAAATAATTCTTGTTGAGACTCAAACAAAATTGTAATAATATTCTTTAGAAACTAATTTCTTTTTAAAATTTCCTTCTAAACCCACTTATTTTAAAATAATATAATTATTGAAAATAAAGTCTTAAATATAATTATTCTACTGTTATGCTTAAAATTAATTTATTATTAAAAAATAAATTTAAAATGGGATCTAGGAACAAAACAGGAAATTAGAATCATAATTTGTTTCTGAGAAAATTTTACCTTTGTCTTAAAAGACTTTTAACCATTTTTAAGTTTTTTTTAAACTATAAGCATATTTTAATATTGTCTTTTAAAAACTTACTTTTTTTTCCTTTAGCAATCAAACGAGACTCAGATTTTTCTCAAAGCACACTACATTCTACTATGTTGGAATTATATTTATATATGGATAAATTGCTCTTGATGTTTTCATCATAGTCAGAAATACTATTCTGTCATTTTCATATTATGCTAATCAAGAATATGTATTATCGTATGATACATTATGTCTTCAGTAAAGAAGCTGAGAAAGAAAACATACTGTATACTGCTTATGGTCTGTCTTTTTCACTAATTATTCAAAGGGTATTCTTCTTTAATGAGAATCAAACTTAATTACTTAATTATATGATAGACCAGAATGGTTTTGAAGAAGTTACCCCATCCTATGAAGTTCATAATATGTTACCAAAACAATGCCCTAATTACATAATTAACTGATAAAATGGATTGGCTCAAAGGATATACATAATGCAGGTATTTTAAAAATGTAATCACAGAACTATACTATAATCCATATTTGCCAAATGCATAATCAAGATTTTGTTTTACTTGTAAATTTACTTGGAGAGGACTAGAAACTAGGACATATAAAGTTAATAAAAATTTTAAGAGGACACATATACAAAATCTTAAAATAATTAGAATTATGAGACAAAGATCAACATGAATGCTGTTCTTAAATGAATTGACACTTAAAATGGAAAGCGTACTCCTTGGAAATAATTGTAATTAAAATCAGTAAATATTTACTGAGGTCCCACAGAGAATATGGCACTATGTACCTTTCAAAGTGTTATAAGGCTTTGGTTGCCTAGGATTCTTACTCCTACAAATGGCTAGTTGAATTAACATAGGCCAAGGGCCCTCCGAGAGACTGACTTCTTATGAAGTCATGTCATATTTCAAGACCTCAGTTTCTTCATTAGAAAAATGAGACTATCAGTCTTGTTGGCCTCTGGGATTTTTTTCTGCATCTACCTTCTTTTTTTAAAAAAAATTTCCTTTACTGGAAAGAAAGAATCAGATTATGACAAAACAACAGGCAGCTTAACAAGTAGTTGAAAGATAGCTAGGAGACATTATTCTTCAGGAGATATATGTATATAATCATTCTATTTAAAGATCAATTGTTCAAATTTATGATGAAACATTTCTGCAGCTGGGACAAAAAAAAGCAGGAAGTAAAATAGTATGCAGAATAGAATGTAAAACAGTGGTGGCAAGTCTGGGGAAAAAAGGAAATAAAACAAAGAAAAGGTAAAGTGCCAAATACTTATACTTTATAAAATTATAAAATGTCTTTTGAGGCCAATTTCTCTCCTGTGTATCACCTACAATAATATTCTACGTTTTTATTATGTTAACTCCTGGTATTGAAAATTCCTCAGACTGACAAATATGGTTCAATAGCTGTATTTAAATATGCTTGTATTTAGAGGCGTTTCTAAAAATGGCTCAAAAATACATACTTAGGGAATCACAGAGTGGTGTATCATGGAAGTATGCTTGATTAGACGATCCTTTCGGTGTCTTCTTTTCTTTTCAAAAGTTTTTTAAATTTAATTTCTTTTTATTGTGTTAAAATACACATAACAATATTTTCATATTAACCATTTCTAAGTGTACAATTTAATGGTATTAAGTGCATTCATAATTTTGTACAACCATTACCTCCATTCATCTCTAGAATTCTTTTCATCTTGCAAAATTGAAACTCTATAGCTATTAAATAATAACTCCACATTCCCCCTCCCCCAGTCTCTGGCAATCACCATTCTACTTCCTATGATTCTGAGCACTCTAAATTACATCATTCCTTTTTATTGTTGATTAATATTCCATTATATGGATCCACTTCAGTTCTTAACTCTTTGATTTATAAGCTCTTTTTTTTTTATAGCTATGACCCATAGGGGAAGGAAGCTTTTATAGTCACAAGGAAACTTTAGACATACAGATGACCAGAAAGCACACAAAAAGATGTTCAGCGTCACTAATTATTAGAGAAATGCAAATCAAAACTACAATGAGGTATCACCTCACACCAGTCAGAATGGCCATCATCAAAAAATCTACAAACAATAAATGCTGGAGAGGGTGTGGAGAAAAGGGAACCCTGCCACACTGTTGGTGGGAATGTAAATAGGTGCAGCCACTATGAAATGTATGGAGGTTCTGTAAAAAACTAAAATAGAACTACCATATGACCCAGCAATCCTACTCCTGGGCATATATTGGAGAAAACCTTAATTCAAAAAGACGTATGCACCCCAATGTTCATTGCAGCACTATTTACAATGGTCAGGACATGGAAGCAACTTAAATGTCCATCAAGAGAGGAGTGGATAAAGAAGATGTGGTACATATATACAATGGAATATTACTCAGCCATAAAAAAGAACAAAATAATGCCATTTGCAGCAACATGGATGGACCTAGAGATTTTCATACTGAGTGAAGTAAGTCAGACACAGAAGGACAAATATCATACGATAGCACTTATATGTGGAATCTAAAAAAAAAAAGGGTACAAATGAACTTATTTACAAAACAGTCACGGGTGTAGAAAACAAACTTATGGCTACCAGGGGATGGGGGGGAGGGATAAATTGGGATATTGGGATTGACATATACACACTATTATATATAAAATAGATAAATAATAAGAGCCTGCTGCATAGCACAGGGGACTCTACTCAATACTCTGTAATGCCTATATGGGAAAAGAATCTAAAAAGAAAAAAAGAGTGTATATATGTACATGTATAACTGATTCACTTTGCTGTACATCAGTGTTTTTCAAATTACATCACATTGATAGATAGCAGTGCTCTTGAGATCGTCTTATTTTTAGAAATTACTAAGACCAACCAAGGCTGGTAGTGGATAGAAGAGTGAGTTCTAGTTACCTGCCCTGGCTGAACATGGTCTATGTAGATAAAATGATGTAAAGAGTGGATTCTGTTTTCAATTATTTAAGAAAAATAAGACAGGGAAATAGTCTACTAATAAAAAAATTAAAGAGCTGTTTGTGGAGGGACCTGAGTATGTCTGATTGACTCTGTGTCAAATCCTTTTGGTTGCAAGCAACAGATTTTGCAGACTACACTCTGCAATGAAGTTGTGATGTAAAAATACACATCAAATCAGGGAACAAAAAGGCACAATTCCAGAGATGAACAAGAGCCATGATATTGTTGAACTTCATGGAAACTAGACCTGGAAGGTAATTTAGGTTACCAGGAAACTCTAGAGATGGAGTCTCTTTCTCAGTAGTTGCAGTTCACTTCATTGTTGTTTAAGCTGGTCTCCAAAACAGAATTGTCCCCTTTTTGTGCCAGTTTGTCAATAATTGGATTCTCTCAATATTTCTCAGATTAAATTCCTAAAAGAACTTTGCCACCTTAAGCGATTGTCAACATTTTGCTCCAGCCAGAATTTTGTATCAGCTGTCTCTTAGTCTACTAACTTAATCTTCAGTTTCTCTCCATGCCTCCCTATTTATTTCTTCAGTCATCAGATATCAAGCCCTTATATTAGTGAGCTAAGTGCTATGAATAATGTGGCAGATTTGAAAAGAAAGATCTTTGAGCTTATTGCTTAGAAGGGGGAGACCAACAACTACCAGAATGAACAAATTAATAAAAAAGTTAATTAATTAACAGGTAGTGGCAAGTGCTAGGGTATGTCAGAGGGATTACTTAGCTAATTCTAACTGGGTGATCAGAGAAGGCCAGAGGAGCTGAAACACAGTGAGGAAGCAGGGTCATGGCAGGAGGTAAAGTCCTAGACATACGCAGTGTCCAGATCACAAAGTCTTCCCTAACTACTAGTGGGAAAATATTTCCTCACTTCAATGTTTTCTTATCTTTTCACTGGTATTTTAATCTTGACTTTTATTCACTCATTCAAAACTATTTGTTGAATGACTATCAGGTATTGTTCTAGGCTCTGTGGATACAGCTTGAACAAAACAGATAAAGATCCCTGCCCTTGTGGAATTTGCATTCTAATAGTTGAAGAGAGGCAATAACTGATAAATAAGTGAAGTAAATAATTACTTATCACATTTTTACCTGGATTCAAACTCTTAGGTTACTTCTCTTTTATCCTCTATAGTCTGTAAACCTCTCATGGGCACGGACCACATCTTGGTTGTATATTTATCCATAGTCTGTTACACATCTCGTATGTGGAGGCACAATAGAATACTAGGAGAAACACTGTATTTGGGTACATGATGATTTTCATTTGATGCTGGCTCTACTCAAGCTAGCTATTTGACCTAGAACCAGTGTCTTCATAATCTCTGAACTTTAGTTTTCTTAACTATAAAGCAGGGATAATAATGTATTACTATCTAGGTCATAGTATTTTGTGAAAACCAAAGGTTCCTCATTATTCCTTCTAAACTAAAAAAAAGATACATATTTTAGTATAATAAATGTTTATTGAAACACATTGATAAAACTGCATTCACTATGGTAAAGTATCATTTTTTTCAGAATCATTTTGAATATGATGTTAGTTTCATTTTGGTGCTTATTAAATGAAAGCCCAATCTAATTGTTCTCAACACTTTCTATTCCACATAACCCTAGTGAAATCTGCTGGTATCATGTTTCATAAGATCAGACAAAATAAAATGTTAAGCACAGAAGTTTCAAGAGTAGAATATTACTTTTCATGCCTTTTGGGAGGATGTCTAAATGAGAAAATGTACTTCCATTTAAAAATGGATGGATTTTTTTCTATAAGATGATGATAACTCCAAAATGAGTGAAGTCAGGGTCAGAGTTTTTTGGAAATTGAATACTGTTGGCTGATAGTGAATCATCTGAATGAAGGACATAGACATACCCTCTTGGTGGTGTTCTATTGTGGAACAGCTACTGGAAATTATATCTAAGTTCCACAGAAGCAATATTATAGTAATTGTTAATAAACCTGGGCAGAAGAGTCAAGCAGTATCATACACGCGAATGTCAGTTTATATTTAAGTAAAAATTGTTCAAAAGCAAGTTTGAAAAATATGATTGTACTGCTAATCAGGAAATAGAAGGTACAACTTAACAACTAAAAAAATCAATACTCTCAAAATAAAAAGTACCAGGAAAAAGCATAAAACATTATTTTGAGTAAAAATTTCCTGTTCTAAGACAAAGTCTTTAAATTTTTTAAGAAAAACTGTTGTGATATAAATGATCAGAATAATAACAATTTTTTTATTAAAAGGTATTTTTGTCCTTTTTGTAAAATTTCCTTTTAGACACTCTGGTCTTTCTTGCATGGCAAAAATTCCTTACCGGTGACTGACAAGAATGTTAATATCAGCAAGCAAATAACAATAGGAAAAACTCACAAATAAATTATATGTAGCTTAGAATAAGCGTAAAGTTATCTTCAAGCTTTCCTTAAATGCCACTAATAAAATATTTGGAGTACTTAGATGCATGTGCTTCTTCAAAATACTGGAAGTGTAATATATCGCCTTAGAAATCGTCCCCTGACACTGAAGTCATGTAATAAATTAAAGTATAAGAAGATTAAATGTAGGAAAAATTAATTCATATGTGTGGTTTGTATACTCTCTACTTGAGGCTTTATTTATTTAGCTCCAAAATGAAACTGAACCCTGGTGTTTGATAAATTTTTTGATTAAAATAAACACCTAGCTATACAGATATTTTACTTTTTTCAAGAAATATAAATTTATCTCCATTATCTAGTATTTGTCAAATTCCAAACGCATTTTAGATTCATATCACACCCATCATTTTTTTTTTTTTTAATTTATTTTTATATTTATTTTTGGCTGTGTTGGGTGTTTTTTTTTTTTTCTGTGCGAGGGCTTTCTCTAGTTGTGGCAAGCGGGGGCCACTCTTCATCGCAGCGCGCAGGCCTCTCACTATCGCGGCCTCTCTTGTTGCAGAGCACAGGCTCCAGACGCGCAGGCTCAGTATTTGTGGCTCACGGGCCCAGTTGCTCCGTGGCATGTGGGATCTTCCCAGACCAGGGCTCGAACCCGTGTTCCCTGCATTGGCAGGCAGATTCTCAACCACTGCGCCACCAGGGAAGCCCACACCCATCTTTTAAAGCTCATTCTGTGGTTCTATATTTGTACTTGCTTTGCTATTTTTTTTCTTAACTCTGATTTCTGATTTCTTTGAAGACATTATATTTAAGAACCTCTCACTATATATATATATATGTATATATATATATATACACACACACACTCTCACAAATATGTATTATATAAATATTAAAAATCTCCGCCGAAAGACACACACACTCACTAACATATATTTATGGAGTATGGTGAAATAAGATGGATAATTCTTCTTTAAAGTCATGTTGTGAATAACTGTCCAAAAATATAATTTCTTTCTAAACATGCTGATTTTTGGAGTTTGAGAGAAGTTTAAAACCCTGTAGCAAGAATGACAAAATATTCTGTTCCCTATGCGTGTAAATATTTCATTTATTCTAACAGCTATATAGATATTCTGTACATAATTAACATTTTGTTACTTCTAATCATATTATAACAAAGTATTTTACAATATGTACAATTTATTGCAATGGAATTCCTTGCTTATTTTCTGAGACAATAGAAAGCAGTGTTCAATACAAAGAGTTAAAAAGAAAGAGGCAGAAGCATAATCATGGTCTTGAACATATAACTTAATCAGTAATTAATTCATTTATTTAATAGTCTTTCATTGCATACTATTTTGTTAGTCATTATGCTACATACTGGGAAGAAAGTTAATGTGGAACACAAGACATTATATTATAGAGATTAGAAGATTTGAATTAGACTACAGTTTGATTTTCAATTCAAAATACATAGTATCTGGGTCACCCTGGGCAAATTACGTAAATTGGGATAACTATATCCAACTCATAGTATTGTTATGATTAAAGGAGACAATGTTGAGAAAGAACTCAGTACACTGTCCAGCACATAAGCCCTCAATAAATAGTACTACTTTTACCATTCTTATTTAGAGGTGGAATTTGCTTTCCAGAAACTTACAGCTTGGTCAGTCAACCATACCTGCACTGTGTGATAGGAACTAAGAGAGAAGTGAACAAGGTTCCAAGAGAGCTTGGAGAGGAATGCAGTTCATCACAGCACAGTCTGAGGGCTGTGACAGAAGACACTATAATAAAGGAGTAAGCAAGCCCGTAGTTTTTCAACATTATGGTCCCAATTACTGCAGGATGATTTGCCCTCAGCTTATCTGGTGTTATTTGTCTGTGCAGACTTCAGAGTGGTCATTCAAAAAATGTATGCAATATTGTTGGAAACTATACAATATAATATCTAAAATAAAACTAGATAAGTATTTAGGGTAATGTATTATTATTTTAAAGACATTTCTATTTCTCAGCAGATATTTTACCATATAATTATTAAGTAGGGAATTGCATTTGAAATCTTTATTATTTGCTAAAATCTCTCTGTAGAGTGGGAATTGATGTACAGATCTCCTGTTTTACAGCTAGTTCATGGTCATGAGCAATCTACCATACTGGCAGTTTGGTTTGTTTATTGTTTAATTCAGCTTTTTATGTAAATCCTAGATCCACTGATCTCGCAGTGTATAAACATGTAGAGTCTTTTCTTTTCATCAGCTCCAAACAAGACTTTATTATGTGTTACTTTTAAAGCAAGGCTTGCTATTTTCAAATTGGTTTTGACACAAAAGTTGAGAAATAAGAGAAGGTGCCATATCAAGAATAGTGGCAATGCCTTTTTCTCAGGTTAGCGGTCACCCCTGACTCCCTAACTGCTGACAGGAGAGCATTTCAGACAGATGGGTCCCCAGGGACACTCAGCAAAGTAGTAATAAGGAATGCATTATGGACATCTTCCACTTTGTGAGGAGGGCAAAATGCTGCAGAGCTGAAGGAGAAAAAAGAGTATGCAGAGAAATGGAATTAAAATGACTGACATTATCTAGCCAGCTGAGGAAAATTATAGGTTAGTCAAATAGATAACGATTTACTACCCAAGCTTCTTAATCTTTGTGATGATTGAGAATCAGAAAATGCCTTTTGAGGCTGCCTGCAGTCAGGCTCAATCATACATCTTTTTGGGAGAGGGGATCATCTAGCCTGTGGGTTCAACCCTCATGAACATTTTTACCCAGTGAGAAATCAGTTTAAGATGAACATTGAGTACTACCATTATGAGTAGGATTGGCAAAAACAAAAACAAAAACAGGACATTCAGTTATATGTGAGTTTTAGATAAACAGTGAATACATCTTTACTACAAGTATGTCCCACATATTGCATAGAATATACTTATACTTAAGTATGTATGGGGCATATTAATATTAATACTAAAATGCTAAAAACAATCTATTGTTTATCTGAAATTCACATTTAACTGAGTGTCTCATATTATTGTTTTAAAGCTGGCAACCTTATTTAGGAAACAGTATGTCTTAGAGGGCTTCTGGTTTAACGTGTATGGAAGAGTGAGAGGCATTTTGCCCTCTGCCCAGAAAATTTTTTAATTCATTCAAAGTAACAAAGCTAGTGAACAAACATTATTTGTTGTTTTTGATTATGATAATATTAACACTGATTACCAAGTTTCAGCAAATTTATACTAGGCCCTGAGATTAACTGTTTTTCATCTGTTATCTCAATTAATCTATGAATTGACTATTAGTACTTTTGTATCAATTTTACAGATGAGGAAAAGGGGGTTTTGATTTATTAAGTGTTTTATTTTGTCCATGATCTGAGAACTAGAAAATTTGGGGATCAGTATTAGATACCAGTCCTGCTTTATTCTAAATTCCAACCACAAATGGATGGGCTTCAGTAACTTGTAAAACACGTGGAATAATGTTTAAAAATACAGATGTTTACTGAATCAGAATCTCTGAGGTTGTGACCAGAGTGCCTCCATATTAAACGTGCTGATCATTTTCCCAGTTGATTCTTATACTGGTAAGCCATGGACCTGTAAAAATACTATGTTTCAGACTCAGTGATAGCTCTACTTCTGATTCTGTTTGGCAACTCAGAAGAAATGGAGTAGACTTTAGGCAGCACCATCGGTTAATGCTGTATTTTATTCTCAACAAAAATTTAAAAAATACCTAATAGACATCTAAGCTCTTTCAGATTATTTCACTATTCTGGCACCACAGCTTGACAATGATCTTCTCCAATTTGTGCTCAATAATGTTCTCTTTACAGAATAACATGCTTTATAGCAACTGAATTACTTGTCCATATATTATTGTTTCTGTGATTCTCTAATGATATTCTCCTCAAATAAGGATAAAATAATATTTCAAAATAAATCAAATATTATCTGAATTATCATTGCTTATATGATACAAATTTGAAACACGTACAAATCACAGAATAGAATTAGGGAGGCATAGTTAAACAGCAGAAACTCTGAGAGACAGTAAATTAAAGTATTCAAGTGTCTTCTGATGGTAGGAGACAGGAAATATAGAATTCAGGACTTCTGAATCAGGAGAGAAGAGTTTAACAGGCCCACTTAACCCAAGGAGACTATAAAAAACATTAAACCATATCCTGTGAAGGCACACACATGTTGATTTTTAGAAAGCATTTGTAGAATCTTTGGCAATTCTAGGAGATAAACAGCTTCAGCATTTCATGAATTTCTAAAATGGAAAACAAGAAAAGTGGTTGTTGTAGTTATTAGGAAAACTCCTCGTTCATTTTAAAGACTGAGCTCTAGATAATTGAAAAAAGAAAGACTGAGAAGTCTTTGCACTTGTTCTTTGATGCTGATGCAAGGATATGAATTGTGTGACTTGGGATAAGGAGTATAGTCAAAAATAGATTAACTGCCCTAATATGGACTATACAAAAACATGGTTGATAAGAAATTGGTATGTCAAATACCCACATTTTAAGACATATTAAGTAGACTTAATATGTCTACTCTCCTTATAACCCCCGGACCTAGCCAACTGTATGTATCACATGATTCTGTATTTCCAGCTAGAGGTGATTTGATTTCCAATTTATTTTCTGGCCAGAAATAAATGTGTTCTTTCCCTGGATTTTGAATGAAGAGGTACATGAACAGCTGTACAGTCAGAAGCAGGATAGGGAAAAAAAGGACACATTGGATATAACTGATTAGTGTTAATTGCTCATTATTAGCACATGGGCACGTTAATTCCTGCTGCCCAGCTCTACCCACAAATGTCAACATTCTTTCCCTTTGTAATGTCAGAATGATAAGAATTTCCTGAATTTCTATGAGGTGTCTTTTCACCCTCAAAATAGCCCATCTCCTTTGATTTTAGCTATTTGGAGTGGATTTCTCTTTCCTGAAATGTAATACATTATAATTTAAAGAATAATCTACTAGTACTTCTCTCTTTTTCTACCTCTCTCATATCATCTATGAAGTGGAAAGCAAGCAGGAAATGAAGTTTTCACTTAGTGGCAAGTGGAAATGAGTGTTAAATGCATGTATGATCTTTGAGAAAAAAGAATCAGAAATGATCACGATCTCCCTCATAGGTCTCTCTCATTAACTGAACTAAGAAAAGCTTCAATACTACAATCTAAGCTACATCTGGCAAGGAGCTGAAACCTTTTTGAGTGCTTTGTGACTTTCCTGCATAGCTTTTAATCACAACTGTCATGTGAGTTTTAAACATTTTGTATACAAGATTATAATTTTTCTAACTCTTAGAACAGGCAGCTTTATTTCGTAGTTTTTTTTTTTCTTTTTCTAGACCTTACCTGTTGTCAGAATGGAATTTGGAATACCCAATTAAATGGAATTTAAAGCATATGAAGCAATTGCGAGCACGAGCATGCACATGATCCACTGTAGCTCATGTTGCACCTTGATACCAACATGAAAATAAAACTGCTTTGCTTGTGGTTGTTGCCAATTCAGGAAAAGACATTTATAGAACCTGTGAAGAAACAGCTGTGATTTACCAAAAATGACTCATTTGTTAATGCTCTAATAAATGACATTCACTGACTTCATTGAACCCAACTCATGCAATATAAAATGAGATGGTATTTTGGGTCTCAAAATTTAAAGTCAAGTATGAAGTCAGCTATAATTTACGGTTGCCCCTGTATATGTATAAGCAATTCAATTAAATATATGGTATTAAAAGTTGAATTTTATGTTTTTGTTATAGAGAATTACAGGTGAATATGCAATTATTCATATACATAGAATATTTTGAAGACTGGAAAGCAAAACTTCACGCCGTGACCCTCCCACTTACTAGCTGTATGATTTCCTAGAGTTCCCAGATTTATAAAATAAAGATAACCAGAGTAGTCACCCTATAGGATTATTGTAAATATTAAAGGAAATAAAACAAATAAACACTCAACACATTGTTTGATACTAAAATGACCTGAAAAGCAATTAAAACTCAGGTGAAGTAAGCTAGAGAACAAAATGCTGTACACAAAGTTAGTTAATAATTTTTGATCAGGGAATGGCTAGATATAGGGAGGCTGGGATGGAATGAGTTGACCCCCCCAAAAATTCTGAGTATTTTTGACAAATTTAAATTGTTACTCTAGGCACTTAACCTTAACAATAAATAAAATTTCATCTCTATGATTCTGACTGTCTGCAGTAAGTATATAACTCGCTGTAACTTTCATAAAAGATAGAAATGAGTCCCTTCCCAAGGCCCTATACAAGTTAGACACTCTATCTAATGGTAGTTTTAGTACAGGGTGGGAGAAGATGGTGCAAGGCTCAACCACAGAGCCAAGGAAATAATGAGATCTTTTAGCTTGACCACTTGGAGCAGTGGAAAAATAGAGCCAGGATCAAGCAGTGAGGGTAGAAGTGAAGGACAGGAAAGGAAGAGGGGAGAAAAGAACCCAATAAAAAATGTTGTAAATGTCATTTGAGAATAACTGTAAAATAGTACCCAATAGGAAATTAAAATTTGCTTTACACTATCCTGTTTGTCCTGATTTATGGTCATCGTTTATGTTCAGATTCTTCATGGGCCATGAATAGCACATTCAAGCTGCAAGTAAATTCTGGATACAATCTGTAACATAGGACTTTGAGGGGGTAGTATGACTACTGGGATCAAGGTTATCTAGCCGGTTTTCTACATCATAGGCTGTGAACCTACATGTTGGGCAAAAGACATCTCTTGCCTCTCACAGGAAATAGAAGTCTGAACACTCCAGTTCACTGTATCTTAGTATCAGAGTTGCCAAGAAAAACACAACTCAGTAAAGCTCTGGATAAAATAGTGCTGTACTTACATAGAGAAGAGACAAAGAAATGTTAGCTCCAATAATGGGTATCAGTCCTCCATAGCCAGCAGATTCTTCCCAAAATTAGTCAGAATTTGTCATTTTTAACATGATCATAGGTCCCATGAGAGAATTCTTCTTTGAGCTAGTTGTCCCATTGTAATTATTAACATCACAGTCTTTTACTCTCAAATTATTCTGATGCAGATGATTAATTATGTGGTCACCATTAATCACATGCAACCTCATACTTGGGATTCGGGAGAAGTCAAGTTAGCTTCAAAATCAGTAGAATTTCCCATTCCATTTCAATCCCACCTAGTGGAACTGCTGAAGATAAACTGGTCTAAAAGACATGAGCCATTGCTTCAGGTGTTGTTTTCCAACCATTTTGTGCCAAATGACCCACAGTGAGCTGGCTTGGGGTTCAGTGCAGGCCTGGAAGGGATCCATGTAGCTGTCACAACACAGCAAGTCCTGATGGATTTTTCTTCCTAATCCTTCTTCTCACTAGTAAGTTGCAAAGAGAACTTTGGAGACTTGTTTGTATTTATTGACCATTTAAAAAATGAATTATTGTTTAGAAAACATTACTCTTGTTAGTTTTTTTTATTGTTTGGAGAGTTCCAGAATGCTTTTAAACCACTTTTAAAAGAATAAAGCAAAATGCAGGTCAGTTGTCATAAATTCAACCGACAGGCAATGTATTGAGAAGGTAAAGAAAGAAAGGTTCAGCTGTGAAACGAAAATGTCCATTTAAGCTGCAGGTAACTTATTGAAACAATCTCGAGGACAAAACACTTTCATTCTCTCTCCTCTCCTCCCCTCTCCTCTCCTCTCCTTTCCTCTCTTCCCTTCTCCTCTCTCTCTCTCTCTCCCCACCCACTTCCTTTGGTAGGGCTACTGGGGACAAAGCTACTGAGATTATAGACCATTTTCTACATAATCATAGACAATTAACTTTTATTCCTCAAAACAATGAGGTTTTAATACAGGCACAAATCTATCACTCTAGCATAATATCTTCAACCAACTCAGTGGACAGGATGCATTTAATTCATCCTTCTGAGTTCAGTAAGACAAATGCAATATGCTAGTTCCCAGAAACTATTAGGGAGGTACTCTCATTTTCAGCCCTCTTGATGTAGAAGGTAAGGAGAGTATAGTACATTTGACCTCAAAATTTGCTATGATTCTTCCTTAGAATTACAGATGAAAAGAGGAATTTGAAGCTGCCAAACAGGCTAGGGCTCGCAAACTAATTACATCACTTTCTCATTGTGAAACTATAACCAAGTTATTTGGTCAATTAGAGACCCAAATTTTTACTTTAAAAATGGGGATTTGTTTATTCATTTATTAATTAGTATTGGCTTCTGTTATGTGGCAAGTGCCACAGCACTGACTAAAAGTTGATAAACAAAATGAACATGGTTTCTGCCCTTATGAAGGGTATAATCTAGTGGATACTCATTTATTCTACCATCAAGAAAATAATAGTATCTATTATTATTTCGGAATTAAGTGAGGTAACTTATATAAAGCTCTTAGTCTAGTTCCTGGAATAATATAAAAAGTTATTGCTTGTCATACTACTAATGAAATAAATGGGATATTGAGTCAAAAACTGTTGTAGCAGAAACAGAAGTATAATTTATATACTTTCTATCCATTCTCTATCACTAGTACCACCCTAATAAAGGCTTGATTTCCCTGAATTTGCGGGGTAGTGACTTACTGTATCATTGTCCTCATGAATAAAAGCAGGGTTGTAAATTCCATGAAAGATAACCATTTCCTCTTTGTGTCTGGCAATATCTGATGTTTATTTTCCCCCTTATCAGTTATGAGAGAAATAGACTTTTGGGCTGCTGGTTCTTAAATATACAAAATTAACACATATGACCTGCAAGTAATAATATTATATCAAAACAATATTGTAGCAAAAACATTAGGGCATGCTTTTCAACAGGTTTCTTTATCATCCTCATTTATTGTTCTCTCAAATGGTATAACTCCACTAAATAGTATGTCTAAGATATAAGCAGAAATGCATCATGGCATATTTGTATATATATGATAAATATAGATATCCCTAAAGATGACTTTAAGTAAATAAATAAAATTATATAAATTTTATTAATTTAAAAAATTTTATAAATATTTTAAAATTCAATATGATGGTACTCCTATAGAATGATCTACTTTTCTGAGGATATATTTATGAAAAATTATGAGCATGCTTTCATTTGGCACTTTTGAATTTTGATGTGTAATTTATTTTCTTGAAAAGCAGGTAGTATGAAAGTACTATTTCTTCACCAATAACATCTTCACTTTGAGGTGGCAAAAAATGAATGATTCTTACAAAAAAATTTGAAGGAAGATTAAAAATCAAGTCTCTTGATGATGCCGCACTGAATAAAATCTCACTTCCAGAAAAATAATTTTAAAAACAAAATTTTGTTGTGTTGTAAAATATGTAAATCAGGCAACAGAAATAATTATCTAGCCAAAAAAAGAAAAAAATTAAGCAATCAAATATTGAGTAGCCTATCCTAGATTTGAGCATGAAAACCTGTGCTTTTACCTTAGCTTTTCTTTAATTCATTTTAACTCTTCAATCTTGCTTTTATTATGCATAAAACCATCAGGTTGGAATATTTACATGATCCTCAGAGTAGATAGTATAAATAGCTCCCTGTGTTGGGATATAATTCTCCCTGGATCTGATTTTTATGCTCATCCTCTGAGCAGGAAGCATATACAGCTTTGTTGAGAGATGTTTGCCTAACAGCCTTGGAAATAAAAATGGCAACTCCTGTAGATATTTAGAGCTATCTCTCCCTGGACTCCCTCTACAGTAATAAAGCTAGAGGCAACTCCCTCCCCTCTCCAGAGACATTTCAGGTCAGCATAAGATAATATTTCTATCTTCAAAAGACAGGAGAGGAGAATCTGCCAGAAGCACCTATATAAAAGCAGGATCTCAAAATTTCGGAGTCCCTCAGGAGCATCCATCATAGCACTCTTCCTAAATCTTAAATCCTTCCTAATGGCTTCATTTGCATTATCTAATTTAATTCTCATAAAGGTCCAGATAGATACTATTATTTCCATTTTACAGATAAGGAAATTGAGGCTTAGAGAGAGAAAATAATTTGCAAGGTAATCTAAATAGAAAATGTCAAGGCTGGCATCCACACCTATATACTCCACCTCTAGAATGGGCACGCCATGGCAGGAAATAATATTGCCTCAAGTGAGGATTAAAGAAATAAATTAAAAAGTAAATATAATGGTAGACTATCAACATTTTATATTATATGTAAATATACCAGTTCCTAATTATCTTAAGCCAGAAATCTCAATTTAGCTCAGTCTCAGGGAATGAAATTTTGCAAGTTTTCAATGGTAATGAAAGACATTTCTTTCAGGCACAAACCAGCATCAGCTAATGAAATTCAGATAATCCTATATGACCATAATAAAAATACTTCTGTGCCATACTCGTGTTCCAGTTGGTCTGCCACTTGAATAATACATACACCCTCTGGTCAAAATCAGAACAAAATAGCATGTTGTGATAGTTCTTACTTTGCAAGGCTTTTAAAAAAGACAAGATAAGAATAAACATATGAAGCATGTAAAGAACCTCCATGTAAAAGGGAATCCATAAATCTCAGTAGACTGAAAAAATACTTTCAAAGTAAACCTAACTGAATAACATATGAATATTATAACTAGCTGAAATGCAACAGCTTGTTGGTTAGCTATGGAAAGTCATCAGGTTCATTTCAGTGTGTAGCTTGTGTTCCTTTTCTAGAAATAAGCATGAACCAGATGGAATATAAATATCAGTCAGGCCTGCGGGGTTTATATCCTACTGAACTACTATTGAATTTTTCTCTTCTTTCTTTTTGTGGATTGCCAATATTTGAAATTTCTTCAAGTATTCCAACTTCTTAAAATAGCATATAGTATTTTGAAGTCAAAACTAAAGTAAAATGCTAAAAACTCTCAACTATGTTTCATTATATGAAACTGATTTATTTACCAATATAAGTAGAATAAGTTGTTTTCTAAACATGTAGTCACTTCCACAAGTTAAGAGAATGTAGTGTTATGTCCCTCATATGTATTTCACACATATGAATTTTAATATATGGTTCATATATATATTTTTATATATATTTCATTTCATATAAATTCACATATATCAATTTTAATATAAGGTTCATATATATAAATATATACTCAATTTTGCACTTAAAGTAAACAAAACCAAACAAAAAAGGTATCTAGATTGAGCATGACTTCAAAGTTAACAAGTACTTCTAAATCTTAGCAACTAAAGTGATGTTTGATCATCATAGGAACTTCTCGATATCAGAACAAATAAAGTTATGGAAGACCAAATAATCACAATACCAATGAGTGTATTAAGTCCAATATAAGATAAAATAATTCAACCAGGAAAGTCAAAGAATGCAGTGATGGTCCCAATGGAATCCTTGTACATGTAGGATGCCAAGCCAATGACATTTCCTTGCCAGGAGGCTTAAGCATTATTGCAAACTAAGCCAGAGGAAGGTTGCCCACTGAGACTACAGAAAAGAAGGATCAATATTTTCTCCATTGGATATTTCCTAATAACAAAGAAAGATTCAGAGAATGCCGTACTTCCTCACATCTAGAAACAAAAAAGTCCATTACAAAACCCACTTTGTCCATAATATCTCATTTATAGAACACAGCTGTGCTTTACTTTTCATGAGCAACGAATATTTCTACTCTGTAAGACAATATTGATGAGTGGTGAAGGGAAATCACCCCTGCTTGCAACATGTGCCTTACCAAAGAGAAGGCAAACATGCCTGCAGCTCTGCAAAATTATGCTATTGTCATATGTACAAAAATCATATGCTCTAAAAGAAAATGTGTGATGTTTTTCATCAAAACTCCTTAAATTTTCCTGGAAATCCATGTGATATTCAGCACATCTTATTGTGTCAAGGGTTCCTAAGATCACCCTTGGGCTTGATGAAAAGCTAGAAGGACTAAGATGCTCTTACATTCATGTTTATTGTTTATGACAGCAGAAGGATACAGATTAAAGTCAGCAAAGAAGAAAGGGACAAGGAGCAAAGTCCAGGAGAAATCAGGGGCAAATTTCCAGATGTTCCTCCTAGTGAAGTTGCGTGGAGATGCCCTTAATTCTTCCAGCAATGATGTGAGATAACGTGTGTGAAGTGTTGCCACTTGGGAAAGCTCAGCAGAGCCTTGTGTAGAGATTTTTATTGGGAATCCGCCCACATGACTGGCCTTAGTTACTCAGATTCCAGTCCTTCCCCACTCTCCCAAGCAAAAATCAGTCTTCACCATAAATCACATTGTTAGGATAAATGGCACAGCAGAGTGGTCCAAAGCCTCAAGCATATGTAATCCTAATTACTTCGAATATTCCAAGGAACAGT
Source organism: Balaenoptera borealis (assembly GCF_965194805.1). NCBI lineage: Eukaryota > Metazoa > Chordata > Mammalia > Artiodactyla > Balaenopteridae > Balaenoptera > Balaenoptera borealis. Next base: position 131,331,553 of record NC_138860.1, read on the forward strand.
CCTGAAGGCAGGCCTTTCTTTGAAATGTATAGGATATGAGCATCCCAAGTCAGCAAAATGGACTCTTTCCTGCCTAATTACATCTTATTGGTCTTAATTCCTTTGCAGTATATAGATATAGTAATAATAATATTTATGTTATGTACTCCAGAAGTTATTTTGAGAATTAATTTTGTTGTGTCATGTGAAAATCCCAAGCATGTTTTGAGTTATTACTGTTACCATACTGATGATAGGTGATGAGTCAATAAAAACCAAATGAAGAATGTGACTTCCTTAAACCATATAGATAATATTTTGCTGCTATTTAGCAATTAATTCCATTTTTTAACATGAAAATAAAATTCTGTTTAAGAATGGGCATTGTTTGCACTATATGCTATCCAATTATATAAGTATCAGTGTGGTATTAATTTTTTTAATATTCCCAGTAAACAATATAGACAATGAACTAATCTTACAATATGGTAATTTATACATATATGTGTATATATGTATATAAAATACAGCAATTGATATATATGGAGGTACACTGCAGATGGAAAAATGACAGGCAAAAGAGATTCAAACCATATATTAAGTAATCTATTTCTCAAAAGAGATAATGATTTAAATTGGGATGTAAGTTTAATTTACCTCAGTGAAATGCTATGAGAGAAGGGGAACATTTTATTGTATTTTTCTATTCCCCATCTCCTGCACAACCCCTGCCCAAAATAATAAATGTAAGTAATGCATTTTATTCTTTGATTTCCAGGTGTGAATGTTTACACTAGGTAATTTACACAATGTATAAATTATTAGGCACTGAATAATATTTGGACATTGTGGTGAACAGTTCTCAATGGAGGCTGTTCACATTTTTATGAGGCTTTCTCCACACTCCGCTGGTTTACTCACAGTGAAATTAAGAGCACTAAACCCTACATTACCCAGCCACTATTATGTCATAAGGTACAGACTCATGATACAGCTTTTGCTAATAAGATACACGGTCATGAATCTTAGATTTGGAATTAAATTAAGTGGAGAAAGAGACAGAATGTCAGCCATTCATTTTGATAGTGTGAAATGTGGTAGAGATAAAGGGATTCTAGAATTTTCAGCCTTGTCAGTAGCTTCTAGATTCAGCAGCTTGTTGATTGTGGCAAAGGCGGAATGGTTCTGAAGCTGGCAGGTCTCATGGTGCTTTCCTGTTATCCATGCTTCCAAATAGCGGAAGCAACTTTGTCAGGCTTGTTTGGGATTGTGTTTCTGGTAGTCAACCCTGGAAATGCTCCTAGTGTATTTTTCTTCAGTCCTTCCAAAAATTCTGTGAGATCACTTAATAAACCCCTTTCTAATTAAACTAATTAAAGTTGATCATCCTGTAGTACAAAGGAAGAGGAGAGAAGAGTAGAATGGGTAAGAACACTCAAATTACGGCATCTTTGAGATACTGTATCAAGTTCCAATTCTGCCACTAATTCTCACTTTTAAGATTCATCCTTCTAAAAAACTGTACCAGGACTTCCCTGGTGGTGCAGTGGTTAAGAATCCACCTGCCAATGCAGGGAACACAGGTTCGATCCTTTGTCTGGGAAGATCCCACATGCCGCGGAGCAACTAAGCCCATGCGCCACAACTACTGAGCCTGCGCTCTAGAGCCCACGTGCCACAATTACTGAAGCCCGTGCGCCTAGAGCCCGTGCTCTGCAACAAGAGAAGCCACCACAATGAGAAGCCCGCGCACGGCAGTGAAGAGTAGCCCCGATCTCCGCAACTAGAGAAAGCCTGCGCGCAGCAACGAAGACCCAACACAGCCAAAAATAAATTAAAAAAAAAAAAAAATAGTACGTACCATGAAATATTATTTTTTGGAAGGTAATGGATGTTAAGCCTTTGCTACTTCACTCAACAATAACCAAAGCTGATGATATTATTGCTAATGCCATGTCAAATTCCTTAATTATGTCTCATAGACAAGAGGTAAACATTCAGGCTTAGAAAGGAAAAAGCTGTTCTTTAAGCGTTAGCTGTTAATTAGCCAATATATAATTAGAGGGTATACTTGAAGTTGTTCGTATATTGAAGGCTATTTATTTATTTATTTATTTATCTTACTCAGGTTCTATACTGTTCGTCTCATTCTTTTGAGGCTGCCATGTTATCATTAAAATTGTTGTAATATAGATTAGATGAATTTGGAATTTTGCATCATTCACCTCAGTAATTCCCGAATGGGGTGCATCCAACTTCAGCAGAACAGACCAAAATAAAATACAAAATTGAACAGTAATCCTTCAAATTATTTTGTCAATAGGCTTTTTCGATTATTCAACAATGGGAAAACTTATTAAATAAATAAATATTTTCCAAGCTGATTTAAAATAGAATTTGTTGATGAAAAGTGTACTAACAAATAGAATCAGAAACACCTGTCCACGTGTGCATACATACACAAGTGGCCATTTAAGTGAGATGAGGGTGGCAAAAGGGGCTGAACTAAATTATTTATAAAGTTTGTTCCAATACTGATAGTCCAAAGGTCCATGAAACTGTGAGACTAAAAAATGGGTAAATTTAATTAGGAACAGTTTCCTGGTGAGTTTTGGGTTGGATACGGATGAAAGGAGAGAGGCAGGAAGACCAGCCAGCTGGAAAGGAAAAGGGCTACGTATGGTGACACATCAAAATAAGCATTTACATATTAAGCCCAGCCTCTGCCTCCTGAAGTCATATTATGCAAAGACGTAATTGTCCCTCTCTTAATAAAACATAAGTATTAAATAAGTTATTTTTGCTGCTCTAGTATGTACTTCCATCACGCTCAGGAAAAGTTGCTTACTATTCATCAGTTCTTTGCTTTGCTGACATTTCAGGGTGAATGCAATAATTCCATGGTTCACTCCTGGTTGCTTCACCCTGGCAGTGAGCATTTGCACATTAACCGATGACAACACATGCTGTCTCTATCCAACTTTGTACATTTCACACTGTGAAATGCGATTGTATTATCATTTTCTTTCATGCTACACTAATAAATAAAAGCATCAACCTTTGAAGACACTTTGTTTGTTTGTTACAGGAGTCTATTTCAGACTATTAATGTATTGTGTACAGAACTGGTGATTTTTTTTTTTATGATAAGGAAAGTTGAATGAGGCCTGACCTTTCAAAACTCTTTCATAGATATGCTTAATATATGTGATTTCCTAATTGGTCAGGATTGGTTTAGAATAATTCAGTATAAATATTCAAATAACATGTCTCCAGTGGGAGTGGTAATTCACTGAGAAAGAGACCAAAAACTGAATACTTGTTTTAAGTGAATTCAGATAAAAAGACTAATACAAATAAATGTAATGCTTTCCTATCTCTTTGGACGAATCACCTCAAATGTACTCAAGTAATATAATTTGTATTATTTTTTATTTTAATGGAAATAAAGAGTACTAAAATTCTTTAACTCAGAATCCACAACTAAGAAAGAGGAAAAAACTATTTAGAATATAAAATTAGTAAAACTCAGTAAAAACTCAGTAAATATAATGGTAAACTAGTTCAGTCTATACTTTCTCCAAAGCAACTATAAATCCTAGTCCTTCTACATACTATAAAAGTGGTATACCTACCCTGAAAATATTTAGACACATATGAGTTAAAATATTCATGAATACTTGATACAACACTGATTGGGGGTCACTGATTATCACCCCAGTGGTTCCTGTTTCTTGTTCTGGCAATGATTCATGCATTTCAGAGAATCATGAAAATTTAGAGCTAGAAGCAGTCTCAGTATCTACATGGAGACTATTAAAAATAATCTATATTTTATAGATTATAAAACTGAGAATTTAAGTGACTTATTCAAAGATCCAACTAGAAGTTATAAACAGAATTAAGGGCAAGATCTTATAATCATTCAAGCACCTTTTTTATGAAACAGTTTTGGTTTCCAAGATGAACCTTCCCAAACTGAAATATGGTCCCGGAAAATTTTTCCTTAGTCTCATAATTTTTTTAACCAAATTCTTTTCTCCTGTAAAGAACATTTTGTGTTGTTTGTATGTAAAAGACACTATAGTTCTTTGTTATTGAAGTGTTGAGCTTTGTTTCCTGTAGATAACTGTAGTAAATCAAGATAGAATTTGATCATTGAAGATTTTGCTTAATGAAGTTTTCAAGGATAATTGATGAACACTGTTACTCTAGCCATGTTATTCCTTCCAGCAAGGAAGACTTGATCCTGTTTGAAAACAAATATAGGTTGACACTAAAACCTAAAATCAAATTAAATAATTTACTATAATATTCTACTGGTAACTATAGTAGTTTACCATTGCAATGTAAAAATATTACCACAAAATTAGACTTAAAATAACACACATGTATTATCTCACAGCTTCTATGGATGAGGAATCCAGACATCCTCTGCTACAGGATCTAACAAAGCTGTAATCAAGGTATCAGCTTGAGCTGTGGTCTCTTCTGAGGCTCAGTTGAGGAGGACCCACTTCCATGCGTATGTGATTGTTGGCAGCCTTCAGTTTTTGTGTGGGCTGTTGGACTGAGGGGTTCAGTTTCTTGCTATCATCTGTAAGCAAGGACTAGAGGCAACACTTGATTTCCTGACACGCTTTCTCAGAAAAATAAAACAAAAATTATGGGAACATTTTGCCATAGCTTTGTCTTGCCAGAAATGTTAAAAGAAGTTCTTCAGAGAGAAGGAAGATTATACAGGGCAGAAACTCAGATCTACATAAAGAAAGGAAGAACATAGGAGAATAAGTGAAGGTAAAATAAATTTTTTTAATTTTTCCTATTCTTAATTGATCTAACAGATAATAGTTTGTTCATGATAACAGTAACAATTTATTTGATTATGAATAACTATATATATGTATGTATGTGTATATATATTGCTTAGGAATTTGTGATATTAATATTATTATAAGATACTTGAACTACTGTCACATGGTATAGTGTTAATTGAAAGTGGACTTGGATTAGCTGTAAATGTATATCGTAAATTATAAGGCAACCACTAAAAATATTATAATAGATATGCTAAGAAAGGAGAGGAAATTGAATAATATAAAATGATAAGTGTAAAAGGCAGAAAAAGTGTGAATGACAAAAATTAGGAACAAAGAACAAGGACAACAAATAGAAAACATGGTAGATATCAATCCAACTATATTAGTAATAATCACTTTAAATAGCAATGGTCTAAACATATCAATTAAAATACAGTGGTGGCCACAGTGGATCAAAATCAAGACCCAAATCTGTGTTCTCAACAAGAAACCCACTTAAAGTACAAAGACATTATAGATAGATAGATAGATAGATAGATTAAAAAGTAAAGCAACAGATAAATGTTACATACTAACATTAATCAAAAGAAAATATACCTCACTAAAGAAGATATACAGATGACAAATAAGGATATGAAAAGATGCTCCACATCATATGTCAAAAGGGAAATGCAAAATAAAACAGCAATGAGCTACCACCACATTTATTGGAATGGCCAAAATTTGGGACGCTGACAACAGCAAATGCTGACAAGGATGTAGAGCAACAGGAAATCTCATACATTGCTGATAGGAATGCAAAACAGCTCAATCACTTTGGAATGCAATTTTGTGATTTCTTACACAGCTAAACATAATTTTAGCATAAAATAAGATCCAGTGATTGTGTTCCTTGATATTTACTCAACATGAATTTGAAACATAGGTCTACACAAAACCCTGCACACAGATGTTTATAACAGCTTTATTAATAATTTACAAAACTTGGAAGTAACCAAGATATTCTTCAATAGGTGAACGGATATACTATTGTACATCCAAATAATGGAATATTATTCAGTGCTAAAAAGATAACGAGCTACCAAACCGTGAAAAGAAAATGTGGAAACTTAAATGCACATTACTAGGTGAGGAAAGTCAATCTGAAAGTCTACATAGTGTATGATTTCAACTATATGATATTCTAGACAAGTCAAAACTATGGAGACAGTGAAAAGTTCAGTGGTTGCCAGAGGTTAAGGGAGAAGGAAAGATGAATAGGCAGAGCATAGAGGATTTTTAAGGCAGTGTTACTATTCTGTATGATACTATAGTGGTGAATACATATCAGCATACATTTGTCCAAACCCATAGAACATACAATACCAAGAGTGAACACTAATGTAAACTATGAACTTGGGGTGATAATGATGTGTTAATGTAGGTTTATGTATTATAACCAATGTACCACTGAGGTGCAAAAGGTCAACTATCAGAGAGTTTATGCATGTGTGGGAACAGGGAGTAGATGAGAACTCTCTGTATTTTCCAATCAATTTTACTGTGAATCTGAAACTGCTTGAAAAAAATGTTTATTAATTTAAAAAGTGGTTTGACAGTACTTTTCTAATGAGATACATCCAAAGTACAAAAAGAACTGCAAACAATAGCTTATAATGGATTCAATAATCATATTCTTGGTGGTAGTGTTGGTATAGTGATTTTAAGGCTAAGTGTGTATTTTGGGATAAAGGAATGAATACTTATGATAATTTGGTTGATAACTGGGAATTATCAGTATGAGAAAAAGAAGATAAAAAATACAAACAATTTTGTAAGTTTAAACAGAAATATCACAGCCCTGAATTTGAAGCATCAGTTTAAATACAAAGTATTTTATCTTTTAAAAATATATGTATTTTCTGGACTTCCCTGGTGGTGCAGTGGTTAAGAATCCACCTGCTAATGCAGGGCACATGGGTTCGAGCCCTGGTCTGGGAAGATCCCACATGCCGCAGAGCAACTAAGCCCGTGAGCCACAACTACTGAGCCTGCGCTCTAGACCCTGCGAGTCACAACTACTGAGCCCACGTGCTACCACTACAAGCCCACGCGCCTAGAGCCCATGCTCCACAACAAGAGAAGCTACCGCAATGAGAAGCCCTCACACCACAACGAAGAGTAGGCCCCTCTCGCTGCAACTAGAGAAAGCCCATGCACAGCAAAGAAGACCTAATGCAGCCACAAATAAATAAATAAATAAATAAAATTTAAAAATATATATATATGTATTTTCTAACTCTGTCTGCTATAAACAGTGACCAATTGAGTAGCAATGAACTCTCCTAGAAACCAAACTTCAGTCTATAATTACCATTTCCCCATTAATGATTCCTTAGTATGATGACTAGTTGTATATATCAAGTTGGATTGGCTGTAGTATCCAGTTATTCGATGAAGTACTAATCTAAGTGTTGCTGTCAGGTATTTCATAAGTGATTAATATGCAATCGGTTGACTTTAAGGAAAGGAGATTGTTCCTTCCTTGGTAATTTAGGTAAGCTTCATCCAATCAGTTGTAAGGCTTTAGGAGTAAAACTGAAGCTTCACTGAGGAAGAAGAAATTCTACATATAGGCTGCAGCCTCAACATCTCCCCAGCTGTTTCCAGTCTGCCATCCTGCCCTCTGATTTTAGACTTTCCTAGCAAGTCCCAGTAAGCCAATTCCTTACAATAAGTCTCTTATGTACATGTATGTGTAAGTGTATGCACATATTTTTAAAATAAATATGTTAAAATAAATTTCATGTTTAAAAAACTTATTTTAATGTGGCTAACAGAAAATCTAAAATTACACATGGGGCTTATATTTGTGGCTTACATTTTATTTCTAATGGGCAATGTTGATCTTTAGGCTCCCTATCCATCTTACTTTTTTCTTGCAAGGTATTTGATGAAGAAATTAGGTGGTTTATCTTACATTTTACTTACTGGTAAAGATTCATACAGCCAAGACTTTACTTACTGTATCTAAGTTTCAGTGTATATTTTTGCATATATGTTATTTCCATTGGTTGTTAGAACTCAAGAGCTGATCAAATCTAGGCTTGATTTTGTCTGGGCATGAATACCTCATCACTGACTTCCATCAGATGTCACATAATGTGTTGTGTATATCTTTATGGTGCTGGTAGCCTCTGCCAGTGATTGATTACATTATTTTATCTGTGCTTGCAAAATGGTGAGAATATAATTTTATAATCCCTTACATATTTATCAGTTTGAATACTTTAAAAATGAATAACATCTATCCATCAATTATATGGAGAAAAAAACAGAGTTTTTCCAGTTTGTGGAACTCATACTTCAATAGTATTTTTTGACTAAACAGAATTGTTGTTTATAATGGCTAAGGAAAAGGACCCTATCAATGAAACTGCTTTCCTACAGGTCACAGAAATACTAAGGACAGATTTCAAATGTCACTGACAGAGGATTCCTGCCAACAGATTACAGTTCATAAGAAACACACCCACTGAATCTCTATGGTTTGATTTAGACCTACCAAGACCACTTGCAGATTCAATTATGTAGCATGCAGATATAGCACAAGGAAGAGCAGTCCTGAGAGATAATCCTGTTCACATCCCATTAAAGCAATGAAGAAGGCTCTTGAGGAGCAACTAGCATTTCAACAGCTCAGGTCTGGGGTCCAAGGTCTGCATATGATTAGACCAACCCAGCTAGAAGTAATTATCTACAGATTACTTCAGGCATCCTCTTAGGAGGATTTGCTTATGAGAGGACACAGTATCATTCAGTCTGAATTCAGTAATTATAACAATTCATTAGAAAGATAGAAATATAACCTCTGCTTGATGGATTAAAAAAAATGCAGAGCTCAAAAATTCACTTCTGCCTCCAAAAGTATTCCAAGTCTCACCATGCCAACATTATCCTCTTTCTTTGTAGAAGCTTTACAGACTTCAAAAGTACTCTAAATCAGAAAATATGAATATTATTTGGAAACATGAAACATTTTACATGTTGATGTAGAAACAAATTATATGAACTGAACTCATATTAGGTGTTTGGCACAGAACAAGGACACTGTTTGGGAGCGAGAGGGAGCCATTTATTTATTAGATAGGCACTTTTTGATCCCTTTACATGAGTCAGATATTGTGCTGTGAAATAAAAATAAGAAAAGGTTCAAAGGTTTGTAGTTTACACTTAGACAAATAATAATGTTACAGTGTGATAAATGCAATACTAGTGTGCAATCTGGGGGCATGCCTGGGAAAATCATCCCAGAAGTGGTCACAGTTGGGTTGAATATTAAAAGATGAGTAGGAATTAATCCAAAAACATAGAGTTATTTAAGGGAAGGAGCATGTGTAAAGCATTCTTGCCTATGAAATAAAAGATGATACAGCATAGAAGCAGAGACTGACTATCTTACTTGCTTATTTTTGACAGGGATTTTCCTGTTATATCTATATGCCTGGCATATATAAAGTTTGCATAAAATTATTTTGGTGAAGGCCACATTACTAACGAATTTAGGCATCAGGCTTTGAAGGACCAGTTAAAGGATATCAAAATGAAATGCAATCTTATTTACCACTACATTTAGTAATATGTAGTCATTCTCCACACACAGCTGTTCTCTACATACTCTGTAGTCATCTCTCCGTGGCCACACAGACCCAGTCTTTCGTAGCTAAGTAACAGAAAGCCTTGTTTCAATTTTGGTGGCCTGATTGTACTCCCGGATTCTATTGTATGTGATCTTGTCTTGCCACTTGATGTTAATTATAGCCTGTAGCCCATGCAAATGAAACTGAGATGAAACATGTGATTTCAATTACAGGGCCGACTCTCACAGTCTGAAGCTGTCACTGCTATCACTTCTCTATAAAGTATGAGCTTTGCCTCTATCTGGACTTTTAAAGCTACCTGTAAAAATGCTGATCACATCAAAGAGCATTGTAGTTTGGCATATTTAACAGTCACCCTAGATACTGAACTCTAGTACTCATCTCCAATGAGTAAACCACAGCAAACAGGAAGGAAGGAATGGAGGGAGGGAAGGAAGCTACCAAACTAACAGAATACAGGTCTTCATATCAAGTATGAAGTCATTTCTTTATTCCCGGAGAAATTGCTATTTTTTGACTCTGATTCCTTAGATAAGATTCTTCACATCAAAGCATTAGATAAACTGCAAGCAGCTATACAAGTATTAGTTATTTAAAATAACAAAATCTTATAAATATTTTACTCACTATTCTGCAGTCTCTCACTACACATAGATTAACCTAGAACTTAAATACTGGAAAAATATATGTTATAGTCAAGTGGCAATATTCTATGTGCGCCACCCCTGTAGGCAAAGAATACTGAAAACAAATAGAGTATAAGTTATTATTAATAATGTAACAAGTTACCATAATAGAGGGGTACTCTGGGAAAAAACAAATTGGTTTACTTCTAATGTGTGTGTTAGTATGCCCCTGTGCATTTTGTGTATATGTGTGTATGTGTTTCTTCTTTGGTAAGCAAAGTACCAGGAAACCACCTTGGAAATGTCTAAAAATGGTAGACTTCTTGGATTCACTTTCATTGTTCACTTAAAAAGATGTAAGAATCAGAACATATAGCCTCCTCGATCAGGCTGGATACAGGGTCTCCTAAAGTCACTGATAATACTATCATTCAGAAGAGTAGATGTAGGACAAGATGCAGTTTGGCATGTTTAAAAATCACACTGGAGTTCAGTGCTCATCTTCATTGAGCAAACCACAGTGAACAGAGGGAGAGAAAGGATAATTAGCAGATCGTTTTTGGAACAGCACCTACTGTGGATCTCCCAAAGAGAAGCAGATTCACTGACTCTACGTCTATGAGGCTGCAAATAAAGACATGTCTCCAAATCTAGATTTAGTTGGCTGCCCACAAACCTGGAAAGTAGTTTTGAAGGGAACTGAGAGAACTGAGATTTTTTTAAAAACTTGAGAATACTGACCTTAGCCAAGCTTATCAGTGAGTTAGTAGGATCACCCTCCCTTATTACCCTAATCAAAAAATACAATAGAAGTCATTGCCCTAGCAGTGGTTCAGCATCTTCTACCAAATGTTCAATAGCCGTATTATATAGTATTTAGATTGGATGACCATAGCTCACAGATTTCTTAGATTCTGCATCTGATTTACACATGTTGTCCCCAAGAAATGATATTAGTAAATATTGTATCTGTCAGTGTATCCTGATTTGGGTGATATATGACATGGTCCCTCTACATTTAGACTAAAAGGCAGAAGTGAACTGATTCCACTCTCAATTTCTCTCAGTCTGGATTTGGAAACTTGATCTCTCTACACATCTGGGTTCCTTGGAACATTCAGGGTTGGGCAGATATGATAATATCAATACTATTAATAATTGTATGGGTGGGACATTAGGAATTTAGACAACACGCTAAATGTTTAGTCAAAGAGTCTCATTACATTATGATTATTTCTCACTGGGTGGAATAATAGCTCTATTTTCTCACATTCATGGAGATAAAATCTAGGACTTTGTTCTTTTATTGATCAGTAATGTGCTTCTGTGAAAGCCTACAGCCTTCATTCCTTTATAATTATCCGTTTAATCTCTAAATAACATGGATTCTAAGTAGAAATTCATCTCCACGTAATAAGATATTCAGCATTTTCTAAAATTATCCTAAGCCTTGCAGTCAAAGTGAGGGGAAAGATTATATTCCATATGCACCACCACTATTTTCTTTGTGTTTAGACAGAGCAGGCTAGAAAGCTTGTTTGAGAATCAGGAATGTTTGACTCTGGTTTTGTTATTACCTAGGAAATCAATTATGTCAGGTTATATATTTCTGATTTTTGCAATGATAATGTTATAATACATAATATTTGAAGATCCTTCTTTTGTTTGAAAGTGATGTAACTCCTTGACTATGCTATAATAGGACTGACTACACCATCTAAATTTAATTCTCAAATTCTCTTTCATTAAGTGGACATAGCTCCCTAGGAAAGATTTTCTGATACAAGTAGATGTTAATGAATCTAAACTCCAACATTTGCCAACTGGATAACATTGGACATATATAACGCTATATATTTAAAAAACTCTCAGCCTCAGATTTTGCATCTTCAAAATGAGAGAGCTGGAAGGATGACTCTTTTTAGTTTTCTAAAATAAAGAATCTATTCCTTAGTGGAGAATTTGTTTCTTAGAAAAATAAGAACTTTGTCTTTTTCCCTATCCTCTGTGAATAACACATCTCTTCTTTTGTGTTCCTCTGTCAGGATAAAAGCCTTTTGTCCTAACTATGATAGGTTAAGGCTTTTAAGAAAGTATAGACAAGAGAAGTCAATTATGGGTTTAAGCTTTGGTAGTATACTCCAAGTTTCTACAGACAACTGGGTGATTTCTTTCCTCTTGCACTCTACTTGCTCTGTTTGGATGCAGCCTGAAAGAGAAAATTCACTTTTCAGCTAGTTGCACTTAATGAAAAGAATCTGGGAAAAATCTCACAAGCTCTGAGCCAGCTGCAGAGAGGCTTGAGTGGTTCCTTAATGACGGCAGCTTAGGGACGTGGGAGTGTGGCCACCAATCTGATTTCAGATAAGCACTGTACTTTTGTGAGACTATGGAAATAGTAGGTCAGACACGACAACTGGGCCATTCAGCACTTGGCCTTGGGGCTAGCCTGTGCTTCTTCTGAAATCAGCAAGGAAGCTGCAGAGGCCTGCCATTCCTGGAAACCACCTCAGATTCTCCTATCATGGGGACTGGTCCAGCTTGCATTATGGAGGTCATCCAATCCTATAAATCTGCTCTGACAGAAAAATAATATTTTTCCAACCTGCTGCAAAGTTAAACTGTCAGTTTAGACATTTGCCAGCTTTTTATAAAAGCATCATCAAACCATAAAACAGCCTATAAATGAATATGGTTCCTTCTTCTAGTAAGGTGATTAGAAATAATTATTTCACACATATGCTATGTTTTATAGCCTATTAAATAAAACTTACATATCATATTCAACTTCATTTCCCCTTGTTTTAATCTTATTTTTCCTAAATATATAAGCATAGTTCTATTGTTTGAAGGTAAAACAATCTTCTAAAGAATGTCTTAGTGTTTTATACCTGTTTGTATGGTGTTTCTTTCCTCATATCAACTAACTGGATTGTTGCCACTTCGTTAGCCAGCTCTCAATCAAGCAAGGCGAACACATGAATTGAGAGATTGCTGCATATGGCAGACAGTACTGAGTAACTCTGCAGGGAATACTTTCTGCCAATTTTGGGTTCTAAATCTGTTTTGTGTGCACATAGTGTCCTCAGCTGAGAAGAGAATTCCAGCTTCATTCAAGCCACAGTACGCCTTGTTTTCCTGTTGGAATCAGGATGTATTCCTGAAACTGTGTGCACAGAACAGTAAACCAATCACTGTGGAATGAACTATCAGTCTGAAATGTCTAACATAACAATTTGTTCAGCCAGTAATAAGAAACAGTTTTGCTTTACATTTGAAAGTCTGGCATTTAACTTATGATTTTGTCAATATACACCAAAGGCCACAGAAAAAGAGCTATGATGAATCTGCTATCAACCTAACTCTGGGCAGTTGTGTGTTTTGTTCTGGTGAGTTTCTGTAAATGCATAACAATAATATTGCCTAGATTCAAAAGAAAATGTGAAGACCATTTCCTGAATAAAGTACATGTACCTGGCAGGAAAATCATGTGAGGAAAGTTTGAATGCAAAGGTTATCAGTTTATTACAGCAACCAAGAGCAGTGCTTATATTAAAGAAGGTGTTTAGCTTTTTATTGGTTTGTCCTTTCAACAAATATTTACTGTGTATCTTTCTGAGAAGCACAATATACCACTTGCTAAGGAAGCCACAGGTGAATATTACACAGGTTTTGCCCCAGGGAGATTAAAATCTATTGGGATGAGTAAACATATAAATGTAAAAGAAGGAGCTATAAATTACTCTCATTCCTCAAGTAGATTATACAAACATCTTAAGGTCAGTACCATGTTATGTCACCCCTCATCCTTTCTCAGCTTAGGTTGATTCTGAGATAAGGACTTGAATGCAAGTAGTTAGTTGATTTGAGAAGTGACCTTAGAAAGTACTGGTAGGGAAATGAGGAAATGAGACAAGAAAGGGAAGGAAGCCAGTACTGGCTGCATTAAAGGAGCAGGCTACTGCCATGACACCCTGGGGATAATCCCACTGGAAATGCCCGGAGATTGCCTAGGACACACCTCTGAGTTAACCCGCTGAAGGAAGGGGTAAAGAAGATTGTTCTTTATCCACCAATTCCTCCCATAACATTGTTTGAGCGCTACTGCAGGTTGCACTAACTCCTGGACACTTCCAGCCTACCCTGAGCACTGACCAAGTAAGTACATTCCTGTGGCCAGATCTCAGGTAGAGACTTAGATCCAGACTACAGCTCCTATCAGGAAGCTGTAAACACATCTGGAAATGGTGAGTACCAAGGGGATATTTGGGTGACAGTGACTATGTCTACTTACTCCCTTAGCTGTAGCTCATACATAGATTTAAACACATTGTGAGCATTTTGACAATACCAATTTATGTAACAAATACTATATATTCTGTCCTCTATTGTATTTTTAGTCCCTGCAATAAACAAATAGATGATCTTCTTTCTCTCTAATTCCTACTTCCATGTATTTATCACTTGTTATTATATAAGTGAGTATTATAATGACTTCCTAATTGATTTCTTGGCCTCCAGTCTGCACCTGCTTTAATCTGCCATATAGAGTGTTATCAGATTAACATTTTGTGTCTTCCTTTATTAAGCAGCTCCAGTAGTTTTTTCCCATGCCTATTAAGGCATTCCTAAATTTCTTAGTCTAACGTCCATAATGTCTGCATTTGCATTCTATAGAATACTTTTACTTGTATCATTTTGTTTCATCTTCACAACAATTCTGTGAATAGATACTATTATCCAGTTTTGGTGATAATCCCTTAAAAGTTTGTGATTTTCCCCAAAGAATTTAAGAGAAGTTTTTATATCTTATACTAAGACAAGGCTTGGAATTTGAAGCCAAGTGTGCTGTTATCATTTATTTGCAATACATTTACCCATTCTCTGGGTTTCTCTGTCCAGCTATGTTCCCAACAATCCCAACTCAGACTCCTTTGCTTGTGATTGGTGCTAGAAGGCGCCAACAGGAAGTCAGCAGCCCCCATGGGTTTGTAAGCACAGGATGCCACTGGAAACAGTGCATCACTTCAGTGGTATTGGATGTCCTCATGTGTGACTTAACATTTACTGTGTATCAGTTTGATAACTCATAATGTGCAGGGTACGTAAAAACAGTCTTATATGTCATACACACACATAAAGGTGGGCATACACACACATCAAAAATATGTAAATTGAGACTTTCTGTCTCAATATTAGTTTGTCTCTATCTCAGAATAAAACGCATATTTTAATGTGAGGTTCAAGACAACATTAACTTGCTAAGGAGATGGGCAAGAACTTATCTGTTTTACTACTGTACTCTGACCATCTGTCTCCAGCTTGTCAGAGAAGTTGGAAAAGCCAAGAGGTAAGTTGTAATTAAAGCAAGTATTTCTTTGACAAGAGCTATGCTGTGAGTCCCATCTCCCAAAGGGGACTGGGGTGGGATGGTAGTCTTCTGACCTTAATCTTAGTGAGAGAATCTTCAAAAAGATAACTCAGCAAGCTTGATTGTCTTCCCAGCAGTGTGGTGACACACTGGATGAGGGTCAGACTCACAAGTGAGGATTTTAAAGGGCAAAAGGCTGTAGCTGAAGCTGCCTGCTGGGCAGCTAAATGAAAATAAAGGTATAATTGAAAATAACTGTACTCCCACTGATGGTATATCAAAGGGGCATCTTTCCTGTACTATTACATAAAAGAAATTTGGCCAGATTTGGTTTAGATACTGCAAAGAGGGACAAATGGAGGGGCAAGTGGACTTTAGCAGAAAGAGGTTGGGAGGGTGTTGCCAAATGCTTAGGAAATGAGGGAGGAATCTTGAATGTCCAGCTGGAGGAGATACATTTGCATGTGTCAAGGGAAGTAGAGAAGAGAGAGCCTTATGACAAGAGAATTTTCTAAGTAACCCATAAAAGCATCTCTGAGAGAGAGAGTATCAGCTTTAAGCTTTTGCCACAGTCAGAGGAAACATGGCAAATTGGTTCAGGTAGGTAATATATAGAGAATCTACACATTTTTTTCCTACTATAGATAGTCACTCCAAAAGGGAAAAGAGAAGCTTGAATTTTAAACAAAGTTTAGAAGCTTTATTATTGTTGTCATAATAGAGTAGATAGAATGACTACTAACCTTACACACTTCTTTGACAAAATTGTTTGGAGGACCTTTTATTTTCTAAAGTGAACAAAATTAGAGATCAAGTTCTAGTGGGCAGATTGAAGACATCTATCCTCCTATGACTATAAAACACATGCACGTTTGACATCAGTAGGTTCTTAAGGAAAACAGACCATTGTTTTCTGAGATAAATTTCCTAAATATATTTGATCTTTACACAAGGAAACCAAACTAGCCTGAAAGGTTATCTTCTTGACATTAAATTGCATGTAAAATGGACTGAGATAACTTTTAGTATCTCTCTTTTTAAAAAATGTTTCAAATATAAGAAAATCCCATTATATTAATGGCATTAATTTAATCTACTTACCAGATAAATGCATATTATTTTACCATTAACATCTAAACTACATAGAAAAAAAGGTATATCTGAATATTGAGTATAAATTTGATATCAAAATATTGAAGCAAACTCCCTTCTAATTGTTTCATGTTTAACAAAATAATTCATAGTATATACAACCCAATGGATCAGAGGCATCATATAATCAGTATGATTTTATGATGCCTTTAAACAAGGGCTGAAAACCTCTGATTTACAAGTCAAAGCTTTAAAGATCAACACAAAAGCAAAATGAATGAATGAATGAATGAAGGCCCTAGGCAGGTTTGGGGAGAGGGGACTTAGAGATCACATTGCCCCAATGAAAACAATATGACATCATTTATACATTTTTAAAAGGGCTTCTCTAAATAAGACTATACAAAGAAAGTTAAAACAAAGCAAAAATGAGAAAAGAACAATCATCATGTAAGATAGCAGATAAAGGCACAGAAAAGAAAACAAAATGTTAAGAAATACTGAAATGGCCAATTATGGTTTAAAGTTTCATTCTGAGATAGACCTGTCATTTTAATGCATTTTAACATAATTTTCTTAAGCCAGAATTTTGTACATTGTAGAAAAATTTAAATACATTACACTCCACACAGATAATCAAGAAGTATTCTCACCACCAGCAGCAATACTTGGATACAACCACCGCTCTCATTTTCTTCCCCTCAGAATTCTATCTATGGATTACATTTCCCTGGATAGGCTTTGCAATCTGGCTTAAATATTTTACTGTCCTTGAGTTTACCAGTGCCTGCTTACTATTTTAATTTTTGCCTCTTTTGGCTACGCATTCTGTAGATATTCCTTCGAAATACTCATCTTAAATACAGCTATGACGGAAGCAACTGTACACAGGAGAACCGTATAAGAGCTCATTATGAAACAAATTGAGCCATATTCAAATATACAGTAAAAGCAGATGAGATATGAGAATTCATGTGATCATAACTTGTGTCACTAATGAGGTATTTGTCACATGACTTCAGTATCTTTTTTGAACTAGGATATTAAAACAAATATGCCATACGGTGAGAAGCAATTGTCCTTATGGTAGACTATTCCCATCACTTTTTAATGACAAGGAGAATATCCTTAAGTGTGAACTGTCTGGGTCACTTTCTAAAAGACTTCAATATAGAGGAGGGTGATTTAAGCAAGACTGTTCCACCTACCTCTTGCTAGAATTACTGTAATTTTTCTGCTAAGAAGAAAATGGGCACCTCTGAATGAATGGATGATACCATGCTTATGGCTGGACACATCTGAAACATCTTGTCAAACGTGAAAGCAAAGAAACTATCAAATTTACTACAGATATGTCAGAAGGATTCAGGCGTGTGGAGAAGCACACACTGACCAATGATAGGACAATCTGAGCATCAACAAAAATAACTATCAAGTAAATTTAAAACATCTGAAATTTTCATATGTGTAAGTTTGTGATGATAGTGGGAGAAATGGGTATTTTTGAAGGAAATACAAATCATTGTTTTTAAAATTGATGAATCAAGAGAAAGAAGTCAGCATTAACAATAAAATCAATACATATGTAACTAGAGTGTAGTAAAAGTTGGAGACATTAAGAGAAATAGGTTAGAAAGTAGGCAGGAGCTAGACCTTAAAAGATACTGTAAGGCATAGTTAGTCTTTATTCTAATTGCAATAGAAAGCCACTGAGTCTTTGAAGCTGGTTAATGATATAATCAGGAAGAAAGAAAAAGTAGAGATAATAATAATGTTATTAATTTTTTGTTGTTGTTAAGCAAAAATAGTCCTTATTCAAATTTAATGGAAACAGGGGTCACTATACTTTGCAAGACGGGAAAAAATAAAATTAAAAAAAATTCTTTTCTTTTCTTTTTTAATATAAAACAATATAATCACAATACCAGAATATGGAACTCTACAGTTTATTTCCTATGGGTTACTGCAGGTATCAATTTTCCTCGACTGTGCTATTCACAACTTTGTTAAGTCCAAAAATATGAAACCGAAGTGGTAGGAAACTTAAGACTTAGCACTTTCACTAAATGGCATACATCAAAGGGCATCAATTCAAGGGCAAAATGGTTGAACTCACCATACCTACCTATGTCATCATTCCAGCCTTAAAGCCATCCAGGTACTGAGCTCCCTGTAGGAAAGGCCAGGCCTCAAAGCCAAGGCATTTTGGATATTCTACTGTGGGCCATGAGGAAAGGGGGTTTTCAAAGAGAAGACTGCTTTCCGTCGAGCAGGAAGGCCTGACGCCAGGAGGCTTTACAGAGAGGAAGCGCTTAGACTTAACAATTGTAGACACACCATTAGGGGAGTTAAAAATGTACAGCAGTGACATATGTTCTACTTCAATCACTTGTGCTACGGCTACCAGGCTACCAAACATGTACGAAAGACTTCTCGGGTAGTTCCAGCTGTGGTCGTAGCCAGTTAGGACCTTGAGTGGGACCTAGATCTAAACCGGGAGGGCGATCTGGACGCAGACCTGGATCTAGACTTGGACCGGGATCGGGTTTTTGACGCAGACTTTGATCTGGAGCGTGATTCTGAGGGAAGGTTTGGTTTTGATTTGGAATTGGACCTCGACCTGGACCGGGTCTCCTGATTGGCTCCAGCATCCTTACTCTCCGCTCGGCCTTCCCTCTGGCCAGACTCGGACTTGGCGTGTTCCCGCTTCTTCGAGCCTGAGCGGGATCGCGATCTGGGCTGGGAGCGGTCGTTGTCTTCCTTCTTCTTCTTTTTCTTGCCAACTTGCTGTCTCGCTTGCCACCTCGTTTTCTGCTCCTCTCGCTCTTGCTGCGGCTGCGGCTGCGGCTCTCCTCCCCGCTTCTCCTCCTCCCCTTCCTCTTGTCCTTGCTTCTGCTGCGGCTGCGGCTGCCCCGCTTCTCCTGCGCGCCCCCCTCCTGACTGCGGCGTCTACTTTTGCTCTTGCTTTTCTGCCTGCTGGGGCTGCGGCTCTTGGACTTGCCGGTGCTGTCGCTGTTCTGGACCTTCTCCTGGGCCTGGTCTTTGCTCTTGCTGCGGCGCTTGTCGGCGCTGCGGCTGCGGCTCTTGCTCCGGGAACGGGAACCTGACCTGGAGAGGGATCTACTCTTGGAATGACTGCTTTTGCTGCTGCCGCTTCGGCATCTGCTCTTAGGAGAATGTCTGCTTCGAGAGCGAGACCTTGAGGGACTCCGGCTCCTGGAGTAGGACCGGCGTCGTCTAGAACCCGGCTTGTCTTCAACGAATCTGATTTTTCTGCCATTGACTTCAGTTCCATCTAACTTTTCCAAAGCCCTTTTCATATCAGAGTAAGACACACATTCAATCACCCCTTCAATTTTGCGTCCCTTGTGAGCATCTGCATAGGTCACTTCTCCCGCCTGACGCCTATAATCCTTTAGGTCTTGCCAGCTGCACCGACTTGACAAATTCTCCCCAATAAGTCCGTATTCTGTGCGGGTAGGAGGGCCATATTTATCTCGGCCACTTCTTCTATAACCATATCCACTGCGTCCAGAACCGTAACTGCCATCTCGTCGCGGGCCGCCGGCATGCTCAACGATTACTCGTTAATGATATAATTAGGAAGAAAGAAAAAGTAGAGATCATAATAATGTTATTAAAATTAAAAGGAGGAAACATGAAAGAAAAGATCTCATTATCTGAAAAGGCAAATGGGTGTTGGTATTCTGACAAAAGAAGGGTGAGAATGTTGTCTCTGTCATTGGAGAGTTAAACTTGGTAAGGGAATGGAGCATAATGCTGTACAATATTAAATGTTCATCTGTAACTTTGTAAAATACATTTAAGTGACACATATCAGCATGGTTGTGTTATTCACTGAGCATTTCAGATGGAGGTACATGTCAGGTTAAACTTAGAATTAATTCAGACTTGATGTTTCCAAGTGGATATGGCAGGAGAAGAAAGATGTGAAGAAGTTTTACAGAAGATTTACAAGAGAGTGATTGTGGTGCTGAAGCATGAACTCTAAACGGGTTACGGGGAGGTGAGGACATGAGTGAAAAGTTTTAAGTGGACTGTAGGTCCTGAGGAGATTGAAGAAATGTTGGAGTGAATATTTGAGTAAATGTGTGATAATAAAAAATGTGGTGATTAAAACTAGAGTAGAATACTAAAAATATGTAGATTTGACAGGTGTTATCATTTTTGATGATGAAAAGTGGAATATGAGCATGGGAGTGCTTGCTTAGGGTGGAACAGAGGAAAAGATCACTGATATTAAATATTTCAAAAAACTGAGGGACCAGAAATGGATCATCTACTATGTTAACATGAATGTTGAAATGCCAGAGTTGATAATAGTAATAGTAGATAAGGAAGAACAGTTAGATTTATTGCAGCTGGGGTTTGGTCATATAAGTGTAAGAGAAATTTCTAGAACCAAAGAGAATACAGTTCCAGGTAGGAGTTTAGGTGAATTGATTGGAAAATGATCCCTAAGTAAAATAGGAAAAAATTATAATCAGGGAGTAAATGAGTTTAAACCACTTAACCTCATTTAATCTCAAGTCTCTCACAAAGAGAGCAAGAGCATTGGGAAAAAGTGTTGACTAAGGACTTTTCAAATGATATCGGTCTTTATTTCTAGTAAGTGTCAAGGAGGTATTTATGCATTCATAGATCTGTGCCTTAGACAGTTATGTGTTTGGCCAACTACTTTGCCTCACTTTTTAGTTTGAAATGATTCTCAAACTTTGAAGAATGATAAGGAAAAATATAATGGTTACAGAAAACTCTTCATTTTGGTTGATGCAGAGTGTTTGGTCTTACCAGTTTCCTAAATATTGAAGCAGGTCATTATGTGCTTGAGACTGAATCAGAATGATGGGCATCAATCACACAATGGAATTGTTATTATCATAAATTACATTTATTTGTTTTGGAATATTAAATAAATCTTGCATTTCTGGGATGAACTTCACTTGGTCATGATGTATTATTCACATACAATTAGATTCAATTTGATAACATTTTGTTTAGATTATTTGCATCTATGTTCAAGAAAGTATTGGTCGGCAGTGTTCTTGTAACAGTTTTGTCTGGTATTGGTTTCAGGGTAATGTTTACTTTATAGAATGAGTTGAAAGTGTTTCTTCCTCTCCTGATTTCTGGAAGAGATAGAATAGAGTTGGTATTATTTTTTTCAAATGGTTGGTAGTCACCAGCAAATACATCTAAGTACAGAGTTTGCACAGTGACAATGTTTTTAACTACAAATTCAACTTATTTAAAAGAGATGGAGGTATTTAGGTTACATATTCCTTCTTTTGTTAGTTTGAGTAATTTTGTTAGTGTCAGTCAAAAAATTAATCCATTTCTTCTAAATTGTCAAAATAAAATTGCTTACAACTTTCCCTTTTCCTCCTTTTTAATATCTGTAGATTCTGTACTAATGTCACTATTCTTACTCCTGACACAGACTTGTGTCCTTCCTTTCTTTTTTTCCTGATTAACCCAGCAAGAAGTTTGTCAACTTTACTGAGTTTTTCAAAGAACAAGCTTTTGATTTCATTATTTTTCTGAATTCATTTTCTGTTTGCTATTAATGGATTTTGCTCTGATCTTTATTATTTACTTTCACTGCTTATTTTGGGTCTCATTTATTCTCATTCTCTTAGTTTCTTAAGAGGAAAGTTGAGATCATTGATTTGAGATCCTTCTTATTTTCTAATATTTGTGTTTAGTTCTATAAATTTCCCCCTATGTACTGTCCAAGCTGCCTCTTACAAATTCTGTTATGTTGTGTATTCATTTTTCATTCAACTCAAAATACTTTCTAATGACACTTTTGATTTTTTTCTTTGACCCATATGCTATTTAAAAGTGTGTTATTTAATTTCTAAGTATTAGGGATATTTGAAAGATCTTCCTTTTATTGATTTTTAAGTCCACTGTGGTCAGATAACATGTTTTGTATGACTCAGATCCTTTGAGAGGGGTTTGTGGACCAGAATATGGTCTATTTTGGAAAATAATTGGCATACATTTTAAAAGAATGTGTTTTCTGATGTGGTTGGTAAGAATGTTCTGTAATGTTAACTAGGTCCAGTTTATGGAAATTGCTTTTTAAATTTTCTATATCGTTACTGATTTTTGGTCTAATTGTTCTATCCATTTTTAAGGGCACAATATTGAAATCTATAGCTATATTTTTGTATATGCCAAATTCTCTTTGTATTTCTATCCGTTTTTTGATTCATGTATTTTGAAGCTCTGTTATTAGGTACATCCATGTGTAGGATTGTTATTCCTCTTGATGTATTGATCCTTTAGCATTATTATTATTTTTTATTTTTTATTGAAGTACAGTTGATTTAAAATGTTGTGTTAGTTTCTGGTGTATAGCAAAGTGATTCAGTTATACATATATACATATATATATTCTTTTTCATATTCTTTTCCATTATGGTTTATTACAGGATATTGAATATAGTTCCCTACATTATGTAGTAGGACCTTGTTGTTTATCTATTTTATATATAGTAGTTTGTATCTGCTAATTCCCTAATCCCTCCCACCACCTTTCCTTTTTGGTAACCATAAGTTTTTTTCTATGTCTGTGAGTCTGTTTCTGTTTTGTAAATAAGTTCATTTGCACCGTATTTCAGGTTCCACATATAAGTGATATCATATGGTTTTTATGTTTTTCTTTCTGACTTACTTCACTTAGTATGATAATCTCTGGATCCATCCATGTTGCTGCAAATGGCATTATTTCATTCTTTTTTATGGCTGATTATATATACACAATGGAATACCAATACACAATATAAATATAAACACACACACACACACACACACACATCTTCTTCATCCATCCATTTGTCGATGGACATTTAGATTGCTTCCATATCTTGGCTATGTAAAAGTGCTGCTTTGAATATTGGGGTGCTTGTATCTTTTCAAATTAGCGTTTTCTTCAGATATATCCCCAGGAGTGGGATTGCTGGATCATATGGCAACTCTATTTTTAGTTTTTAAGGAACATCCATACTGTTCTCCATAGTGGCTGCATCAATTTACATTCCCACCAACAGTGTAGGAGGGTACCATTTTCTCCACATCCTCTCCAGCATTTATTATTTGTGGACTTTTTAATGATGGCCATTCTGACCAGTGTGAGGTTATACCTTACTGTAGTTTTGATTTACATTTCTCTAAGAATTAGTGATGTTGGGCATTTTTTCATGTACCTATCTGCCATGTGTGTGTCTTTTTTAGAGAAATGTCTATTTAGGTCTTCTGCTTATTTTTCGATTGGGTTGTTTTTTTGTTTTTTTGTTTGTTATTGAGTTGTATGAGCTGTTTGTATATTCTGGAAATTAAGTCCATGTCAGTTGCATCATTTGCAAATATATTCTCCCAGTCTGTAGGTTGTTTTTTTTTGTTTTGTTTATGGTTTCCTCTGCTGTGCAAAAGCTTGCAAGTTTGATTAGGTCCAATCTGTTTACTTTTGCTTTTATTTCTACCCCCTTGGGAGACTGACCTAAGAAAACATTGCTACAATTTATGTCAGAGAATGTTTTGCCTATGTTCTCTTCTAGGAGTTTTATGGTGCCATGTCTTATATTTAAGCCTTTAAGCCATTTTGAGTTTATTTTTGTGTATGGTGTGAGGGTGTGTTCTAACTTCATTGATTTACATTGGCTGTTCAGATTTCCCAACTCCACTTGCTGAAGAGACTGTTTTTTCTCCATTGTATATTCCTGCCGCTTTGTCAAAGATTAATTGACTGTAGGTGTGTGGGTTTATTTCTCGGCTCTCTATTCTCTTCCATTGAGCCATATGTCTGTTTTTGTGCCAATACCATACTGTTTTGCTTACTGTAGCTTTGTACTATTGTCTGAAGTCTGGGAGGGTTATACCTCCAGCTTTGTTCTTTTTCCTCAGGATTGTTTTGGCAATTCTGGGTCTTTTATAGTTCCATATAAATTTTAGGATTATTTGTTCTAGTTCTGTGAAAAGTGCCGTGGGTAATTAGTATCATTAAATGAACTTCTTTATCCATTGTGTTAGTTTTGCATTGTTCCTGTGTCTTATTCAGTCCAGGCTGCTTTAACAGAATATCATAGACTGGATCGACATCATAAATTTATTTCTCACAATTCTGGAGGCTGGGAAAGCCACAGTTCAAGGTGCTGGCAGATTCTGCAAGGGCTTGCTTCCTGGTTCATAGATGGCAGTTTTCTCACTGTGCCTTCACAGGGTAGAAGGGGGGTAAAGAGCTCCCTGGAGTCTCTTTTAAAAGGGAACTAATCCCATATATAAGTACTTTGGTCCCATATGTAAGACCTCCCAGAGGCCCCATCTCCTAATACCATCACATTGATGTTTAGGATTTCAACATATAAATGTACAGAGGATGCAGACATTCAATCTATAACATCCTGTAACAAACTATCAAAAATGTTAGTGCCTTAAAAACAACACAAATGTTTTATCTGTTCTGTAGGTTAGAAGTCTGACCCAGGTCTCTGTGGGCTTAAAAAATTAAGGTGGCAAGGCCATGTTCCTCTCTGGAGGATCTAGATGAAATCTGTTTCCTTGCCGTATTCAAATTCTAGAGACAACCCAAATTCCTTGGCTTGTGGTCACTTTCCTTCCATTTCAAACTCAGCAACATTTCATCTCCCTTGCCATTCTTCCATTGTCATATTTCCCTCTGACTATAGTCGGGTAAAGTTCTCTCTTGTAAGAACCTAAGTGATTAGATTGGGCACACCTGGATAATCCAAAATAATCTCCCCATTGCAAGGCCCTTAACCTAATCACACCTGCAAAGTCCCTTTTGCCATATAAGGTTCTCACTGTTCTGGGATAAGGACATGTACATATTTGGGGGGAGGGGTATTATTCTGCCTACCACACATTTGGCATGATGCATTGTCTGAAATCTATTTTGCCTAATACTTATATAGGCACCCCAGTTTTCTTTTTGCTTAGTATACACATGGTCTATCTTTTTTCATCCTTTCATTTTTAATCATTTGTGTATTTAAAGTTTGTTTCTCATATGCAACATACGGTTGATTATTTTCTATGCAATCTGACAATCTTTGCCTTTTAATTGGGGTATTTAGAATATTTACATTAATATGATTATTCTTAAATAGTTAGGATTAAATCTACTACTACTTGTCCCTTCTGTTATTGGTTCACCTTTGTCTGTTCTTGCCTTTTTTTAAATTGAGTATATTTTATTCTATTTCTTTTTATTTTTTGCTTATTAACTACATTCTTTTAAGATATACTTTAGTGGTTACTTCAGGATTTACAGCATACATCTTTAACTTACCACAATCTACCTTTAAGTGTTATTATACCTCTTTACATATAAAGTATAAGAATACTTGGAATAGCATGCTTCCTTTTTTTCCTTTCCAAGTTTTTGTGTTATCTACATTATATTTCTACATGTGTTTTAAAATCCATACTGCATTGTAATTATCTTTTTAAATTGTCATTGTCTTATAAAAAGGATTATATAAGAAAAAATCTTGTATATTTACACATGTAATTGCCACTACTGTTAAACTCTTCATTCTTTTGTGTAGATTCACATTTCCATCTGATGTCATTTTCCTTCTATTTGAAAGATTTCCTTTAACATTTCTTGTAGTATAGATCTGTCTGCTGGTGATAAATTATCTTAGCTTCTACATATCAAAAATGTCTTTATTTCACCTTCAGCTTTGTAAGATATTTTCCAGAGTTTAAATTCAGTGTGGATAATTTTTATCATTCAGTACTTTAAAGTTGTTACTCTAGCACTTTCTCCCTTGTCTTGTTTGCAATGAAAAATGTGCTGGTATCCTCACCCTGGCCATTTTTCTTCTGTTCATGATGTATCTTTCTTTTTCTGAATGCTTTTAAGATTTTTTCCTTTATCCTCAGTTTTGAGTAATTTAATTATGATGTGTCTTGATGCAGTTTATCTTGTGTGTGTGTTTGGGACTTATTGTTTATGTAGCTTTGTAGTTTCTACCGAATTTGAAAAAAAAATGTGGTCACCATTTTTTTAGAGTAAAATTTTTCATTTCTATATTTATTTTTATATGGTTTCTATTACTACATCTTCAAGTTTACCAATCTTCTTCTTTCTGCAATGTCTAATATACCATTAATTTCATCCATTGTAATTTTCATCTCATACTTTGCAGCTTTTATCTTCAGAAGTACAACGTGTCTTTTTTAACACATTTTATTTCTACACTTAACTTTTGAATAGATATAATAGAGCTGTATTAACTGTTTTAACAACGTTGCTAATTCTAACATCCACATCAGTTCTGGGTAAGTTTCAAATGATTGATTTTTCACCTCATCCTCCATTCTAGTTTCTACTTCTTTGCATGCCTGGGGATTTTGATTGGATATGACACATTGTGCATTTTACCTTTTTCTGTGCTGGATATTTTTGTATTTCTATAAATATTCTTGAGCTTTGCTCTGGGATGCAGTGAAGTTACTTAGAAACGGTTTGTCTTTTCAAATATTGCCTTTTAGCTTTGTTGGGCAGGAGCAGAGAAGTGTTAACACTAGGGTAATTATTCCCATCTACTGAGAAAAGGCTCTTCTGAGTTATTTATACAATTCTTCATGAATTACAAGGTTGTTCAGTTGCTGGTAGAAACAGCCACTATTCCAGACCCTATGTGAGCACTGAACACTATTCCCTTTAATCCTTTGGGTGATTCTTTCCCTAAGTATTTTCCGGGTTTGAACACAGTCATTGGTACTCTGTTGAATACCCTAGGAGGAACCTCTGCAGCTCTCTGGGGTTTTTTTTTTTTTTTTTTTTTTCCCTCTGTGCATTCACTTTTCTCCCATACTCTGTCCTGCAAACTCTAGCCACCTTGGTTTCCCCAGACTCTCAGCAATGTCTTCTCAACTCTGGGAGTCCTCTGAGCTCTATCTGTATTTCCCGCCCCTGTCTTGTGGCCTGAAAACTCTTTTACCTGGGCAGTTATAGAGCTAACATCTACTGTTCCTCATCAATCAAGGAATGCAATCATTCATTGCCTAATATCCAATGTCTTAAAAACTGTGATTTTATATTATGACATATGTTATTTAATATATGAAATTGTGGCTTTTCAGGTAGGATTGTAAATTAATTCTAGCCCAGTTACTTTATCTTGTCCAGAAGTAGAAGTTCCATTGATTTACTTTTGCTTTTAATGAATATCCACACATTTCCATTTCCTCCTCACATTTGAGAAGTATGGGGTGGAACTGAGAAATTAGGAGCAAGAGCCCTGTTTATACTTTCTGAAAAAATCTATTGGATATCAAATTTAAAAATTATAAAAAATATGTATTATTAACACAAAATGGCTACATAAGAAGAATGTTGCTTTGCCAATAGCATACCTAAACAGAGGCAGGATTTTGTTTTTGTTTGTTTGTTTGTTTTGAGGGAAGCTTCATCCTTCAGGGTTGGTGGGTTGATCTGGCATATCCTATTGTACATTCTCACCTTCAGAAAATTATTCCCTTTTCTTCTTTAAAAAGCTTCCTTACCCTAGAGGTTTATATAAAAATAATTTATTTTGTTCTTCTCATATACTTTGCTATTGTCTGCCCTTCGTTCACTGAAAACTTAAGCACTTTTCCACCTTGATTCATGTTATCATTCCATGTATATCCATATGGACAAGTCATGGAACAATCTATTCTACTAGTTCCTAAACTTTTTTAACTTTAATAGTCTTTGTATCATTCTACATCAGGACCTTGGTTTTACTTTTGATATTATTAATATTAGAAACTGCAATGCCTCCAAAATATTAAATCAATTCCAATTCCATTTTTTGTCCCAAATGTTATTTTTCTCTTATTAACTTCCACCTGCCTTCAGTTTTTTTTTTTTCAGTTAATATCCCACAATTTATTAAAGTGATCAATTCCTTACAATATTCTAATTTCTTCTGACTGATTCTCTTCTAGGAATTATTTGGAAAAACACCATTCCTACATATACTCACCACTTAGTTTCTCTACACCTGCCCTTATGAAGATGAACATTGATGTGAAAATCATATACAATACAGATAGAGGTCAATATAAATTTATGACCCCCACACTCAAAGAGAGTCTGCATATTGCCCAATAATCCTTCACATTTCACTAGTAATAATCATCTGAAGTGCCCCATATAGACTGTTTCAAACCTTCTCATGCCTCAAAACATCCACATTTCTCCCTTAGTCTCTCTACATTTCAATAACTCACAATTTATTTCTTGCTATTTACAGGCATTTGTAAACAAATATTTTGTTTTTATTTGATGTATTGAAAATATTATCTACATATATTTTCTTCAAATTTTCATACTCCATTTAACCACTTAAGACACATTCCAGTATGACTTCAATCCTCTACTTACTGAACAGGTTCTTTAATATCACCAACCACCTCTGTTTCTAAATAAGACATTTCTAATTCCTCATTTTCCTGAAAATCTCCCTGATAGTCGACTCTGTAGTCAACTTTCTCTTTTACCTGCTCTCACACACTCCTGGATTTTTATTTCCACCTCTCTGGCTTCTCCTCCTGAAATCTTTTTCTTCCTCCTCTATCATGCAGAATAATGTTGAATTTCCTTATGGCTCTCCTTTTTGTCTCTACCATCTTTCCATAGATAATCTTATTCAAGCCCATGACTTTAGTTAGCTACCATGCTATTCATAAACTGTTCTTGTCTAATTTTTGTTAGTGATACATACAGAAATTTTAACTTAAAAACATCAGAGTCATCTTTGATTCTTTGATTTCTCACTCTCTCCTACCTCCCAAATGCAACCCATTTCTAAGTTTGATATATTCTACATTAAAACCTGTCTTTAATCAGATCACTGTTTTACAGTGAGGTAGTGTAGCATCATAATTAAGACCATGGACTGTGATATAAAGCTTCCTGATGCCCACTCTTTTCTATTACTAGTAGCATGATCTGCAGGAAGTAGTAACTCCTCTAAGCTGTATCTTCTCATCATATATTAGTTATAATAACTCATACATAAAATGCTTAGCATGCACAGACCTACACCCTTCACAAAAGTTAATTCAAAATGGACTTTAATATAAAACACAAAACTATAAAACTTCTAGAGGATACATAGGAGAAAATCAAGATGATCTTGAATATGGCAATCACTTTTTAGATACAACACCAAAGACACAATTAATGAAATAAATAACTGATAAGCTGGACTTCATTAAATTTTTAAAATTCTGCTATCGGAACTATCTATAAAGAGAATGAAAAGGCAAGCCACAGAATGAGAGAAAACATTTGCAAAAGACACATCTGATAAAGGACTGTTATCCAAAATACACAAAGGACTCTTAAAACTTAACAATAAAAAAAGCAAACTACCTGATTAAAAAATGAGCCAAAGATCTTAGCCGACACCTCACCAAAGAAGATGTACAGGTAGCAAATAAGCATATAAAAAGATATTCTACATAATATGCTACCAGAGAAATGCACTTTGAAACAACAAGACACCACTGAACACCTGTTACAGTGGCTGACATCTAGAACACTGATAACTCCAAATGCTAGCAAGGATTTGGAGCCAAGAAGAACACTCCTTCACTGTTGGTAGGAATGCAAGATGGGTCAGCTACTTTGGAGGGCTGTTTGGCAGTTTTTTAAAAAACTAAACATACTCTTAACATAAAATAAGATTCAGCAATTGTGCTTCTTGATATTTACCCAAAATTAGTTCAAAACTTATGTCCACAGAAACCTGCACGTGGATGTTTATCAAAACTTTGTTGACAACTGTCAAACCTTGGAAGTAACCAAGATGTCCTTCAGTAAGTGAATGGATAAATAAATTGTAGTGCATTCAGAAAATGGAGTATTAGTGAGAGCTAAAAAAGACATGAGCTATCAAGCCATGGAAAGATACGGAGGAAACTTAAATACATATTACTAAGTGAAAGAAGCCAATCTGAAAAGGCTACATACTGTCTGATTCTAAGTATATGACATTCTGGAAAAGGCAAAATTTTGGAGACAATAAAAAGATCAGTGGTTTCCAAGGGTAGGAGTCCAGAGAGATGAATAGGCAGAGCAAAGAAGATTTTTAAGGCAGTAAAAATATTTTATATCATACCATAATGATGCATAGATGTCATCATACATTTGTTCAAATCCATAGGATGTACAACACCAAGAGTGAATCCTAAGGTAAACTATGGACTTTGGGTAATTGTGAGGTGTTAATGTAGCTCATCCTTGGTTAAAAAAGAAAATATGAACCATTCTGGTTAGTGATGTTGATAATGGGGGAGGCTATGCATATGAGGGGGCTGGTGATATAAGAATAATCTCAATACCTGTCTCTTTGTTGTAAAACTGGTGCTGCTCAAAAAAAAAAAAAGTCAAAAAATAAACTGCACAAACTTCAGAGGAAAATAAATATCTAGGATGGTGTGTGGCACATCATAAAGTCTCAGTAAAGGTTCTTTATTATAATTGTTGTTGTCATTGTCATTGTTATTATTATCATCCATGGCCAGTACTACAAGCCTAGTTTATGTCAATAGGCCTTATCCTCTGCAATATCACTTGACTGGTTTCTCTCCTTCCACTTTTGCCCCTTCCTATACATATCTAGTCAGCAGTAGGAATAAGCTTTTAAAAATGTAAATTGGAATCACATTATTTATCTGATTTAAAATCCTCTATGATATCCTTTTGCAATTAGATTGATTTTGAAAATATTTGTGTTCTGTGATGCCAAATATAATCTGGCCCCTGCCCAACCTTCCAACTTCAAAACTTGCTACTCTTCATTATGTTTCATTCATACCTCTTAGCCAAAAGAGGTTTTCTTTTCCTAAAGTATGCCAAGGCCTTTCTCCTGGCTGCCCTTCTTCCCCCGCATCCAATCACTCTTCCCCTCGGTTGTTTGCTTTCAAACGTCAGATTACAACATAAATAACACTTCCTCAGACAGACCTTCCATAACCACACTCAATCTGAAAAATCTCCTCATTCTTTACTCTTAAAAAAATTTCTGTTTCTTCCTGGACCGTATCATACTTTCTAATTAAATACTTAACATGTGTGTTACTTGCATATTGCCTGTTCCCCACATGACTCCATGAAGGCTGGGTCCATGACTGTGTTGTTGATCACAGTATATCCAGAGACTTGTATAAAACATAGCAAATAATCCAAGTCTAATAAAATAATTGTTGAATAAATAAACACTCAAATAAATAACTAAAAGGATATGGATTTTGATTAAATATTAATGAGGAAAATTAGGGGCTGCATGTTTTCCAAGCTTTTATAAAATATTAATTTAGCTAATATTTATTGAACACCTACTATCTGCCAGGCTAATTACATAGGTTAATGTATATTTCTCATGACAAATCTGTAAACTCAATTATATACATTTTTCTGATTAAAAAAATGAGGCTCTATTAGATTATGTAACATGTCAAATTACCCAACTTGTAAAGAACAGAGTCTCTAGATCTGTGATGTTCCAGGATCTTCCTGTAACAACACAGCATGACTATCAGTATAGATTAGACATTGTGCATTCAAAATTGTTAATTTTTCAGAAAATTTACCTCAGAAACTGAGGTACAGAGAGACAAAAAATGCCTTACCAAATGCCATACAATTAACAAATAAGAGAGGAGGCCTCTGGACTTCCATCCAAAGTGTGTTTATCTCCCCTGTGTTGAAATACAAAGAGCAGCTAAAACAATAGTCAATCATTTCAGAAAATCTTAATAACTTATCTTGTTCCAGCAGGAGGTCCATAAGTAATTTACACTATTGTTAAAGAGTTTTCTTCCTTGCTTAGAGGGATTATGCCTGTTCAGTGCTTTAGGTTTATAAAAGGTGTTATATTAGCCTTTGCAATTTGACACTTTTGAAGTACAAGGGAAAAAAAAATGCGGGCATATTGCAAGGAATATGTGTTCTAATCAATGATTACTTTTTGTGTCCTTCAAATTTTCTTTATCAAATTTTTTATTATCATCTAGAAAAATATAATATTATTAAACAGATATTTTTAGATACTCAGACTTTCCATCATTTATAAACCTAAAAGCTATCCTAAAAGCAGGATGACAGGAAGAAGCAAGACTAAATAATTACTAAAAGACATCCAACCAGTTTTTACATGATATCAGTATTATGTCTGTCTACCTAGCATATTTATATTGTTCTGAAAAGATTATCACAATTTATAACTGGCATTTTTTTTATGTTTTAACAAAAGGATTTTTAAAACATAGTTTTAGGAAACCCAATAACAACAACAAAAGAATGCCAATAATAACACTTTTAATAAATATATAATACTTATAAACGAAAAATATGTGGCAAGCACTGTGCTCTGATCATCTTTTTCATGCTCAATCTCAGTTAATCTTCACAGTAACTTATTACTAAAAAGAAAATACCTTTATCATTCCATTTCACTCATAAGAAAATTGCACTTTGGGGACTTTAATTAACACCTATGACTTCCTAGCTGGTAATGAAAGAGCTGTCATTCTGACCTAGATCTCCCTGGAGCCCAAGCCCATAAACTTATCCAACACAATAAAACTGAACATTAAAATGATACCTTTGGAAAGGGCAATATTTTTCAATACTGTTGGAATATGCTTCAGAGTTTCTCCAATGTGTCTTGAAGGGTTGAGAATCATTAACCTACACGAATAGCTTCTTAAGTATTTGCAAAAAGGAACAAAGTAAATTATATAAGTTTCCTCCATATTGAATAAACACCATTTTGTATATACTGGATCAAAAATTGATTGAGCTGTACATGCATGGTTACTGAAGTGGGTTGGAAGGAAGGAGTGTTCAAGCAGAGAGTCATGGAGAGAAGGAAAGAAAGGGTGCCTTTGTTAAAATGAAAGTAACTCAGTGTGATGAAAGCTTATAGTGTGAAGGTGTGGCTCGTCAACCTCTCCCTCACCTGATGATAACCTTAGCAAAAGCATTATCATTTTTTCTCAGGGATCCATATCATTCAATTTCCCTTTCTGTAAAGTAATTCTTATCTTGAAATAATAAATCTCACACTATAGGATTAATGTGAGAATTAGGTATAGCAAATGTACTATTATTAAAGCAGGAACTTATATAATGGTTAAATGGCTGGATGAAAGGGTGGATGAGAGGATATGGTAAAATGAACTTCACAGGTAGGCAAGAGGAAAGAGTGAGGGGACAAAGGAAATTTTGTGAAATTAGGAGTTTCAAATAAATTCTGAGTAGGATTGTTATTTTAAAAAATAACAATGATTATGATTGTTATTTTAAAAAACAAGATTCTAAGCACATGAAAGAATTTAAAATGAAAAACAAATGTATGACCACATTTGTGTTTTAAGTAAATCACTGTTCTGTCCCTGTGGTGCTAGATTTAAGACAGATTGGGTGATTCAGGGAGACAGTAGAATCAGGGAAACAAAGTATGCAATCTACTTCAGTAATCCAAACATGAAGTTATTAGCCAGCACCGTACCCCACTGGCCCCGCCAAAAAAAAAAAAAAGCCAAAAATTTAGGGATGGAAAGGAAGAAAAGACTGTAGTTGATATTTAGGTTACAGTGATAAGCTATGGTGAACAATTGAATGTGGGTATAAAAAGTAGCATCAGACAAATCCAGGTTTCTCCCTTGGACATTATTTAACTAGATAACAGGGCTTGAGAGAAGAAAAATGTGTTAAGTTTTGTCCATTTTGAGATTATAAAACAGTTGGGAAAAAAATAGGTGGCAAGGACAGGAAGCTACTACTTATTTACAGTAAGACTATCACTTTTATTTTGAAAAGAAACATGTATGATCAAAGAGCAAAATATCTCATTTCCTACTAATGCTCCTCAGTATATAATAAATGCAAAGAAAGTTCTACCAATAATATAATTCCAAATGGAATAAGAAATGAAATCACACTGATTGTGTTCATATTAAACTTGTTTACCTAAATCCTATATTATTTTCCTAGAAACTAAGAAAGTTGAGAAGTTAAAAACAGGAATTTATTAATGTGATTAAGGGTTATGTTTTTGCTTTGCCCTTATGATGTAGCAGACCCCTGTAATCCTTGAACTACACCATGACACAGGCAATTGACTCTGCTAAATATACAAAGAGCTGATCCATTCATGTGTTTCATAAAATATGCATGAATTTTAATCTCTGTTCATAATGAAGTTTTTCCAAGAACAATAGGAATACCCTTAATTCCAAAAATTAAAATGACAAAATCTGGGACACATCAGTATACTATGTTTACACTGAAGCAAAGTAACCTCAGTATCCAGGGTCCTAGAGACTCTGACATGTTGAAAGACTTGAGAACTTATGTTTTCTCAAGCTAAATGAATAACTGATATAAAAAAGCTAAGGGAAGGGTTGTAAGTTTTTCATTACTCTATCAATGAAAAGTCTGTGTTGTAAATAACAGAAAATCGAATGCAAATCAGCTTAAGGAAGAATAATCTTCATAAACTCACGTAATTCAACAGTACAAGGTTGGATGTGACTTTGGGAGTGGCTAAGTTCAGAATCGTCTCGGTCTGCTTCTGTTGAATATCTGCCATTTCTAAATGTTACTCAGTTGTCCCAGGTTTCTTCAGCTTTACAACATAAACAAACCAAGTGGACAAGAGAGTGTGATTTCCTTTTAGAAAATTGGTTCTCATTAGCTTTGATGTCCCTCCCTGAAGAAATGATCATAGCAAGGAAAATGAAATGTGTTGACTGGCTTTCCCAAGTCACATGCTCCAACTCTGGTGACCAGAAATGAGGCGGACTTCATCCAAAACATATGAGCTGAGTTTAGGGTAACTACAATGTTTCACAAAGCAAAATTGATGACTGTCGATAGATGCAAAGGGTGTTGATGCTGCACTTCAAAATTAGTAAATATCCGTGCAATATAAATAACTTAGAACTGTTCCTGGCCCCTATCAAGGACACAAAAAGTTTACTCAATCAATAAATCTTAGATGGTTCTCTGGAATTCTATACACACTGAGTTTATCAGGTTACTGCAATACATAAGCAATGATAATACAAACATAAAGTATTTGTCTTTATATGACTAGGTAATTCATTCATGTTGATAAATGTGTCAAATAAGCCTGAAAAAATTTCAACTATAAGATATTCTATTTTCATCTGTGAAACTGGCAATTTTTTTCATTTTTAAAAAAATTTATTGAAATATAGTTTATTTACAATGTTGTGTTACTTTTAGGTATACAGCAAAATGATTCAGTTATACATATATATATAATATATATATTCTTTTTTACATTCTCTTCCATTATAGGTTATTACAAGATATTGAGTATAGTTCCCTGTGCTATACAGTAGGTCCTTGTTGGTTATCTATTTTATATATAGTAGTGTATATCTGTTAATCCCAAATCACTAATTTGTCCCTCCCCCCCTCCTTTCCCCTTTGGTAACCATAAGTTTGTTTTCTATATCTGTGAGTCTATTTCTGTTTTGTAAATAAGTTCATTTGTATCATTTTTTAAGATTCCACATATAAACGATATCATATGATATTTGTCTTTCTCTGTCTGACTTACTTCACTTGGTATGATAATCTCTAGGCCCATCCATGTTGCTGCAAATGGCATTATTTCATTTTTTATGGCTAATATTCCATTGTGTATCTATACCACATCTTCTTTATCCTTAAGCAATTTCATTTTTTTTTTAATTGGAGTATATTGCTTTACAATGTTGTGTTAGTTTCTGTTGTAGCAACGAAGTGAATAAGCTATATGTATACGTATATCGTCTCCCTCTTAGACCTCCCTCCCACCCGCTCCCCATCCCACCCATCTAGGTCATCAGAGAGCACCGAGCTGAGCTCCCTGTGCTATATAGCAGGTTCCCACTAGCTATCTATTTACACATGGTAGCATATATATGTCAATTCTAATCTCCCAATTCGTCCCACCCTCCCCTTCCCCGCCCCCCCATGTCCACATGTCTATCCTCTATGTCTGCATCTCTATTCCTGCCCTGCAAATAGGTTCATCTGTACCATTTTTCTAGATTCCACATATATGCATTAATAAATTGGCAATTTTTAAAAGATACTGCTAATTAGTAAGGGTGGAATGACATGAACCTCATGTACAGCTTGAAAAAATGGAAAGCTCTATAAAATTTCTGAGCAATTGTCAATGTAAATCAAGATCTTCAATATTGCATAATGTTTAAAATTGGAAACCATTTAAATTTCAAATAATGTTTAGATACGATGTTTTCAAGTGATGTTTACTACTGTGGAATCACATCAAATGTTTTGAAGATTATGTCAATATATGGGGAAATGTTTATGACATAATGTGAAGTTAAATATCAGAGATGATTTTTCACATATAGTATATACTGATATACATGAAATATATAGATGTGTATATGTATGTGTGTATATATAAAACATATATATTACACACATTTGCATGCACACACACATCAACAAGAAAGTACAAAATATTAATTGTGGTTTTCTTTAGGTCATCGACAAATTGACAAATCTCCATATATACTCTATATTTCAAATGTCCTTCAAGAAATACAATTTAATTTTATAATTAAAAAAAACTATAATCTTCTTTCCTTCCTATACTTTCCTTCCTATAGTACTAGTGACTTAATTCAGATGATCACCATCTCTTTTCTATATCATTACAATATTCAAATTAATCTCCTCCCTGCCTCTCTGCCTCATATACATTCTCTTGAGCTTTGACAGTTATTGTTCTAAAACATATATTTGATTGTAATCTTTCCATATTTTAAAATATTCAAGGCTTTCTGGTACTGACTATATCAGTAATATGGTATGAAATGTTCTTCACTATCTGTCCTCAGGACTTATCCAGTTTCATATTCTGCTCCTGTCTATGTATGACCTACTACTATGTCTCCAGTGCTCCTACAATATCCAACATGCTTGGGAAATTATATACACTTTCATGACTCAGCGTAATGGCTTATGCCATTCTAGACCCTAAAATATCTTTTATTCCCTTCCCAGTTGCCAAAGCCTCACTAGAATATTTTCTACTCTATTAAATTTTCCCCAAATTCTCCACCCCAGGTAGACTTAGTCTATCTTCCTGTAACCCCCATGCACAGAAAACCAAAACACTACTATTTTCTAAGTGAATAAGTAAACAAATAAATGAGTACCTATAGTCTGAATGAAGTCACAAAATTGTTTGAGATCCTAAAGGAACAGTATTCCTAATTCCTCTGAGAACTTAATTAAGCTGCCATTAGAATACAATTCCTCTTAGTACATCACCACTTGTTTCTTCTACCTTCGCTTCTATGGCATCTTCTCTCCCAGCTCTTTCCTTTCCTCTCTGTTGGTTCCTACTCAGTAGTTTTCTTTGTATCCCACACTGCCATCCACAGATGCACCTCAAAATATAGGTATTCTTCTTTACCTATATTTTTCTCTAAGGGAGTTATATAATTTCAGTTTATTTATGAACCAATATTGTGAGGATTTACAATGTCCATTTTAGCTCTAGACTCATATTTAAGTTTTTACTTGGTAAATACATATTAGTTCAATACCTGAAACTCACTATTCCCACAGCTGAACTCATCATCATTATTCTTTCTGTTATAGACTCATCTTTAGCAATAAAGGCTATCAGTCTCAGAAATGTTTCTTTCCTAGGTCTCCTTTATTCCATAGCAGTAATTCTCATTTTAATTGTTGTCACCCCTATATTTTCATTTTCTGCATATCATTTCAAATCTCTTTTTCTAGTGCCTAATTCAAGTTTCTATTTCTCTAGTTTATATCATTAAAATATAACTTGCTTGTTCTTGTTTCCCAAACCTTTTTAAAATACACTTATTTACATGCATTATTTTACATATATAGAGAGGAATTTTATGCTAATGTTTAAAGAACTTAGTTTTTAAGTCAGATAATCCTAATTTTGGTCTTTTTTTCAACCACTCAGAGGTGATCTTTGGAACATTACTTAACTACTCTAAGCTTCAATATTGTCTCTCGAATGCATATAATAAAACTTCTCTCTCAATTTGTAAAAAGGATTTAATTGCATGACATTTTAGATGTAGGGGCTCAATACTTTGCATCAAATATATAAAGGTGGTTATGTATTTATTGTGAGACTAATAAGTAGCAGAGCATTGAAAGGGGAAATACCCCTATTTGTATACCATGTTCAAGATCAATTTTGAAATTACAAAATCTTTAATAGATTTGGAATTGAAACGTCACTTTTATTATTATTACACTGATATTGTAAAGTGTGACTTGTATCTGTGGCCATGTGGGCCTCATAAATTTGGATCCCAGAATTAAACAGACTTAGCCATCTGGTCATAAGTAATACTAAGTGGGAGATCCCTCCCCATAGGAGCATAGCACTCTTCCTGTAAAAGTCATGGCATGGAAGAGGAGAGAAGAATGCATGCTCCCATGAGTATCTCACTTCTAGGACAGCAGAGACAGAGATGGAATTGGGCTACACTTGCCTAGTTTCCCTTTGTAAATTCACCAGTCAGATCAGGTATCTCCTCTTTCCCTGAGAGAAGTGAATGAGCAGGTGGAGAAAGAGGATAGAAGAAATTACATAAAGGGAAACATTTGGAGTAGGGAAGAACAGTTCCTCCATAAGGATGACAAAGCCCTTAGTATATGCTGGGTCTAACAGATATGCAACAAATGGTAACTACTTTTATAGATTTATCTTCAAAAATAAGTTCTAGTTTTTAAAAATAAAAAATCTTCAGTTATCCCAAAGAACCTTAAAGGGAAAAAACAAACAAACAAAAAATTTCCTTTGTATGTTACTCAATGCCTTCTATATTCCGAGGAGCCCAAACTTTTTCTGGCTTCATCTCTTCTCACATTCTTTCAAACACATTTTATCATTCCAAAGCAGCTTGCTCAAATCCATATTTAAGGCCTTTTTTTTTTTTTTTTTTTTGGCATTATTTCCTTAGCCTAACATGCTATTTACTCTTCAGGCCTTCAGTTAAATACTAATTCTTCTTTTCTTTTGTCTGGAGTATGATCCTATACCTTTATTTAGCACTTACTCTATTATTCAGTATATTAATTATTCAGCAAATTTCCCTTCCTTCTAAATTTTAAATCACTTGAGAGTTGAGTCTAAATTTCACATGTACTTTCATTCACCACCACTACCCCCATCAACCAGGTGTCATCATCATCACAATATACAGCATATAGGAAGTGCTTAATATATGTTCAATGAAATGAATTCATATTCATGAATTAGTTCACCTGTATTTCTACTTCCAGATCATCCATGTGTTAAAAATTATTAATTATAACTGGTGCTAGTGCTTGCTATTACTATATATTGGTAATTCAACTGGGTTTTACAGAAAGGAAGGATTGGCAACTCTTTTGCTTTCCGACAAATAGTACCAGATTTTTAAAATTAACTCTTTTTGCCCTGCTTTGATAATTCCCATGACTTTGGCCTATGAAAAGAGTGTTGAGACCAATGGCATTTGGAAAGTCAAAGGGTAGATTTTTATGAATTTGTATTTCCTTCCCCAGGGAGATGCTGTAGAACTTTTATTAGCTCTATGCCCTTAAGCCTCAAAGAGTTAGCAAAATCTAAATTCCTATTCCCTCTATGGAGTAATATCACCATATAGTTATAGCCACTATAAATGGAAGTCTGTATAATTTACTTTATTTAGAAGTTATTCTTAAAAGTAATAGAAACCATCTGGCCATCCACTCCCTTATTTACTTATGGTAGCCAGATTTATGAAGTTGTAGGCTCATGATTGCCTACATTTTATGAGCAATTAGTGTTGAGGTGGGAGGAGACATGAGGAAACACATCTTACTGACATACTGTTTTGAGCAAACACTACTTCTTTAATCGTCACAGAATTCTTTAAAGATAGGTAGTAGGGAAACTTCCACAGAAAAATTTCCGGTGATAATTCAAATATACTCAGTTGACTCCCAACCTTGGCCTAACCCATGTTTTCAAAAAGGAGAGGGCTTAATCTCTCCCTTTCTGTTGGAAAGGGAAAGATGGGTTTAGAATTGATAGTTTCATAATCGCTTGGAGCTTTCTTGGTATATCATCAATTGCATGTATGTCAATTTTTACTATTTTTTTATGCCTTATACTATAGTACATACTGAATGAGAAAATATTATTTATCATTAATCTGGTAGTTATAATACCCTGCATTTTAGTTAGTAGAATTTTTGAACATCACATTGCATTATGGCAGGGTTTTATTGAATTACCTTGTTGGGGTGGGGGGCGTCACACCTACAGAAGTAGAATTGTCCCCCTACCCAAAATTTGGTTCAGATATCAAGACTGATGGTGCTACACACACACGTGCATGCAAACCAAGGGGATATGAAAAAG
The DNA here is from genome assembly GCF_965194805.1 of Balaenoptera borealis. NCBI lineage: Eukaryota > Metazoa > Chordata > Mammalia > Artiodactyla > Balaenopteridae > Balaenoptera > Balaenoptera borealis. The sequence goes on from NC_138860.1 coordinate 131,372,581, forward strand.
TCTATTACTCACCCAGTGAGCCTTTCTGGGGAGAGCAGGGTGGGTCACAAGCAGGTTTGAAAATGGCTTGAGAAGCAGGGAAAGTAGACCAGCTTGGAGTTTTTAATGATTGTTAAGGTTCGGACTGGGGTTACTGATCCTGCATGGCTTAAAATTTCTTCCCAAACCGAAGGGAGAAGCAAGCAGTCTTTCTTTTTTCAATTTGCTCAGACGTGAGGCAGAAGGTGAAGAGAGAGAGATGGCACTTTAAAGCCGTCAGTAGTTAAATACCAAAAATGCAGACAGAGTCCCATTTTACACATTAGGAAATTTTATATAAAGCTCTGAGAGGTAACTAGTTCAGGGTCACAAAACTATTAATTGTCAGAACCAGAACTTATATCAGAGGGCAATTTCAAAGAACTTGTTTTTTCTACGATACCTACACTACGTTCCTCAGAAGAAAGTGACAGGATTAAAAATTAATGAGTTGCTTGTATATTTCCACTTGAAAATGTTTCCTAAGACTTGCTGTGATTGGAATGGATCTAAAGAGTAAACGCAGTTGAAACATCTGCACTCCTTCTTATAGACACATTGTGTCAGATCAGGACCAGCTTTTGGAAATCACTGTCATCTAAATAGCAGAATATTTTGAGATGTGACTGTAAAACTCTAGTACTCTAGTTCCTTCACCTGCTCGAATAAATAAAAAAAATTCCTACCAGCTGTGCTGAATGTTATAGCAGGGGGGTAAAACCTCTTTGTGAGGTCAATTTCACTTGTTCAGAAAATACAGGGGTTCAGCTTATAGAGTCAGCTTGGGTTCCAATGCCTGCTATTAGTTTATTTGTCTAGCTTTTGACTCCTATTGCTTAGGTCCTTCTTCTGATTCTTGCCTGTATAAAACACTCATCTCTTACCTCCTGAAACCTGACATTACAGCTTTTCTTTTATCTCCTATGTGCTCTAAAGTTGATGCTGGAGCATCAATGCTTCCAGGTCTCTGCTTTATCACCCGCACCCTATGCATCCTATCACAGTTTATATCATGGTATAATCTAGCCTTCATTTTATACCCTACCAGGAGCATCAAATGCATAATTAGAGAGACCCTCTTGCCTGAAATAGTGTCCATTGGAACCAAAAGACAGAAAACTCATTTTGGGATGCTAGATATTCCCCTCCCCAGCACTTGCCTGCTGATTCCTCAAAGGTTTTCTTATCTGAACAAAAAGTTCAGAACTCATTTTGTTTTTATTTTTATTTTAAAATTTTTACCAGTACTCATTTTTTTTTCTGAGTAATTACTATCTTTCAGGGCTGTTTCCTCTTTGTCATGGAGACTTTGAGATATAGTTTATTGGAAGTCTGAAAGGTTGAGCCATTTAGAACAATTTTAAGAATCTGAGAAATGGCTAGGAAGAAATTTTCTCACTATTTACTAATACCTCATCATCTGGGTTGGTCTTCTTTTATTCATTGTTGACCAATAGTGTCTGATAAAAGATGAACTCTATTCTCATTGTCTTCATTGAATTATAGAAAGTAAATTTAATATTCTCAATTCTAGAAATCTTCTCACTTGAAACACTGAATCCATCTTCAATCTGTATCAGTGACGGGATAATGAAATTCTACCATTCACTTTACTCCGCAGACCTTCCCCAATAGTAAGATGGAGTTCTCTATTTTTGTGGGGGTCTAGAAACCTAATGGAATTTGTACCTTTTAATTTAGACTAGCATAACACAGAGACAACCAAATTAATTCTGTTTCTGCACTAAGTAGTTGGAGTTCTTGGAAGGTCAGTCTATATATTTCTGAGGAGTTAAGAGTCCACCCATGTCAGAGAGCAGGTTGCTATATTCATCTTTCTAAAAGACCACTGTTGGATTAATGATGCCCAAAGGAAGTACATTTTAACCCTTCAAAATTTACCAAAATTAATGTCTTTAGAAACCTCAGATCCACTAAGGAGTCAACATTACTCCTTGAAGAGACAGTAATTTTTTCCCAAACTCCATGATTCAAAATGCAGCATCAGTGTTTGTGTTTACATGTGCACATTAATCTGAAGTAGATCTATATCACTCATTATGGAGAGCAGAGCCTGCTTGCCCAACTGATGAATTTCTACGATAACCTATGGCCCAGATACTTGAGTCAGCATTACCGGTTTTGAAAGCCACATCTCTGTAGATGAGGCAGTGCTCTATGGTGGGAAGAACATAAAATTTATAGATTCTCTAGATTCAAAATCTGGTTCTGACATGTGATAGCTGTGTGGTATTTGATGTGTTATTTTGTATCTCTAGACATTAGTTTCATCTTTTATTAAAAATGGAGAGTAATAATTTTTACCTCATAGAGACAGTATAAATATTTGAGTGAATGAAATCACTTCATTTATAGTGGCACCAATAACTTATAGCCACCAGTATTAAAAGCCAATTGTTTGAAGACCTTCAAGATGGCGGAGGAGTAAGACGTGGAGATCACCTTCCTCCCCACAAATACATCAGAAATACATCTACATGTGGAACAGCTCTTATAGAACACCTACTGAACGCTGGCAGAAGACCTCAGACTTCCCAAAAGGCAAGAAACTCCCCATGTACCTCCGTAGGGCAAAAGAAAAAAGAAAAAACAGACAAAAGAATAGGGACAGGACCTGCACCTCTGGGAGGGAGCTGTGAAGGAAGAAAAGTTTCCACACACTAGGAAGCCCCTTCACTGGTGGAGACGGAGAGGGAGTGGTGGCAGAGGGGAAGCTTCGGAGCCACGGAGGAGAGCACAGCAACTGGGGTGCAGAGGGCAAAGCGGAGAGATTCCCGCACAGAGGATCGGTGCCGACCAGCACTCACCAGCCCGAGAGGCTTGTCTGTTCACCTGCCGGGGTAGGAGGGGGCTGGGAGCTGAGGCTTGGGCTTCGGTGGTCAGATCCCAGGGAGAGGATGGGTTGGCTGTGTGAACACAGCCTGAAGGGGGCTAGTGCACCACAGCTAGCAGGGAGGGGGTCTGGGAAAAAGTCTGGAACTGCCTAAGAGGCAAAAGACCATTGTTTTGGGGTGCACGAGAAGAGGGATTCAGAGCACCACTGAAACAAGCTCCTGAGACTGGCACAAACTGCAGCTATCAGCGCGGACACCAGAGGTGGGTATGAAACACTAATGCTGCTGCTGCAGCCACCAAGAATCCTGTATGCAAGCACAGGTCACTATCCACACTTCCCCTCCTGGGAGACGGTGCAGCCTGCCACTGCCAGGGTCCCATGATCCAGGGACAACTTCCCTGGGAGAACACACGGCGCGCCTCAGGTTGGTGCAACGTCACGCCAGCCTCTATCGCCACAGGCTCACCCCGCATTCTGTACCCCTCCCTCCTCCCGGCCTGTGAGAGCCAGAGCCCCCTAATCAGCTGCTACTTTAACCCCATCCCGTCCGAGTGAAGAACAGACGCCCTCAGGCGACCTACACACAGAGGCGGGGCCAAATCCAAAGCTGAACCCCAGGAGCTGTGCGAACAATGAAGAGAAAGGGAAATTTCTCCCAGCAGCCTCAGGAGCAGTGGATTAAATCTCCACAATCAACTTCATGTATCTTGCATCTCTGGAATACCTGAATAGACAACAAATCATCCCAAAATTGAGGCGGTGGATGCTGGGAGCAACTGCAGACTTGGGGTTTGCTTTCTGCATCTAATTTTTTCTGGTTTTATGTTTATCTTAGTTTAGTATTTAGAGTTTATTATCATTGGTAGACTTGTTTATTGATTTGGTTGCTCTACTCCTTTCTGGTTTTTTATATATAGATTGTTTTTTTTCCTTTTTCTCTTTTTGTGAGTGCGTATGTCTGTTTCTTTGTGTGATTTTGTCTTTATAGCTTTGATTTTACCATTTCTCCTAGGGTTCTGTCTGTCCGTTTCTTTGTGTGTTTTTTTTAGTATAGTTTTTAGCGTTTGTTATCACTGGTGGATTTGGTTTTCGCTTTCATTGCTCTTTCCTTTCTTTCTTTCTTTCTTTTTCTCTTTTTTTTATTACTCTTTAATTTTTTTATTTTTACTATTTTTTTTAGTTTTTATTTTACTAACTTTATTTTATTTTACTTTACTTATTTTATTGTATTTTATTATTTATTTATTTACTTACTTTTTTCTCCCTTTTCATCTGAGCTGTGTGGCTGACAGGGTCTTGGGGCTCTGGAAAGGTGTCAGGCCTGTGCCTCTGAGGTGGGAGAGGAGAGTTCAGGACATATGTCGACCAGAGACCTCCCAAGTGCACGTAATATCAAACAGTGAAAGCTCTCCCAGAGATCTCCATCTCAACGCTAAGACCCAGCTCCATCAATGACCAGCAAGCTACAGTGCTGGACACCCTATGTCTAACAACTAGCAAGACAGGAACACAACCCCATCCATTAGCAGAGAGGCTGCTTAAAATCATAATAAGGTCACAGACACTGCAAAATACACCACCGGATGCTGTCCTGCCCACCAGAAAGGCAAGATCCAGACTCATCCACAACAACACAGGCACCAGTCCCCTCCACCAGGAAGCCTACATAACCCAATGACCCAACCTTTGCCACTGGGGGCAGACACCAAAAACAACAGAAACTACAAATGTGCAGCCAGCAAAAAGGAGACCCCAAACACAGTAAGTTAAGTAAAATGAGAAGACAGATGAAGGAGCAAGGTAAAAATCCACCAGACCAACAAATGAAGAGGAAACAGGCAGTCTACCTGAAAAAAGAATTCAGAGTAATGATAGAAAAGATGATCCAAAATTTTGGAAACAGAGTGGAGAAAATACAAGAAACACTTAACAAGGACCTAGAAGACCTAAAGAGCAAACAAACAATGATGAACAACACAATAAATGAAATTAAAAATTCCCTAGAAGGAATCAATAGCAGAATAACTGAGGCAGAGCACAAAGATAAAATAGTGGAAATAACTACCACAGAGCAGAATAAAGAAAAAAGAATGGAAAGAATGGAGGACACTCTCAGGGACGTCTGGGACAACATTAAACCCACCAACATTTGAACTATAGGGGTCCCAGATGAAGAAGAGAAAAAGAAAGGGACTGAGAAAATATTTGAAGAGATTATAGTTGAAAACTTCACTAATATGGGAAAGGAAATAGTCAGTAATGTCCAGGAAGCACAGAGAGTCCTATACAGCATAAATCCAAGGAGAAACACTCCAAGATACATATTAATCAAACTATCAAAATTAAATACAAAAAAAAATATTAAAAGCAGCAAAGGAAAAACAACAAATAACATACAAGGAAATACCCATAAGGTTAATAGCTGATCTTTCAGCAGAAACTCTGCAGGCCAGAAGGAACTGGCAGGACATATTTAAAGTGATAAAAGGGAAAAACCTACAACCAAGATTGCTCTACCCAGCAAGAATCTCCTTCAGATTAGACAGAGAAATTAAAACCCTTACAGAGAAGCAAAAGCTAACAGAATTCAGCACCACCAAACCAGCTTTACAACAAATGCTAAAGGAACTTCTCTAGGCAGGGAACACAAGAGAAGGAAAAGACCTATAATAAAAAACCCAAAACAATTAAGAAAATGGTAATAGAAGCATACATATTAATAACTACCTGAAATGTAAATGGATTAAATGCTCCAACCAAAAGACATAGACTGGCTGAATGGAAACAAGAATAAGACTCATATATATGCTATCTACAAGAGACCCACTTCAGACCTAGGGACACAAACAGAACGAAAGTGAGGGGATGGAAAAAGATATGCCATGGAAAAGGAAATCAAAAGAAAGCTGGAGTAGCAATGCTCATACCAGACAAAATAGACTTTAAAACAAAGACTATTACAAGAGAAAAAGAATGACACTACATAATGATCAAGGGATCAATCCAAGAAGAAGATACAACAATTGTAAATATTTATGCACCCAACATAGGAGCACCAAAATACATAACGCAAATGCTAACAGCCATAAAAGGGGAAATCGACAATAATGCAGTCATACTGGGGGTTTAAACACCCCACTTTCACCAATGGACAGATCATCCAAAATGAAAATAAATAAGGAAACACAGGCTTTAAATGATAAATTAAACAAGATGGACTTAATTGATATTTCTAGGACATTCCATACAAAAACAACAGAATACACCTTCTTCTCAAGTGCTCATGGAACATTCTCCAGGTTAGATCATATCTTGGGTCACAAATCAAGCCTTGGTAAATTTAAGAAAATTGAAATCGCATCAAGTATCTTTTCCGACCACAATGCTATGAGACTAGATATCAGTTACAGGAAAAAAACTGTAAAAAATACAAACACATGAAAACTAAACAATACACTGCTAAATAACCAAGAGATCACTAAAGAAATCAAAGAGGAAATCAAAAAATACCTAAAAACAAATGACAATGAAAACACGACGACCCAAAACCTATGGGATTCAGCAAAAGCAGTTCTAAGAGGGAAGTTTATACCAATACAATCCTACCTAAAGAAACAAGAATCATCTCAAACAAACAACCTAACCTTACACCTAAAGCAATAAGAGAAAGAAGAACAAAAAGTCCCCAAAGTTAGCAGAAGGAAAGAAATCATAAAGATCAGATCAGAAATAAATGAAAAAGAAATGAAGGAAACAATAGCAAAAATCAATGAAACTAAAAACTGGTTCTTTGAGAAGATAAACAAAATTGATAAACCATTAGCCAGACTCATCAAGAAAAAAAGGGAGAAGACTCAAATCAATAGAATTAGAAATGAAAAAGGAGAAGTAACAACTGACACTGCAGAAATACAAAGGATCATGAGAGATAACTACAAGCAACTCTATGCCAATAAAATGGACAACTTGGAAGAAATGGACAAATTCTTAGAAAAGCACAACCTTCCAAGACTGAACCAGGAAGAAATAGAAAATACAAGCAGACAAGTCACAGGTGCTGAAATTGAGACTGTGATTAAAAATCTTCCAACAAACAAAAGCCCAGGACCAAATGGCTTCACAGGAGAATTCTATTAAACATTTAGAGAAGAGCTAACACCTATCCTTCTCAAACTCTTCCAAAATACAGCAGAGGGAGGAACACTCCCAAACTCATTCTACAAGGCCACCATCACCTTGATACCAAAACCAGACAAAGATGTCACAAAGAACGAAAACTACAGGCCAATATCACTGATGAACATAGATGCAAAAATCTTCAACAAAATACTCACAAACAGAATCCAACAGAACATTAAAAGGACCATACACCATGATCAATGGGGCTTAACCCAGGAGTGCAAGGATTCTTCAATATACGCAAATCAATCAATGTGATAAACCATATTAACAAACTGAAGGAGAAAAACCATATGATCATCTCAATAGATGCAGAAAAAGCTTTTGATAAAATTCAACATGCATTTATGATAAAAACCCTCCAAAAAGTAGGCATCGAGGGAACTTACCTCAACATAATAAAAGCCATATATGAAAAACCCACAGCCGACATTGTCCTCAATGGTGAAAAACTGAAACCATTTCCTCTAAGATCAGGAACAAGACAAGATTGTCCACTGTCACCACTATTATTCAACATAATTTTGTAAGTTTTAGCCACAGCAGTTAGGGAAGAAAAAGAAATAAAATGAATCCAAATAGGAAAAGAAGAAATGAAGCTGTCACTGTTTGCAGATGACATGATACTATACATAGACAATCCTAAAGATGCTACCAGAAAACTACTAGAGCTAATGAATGAATTTGGTAAAGTAGCAGGATACAAAATTAATGCACAGAAACCTCTTGCATTTTCCTGTACACTAATGATGAAAAATCTGAAAGAGAAATTAAGAAAACACTCCCATTTACCATTGCAACAAAAAGAATAACATACCTAGGAATAAACCTACCTAAGGAGACAAAAGACCTATATGCAGAAAACTATAAGACAGTGATAAAAGAAAGTAAAGATGATACAAACAGATGGAGAGATATACCATGTTCTTGGAATGGAAGAATCAGCATTGTAAAAATGACTCTACTACCCAAAGCAATCTACAGATTCAATGCAATCCCTATCAAACTACCACTGGCATTTTTCACAGAACTAGAACAAAAAATTTCACACTTTGTATGGAAACACAAAAGAGCCTGAATAGCCAAAGTAATCTTGAGAAAGAAAAATGGAGCTGGAGGAATCAGGCTCCCTGAATTCAGGGTATACTACAAAGCTACAGTAATCAAGACAGTATGGTACTGGCACAAAAACAGAAATATAGATCAATGGATCAGGATAGAAAGCCCAGAGATAAACCCACACACATATGGTCACCTTATTTTCAATAAAGGAGACAAGAATATACAATGGAGAAAAGACAGCCTCTTCAATAAGTGGTGCTGGGAAAACTGGACAGCTACATGTAAAGAATGAAATAAGAGTATATGCCCAGTAGTGGGATTGCTGGGTCGTATGGTAGTTCCAATTTTAATTTTTTTAAGGAACCTCCATACTGTTCTCCATAGTGGCTGTATCAATTTACATTCCCACCAACAGTGCAAGAGGGTTCCCTTTTCTCCACACCCTCTCCAGCATTTATTGTTTCTAGATTTTTTGATGATGGCCATTCTGACCGGTGTGAGATGATATCTCATTGTAGTTTGATTTGCATTTCTCTAATGATTAATGATGTTGAGCATTCTTTCATGTGTCTGTCGGCAATCTGTATATCTTCTTTGGAGAAATGTCTATTTAGGTCTTCTGATAATTCAAAAAGAGTCACATACCATAATGTTCATTGCAGCTCTATTTACAATAGCCAGGACATGGAAGCAACCTAAGTGTCCATCATCGGATGAATGGATAAAGATGATGTGGCACATATATACAATGGAATATTTCTCAGCCATAAAAAGAAATGAAATGGATGTATTTGTAGTGAGGTGGATGGAGTTAGAGTCTGTCATACAGAGTGAAGTAAGTCAGAAAGAGAAAAACAAATACAGTATGCTAACACATATATACGGAATCTAAGGGGGAAAAAAAAAAGGTCATGAAGAACCTAGTGGCAAGATGGGAATAAAGATACAGACCTACTAGAGAATGGACTTGAGGATATGGGGAGGGGGAGGGGTAAGATGTGACAGGGTGAGAGAGTGGCATAGACATATATACACTACCAAATGTAAAATAGATAGCTAGTGGGAAGCAACTGCATAGCACAGGGAGATCAGCTCGGTGCTCTGTGACCACCTAGAGGGGTGGGATCTGGAGGGTGGGAGGGAGGGAGATGCAAGAGGGAAGAGATATGGGAACATATGTATATGTATAACTGATTCACTTTGTTATAAAGCAGAAACTAACACACCATTGTAAAGCAATTATACTCCAATAAAGATGTTTTAAAATAAAAATTTAAAAAGAAGAATGAAATTAGAACACTCCTTAACACCATACACAAAAATAAACTCCAAATGGATTAAAGACCTAAATGTAAGGCCAGACACTATAAAACTCTTAGAGGAAAACATCGGCATATCTCTATGACATAAATCACAGCAAGATCCTTTTTGACCCACCTCCTAGAGAAATGGAAATAAAAACAAAAATAAACAAATGGGACCTAATGAAACTTAAAAGCTTTGGCACAGCAAAGGAAACCATAAACAAGATGAAAAGACAACCCTCAGAATGGGAGAGAATCTTTGCAAACGAAGCAACTTACAAAGGATTAATCTCCAAAATATACAAGCAGCTCATACAGCTCAATATTAAAAAAACAATCAACCCAATCCAAAAATGGGCAGAAGACCTAAACAGACATTTCTCCAAAGAAGATATACAGATGGCCAACAGACACATGAAAGAATGCTCAACATCCTTAATCATTAGAGAAATGCAAATCAAAACTACAATGAGATATCATCTCACACCGGTCAGAATGGCCATCCTCAAAAAATCTACAAACAATAAATGCTGGAGAGGGTGTGGAGAAAAGGGAACACTCTTGCACTCTTGGTGGGAATGTAAATTGATACAGCCACTGTTGAGAACAGTATGGAGGTTCCTTAAAGAACTAAAAATAGAACTACCATATGACCCAGCAATCCCACTACTGGGCATATACCTTGAGAAAACCATAATTCATTAAGATTAATGTACCACAATGTTCATTGCAGCTCTATTTACAATAGCCAGGACACTGATGCAACCTAAGTGTCCATCAACAGATGAATGGATAAAGAAGATGTGGCACATATATACAATGGAATATTACTCAGCCATAAAGACAAATGAAATTGATTTATTTGCAGTGAGGTGGATGGACCTAGAAACTGTCATACAGAGTGAAGTAAGTCAGAAAGAAAAAAACAAATATCGTATGCTAACACATATATATGGAATCTAAAATAAAAATAAAATAAAAGGTTCTGAAGAACCTAGGTTCAGGACAGGAATTAAGACACAGACGTAGAGAATGGACTTGAGGACACAGGGAGGTGGGAGGGTAAGCTGGGATGAAGTGAGAGAGTGGCATGGACATATATACACTACCAAATGTAAAACAGATAGCTAGTGGGAAGCAGTCACATAGCACAGGAAGATCAGCTCGGTGCTTTGTGACCACCTAGAGGGGTGGGATAGGGAGGGTGGGAGGGAGATGCAAGAGGGAGGAAATATGGGGATATATGTATACGTATAGTTGATTCACTTTGTTATAAAGCAGAAACTAACACACCATTGTAAAGCAATTATACTCCAATAAAAATGTTTAAAAAAAAGAAAGCCAATTGTTTGGCTTCATGGTCCATTTTGGGGAGAGCGTATTCTATTTCAATGTTTTGGGTTTTTTTCCTGAAGAAATAAGTTGGTAGAAGACATCTATGTATTTTACTGTAAAGTTAGAAATCAAATTTCAATTGGCATTCATGTTACTTAGCAATAGTTTTAATATTCCTAGTTGATTCCCCTATTATTTCATTCTTCTATAGTACCTGAACACCTTAATCTCTGTAGGTAGCTCAGTCTTTTAATTGTAGATATAATCTTTTTCCTTTCACTGTATATGCTCTCAATTTTCCTTTATTCTAGCTGGATATGACTGTCTTTCCTTTCTTTTCCTTCTCTCTACTGATATTTCTAAGGAGGACATCTTCACTCAAAGGAGTTTCTTTGAGCCCATCTCTTTTAGGATCAGGCTCTAACACCTCCTCTTTCTACTGCATCTTCTCTCTTTTCCTTCTCAGTGATTTTTGTTTTTAGTTGAGTACTGAGTTTGCACAACTCTTCTCTAATCTAAAACATCTTCCTATTCCTCTGATCTCTTTTTAACCTACTGTTCCATCACCTTTCTCTCATTTTACAGTGTGCTTCCAGAGATCTTTTATGAAAAAAAAAGATGGGGTATAAAAATCTTCTATGTGATATTAGTTTAATCTTGTAATCTATTTGAGTCTCGATTTCCACTTTTAACAAGAAAAGTAAGGTTTTTTTCCATTGAAAGACCTTTAAAATATATGTAAATATATATATATATATATTTCAAATATTAATTCAAAAAAAAAACAAGAAAAATAAGGATGATCAAAAATTATAAGGGTAATTTAAGTTTTGCTTCCTATGCGTTACTTCTTTTTCTTCTTTGGTGGAATCAAAAAGGGACAATATTGTTGCCAAAAGTTGTTTGGAATGTGAATATGGTTAACAGTTTGAGAAACTGAAATTGAATGAACCTCATTCCTTGGCACACAGTAGTCATTAAATCAATATTTGTAAAGGTGAAATATTTCATATTGTGCCTTATATTTTAAGATGAATAATGTGGGTGAGGATCAGCTTGAATACCATGCATTCCTTATTATGCAATTTTGCTTTTTCAGCTGCCCTTTACCTATATATAATATATTTAAGAAAAGAGGTAGGTTTTCCCTTAAATTGTGGATCCTGTCTTCCTTCTTTAATTTTAATTTGGACATCACAGTAACAAGGCTTATTATTTTTCATGAGCAGCTTACAATGTGATCTGTAGCATCATTATTATTGTCATGGTCATATTTATAACATAAAATGAAAGCTATTTTAATATTCAGTGCCACCTTTCTAGGAATCAAAGTTATGCCTTCCAGAGTCATGAAATAAAATCAGTAACTTATCCTGTATGAGATGAACACTATGATGTGACTACGGCATGAATCCCCAAAGTTTCACTCTAATAATGTATGCTTCTCTTCTGATTTAGAGATTATAGAAATCAAGTTGAATGATAATTATAAGCCAGGATCTATGTAGGCAAACTGATACGTCATTTTTTATTAAAATAAGAAAAGGTACAATTAGCTAATGTTATTTTAAACACACTTATCACCTTAGTCATTAGGGTTCTGAAAGCATCCATTAAATACCTCAAGGACCAGGAAATTATACCTTGGTACCAATTCAGAACACAATATGCTAAACATCTGCTATCTTGGGCTCAACAATAAATGATTATGAAGTACTATGTTAACATGTAGAATCTGTTAAGATAGACTAAAGTGAATACCAATCAAACAATGTCAATTAGAGAAAAAGTTGGTAAAAAAAAATTGATGCTAACAATATTTTTCTTTGAACTGACATTAGTCACTGAAATTATAGTTTACATACACAAGGCAAAACTGTTTTAAATAGTTTTGTATGTAATTTTAGATGATTATCAAGCTGGAAAATGATAATATCTTGTATTTCATATGTTAAACTTATAGAGTTGATATGTATACATGATTTTTCATAATATCTTTAATTATGAATATTTGTATGGAAAATATCTCTTATACCCTTCTGGGGAAATAAATCAGATGTAATTTTTATTAGGAGAATTTTTGCTACTAAAATATTATCTTGTAAGGAATTATAAAAGCATTGTTTTTTGTATAAAAGGAATAGATTGCCTTTTTTAGTCCTTTCATTTTTTTTTTTTTGACCGTCTGTACAAATATAAATGAAAGGTTAATCATAAGTATTTTGGTATCACAAAGAATCCACAACTAAGCTTTTAAATTACAAATAAAAATCACTTATTTTGTTTTAACCTTTATAATGAAAATTGTTTTATCATTAAAGGATCAAAATGTACTTACGACTTCCTTGGATTTTTAAACAGGTAATGAGCAGTAAACTCAGCAATTACACATATTACTAAATGTCACTCATTGAAAAGCAGCAAACTATGAGGAAGGAAAGATATCGTCTATTAAGGGAAGAGACTTTGGTCTGATTTCATACTCCGTGAGTTCTCATTCTTCAGTGTAATGCTTGAATAATTTTATGCACAGCATTACAAATAAAGGTAGAAAATTCTTGAAGTCTGTTTGACTTTGGCTTAATTGAAATGCCTTTTCCACAATTGTGTGTGCTACTTCAACCAGCAAACTCGATGTGCTTTCAAATGATACAAAGCTAGACAGTATATCACAATTTATAAATGATACATCATGATGTTAAGATAAATCCGTGTTCCTCTAGCCAATCCGCTGCCTTGGGTTTCTGTAAATCTCTTTTATCTGCACCAATAATTACCTTACTTCAGCAAGGCAGTTTTAATTAAATGTCATCCTTTAAAATCAAGAAACACTTACAAGGTCAAGTAGGTCTAGGATAAAACTAAAGTTTGCTCTCAAATCATGGATTACTAGATATTCTACTATAAAGAAAAATTGTGAAAGGGGCATACATAATTCTCCTCATGCAATTTTAATGAGATTTTGACCAGTTCAGAATTGTTTTCTCTGTATAATTTTACTTCTGTTAGTTGAAGGATATTACTTTCTTACTTTTGACTATGAAAAACGTTTCCATAGGAAAACATTTCAGGCAATAAATCTAATAGTTCTTATTTTTAAGAAAATCCTTATTTTGAGACCTGGACTCAATTTTTGCTAAAAAAAAAAATAGTGAAGGAACTACCTGGATTATAATTCTTTAGCTGCTTTTAGAAGTTCAACAGATAATTTTGTTTACTATTTTATTATATTTGTGTATGTGTATAAATATATAAATGGTATGAGATATGTTATACAATTTCTAAGCTATTAGAGGGATAACCCAGATTACATACTTATCTCAGTTGTTTCGGAAGAATATGAAACCTCAAGATATGCAATGCTTACACTGTCAAAAAACCACACCTCCATTCCTTTATTTAATTATTTTTATTTAGTATCTACTACATGTATGTTAAGTGGAGACAGAAAGAAATGAGCAATAATTTTACAGAAACAGAAAGCGTCATGCAGGAGCTGGAGTTTTAAGAAACATAATAATAACATTTATTAATTACGTTAATGCAAAACTGACAGTATATGATAGATGAACAAAGTGAAAGGAAAAAAAAAAAACCTGGCCCCAGGTCACACAAATAGTGGCAACATTAGTATTTGAATCCAGTTAGTAGGGTTCTAGAGTATATAATCTTACGCCTTAGGCTCTCCAGCCTCTGATAGGTAAAAATTTGCAATTTGGACAAGACAAGATTTGACAGACTGTCAAATAAGAGAAAATCTGAGCAAAGACTGAGGTACACCATAGCATTGTATGTTGTGCAGACTTGGACAAAACTTTCTCCAATATGCAATCTTATCTACTTTTCCAGCTTCATCTCAAATCCTGCATTAGGTAATATGAAGTGCTTATATGCACACATTCTCTTCTCTGTATCTTTGCATATGCTATCACTCTATTTGGAGACCCCTCCCACCGTCTGCTTTTCCTGTATCCTTTAAACCCAACTCAATATCCACATCTTTTGTTAAGTCTTTCTATATCCTATCTCTCCTCTGTTCTCTTATATACCCTAAGTATATTATTCTATTGAATTTAATGCATGTTTTCTAAATATCTATTTAAGTAATTATTACTAATGTTTCACATGCTAGCCTATAGTAAATACTGAAAAGATTCCGTTGATCCAAACTGAACTTACACATGAACCTTGTCTTTTTACTGTTTTCCTTTCAGCTGATACATATTAGAAACTGAGACTTTTAATGACTGAGTGAATGAATTGTATGATATGTGTGCTAGACATGTGCACTTGACTTAGAATATACGAGACCTGAGTTTGACTCTCATTTCTGCCATTTAATTGACATTTAGTTAGTCCAGATGCTCAGCCTCCTTGAACCTCAGTTCCTTCACCTATAGAGAAGGGAAAATAAAAGCTACCTTCCTATGTGATCACCAATGTGGAACGTGAAATGAGATAAGGTATGTAAAATGGTCACTATAACACTGGATGGATAGTCCATGTTCAATATATAATATATAATAGTTATTAGGTATTAATTAGGCATTAACCTAATTGGGTATCAGCTATTAGTATTGTTATTATGATGAATATTCTTAGTTTTATTCCTTAAAAATTCCCCAAACTTTATTCTTCAACAATAATCTACATATGATAATAAATTAGGAGCTTTTATAAACTAGTCAATACAAAGACTGAAACAGGTAATATAAAGCCGAAGACTTTTACTATTTCAAAGGAAAAAGAAAAGATATTCTAAAAAATGTGAGAGACTTTTACAGGTGAGACAGCAGGGAGTTATAATGTGACCAAATTTTAACAAGTTTCCTATGATTACCAAGCTGTCTATTGATATTCATTTTCTAGAGACTACTAAATTGTTCCACACTTCTGGAAAAAAGTCATTGAAATTTCCATTTCATTATGTATACTGCCTTTGAGAGACCAGGGGCTGTCCTAAAGAGACATTCAGTATGGGACTAAAAGCATTTGAACCGTTTACAAAGTGAAAATGGGTATATTAGTGCAAAGTGAGACATTCCTGTAAATTTTAAAGACTTTTAAAAGACTTTAAATAATAACTTAAAGTTATTCATGTCTATTCTAGCCATGCAAAAACTCTAAATTTTGTACTTGCATAAGTCAAGCCAGTCAGTAATATGCTTTAGTTAGTCATAAGTGAATTAGTAACTAGGGCTATTGGAACAGAAAATCAATGCAAATTAAACCTCCTGTGAAATTTCAACACGATTCATATAGATGTTTTGAGCTACTTATTCTCTAGTTTCATTTAGTATCATTTGTTCAAAATAGAGTAAAGGGAAGATGTTCTTATATTAAGTTAAAGGCCTATGCTTCATAAAGTGTACAAAATGTCATTGTTCTACTAATTTCAGCCATATCTCAATTTAGACAAAAGGAATATTTGGGAAATTCAAACATTTTGTATATTAGCTTTAATAAAAATTGTGTATTGTTGATTATATTCGTAAATTATGAAAACATTGTGAATGCTCAAGACATTCACATTTACAAAACAAAACTATGTATTCATTTCCTTAACTCTTATGATTAAACGTTTGAAAATACTGATAACTAAGTATAAGGACATTTCTGCATACACATTAAGAATCCACAAAAATACTTGAATTTACCAAGTATGATTCAACATTCTTTTTTTAAATATATATTTGTAATTTTAACGTAGAAGGAGGAGTATTTTATTGCTTAGTGTTTGGTAAAACACTCTTCTCTTCTTTGGAGAAAATAGGCGTGATTCTACTTAATCAAATGTCTGAATTCTCTGCGGGACATTCTCCTAGGTTTTTCTCCAGAAATTGCTTTCTCATTATAGCTTATATATTTTCAAGTAAGAAGCAATTATTAAAAAAAAAAAAAAAAACTACTGAATCTTTGATACCTCTATCCATTTATTAATTCCAACATCTACTGAGTTTTTACACTGTGCAAATCATACAATTTCTTCTCATCTGGAGCATTTTATTTTTGCAAAGACAAACTGCTTTGTAAATATCAATACTATAATGATTTATAACATAAGAACTACAGTAAGAAGTACAATGAAAGCAGTTTAGGAATCCTTAGAAGGAAGGGATAATTTTTAATCATGACAGTCAGATTTTCATAAAAATAGTGACATTTGAGCAGGGGCTAAAACATTACTGTGATTCCACAGATGGGGCCAAAGGAATGGCATTCTAGACGAAGGGAGTGGCATCAGCCAAAGCAGAGATCTGGGAGAATGCAAAGTATATTTGAGGAATGTCACATAGATATTAAGTGGAGTCTTTATTCATGCGGAGTGTAAAGTAATCTGGAGACTAATTTGCAAAGTTCTTGTGTGCCAGGTTACAAAGTTTAAATTTGGCTCATATTTAACTACTTAATTATTTGTTTCTTCTCTGTCTCACGTTAAAATGTATTTGACTTGATTTATAAAAACGTTTTAAAATTTAGAATAGAAATAAATTAATAAAAATATAAATGGAAATGCTAGTACTTAGTTTGACAGGTTTATGAGTAGGCACATGAAAGAATAATATAGATATTTATATATAAATAAAGAAAGTCTGGAAGTGGCACAGACAAGGGGCAATGGACTATTGGGGGAGGACTCTAAAAGCCTTGAACCTTGTCTTCCTTATCTCTATTTGGAAAGGTATTGATGTAATTAATGGACTACTATGGACCTAACCAAGTTTTTGGGGACTGACAGCATTCAGTATTCAGTGTGAAAATGTAAAAGGCAATGACAAAGGCGTTGCAAAGAATAAATCAGAAGAATTTGGACACTGAAGGAACATATGCAATTAGAGTAATCAAGGCAAGAGAAATCTATGCCAAAATTGCTTGAGCCATAAGATGAATAAATATTTTTCCTTTCTAAAATTTATTTTTCTATTCAAGCATCCATAGATGGAGATCTAATGCAGGCACAGAAAGTGAGATTAAGTGTAAAGCAAGTTTCTACTTCTTCTCCTCATATATAGGAGATTGGAAATATTTATAATTTCTTTACACTCCTCCCATTGTTAATGCAGTCTACCTTTCCTCATCTTGAATCTGGGATGATCTGTGATTAATTCGATGAATAAAGTACCACTGAAGTGAAACTATTCAAATCTGAATCTAGGCTTCAAGGAGACTGGCAGTCTTTACCTTGGTTTCTGGGAATCCTGATCCATCATGTAAAACATCTGACTAGCCTCATGGAGGGGCCTTGAGATTTCATTGAGATGGAGGGAGCCCAGCCCAGTGACTAGATGAATACCACTAACTGGAGCATAGAATCACCCAGATGAGCCCTGAGTAAATTCCTGACCCACAAAACTGTGGTATTGTTTTTCAGTCCCTAAGTGTTGTATGATGTATTACACAGAAATAGATCACTGAAACAGCTTATTTCCTAAAATTTTATATAGAAAGTTTCATCTTACTTCCCAGAATATTATTTAAAATAAGTTATAGAATTTACTTATCAAACAATATACTGAGTAGTTATATATGAAATACTATAATAGATGCTAAGATCATGCACATGAAAAAAAGATACAAGCTCTGCTGTCTAGAGGTCACAATCCAGTAGAGAAGTAAGGGAGATTAATAAAATAAGTGGATAGGGTACCTTCAGCCATATCAGAAGTTTGCAAAGATTAACTGAGCAGAAAAGGCAAAGATCATAAATGTAGTGAGAAAAATAAAAACAAAGGAACAAAAACATATTGACTTAACCATTTAAAAAGATTGTTGCTCAAGAGAGCATGCAAACTATAAATAAGCCTCTGAAAATCAAACTTCCACATACATTTAAGGAGATAAACAAATGAGGAAAATTTTGAGTTCTTTAGAAAAAAGAAAGAGTAACTTAGAATATAAAATACTAGAATCTTTCCTTCGGTGTCAGAATTCACCCAATACCATTTTAGACAGTTCATTTATTGGCCCTATATCAATTTTTCCAGAAGAAAGAGTAGAAAGAATTCTTATTCTTCATTCAATTATTTTGTGACCAAAGAAAAGAGTTCACTGTAGAAGTGGTAGTTGTATAACTTGGTACTAATAGTTTTCCTCCTTCTTGTTACGTTTTGGACAGACTTACTAGTGGTGAAATAAACCCAGCAGTTTTTCTAAAATCATATATTGAATCTAAATCTGCCCATCAATATTCTTAGTTCACTCATGTGTTAGTCCTCTACAGTCCCTCCCTAGGTGTTGACAGATAGAAAGACTGTCAGCCCCCATCTTAATTTCCCCGTTTCCATCTTCCTTATTTTTCAAAAGGTGGTCCCATTTGCATGTTCAGTTCTGTTCTAATAGAGAAACCAATTATAACTAATTCTGAAGAACTTAAGCACTGCCTGATAAGGTCTTATTTTTGAGTAGCCTTTCTAGGATAATCTGTCTTTGGGTGCAGTGACCCATAGCTGACTTTTAGCCACATTTTGTTTCCCTAATCTTTCTCACTGTTAATGCAACCAACACATGGCCAGTACTGAGCAGCAGATATGGCAAGTTACTGAAGGCCAGTTCTCTCTTCTCCAATACTTTTATTTAGACAGTATTTCTCCACCCATTTCTTAAGTCCAGCCTTCCTTCTTATCTAACAAATTGTATGAGATTCTACTTTTGCCCCTCTTTTCTAGTTTCTCTTTTGTTTTGCTTTGTTTTGTTTTTTTCCTTAGTCATCAATTAACCTGTTCTTAAGAAGGATAGGGAAAACAACAGGAGAGCACCACTCCTACTCTTGATTGGATGAAAGTTGCACTCAATCTTTTAACTAAGGAGTATATCTCCCATATAATGCTAATGCTTCTTTGGTCTTTATTATAATCTAGTTAATGTGAAAAAATGTTTTCAGAACTGAGAAAAACATAGCCATAAACAATATACTGTGGGCTCCCCTGGTGGCGCAGTGGTTGAGAATCTGCCTGCCGATGCAGGGGACACGGGTTCCAGCCCTGGTCCGGGAAGATCCCACATGCCGTGGAGCAACTAGGCTTGTGAGCCACAACTACTGAGCCTGCACGTCTGGAGCCTGTGCTCCGCAACAAGAGAGGCCGCGATAGTGAGAGGCCCGCGCACCGCGATGAAGAGTGGCCCCCGCTTGCCGCAACTGGAGAAAGCCCTTGCACAGAAACGAAGACCCAACACAGCCAAAAATAACTTAAAAAACAAAACAAAACAAAACAATATACTGTTACCAAACAAAGTAATTGTTATCGAACAAAGTTCATGTGCCAGATGCACAGTGACGCCAAATAAACCAAAATATTGGAGTTTGGAGCAGAGAAATGTTTATTGCAGGGCCAGGCAAGGAGAATGGGTGGTTCTTGCTCAAAAACACTGAACTCGAGGCTTCCCTGGTGGCGCAGGGGTTAAGAACCCACCTGCCAAAGCAGGGGACATGGGTTCAAGCCCTGGTCCGAGAAGATCCCACATGCCAGGGAGCAACTAAGCCCGTGCGCCACAACTACTGAGGCTGCACTCTAGAGCCGTCGAGCCACAACTAGAGCCCACATGCCACAACTACTGAAGCCCGTGCGCCTAGAGCCCGTGCTCTGCAACAAGAGAAGCCGCCACAACGAGAAGCCTGCTCACCACAATGCAAAGAAGCCCCCGCTTGCCACAACTAGAGAAAGCCCGCATGCAGCAACGAAGACCCAATGCAGCCAAAAATAAAAAAAAATTTAAAAATTAAAAAAACACTGAACTCCCTGATGGTTTTGGGGGAAAAGTTTTTATAGGCAAAATTTGAGGTGAGGGCTGCAGGGTGTGTGACTTTCTTCTGATTGGCTGGTGGTGAGGTAGCAGGGTGGTGCTCCAGGAATCTTGTGCTCCGTCTGAAGTTGCCATCCTCCACCTGGTGGGGGCCTTAGTTCTGCAGAAGAGCTCAAAGATAGTGTTATGCATATTCCTTAAGGAGGAATGAGGACCCTGCTCCAAACTTGCACTATTATTTCTTGACAATATTGTCTCCCTTCCCTGATTAGCAACTGTTTGAACCTGCCCTTCAGAACTCAGCGAAGGTCAAGGAGGCTGAATGAAGTCTATTTCCTACAAACAAAAAACATGGGGGACACATAAAGGATTTGTATCCAGGAGCCTCACAGGGTCCTGCTCAGTTTCAATACTTAGTCAGGTAGATATTTCTTCCTTAAGTATATCCCCTCTGTTCCATACCTTATAGTGGCTCAGGGAAACTCCCTTATCAAGAATCTGTACAACTTCTTGCCAAGGTCATTTTCTCCAATTCCAGGCAAGAAGACATAATCCTGTTAGAACATTAGTAGATTATTATAAAATCCATTTTCCTTCACTGGTCATGTCAAAGAGAATGTCTTTGTATTGGGAATGTTTAATCTCTGAGCCTCAACTATACTTTTGGGAAGAAAGTCACTCATAAGTTTTTGATAAGGTGCATTCTGTTCTCTTTCTGAGTCATCTCTTGCATTGTTTAGGATAGAGTTGATTCAAAATTCTCCATGCTACATTGCTGATATATTCTGGAATAACTTCATTCAGAGCAGACCCAACCACCTTTTGGATCCTAAGGGCTCTCCTAGAGCTGTTCAAAGTACTATAGTATCTCTGGGAGAGTAGTGATTGCCTTTGTAAGTAATTACAAGACTTCATAGAGGAGGAAAAGACTTCATAGAGGAGGCAATATTAAAGTTGAGCTTAAATGATCAGTAGAAGTTTACTGGGTAAGAAACTGTGAAAAAGGAACACCACCCAAAGGAACAAAGTTTTACAATGGCATACTTATTAGGGAAGATGTTTAGGGTGCCCTGGGGAAGGGGCAGGTAATGAGACTTGAAAGTGAGTTTTGGGACAGAACAGGAAGGATCCTGAATAACATGCTAAGCTTACTTGCCTTTATGTAGGCAATAGAAAGAAGGCACATGACAGGTTCTCTCCTGCTCTTCTAGATTCCTGAAAGGTCTCCAGTTTTGAAAGTTGCCAGAGATAATTAGCAGTGGAAACTTAGAGAGGAAATTAGAAGAGAAGTCACCATGAAAAGGATGCCAATAGGGGGCTTAAGGGAGAACTGTTGTTGTGTCAGTAGAGATACCCAGAGCTACCTCTAAGAGTACCGAAACCCGTATTTGATTTGCACTGGAAGAAATTTAGGGAGGAATTGGAAGTTTGGGAAAATGATTTGTGAAGGAGCCAAAGCTGTTAATATTCCCTAAATCATTGCAACTGACTTAAGAAGAGGGACAGTGAAAGTGAGCAGAGTGAACAGCCTTGGGTCAATAGGTGTAATGGGATAGGAATGTGGAATAGGAACAGGAGTGTGGCACGGAAAGCTGGCTGCTAAGAACAAATTTTGCCTAATATTATGTAGGCAAATATTATGAATGAGGAAGCACTCAAAAGCCCCAATTGCATTGCCAGGCACATTTGTCTTTGTTTAACCAAATTCATGTCACAATTCGCTAGCTTAACAAACTTGAAAATGTAACAAAAAAGACAAAAAAAAACCCACTTCTTTCAGAAATTGGGCTTTAAGCTCATTTTTTTAGGCATGTATTTTTGTTATCAAACAGTAAGATACATTTCTCACATTCTTGGTCACCAGTGTTCTTTTTCTCCATATTCAGATGTTCCATCATTAAATTCTGACTGATTAACTACCTTCGAGCAAAAATATGTGACATAGTTGCCTCTTGGATTATGTTTTTCTTAAATGCACTGTTTTCTGCTTCTTAAAAGTGGATATTAGAGTTAGGTGTAACTTGTATAGAATTTTGATCTATTTTAATAAAAGTTTTATAACAAGTTTCTTTTCCATCCTATGTTAAAGCTGAGGATTGTGTCTACTGGAAAAGTCAAATAAAACCACACTGCAAGCAAAATGAAAAACACAAAACAAAACAAAACAGACCTTTGACTTTCATTTAACACCATCAACCCCTAAGCCATTCAGTTATACTCTTTATCCTAGTAGGCTTCCAGCAATGAAATTAACATTTCAAAACACAGAAACTGTTCCTACAGTTTAGTAGTATTGTCAGACATTTCTCAAGGTCCAAACCCTGCAAATCAGATGGGAATTAATTTTGAAAAAATATTTTTTTCCCTCTCTCTGCTAATGGAGATGTTTTTAAGCAAGGATATAACATGATTTTCTAGGTGGTAAAAATCTAATGTGTTTGTGTGCTTTTAAATTAAGGTAGTAATTTGGCACTCACAAAGTAATCTTGGCCATGAATCTAAAAACATAAAAACAAAACACTTGTAGCTGCCAGGTGTCTAATTTTCTCCTTGTCACACTCACACGTATGAACTGGGAAGCCAGGCTATTTTGAACAACCTCTGCAAGCCCAGTTCATACTTCAGTTAAGCTGGAATTTAACATGGCCCTCTCAGCCTTCTAGACTAGCTGCTTTCAAAATCAGCCAATAAACTATGAAAAAGCAAAGCACCCTAAGACAGCAGGGTATACAGATTCTCAGCTTTTAACTGGAGAATGCAAACCACTTTAATACACAGCTTTCCTTATAGATTCTATGTATAAAAGATGAACGAATCAAATAAATACTGTAATAATGACTTTAATACAATCATGTGTATGCCAATTGTGCTGACTTTCCACCAGTTCAGTTAATAATTTGACTGAATCCCCAACTAAATAGATAAAAAGAGTCAATACACTGTGTGTAAATGGCAAGCCATATCTTTAGTCATCTTTGAATAAATAACTTGATTTAAAGGGCTTATGGTCTGCCTCCCATTCCAACCCTAATAGGCACACTAACAAAGCAATTTTCAGAAACTGAGGAGTTCTGTGTACATTGTCTTATTAAATGCTCATTATAAGCCTGTGAAACAAGTATTTTTAATACAATAACATAGAAAAGGAACATGATGCTTCTTATAAATACTTGTCTATGTTATTAACCATTAATTGGGTGTATTCAACATCCAAAGCCCCCTCCTCACTGCTACCATGATTTGGTGACCTACGAATAGTATGAACGCCTTCATGTTATTTAAAGAAGAATGCTGGAAGTCTCAAACAATGAAGGGTAAATAACATGAAAATCACTAAGCAGACAATTTATTTTGAGTAAAGGATTGTAAAATTGAGAAAATGGTAATTCCCAAAGCCATAACAGTACCAGAATAGTTGATTTAATCAGGCAAGAGGAAAGAAAGTAAGTAAACCAAAAAGTGACTGCTTATTATCACGCCAGTTCTACTAAAAGTTTGAGCAGACCCTGATTTACTAACATTTGCAGAAATCTGAACAAAGAAGGACAAATCAGATTAATAATTAATTCACAATTGACAAAAATCGTTAGACTGCAGAGTTGTTCCTATGAATTGCAGATCCCATCTGACATTCACCATATTACTTATCATACCAAAGTAGATATGGGCAAATTAACTGTGAGCTGCCACAACGGGTAAACTGAAATACAGATCAATGCTGTTATTATGAAGACAAAACCAGCATACCAAAATGCTTTCCGCCCACTGTCTAACATCATCCATATTGATGTTTTCTGTCAATATATAATGATATACTGTCACACTTGATGGAACAGGAGGAACAGATTACAGAGAAATTACACTGGAATGTATTTTTATACATTGTTTCTCTGGAACCATATAATACAAACAATTATTGATTTAGGAACTTTGACTCATTGTCCCAACAAGATACATAAAGCCTGGCAGGAGAAGTTACATATTTTTACTCATTTGACCGGTATGTTTAAAAGAGTTGGTGAAAAGAAAAATATCTGGAATTTATTCTTCTCACACTCTTCCCTTGCTTCCACATATGAAGGATAAATGGTTGGAGTGGTTCCTGATTTTTCATTTTCTCTATGCAAATACAAAAAAGTCTGCTTCTTCATAATAGCCTATCTTCTTCACCCACTTTTACATCCCTAGTCTGAGCCACCCTTGCTTTTCCCCTGGTCCTGGGTTACTGTAGTGTTCTTCTAAGGGGTTTCCCCATGGCCCAAGCATTTATTAAAATTATAATCAGTTAACATCACTCCTGTGTTAAGAACTTGCTGGTGGTGTCCCATATCACTCAGAGTAAAAACGAGTATCACTAATAAGACTCCACAATTTGCTCCCAAAGCTCAATGCTTCATTACCCTTCTGACCTTATCTCTTGCCATTCTCCCACTATAACAGCTACTGCTCAACAGCCACATGGGCCAACATTTGGCCTTCTAAAAAACTGCAGGGGACACTACTGCCTTAGGGCCTTTTTATTTGTACCTTCTACCACTTAGAAAGGTCACTTTCTCAACAAGGCTGTCTTTGATCCAACTCTATTTGTAAATGCACTTTCATTCCATTTTTCTCTTCTGCTTTATTTTTCCATAGCAATTATTAAAAATGGCTACACATTTTACATACATATTTAGTTTTATGATTAATTTAAATATACGCTTTATCATGGCATTGATTTTTTTAGGGTATGAGGGAGTATCTTTTTCTATTATTGGTACCCTCAGCATCTGAAACAGTTTTTTTTTAATTTAATTTGTTTTATTTTATTTTTTATTTTATTTTTGGCTGTGTTGGGTCTTCGTTGCTGCACGCGGGCTTTCTCTAGTTGTGGTGAGCGGGGGCTGCTCTTCCTTGCAGTGCGCAGGCTTCTCATTGCAGTGGCTTCTCTTGTTGTGGAGCACGGGTTCTAGGCACACAGGCTTCAGTAGTTGTGGCACGTGGGCTCAGTAGTTGTGGCTCGCAGGCTCTAGAGTGCTGGCGCAGTAGTTGTGGCGCACGGGCTCAGTTGCTCCGCGGCATGTGGGATCTTCCCGGACCAGGGCTTGAACCCATGTCCCCTGCATTGGCAGGGAGATTCTTAACCACTGCGCCACCAGGGAAGGCCTGAAACAGTTCTCTACACATGGTAACCTTTCAGTAGATTTCTCAATGAGTAAGTGAAACACTCAATCAGGGAAAACATATCAGAGTACTTATAATTTAAAGTACTATATATCTTATAAAAGCCTGTGTTAAAAACAAGAATTCTAACTTTCATCTCACCTATGGCAGTAAACTCCATTTTATAAATATAGCAGCCGTTAAACAAATAACTAATGGGTTGAATATTTTACTGACATTTTCCCATTTATCACAGTAAATCACTATTACAGACCTCCCTGAAATGGTGAAGAGCTTCAGCATTCTTAATTGTTTAGTCATAGATTTATTCACTATTTAATATAATAAATGAATGGAAATACAAAGGGTCAAAAACATAAGGCTGAAAGTCTGAGAGCCACACCCAATTGAAAATCTATGAGAAATACAGAGAAAATGTATCTGATATTACAAGGGGAATCATATGGAACAATTCAATATACACACAAATCTTTATGAGCAAGTCTATTGGTAAACTGAAGTATACCTGGAACTAAATTCATTTGGCTCATTTACGTAAGTAAGAGAGTACGTGAAGTTATTGTAATGAGTATAAATCCTAGAGTTTGGAAAAGAAGTAATATGTAATACCTATTTAGGGACACCAATATATCTCTACTGTGATATCTGAATATTGGGGACTGAGGTGATCTTAAATGATAACTAGTACTTAGTCATTATGATGATTAACTTTATGTGTCAACTTAGCTGGCCACAGTGCCCAGATATGTGGTCAAACATTATTCTGAAAGACTCTGTGATGGTGGTTTTGTATGAGAGTAATATTTAAGTCACTGGACTTTGAATAAAGCACATTACCTTCCAGAAATCAGGTGGGCTGCATCTAATCAGCTGAAGACCTGAAGAGAACAAAAGACTGACTTCCCCTGAGTAAGAGGAAATTCTACCAGCAGATAGTCTTTGGACTTGAACTGCTACACTAGCTCTTTCTTGGAGAAAGAAACTTCAAGCGCCAAACATCAAGCAAATGAAACATGTGTATGTGGTATAGGACCTCATGGAAACAGATCTCTATCAGCTCTTGAAGACACAACACCTCAGTGATGACCAAATATACTACTTTATTTACCAGATCTTCAGATGGTTAAAATATATTCATTCAGCTAACGTACGGCACCATGACCTCAAACCTTTCAACCTGCTATTGAGCACCACCTGCAATCTCAAGGTCAGCCAGGTTATTTACTCTTAGGGTGATACATATTGAAAAAACTCATTTTATTGGGGCATATTTATATTTATTGCTACTCACATTTAAAATTACACCAAAAATACCTGAAAACATTTTTATGGCAAAAAAAAAAAAAAAAAAATTCAAGTAAGGAGTGTTTAGTCCTCTTCTTCTCCTCCATCTCATTGCCCCTTTCTCTGCAGAAGTAGCTACTATAATAAACTGGTGTATTTTCCTCCAAAGTTTTTCTATGATCTTACATACACATGTACTTTTGTACTTATATATAAATAGGATAATGTACATTATGTATAAGTTAAAAGATCATGTATTTCATTGGCTACCTTTTTCTTTGATAAGTTTTATACAAAGAACACTCAGAAAACAGCAGAACGTTTAACCACAATGATTTCGATACCTAAATAATGCATTCCCAATAATAGAGAAACCCTAAATCATTTACAGTCTTCAGAGTTCTCTTGAAAATGGGCAGCATTTATATGTATTTCTATTTTAATAGGTGGTAGAACTAAATAAGGAGGGAGATCTACAGATGTCTTAGATATGAAGGGATTTGTATTCAGTATAATAAAAATGCATGTGAATTTAAGGAGACCTAGATAAATGAAATGACATCTCATGTTCATGGATTAGAAGTCATGATATTGTTAAGGTGGCAGTGCTTCCCAATTTTTGGTCTACAGATTTAATGCAATCCCTATCAAAGCACCAGGTGACTTTTTTTGCAGAAATGGACAGGCTGATACTGAAATGCATATAGAAATTCAAGAGACCCAGAATAACTCAAACAATCATATGAAAGAACAAAGTTAGAGGGCTCACACTTCCTGATTTCCAAACTTATTACAAAGCTATATTAATCAAGACAGTGTGATATTGGCATAAGAGTAGATATGTAGATCACTGGAATAGAATTAAGAGCCAATAAATAAGCCCATATGTTTATGATGGACCGATTTTTGATAAGAATGCTGAAATCATTCACTGAGAAAGAGTAGTCTTTTCACCACATGGTGCTTGAACAACTGGATTTTAGCCACATGCAAAACAATGAGATTGGGTCCCTCCCTGCCTTACACTATGTACAAAAATTAACTCAAAATGGATCCAAGACCTAAATTTAGGGGCTAAAACTAGAATACACTTAAAAAACATAGGAATAAATTATTGTAATTTTGTGTTAGGCAAAGTATTTTTTTAAAATGCATTTCATTAAGATTAGAAACTTGTACTACAAAGTAAACCATTAAGAAAGTGAAAAGACAATCCACAAAATGAGAGAAAATGTTTATAAATCATATATCTAATAAGAGACATATCTAGAATATAAAACACAACTCAACAACTAAAAGCCATGTGTCCACACACAAACTATCAATAGTACACAATACTCATAGTAGCATAATAGCCCAAATGTGGAAATGATTCACTCCATAATAATTCAACAGGAGATATATATGTCCTTCTGGTTCTCTGCAAAACCCTGATAAATACAGTTATTATTGGAAATATAAGTAGTTGAATCAATAGTGAAGAAGAACTATTATGAGACAGGAGTTATTGTTATTATCAAGGTTAAGCAATCATGTTCGTGTGTGTGTGTGTGTGTGTGTGTGCATGTGTGTGGGGTGCATGTGTGCTTTAAAGAGACTGGCGCTATATGACTCCTCTTAGCTACTTTAAGAACAGAGCTTATTTTCTTAGAGATGAAATAAAGTATAGAGCTCACCCAGTCAAAATCCATCAACATACAAATAAAATAGGCCCAAAATCTTATGCTCAGAATCAAAGATCTGATTAATGGTTGACCCAGACTGAAACCCAGGTCATCTGACTTGATTTGATTTTTTCTGCTTTAATTATACTCATATATTTGCAATAATTATATACTTTACTCAACAAGATAAGGACCTGTGGAAAAGGGATTGACATATAGGACTTTTCCCATTTAAAAATAACTGTTTCATATTGTAAAATAAACACTTGTCCATTGCTGAAATTTTGGAAATCCAAAAAACACAAAGATTACCCACAGCCCCACTATCCATGTATAAGTACTCTTTTCAGTTTATCTATTTAATATATCTATATTAAAAATTGAGATGATATACATCTGTTTTGTTCATTCTTCTAATTTAATAATATATTTGAAATTTTTTCTTGTTTTGTAATTATAATTTTATTTATACTATCACAGAATAAATTTTACGTTATACCTCTTCGTTATTTTCAACACACACTCTCAAATTTTTTTTCCTGTGATTTATTTATTTTATAACTGGAAGTGTGTATCTCTCAATCCCCTTCACCTATTTTGCACTCTCAGTTTTGAAGGGATTTCTAACTCTAGACACATAGTGATTCAAATGGATAATCAGAATTGGAATCATTACCATATTTTCTCTGTACCTATGATGACAACCTCTTGGCTAGGCATATGGCAGTTATCTGACAGAATGCTTGTTAAATGAATAAATGGTCTTTGTCTTCACTGAATAAGAATTCATTACAATTGTGTGATTGCAGTTTTTAATTAGCTAATAGAATTAATGATCTTACCTAAATAAAGAAGTATAATTGAAGTCAATTATCAACTGGATTTTCTTCATTTTACACTAATTTAGATATAATGATTAAGATCATAATGTTTGGGCACATTTTCCTTGACTAATCCTTCAATTTTGTCTCTGTCATGTGCCAGAACCGGTTTTTTGAAAGTTACTTTCTTAATGACTTCCAACTAATTCCTTAACAATAGCTATATTTAAATGATTGAAAAATGAAATGAGCATGCTTAAGCATAGTCACTTGTTTTATTGCAGATGTTTTAAAAGTTCCAATCATAGATAATTACTATAATTAATGGACTTTTTTGATGCAACAATTATTTTTTTTAGATTTTTTTACGTATTATTTTATCTATGGTTTTCTCTCTCTGTGGAGGCCTGGAATTTAACTGCATTGTAAGTTTTTGTCTAATGGGTTTTTTGCTTTTAATCAAAATACAGCAAATGTCCAGATGGTTGGGCTAAAGAAAAGACTCTATGAAAGTCTTATTTATGTTCTTAACTGGTGGATTTAACAAAAATTCAACAGCAAGCTCTCTGGCTTGTGATATTATTATATTTTCTTTCTTGAAAATAAACTCACCAGAACCACTCTCAAGATGTTCCTACTTCAGGATACAAAATTGTATATATCCCATTTTCTAAAATCTGCTTCTTAGTATTTTATAAGAAAGAAGATACAATAAATTATTAACAATTATTTGTTCTATATGATGAAATTATAGTTGATTTTTTTTCTATTTATTTTTTGGTATTTTCAGTTCCTTTATTAAATAAGTATATGATCTTTATAAGGATACTATAAAATATTTTTATTTGTACTCCTTTTCTTTTTTTTTTTTTTATACAGCAGGTTCTTATTAGTTATCTATTTTATACATATTAGTGAATATTGTACTCCTTTTCTTTATGCACCTCTCAATTTAGTATCCAAATCTTTAAGAACTCTTAGAGAAAAAAATATCATTGATTGATTTTGGCAGGCCAGGTGTTGGATAAGAACCTTATTAATACCATCACATTATTTGTCACAATACCCCTATGTTATGGATGTTCTTGGTCTTTTACAAGCAGAAAGCCTGGGTTTTCTCTTCATATGCCCCTGATTCTACAGCCCAGGCTCTTTCGAATTTGACAAAATAACTTCCTAGGAGCTGTTAAAGCACTGCTTTTTATGACACCAAAGGAGGGTATATCTGGAGGATCCCAAACAGAATTACTCTTATTTTTGGTGTTGTTACTCTGAAGGGTCTGATATTTTATCTTAGTTACAAGTTAACAAATTAGTCTGTCACATGTTCATAGATGCTAATAAGAGGCACAAGATTTCTGGGTTAGAGACAAAGGCCTTTCTTACTCATGGCACAAAAGGCAGCATAAGCATCAGCATATTGGTTCCATTTCTCCTTGCTCCACAGGAATGACACAGATGGGCACAGATGCTTACATATGCTCTCAGAAGAGGAACACTGAGCTTTGGGAACTAGAATCTTTTGAAATGGTCAGCAATCAGGCCTTCCATTTGCTCCAGTGGGAAACCCTTTCTCTGTCTCCCAAGGCTGTTAAATTTATAAATGTCATTGAAAAGATATCCAGAACAAAGAACAGTTAGTGCCTGACTTGCAAGATGCACAGAAAATAGAGAAACATGGAGAACTATATCTTGATAATATCCATCCCTTGTTTCTACACTGTCTTGGCTTCTGATGAAGTTTTCCACGATTATGAATTCTGCTGACCACTGATTCATCTGGCCAGCAGAGGCTGGGGCCATATCTGTTCAACTTCTCTCATACAGTCAATAGGATTATCATCAGCAGGATGAGGTTAATGTGCAAATGAATGTCATCCATGGCCTAAGGACCCAGAATAAGCCAGCTAAACAGATCCCTTAAACCATCATGGTCTACTTTCAAAAGCCAGTGGCATTTTCTTTAAGTTTGTATATTGACATTGCCATTTGTTCAGCAATTAACCTAGGTACAACAGGATGTATTAGTGAATGTGCAGACTCTGATTTAGCCTGGAGGGAGGAAATCTAGGGCAATTCTATCATTCACAACAGTCCTGTTCAGTGAACTGAATCAGTCCTGAATGCTGTCTAGAGCTGAGGTGATATAATATTGATAGCTCACTTCAGTTAAAGTTAGGAAAACATTTTGGATCACCTTTTCTAATTGAATAGATCTATTTGTAGAAATACATGGCCACAGGGTTTACATAAATAGTTAGTATGTTGTACCTCTGGCTATCTCATCTGAGGATTGCATAACCTATTGCTGTTGTTTCCTTAAACACTTGACGGTTCTTATGACCACCTCTAAGGTGAAAGTTATTGTTTATGGGGGAGGATTGCAAGTTAATGCCTGACTTCCACACAAGAAGTATAGTTCAAGGGCCACATGTGGTAGCTCTGGCATGAAAGTGTTGCTTACATTTGTTGAGGCCCTACTAGCATAGCCATTATCAATCTGAGGGCACAGGTTGACATTGCTTCCAATGTGTGCTCTTGGCTGGCTGAATAGTCCTTAGGGTTCATAGTTAGTGCAAACAACTAAGTTCTTGTTTGAAGGGACTGCCTGAGTGCAGTCTGTCCAACCTGTCTTATTTGTTCATACAACAAGCCAAGTGGCAGTCCTCTGACACAAGAAATAATCGAGTGAGGGCTATAGGGGTGGGATTAGAAGACATCTGGAGGTATTGAGAAGTGTTTTGCACAGAGGTATAAGAGCTGGAGCCATCCCTGATATTTCTCATTGATTTCTCAGGAAAGTTAAGGGGAATTACAATCAAATAATCGTCAGAGCCTTCTGGCAGAGGATGGCAGACTATGTTGGAAACCCCAAGACAATTCTCAGGCAAAGTGATTCACTACAATGACTTATAGGACTCAAAATATCTGTGATACTCAAAGTTATGGTTTATTACAGTGAAAGGATAGCAGTCAAAATTAGCAAAGAGAAAGGACATATGGGTCAAGGTCCAGAAGAAACCAGACAAAAGCTTTCAAATGTCCCACCCAGGGGAGTTTCATGAAGATGTACTTAACTATCCCAGCAAAGTTGTCTGACAACATGTATGAAGGGCTGCCAACCAGGAAAGTTGACCCAAGCCTGGATGTCCAGTTTTTAATGGGGGTCCTGAAAATGTAAGTAAGGGAGATTCAGCCAACTTTTGGCAGGACTCACAAACCTAGTATGCCATGGTAGCTACTGCAATAAAAACAGATTCTTTTACTTTGTGCCCAGTTTATAATAGTGGATATATTTCCATGTTTTGTAGGATGATGGATCCAGGCAACAATGGTAGCCATTCTGGGTGGCATAGTCTCAATCAACAGCATTATTACAATTAGTCTCATCAGAGAATGAACCCTTATCATGGGTAAATGTGCGAGTGCCCCAAACAGTTTGATCCGTCTTTAATCTATCAGTCTGTAGTATTCTAATTTGAAAACAAAACAAGATGCAAGCAAGAGCCCATGAGTCAATAAAATATAATAAGCTTCACTAAGGGAAGTATTGGCCAGGGTTATGAAAATGAACTTGAGTTCTGCCTACTGAGTGAAGTGGCCACATACATTTTGGTTTGGAATAGCTGGTACTGAGTTTGAATAACTGCAGTAGCTTAGTGGACACAATTTGTGTTCAGCTTAACCAAACCAGGCCCAGACATTTACAGAAACCTCTGTGAATCAAAGGTCTTACTGAGCTGGCAGTTCTGTTTCATACAGCAGAATGGCTGAAAAGTTTCCCACAAAGACCTAACTACTACTTTTTTTATGTAAAGCTGAGGTACCACTGGGGGTCAGTTGTATTCTTGAATTTCCATTTGACAGAGAAGCTTTTCGGTCCTTCTCACCTTGTTAGTCATTTAGTCTGAATTGGCCCACCCCAAATTGAGAATATCAGACCAGATAAACACAAAATCTCCATAGGTTAGGCATTCTGTTTTGGACAGAACCCAGTAGGAAGCTAGTAGATACTTTTCAAAAGATGTGCAACTGGCAGTCATGTCAAAGAAGTGATAAACTTAAAGGGTATCTCTGGATCTGCCTCCCTTTGTCATAGGCTCTAATAAGCCAAATAATCAGTCAGAGAGACCTACAGCTCAAAGGGTCTTTAGAGCTGTGATGCTCCAATGATATTGGTATTACTCTATATGCAGACCTTTCAGATCAGGATAATCCCCTCTGAATTTTATGAAAATTCACAATAAAAACATGTAAATGAAAACCTAATATACACTCAGCAGTGGAAAACACAACAATAGTACATTAAGTTGGCCCAAACAGTTCTATTGCAAAATCATACTGTCTTCCTTTCCCCACTGTGAAATTTGTCCAAACTTTATCAGTTGAATTCACGAATTCCCACTCCACAGGATGGTTACTTGTTTGCTTGCATCAAGCAGAACCATGTTTGAGTCATTCACCTCCCCGCAAATTCCCCAGTTTACTCAGATATACGTGTATGGCTTTTGGCTTCTACTGGGGAAAGGATGATTTTGGCCCCACCCATAATCATCTTCTTAAATTAGCTAAGATTGGACTAGATGGACTATAAAGGAATTAGGGGACACAAAGAAAGAGATTACTCCACAACAGTGAGCAAGATTTTGCATTCGCTTTCATTTTCGAGTGGTTGGTTGCTTAAGGCTCAACTAAATGAACTTCTGATGCTTTCAAAACACCCATAGCTTTATACTGGATAGGTGTTCATTGCTAACAGCATTTATTTCAGCTTTGGAGTCCCCTTGTCTCAGCAGCTACAGCCACATTGGTGTCTGACTGAGCTCTGGTGTTTGCACCTCATTGTCACCTATCACTGCTTTTTCCACTAACATTGAGGAGAGCTAACAAGGACCTCATACCATTTGGGTACCTTGTTCCAAACCTGTTCCTTTCTTCTTTTTGTGATATAGGTGGCTTTAAATTTTTGTATTCTCCTCTCTATCCTGTGACTTTGCTAAACTTCTTTACTAATTCTGTTTTTTAAAAATTATTACTTGGTGTTTCCGCCCTAAACAAATACGATATATGTGAATAAAGACAGTTTTGCTTCTCAATATAGATCAGTTTGTGGAGGAGAGGGAAGGATTATTTCAATGGCTAGAACTACCAATGTCTTGTTAAATAAAAGTGGTAAGTTTGGGTATTATTCCCTTGTTCCTGATTTTAAGGTGAAAATATTCAGTCTTTCACCATTTAGCCGAATTTTAACTGTGGGTTTTTCATGCATGTCTTTTATCAGGTTGACAAAGTCTCCTTCTAACTTACGCCAGTTTTTATCATAACAAGGTATTGGATTTTGATAAATGCTTTTTCTGTTTATTGAGATAATCATGTGTTTTTCCTCCTTTACTCCAGGGACTGGTAAATAGAGTTCACGTGCCAAGTCTACGCTACCACCTGTAAATAAATATTTTTATAAATAAATATTTAGTGGAACAGAGCCATGACCATTTGTTTACTATCTTAAGCATAGTTGAGTAGTCCCATCAGCTGTCACATGGACTGAAAAGTCTAAAATATTTACTATTCGGCCCATTACAGAAAAATATTAACAACTCTGATTTATTCTATTAAGATGGTGTAGTACGTTAATTGATTTGCAGATGTTAAATCAACCTTGCATCATTGAGACAAATCCCACTAAGTCATAGAGCATAATCTTTAAAAAAATTGTTAGAGTCTACTAGCTCGTATAATGTTAAGGATTTTTGCTTCCATTTTCATGATGGATAATTTACTGTCATTTTATTTTCTTGTGATTTCTTTTGTCTGGCTTTGGTCTCAGGATAATACTGACCTCACAGAACAAGCTGAAAAGTGTTCCCTCCACTTCTAGAAGTTTTGAAGTATAATTCTGTATTATTTATTCTTTTAATATTTGGAAAAATTCACCAGTGAAGCCATGTGAGATTAGGTCTTTCTTTACAGGAATATTTTAAAACGCTAATCCAATTTCTTTATTGTTATAGGTCTATAGAGATTTTATACTTTATCTTAAGTTAGTTTGGTCATATATGTCTTCCTAGAAATTTGTCTATTTCATTTAAGTTATCAATATTGCTGTCAAAAGTTGTTCATAATATCCCCTCATAAGCTTTTCATATCTGTAGTGTTGGTAGTGATGTCTCCTGTTTCTTTTTTCATTTTGGTAATTTGTGTCTTCTCTCTTTTTGTTCTTCATCAATGTATCTAAGTTTTGTCAGATTTATTTATCTCCTTGAAGAATAAACTTTTGTTTTCATTAACTTTATGTACTGCATTTTTTTTCTCTTTAATTAATTTCTGCTCTAATTCCTATTTCCTGTCTTCAGTTTGCTTTGGGATTAGTTGGCTTTTTCTAGTTATAAACCATATACAGTGTTACAATTATTTCTTCAATCAAGTTTAAATGTTTTAAAGATGTTAAGTGAAGGACTGAATAAACATATAAGCATACCTCATTTTATTGCACTTTGCTTTTTTGTGCTTTGCAGATATTGTGTTTTTCACAAGTTGAACGTTTGTGGCATCCTGCATCAAGCAAGTCTATTGGCACCATTTTTCCAACAGCATTTGCTCATTTCAAGTCTCTGTGTCATATTTTGGTAATTCTTGAAATATTTCAAACCTTCCATCAGCAAAAAAAAAAAGATTACAACTCACAGAAGGCTCAGATGATAGCGAGCCTTTTTTTAGCAATAAAGTACTTTTAATCAAGCTATGCACATTGTTTTTTTTTTTTTCCAGACATAGCAATATTGCACACTTAATAGACTACAATATAGTGTAAACATAACTTTGAAATGCACTGGGAGGCCAAAAAATTTGTGACTTCCTTTATTACAATATTCTCTTTATTGCTGTGATCTGGAACTGAACCCTGTATATAGACCACCTTTTATATTAACCTACATATTAACCATTTCTGAGGATCTTCACTGTGATATAAATTTCTTTCAGTTTGAAGAATTAATTTTAGTATTCTAAGGAAAGTTCATTAACAGCAAATTATCTCAGTCTTTGCTTATCTGTGGATATCCTTATTTTGCCTTTATTACTGAAAGATAGTTTTGCTGGAGATAGAATTATTTTCTCATGGTTGGTTTGTTTGATGGCTTTTAGATCTTTGAATATCTCATTCTATTGCTTTCCTGTCTCTATTGATTCAGATGAGAAATTAATTATTAACTTTACTGATGCCCTCTCCTTGTATATGATGGTTTGGTTTTCTCTTGTTTTCACGATTTGATTTTTGTCTTTTGTTTTCAACAGTTTGATACACCTGTATCATGCATGTTATAATACCTGTAGGTATGCATCTCTGTGTATTTATTCTACTTAGACATTAGGGTTTATGTATTATCTTCAAATGTATAGAGGAATGTTTTTCATCAATTTGAAATTTTTTCATCTGTTGTTTTCTCAATTATTTTTTGTCCTCTTTTTCTTCTTTTTTTGAGATTTCTGTTACACATATATTGGTACATTTGATGCAATCTTACAGGTCTCTGAGGCTTTGCTCATTTTTCTTCATTTTTTCTCTTTGTTTTTTTATTGAATAATGTTTATTGATCTATTCTCAAACTTATTCTTTCTTTTGCCACCTCTGCTATTGAGCCCTTCTAATGAATTTTTAAATTTCAATTGTTGTAGTTTTTAACTGCATAATTTCCTTTAAAAAATAATATCTATGTCCTTGTTTGGACTCTTGTGTTTGTTGAGTCATTGTTATTATACTTTATTTTAAAATTATTTAAATATGGATTCCTTTAGTCCTTTGACTTTGTTTTAATAACTGTTCTTAAGGCTTTATCTGCTAAATCAACATCTATTTACTGTTTCTTCCACTTACCTTCTTTGTATCTTTGCATGTCTCTTAATGTTTTAAAAAATAATATATTGTAGCAACTCTGATTTCTATTTTTACACCTGTAGATTCATGCTGTTACTGTTTATACTTTAAAATAACTGCTAGGGTTTTGTTTGCTAGTATGCTTTGTTTTGGGTTTGGAGGTTTAGGTACTTGCCTGCACTAAATCTTTGAAATCTATTTACCCCAAAATTTGTAGTCCCTAATGACGACAGTTAGTTTATTTTTGTTTTAATTATTGATTTATTTTTATCCAGGCTTCCTAGGAGTCACTTCTGTGTCTGTGTAGTTTAGTAGCTACTAATGATTTGAGAAAAATTGTGCTCAACCACCTTGAAGCAGTAGGCTTTCAATACATCTTTTCATGGTTAAGGCTACACATTCAAACTTCAGAGGATTTTGTTGTTGTTGTTGTTGTCTTTTTTACCAATCTGATGCCTCTTGTTCTTTCTGGTGGTCCCTTTCAAGTATTCTCTATACATGTACACAGACTCAGGATTGACCAGGAGTGTGTGGGGAGCTTGGGCTCTCTGTGGTCTCCACTGTGCCTGTGTGCAGCCTCAACCAAGCATGTGGCCTCAACCAGCCACAGTCTCAGGCAAGTAGAACAATTATCCCTCCTTACTCACATACCACAAAGATCACCTACTTCATCAATAATACTATTAGTTATGGGATTGTTCATCACTCCCTTTTTGACAGCAATAACAAAGAGGCCTATCCTCTCAGGCTGGCTCCGCCCTGGCAAAACCGCTACATTGATTGAACTATGGAGAGTAGCCACAGGCAAGAACACTACATACTTCCTTACTACTCAAAGTTCAGCAGTTCTTCAAGCATAAATACTTCTCATAAATAGCCTTTGGTCAATTTACAGAGCTTAAAAACAGCTGTTTTTGTCAATTTTGTTCCGCTTTAGAGCTGCTTTTCTGGGAGAAAATTTGCCAGCTTCCTCACTTGACCATAGCCAGAGCCCCATCTCTTTCCTCATTTTGACTTTTCTAAAATATTCTAGTTTATATGAAAAAAAAATCATTTTAGTTTAGGCTGACACTGATTAAACATTCTTGTTTGTTGGATAAGAAAGTTTTCTTTCTTCTTCTTTCTTAAATTTATCATAAGAGCACCTTTTAGGATGTCACTATGAAGAAAACTTTAGTTATTTTCATTTTGTATCTATTAATATTGAAATGAAGTGGACTAGATTTACAGTTGTTTTTCTCCAACTCTATTGCCAAGAATATGGGAAAATCCATGACTGCAGAAAACATGCTTCCTACTAGATAGGATTTTTAGGACTTCTTTGTCTTATTTCTTATTTCTTCCTTGTCTCTGGATACCTGGTTAGACATAAACTAGATATTTAATGAAGATTAATGAGATCTTATCAAATAATACTTGTCTTTTTAAGTAATTTAATGCAAATTAATCTCCTTAAATGTTGGAGTGGGAAAGAGACATACTATTTTCTAGCATATTTCAAGAATGAAGGTTTTAATATGATTTGCTAAATCTCATATACTGTTTGGAGGGGGACAATAATAGAATAATGACTTCACTCAGAGGAAATAATATAAAAAATAAGTAATAAAATATTATAAAGTATTTTATCAAATATAAAATATTCAGTATAAAGTTTAAACAAAATTTGGAATAATAATTAAGAAAGTACAATAAATTAAGAATCTTCTCTACTGTCTTTGGGAATGCTTTGTTTTTCAGAATCATTTCAAAATTGGATTATCATTCTTAGAATAAAAAATGCTCATGTCCATAGAAATTCTCATTATTGTAACATTATAAGATCTGTAGTCAATCCAGGTATAGTGATTTGGGGCAAAGAATTGAATTTCTCTGAGTTTCATTTTACTTATGTATGAGGAATAAGAAATCTCTATCTTGTACAATTGGTATTTCTAAAAAATGAGATGGTTTGGTACAGACTGAAAAACAAATGTAAAAAAAAAAAAAGAAGACTTTTTCCCCATTCATGGAAAGATAAACAAGGGAGGAGCCATTGCCCTGAGAGCCTAAAATTTATTAAAGGCATAGAAAGGAGCCCTCCATGATCGTCACCAAAGTAATTATACTCTGAAGTCAATGGTGGCTGAGTTTCCAGGAATAGGTGGTAAAGGTATTTTGTGGGTATTAAAAAGTAAAAGTTGAGGGAATAAGGAGAAGGATAGGTAGAGTCAGGAAAGCATGTGGTGAAAGCTCTGACTATAAAATGATAGGCAGCTGAACCTATTTTAGTCCTGATTCCATAGGAGCTTTCAGCTTAGAATGTGAATGGAGATAGACACAGAGAGATTGCTACTCTACTGTATGGTGTTCACGATTAAGGCATCGGCTGTAATGACATGTCCATATGCATCGGCTGTAATGACATGTCCAGATGCAAAGAGTTGAGATCTGACCTTACCTTGGCAAAACATTACTCCATATTCAGATCTCACCCTAAAAGTTTCTACATGAATTATAGACAGTTAATAACTCTTTTATCTACTCTAAGGATGCACTGGACCACATTATACCATAATCTCTCACAGCACATTTTGCTGGCATTTTCAAAGCTTTTGTCTCATGACTCTTGACTTTGAAGAAATGTATTTTTTTCATCAATGACTGTGTATTTTTAGTAGAAAGTTCACAAGAGAAAAAGTTGTATGGACTTTGAACATGACTTCTCAATAACA
Organism: Balaenoptera borealis; assembly: GCF_965194805.1. NCBI lineage: Eukaryota > Metazoa > Chordata > Mammalia > Artiodactyla > Balaenopteridae > Balaenoptera > Balaenoptera borealis. Next base: position 131,412,596 of record NC_138860.1, read on the forward strand.
ACCAATCAGAGTTATTAGACTATCAGAATGAAAAACAGTCATATCAGCATTCTGCCTCAACTTGGTTTCCTGTCCAGGCACCAAGGGTATTGTCCCTGAAATAAGAGGTTATAATTTTGTCTTTTTTTATTTTCACATGGCTATACAATTGGGTATCCCCATGATAGGACTTTCAATTTAAATATCTGCTCCATGATTTTTGTCAAGGAACACTGATTGAGTTCTTATGATATAAAAATCTTTCTATCCTGATATCTAAAATTTTCTGAAGCATGTTTTCAAACAATATTATTACAGTATATATGCACATTCCTATTGTGAAACAAAATTTTATATAATACAGTACTCAGGATTACTTCACTTTTGTGACAATCTTGTGAGGTCAGTGCACTATTAGAACTAGAAGACATGAGCAATGACACAAAAAGAAACACATCCTAGCTGTAAAATAAAAATAATTCCTTTAAAAATAATGTGGATAGCTTGTTGTTCCTCTATAACCCTGGTGAATGGAAACTGACCTAACACTTGTAAGCCAGCTATCTTGTATTTCTTTGGTATACCATGACTTGAGCAGAAAAACTAATACCAGTTAAAGATTCTCAGCATATATAAAAATGAACAGTATTATCATGGATTTTTCTTTAATTTCATTTCCTTCGGGGTATACAAGCATAGCTTTTTGATAGACCTTAAGGATTTTAAAATGCTTTGTATCCCACATCCTTGAGTGAGGGGGAAAAAAAACTCTTATTCTCCAAGTTAGGTATAATTTACTAGCACTGCATATTCAGGTTTCTTATGGTGGAATTATGTGGTATCTTTGTCGTTATACTCTGTGTTCTGAATAGTTACTTACTAAGCAGAAACACACTAATTGAGGTCCATTGTAAATGCATGTAAAGTACAAAGTATCTGAGCATGTGGCTGAATGAGATTATTTATAAAATGCAAGACGTTCTAGTGTAGAATAAAATGACACCAATTTGAAGTGAATATTTTTAGTAAGGAAATTATCCAAATATGTGTTTTATTTGTGCCATATGTTTCTAATAAAACCATTTTAGGAGAATTTGGAAAGAGCTTTAAATTGGAAGATGACTACATTTTCATTCTATGTAACTCAGTGTTAATCTGACCCAATACTCTTCATGCTCTGCCTGCAGCATTTGACAGCTTCAGTTACTATAACTGTAACCAAGGCAACATGACAGGGAATAATTAATGGCTGGAATTCATCTTCAAAATATGAAGAATGGTCTAAATAATAAATATTAGAGTAATAACAATATTTTACACCTCTCTCTACCTTCAACTCTCTTGAAACATTTCCACAAATTAATAATTATGATCTTGTAGACAGGAGGATATGATCAACATGCATATAATATTAAAGAGAATTAAATTGAATGAAATTGTCATATTATAAAACTTATACCCAAAAACCACCCTACGTCCCTACAAATATATACAAGAAAATATTCTCCTTCTTTCTATCTTTTTAATGCCCAAATAGGTTAAATGTTTTATGAAGGTAGTTCCATGTAAATGGGATATTGGAGAAGAGCTAGATTTAGCAATCAAGCAGTGTTGGCTCCAGACTATACTAGCTTGGTGACCTTGGACATTTATTTATGTTTAATAAATAAACATTTATTATGCTTATATGTCTCAGTTTTTTTTATTGGAAAGATTAAGTTGACATTAATTATGTTAACAGATTAATGTGGTGGTTGAGAAAATTACATGGAAGAGTCCACGTAAAGTACATATCTCAGTACCTACCTATCAAAGAATAAGCACAAATGTTAGTTTGTCACACAGGTATAGTATATGCTAGGCATTCTTTTAGACTCTGACATGGCAATGGCAGACAAATCACTTCCTTAGAGAAATACATAAGGCCCATGATAGAAAAAGACAAGAAACATACAAATAAATAAATAAATAAATAAAGACAATTTCTGGAACTGTTGGGTGCAGTGAAAAAGATAAAGTGGTGATTTGGAGAAGAGAGGATGCTATCGTGTTTAGGATTGTGGATAGAAATCTCCCTGAGGAGCTAATATTTAATTTAAAACTTATTGATGAGAAGGAGGCAGCCATGTAAAAAGTTATAGGAAATGCATTCCAAAGTAACATTACTGCATGTACAAAAACACTGATAGGCAACTATGGTTTAAAAATATTGAAACAGTAAGAAGGGTAAATAAAGATTAGTTAGGGAAGGCAAGCAGAGACTGGGTCATATTGAGTCTTATAGGCCATGGTTAGAAGTTTTGGTTTTATTTAAAGTACATATCAGGAAGTCATTTGAGGACTGCATAGTTTAGCACTAGTAAACGTATAAGTAGTATCAATAGTAGTGGCACTCATAGCAAGACTTTAGTAGCACTAGTATTCTTCTCAGAAGACCATAAGTTTTGTTTATAGAGAATAATCCATAATCAAATGTTTCTTCAATGGTTAAATGACTTAGTACATCATGATACTGTTAAGTATGCTAAAACTAAAATCCTCTTAAAATGTGGAAAATATGAAGCCAACCGTTTGTTATATTTGTCATCTTATTGACTTCCATAGTTAATTCTAGTGATTTCAGTGGCAAAGATAATATTAAAAAAATTTAACAACCAGTTAATCAGAAAGAATGCTATATGTAAACAAATGATACAAGTGAACCAAGTGGCTGATGTATCTGCCTACACCCTCCTTTCCCATCACTGCTCCCTGGATTCTGCAAGTCTGTCATGTAGAAGACACTTAATAAATATTTGCTGGAGATGGAAACAGGGAGTATTGTCAATTAGCCATAGGACATTCCATTAGTTGTATGGACATTCCTCTCATAGAACTCAGTCCAAATTTCTCAAGGTCCATTGCACATATTATTATACAGGAAAACACATGTGATGAAACCTAGTAAAGCATCTAGTATGTAATAAGTAGCAAATAATTGTTCAGTGAATCTTGAGGATGCATCATTTAAAACTCAAAGTCATATAGTTCTAGGGTTTCTGCCAACAGACATGTTAAAGCTAAAAATGGTCTAAGAAAACTTGCAGAAGAGATTTAAATAGCCTATTCCTTTGGTTAGACTACAGTTTTTCCTACAGTTTATTAGGCAGCAAGATTCATCTCAGCCTCCCTCTTCAAGCTATAACACACACACACAAACACACACACACACACCAAACAGAAATAGAGAAGATGCTCTCTTTATTGATTTCTGGACTATAGGAAAATGCCTCAAGCACTGCCTAGGATATAAAGGTTGTTGTGAGAATGATTTTTTTTTTAATAATTAAATTTAATAGAATTTAAAAATAGGTAAGAAATGAATTTCTTTTATTCTGCAATAGACTTAGCTGCAGTTAGTTTTTAAAGAGACAATCAAGTAAGCATTCTCTATTCTATTTGAATTTTTCTAATATGAAATACCATTAATTTATGCATATTCATTTTCCACATGGTCAATTTTCTAACCTTAATTATTAACTAATATAATTTAAAAATTAATACAATTTTTAAGGTAACAAAATTATCATTTAAGGTAGGGGAGGACAATCATCACCTCCTGTTTAGGTTACCATGTATCATGGAACTTGGCTTGTGTCCACAGTCTCATAACAGTGGGTTAGGGACTAGGCTTTATAAGAGAAATTTACATTTCAGCAATAGAAGCTACAAGTCTCCCAATCTTCTCATCATCCCACAGAGAGAATGATGATGGGGCCAGGCAGTACTGGATATAATGAGACCTCCTCATGCAGGTTTTTTTTTTTTTTTTTAATAGAATAGACTGAGATAAAGGCTATTGGTAGATCAGCAAACTATTTGTGTATCACATAGTAGGGGTTAAAATGCTAGGCATTTACAGAAGCTGTCTTGTAATACTAGGTGCCTAGCATCTGGATATTTTTGAAGCTAATGGTAAGTGAATTCCTTCCTAGATGGGCCAAGAAGAGGTTGGAGAGTCCCTACTACCAAAGGATGAAAATCATGATGATTCTGTGATGTTTAACATATTTTTAGTGTCTATGACTTGTAAAAACTCTATGCTAAATGTTTCAGTTATCTCATTTAATCCCCACAAGTCCTGTCTTGAACTATCTATAATGATTTCTAAGATTGATACATTAGAATTTGCTCTTTCTTGTTGAATGAATTATGATAATTTGTGTTTTCCAGATAACCATCTATTTTGATGAAATTTTTATATTAGTTAAGCATATAATTATTTCATTCATTAGTGTATTCAATACTAGAGAAACAACATTGAGTAAAACAATAAATAACTGCCCTCATTTTCTTACATTTTAAGGGGGGGACAGCAAAAACAAATAAATATATAGCATGCTATGCAATAGGTGTTACGAAGGAAAATAGTGTTATTTAAAGAAAACAAAGAGTAATAGGCATATAAGAGGATTATTTTATATAAAGCAGCTGAAGAAAGCCTCTCTAGTAAGATAAAATATGAACAGACACCAGAACAAAGAGAGAAAGTTAATCTGGTTGACATGCAGGAGCAGAGCAATCCAGACAGAGCAAACAAAATGCAAAGGCCCTGAGGCTGAAGCGTGACTGATTTGTTTATGGAACAGCCTGGAAGCCTACACATCTGTATTGTAGTGAGAGAGAAGGAGAGAAGGTGACTGGGGCAGGTCAGGGAGTTGCAATTAAAGCAGATGAGAGCCATGTTAAACTTGGAATTTTACTCTCTCTTTATAATGTATATACTATGGACATCCACTCTAACTTTCATTATAGCCACTATTTTTTTCTTATTTTGTTTTTATTTTATATTTTTCCTTGATTTGATTTGTAAGGCTTTGTTCATTTCATATACATATATTACCTGGGACTATTATCTTGGTTTTATTTTTATGATTGTATTTATCAATACCCTCAAATTTAAGATTTTATCCGTTTTGCTTCCTTAGGTCAACTGGGTTTTGGTTTTTCTTTTTTTCACTTTTTGGGAGGTGAAAGATGAGTTAACTAATTTTTGTTTTTTCTTTACTTAATAATAAATTATTTGATGTTCTGCACTTTCTATTACTTATACAATGTTTTACTTTTCACAATTTTTTCAATAAATTATAACAGTGATTTTCATTCTTTCATTGATTATAGGTATTTTTTGTTTAGCATAACTGTTGACTCAATAGTTATTTAGAAGAACTTTTTTTTTAATAAATTTATTTATTTATTTTTGGTTGCATTGGATCTTTGTTGCTGCGCGTGGGCTTTCTCTAGTTGCGGCGAGTGGGGGCTAGTCTTCATTGCGGTGCACAGGCTTCTCATTGTGGTGGCTTCTCTTGTTGCGGAGCACGGGCTCTAGGTGTGTAGGCCTCAGTTGTTGCGGTGTGTGGGCTCAGTAGCTGTGGTTCACGGGCTCTAGAGAGCAGGCTCAGCGGTTGTGGTGCACGGGCTTAGTTGCTCCGCGGCATGTGGGATCTTCCTGGGTCAGGGCTCGAACCCGTGTCCCCTGCATTGGCTGGCAGATTTTTAACCACCACACCACCAAGGAAGTCCCTAGAAGAACTTCTTTCTATGAGGTTTACTCATCTCATTCTGTTTTCTGAATGTGGGTTAATCTTGCTTCACAGATTCAGTGTCCATTTTATCTTACTTTAAATTTTTAATTAAATACTATGGTTAACATCTGTTATTTGCAAAATATCTACTTCAGAGGAAAATATTTACCTCTGAGTCTTCAATCTTTTATGCCTCAGTGCTTTTTCATACACGGGCTTCAAGTTGATTTTATTTTTCCTGTTCACTCATTTGTATGAAGATATATCTACTTAGGGTTACTGAGAGGTAAAAGAACATAAATGTTTTTATGAATTCTAACATGGAATTATCACAACTGTTATGATTCTACAATTAAAAAGAATTGGCTCTCTTAAACTAGCCAGATCTTGATGATAATCCTGATCATAATTTCAATGTATAAGCCAAGTCATTAGGACTTTTATTTTTATTGAGAAGAGTAAACAATATTCAAAAGATCTGAGACGATAGCTGGTTTAGAGTTTGGCGCTGACAAGATATCTCTTTTGTGTATGATATTAGATGGTTTCCAAGTAATAGTAGTGGCAGAAATAATTTAAAATTTTGATGAAAATCATGATGACTCTGTAATGTTTAACATTTTTTCAGTGCCTGTGATTTGTCAGAGTCTATGATAAATGCTTTATTTGTCTCATTTAATCCTCACCAGTACTTTGTGGAAAAGTTCCTATTGCCAATGTACAGATGTGGGAACTAAGGCTTTCAGAGTCCAGTAAATTTGCCTCAGAACATACAGGCAGTGGAAGAGCAATGACTCAACCACATTCTCTCTGATTTCCAAATCTGTTCTCTAATCCACTTGGCAAGAAAAAAATTACCAATAAAAAATTTTATTTTTTAAATTAATATTTTTCTCTATAAATGGAGTCAAATTAGGTGTTCTCTGAGGTCCTTTTCTTCTACATTTGTTCTATGGGTTTAGAAAAGTAAATAATAAGCACTAAATGGATTTTTTTTTTTTAATCAATGTGATCACAAAATAGAACGAAATTACTTAAGAACTGCTTCTAAAACAAAGGAATATATAATAATTAGGATATTGATTGAGCTGTAACAACAAAGAAAATTGAAATAACAGTGGCTTAAAGGAAACAGTATTTTATTTCTGTCTCAGGTTATCATCTGGTCAAAAGCAATCCAACCTACGTATGGTAGATTCATGCTGTCAGGATTATAGTGTCTTATATCTGATGACACCACTTTCTGCCACTCAGGGACTCTGCTCCAGCTCCAGCAAGTATCTGCATTGAAACAATCAAGCAGAGTGACTAGAAAAGGGGGAGGGTGGGCATAAGACCTTCATTTAAGGTCACAGCATGGAAGTTGCACACATCATATGTACATCATGGAAATAATTTATTCATTGGCTTGTCTAGCAAAAGAAGGTTGGAAAATTTAATCTGTATCTGGACACTCAGGAACTTAGCAAACATCTTGTACATCATAAGAAAGGAAGACTAGATAATGGCTGATAACTAAAGGAAATGTGTTCTCTTTTTGGATAGATAATCCATAGTTGAGTCTACAACCAAAATTGTCCCAGTATTCTTCTACTTGATTAGGTGAATGAAGAATACTTAGAGAAAATAACTAAAGAAAAAAATCAGAAAGGTAAATTTTTGTTCAGAATCATTAATATCTTTGTTAGCGGGAAAAACATTACTGTTCCATGAAAAAAAAAAAAAAAAAAAAAAAACTTGAGGCATTAAATTTCCATTCTGGAATTCTCTGTAGGTTAATACTGGAGTTTGTTATTGGTCCTATATTATGTCTTGAGTAACAAAATATATAGGCATTTTGCCTATTTAATCGGCTTCTTTGCATATAAACGAACATTCTTTACTTACCATATACTACTGTGTTTTATCAATACCTTAAGTGTCCCTGCAGCGTCTTGAAAATACACAGGTCATTATGAACAACAAAATAATCCAGGGATTTAAAGAAAAGTTACCCTTTCCTACTAGTATATTCCTGTGCTTTCACATATAAACAATCATGAATTTGAAGAGGGTGAAAGTGGTATGGAAAAAAAACTAAGACTGTTGTTAACATAATCTTTAACAAGAAATGGTCCTTAACAATGCTTCATCATTCCCAGGTTCCATATTTGCATTCTGACTTACAAAATATCTGTAGGGTAGGTTCCTTCTTAAATGTGCATATGTGTTTTCAAACATACACACACACACATATACATATATATTGTATATTAGTATTAGTATTGGCATTAGTGATAGAGCTCCATCTAGTGTTTATAGATACTACAAATCACAGGTATATTTGTTTTGATTCTTATTTAAAAATAAAGCATTTTAAAAGTAAGTTTATTTAATTATCTGCATTTACTTCCCCACCTGACTTCATCAAGGCAGAAAAGTAAGCTGTTTTAAGAGTACCTCAAGTGATGACAAAATCTTAATATTCCAATTATAATATAATAGAGTAGATTCATAAATGCTTAGATAATTATAACTAAAGTATATAATTAATGCATAATTAAGGTCATATAATCATTCTTTATTCTCAGAAGGAGAAAACAAATTATTCATTTATTAGTTGGATTTTAGAAACTTCTAGATTTTTGTAGTATCTCTCACCTTCTCAGTTTCCACTAAAGTTAATTAAGATGACATTCAAAATGCTAAATACAAAATACCTACAGTGCCATGAAATGTTCAATATCTTGTCTAAACTAGGTCACTCCAACAAAATACAAAACTATACAAATACAAAACCCTTTTGGTTTTGAGAGATCTTACTGTTTTGGCAGGTAAGGTTTTGGCACATATAAATGAGTCCCATTGAAATGAATCACTATAATTGTATTCACATGAAATATTGCAAATTCTAAGGTATAGAATCTGCTCAATGTTTAATATTTCTTTAAATATCTAGAAAATATAGTCTCCTTTTTATACTGATTTCCATATGCAATTCCATTCACTTATTAAACAATAACCACTCACCTCCTATTATATACCAAATACTCCATTTGGGTACATTGGGAAAGACTGTTAATGATTCCCCTGTATCCATTATCCTGTCCTTCTTTTTATCAATAAAATCCACCCCACACATCAGGATTTTGTCTGGCGCCTGACCACCTGACTAACATTTCCTAGTCTATCTTGTGGCTGAGTATAGCCCTGAGACCAAATTTAAACCAATAGATGTGAGCATAAATTATTGTGTGTATATTGTGTGCAACTTCCAGGTCATCTATAAAAAATCTTCTTTCCCAGTACTGCCTCTTTTTCCTTTCTTCAGAAAGGAAAGAAGAAAGGAGCCACCATCAGCCACAGTCATGGAGCAAGCATAATAAAGCAATGAAAAAATCCTGGGTCCCTTAATGATTTCATAGAGCACAACCACCTGGCCAGCTGGACTGTATCAGGCAAGAGAAATAAGTCCCTGTATTTCTCATGCAATTGTACCTTTGGATCTTATGTCTTACTGTTAGAAAGGGTTTGTTTGCACAATAATTGATAAAGAAAAGTGCACAAGATGAATAAAACATAGTTCCTGACCTAAAAAGACTCTTTCTTCTAATGAATGAGCCAGAAAAATAGACAATTGTATATAATACAGAATGATCTTAATGATGGATGTCTGTAGAAATGATGAGATCACCCAGAAACTTCTGCCTTGAGGGATTAGGGAAAGCTTCAGATGGATAGTAGTATTTAAATTTTATCTTGAAATAGTAGTTTAAGACTATCACATGAAGAAATAGGCAAAAGATGGACAGAAAGTGCTCTACAGAGCAAAGAAACACCATTAACAAAGGTATTAGGAAGACAGTATAAAGTATATGAGGCATTTGGAAGGTCATAAGATACAGAAGAGTCAGAAAAAGGAATAAATTGCTGATTCAATTCTGAAAAAAGAAATATGGTAGGTTTGTACCAGCCTATGAAAGAGTTTTAATGTCATTAAAAGAATTTATATATGTATATGTATAACTGATTCACTTTGCTGTACAGCAGAAACTAACACAACATTGTAAATCAACTATACTCCAATAAAAAACTTTTAAAAAAGAAATTAGTGTTTTACCCCACAGAAAATGAATTTTCAACAGAGAAGTGATGTGAACAAGCAATCTATGCAACCATCCAGCGTTGATATGTCCTATGTGGTATCAATGACGGTTAAGGAGAGTTCTTTTTGGTTTCTTATTATATGTGATTTTCTTGTGTAATGATAAATTTTCTCTGGTGTGAAAGTTGCTCATTCATTCAAATTAAAATATAAGCAGCCACTCGGCTAGGAAGGGACAACACAAGGAGATAAATGTCATTCTCCTTCCCTTATCAATGTAATTAATCGACCATTTTCAATCCAAATAGTAGGAAATATGGATAATAATTGAAGAACTCTTGAGCTGATATTTCTTCTGCATTGGTCCACAGCAGTAAGTGCAGTTGAAATGCTGGAATAATCAAATGTAGTATTGCCTTTCACAATTTCAGGGTCATCAGCAATTGATATTTTGAATATTATTTGCATATGTTTTGCTTCTTTATATAAACAGTAGCAGAAAAACAATTAGAGATGAAAACTTACTGAAACAATTGTAAAAACTACTAATCAGCGTGTAGTTTCAGACACGCAAGAAAAATATTGTGGCATGATGTCAAGCAAATGATAGCTATATCCTTTTTCCATTGAACTATGTAAACGCTCAAAGAGGAATATTTGTACTACTCTCTCTTGTTTTCACACTTTTTACCTCATAATCATGCATTCCCATTTAATGTAAACCAAGATAATCCTGGGTCCTAGGTTTTATGGGTTAGTTAGCCTCCTCCAAATTGGAAAACTGAGTCTGCAGCCAGAAGAAATTCAATAATACATGGAATTAATGATCGCCAATTAGCAAGAAATTGTGAAAGAAATCAGAGAATAAGCTCGATGATATAAGTTCGTCAAATCAATGAGTTCTCACAGTTGGAAATTTAATTGACTATTAGGCCAACTTTTTCAAAACTGTCACACTATAAAAGATAATATCTGGCACAGCAATTCTGTACATGAAGGCCAGACTGCAATCTCAGACACAGTAATTGGCAAATAGTGCAGACCAGCTGTCTAGGCATTCTTGATCTGTCTCTGCTTCTTTGTGGTATAACTTTACAATCTCTCAAAGGTCTAGCAGTCTTACAGGTCACAGAGTTTTTGAAGATATGCCTCTGTCTCCTCAGACAGTTTCTGAAAATATAGAGAGACATTTGGGAATCTACAGGAGTATTTTGGTTAAGATTTAACATTCTAAAAGCACTCAGATATTTTGTTCTAATTTAGAGACTGTTTAAATTTGCAAATACAAGATTAATTTAAGAAGAGAAAATACAAATGGTCCAATGTTTGCTCCTCATTCCCTAGAGGGTTATTTCCAGGCATTATTTAGAAATAGATATATTATCCATATTTGGGATAGAAGTTCAGCACACATGATTTTAAAAATACTTTTGGATGAGAGGAATTAGTTCCATGTTGCTAGAAATAATAGATATGGATAAAATCACTTGATGAACAAGAATGAAGTCAGTTGGCTATGCTGAATGGGATCTGTATTGAGAATCACTTCATTTCATCTCAAGGAGCAGGATCAACCCTTTTGGCTCAATCCAAACAGTTTTACACATATGTTTATAACGTTCTAATTTTACAATTTTAGACTAAAACAGATTGATTCAACATTTACAGTAATAAAACATGTATGCTGTTTTGTGAGGCATATAAGTAGAATATTTATGAAATAATATTTTAAAAACCTTGCCAAGGCTGCCAAATATTATACTTTTCACATGGAGTCAGGATACCACTTTGAATATATAGTCCTTCCTACATCAGGTAATCATCATCCCACTCTCATTGTTCTTTGTACCCTACCACCAGAAAGCCTTGAAAACTTTTAATGTCTACTTGTAGAGAAAAGTCAGCTTCCACAAAGTCAGCTGTGAGCATGGTAGGTTTCTATGTAAAGATATAAGGGGAATTGGCCCATTCCTTTGCATAACTATGGAAGGTCTCATGATAAACTGGTTTATCTATAGTTGTATAAGCCTAATTTGTCTGCTGAAGATACAGAAAACCAGGACTGTGTCCTTAACTACCTGAATAGAAATAGGAATGGACAAAATCACTATTAAAATTTTTTAAAGAGGAATACAAAAAAGAGATTAAAAATTTTAACATACATACTTGTTAAACACTTAAAGAAATAGCAATTCTAATTGGAAGGCTCAAAGAAACATACGGGAATCCCACAGGATTGCACAAAAGGACCCCCAAACAGGAATAGAATGGAATATATGACTAGCCATTGTGAAAATTAGCAACAGCTATAGGCAAAACTAGACTCTGAATATCACTATTTATGCCCTGCGGATGGTCTATTAATAATGACAATAATCTTTGCACTAGATTTCACTCTCTACTAAGCATTTTTTCCTCACCCATTCAAGTATCACAATAAACCTGTATGTCCTGTAACTCCCTCCATTTTGTACATGAAAAGACTGACTCTCAGCACTTCTAATTTAATTGAATAAGATTTCCTGGTGTATTAGTTTTCTACTGATGTATAACAAACTACCACAAACAGTGGCTTAAAACTCAAACTTTTCAAGCTTCTGTAGGTCAGAAGCTAGCATGCTATGGATGGGTTCTTTCTTTCTGGTCTCAAGCTATTGGCTGGCCTGAGACCTTATCTGAAGGCTCTGGTGGAGAATCCACTTCCAAGCTCATTGAAACTGTTGGCAGAATGCAGTTCCTCATGGTTATAGAACTAAGGTGCTTGTTTCCTTGTTATCTGTGAGCTTGGGGCTGCCCTAGGATTCTAGCACTGCTACATTCATTGGCACATAGCTACCTCCATTTTCAAAGCCATCCTTCTCATGCTCCATATCTCTTTTTTTTTAAACATCTTTATTGGAGTATAATTGCTTTACAATGATGTGTTAGTTTCTGTTGTATAACAAAATGAATCAGCAATACGTATACATATATCCCCATATCCCCTCCCTTTTGCGTCTCCCTCCCACCCTCCCTATTCCACCCTTCTAGGTGGACACAAAGCACCAGGCTTATCTCCCTGTGCTGTGCGGCTGCTTCCCACTAGCTATCTAGTTTACATTTGGTAGTGTATATATGTCCATGCCACTCTCTCACTTCGTCCCAGCTTACCCTTCTCCCTCCCCGTGTCCTCAAGTCCATTTTCTACGTCCATGTCTTTATTCCTGTCCTGACCCTAGGTTCTTCAGAACCTTTTTTATTTTTTTAGATTCCATATATATGTGTTAGTATACAGTATTTGTTTTTCTCTTTCTGACTTACTTCACTCTGTATGACAGTTTCTAGGTCCATCCACCTCATTACAAATAACTCAATTTCATTTCTTTTTATGGCCGAGTAATATTCTATTGTACATATGTGCCACATCTTCTTTATTCATTCATCTGTCGATGGACACTTAGGTTGCTTCCATGTCCTGGCTATTGTAAATAGAGCTGCAATGAATATTGTGGTACATGACTCTTTTTGAATTATGGTTTTCTCAGGGTATATGCCCAGTAGTGGGATTGCTGGGTCGTATAGTAGTTCTATTTTTAGTTTTTTAAAGAACCTCCAAACTGTTCTCCATAGTGGCTGTATCAACTTACATTCCCACCAACGGTGCAAGAGGGTTCCTTTTTCTCCACACCCTCTCCAGCATTTATTGTTGGTAGATTTTTTGCTGATGCCCATTCTGATCCGTGTGAGGTGATACCTCACTGTAGTTTTGATTTGCATTTCTCTAATGATTAGTGATGTTGCACATCCTTTTGTGTTTGTTGGCAATCTGTATACCTTCATTGGAGAAATGTCTATTTAGGTCTTCTGCCCGTTTTTGGATTGGGTTGTTTGTTTTTTTGATATTGAGCTGCATGAGCTGCTTGTATATTTTGGAGATTAATCCTTTGTCTGTTGCTTTGTTTGCAAATATTTTCTCCCACTCTGAGGGTTGTCTTTTCATCTTGTTTATGAAGATGTGCAAAAGCTTTTAAGTTTCCTTTGCTGTGCAAAAGCTTTTAAGTTTCATTAGGTCCCATTGTTTATTTTTGTTTTTATTTCCATTTCTCTAGGAGCTGGGTCAAAAAGGATCTTGCTGTGATTTATGTCATAGAGTGTTCTGCCTATGTTTTCCTCTAAGAGTTTTAGAGTGTCTGGCATTACATTTAGGTCTTTAATCAATTTTGAGTTTACTTTTGTGTATGGTGTTAGGGAGTGTTCTGATTTCATTCTTTTACATGTAGCTGTCCAGTTTTCCCAGCACCACTTGCTGAAGAGGCTGTCTTTTCTCCATTGTATATTCTTGCCTCCTTTATCAAAGATAAGGTGATCATATGTGCATGGGTTTATCTCTGGGGTTTCTATACTGCTCCATTGATCTATATTTCTGTTTTTGTTCCAGTACCATACTGTCTTGATTACTGTAACTCTGTAGTATAGTCTGAAGTCTGGGAGCCTGATTCCTCCAGCTCCATTTTTCTTTATCAAGATTGCTTTGGTTTTTTGGGGTCTTTTGTGTTTCCATACACATTGTGAAATTTTTTGTTCTAGTTCTGTGAAAAATGCCAGTGGTAGTTTGATAGGTATTGCATTGAATGTGTAGATTGCTTTGGGTAGTATAGTCATTTTCACAATGTTGATTCTTCCAATCCAAGAACATGGTATATCTCTCCATCTGTTTGTATCATCTTTAATTAACTTCCTTTTTTGCTGCCAGCTAGAGAAAACTCTCTGCTTTGAAAAGACTCACTCAATGGGCTCAATGGGCTTACAAAGATAATATCTGTATTTTAAGATCAACTGAATTGAGATTAATTACCTCTGCAAAATTCCTTCAACATAGTATTTAGATTAGTGTTTGACTGAATAACCAGGGCATAGGAATGTAGCAGGTACCATCTTCAGAAATCGGCCTACCACACTTGGTTTGTGGGGAATTAGAATTCAGTTCTATTGATCAAAATCAAAACTCTCTTCATTGAAATTAACTTGTTAATTTATACTAATTTACTTAGTATGAAACTAATCTTTAACTGTTTTATATATATATTGCTCTCACTCTAGTTGTAAGTTATTGTGGCATTCAAGAAAACCAAGCTTAAGATGAGTTGTTTCGAGAGCAGAGATTATACTCAAAAAAACATAGTTCCAGGGAAGATTGCCAAGGATCGGCTTAGTGGTAGCAGAGAGAAAAGGCAAGACCTAGTAGACCTTTGCCTACTGCTCCAGTATAAGGAGCCTCCTGTAATCTCTTTTTACCTCTCTCCATCTACTTTCTTATAATATATATAATGAAACAGCATTTTCATTATAAAAGAGACATATTTTAGAATGGAAACTCATTTAAAGAGGAAAACTTTTACCCTTGTATCCTTTGTACCTGGCATAGTTTCTAGCACATATTAAATGTTAGCAGAGAACTTGCACATAGTAGATGTTTAGAAATGCTGAGTTGAATTATATTGTTGAATTAATTATAAATGAAAAACAGTGTTATTATAAAATAAATACCTAGAAAACAAATTATAAAATAATAAAACAAATTATAAAAGAAAAAATCAGCCCTTACACAAAAACGGTGTTAACACTTGGTAATATCTAAAACTTGGTAGCAATAAGTAGATATAAATAAATATTTAATTCATATAAGTAGATATGAAGAAGTGTTTATTACCTTCTGTAAAGGTTTATAGACTCAGTTATCTTTAATCAAAGTACAGGAACTTGGGTTTCTCCAATTATAAGTGCTACTGGATAATGGAATTTTTCTCCTTGAGCCTATATGGATCAAGAATCCCAGGAAAAGGACAGAAAAGATATAAATTCCACAGAAATTCAGGTATGCAAAAAATAAAACTTTATTTTTATAGAGCTCAATTTCTATATCAAATACTAACTTCTGGGAAAAGTCAGTCATTTCTGTCATTTATTAGGCATTTCAGTTAAAAACAATTCTATTCAAAACTTCTCTCCTGCCCATATATTTTTGCAGGATGTGTCATTTGGTTCAAGAGAGGATCACGGTAAAGGACAGAGTGCTGGCACTCATCCAGTCCTTGAGGACAGTGAGCCTACATTGGCGGATTGCATGACATCTTTTCTGTGATGCTCCTCTATGATGTGACTTCATTAGCACAATGAGGCCCCTGCATGTCCCATGACTCACACTCCCTCTCCCTCTTTCTCTTTCTGTGTCTCTTGGTCTGTCTCTGTCTTTGTCTCTCCTCTCTTTCTCTCACATCTAACTTCTGTGTATAACTCAGTAAGGCCGCTTTCAAGTTATTCTTCCCAGATGTATTTGGGTCTAATATTTCTTCTCCAAAATTTGCCTATGTACCCACATTTGAAGAGTTTTATCCAGTGTGGGAAGTCTTGGTAGCAGGTTCAAAACAAATGTTATCTAAACTAATACTCCTCCACGTAAATTACTCTGCATTTAACTTTAATTTAGGTGCTAGATTTTTTAAAATTGAGCCAATAATATGCAACATTATTGTGTTTCTTAATATCCTCATCCCAATTCTCCACCCAAATTTTGGAGTCATTTGGGCAATTTCTTCAAGCTTTCCCTGCCCTCAACTTGAGGTGAATGCTAGCTTCAAGTCTAAACAATCTATCTAATAGTAGGATTAATGTAGGATTAACATATTAAACACTATCTCTCCAGAGTGATTTGGTTGTTGTTATGGTGAGTGTTACGGTTGCTAGCTTAGGTATCATCTTTGCACTTAAACTTTTTTGGTCAGTGTCTGCATGACTTCACTGGTATTGAGTACTTTTGGTTGCTTCTGTTCCCTCCGCTATAAAGGTGTCCAGTCTAACTAGGATAATATTAAGAGAGGTATAGGGGCATCATGGAAAGGACATTTTTGTAACCATCAGTATGGTTCTAAGTTAACCTCCTTCGCCAATAGTATTTCTGTTCCACTAGGTTAACCAGGGGCTAGGAAACCAAAGGGGGATTATAAACTTTGCATGTCTTAGAGTGAATATGGCTTTATTCCTTCCAGATAGAATCCTAGCATGTTTCAAAAGAATTCACTATTAATCCCATATAAGAAACAGCTATGTTAACCTTTAAAGTCATAAATCCTCCTTTTTTCCTAAGTATGTATGACGTAGAAACATGAAGCCAGGTCCCATTTTCTCAGTTAAGATATTGTTCATATGCCCATTTACCTTTGTGAAAACTGGAGTTGAAATTATAAAGACCATTTCTATTGAATATAATTATATTTATTTGGTCTATAATACTCTGTAAAGAACAGGGCTTTGTCCACTAACTACTTAGATGACTAAGTCTTTTGGAGATAATATCCACAATGTTTAACAACATACCTCTTTGTATGGATTGATGTGGGGAAACTTTGCTCATACAAACTCATATTCATGAATATTACTATTGGAGTATTCAGTTAATCATTGCACCCTGGCTACCTTCCCACACATTAAAATCACCTTAGTGTCCAACTAGGGACATGTTCTTATTCTTCTAGGCTAGCATCTGTGGAATTTTCCTCAATACTCACAGAAAAAATAATGGGTTTGGGTGAGTTGGTGTGTGGATACATGGAAATAATTTTTTCTCCTCTTGTATAACAGAGCACATGGATTGTATATTTATTATAGAACTGATAGCATTCTTTTTTATTCTACAATTATTAATGCTTTCCTTGAGGGGAAAAAAGAAAACTATTGACCTAGTTAAAATTTTTATCCTTTATCTCCATACCTAACAGAGAACCTAAACATAGCAGATGCCTAGAAAGTCTGAATTGAATCATATTGTTAAATTACAATTTCTAAAATGTGTACACTTAAAAATATTTTTCAATAGCCTTTCAATATTCCTACCCTGATGCAAAGAAGAATAAGGCCTACTTGCCTAAAATCTCTGTGGGTAACTAGATGCCTAAGAAAATCATTTGGCAGCTCCAAATAGTTGAAAATATTAATTCTAATTTTCAAGCAAAGCCCCTTAAAGTTAGATATCTAAAATTTTGCAGTGTAGGTTCTTTAAGCACTGGAGATCAAGGCAGCAACAGAAACTCAGGGATCACTTTCCTTGAATTTAATTCCCAAGATCTTGGTTCATAATGCATTAACAAGACTTGCATCAAATCAAATTGAATTGCCATAGACATGTGCCCCTAAATTCTGGCTCTGCCCATTTCAGGCCAGTACCTTTCTTGGCTCTGCCAGTAACTAAAAGCACTTAGGCAGAAACACAAATGGACTGAAGGATAGGCGTAGACGTAAGATCTATTATTAATCCCACCCTTGTTATCTATGTGTTAAAATGTGTCTGACTCATTTTCTTCTGTGGAAAATAATTAAACACAATATTTATTCCCAAAAAGCATCAGGTAGAGTTTGGGTAAGTACTTAAAGTTTTCCCTGCATACTTTCTCCAAACATACTTGACTTGTAGGACCTCTCATTTGATCATCCATCACTCTGAAACTAAAGCTGCCTATCAAGGTTTGACATTTGGGGTGCCAACTTAGATGATTTTTATATGTCCAAATGGGGATAAGGTTGGAGATGCCAAAATTGTAATCACTTGTGACCTAAATAACCAAGAAAGAAAAAGCCGATGCCATTAAAAATTGTGTCATCTCCTCTCCATGATTCAGTAATGAAAGTTTGCCGGCCAGCAGTCTGTCAGTTGCATTCTGTTTAATCACTGGAAATTGTGTGCACTGTATCTGTGAAGCTTAAATGGAAAAAGTTGCCACTGCAATTGCATCTTCTTCCTACCAATAAATCAATGTAGAGGAAGTAGAGAGAGAGAAGGCCACCTGACAGGTTTCCATCAAAACAACAATCATAAATTAGCACTCACAGAGAAGTATCACACAAGACTGTTTTCCAGGGACCCTAAGTTAAGTAATGAAAGACGTGCTTTAGTTTTAAAAGGTTGCAATTCCAGACATCTCCGACCTGGATTTCATGAAGGCAAAGGGAACCACCCAGTGAGAAAGGTCACGATATCTCTAGAGGTAAAGCTGTCTACCTTCCCTCATTTTTGACACTTGGGATATTTAAGAGGCTGATAGGTTTTATAACTGCAACTAGACAGACCTTGATCTCTTTCATTGATTCCATTTCTTAAGACTCTCCCCATAATGTAAGGTAAGTTCATTGTTTTCTCACTTTTTTTGAAAGAAAGCACCATTGTGTAAAATATGATTTTTAACTTGATGGCAGCATGCCCAGTGATTTAGGTGATATTGAATTCTTGCATAAGTTCACTGCATAAACCCAGAAAAAGAATGCTGCTTTTGACAGGAAGAGAAGGCAGGTTTCCTTCCTAAATCATGAGGTTAGAAACACACTTGTTCAAAACATACACTGAACTCTATGTTTCTTAGATTTGGCATATAGAGTTTAAAAGAGTTAGATACAAGGCCAAATGAGTCCATATTTTAAAGAAAAGAAAAAAACTAAGTGTAATTAGAATCCAAATTTTAGAAAATCACTATTAATCTGATAAATATTTAAAACCAAGGTATGAAATCACTGACTTTGTAATAATGCAACAGAAACATTAGGTTTTTTCCTCTCCCTTTTCCTTCAATACCTGCAAATTTCCAACTGTCTTCCACCTCCTGGTTTCTATACTCTTTTAATATAATGTGATATAGTCTACTTATTTTTTTAAGAGTCAAAATGGTATGGAAAACAATGAGGTATTGCAATATCTCTAACCTTGCAATTGTGTAACCTGGGAATTGGATTTTTATGCTCAAAGTCTCGAATTATATCATATTATGATTAGGGTTATTGGGAGCATTCTCCCTCATTTTTGCAGTGGGAGAATGCTGTTCTGTAGTCTGTTCTAGAAGAACATGCAAATGGTCCCTTAAAATAAAAACAACTCAGAATAATAAGAGATCTGAGAGCTTACGAAGTTCAACTTGTACCTAATATGGCAATATTCCTCAGACAGCCCTGACAATGGTAATTGGGCCTCTGCTTGAACATTTCCAATGAAAGGGTATGCATTACTTCAAAGAGTTGCTATTTTATCACTGGATAATTGTAGGCATTAAAAATATTTTGCCTTTTATCTAGGGAAATATAAATTTAAAAAGTAAAATTTTGCCTGTGCTTTTGGTGTGTCAGTCGGGGGCTCTGGGGTCCCTTCTTTCATCCACCATATTACACATGTTTCCTGTTGGAACTGACCTCCAGAACTAAATAGTTACCTCAGGTGTAGGTTGACCCATACAAATAAACTGGGGCTGCTATCTCATTTAATCTTAAAAGTAAACTTCATTCAAATAATAACTTTTGGTTATTTTGTGTAACAAATAGGATTCTGGAAAGAATTAGATGTCACTTTCAAGTGGGTAATTGAGGAGGGTTTAAAAGGGACTGTTACAAAGTGTGGGCAGTGTTATATAAAACCAGTAATAATTGCTGAAGCATTCTGGGGCTTGCAACAGAGAAGAGCTCTTACTTCCTTTAGGCCTGAAGGGGCAAGAGGATGGAGTGGTTACTGCCACCCAGTGAGCATAGTTTTAGTTGTAGGAGAGGGGTGCTTGGCAGGAGCTGTGGACTTTGGTAGAGACCAAAGTGGCCCAGTCGGAGGGAGTTAAGAAGTTAAACGCCTGTTCATCTATCTTCCTGCCTTCTGATCTCCTGTTGATACCTCTTATTAGTTAAATGCAACCAGAAGCCAGAAGCAGAATGCTCACTGACACAGTCCACAAAGATCAGCCACCCTGGGCACAGAGCCAGGCAGAGAAATGTGAAGAGTGAGCAAGAAAGTGCAAAGAAATATTAGCAAATTATGTACCAGAAACTATGGTAGATTATTATAATAGCCTCACACATCACTGAATATGATGAACATTTAGTACATCAATGAACATAAACCAAAAATGTTCCTATATTAATATAGTCGTAAGAAAAAAATAATCTATGAAATCACAGAGGCAGATGTGACTACTGACACGTGAATCTGATTTCATTGTCTTATAAATAAACTACTGTTTTTAACTTGTGTTCCACTTAAACTATCCAGCTAATTTTACATGAAATATTGCTAAACTGATCTTTTCACTTGTAATACCTATAAAGTTGGTTTTTTAAACTTAAATTCAAAGTTTTACATTTTTTAAGCGAAGTCGGTTTCAATTCACTGTTACAACATTCTCTCAATTCTCCTGCTCCCACCCTCATTACTACACACAAAATATGTAAGTAGTATAACAACTCTTTCTTATCAAAGAAAACCACTTCATTCCTACATATCTTTTATGACAACATATTCTTTGTTTTAATCCCAGACAAAATCATCCTTTTTAGCCTTCTGTTTATAAACTCAAAGAAGAGGTTTCCCTTCTTCAGTTACCACATTGCTGTTGTTTCTCTAATCTTCTTACCTTACTTAACCAATGAACGAAATTCTAGCTTAAATTCCTAGTCCTCAATTGCTGAGTTTTTAATAATAACTGCCCTGTAATTGGGATCTCCATCTTATAACTCAGTTTTGCCAAATTGGAGTGGTTTTTTTTGTTTTTTTGTTTTTGGTCTGCCCCAGTATTTTAGAAACCAGATTTTTATCGTGTTCTCCATCTCTTATTCTGAAGCATGTTTCCTGAATGGCAAGAGAATTTGTACTTTTGAAAATCACAGTATCCATGTGGCTGTTTGCTCAATATCTTAGTACAGGGCTTGGCACAATTTCTGGCTGAGAGTAAAAGTCTGACATATATCTGCTGAAAAAGACTGAAATGCTGCCAAACATTGCAGTATCAGCCCTCTGGCTCCCTGGATTGCTCTCAAACACTTGCCACTCCAACAGTACTAATCATAGAGCCATTCTTATTTCATTCTGTATTGAGGAGATTTGACTCAACTTGGACACTGGCCATTGATGCATTTACCTCACTTGGCCTTTTCAATGAGTCCACACTCACAAATTCTGACCTACATTTAGATGTGCTCTTCCATGAAGCCATCCACAGAATAACAATGTCCAGCCTGAATACTTTTTCTTCAAGCCTCCAACTTCACCCAATTCTTCTACTCCTGTTTATATACTTTTGGCTTGGTCTTTCCCACACTGAAACTATTCTACTATCTACCTGGTTATTTCTAATCCCATTGAAATGTGTTGATTGTTTTAATTAAATACTTAATAGCTAAGATATTTAAATATATTTCAAAGGCATAAGAAAGAAAGATAAAATAAGTAACACCAATAACTTTGGAGTTCCCTTCGTGCCCTTCTATGACTCAAGGTACCATACCATTTAGGGTACCATACCTACTCTAAATTTTGTGGTTATCATTTTCATTTTCTTGCTTTCTTCACACATACATACACACACACCCACATACTGTATATTTTGAACTTCATATAAATGGAATCATACTGTGTAAAATCTTCCACAATTTCCTTCTAATGATGAATATTATCTTCATTAGGTTTATCTCTGTTGATGCATGTAGCTGTAATTCCTTTATTTACATTGCTCTATACCAAAATGTATCCTAACATTGATTCTGCTCTTCATTGAACTAGCTTTGTGTCTGCCACTCTTCTAGTTGTTATCGCTGTTAAAGATAACAGGATTGCTTAGGATAAGGCCAAATTCAGGCCTTACACACCATTCAGTTTTGTGTGAGTAAAGAGAATAAAAACCTAAATGAAGCTTAAAACAATCACTGGGTAAGCTGATTAGATGCAAGACCAATTATAGATACTGACACCTTCTGAAGTCACTTTTTTCTATCCAAATAAAAATGCCTGAGAGGTATAGGAGAGCAAACTTCTGACTCAAGTTGCCTGGGTTCTAGTTGTAATCTTGAGAAAGTTTTTTCATCTCTTTCTTTCTCAGTTTTCTCCTCTCATTTTAGAGACTAAAATTGTTTACACCTCAAAAATTTCTGTTATTCCTGGATCAAATAATTTATGTGAAATAGCACTAGAGAGTAATGTTATCATGAAAATTAGTATATGTCACGTCCCATAAAGAGGCCTTGGCAATGTGTTCCAATGGTTATGATTTTTGGAAAATTTGAAACAACAAAAAAAGTTGACCTATAATTAATGAATACCAATGACTTTTCCCACTCAGTCTTCTCACATTCATGACACTTTCTCTTTTCTATGATGGCATTAGAGTGACAACTACTGCTGGGAGATTTTGCTAGACGGATGTTGAGTTGAGACTATACTGTGTCTGGGTTCCAGAGATATACTCTAGTGGTTTGTAGTCATTTTCTATACAGTTAGATATTGTTAGTCACAGAAGTCATGGTAGATATGTCAGTCATGAAAATGTAGAAATGGCTTCCAGGAAAACTGTTGCTACTGCTCACTCTGAAAACTAACTCACCATTTTGACCTAAAGAAGCAGGGCCAGAGACTGAGTCCTAATATGGAAAATGTCCTCTGAATGCAAAAGAAGCATGTGGAGTGTGGAGGGAAATTGAGAACTGAAACATAAAAAGCCAGAATCAAATTAGTGAATGATTCTTCCAATCACCAAACATGTACAACTGTAAGCAGAGAACTCGGTTTTTTAGATGCCAAGTCAAATGGAGTCTTTCCTCCTGTCAGAAATACTTTTGATAGAGAAGTATATACAATTACAAATGAATTATACACAATAAAATAATTTTTGCATCTGTTGTATAAAATCAGTAGAAATTTTTCTAGCAATGAGAAGTAAAGTGTAATATTTTTTTAGATCATTCTAAAATCAGCAATTCATTAAGTGGAAGATACATTTTGAATAGAAGTAGTATAGTTTTGAATTATTTGCTAATCTATTTAACAAATATTTTTCACATTGGAAAAGATTTAAATTTTTTACTGTTTTCACACAAAATACTGATATTTACAAAGATAACATATTCATAATAAGCCACTGCAGTGAGGAGACATGAATGACAAATTGTTTAATGAGTATTGTCAATTTAAAGTATTGAAGATGAGTCACTCCAAAAGAATACCTGAAATACTCTGAAATCTTACAATAATATATAAAAGAAACCTGATAAAAGTTTTCTTAAATTTGATAACAATCCAAAAAGTTATATGGCATTATCATAGATAAATTGTGAGGCTGAGAGAATCTTTTCTAAACTATCAGACAAAAAGAAAATCTACCAGCCTAGTAGAAAGACTGAATTATCTTTCTATTCTGTTTATAAAATAAATGACAAAATGGTTGTATGAAGAGATGGTCAAATAACATGTAACCAGAAAAAATAGGATTTTATAGATATTTTAATAAAATATAATTTTTCTGGATTTGGCACCATTTATGGCTTGGTTTGATTTTTTAAATTATGTAACTGGTAGTAATTTATTTTTTATCCTAAGTAAATATTCACTTTCCTACTTTATTTTATATTTGTTATTTTGTATTTTTTTTGTTTTTAAAGGTTTTCCAAATTACATAAATTTCTGCTGTACATAATCTGAATTTGTACCCGTCACATAGTAGCTGCTTGATAAATATTAGCATTCATAGCTATTTTATATATATGTGTATATATATGCATACATACAAATACATAGATGATTATAGATTTGCTTAATGCACATGGAGATTTTAATGAAAAAGTAACGTACATTTTTGTAAATATTCATTTTTAATTTCATGTAGTGTCTATTTATGTTCATAATTCAGGTACTTTTTCAGTTTGCATTTGGATTATTAGCATTATACAGACATAGGCTGAGTAACAAAACTAATGACATAGACGATTTTTAATCCAGACAGCCAGACTGAACAGGAGTAGAAAGTTAAAAAAAAAAAGACCAGTAGTCTCCATAAAATGACTCACAAATACTACTTTGCCCAGAATAAAAGAATACTTTATAATTACCTATATGTGCACATGTATGTATACATGTGTACTTAAAAATAAAAGAGAGTTTTTTCAAGACACTTGAAGCAGGAACCACAATACTTAAAAACCTGAATTATAAACAAGGAAATATACTTCCCAAATATGAATGTATTCATGGATATATAGCATGACAATTTTTGACTGAAATCTAACATGTTTGCATAACTATCAAGGTATTCTACAAGCTTCTGAACAGAGATAAAGTTATGAACAGAGATAAAGTTTATATCAGAACTATATCACCTATAATTCTTCTACTCAGGAAAAAAAAAAAAAAAAGCAAGGTTTGCCCCACTGTGTTGAAGACATTGTCTTGAAAAGAACTGGTATCATTTTTTGAAGTTTCAAAAATGAAGCATAAAATAAAAACAGAGCTTGTCAGAAAAACATAGTGTAGCTGTTTGTGATACTGCAGTAGAATAGGAGTTTCATGTTATTAGAACAGATGACAGTTCAGTCTAGTGAAAACAATGGCATTTGAAATGTATTAGATCTATGTATTATCTATTTTACATGAAATAGATTTTACACGAATACACACACAGCATGGGTATACATATAATTTAACACTTCAATAGTTAATCCCTTTGCCATTATTCACAATAGAAATTATGAAAAGCAATTTTGTGGTGGCTTTAAAAATATTTTAAAATGACTATATGACAGTTGTGTCATGTTGTTTTATATATCACAAAGATATCATTTGACACAGCATGAAACAGAGAGTTATTGCTGGGTCTACTATAATTCAGTATCATTTTTTCAAAGTCCTTCAAACAAGTAGTGATTTAGAAAAAAAGTATTATAAACTCCAGAGTCAAAAAGTCCTAACTTTGAACCCTGATCCTGCCCTTTAAGGCTGTGTGATTTTAAGCAAGTGAACTGACTTCTCTTTACCACTTTTTTTGCTATAAAATTGTCATTAACATTTGTCTTTAAGTTTTATTGTGAGGATTAAATCAAATATGAAAAGGCACATTATTGGCTATGAACTCTCACCTTTGGTGAAGTTTCAGGTTCACTTCCCCTTTATCCCTTCCACACAACCTCATGGGAGAAAGTTATCAGTAATGAAGGCAATAATAGCAAGATTAAAGAGGCACAATTTATATACAACATTAAGCTACAGATTTTTTTCATAGAAGCAGCAGAAATGTTAAAATATTTTTTCAGTGCTTTTGAGTTTTTAGGGATCTTAGAGAAAATTACCAACTAGGTCATTGTGTCTGTAATAATATAACTTAGGTAAGACATTGACAAACAATTACAGATATGTATGTTCAACTGTAGATAACTAGTATAGGGACTAGAAGCCAGCTATAATGTCTGTATCTTTCTGGAATGGGTTCATTATACATATACTTCAAAGAACTTCAGCAGTAGTAAGTACCTTGCAGATATTTTGGTATCCTAGTGTTTACCAAATCAGTGAAATTGCTGAGACTTTAAAGTTTCTCTCTCTACACTAGGTATATGAGTGTTTTTACTCCAACTCAAAATGGATTCAGGACAATTAAGAAAAACAAACCAAGCAAAAACATATGGTGAGGAAGAGCTATTCCTTCCATTCAGATATGAGGGATGAAAGAACAGTAAAGAAACTCATTGAACCACATTTGCTTAACACTCTGCACTCTTTATTCTAATCATAACAGGAGTAAAAACATGAATGAAAACCTTATTGAAGTAAAATCAGTAGGAGTCCTGAATTAGCACAAGCCAAACATCACAATGCCCTGAGGATGAATAAATATAATCAAATACACTGTTGAAAGAAGTAAGCAAAGACAGGTTAGAAAAAGATGCTTCTTTATTTTCATGGAAAATAAAATGAAGATATTGAAATTTTTGGAAAAAATTTTCTTTCTTAGTTTTTCTAAAGGAGAGAAAGGAGCTGTACTAAATGTACAAGAAAAATTTATTATCAAGTGTCAATATGCCTACCAAAATTTTGAAATAAAAACCCAGATATGGGTACTGTTTACAGGTGTCTCATTCTTCCCTTCTGAAATAGACTTACAGATAAAAATTCAAATTGAACAGCACCAACCATGTTCCAGGCATATATAGCCATCATATTGTCAGGTTATTTCTTTGATCTTTCCAAGAATTCTGTGAGATATCAATTTTCCATTTTGGGTATGAGGAAAATGAGATGTGAAAAAACAAGTAACTTGCATAAAGTTATCATAGCTTTATAAAATAAGAAGTATTTGCTTCTCCATTTTGTGAAAGTTTGTATATAATTGGAATTTTTCTAAATATTTGGTAGAAGTCACAAGTGAAACTATCAGGGACTATAGTTTTCTTTGTGGATATATTAATAATTTTCAGTTCCTTTTTAATAGATTACATGTGTAGTTGTGCTTTTTTTTGGTCAGTTTTAGTCATTGTGTTTTCCAAGGAATATACTTAGTAAAACTGTCAAATCTATTGCCATCAAATAGTTTATAATATTTCTCTATTATTTTTAATGTCCATAGGATCATTTGTGATATCCTCTTTATTCCAGTCGTTGGTAGTTTGTGTTTTCTCTCTTTTTCTTTTTATTAATCTTGTTGATGGTAATATTTGTGAATATTATTAGTCTCTTCACATAATCAACCTTGGGCTTTTTTATTTTTCTCTGTTTTTAATTTTCTATTTCATTGATTTCTAATCTCATCCTTATCATATATTTTATTCTATTTAATTTAGATTTAATTTGATCTTCTGTTTTTTTAGCTCCTCAAAGTGTAAATACATATCACTGTCAATAAACTACAGTTTCATCCTCACAAGTAGTGGCAAAGTGGAGATCACCAGTATCTGGGTCCTCCTTGGAATGAATGGGCCTTACAACTGTTATGGCGGTATCAATTTTGATGGCATAGGACTGGGCTAGATTAGGAAAGGACAATGTTAAGGTAAATAGAGTATTCAGCTGCTAAAAATTCCAGTTATGCTCAGAGAACAGAAGAAGATTCCTTCGGTTAGAGGAAAATTTATGAAGCAATTCTCTAAGAAGACAAACCCTATTAAATAAACATTGAATATCTTTGATTTTTTTTTTTGAAGACCTCTGATTTCAGAAATACCAATAGCTATCCAATAATATGAGAGCAAAATTGTAAGTTGTAGTTTGGAAATTTTTCTTAGGAATTAGAAACATATTTCTTGCCAGTGCTATTATAGTTGGTCTAGGAAATTGCTTAAGAACAAGTATAGAGAATAGATCAAAAATATATTGTAGTAGAAAAAGTAATAATAGTAATAGTAATAACATATTTAATTGAGTACTTACTACGCAACAGTGAAGAAATTCACATGAGTTTATATATTTGATATTCCCCAAAATCCTATGAATCAAATGAGATACAGAGAAAGTATGCACCTTGTCAAAGGTCACCAACAGGTAAAAGCATAGCTGAGAGTCGCTATCAGGCTCTCTGACTTCAAGACTCCTAAGCATTTCACCTCTCTCTAGGAGGTCATACAGAATCTTGTTCATTAGTTGCTACAGAGGTATACATAAACTGGTAGGATTTGCCTAAAATTATGGTTCTGTATTCATCTTTTCTGATCCTTCCTATACTTCTGAAGGCTTAGATTTTACTGGTTTGGCAAAAAAATGTTAGGGACTGAAGGGTGTTCTTTGTTAATCAATACAGATCATACATACTGGAGTTCTGGAAAAAACTCACAGGTAGGATTCATTTCACAGGAATGCAGGTCCCAAGCTTTAAGTAAACCAATAGCACAGTTACATATGATTATTGGAGCCCCTTTCCCGGCCTTCTAGTTTGAAAACAAATCTTGATAAGTAGAGTAGCTACTCAGAGACAATCTATGACTTTGAGTTGTGCATTTGCTCAAACTAAAGAATGAAGGAAAAAACACAAAGGAAAAGCTAGAACAGGGTGGGAGTAGGAGGATGAGAAGTAAATACAGTAAGCTGAATAAAAGATATTAAAAGCATCATCAAAAAAGGAGATAGGCTTGAACGAGATATAGAATTAAGAATTCAGAGTCAGAAGAATAGAGAAAACCATAGGAAAGAGAGGAGGACATATTAGGTCAAACATGAATGTGGACGGATGTTCATGAAGAATTAGAAAGGCAGAGAATTCTGACCTCTGGTGACTTTAATTTTTCTGTGTCATAATGCACAGTCTAGTCAGACTCATCTAAAGAGAATGAGAAAGTATAGGTAGACCCTGTTTCCCCCTGAAAATAACTCTCTTTTTAATGTAATCTTCTACAAACCAATAAAATAGTACCATTCCATTCTCTACTGTCTTAATTTCTTGAATTTCTATTCGCTAAGATTCCAACTCTGCAGTCATGTTCTGTGATTGCTTATTTCTTCAGTCAAAAGCTATTAGGTGTCTAGAATATGTTCTGTGCTTAGACTCTGGTTCTGTAGAGATGACAAAACACAATCCTTGCTCCCTTTGAGCTAACAATACTTTGAAAGAGACAGACATGTAAATTATGAGACAACAATCCAATGAGTGCCATGAAAGCAATACAAAAACCAATTCCTAGTTTACTGGAGACTGGAAACATTTGATGAATAAATATTTAAAATTAACATGAGATGAGATTAAAAAGAGCATCTGCTCAGAAATCAGGTATCCAAGAAAAGATTGGCAAAAAAGGAACCCAGCAAAGGAGGGGAGCAGCACTAGTAACTGGCTGCAGACATAAACAACCAGAGGGCCTGAACTGGTTTTCTTTACCTTCTCCACAAAAAGGCAACAACAACAATAAAAACAAATGGCAGGGTCGCCAACACATATATGAAAATTGCCAATAAAAAGCGATACATCAGACATATTAGGAAAGAAACTTTTCTTTGGAAATGAATCATGGACCCCTGTGATTACTGAAGCCTGTAATATAGCTCTAGAATATTCCAGCTACTTCTTATTCCATCCTATCAGATTTAGAAAAATGACAGGCTGAATGCTTAGTCTATCTGAGCTGTTTCAGAAATTAATTCCAAATATTAAACCAAAAACTGCTACAACATTTAAGGAAGTATACAAGCTTGCTAAGCCAGAATGGTGACAATAAAAATTGCAGTGATGCTACAGTGTTATAATCAATGTCTAATTGACTTACTAATTACAGAAAATATTCTGTCATATATTTTTCTATAGATCAAGAGCCTACTAAAATGTGTCAATTTGTTTTTGGACTAGGATTTATAGACAGACTAATTATTTGTTATAGGTTAAAAAGTTCAAAAGCTGCTTTAAAAATATATTTATACTTTAGATACAGGTTCTCATTGGTAGAGTTACCCAGCTACCAAATTTCTAGATTTCTAATTTCTAAATTAAGTCTATATTTATATTCAACCAACATCACACAACTACTCACCCAATATGGTAGGCAATAAAATAATCAAGGATATGGATATATTACCAACAAAATTAATGAAAAATACCAAGGTTTATTATAACTTGAATAGGTGAAAACAATGCTATTCTGTAATTTTAAAATATATACTGGAATATATAGACACATATACGTATACCCACATACGTGGATAAATATATACTTACACTTTATTATTTTATTTGGGAAATAGGCTTTCTTTCATTTCAGGCCCAGTATATGGGGGTATGTTATTTTACAATCGTATATATGATATAGTTTTCTTGATTTAGTAAAGAAGCATGATTTAAATTATTCCAAACAGATGAGAATCTATCTTATTTTAAAATACATTCTAAACTTTTCTCTCTCAGTTACTTACTTCCATATTACAACATACACGCACCCATGCACACACACCTTTGATCTTTGCCTACAGAGAATAAGCAGCAGAATACAGCCTCAATTTGGCCAACAGTAGTTAATTCAACAAAATAAATTATTACTGGGATAGAGTCTCCACCTTCTGGGAACTCCATCTCCCTGATACACCATTTACCACAAGAGAGCTTCCACAAGAATGTGAGATGATCCTACCCATTGCCTATAATTATTTGATCTAGGAATGGACACCTTACTGAATCTGAGACAGTCACAATCATCCCTGATAAATTGAAATTTGAAAGTAAGAAATATTATGGTAGGATGAATGATAGCTAAATCACATTAATGTCTGTCTTCTTGAGAGAAAGATCTCAAACTCCTTATACAGAGTCCATGAAAGAGGCCCTGTGGCTCGGTTTTCCAACTCCTCCTTGGAATATGGGGAGATTTTTTAAACAAGTATCCTTCCAACAATTTCCTTTTCTCTTAATGTTGCTAAACACTGCAACCAAATCAAATTTAAATAATAAAATTAGGCTTTGGTTTTTCCCATTATTTGGCACAATTCACACACAACCAACCTTATTGTTATCAAATTTCCACTTGTTATTAAATAAAAAATACAGCCATTTTTATCCTTTCTGTGCACAGTGGGGATGAACCATCCCTGGTCTCAAAACCTAAGCAAAGTTTCTTTTCTAGACTGAATAATGATAGTTCCTTTCCTTAATTATTTCACTTACCTGCAAGTTTCCTTTTCTTTTACTTACAAGGTCCATTTTAGTTGTGTTGTTTATCTGTCAACACCGACTCAGCATATAGCTATCCAAAATGTTCCAAAAGCATTTGTAAACCCATATCCAAGCCCAGTACATACAAGAAGCATAGCAAATTGTCAAAGAGTTCAATCCATGAATTCTGAGACATCTACTAATAGCAAACTTACCTTTCTTTAATTGATTCCAAACGAGGTACAGCAGTGGATAGTCCCTAAAAATTAAAACATTAAAAAATAACAAAAACAAAAAACAAAAACAGGAGAAACAAATTTAGTTTCTGAACAAGCACCAGAACAGCAGCCCTTGAGGAAATACACCATTGTAATGGATGCTGTGATTTGCTGCTTGAATGCCCCTTAAGAAGGATTCATTCCACCTGCTGGGAATGCTGCCTGAAGACAATGCTCAGCTGTAAGTCATTTCAGGGAATTGTTCTTAGTTGAAGACAGCTGCATTGCTCAAGTTCCTACCCCCTTCCTGGAGAAGCCTATATCCAGTGACTAGTAGAAATCACAGTACAGATATCCAGCCCCCTCATGACCATAAGAGACAACTCTGAAGGGCCATCCCAGCTGCAGAGCTGCCCATGGACTTGAATGAAACCTTGTTGTGACTACACTGACACACAGCTTCTCCCACTGCCCAGTCTTGTTTCCATCCCTTTCCTCATAGGTACTAGTTCTGACTGTACTCCCTAATAAACTTCCTGAACTCTGATCTCTTTCTCGAGATCAGAGAGATTGAGATCAGAAAGAGTCTCTCTCTTCCTGAACTCTGATCTCTGCTTCTAGGGAAACCAATCTGCAATAAATACCTAGAAGAAAGATTAGAAGAAAGAAATATATACACATTTAACAAATACATAATAATACATAAATACTAGCTACTTATTTTTTAGCTCTTATATGTATAATGTCCATCATACTAAATACTTTAATTGCTAATACTAAATGCTTTATATACTAATACTAAATACCTTACTTGAATTACTTTTGAGCTTTTGCATGTGTATTAACCTGCAGATAAGGAAACTTTAGGCAATTTGTTCAATATTGTTTAAATGGCAGAACTAAGTCAAAACCAAATAAGTCTAACTGAAAACCCACTCCCTTCATCACTTTCATATATACTGTCTCAAATATTAAATCAGAAGCTAGAATCTGCTTTTCAGAAATGAGAGCATAACTTTCATATCTCCTGTGGCAAAATTTTCCTTTCCTAAGTTGTTATTTGAAAGTCCAGGGTTGATTAGAATAACTCTATTCAACATGGAGCCAGTGCCAAGAAACACTTGTTGATGAGTTTTTATATTCTATTTAGTCCATTATTTGGGCTCTTCAGTACTTTGCTTGTTTTGCAGCACACAATTCAATGTGTTGAGTTATCATGTGTGTTAACTCTTCATAGAGTTAAAATCTTCAGAGAGGGAGAATATCATTTACAGAAGGCAGATAAGTAATTGACTAATGTTGGGAGAACAGATTAATCAAGTCAATCATTACATGGACAATTTGATGTTCACATAAAACTGAAAACAGACAAAATTTTCTTCTTGCTGTTTTCAGACATTATTCAAGCTAATTTTGAAACATCTTAAGACAAAATATATAAGGTTTATAAGTCTGGGTAATTTAACCAATATTTAATAAATAAAAATAAGCTTGAACTCAGATTGTTTTCCATGTTTCTTTGATATATCTTTTTCAACTAAAATATACTTAACTTATAATATGTATCAGAAAGCCAAAGTGAACAAAAATTTCCTCTTATTGGTCTTAGTACTTTTGTTTTTTTTTGAAACAAATGTATATAAACATAGGCTTCCATTTAATACATAAAAGTTTAATACTACCTAAAACAATTGCTTGAAAAATTGCAAAATTATTCTTACTCTTTAAAGAAATATTTAAACAACATTCCTTAACTAGCTTTAGGAGTAATTTCTCACTTTTTGAGTACATTTTATTTAAACAAGGTCACTCCACATTGCAACAAATAGAAAAAATAAAATCACGATGTCAAGATATATAGTTTTTAGAGCTACAATCAGGCAATTTTTTTTAATAATCAAATATTGGGCTATAGTGAATTTCTACCTTGAGTCTCATTCTTAGAGTAACTGGATAATAGATTTCATGCTTTATTAAAGTACCTTAGCAATTAGAAGGGAAGATATATTTAGTTCTTTTCATTTAGAAGGAAATGATATTTCATTACAGGTTATCAGTGTAGAGAAACTATATTTGCAATATGATCAAGTATATCATCTATCAAGCACAATCATCAAGCTATACAAGCCATGAAATTGGAGTAAATCTGTCTTATGAAATAGAAAAAAGAAATACAGAACTATTTTTATATATTACCTATTCATACTGGCACATGTGCAATGTAGAGAAGGTATTGTTAATTCTGGGTGTTTCTATATATTTCAGTGCACTTAATCTTCGTTCCTCTTATCAAAGTATGTGAAGCTATGGTCACTGAGTCTACAAAAATTTACTAAGTTAACAATTTTGATTCAATGACAGAAATGCCTAGAAATTAGGTTGTCTTGAATGCACAATCTAGGTTAGTACATTAGAATACATATTATAATGAAGCATGCCAGCAATCTGTAAATAGGAGCATTTCTCCATATATCCAAATTAGATATGCACAGGATTTGGGGGCAATCCAAGATAGAAAATTATGATTCAGTGCATTAACTATAAGAGATTAAATAACTCCTCCAGAATATCAGGGCTAATAAATATCAAAGTTTGTGTACCTTCCAAAGGGAGGGATTTGTGTTTGAGGTATTTAATTCATGCTAAAACAATTATTTTTAATTATAAGAAAATTCAGATTGTAGAGGAAGGCACAAGTGAACTGAATTCTTGTAAGAATTTGATCATTTCATTTGGGAAATCATGATCATCTACTTGGCTTAGAAAATCATTTGAGATAAATGATTTTCCAGGTGTCCAAGAACTTAGAAACATGGAAGTAAACTTTAAACAAAGAATGAAAATGGCTTCCACAAAATTACTAGAATTTGTCAGTTGTGCAATCTTAGTAGGTCAAGTAAAGAAATGATTTAATGACCAGAAGTGTCCACTAAATCCATGGAAGCTACTGACCAAGCTACTACAAAACTAATACTTATTAATCCCTTTTTATGTGACAATTGTAAAGTGCTTTATATGCATTATCACATTTAAAATCCTAATAACATTCTTAGGAGGTGTGAACTGTTCTATTACTATCATTATAGATGAGGTAACTAAAATAAGAGAGTTGAAATGTAACAGGATTCAGAAATGGGAAAAGTTACCATTTACATTGCCCCATTCTGTTTCTAAAGAGGATGATTCCTTTGCTTCCTCAAGATACCTCACAGGATGCTTGACTCAGCTTTGTTCTGCTGAGTTGAGTGCTGAGGTGAGTCTGAGTAGGAGATTTGGAGAAGTCAAGAGAAGCGAAAACTGTTTTCCATGAGATTGGAGAGACACAGACCAGATGAGTGGAAAAACTGGGAATTTAGAGGGTTCCAGAGAAGAGAGCTGCAGCCATTTGAAAAGGAACTGCAGTGAGGAAAACTAAGAGTGCAGTTTTATCAAGAAGGTAGTCATATTCTAACAGGATTTTCAGGATGGTTTGTGAAGTAACGTAGCTGATGTTTCCTCCATATTTTAGGAAAGACAACACTTTTCTTCAATTGCTTGAAGTAAGATAGAATCTTTGTTTTCACATTAATTAACTTGATGAGATTTGGTTTAAAGAGAATGCAGTTAGACTCAAAAAGCCTGTCCATTTCCAGTTTCATGAGGGAATTACCCAAATGCATACATCTGGTAAGTACTAGATCTGAAATTCCATTCCATGTCTAACTTGCCGTCTCTACCATTAAACTGCTCCCAATATCAGCTTTTTCTCCCAAGCTCATCTCTTTCCTCTAGAGAATAATATTCACTTTCTTTAAAGAAAAAAACTCTCCATGAGCTAAGCAGCTAAACAGCCACTGACACAGACAAACTCATGCTACATTCTGTAGTACTGCAACATCCAGCCAATCATTTAAAATTACAGGTTTTAAATTACAGTTTCACTAGCTAGGGTGAAGCTTTTAAGATAGAAAATAGGGATCCCTAAAGATGTTAAAAAAAATAAAATAAAAAAAATAAAGGCAAAATTTTACTGAATGTTAATACACATAAAAAAAAAATTGATGGTGATGAACACCTAATTTGTAATTGTGTAGAAATGAGCTATAATATACCAATCCGAAAAGAAGTTGAAGTGTCAAAATATACAACTATTTTTATATATACATAGTGAAAGTAACTGCTGAAGTGAAGCTGAAGTTGAACACAATAGAATACTTCAGCTTTACGGTATGCTTTCTGACTTAAATTCCTTTTATCAATTTGATTTTAAACCTGTATGTGCTTTTGAAATTGACTTTGTAAATAAATTGTAAATATTTTAAATTGCATAAACATGTGGTCAAAAATGATAATTTTATATAGAAGGATGGAGGGGCCCCTAACAGGTTAACTTAGTTTAAAAATAAAATTTAAATGTTCAGAACACTCATTAAAAAAAAAAGAAAATAGGGATCCCCTCTTGCCCTGAAGGGAAAGAAATTTCAATCTGGGTAGACAAAAAATATAATAGATAGCCAATAAATTTTAAGGTGAAAATAAAAGGATGTCAAATGAATGAATGTGGAAAAACTATACCAGGAGAGGCAAAAGGACTTTAGAAAACCATTAGGGAGTCAAAACACAGGAGGATAGTCATAAGAATAACCAGGATTTTGCCATAGGAAGGATACTTTCAAGATATTAGAGGCACAGAGACAAATATGTACCAAAACAGACATTGTAAAAGTTGTAACATTTTTGAAGACTGATGATAAACTCAATTTCTCTTTCTTTGTTGATAAACTTAATTGAGTTCAAACACAAGATTCTGGATAAGGTCTTTTTATTTAGCCATATTGCTTCCTTATAAATGGTTCCAGCATTCGAATAACTGTGACTATTTATCCAAATAATTTTTGTTTAACAGTGTGTATGGAGCTTCAGAGAAAGCCAAAATCCTTGCAAATAATGTTTGTATTTGTTTTTAATCAAATAAAACAATTTAGGAATAGATAATCTTAAGTAAGGATTACTAGTAATTTAATAATTCTATGAGATGTTTTGTGAATTTTTAATCTTTTCAACATTTTGCATCTTGCATTCACCCTTATATTTCAAACAGAGATTTGTTTCATGAGAAATTTGTTTTATCCTCTTTATGTGAAACATTTTTCATTAATTACGGTCTGCAAACGAGTCATTCTGAAGTTGCATCAGAATTCTCAGACTATATTTTGTCTTAATTGCTGTGCTTAGGCTTGCTATAGTATTAAGGTCCTCAAATTAAGAGAACTTGAAATGTTACCTGCTAAAATCAATTTTCTTTAGAAGTAAGTCCCTTAAAGTTTCTATTAGTAGGAGTGGTGCCTCCTAATGCTAGTCTGGGCATGGCTGCTCTAACAGCCAGGGGTTACAAGATGATGTTTCACAGCACCTTGGCTTTGTCTGGTCCACCAAAATAAAAGTTTATGATCATACATTCTATTCACACTTAATCTCTCTTCTCAGTCAATTTACTTATCCATATATTTCAAACAGAACTCTGCTTTTCATAAAACTTGCCCAGGCTTCTTTTCTCTAAAATGTATAATGCAACACTAGAAACATGTATCATTTTTTTCTCCCCCCTCCCCAATATCTACTGGTATCTAGTATATTGTCTTGAAAAGGCAGGTATTCAATAAATTCATGTTAATTTATTGTTCTTTCAGTTGTACAATATTTGTGATAACCATTCCCTATAGTTCTTTGAGAGCAAAAGGGAAATTGTGCCTCTATAGGTTCCTTCGGAACAATGACTCTCCAGTCAGATCACGATTTGCATTGAACTACCCAGACAGTAGCACAAGGAAAGTTTTCTCATCTCTGCGTCCAGAAAGATACGTTCCTTTTATCCTCCTGAAGTCAGCGGGTAAAATCAGTCAATACATCTTAGCACATGAACTATTAAGTACATTTTTCTTTGTCTATAGAAATCAATGGAACACACAAAACTGCTGTCTATTCTCCCCTCTTTGGAAAAAATGTAGAGTAGAGTCTTTTTTAAAAAAATGAAGCAAAACAAAACAGACCTTATTTGGATCAATTTGTTTCTTGCTACCACAAGTATAATAAGTACCATTTGTATAAGCCAAAATTAGATGAGGCTGTGGGCTGGGGGACGGTATGGGTATTGGAGTTAGCAGGAATAACATGCTTTCAGTCTTTCAAAAATCCATCACATTCTTCTCAGTGAAGAGTCAAACTGTATAGCTAAAGAACTTAGAAAAACTGAAGTCTAGCCTACCCTCAGGGGAAGGGAGGGAAATTAAGCTCTGCTTCCTAAAAAGGGGAATACCTATATTTATTATATGGGATTATTCTACAAAGAAGATTATTCTCATCTCCATTTATATATTTATTTAGTCTTTTATTTACATTATCATGTATTCATCATCATATGTTTATGCATATATATTTTTTTTACTTTGGGTGAGAATCCATTGCTATGCTATTTATTTATTATTTATTCTGTTGCTCAAATTGTTCCAGCTTTGGCCTTTGAGAGCTCTTTCAGTTTGGCTCCCTGTGTTCCTTTGATTTGCTCCCACCCTTTTGTGCTTTGAACACATCCTCTATTTCTGGTACTACAAGGTGTTTCAGGATCATTGTATGTTTTCCTTGCATGGCCCTAGAATTAAATTGAATTTTTAATTTCTTAAGTTAATTTGGTAGAGCTCTGTGCTCAATCTCCTCAGCAGTTGTGGTCTCCTATTTTCCTGACGTCACCTAGAGAAGCAGGGATTTTTGTCTCACTGAATCTTGAGTCAGACCATATATGTACCATTCCAAGCCTGACTCAATGTTCTTATAAACTCTAATATTACCTTATCATACCTAATCTTCCAGATCAAATATCTTCTGTCTTATGAAAGTCCTTTGATCTGTCAAGGTCCCAGAAGGAAACATATATCATAATCTGGTAATTTGAAGGTTTTGATAAAGGATAATTTACAAAGTGTGAGCAGTGTTTAATAAGAGATAATACACTATCCTAGGCCTAGTAAAAGCAGAAAGCTATCATCCCTTAAGTCTTTAAGGAACAGTGCAGGAAGTGGTTACCGAATCCTGGACAAAATAGCCATATATAAAAAGGCTCCTTAGAGAAAGGATGCAGCCAACCCAATGTAGCCAACTTGTTCTTCAGATTTCTGTCTCCTTCCATCTTCATATATCCTACTGGGAACTTCCATTGCTGAACTAAAGAGGAAAATGGAGGGAAAGGGAAGTAATTGAAGCAGATTCCAGGGGCCCAAAGTGGGTAGAGAAGGGTGGAGAGTGGATAGGGCCATATGAAAGATATGCGGTATATTCTTCTTCCAATAGCAAGTAAAAAAGGGAAACTTCTTTCCTATACCTAATCTTCTGTCTAATACTCCATATCATCATCACTATTTACAGATACAACCTAGGATCAAGTTCAACATTGTATTACTGAAGAGTCCAGGACATTTTATGTGCCATGGGAACAGAATTCCAAATGGAAAAAAAAAAACAAAAAAAACAGAAGGTAAATATATCAATGTATATATTATAGATACAGTGTAATGATAACAGCAAAATTAAGGGAAAATAATTATAGCCTAAATCCCTGATCACTAATTTTTATTTCATGTTGAGGACATGAGCTTTGTTCTCCTCCTTTTTAGACATAGGAGAAAGGTCATTTTTTTTTTTTTTTTTTGGCCTATTTGTATATCTAGCAGATCTCAATTACAGTTTAATACTATGCCTCATTATGCATATTTGGTCTCTGATGCTTTAGGCCACTGGTATCTTAACATATAAATATTTCAGTTGGGGCTATAATAATTTTCTTTGGAATTGTGCCTCCAATTCAATTCACCACACCCTTTTATGTAACTCCAGTTTAACTAATAGTTGAATGTGATGAATAATTTTTACTGTTCTTTTGTCTCTTTGTATTCTGGGGAAAAAAAGAGCCCTTAACGTCCTAGATTGCTGAGAAAAATAGAGACTTTATGAAACACATACACATATTGGGTTGGATGTCTTTCTTCAGATGAGGAGAAGGGGGAAAGTTCCATTTCATTCTTTTTTATTCTTTATTGAGTATCCTAAACTTCAGACAAAGTGAAAATTTGAGCCTTGTCTGAGATATCATCACTACCAGCCTTCCTACTATGTCTTCCTAAAACCTTTTCCCCACCATTCTATTTTCAATCTTGTCTTTCTCAAAATGTCCCAAGCTTCACCAAACTTTCATTCTCTGTTGATGGCCTAACCTCACGCTTCATTCAAAAACCAAAAGCTGTTTTACTGGTTTCTCCAGGAAGACACAAAGTAAAAGTAATCATAGGGTACCGCTATGAACTGGAAACTTAGCTTTGTTGAATAGTATACTTGATTTTAAAGACAGAGGAGAGTGGAGCATTAATTGTTTGCTAAGGAGAACGATTCAATAGAGAGGTAAAGAGGATTATAGAGGGATTAAGTCCTTCTCTTACAAGTAGGGATTTGACTCTAGTAAGATTAGTGTTTTGAAAGAATGAGAAGCCTTCATTCAACAGAAACAGTTGGAAAATAAAGAGGGTGATGAAGCAGACGAGCTAGTTTTGTGCATTTAGGGTTTATAAGTTAAAGATGTGCCTTCTGATGGCCTCTATGCTAGCACAGTCGATGGGTACATATTTATTATTTTCTTACTTAACTTCAAACAGGTTTTGACAAAATAGGCTATTCCCAACTTCTTTATTCTTCTTTATTTATGTTTGCTGCATGTCTTTCCTTATACTACAGTCTCCAGTTCATCCCTCAATATCCATGGCTGGCTCATCTCACTTTCTATGGGTGCTGACTGTTCAAATGTTCCAAAGCTCTGGTCTGTTTCTTCTTATCTATATACATTCTCTACCCAGATTTTATCTGATCCCATGATTAATATTCAATTCCATTATTTTAATTACTCTCTCTATATAAATGATTCTAAAATTTACCTCCAATTTCTGATTTCTCCTGAAATCTCTGTAGGGAGAGAAATTAGAAAGGGAGGAAGAAAGAAAGAGAGAAAAGGTAGAAGAGAGCTACATTCTCCCTGCCTAGTCTATCTAAATCAAGTATCTACACACTGATCTGACTGTGTTATTTTCTCTCAGATAATGTTGTTTCTTTCATAGCATTTATCAAGTGTGCCTTAATAGTTATCACCTGTATCCTCAACTAAACTTCATCAACAGGGTCCAAGCAGAGTGTTCACAACTATAGTCAAGCATCCAGTACAATGCCTGGCAAGAGTAAATTGCTCAACCAATATTTCTAAATTAAAGTAATGAATATAACTGGGTTGGTGCTAAAGTAGTAGACTACATAAGATGGGATGGATGGGTAGAAGAGAAGCATGTGTCCCAACAGACTTTGTTATTCTTAGGTTGCCTGTTTTCCCTGGGGAGGTTTGCCATGTTCTCCTTTGTCATAAGTCATATTCCCTGAAGGTCTAAAATTGTTACCACACATGATCTCTTTTACGTAGCTTATATAAATGAGGGGAAGTCTAGAAGGCTTGACCAGGCAAAAATTATACAATTGTACTGCCCTGTCTTTGTTAGCTAACACTGACTATGTTTCAATTTTTTTTTTTTTTCTTGAATCATTTTACTCTTTTCCACTCCCTACCCTGGTCCTATACTTAATTACTTCATTTTTGGATTTCACAGGAGCTTTGTCTTTCTGCATCTTCTTTCTGATCTGTCCTATACATTGAGCCCTAAAATATATTCCTAAATAATAATTTGCATCATATCACTCACACTTTGATCGAAACATTCAATGGTTCATCAAGACGCACACATATATATTAACGTTTAAAACCCTTCATCGCTTTGCCTCAGTTTCACTTCACCTGTCCTCCCACAAATATCTGATATGTTACATCTGCTGAACACATACTATTCTTCTGGTAACACACTGAAATCCCCGGCATACATGCCATTGTTCAAATTTTACTTCTGGAAGGAATCCCTTTCTATCCAAACCTGTCTGTCACTGTCCTCCCACATTGTCAATTCCAATTATATACCAAAGGCACAACCTATCCAGTGGGGTCCAGCTCCTTTAAACCTTAAGGCCTGCCCCTCATTCACACAACCATCATTTTCTTTGTCTTTGTGTTAACCAGCCTGCTTGCTCTGAACTACCTCATATTCTGCTTTAACCAGTTCCTGATCTTCATGTCTTCTGACTTGGATTTTCACCTTGTCCTTTGGACCTTGTACTTGGTACTGCCCCTCTGGATTTGGCCTTGTCCTGACTTATGCCACTGTGTTTCAGAATCTTTTTCTAACTATGCTACTTACCTACAACTGTCCTGAGTAAACATCCAAGTAGCCTACCCAGCTCTGTGACTCTATATCTCAGGCTAGGCCCTCACAGGTAGAATCTTTGTCCATGAACCATCTCTAGACTCTGCAATCTTAGTCATCTTTGAATAGTCAATACATATCACAGTCTCTGACAATTGTCATTGAATGAATAGGTACACGAATAAATGAGTCTCTATGTTTAATTCAATTCTCTCCTTGTTTATTTCCTCATTTTACATTGGTTTGCCTTTTCTGATAACACATACCATTGTCTGACTTTTTCTATATAAATCTGTGCTGCTGTCTTCCTTATCAGACCATAAGCCCCTGGACAGAGAGCAAGAAAGGAGAGCACTGGATCATTGGATTGTTTTCTTCGTATCATGACACAATGCACTGCAATGTCAAAGACACACAAGAACAATTTGTATTGAATTCAATATTGAAATTTTCACAAAATGCCACATAGGGAATTAAATTTGCAAGATACGAATACGCTTGCCCTACTGATAGAACAGTTCATTCAATAATGATTTTAATAGGAAGTAAAACAAAGCCACTGGCTTTATATATTTAGTAGCTGATTTTGATTTTCATCAAGATGATTTATCATCTTGACTAGTCTGGGCCAAGACAACATAGTTTATTATCTGGGCTGTCACTGCTTCCACTCTTCCTCTAGTACTATCTCTTCTCTAAAAAAAGTACAGTGACAGATGGACTTTCAA
Organism: Balaenoptera borealis; assembly: GCF_965194805.1. Lineage (NCBI taxonomy): Eukaryota > Metazoa > Chordata > Mammalia > Artiodactyla > Balaenopteridae > Balaenoptera > Balaenoptera borealis. The sequence continues at coordinate 131,454,859 of NC_138860.1, forward strand.
AACCTATATGGCATCATGTTGTTTCCCTGCTCATATTCTTCCACTGACCCTCCAGCTCCCCCAGAAACATCCAAAATTCTTATCTGACATCATCTAACAAGTTCCACCACAGTAGCAGCTCTCTAAGCACAATGGCTCCCCTATTGTCCCTCAAATCTGCCAATCTGCTCATCTTGAATTTCCTTCTGAAACCCTCTGTGCTTGGCTTTCTCTCTTTCCAGAATGTTCTTTCCCCTGCAACTTCTTGGTTCAAATCCTCCCTTGATACAGGTTTCTGCTCACATTTTACATCAGAGGGGACTTCACTGACCACTCTATTTAAAGCAGGGTTCAAGAATTCCACTACCTCATTATTATTCTGTTTTATTTTTTCTTCATAGCAATTATCATCACCTGGAAAAATACATTATTTGTTTATTTTTTTATTGTCTGCCTGACCCTACTTGAATTCAAGCTTCAGAAGCAGGGATTTCACTTTGCTTGCTGCTATTTCCTCAGTGACTATAATATTTCCTGCACTGTTTGACGCTAATGGTTTGCCTACTTAATAATCCTCCTACTATGGAAAGGTTAAACATTTCCCCTGCATATTCAGAAATATAATAGGTACTCAAATATTTGTTAAATATAAGAATAAATGGAAAATTAATGCAAGTTTGGACATAGCAGTCAATGATCATATCATCAAGAGTGTGGGTATATGAACTTCTGTAACATCTTCATGCCTGTTCTTCCTTTTCTGTTTGCTTTTCTACATCATTGAATATTATGTCTGTCCATGTAAAGTTAATTTTGAACCATGCTATCCAACATGTAAGCACTAGAATCTAGAACCATGACATCTGAATACAATTAAGAACTTAAAATGTGGCTAGCACAAATGAAGATGTACTGTAAGTATAAAATACACAAGAGATTTTAAAGACTTAGTATGGAAAAAATAATCCAAAATATCTCATTAATGAATTTTTATATTGATTACACATGGAAATACTAGTATTTTAAATATAATGGGTCAAATAAAATATATTATAAAATTAATTTTACTTATTTATTTTTACATTTCTTAATGTAGCTACCAGGAAATTTTAAATGATAAACGTGTCTATATTTGTTATATCTCCACTGGACGACACTGATGCAGAACCTTTGGACAGAATCAATCTCCTAGGGTCAAAATCCCTTGTTAGGTTAGGTATTACAGCATAGTTGCATTAAAAATGATAATTTTTTAAAAATTTATTAAACCACTAACTTAAAAGAAACCTACCTCAATATCACAGAATGTTTGTCTCTACTAATGATCTGGAATTTTTATCTTATCAAACAATGAAAACTATCTAAACATTTTATTATTTCATAATTTTTCATTTTTCCATATTTCTGAGCCTTTGCTGCTAAAACACTCAAAATATAATTTAACTCTCAAGAGTTAACTTTCTGATATCATCACATCTCTCTATTTCTTTTTGAGATTTGTAAGTATCTTTTCATAATTTTTAATATTTTATGTATATAGGGAAGTCATCTCTGCATCTATTTCTTTTAGAAAATAAGTAGAAACTGTAATTTATTAGTAATTAATTTCAATAATTATAATTATTGCCACTATACACACCATACATTGAGAATATATTATGTTATATATATTTAATAAATATCTCTCATTTAATTACTACAATGAACCCTCTGAAATACTCATGGGAGAAGAAACTGAGGCCTTGGGAAGTTGAATACATCTCAGCACACTTGTGGTAAGATACAGATTGCATAGATGGTAAATCACTATCCTTAGCAGAGAGAGCCCTGTAATTATAATGCCAACCTTAGGCTATATTGTTAGGATTCAACTGGATCCAAAATTTCAAAACCGACATAAAAATCTGGGTGTTATACTTTGAATGCCTTCTATTGTTGCTTAATTTGCTAATAACTATTAGAGGGATTTTCATGTGTTTACTGTGGGGAGCCTCTCAGAGATTTTTACCTTAACGGGAACAGTTTAAAATAGTTCCCTATTCAATGCTGGCATCACCTCAGTTACCTCCTACACCCAAAAACTGCAGAGGAAATCACAGAGTTCCTGTGACATCTTGACATTCTCAGGCAAAGGCACATTTGAAGGCCTAAGTATTAGTATTATATGGCATTTACACAATCAGACATACAATTTAAAACTCACTCTTAAAGTGAAACCGAGTCCTGATAAGAGAGTGGGTTTACCAGACTGCCTTACCAATAAGTCTTGGCATGTCACGTTAAGTGAACCTCCCAAGGGAGATGAACAATACTTTATATTTATATTACACCTTTCATACAGAAGGATCTCCAAATGCCTTGTCTACAGAGATCACTCGCTCACAGCTGAAGGCAGGCACCTGTGGGATCCAATATGACAGCCATTCCACAGCACAACGGCATTTAGGAAGGGAGGTGGAAAAATAACTTCTCAAGAGAGAAAGGCAGGAAGAATTTTATGTAGGAAGAAGGTAATTACACCATTGGAATTTAGCCAAGATGTGTATGTTCATACCACTCTTTTTACTGATCCCTGGGTCTGGTTAGATAGGTCAAAAACTTCTCATGCAAGGGTGGTGACCTCTTTGGGGCTCCATATGTGGTCTCTATTTGCTTAGCCAGTGTCAATGTTAATAAAATAATATGCAAATAAAATGCATCCTGCAATCTTGTCCTTATTATGCTGTCCGAGGTCTGAACATTGCATAACAAGTAAATGCTATTCCTGTCCTTTGTTCCAGAATTGACCACTTATTTGAAATTATCACTTTGGTGTTAATAAAAGGCCTGTTATAGCAACCCTGGGTTTCCTTAACGGCCATCCAGAGAGGTCCATGTCAGGGGTAAAACTGCTTTGTAAATAATCAGCACTCAGTCCAAGGGGCACAGATGCAAGCCAGTTCTGAGTCATTTTAAATAACCTGTTTGCACAGTTAACGTCCCTCCTACTGTGGAAAGGATACACATTTTCCACTGTAATTTTGGATTTCTTTTTATTCCCTCACTTCTTTCTCATGGAAAAAATAGTTTTTGATGAAGCACGAAAGTAAAGAAAAAGAGCTCCGTTATTGATCAACATTGTTGATTGTAGAATAGAGAAGTATATTTCATAGATTGTATTTGAGGTGTTTTTGTTTGTTTGTTTTTTTGTTTGTTTTTAAATTAATTAATTTATTTATTTTTGGCTGTGTTGGGTCTTCGTTTCTGTGCGAGGGCTTTCTCTAGTTGCGGCAAGTGGGGGCCACTCTTCATCGCAGTGCGAGGGCCTCTCACTATCGCGGCCTCTCTTGTTGCGGAGCAGAGGCTCCAGATGCGCAGGCTCAGTAGTTGTGGCTCATGGGCCTAGCCGCTCCGCGGCATGTGGGATCCTCCCAGACCAGGGCTCGAACCAGTGTTCCCTGCATTGGCAGGCAGACTCTCAACCACTGCGCCACCAGGGAAGCCCCTATTTGAGGTGTTTTTAATTGATTGATACATTATTTTCTCAAGCACAAAGGAGAACTCTGGGAAAGTTCAGCCCTGTCTTTCGGAAGTTGGGTTGAACTGTTCTGTCTTAGACTAGTTGAAAAGCACAGTGGAAGTGTTTTCCTTCAAAATACTTGCATTTAGCTTTTCCTAAAAATGTTTTTAAACACATGCCAAGGTCCCCTTCAATTAATCAGATTATTACAAAAAGCAATGTATAATTGCAAAGCAGAGGTTTGAATGCTGAAGCTTAATATTTACAGAGGGCAAAAATACACATACACATACATACTATTACACACAAACACACATACATACACACAGAATGATATCCAGCCTCAAAACACATACTATCTGAGTTTTCTGGATAAGGTCATCCCTCAAATTTCCAAACTGACTTCAGCTGCCATAACTTAAGTCATTTTCCCCTTTTCACTGAATATCATCAGAGGCAAAGGAAAGATCAAAATCTTTGGTTTTACTTACAAGCCTGCGTTATGCCTGATCATAAATAATGCATATCTGCGCAAGTATGTGTGTTTCTGTGTGGACGTATGTTTGTGACATTAAAGGATTCATTTACATTTATTTTTATAATCTTGGTTTTGTTAACACATTCTTAACTGTCTTTTCCACGTATGCTTTCTTTTTCGGTCTCACTGGGAACATCCAGATCATTACACACACACACACACACACACACACACACACACACACACACACACACATCATCTTATTTGGGACCTTCTGTGCTTCCTGCATCTGGATATCTATTTTCTTCTTCAGGTTTGAGAAGTTTTCAGCCATTTCACTGAATACATTTTCAATCCCCTTCTCTCTCTCTTCCTTGTCTGGGACATCTATAATGTGAATGTTGTTACACTTGATGTTTTCCTACAGATCCCTTAAACTGTTATCTTATTTTTTGTTTTTCTTTTTGCTGCTCTCATTTGGAAGATTTCCATTATTCTATCTTCCAGATCACTTATGCATTCTTCTGTCACCTAGTCTGCTATTTATTCCTTCTAGTGTGTTTTTCATTTTAGTTGTTGTATTCTTCATTTCTGACTGGTTCTTTTTCATATTCTCTAGTTCCTTATTAAAATTCTCACTGTGTTCATATATTCTTTCCTTTAATTCAGTTAGCATTTTTACTACTAATGCTTTGAATTATTTATCTGGTAAATTGTTTATTTCTGTTTCATTAGTTGTTGTTGCAGGAGTTTTCTCTTGCTCTTTCAGTTGAGACAAATTTCTCTGCCTTTATGTAATAAGGTGGAACAGTTACCTATTGCAGTCTAGAAGGGGTATCCTTATGTGGGGTGTCACTATACAGTCTGCTGTGTCCAGTGGCTTTGGAGGGAGAACTGGATTTGCTGTGAATACAAAACAGGTTTTCCTCAGGGTATTCCGGTTACTATCACCTTGGTAGGAGGTGGGGATGGAGATGGAGGGTCTAGGGCCAGAGACAATTTTCAGCCAGAGCTTGTACTGTGCTCAGCGGCTGTCATCACCCTATTGGGGGGTGGGGTCAGGTCCCAAGTTGCTGGTGCAGAAGCCCTGAAGTTTGGGTCTGAGCCAACTCAGCTCCCTTTGAGTGTGAGCTCTACCCCCTTCCCAACACTGACACACCTGCTCCAGAGGGGAGCAGCACTGGAGCAAGAGGGGCCAGTGCAGGCATTTGGCAAAGTCTGGAGCACAAGCTGTGGCAGTCTGGCCGTGATCAGAGATCTGGACTGGCTCTGATGCACCATCCATGTCAGCACTGGCGATGGCTGCCCCTTCCCTGCTCAGATACTGCTTCAGGTCTGAGCCCCTCCGTGTCTCAGAGCTGAAGGCTTTCATCTGTCATGGCAGCTCTTGCTTGACCATAAAGCTGTGACATGGGCAAGCAGGGTTGGAGTGTTCACTCAGCTCAGGCTGGGGTGCACACTGGGGTGGCTGTGGGAAACCAGTCAGCCAAGAGTGCGCTCTCAATTCACATTCTCTGCCCTGCCTCAGGAGCAAAAAAGTATTTGTGCACTCTTCATGGAAGGTTCCCAGGCATCCCACAGCCCTTCTGTTAGTCCCACCCCCACTTCAACCAGCCAAGGGGTCTTGTCTTCCCTTTGTTGGACCCCAGGGCTGGGGCACTCAATACGTGGCTCAAACCACTCACTCTCCAGGGAGGATCTCTGCGATGTCATCTCCCTTTTCTTCTGAATCCCCACCCAGGAGCACAGGTTGAACCTGACTGCTTTTCTTCCCTTCTTCCCTGATTATTCCATGTGGATCTTTCTTACAGCCTTGATAGTACAGGAGTCTTTCTGCCAGTCTCCATTTAGTTTTTAGTGAGAATTTTTCTATATAAATATATTTTTGATATGCTCATAGGGGAAGGTGAGTTCCATGTCCTCTTACTCCATCATCTTGATCAGTGTTGTGCTGTTTTTTTTCCTGATAATCCTCCATAGGCCCTTCAATCTAATATCTTTCATCTTCTTTTCATTTTGAAAAATTTACCTCTGTTATTTAATTAAAGAATTTATTCTTTACATTTTAATATTTTCTCCTTCTTGGAATTCCTATTATCCTATTTCATGGTTGGATGGTACTTTTACTCCTATCTCTTAACTTTTCTCTTATAGTTTTCTTTACCTTTTTTCCCCTATTTATCTTTTCCTGGTTTTTTTTTTTTTTTCTTAGAGAATTACTTGGATTGATCTTAAAAGTCACTTATTTATTATATTAGTCCCATACATTTCATTGTGTAAAAAACTCAACTTTCATGTTTTTATGCTTAATTTTTATACTTCATTCTTTTTATCATTTTTGTCCCTTTATATTATACAGGCTTCCCTTGATAAGTATATATTTATTATGCTTATTAAAAAGTGTTCATCTATGTGTGATTCCCTGTTGCATCTGATGATATTACTTTTCTAGTCTGTTAGGATTTTTTAAGTGAATGTTCTCCTCAGATATTTGTCATCTTGGTCTCTGAGTTTTTAGTCCTATAAGTGATTCTTAGGCTTCCTACCAGCTATTTGGCTTTTAGTTCCATCTTCCTCTTGTTTCCAAAAGTATCTTGTGCATATAATTCTTGAGTCTTTTAGGGAATCTCTAAGGTAAATCAAGTTTGCCTCTCAACTTTCCCTCTTTCCTCTTATGATTGAGTGTTCTTGGTTTGGCTATGTTATTTATCACTCAACTATCTGCTCTCCAACTTGGAGGATTTTGTTGCCATTGTCTTTTTTTCCTAGTCTCTCCAGTAGCATATATTTAATTATTTTTTTAAATCCTCATTTTAGTGGGATTTTGGAAGGAGGCATAGATCTCCTGTCTTTATTTAGTCTATTATTTTTATTCAGATATCTCAGTGTTTAACTTTCATATACGTTTTCAACTTCCCATCAATGAATTTTTCTTCATCTTCCCTTTAGGATTATAATTACATTATCCCCTGAAATTCTTTACTATTTTTATTTGAAAATTATTACAATCTGTTTTCTTATGGGTCTTATATCCCCTCAATTGTATTATTATTTATACTTTTAAACAAATTTTAATTAATGCACATTATTTTATAAATATTAATTTGCTTCTCAGTCCTAAATAGACAATGAGAAACATATCATTTATACTTTTAACTCTAGGACCTGTCACATACGTTCAACAAAAAAATGAAGGGAGAACAATTTCTTACGCTCTCCACTCTTTAGCTTCTACTCTTACAAACATTACTATGTTGGAAAAAATCATCTAGCCCCATTGTTAGAGATTTATTGTACATCCAGGCCCTTGCTCATTATTATAAAATTCACAGATCTATCCCTAGAATGCAGGGCAATAATCTTTTCTCCTATATGCACAGATATGACTGTGATATTATCATAAAGGTAATACTGATGTCTCTCAAAAAAAATATGTTTTCCTAAGTAGGAAAATAATCAACTTAAAAATAAGTTTACTCTTTTTTAAGTGCAATAGCTAATTCCTATTCAAGTTAATTATATTTGTGCACATTGACCTGGAGCAGAGAAATTCTCTCTAATGTGAGTGCCTGTCAGGTTTGTGTCTCCATTAGGTTAATCCAGTATTCTCTTTTGCCATATATACAATCCCTTTGCAAATTTAGTTAACTTCCCTTGCTGTATGTCAGGATAAGAAAGAGTGAGTGCCCCAATGAAGAAAGATATGGAAACCAAGATTGACTTGAAGAAGAATAAAACAGAGGATTTTATAAAATACTATTCACTTGATAAAGTTAATTTAATTTCCTGCTATTCATCCCTGACTGATACAACAGCTAATATTTTCTAAATGGTTACTATGAGGCAGACATAATGAAAAGCAACATATATATATATATATATAGAAATATATAGATGTAGATTACCTCTCAAATCATTAATATTACTGTTCCCATTTTTTACAGACGAGAATACTGAGCTCTAGAAGGCTATATTGCTAATAGATAGCGAGCCAAGATTGAAACCTGGCCAGAGTCAGGATCACTTATGTAGTGAGACTCATTATAGAAAGTGCCACAAGTAATTTGTTATTAATCATAGTTAAGATAACCAACTTTTGAGGAATTTACTTTAAAAATTTGAAAGTAAATGATTTACTTGATTAGAACATTTCAGAGGCCATTGCTCTAATGTCAGGCTGATTCATATGCTTTCTTGAGAGGAAGGGAAATGAATGAAATTACAGCTATGGAAATGTGCATAACTAGCAGTCTATCTTAGTCATGCCACAACCATTGGGAACATAAGATTTATGTGAATTTTATCAGACGTGTATGTCCTAGTGAAAAAGGGTGAGCATTGCTGTTCCATACATATGCTCACATATTGACTCAAGCACAACTGATGTGGTGTCTTCAACTCATTTTACAATTAATTATCTGGTGAAGATAGAATCAGTTGTGTGCAAGCCTCTGTGTATGTGTGTGTATGTATGTATTGAATGCAAATAAATATATATTCATTTCCTGGAAATACAAACAGAATCACAATTTGTGACTGAAAATAAATGTCATTTAGATTATACATATCTAGATACTCGTACTTTCCAATGAAGATTTAGCAGTGGAAACCTAAAGAAATTTAATGCCACAAAGCCCATGTGACAGATATTTAAAGGAATATACAGATTTTAAAAGCGGTAAGGTTTAATACTTAGAAGATAACATTTATTAGTGATTACCTAAAATTAGTAAAAACAATCTGATTAAGGGTTAAGATAGGGTTAAGATAATACCAACTGCTGAAGCAAATAAATTCCAAAAACTGAAGGACTTGGCACTGAAAAATTTACTTCTCATTCATGGTCCAGACAATGCAAGTATTCTTGGTGAGAATCTCCCCAAACACATGATTCAGGGTTGCAGACTTTTTCCATATAATAGGACTCCCATATTTAATACATCTTCAGTACTTTATCCATTCAAGTCAAGTCAGAGGGGAGAGGATCATGGATATGTTTGTTTGTTTTTTGTTTGTTTATTTGTTTTTGATCCAGACCTGAAAGTGACATACATCACTTCTCCCACTGCATTGACTATAGTTCATAAGTAACCACAAGAGAGGCTGAGGCATGTGGTATAGTTTTAAATCCAGGAACAAGCTCAGCTCGAATTTTCTGGCACACAATACAGATTATGTAGAAAATAAATCAATGCCACTCCTCAGAATCATACTGAAAGAGTGAACATAGGAATACAGTTCTTTTGTTCTGGACTATCCAAATAGAGACAGCAAAATAATGATTAACCCAAGGCATCAAGATACCAAATGTAGCCATTCACATAAATAAACCATTCACATGGTTTTCTGGTTTTCCTTGTTCCAAAAGTTTGGTAGGCCTGTCAAAGCAATTACTTAACTGTGAAATTGTTTAATTTTTCAAAATTTAGAGGGCTTACCAATTATTCTCAGACAATGGGAGTTTGAGCAATAATTAAAAGAACTTTTTTTTTCGAAATAATATTCCCCTATGCCACACCCAAAACACATTACTTTCCAAAGGTGGAGTCTTAGCACATACGCCTGGAAAATCACCTCAAGGGATTCTGATGCTCACATCTTACCATCTTAACAACTCCTCCCTCCTCCTCAAAGGAACACCGTGGTTTTAATAACATCAACCAATTAGAAACTTCTAATATCTCCACCTAATTTTTAGAGGAAAGATACACAAGTGGATATTTATAGTGATCACTACAATTTGGAAAAAAAATACTTTCAAAAAAATAAATAAGTTCCAAAATATCTGCCATGTTGTATATCTAGGAGATATACAAAAACAATATGATGTATTTTGTCCTTAATGCTTGCAATCTCTTTGGGAAGACACTTCTGAAACCATTAAAGAAAAAGACTGTGCCAGAAACAGTGTGCGGTCACTAAATATCAATCCAGTGTTTTATCATGACCAGACTCCCTTGCAGTTAGGCTGGAATTCTATAATTGGTGTGTCTGAAAGAAAGGGGAGCAGAAGTAATTAAAGGCTGTTAGGAACCGCTGGGGCTCATCTATCTCCTTATTTTCCTGCCACAGAAGCCTTGGAACCAAATGTGCTATATGGCATTGTCATAAGGAGTGTAACCATGGCATTCAACCCCATGAGACTGACCTGAGCATGTAGTGTATGTGTGTGTGCGTGTGTGTGTGCGCACGCGTGCACGCACGCATGCACGTGTGTGCCTGCCTGCTTATTATACCACTATGCTTTGGGGTCTGTCTTTTTGAATAATATTACTTATGTTGACTAATAAAAAGGCCTTATATAATCATAGAATGTGTTGTGTGGGAAAGAAACAAGTGACATTTTTAAAACTCAGATTAATTCATTAATTGAACAAACATTAGTTGAGGTTCATTCTGTGTGCCAGGGCTTTTTTCTGGAATTGGGGATACCAAAGAGTAACCCATAGTTACTGTCCTCAAGCACAAATGGGCACACAAGCAAAACCAGTTGCAAGAAAATGTTAAAGGTATTTTATAGAAATACATTGTGTACAGTGGGACTCTAAGTAGGGAATGTTCATTTCAGCCTGGGGTTGGTGGGCAGTACTTCGGTATAGAAAAAATAATAATTTTTCATCAAAATATTGATGATCTTCATGGTTTGGTTCATTCCTTATTTCAAATGTGTTAATAAATTTCAACCTAGCTGATGCTATTCTGATAGCCATACCCTAATGTGTGTGCATTTGGTTGGGCAAAGTCAGCAGAATCAGATTCTAATGGAGCTATTATTTGTACATGGAATAACTTCAAAATTTGAATACAAGCAGTAAAACCACATTGATGAATTTCTTACCTAATACGGAGTCTCCTCTTAATGGCGTTGCTATTTCTAACATTAAAATATGTGTTTTAAAATGATAAAAGAAGAACATCTTGCAAAAATGAAAGAAAAAGATTCCTAATTTAAGTTTGCCAGGGGGTAGATCCAATATTCATTTTGAATAGAATATTGCTGCAGTAATTATCTTACTATTTAAGAACAAGAATAATTAGTGTAGCAATCTCCTAGTCTTATAGTACTCACAGTTCAGAGGTGAAAATATTGTAATCTTAAAGTAAATTATAGATGTTAAATTATATTATAAAGTTTATATGCAGAGATGTATGAATATTTAAACATTTTTTATGACACATAAACATATACACAAGTTTAATAAGTAAATGCATATTTCTTTTTTTAAAGGGAAAAAAGTAACTTGTGGCAAAAAAATCACTTTAAAAAAATATCACTTTAATATCTGAGGAAATCTATCAAGTACAAAGAAACTCTGAAATGACTATAATATTCCCAAGTTACCTTAACATTATCGAATTTCATAGAAAAAGCTTTTTCAATTATACTGTAATTTATATTATTATAAAGTTGAGTTAAACTTGCTTACGAATCTTTTCCTTATCTATGTAATTCCTATTGATATCTATGTCTAGAAAAATGTCTAGTTGGCCCTAGGAATTTTGCCATTATGGAAATATTTCATATTTTAATAAAAATATCTACCCACATATCAGATTAATATTTCAATTTACTGATTACATATACATATATAGCTAACCAACTTTTGCCTCCCAGTCATGATGGGCATGGGATATACTTCCAGTAATGCACAAAGATGTTTCTCCTTTACTTTGGGAGAATAAAATAGAGGGTGATAATTGAAGCTTCCAAACAAGTTGGATTGGATTTTAATGACATCATTTTCACAAACCTAATTGAAGATAAACAAAGACAAACTGTGATTTTTAAAACAAAATCTTTACAGTTAGACCTTCCTATCCTCAGACTTAACAAACCCTGGATCATGTACTACCTATGTTATGATCCAAAGTTAGTTGAAATTGCGGATGTGAATAGGGAGGGCTGGCTATGGGACTTGAACATCTACAGATTTTGTTATCCTGGGTGGGTCTGGAACCAATCCCTTGCCAATACCAAAGAGACACTGTACTTAAAAACTGACAAAATCCCTTCTCATTTGCTCTCTCTCTCCCTCCACCCCTGTCTTTTTTTTTTTCTTTCTCTTTCTCTTTCTGTGTGGAGTTGTATGGGAATTTTTTTCTCTATTGCTCTATGCACACTATCTCTGAGATACTTCCCATAAAAATGACAAAGATATAGCCACCAAAATGTACAGAAGGTGCTTTTTATTATTTATTTATTTGTGTTGGGTCTTCGTTGCTGCGCGCGGGCTTTCTCTAGTTGAGAAACGAGCGGGGGCTGCTCTTTGTTGCGGCGTGTGGCCTTCTCATTGAGGTGGCTTCTCTTGTTGTGAAGCACGGGCTCTAGACACGCGGGCTCAGCAGTTGTGGCACGCAGGCTCAGTGGTTGTTGCTCATGGGCTCTAGAGCACAGGCTCAGTAGTTGTGGCACACGGGCTTTGTTGCTCCCTGGCATGTGGGATCTTCCTGGACCAGGGCTTGAACCTGTGTCCTCTGCATTGGCAGGCTGATTCTTAACCACTGTGCCACCAGGGGAGCCCCAGGGGAGCCCCCTAGAGGGGCTTATTAAGTGAACTAAATATTTGATATTTTAGATGATCAGTTTTAGAAATCCGATTTTTCTTTTTGGTACAAAAATTACATAATCAGTATCCAAGTGATTGATTCTTTCTTCAGTTTTATCAGTCAACTACTCTGTGGCAGATTCAATGATATGCCCTAGGAATACAATGAGGAATAGTGAATGCCCTAAAGAGATCATATCATAATTGGAAGCCAACATTTATTAGCTTATAGAATTACAGTATTCAATGTTTTCAAAAAGCCAAAGATAATTTTCTATAAAATCTAATCTCTCTGACTGCATGACTTCACCTCTTCTACTTTTACCCTTCCTTTGTTACTCTGTTTCAGCCCCTCTGTCCTCCTTGTTGTCTTCAACTTATACCTTGTTGTAGCCATTCTCTCTATCTAGAGCAGCCTTTCTTCAAACATTCTTTGACTTACTCCCTCAGCTCCCAACAATTTCACTCAGATCTTAGTTTCTCCAAAAGGGTTATTCCTCTCTGTCTTGTATCTACCCACCCCAGACCTTTTTGACCTTTTCTGCTCATTTTCTTTATTCATAGTAATTGGCATCTTTAAATATGCTATTTTATTTGTGTATATATTTTTTTAAATCTGTTTTTACCACCCCACAAGGGCAGGAATTTATACTGATCACAAATATTTTCCAAGAACTTAGTAGATTGCCTGGCACATAATTACTGAATGAATTAAAAACTATCTTTGAAAAGACATTATTGTCTTTCTCTGAAGTTGTACTTTAGCACAATGGCAGACTAAGTTAACCTGAAGATTCTCCAACTACAAGTTATTGAAGATGCTGGATAAGATATAAGAAAAATTATGCATGACAAAGTTAATGAGGACAAGAATCTTTAAACTGCAGTTTCCTGCTCTTTGAACTGAAACTAGCCACAGGGAACATATCAAAGATAATGAATCAACATAGCTGTTCTTACAGCTTAATATCATCCATTCCTTTATTCAATAGTGTTTCCGGTCTGTTGATAACTGATAGAAACTATTACTGAATACGAAGATATGCACCTTGTTTTTTTTCTTCCTCTTCTCTAAGTCACTTGATTTGGAATTTTACAAATATAACTGAACATAGTACGCAAATAAAAAAGCTCAATCGTTAATGAATGCATTTATTTAACAGCCATTTATTGGGCCTTCTATATATCAAATACCAAGAGCTAGCTATGCAAAAAATTTAGAAAAAACAACAGTCTGTAAATCCATGGAATTTGCCTCAAAAGAGGGAGACAGACCTTAAGTAAATCATTACACAATTAAATTGATAATTGAAAATCGTCGTAATAACTATGTTTACCACTGATTAAGCCAGGTATTTACCATGCTCCAAAAACCATGTTAGGTGATCTCATATCCTATTAGGTGAATAGTTACTTTTCTCCATTATTCAAACAATTTGACTGGGGCTTAGAGATTATAGGTAGCTTTCTGGAAACAACATGGTAGCATGAGAGTAGGGATCAAACCCACATTTCTTTGTGTCCAAAAGCCCATTTTAATTATAATGCTGTAATAAGTATAAGGATTTTTCAGTGTTCAGTGACACCTTATAGGTCTCCATACGAGTAAGTACATATTTGAAGGGTTGTGATTAAAACTCAAAACCCTCTGAACTCTAACAAAAATTTCACAGATGTTCACTATTAATTTGATGTGTGGGTTAGTTTTATGTATATGCAGCAACAGGATACCCAGGCCTAGTGCAGCTGGGGTATAATAATCAGAGTTCCAAAATGCTGTCTTTCTACTTTAAACAGACCAGGAGTGTTGTAAGCTTGCCCCAAGAGGGTAGCACAATTCTAAAGAAATCCCTGTTTTCTATATTCTTATGAGCCATAATATATTAACCATTAATAACAAGAATTTTACTTCAGACTTTCTATCTCTTAGTTATACTAAGTGATAATAGCAACTAGAGTGTCATTTTTGAAAATTTATGTTGGGAGCAATATTACATAAGCCAATTTAAAACAGTGATCTTCAAAAGTTTACTAAAGATTAATGTTCCGTGTGCAGGTACAATTAATAACTAGGATTGATCAGCATATCCCTGCTTGAGTGTGTTTTCTATATTACATATAAGAAAATCTTTTTAAAAGTACTGAGAACTTAAAAACTATTAGATAAATTGAAACTTTTCTTCATTTGTTGTAATGACACAATGAACTGCAGTTGATACTTCAAGTATATCAATATTTTTTAGCTTAATACCCATTACTCTGAATCCTGCGCAAATTTACGTTATGGGGTATACAGAATGGGAATTTGGACTTTGAAGTTGAAAAGAGCTGAATTCAAATCACTGATCTTCCACTTATTACCAGTGTGATATTTGACAAATGTTATAGACTAAATTGTTTCCCCCAAATTAATGTGTTGAAGCCCTAAACTCCAGTACCATGGAATATGAGTGCATTTGAAAATAGTGCCTTTGAAGAGGTAACTGAGGTTAAATGAAGTCATAAGGGTGAAATCATCTGATATGACTTACTTCCTTATAAGAAGAGAAAGAGATATGAAGGATGTACCCACACAGTGGAAGGTTGCGGGAGAACATATCAAAAAGGCAGCAATATGCAAGTCATGGAGAGAGGCCTCAGGAGCAAACTGCTGACACTTTGATCCTGGACATCCAGGCTCCAAAACTTGAGAAAATAAACTTCTATTGTTTAAGCCACCTAGTCATGGTATTTTGTTACGGTAGCACTAGCAAGCTAACATAGCAAGTAACTTAAACACATCACAATCAGCTTTCTCATCCATAACATGAAAATAACAGTTCCAACATTCAGAGTTTTTATTAGAAAGAAAAATATTATATGTAAATTTCCCACCATGTGGTAATCACTCAGTTAATGAAATCAAGCAATGCCACTGATATGTGCATATGAATATGTGCATGTAGGTACTTCTAATGCTATATTCTGTACAAAATATAAAGTAATGTCAGTTCAAGTTAGGAATCTTTTAACTCTTGTTCCTTATACTCTCTTTTCTGTGAATCGAGTCATAACATGCCAACTTATTAATATAATAGAGAATGGCCTTAAACTCATCACAGAAACTCTCTGTGAATTCTACCATTACATTGACTTGTCACAGCAAAAAACAAGTTTGCCATTTCAAGCCACAGTTCTGGAAATGTATCTGTGGTGTCAAGTAAAGAACTAATTAAGTATGAAATTACCTTATATATCTAAAGCTGTGTCTGCTCACCTTTAGGCATTTTGGGAATCCACCTAATGAGAGATGAGTTTTGCTCCATGGGACAATCACAAAGCTCATTAATATTCATTTAAATATAAGTAGTGTTCATTGAATTCAGCAAAATCTCACTGTATTTTAATAATTAAGTTATTAAATTAATTATTTAGTCTGAATTATCCAATGGAGCAAAACTCTGTCATGGAAAACTCTTGTTAATGCAAAAAAAGGTGCTGAATAGGACAATAAAGATAGTAAATATTCTAAATATATCTACATTATAGACACATCTGTGACAAATAGAAAAAAAATACTCCTAAAAGTTCATCTCTTAACCTTTGAAAATAAATGTCAAGGGTGATTTGATAAGGATCTGAAATAGTAGGGGGCAGTATTGTACAATCACAAAATTAATTATCAACAGGAAGTTTTTTTTTTTTTAATTAATTTATTTATTTATCTATTTATTTATTTATTTATGGCTGTGTTGGGTCTTCGTTTCTGTGCGAGGGCTTTCTCTAGTTGCGGCGAGCGGGGGCCACTCTTCATCACGGTGCGCGGGCCTCTCACTATCGCAGCCTCTCTTGTTTCGGAGCACAGGCTCCAGACGCACAGGCTCAGTAGTTGTGGCTCACGGGCCCAGTTGCTCCGCGGCATGTGGGATCTTCCCAGACCAGGGCTCGAACCCGTGTCCCCTGCATTGGCAGGCAGATTCTCAACCACTGCGCCACCAGGGAAGCCCAACAGGAAGTTTTAAATTGCTTTTCTCACTCTGGATTTAAGGAAGTTGAAAATCTTCCATTTTGTACCTCATTTAAAAAATGGCAGATGTAGATAATGAACAAACACTTACTAAGTTAATAAATGACATTAATATTTAAGTGCATAAATGCACTTATTATATATACCCTCTTCTATTTATTCTTCACAAATATTTGAATGCCTACTATGTGTCCAATACTGTACTAGCAGTAAAGCTAGAGTAATCAAAATAGACAGAATCCTAATCTCATTAAGCTCACATTCCTGAGGGGGAAAGAAAAGTAATAAACAAATAAACATATGAATATTGGGCAAGTTAATAAAGAGTTATAGAAAAAAGTGAAAGCCTAGTAAGGGTACCAGTTCTCTACAATCTCTTTCTGAGACAGAAGCAGAGAGAAAATTTCCTAACTCATTTTATAAGTCCAGCATTACTACAAAACCAAAGACAGACAAACACATTGTGAGAAAATTCTAGACCAATATCTCTCATGAATAAATTTGTAAAAATCCTCAACAAAATACTAACAAATCACCATGACCAAGTGAGATTTATCCCAAGTATGCAAGGGTGGTTCAGCATTCAAACACCAATTAATGTAATCCATCACAGCAACAAGCTAAAGAAGAAAAACTGCATGATCTTATCAATAGATGCAGAAAAATCATTTGAGAAATTCTGACACTCATTCATGATACAAATTCTCAGTAAACTAGGAATAGATGGGAACTTCCTGAACTTGATAAAGAATATCTACAAAAATCCTACAGCTAACATCATACTCAATGGTGAGAAACTTGAAGCTTTCCTTCTAAGATCAGGAACAATGCATGGAGTCTTTTCCCATTACTGCTTTTCAGCATAACATTAAAAGTACTATCTAATGCAATAAGACAAGAAACTAAAATAAAAAGCATACAGATTTGGGAGGAAGAAATAAAACTGTTGTTCACAGATGACATAATCATCTTTATAGAAAATCTGAAAGAACTGTGCAAAAAAAATTTCCAGAGCTAATAAGTGATTATAGCAATGTTGCAGGATACAAAGCTAACATACAGAAGTCAATTGCATTCCTATATGTCAACAATGAACCAGTGGAATTTGAAGTTAAAGACATAATACCATTTACATTATCATCCAAAAAATTTAAATTTAGGTATACATTTAACAAAACATAGACAATGTTCATGTGAGGAAAACTACAAAACTCTGATGAATAAAATCAAAATCAAAAATAAATAAATAAATAAATAAAGAGATATTCCACCTTTATGGATAGAAGGACTCAATACTGCCAAATTGTCAGTTCTTCTCAACTTGATGTATAGATTCAACACAACCCCAATAAAAATTCCAGCAATTTATTTTGTAGAGACCAACAAAATGATTCTAAAGTTTATATAGAGAGGCAAAAGCCTAGAATGGACAATTTTGAAGGAAATGATGTTGGAGAAACGACGTTACCTGACATTAAGACTTACTATAAAGCTACAGTTCAAGACAATGTGGTATTGGCAAAATAAATAAATAAATAAACAAACAAACAGATTAATGGAACAGAATAGAGATCCCAGAAATAGGCCCACATAAATATAATCTACTGGTCTTTGACAAAGCAGCAAAAGCAATACAATGGGACAAAGAGAGACTCTTCAACAAATGGTGCTGGAACAAGCAGACATCCACAGGCAAAAACCAAACCAAATGAAACAAAAACATGAACCTAGATACAGACCTTACATCCTTCACAAAAATTAACTCAAAATGGATCACAAATCTAAATGTAAAACTTAAAATCATAAAACTCTCCGAAGTTAACATAGGAGAAAACTTAGATGACCTTGAGTATGGCACTAACTTTTTAGATACAACACCAAAGGCATAACCCATGAAAAAAATAGCTAATAAGTTAGACTTCATTACAAGTAAAAACTTCTGCTCCAAGAAAGAGAATGCCAAGAGAATGAAAAGACAAGCCACAGACTGGGAGAAAATATTTGCAAATGCACATCTGATAAAGTATTTTTATCCAAAACATACAAAGAATACTTGAACCTCAACAATAAGAAATCAAACAATTTAATTGAAAAATGAGCCAAAGACCTTTAACAGACACCTCACAAAAGAAGTTATACAGATGACAAATAAGCATATGAAAAGATGTTCCACATCATATGCCATAAGGAAATGCAAATAAAAACAACAGTGATACCACTCCATAATTATTAAAATGGACAAAATCTGGAACACTGGCCACACCAAATACTGGTGAGAATGTGGAGCAACAGGACCTCTCATTCTTACAAAACTAAACCTACTACATATTCCAGCAAGTGCACTCCTTGCTATTTACTTAAAAGAGTTGAAAACTTATGTACACAAAAACCTTCCTACAGATGCTTACAGCAGCTTTATTCATAATTACTAAAACTTGAAAACAGAAAAGGACATTATTCAGTAAGTGAACAGATAAATAAATTCTGGTACATCCAGATAATGGACTAATAGTCAATGCTAAAAAGAGATGAGCCAACAAGCTATGAAAAGACATAGGGGAAACTTAAATGCATGTTATTAAGTGAAATAAATCAATCTAAAAAGGCTATATACTATATGATTCCAAATATGTGATATTCCCAGAAAAGGCAAAATTATGAAGATATAAAAAGATAGGTGGTTGCCAGGGGTTTGGGGGAGGGGAGGGATGAATCAGAAGAGCATAGAAGATTTTTATGGCAGTGAAAATATTCTGTATGATACCATAATGATGTATAAATGTCATTATACATTTGTCAAAATCCTTAGAATGTATAACACCAAGAATGAATCATAATGTAAACTGTGGATTCTGTGTGATTATGATGTGTCAGTGTAGGTTCATCAATTGCAACAAACATACCACTGTGGTGGGTGATGTCGATAATGGGTGAGGCTATGCATGTTGGGAGCAGAGAGTATATGAGATATCTCTGTGCTCAGTTTTGCTGTGACCCAAAATCTTAATAAAAAAATTTTTGAAACCCAAAAACCTAGTTAGGGTATATACAGTAAGGGGGCAAGAGCAAGTGCAATCATAGAGTGAACAGGGAAATACTCCCTAGGAAGTTGATATTTGAGTAGATACTGGATTAAAGAGAAAGCATTGGGTGTATGTGGGAGATGAGCTTTACAGGCTGAAGAATTATAAGTATGGATACCCAGAGGAAGCACCAGGCTTGGAGGAGTATTAAGAAGTCCAGTATGGTTGGAATGCAGAGAGTAATGAAGAGACGATTAGGAAGTGAGGTTAGAGACATAGTTAGGGATGGGAGCAGAAAAGATCTTTTATGCTTTCATGAGGATTCTGGATTTTTGTCTAAGTGTGATGGGATCATTTGAAAGCTTTGTGAAGGGGAGTAACTTGATTTTACCTATGTGTTGAAAGGCTTTCTCTGACTCCTACCTGGAAAACAGTAGTTTGAACAAGGGTTATAACAATGGAACTGTTGAAACGTGTTTAAAAGAAGTGTTGGCAGAACTGAATGATAGATAGATGTGGTTGTGATTGAAATGGAAGAGCCAGATAATGACCTGAAGATTTTAGTCTAACACTTTAATTGCCCAAATAAATTTTTGACATTTTCAAATAAGGGTTTTTATTTATTTGTCTCAAATAAATTGACTAAAATTGACATAAGTAAATATTACATCTAGAACATGAAGTATAATTGGGGCACTTCTTATGATCCAGTTATAGGCTCAAGTCTATTCTCATTCATGATGCTCTGCCTTATAGAGTCATTCTATTTCCAAAATTTTAAAAAACATATTAATCCTAACATCTCCAAGATGCATGTTTATAATTGATTTTTCTTCTGAGCTTCAGAATCGAAATCTACTTGGAATTCTCTTAGGTATCTCAAAATTGTAATGGCAAAGGTGAACTCTTGGCATTTCTACTACAAACATGTTCTCCTGAGGCTTAACTTTCTTGCCCACCTAGTACACTGGAAGTTCTTCTTGATACCTTTCTACTACATTAACAATCTTACCCCTCATAAAATTCATGATCAAGTTCTGTTGATTTTATTTCTAAAATATATGCCAAATCTGACCATTTCTCTCTATCTCTGTTACCAATGACCTAATCAAAGCCATCATTATACTACATTTAGATTTCTTGTTTATCTGCTCTACACTAAACTGTACATGGCATGTTAAGAAGTTAGACCATTATGCAAATAAAAAGTTAGGGTCATATATATAAAGAACATGAAAGCTGTCACAAAAAGCAGAAATATAGAGAAGTTTCTAGAGAGAGATATATAAGGTTGAGATAGAGATTTGGGGGTATTTGTTACTTTAAATGAAGAAACTTGGGTTATATGTTGAAGGGAAAGCAGGAACACACAGGTAGATTTGAAGATTCAACTGTGAGAAGGAATAATTGATGCATCCAGAACAATGAGATGGCAGTGGGGGTTAGATGTAGAATACAGGTGAAAAACATTCTCCTTACATGGAAGAAACAACTTTTCCAACACAGCTGAAGGAAAAATAGTAAGAATCCGGACATATCTAGATAATTTATAGCCCCTTAATATTGATGACATCACAGGTCAAAAGTAAATTTTGATGAGAATTCAGAAAGTAAGGAGCACATAATTGGAAATACTCTTCTTCATTTTATATGTACCAGAATGTACTAGAACCTGAAACAAAGCAACTCGTGTATCTGGATGACTTAGAAACATATAGTTAATTTACTATGAAGAAAATATGTGTGAGGGAATTTCTAGTGGTCTATAAAAGATGACTGTATTAATAAGTTATATTAGCATAGATAATTCATCCTCAAAGGATCATTTTTATGGAAGAGATACTTATCAATTGCTCACTGACTGTATAACAGAATTTAAATGAATTAGGCCTCAGCTGTTAGCTTCATTTCATAAAAAAAGAATGCTATTCTAGTAGAAAGGGACAAATTATATTTAAATAACTGGAAGTTCTTAATATTACCAAAATTATGTAAATTCCACCAACCATCAATTTTCTAGGAATTTTAGTCTTCATGCTAATTCACAAAAATCAGGCACAATGTATTGCAGTTGGTGTGATTCTTCATCAGTTTTTCACAAGGAGAATAAGTTGAGAAAGGTACTTGAATTATAGAAAAATATGACTCACTGAACCAGGTAGCGCCATGCTGGCATGGTTCCTTTAAGAAAAGATTAAAATATTTGGCAAACTTCAGGGATTTCTTAGAAAAATTAGCTCCTTGGTATCTTAGTACACTATATTCCATAAGCTCAGTAGAACAATACTACATTTGAGAGAGACAATGAGTCATGTGAAATACTGGAAGGAACACTGACTTTGTAATCCTACAGCTCAGAGTTTCAATGTCAGTGATGCTTCTCCTTGTGACTTGGGACAAGACCCTATCTCTGAATCTTAGTGTCCTCAAAGATAGAACAGTAATGGTTATAATACCTATAAAAAGGAGCACTGTGAAATTTTTACATATATTTGTTTCCCATTTTTTTTAGATGGTTAATATTCATACATGTTTGAATGTTTTTAGGAATGATAGTAGACACGGAAAAAGTGAAGATTAAAATTGAATATTCCAGTGTAAGATTTATGAGAAGTCAGGGAGGAATATGATCTAGAGCACAGATAAGAAAATGCCCAAAGAAGAGATGATGTACAAAACATCCCAGGAATTTGTTGACAAAATAGATTCTATAAAAAAATAGTCTATAGATTCTATGAAAAATAAAGTTTAATTAAACAACAATGACAATGTACAATAATTCAACTGAATCTCTAAATGCCTACAAACTTGCTGTTTTTGTCCCCAGTCATTGATTTAATTCTTCTTTCACTTTACCATATTTGTAACTTTCCAGCATTTGAAAACCAGTAGTGGTGAAATTACTACCTCACTTTCTTTCTCCACATATATGTTGCTTTTATAAATATATAACCTCTATTAAGCTTGAGTTAATTTTCTTACAAGAATGCAAAAATTCATGTACATTTTATGAATTCTAATGTGCCCAAGAACAAATTCACAACTTGATACACCTGATATTAGTCAGCCAATAGCTTGGCCAAATCTGCCAAGCCTCCACTATGGATTTGACAGAACATTATCAAATATGGGCTTCTTATGAAAATTCAGGGACAAACCGAATCTATTGAGAGAAAGATATGAGTATGTTTATGATATCCCCAGTTCTCTGTTTCTGACTAAGCAATACAAACTAATGTTTTCAGTAAGATGCATGAAATTTTTAATATTTTAACATTTAGAGAGCATTACCAATGTTCAAAGTATTGAAATAATAACAAAGCCACAGGAAACAGAACAAAACCAAATAAATCACAGAGAATAGAGTATGAGAAATATTGGAACAGAAAATCAAAAACCTACGGATTTCTTCTCTTTAATTAGAACAAACAAATCTTATATTTGTATGCAAACACAAAAGACCCTTAATAACTAAAAACATCTTGAGAAAGAAGAGCAAAGTTTGAGGTAACATGCTCCCTGATGTCAAACTACACTAAAAAGCTACAGTCATCAAAACAGTATAATACTGGCACAAAAGCAGACACATAGATTGATGGAACAGAATAGAGAGCCCAGAAATGAAGCAACACTTATATGAGCAATTAATCTATGACAAAGGAGGCAATAAAATACAATGGGGAAAAGACAGCCTCTTCAATAAATGGTGTTGAGAAAACTAGACAGCTATATGCAAAAGACTCAAACTGGACTAATTTCTCACACCATCAACATATATAAACTCAAAATGGATTAAAGACTTAAATGTAAGACCTGAAACCATAAAACTAGAAGAAAACAGAAGCAGTATGCTCTTTGATATTGGTCTTAATAGTATTATTTTTTGGATATGTCTCCTCAGACAAGGGAAAAGAAAGTGAAAATAAATTACTACATCAAACCAAAAATCTTTTGTACAGCAAAGGACACTATGAACAAAATTAAAAGGCTGCCTACTGAATGGAAGAATATATTTGCAAACGATATATCCTTTGAAGGGTTAATATCCAAAATATACAAAGAACTCTTATAACGCAACATCAAATAAAACAACCCAATTAAAATATGGACAGAGGACCTGAATATACATTTTTCATAAGAAGACATACAGATGACAACAGACATAAGAGAAGATGCTCAACATCAGTAATCATCAGGGAAATGCAAATAAAAACCACAATAAGCTATCACCTCACACATGTCAGAATGGCTATTATCAATAAGATAACAAATAACAAGTGTTGATGCGGATGTGGAAAAAAGGGTACCCTCATAAACTGTTGTGGGAATGTAAATGGGTGCAGCTACTATGGAGAGCTCTCAAAAACCTAAAAATAGAGCTACCATATGATACAGAAATTGCACTCCTGATATTTATCCCAAGAAAATGAAAACACTTATTTGAAAAGATATATGTATCCCTATGTTCACTGCAGCATTACTTACTACAGCCAAGATATGGAAGCAACCTAAGATCCCTCAATATGTGAATGGATAAAGAAGATGTGATATATATATATATATATATATATGTGTGTGTGTGTGTATATATATATATATATATATATATATATATATATATATACACACACAGGCACACACACACACATACACACACAATGAAATATTACTCAGTCATAAAAAAAATAAAATCTTGTCACTTAGGATAACACAGATAGACTTAGAGAGTATTATGCTAACTGAAGTAAGTAAAACAGAAAGACAAATACTTCATTATTTCACTTATATGTGGAATCTACAAAAAACAAAACAAAAACAAAAATGAATGAATAAACATAAGAAAACAGAAACAGAATCTTGGATACAGAAAATAAACAGGTGTTTGCCCGAGGAGAGGGGGGTGAGGAGAGGAGAGAAATAGGTGAGGAAGATTAACAGGTACACATTTCCAGTTGCAAAATAAATGAATCATGAATATGAAATGTACAGTGTGGGGAATATCATAATAATTACAATTATGTAATATCAATAATTATATAATACCTTTGTATGGTGAAAGACTGTAACTAAATTCTTCATGGTGATCATTTTGAAATGTATAGAAATATTGAAACACTACATTCTGTAACAGGAACTAACACAGTCTTGTAGGTCATTTATATTTCAAAAACAAACGAACTCAGAAAAAGAGAAGAGATTTGTGGTTAACAGAAGTGGGGGTGGCATGGGGGGAGGAGAAATTGGATGAAGGTAGTCAAAGGTACAAATTTCCAGTTATACGATAAATATCTAAGTACTAGGGATGTAATGTACAACATGATAAATATAATTAACACTGATGTATGTTATATATGAAAGCTGTTAAGAGAGCAAATCCTAAGGGTGCTCAAGGAAAAATATTTTTTTCTATTTCTTTCATTTTGTATCTGTATGATTATGGATGCTCACTAAACTTGTGGTAATCATTTTATAAAGTGTGTAATTCAAATCATTACGCTGTACACCTTAAACATGTAGAGTGTTGCATGTCAATAATATCTTAATAAAACTGGAAGAAAAATAAAAGAATCAAACACATGAAAAGTAATTAATTAATTAACTTTAAAAAGAAGAAAAAAAGTGGAGAGTATCATCAACATTCAAAATAGTGAAATAGTAACAAACTCACAAGAAACAGAACAAAACCAAACAAATCAGAAGACATTAAATAGAGTACAAGAAAAATTGGAACAGAAAACGAAAAACCTACTGATTTCTCCCCTTAAAACCAAAGAAAAAAAATTATTTAAAATCCAGATTCTTTTTTTTTTTTGATGCTTGATACTAATTGATTTTAAAAATTTTTTTAATTTATTTTTTATACAGCAGGTTATTAGTTATCTGTTTTATACATATTGGTGTATACATGTCAATCCCAATCTCCCAATTCAGCCCACCACCACTCCTCCACTTTCCCACCTTGGTGTCCATACACTTGTACTCTACATCTGTGTCTCTATTTCTGCCTTGCAAACTGGTTCATCGGTACCATTTTTCTAGATTCCACATATATGCATTAATATACAATATTTGTTTTACTCTTTCTGACTTACTTCACTCTGTATGACAGTCTCTAGGTCCAACCACGTCTCTACAAATGACCCAATTTCGCTCCTTTTTATGGCTGAGTAATATTCCATTGTATATATGTACCACAACTTCTTTATCCATTTGGCTGTCGATGGCCATTTAGGTTGCTTCCATGACTTGGCTATTGCTGCAATGAACATTGGGGTACATGTGTCTTTTTGAATTATGGTTTTCTCTGGGTATATTCCCAGTAGTGGGATTGCTAGGTCATATGGTGATTCTATTTTTAGTTTTTGAAGGAACCTCCATACAGTTCTCCATAGTGGCTGTATCAAATTACATTCCCACCAACAGTGCAAGATGGTTCCCTTTTCTCCACACCCTCTCCAAAATTTGTCGTTTGTAGATTTTCTGTTGATGCCCATTCTAACAGGTGTGAGGTGATACCTCATTGTAGTTTTGATTTGCATTTCTCTAATAATTAGTGATGTTGAGCAGCTTTTCATGTGTTTCTTGGCCATCTGTTTGTCTTCTTTGAGGAGCTGTCTATTTAGGTCTTCTATCCATTTTTTGATTGGGTTGTTTGTTTTTTTATTATTGAGCTGCATGAGCTGCTTGTATATTTTGGAGATTAATCCTTTGTCCATTGATTCGTTTGCAAATATTTTCTCCCATTCTGAGGGTAGTTTTTTCGTCTTGTTTACAGTTTCCTTTGCTATGCAAAAGCTTTTGAGTTTCACTAGGTCCCATTTATTTATTTTTGTTTTTATTTCCATTACTCTAGGAGGTGGGTCAAAAAAGATCTTGCTGTGATTTATGTCAAAGAGTGTTCTTCCTATGTTTTCCTCTAAGAGTTTTATAGTGTCTGGTCTTACATTTAGGTCTTTAATCCATTTTGAGTTTATTTTTGTGAGTGGTGTTAGGGAGTGTTCTAATTTCATTCTTTTACATGTAGCTGTCCAGTTTTCCCAGCACCACTTACTGAAGAGACTGTCTTTTCTCCACTGTACATCCTTGCCTCCCTTGTCATACATTAGTTGACCATAAATGTGTGGGTTTATCTCTGGGCTTTCTATCCTGTTCTGTTGATCTATATTTCTGTTTTTGTGCCAGTACCATACTGTCTTGATTACTGTAGCTTTGTAGTATAGTCTGAAGTCAGGGAGTCTGATTCCTCCAGCTCCAATTTTTTTCCCTCAAGATTGCTTTGTCTATTTGGGGTCTTTTCTGTCTCCACACAAATTTTAAGATTTTTTGTTCTAGTTCTGTAAAAAAATGCCATTAGTAATTCGATAGGGATTGCACTGAATCTGTAGATTGCTTTGGGTAATATAGTCATTTTCACAACATTGATTCTTCCAGTCCAAGAACATGGTATATCTCTCTATCTGTTTGTGTCATTTTTGATTTGTTTCATCAGTGTCTTATAATTTTCTGAGTATAGGTTTTTACCTCCTTATGTAGGTTTATTCCTAGGTATTTTATTCTTTTTCTTACAGTGGTGAATGAGATTGTTTCCTTAGTTTCTCTTTCTGATCTTTTGTTGTTAGTGTATAGGAATGCAAGATATTTCTGTGTATTAATTTTGTATCCTGAAACTTTACCAAATTCATTGATTAGCTCTAGTAGTTTTCTGGTGGCATCTTTAGGATTCTCTATGTGCAGTATTATGTGATCTGCAAACAGTGACAATTTTACTTCTTCTTTTCCAATTTGTATTCCTTTTATATCTTTTTCTTCTCTAATTCCTGTGGCTAGGACTTCCAAAAGTATGTTGAATAATAGTGGCAAGAGTGGTCATCATTGTCTTGTTCCTGATCTTATTGGAAGTGGTTTCAGTTTTTCACCATTGAGAATGATGTCTGCTGTGGGTTTGTCATATATGGCCTTTATTATGTTGAGGTAGGTTCCCTCTATGCCCACTTTCTGGAGAGTTTTTTTATCATAAATCGGTGTTGAATTTTGTCAAAAGCTTTTTCTATGTCTATTGAGATGATCATATGGTTTTTATTCTTCAATTTGTTAATACAGTGTATCACATTGATTTGCATATATTGAAGAATCCTTGCATCCCTGGGGTAAATCCCACTTGATCATGGTGTATGATGCCTTTAATGTGTTGCTGGATTCTGTTTGCTAGTATTTTGTTGAGGACTTTTGTATCTATATTCATCAGTGATAATGGTCTATAATTTTCCTTTTTTGTAATATCTCTGCCTGGTTTTGGTATCAGGGTGATAGTGGCCACATAGAATGAGTTTAGAAGTGTTCCTTCCTCTGCAATTTTTTGGAAGAATTTGAGAAGGCTGGCTGTTAGCTCTTCTCTAATTATTTGATAAAATTTACCTGTGAAGCCATCTGGTCCTAACTTTTGTTTGCTGGAAGATTTTTAATCACAGTTTCAATTTCATTACTTGTGATTGGTCTGTTCATATTTTCTCTTTCTTCCTGCTTCAGTCTTGGAAGGTTATACCTTTCTAAGAATTTGTCCATTTCTTCCAGGTTGTCCATTTTATTGGCATAGAGTTGCTTGTAGTAGTCTCTTAGGATGTTTTGTATTTCTGCAGTGTCTGTTGTAACTTCTTCTTTTTCATTTCTAATTTTATTGACTAAAGTCCTCTCCCTCTTTTTCTTGATGAGTCTGGCTAATGGTTTATCAATTTTGTTTACCTTCTCAAAGAACCAGCTTTTAGTTTTATTGATCTTTGCTATTGTTTTCTTTGTTTCTATTTCATTTATTTCTGCTCTGATCTTTATGATTTCTTTCCTTCTACTAACTGGGTTTTGTTTGTTCTTCTTTCTCTAGTTCCTTTAGGTATAAGGTTAGATTATTTGAGATGTTTCTTGTTTCTTGAGGTAGGATTGTATTGCTATAAACTTCCCTCTTAGAACTGCTTTTGCTGCATCCCATAGGTTTTGGATTGTCGTGTTTCCTCTGTCATTTGGTTCTATGTATTTTTTTTATTTCCTTTTTGATTTCTTCAGCTATCTCTTGGTTATTTAGTAATGTTTTGTCTAGCCTCCATGTGTTTGTGTTTTTTACACTTTTTTCCCCATAATTGATTTCTAATCTCATAGCGTTGTGGTCAGAAAAGATGCTTGATATGACTTCAATTTTCTTAAATTTCCTGAGGCTTGATTTGTGACCCAAGATGTGATCTATCCTGGAAAATGTTTCATGTGCACTTGAGAAAAAAGTGTAATCTGCTGTTTTCGGATGGAATGTCCTATAAATATCAATTAAATCTATCTGCTCTTTTGTGTCATTCAAAGCTTGTGTTTCCTTATTAATTTTCCATCTGGATGATCTGTCCATTGCTGTAAGTGAGGTGTTAAAATCCCCCACTATTATTGTGTTACTGTTGATTTCCTTTTATAGCTGTTATCATTTGCCTTATGTATTGAGGTGCTCCTATGTTGGGTGCATATATATTTATAATTGTTATATCTTCTTCTTGGATTGATCCCCTGATCATTATGTAGTGCCCTACCTTGTCTCTTGTAACGTTCTTCATTTTAAAGTCTATTTTATCTCATAGGAGTATTGCTTCTCCAGCTTTCTTTACATTTCCTTTTGCATGGAATCTCTTTTTCCATCCCCTCACTTTCAGTCTGTATGTGTCCTTAGGTCTGAAGTAGGTCTCTTGTAGACAGCATATATATGGGTCTTGTTTTTGTATCCATTCAGTGAGCCTGTGTCTTTTGGTTGGAGCATTTAATCCATTCACATTTAAGGTAATTATTGATATGTATGTTCTTATCACCATTTTCTTAATTGTTTTGGGTTTGTTTTTGTAGATCCTCTTCTTCTCTTGTGCTTCCCACTTAGAGAAGTTCCTTTAGCATTTGTATTAGAGCTGGTTTGGTGGTGCTGAATTCTCTTAGCTTTTGCTTGTCTGTAAAGCTTTTGATTTCTCCCTCGAATCTGAATGAGTTCCTTGCTGGGTTGAGTAATTTTGGTTGTAGGTTCTTCCCTTTCATCACTCTAAATATATCGTGTCACTCCCTTCCGGTTTGTAGAGTTTCTGCCGAGAAATCAGCCATTAACCTTTTGGGGATTCCCTTGTATATTATTTTTTGGTTTTCCCTTGTTCCTTTCAATAATTTTTCTTTGTCTTTAATTTTTGTCAATTTGATTACTGTGTCTCTCAGCGTGTTTCTCCTTGGGTTTATCCTGCCTGGGACTCTCTGCACTTCCTGGACTTGGGTGGCTATTTTCCTTTCCCACCTTAAGGAAATTTTTGACTATAATCTCTTCAATATTTTCTCGGGTCCTTCTCTCTGTATTCTCCTTCTGGGACCCCTATAATGTGAATGTTGTTGCATTTAATGTTGTCCCAGAGGTCTCTTAGGCTGTCTTCATTTCTTTTCATTCTTTTTTCTTTATTCTGTTCTGCAGCAGTGAATTTCACCATTCTGTCTTCCAGATCACTTACCTGTTCTTCTGACTCAGTTACTCTGCTATTGATTCCTTCTAGTGTATTTTTCATTTCAGTTATTGTATTGTTCATCTCTGTTTGTTTGTTCTTTAATTCTTCTAGGTGTTTGTTCTTTAATTCTTGTAGGTCTTTGTTAAACTTTTCTTGCATCTTCTCGGTCTTTGCCTCAATTCTTTTTCTGGAGGGTTGCCTATCTCCACTTCATTTCATTGGTTTTCTGGGGTTTTATCTTGTTCCTTCATCTGGTACAAAGTCCTCTGCCTTTTCATTTTGTCTGTCTTTCTGTGAATGTGGTTTTCATTCCACAGGCTGCAGAATTGTAGTTCTTCTTGTTTTTTCTGTCTGCCCTCTCAAAATCCAGATTCTTAAATCCCATGTTCTCCAAGGATAATGACACTTTCTTAAGAAACTGGAAAAACTGTTTAAATGTATCTATACTACCAACTGGCTAGACCAGCTTCCAAATATCTTAGTCATTGGTACATTGTTATGACAGAAGCACTGGACAGCTTCATATATTGCTGGAGAATGTGATATAAATTGGTATAAAGGTTTTAGGAGATGTTTTGAAATATCTATCAAATTTATAAAATACACATGCTATCAAAATATAATAATCCTTGGAGATAATTAAGATTTTACACAAAGTTTGGCTATGTGAATATTTATTCAAGCGTCATTTAACAAACGCAATATTGGAAATAACTTAAATGTTCAAAATAATGCATTTAGTAACCAAATGATAGAACATTCATTCAATGAAACATTCACTAAAGGGTCATTCAAAAGAGTGTTGCTAAACCATATCTATTGGCATGGGCAATGTTCAAAATGCACAATTAAATGAAAATAACAAATTACCAAAAAAGTATATTTAAAAGTATAATATATTAAATAAAGGAAGTGAATAAGTATCAATTGTTACCTCTTGAATAAATAATAGCAAAGGTGAATAATATAGTAATAATAAAAACAGTTAATAGCAATAGCTACATTCTCTCATTTTTGTCCTCACAAAAAAAGTGCCGATTATCATTTCCGTTGTGCAGATGATAAAAATGAACCTTTTTGGTAAGGTAAATTAACCAAAAGTAATGGAGCTTATAATCTGTTGATCAGGTTTTATATCCAGATTTCTTTGACTCCAAACCACAACTGTTTCTTACTCCTGTAAGTTCATCGATGCTATTCATTTTAATAGCTGATATTTTTGGAATCTTATCAATGTTTATTACCTTTATTTTGCTTATTAGTGCTACCTAATTTTCTTCAGCAGACGTATATTGCTCCTGAGGAATAAACACTTTGAAAGGCAAAGAACATGTACATTGGTGATCAATCAGAAAATAACCAAAAGCTCAACAGTATATATGTAAATTATATGGTGATCAATGATGTAAGGTATATATATATATATATATAGATATAGGTGCATGTGTATATCTATGTTTAATATCTAGAAAGAGACAAAGATGATATGTATTAACACACTCTTATTATATTTGCAACAAAATAATCTGTTCACCCCAAACATTTTAAAGAAAATAATTTTTAAAAAATTTTGACTATTCATCTGAGTCTAAGCAACATTTTCATAGTTCTTCTTTATGCTTAGGAGAACACAAGTTACAGATGCATTACTAGAGCACATCATTCATAATTACTGGGGGAATTCATTTAACTTTTGTGTAAAACATTCTAGTGTCAAAGCAATTGCATCTATGGATTTGGTGACTTCTGCTACCTTTGCAAAAGAGGTTGTGTACCCTGGACTATTCTTGCTAGATGCAGTATGCATAAGCACATGCACACATATCCACACAGAAACACACCCTCTCCTGCTGACTGCTTCAAAGAAAATAGTCAGTGTAATTGAAGCTAAAGGAGATAACCTAGTCCTTGAGATTATTACCTTTATTATTTGATGAATTTTTTATATGTCCTCATAATAGGGTTTGATTTTCATTTAGAATCTTAGTTAAAGCAATGACACAGACAAATAATTATCTTGCCTTAAACCTAACACATGATTTTCGACTTCTCTCTCTTTATAAAAGAGGAAAATGGGGAAAATAACCATTTCCAGGAGTTTGAAAAAATGTTTTAAATAAGCGACCTGCTCTGGCTTTAATTAGAAATTAGTTTTTGATGTTATATTTTTAATTTGATAGACTGACATTTTTCTCGTCTTAACTACACAGATTGGTAACTCCCACTCCTTGGCCAAGAGGTTAATGAGTAATAGATAGTAATAACCAAAAACGTACCATGAGGATTTGCCCTGCTTCTCCCCATTCAAACCAATAATTTGGAGCATCTCTCAAGTAGTTTCTTGAAAAAGAATAAGCTATGCTAAAGAGCCAGTGAGTAAAGGGCATGATTTAGAACCTAACATCAGACACCATTTCTGAGATTGCTTCCTTAGCTGCTTCCCTATTGCCGAATACAAATATATACAGTCCCATACCAGAGAGTTACAAGTTTCTCTATCTTAAACATACATTTAATCAGGCACTTGCTATTTATAGGAATGACAATTTAATCTTCTGTCTTTTTTTATGTGGCTAAATATTCAAGTAAAAATGTTATAATTTAAAAGCACTGTGCCTACATTGAAATGCACCTACAGACATACACACATGCATATGTATACTATAATATTTATATCATATCATGTTAAGCTACATATTGTTATATATAATAGAATCAATACAAAAGTGTTATTCTGAAATGAGCTGATCAAAGGAACTCACTTTCGAAAGTATTACACATGACCAAAATCCAAAACACTAAGAATGCCAAATGCTAGCAAGTATGTGGAACACTCATTCATTGCTGGTGGGAATGCAAAATAGTACAGTCACTTTGGAAGACAGTTTAGCAGTTTCTTACAAAGCTAAACATTCCTATACAACCCAGCAATTGCACTTCTTGGTATTTATCCAAGGGAGTTGAAAACTTACGTCCATACAAAAACCTGCACATGAATATTTGCTGCAACTTTATTCATAATTGCCAAAACTTGGAAGAAACCAAGATATCTTTCATCAGGTGATGGGATACAGAAATTTTGTGGTACATCCGGACAATGGACTAATATTCAATGTTAAAAAGAAATGAGCCAACAAGCCATGAAAAGACATAGAGGAAGCTTAAATGCATATTACTTAGTGAAGTAAGTCAATCTGAAAAGGGTACATGCTGTATGATTCCAAATATATGACATTCTAAAACAGGCAAAATGATGGAGACAGTAAAAAGATCAGTGGTTGCCAGGGGTTGGGGTGGGGAGGGATGAATTAGTGGAACACAGAGGATTTTTTTAGGGCAGCGAAACTACTTTGTATGATAGTATAATAATGGGTACATGTCATTAAACATTTGTCAAAACCCATAAAATGCACAACACCAAGAGAGAATCCCAATGTAAACTATAAACTTAGAGGGATAATGATGTGTCAGCGTAGGTTCATCTATTATAGCAACACTGTGGTGTGGGATTTTGATAGTGAGAGAGGCTGTGCATATACGGTGGTAGGGGATATATGGGAAATCACTGTACCTTCTACTTAATTTTGCTTTGAACCTAAAACAGGTCTAAAAAATGAAGTATAGTTTTCAAAAAAGTATGACATACACATTTGATTTATCTGTCTCAGATAATATTTTGGTAGGAAACCAATGAAATAACATGAAGCCTAAAGCATAGAATGTTTAATGTTGATCATAGCTCTTGAGTCTCCCTAAACAATTCCAAATTATTTCACCATGGATGTCAAGGTTCCAAAACACTGCTTCAGAATCTAGACAAATGCAACCTTTATGAAAACCTGATAACAAATGTGTCAAATATCCAGTCATTTTAGCTCCATCAGTAAACCTATTTTAGGGCAGCTTTCAATTTTGAGTTTTCAGAGTATGGTAAGCTAAATGACTACCAGGAAGGTTGCTCTTCTTAGAACAGAAACATTATTTTTCTCGATACTTGTATTTTAGGGAATGTAACTTTCTCAGTGAAATTGGCTTTCTAGGGAATGATAAGGACACCCCAGCTAATTCTTCATTCCTATTTTTTTAAATGCATTTGAAAAACAGATAATAAAGACATTGTCTCAAAGCTTAGAGTGTTGATATACACAACTCTCCCCAAGGTGGAATTGTATTTAATGGGTCACTTTTATTAAACTCCCAAAGACCTGCTGCAGCTGGCCATTTCTTTTTCTTTTCTACCACTCAGAAAACATTCACAAGACATCTTTGCTAATGCTGACCATTCTGCTTTGTGTATTGAGATCCTAAAGCGTGTTAATTACCCTGGCTGGAATTCAAAATCTGATCTACTTTGCCAGGAATAAGACAGTGGTCCCTAGGATGCATGAAGGGAAAAAGCTAGCCTTCAGCTTGTTAAGCACCACGCTGGCCACTTCATCATAGGAGTCTTTATGTCCCTAGAAGTAGGAAAGATTTATGGGACTGCTTACAAATTAAAGGAGATGCTGAATAGGCAAGAGCTGCAGCTTCAACTCCCTGCGAACAGCGTTGAGAGAATTAGTTGTTTACTAGACTGGGAAGCAGCAAATCCAATTGAGCACAACAAAAAATAGTCATCTATAATGGCCATGTACCTGCAAGAAATATATGGCTTTGCTTAATAATATCTCAAACTTTCAGAGCCACAGTGATAATGATAATTTTGGTACATTCACCAATTCTTTAAGCAACAGATATTTTTCAAGTTGCAAGCATTTCTAAGTTGCTAGGTTTTTAGGTGGAAATACCATATGCCAAAAAAAATGCTCCAAGGTACTGGCTCAATCATTTTGCAAGTCTTTTATGAAATGTAAGAAAGCATTTGGATCTGTATTCTTCTCCCTCATGCAAGTTAATCACGTTAATTGGCAAAAGTTGAAAGTTTCCTTTTACGTGTTGTCTTACCTTGTTGTCTTACCAACAATGCATCGATAGCCAAACTTTTGCTACAATTGTTAAAAATTTGAATTTTTAATAAACCTTGCTGCAGGTCTTCATTCACTATAATTCATGTTAACAAGTTTCAATGAATATTGCAAATGATCATTTTTCTTGTTATTCGAAAGCTACTCACTAATTTGGCAAAAGGTTTGCCCACATCTGATTTACTTAATACCCAAGTAAAATTAGATAAATGAAGAGAATTACATATTAGCAAAATGTTTAGTTTAGGTCCATGAGGCTGCTGATTCAGGCTTTCCGATAGAGCTGGCTGCTGGGGCTTGGCCCAGAGAAAGCAACCACCCCCATTATTTCCTTCCTCTTTTCATCATGCTCCAGGATAAATCCCCTCTTCTTTCACTCAGAGCTTTGACCTCACCATGGTTTTCTGCTTTTGTTTCTCCCTTCTGGGCCATTTTTACCACATTATAATTTTTTTTATGAAGAGCCTCAAGCAGTAATATAGAAAATACTTGTTGAGTGCCTAGTATTTTGTCAGTACTGATTTACGAGGACAGGTGGGTAGGTGGCCAGGGCAGGTAGATGGGGAGGGGAGGGGTATATATGGAAAGGAAGATAGCAAAAATGTATACTTATTATCAGAAACATACAATTTGGTAAGAAAGAAAATATATAAAGAAAACAATGGCAAAACAATAAAGGCTCTATTAAGTGCTGAATTATACTATGCAGTGTGAGAGCTCTAAAAATTCTAAGAAAATACTTTGTCATACACCTGTAACCTACTATAGAAATAGATTTAGAAGATAATAGATTTATGATCAGTGCTAATGGATTTGAAATAAAATCTCTTAAAAACCTACTAGTAATTATAATTTATTCTCAAATTACTCTAAAACAATAAGTATAACATGGTAGTTTTCAGTGAGTTGAAAGTTTCTGGAAAGTAAATGTAAGCCTAGTGAGAAAAAAAATAAAATTATTCCTGGCTTGAAGAATTCACAAAATTTCATAAACTTGGGGCAAAGCAAATTTTCTATTGTTCTTCTTTTCCACAAATGTTTTCTCATGGATTTAAGTAAAATCATTTTTATTACTGCGAACCTCTACTGTACTTTCATCACCATTACTTCATTTCATCACCATGATTTTGTGAGGGAGACAGATGGAAAAATGTTTCTAAGTAGCTCTTATTTTTCTCTATAGATTAGGAAAAAACAGCAAAGGCCCAGTAGCTGAGCCCTGGGTACCACAATGTTGAGAGTTTGGATAGAGAAGAGAGGCAACAGGGGAGACTTAGAGCAAAAACTAGCAAAGCTTGTAACACAGAAGCCAATTGTTTCAAGGAAGACATACTTCAAGGAAAGGATAGTCAACTAGGATGAGTGACAGTGAAAGGTCCTATAAGTGGATAAAGAGAAATGCTCATTAGTTTTGTCAAAAGAAACATTGTTGTTAGTCATAGTAATGGCCGTTTTTACTATATGGTGGGGGCAAAAGCTAGATTGAATGTGTTTTGGAATGAATGGACAATTTAGATGTGGAGACAATAAATACAGAATAATCAAGAAATTTTGCTCTGAAGAGGAAAGAGTTGTGAGATGGTAATTGAAGAGGTCTTGTAGAGCTAAGGGAGACTGTTGTTGCTATTACCTATATTTTCTTAAAATGGAAGCTATTATGACATATTTATATGCTGTTGGTAATGGTCCATTGGGAAAAACAGATGACTCAGGAATAAGAAGATAATAGAAATGAATGTGTCCTTGAAAGGCAAGAGGTAATAAAAATGGCCTTTGATGAGAGCTGGGACATGTCATTCTCTCTTTTTTTTTTTTTTTTTTAAACAGGAATGTAGGCAGAATATCTGATGTAGATAGGGCTGTAGATGTTGTAAATTCGTGTCTGATTATTCTTATTATCTCTGACAGTGCATTGCATAACAATCGTTAAACAAAAAGTTGTGCAACAAATTATACAGAAGGGTTAAAGGACTTATTTAAAGGTACAACATTTAATTATTGGTTAAGGGAAAACTAGTAATTTGGAATTCCAACACGGATTACTTCTCACTTCTTTTTTAAATGAATTTTCTTGAAGACTATTCAGGAGATAACTGTCCAATCTGTACTTTTTATTATTATTATTATTAACTTATTGAGGTATAAATTACTTCCATACATACATTAAAGGCCTCCATTGTAAGTCTACAGTTCAATGAGTTTTGAAAAATACAGTCCTATTATTAAATTTATCCCTAAAATTTTATGGTTTTGATGTTAAAATAAGTTGTGTGATTTTAAATTTATTTTCAAATTGTTTGTTGCTGGTATATAAAATGCATTTTACTTTTATATATTTAATATGTATTCTGGAACTTTACTAAATTTACATATTAAATTCAGTATCATTTTGGTGTCTGAAGTATGCATTCATGACATCTGTGATTAAAGACATTTTTATATTTTTCCATCCAATCATTATGTATTTTTTTTCTTGCCTTAACAGCAGTTTCTGTGTACAGCATGGCTCACTTGGTCATCATGTATATATTTTTTTATACATTGGTGAATGAGACTTCCTAATATGTTTTGAGAATTTTTGCATGTAAGTTCATGGAAAATATTGGTTGGTAGTTTCCTCCTTGTTTTCTCTTTGACTGGTTTTGGTATCAGGGTAATGCAGGTCACATAAAATGAGTTGGGAAGTGTTTCCTTTTACAAAATATATATACATATTATGGGAGAGACTGTATAAAACTGATGTTAACTTTTTTTTTTTTTTGAATGTTAGGCAAAATTCTCCAGTGAAACCAACTAAGCCTGCAATTTCTTTTCTGGGAGACTTTAAATTAAATTTTTAATTTATTTAATATTTATAGTACTATTCAAGTTATCTATTTCATCTTGGCTGAATTTGGTAACTTGTATTTTTCAAGGAATTGGCATAATTTCCTAAATTGTTGACGTTATGAGTATAAAGTTGTTCATAGTATTTCCTTATTAACACTGGATCTGTTGTGATACTCTTTAATTCCTGTATTATTGCTCTGTGTCTTCTCTTTTATTATCTCTGTCAGTCATGCTAGAGATTTATCAATTCTATTGAGATTTTTTAATTAAAATATAATTAATTTACAATGTGTTAGTTTTAAGTGTACAGCAAAGTGATTCAGTTATACATATATAATCTATTTCAGATTCTTTTCCATTATAAGTTATTGCAAAATATTGAATATAGTTACCTGTGCTATACAGTAGGTCCCTGTTGTTTACCTATTTTTTTATAGTAATGTGCATATGTTAATCCCAAACTCCTAATTTATCACTTCCTCTCCATCCTGCTATCCCCTTCAATAACTATAAGTTTATTTTCTGTCTGTGAGTCTATTTCTGTTTTGTAAATAAGTTCATTTGTATCATATTTTTAGATTCCACATATAAGGGATATCATATGATATTTGTCTTTCTCTGTCTGACTTACTTCACTTAATATGATAATCTCCAGGTCCATCTTTGTTGCTGCAAATGGCATTACTTCATTCTTTTTTATGGCTGAGTAATATTCCATTGTGTACATATACCACATCTTCTTTATCCATTCATTTGCTGATGGACATTTAGAGATTTATCAATTCTATTGAGTTTTTTGAAGAACATGCTTTTTGTTTCATTAAATTTTGGTATTGGTTTCCTGTTTTCAATTTTATTGATTTCTGTTCTCTATTATTTCATTTCTTCAAGTTGCTTTGGATACATTTTGGTCTTCCTTTTCAAGTACTGAGGTAGGGACATAGATTGATTTCATACCATTCATCTTTTCTAATATAAGCATTTAGTGCTATAAATTTCCTTCTCAGCATTTCTTTAGCTGCATCCTACATATTTTGAAATGTTGCATTTTATTTTGATTCAATTATAATAGTTTTTTATTCCCCTTGAGACTTCTTCTTTGACACATATAAAACTTTTACCAACTCCTTATCTGCTAATTCTACCATCTATATCATTTTAGTATTTGTTGCTAGCTAGTGTCAATGGCTAACTTTTCTCCTGGTATTGGGTCACATTTCCTTCTTCACATGACTACTTAATTTTGATTGGATGTTAGATTGGATGTTATATTGTTAAATATCTGAATCTTGTAGCCTTTCTTTAAAGAGTTTTGATTTTTTTTTTTTCTCATCACAGTTAGTTACTTGTGGGTCAGCTGCATCCTTTCTCAGCTTTTTAAAAATGTTGTTAGTGTGGGTTTAGGGAAGCGTCTAGTTGGCAACGAATTTAGCTCTACTATGAAGATATAATACTTCAGGTATCTCTCCTGAATGACATACGTGCACAACAGGATTTCTGTACTCTGGCTGTTTCAAACTGGAATGTTTCCCCATCTTGTGTGAACTCTCAGAATTGTTCACCTCATAGCTTCCTGGTAATGAATCATACATGGTAGGCATCCTCTGAGATTGCCTCCAGTGATTCCCTTCTCCTATTATTCATGCTTGTGTAATCCTCTGCTCTTGTATGGGTTGAACCTAGGCAATCACATCTAATGAAGAGAATATGGCCAATATGTTGGAATGTTGCTTCCATGTTTGCTTACAAAAATATTGTGACTTCCAGTTAGCTTTCCTCTTGCACGTGCTCTCTCTCTCTCTCTCTAGGAGTTGTCTAAAAATGTGCCAAAGAGTAAATATAAAATCTTGTTTAGACATTATATCAAAGTTGTTGTCTCAGAATATTATAGAGCCATACGAAATAACCTATAAAGAGATTAAGGATGCAATTTACCAATTCTCTCAATCAAAAAATAGGACATCTAGAAAGATTAAATGTGTGGTCCTAGTATTTGCAGCAAGAGCCCAAGGTGGAGAAAGGTTGATCTTGAAGAAATTAGTAGGTATGATATTTATCTAGTGGTGTGAATCCCATGAGATCCACAGAAGTTCCACAAAATTTTTGAGAGAATTTTAACAGCAGAAACACTGGCAGTTTGACCTAAATGGGACAGAGATGGTACAAAATGAAAAGAAACAGTTGGACGCCACCCCCATATTCTATTGGAAGAACACAGAATGAAAATTGCTATTCAGCAACAAACAGATGCTACCTTTCATGAAAAAGGAAGGATAATTCCCGGGGTAGAATCAGGAGCCAGGAAGGCATAGTTGAGAACCATGGAGAATTATTCTCAATCCTGAACCTAATTAAGAATCTTTTAACATTTGCCCGTATGAATTTTAGAATTGCTATAGTGACTCTTTGTGGCTCTCATTTTCCCCATTTTTGAACAGAAATCTCTGAAGTAGTTACCCTATGTCTGTCCCAACGTTGTACGTTGGATTTGTGGGAGGCAGATAACTTGTCTCTCTAGTTTCATAGAACTAAAGATTAAGAGGAACAAACTTGAGGAGCCGTACCTAAAGAACTACACTGAAGGAGTTTCATCCACAAGTGGATTTGATTTAAATGATGAGATTCTGGAACCGAGCTGATGCTATAACGGGATCATAACTGGGCAACTTGGGAAGGGGTGAATGTATTTAAATTTGGGAGAGAAGTAAATTATTGTGAAACCAGAGGGCATATTGTGGAAGACAGCCTATAAAATGACCCCTAGTGATCTCCAATTCCTTGTATTCATGCCCCTGTGTATTCATCTTTCCTTGAGTGTGGACTTGACCTAGTGATTATAATATACCAAAAGTGATGGGCTATCATATCCACGATTAGGTTGCAAAAAAGAATGACTTCCATTTTTCTCTCACTCTCTTGCTCTCACTCTTGTTCCCATTCTGGTTCTCCCTTATTGTCTTGGAACTCTTGCTCTGGGGAAAGCAAACCATCATTTGAGAGCTTTCCTATGAAGAGGTCCAATGGTATGAAACTGATGTCTTCAGGCAATATCTAGTGAAGACCTAAAGCCTTCTAACAGCCATATGAATGACCCTGGAAGTGTGTCTCCCTAGGAGAACCTTAAGATGACTGCAGCCTCATCTAACAGCTTGATTACAGCTTCATAAGAGATTCTGAGCTAAAGGCATTCATTAAGCTGTTCAGCCAAAGATGCTAATTTCTGGAGTCACTTCACTGCCTACCTGTCTTCTTCTTTACTCTGCCTTGCAAATTCAAGCTTATTCAGTTTCTATGAACTGTGATCTCAGACTGAAAATGGTTGTGTCAAATATCTTTTCCTTCCTTCCTCTCCAGCTCTCCCTCTTTCTTCCTCCTTCCCCCTTCCTTCCTTCCTTCTCTTTTTTTCTATTGTACGAAGACAAGTCCAAAACCAGATATTCCTTCATGAATTAAACAGTAATTCTGTCATTCATCAAGTTTTTAACTTCAGTTATTGCATTTTTTTCTAATTCCCGTAAGTTTTGTTTTATTCTTCTTCAATAGAGCTACTACCTTAAAAACTGCCTTTTATTTCTTTAACCATTGAAAATACAGTTTTGGAAGGTTTTTGTTTCTTTGTTTGTTTTTTACTGTCTCCATTCAATGATTCTAATATGTGAAATACTTGTAGGTCTATTTCTACAGTTTGGGCATCTTATTGGGTCTTTATCCTGAAGTCTAATTTCCCTGTACCTCTAGCTATCTTTGACTATGTGCTGGATATTTTATTTGAAATCTATTTGTAGAAATACAACTACAAATACAAAAACTTACTTCAGAACTACATTGAGGATACATTCTTTAAGAGAGGATTGTATTAGCCCTATTTGAGCACATGAGTCATTATTAAGCCAAGATTACCTTAAAATAAATTCAAGGATTGAAATTCCCTGGAAGATCCATGGGATTAGAATCAGGCAATTTACTCAAGAGATAATGTCAGACAGTAATTCCACAAGATCTTTTCTCCTCTGATTTACTGTGACGCTGAGAAACCAGCAATTTGGAACTCCATTTTTATGGGCATGGCCTACTGTGAGACCTACTCCCTTGTTTCAGCCTGAATTTGACTTTTTTTTCCTCGGTCTCCATATGGCTGTCAAAATGAAGGTGCTAATTTCCCTTGAGGGTAAAACACTTCCAAGCTTCTTACCTCTCTATATTTTATTTTTCCTTTCACTTGGCTTCTAGTAAATCCATTTTGTTTTGTCATTTCTTTCATTTATTTAAAAGTGTGAGGTTTTCAAAAATGTTTTATTCATTTTTTGATTGTTTTCAGCATGAGTGTTAATTTGCATAACCTAGCCTGCTGTTATGAACAATATGAAACTAACTTTTACAAGCCCTAATTTTTCCCTCCGTAAAATGGAAATAATATTTAAAGTTTCACAAAGTTATTAATTAAATCAATTGAGATTATATATAATTACATTGAAAAATAAGAAGTATTTTTCAAATATTAATAAAATACAATGTATTTATCAATTCAAAAAACATTTATAGAGGGTTTCTAATGTGCCTGGCAGTAAGCTACGCATCAGGACTATATGATGGCTGAGACGAAGCCCATGTTGTTAGAAGAGCTTGCATTAAAGTGAGGGAAGCAAACACATGAATCAAAATATACTATATAATGTAATAAATAGTCTAATTTTGATAAAATATATTCATGTTCTAGCATGGAGAAGTCAGCATCATACAGGTTATGATAGCTGAGCTCAGTTTGAAAGTTTGGGTGATGTCTCAGTGGTCATAAAAGAGATAGAAGTGCATTGCTAGGACAAAAAGGTTTTCTCACAAAGGCATACATTTAGAAATGAAAAGCCTAAAACTTCAGTGAAACAAGGACTCAAAAAGAAATAGTGAGAAATAATGCAAGTAGGACAATCTGGAATCAGATTATGAAAGGTTTTATACACAACTTTCAGGCATTTGACCTTAAGCCTATAGAAATAAAGAGATAATAAAATATTTAATGAAAGGAATAGAATAAACATGTGTTTGTGAAAGTTGTATTTGTTGATAAAAGAAAGGTACAATGGAAAAGTTGGAAACGGCAAAGTAAGAAGTCAATTTATAGTTCTTTGAAGGCAAAACACTCCAATTCATATGTGGTCTCTGTTCGGGTAAAGGATTAAAAGATTCTGAACTTGGGCAATGGCTGAGGGGTTATGAGAAGAAAAGATAGATTCAAAAAACATTTAGAAGATAGAAAAATCAACAATATTAACAATTTGAATGGCACTGGAATAAGGAGCAGAACAAGTGTGGAGACAAGAACAGTTTTATATAAGAGAATTTGAGGTAGAAAGTTGTAGTGGTTCATATAAGGTATAGGTCTACAGGTGACGAGGGTGATCATCACGCATATAGTAGTAAAAACATTGGGAGTAGAAAAGTTCACCCAGAAGATGTGTAGAATTAGTCAAGAGAAGGGGAAGTATGGAAATTGGGAACATGGATATTTAAGAGGCAAGAGGAAAGAAGAACTAGCAAAGTGTTGAGATGGTATAAGCAGAATCAGAAAGAAAATCAGGAGTGGTATGCAGAACCAACAAAAGAAGGGAGATTTGAGAGCGGTCAACAACTTTAAAAGGTGCAGGAAAGTGAGGACAGAACAAGTTAGCTTTCAGAACCAGCATTTTTTGCAGTTTCTGCAACAATGTCAGGGTTGAAGTGAGATTGGATTTGATTTTACAGCAAAAGAAAGGAAAAATGTGTAAGAAGCAAGTGTAGATCTCTTTTTAAGAGTTTAACTTTAAGAGGGAGTGGCTAGATAAAAGGGTCATTTTTAGAATATGAGTGGGTTCAGCATTTTTGCATTTTTTTTATTGCAAGGGACAGAGCTAATATAGGAGATAATCTTGCAGACAAAAGTGAAGGGACATAATTTAAAAAGAAAGTGGTGAAAAGAAACAGAGGTGTTTTCATGTTCAGGTTCATGAAGTGGTTCCATATTTTCAAGTCTGCATGCCTATATTTAGAAGTGATTTGTAACTCATAGGGTGGTAAGTATTATTATGGGCATTAGAAGTAGACTTAAAATTGACTATACAATAAAAAGATAGTGGCTTGGTTATAGTACAATAATATAAACAGGTAGACCTCCTCCTATAAATGGGATTATTTGAGGTAAATTGCCATTTATTCATTGGGCAAGCTGCTGGATATGAATAAAGGAAAAAGTGAAGCAACAATCCTGCTATCATGGGATTAACTTTATTGTATTTTTACTCATAACTCAAATAACTATAAAAGTTTTTGAATATAACATAACTTATTTTCTTAGGTTCATTTTTTAATAAACATATCCATATAGGACATATTCAAAAAGGGTAAAAGTCATCTCTCTCCTATCCCTGTTTTCTATCCACCCATT
Source organism: Balaenoptera borealis (assembly GCF_965194805.1). Taxonomy (NCBI): domain Eukaryota; kingdom Metazoa; phylum Chordata; class Mammalia; order Artiodactyla; family Balaenopteridae; genus Balaenoptera; species Balaenoptera borealis. Next base: position 131,499,100 of record NC_138860.1, read on the forward strand.
TCTCTCCTCTGAGGCAGTCAGTGCTTTCAATATTAGCAGTGCTAGTTGAGATAATATATGCTCACAAAAGAATAATGCTTAGAAACACACATGCACACACACACAGTATTATTATATACACATGATTAAGTGTCTTGCTATCTTGTTTAATATTACATGCAAGAGGGTGTTCCATGTTAGTGTATAATTAGCTATCTAAACTGTTTTGTTTTTTTTTTTTCACTTCATCTTTCTTTAAATGATTGTAACAATGTACTTAACTAGTTCCACATAGATGGACATTTAGGCTATTTTCAGTCTTAAGCTAATATGAAAGTTGCTACAGATAATTGTGAATGCTATTTTACTGCGTAATCTTTTAATTTTCTTTGTTGTTTTCTATCCCATTTTGCTTGCTTCTTCCATATTGCTTCACTACATTTTTTAGCTCTATTTATTCTATTTGGGGCTAATATCAATTCAGAAGAGGGGGTGATTTTTTCCCCCTATTTCCTATGCTTGCTTGCTCTTGCTTTATTTTCTTCTTTTGTCTTACTGTATCATTAAGAGCTCTTTTATCTCTGCTTTGTACTTCTATTAATAAAGGCATTTACTTTATTCAATTTTTCTTAATTCTTGGCAAAATGTTTGGTCACAATTGTCAGCTGTATGGCAACTACTTTCTGTTTTCTCATTTGCCTTCTTTTTTTCTTTTCTACAACTATTTATCTTGCTTTTCGGGAAATTCCCTGGTGGTCCAGTGGTTAGGACTCTGTGCTTCCATTGCAGGAGACACCGGTTAGGTCCCTGGTTGGGGAACCAAGATCCCACAAGCTGCGTGGCACAGTCAAATAAATAAATAAAATTAACTTTGGATGTTGAATATAATCTAATACATAATGCCATATTTATCAAAAGTGGAAACAAAAACATTAAAAAGATAATAAAGATAATACTGTGATATATCTATTATAGAAGCATTCATATTTTTACACTAATTATCAATTGATGCATATGCTAATACAGATTATTTACTCTGCAACTAAATGGCTTCAACATTCATGGGTTGATTTTGCTACCCAGAGCCATAGCAGCTAGGTACCCTTATAAAAGACAACTTTTAAAATTGAGTCCATAAAAATTAATCACCAACTGGTTAAATTCTTAGTCACACAGGAAAATAAAAATCAGCATTCTACCTTAAACTTGACCTAGAAAAAAGTAATGCAACGCATCATAGTAATAAATCAAAGTTCTTTAAAATCTTGCTGAAGAAGTGCTCTACTGAACAAAGCACTTGGATTAAGGTAAACAGTATTTTACATTTGGACAAAATCTCTTTCAAATAAAGTTGTCTTTCTCATCAGGCCTCTGAATGCCAGTGTTATCTGCTTACAAAATAATGAAATGGGCAATTTGATTTGAAGTCAGCCTCACCTTGCTTTAGAATGAGAACACATTTTTTTCCCCTTATTGGTTCACATGTTCAGTTAGTCTTTGTTGTTGTCACTGCTGTTGTTTAATAAGGGTTTTTGGAAACCTAAAAGGAAATGCTTTCCATTTTAGAAAATGCCTGGAGTTGCTTTGCTGTATGTGTGATAAGGCACTATATAAATCTAAGTTGCTGTTGTTGCTAATGGGATCTATTCTCACAAAACATCATTGTGTGAACTGCCTTTTTGCTGAGGCTGCCTAGAGGAGGGAGGGAAGTGAAGATTTTACTCCTGCTTAAAAAGGAAATAATCAGTCTGCAGGTGGCCGCATAGTGGGATAAGCAAATGGGACTAAGTGTAGCACATGGTTTTCCGTACAGAATAACAGCAAACAAGAATGAACCAGATAAAGATCTTTTGTACGAGCAGTGTTCTAAAGAGAAGTTTTGCGTTCTTAACTTTTCATGTTTATGCAGGAAAATCATGGTATGCTTAAAATTAGATTTTTCTCCACGGGAACATCTTACTGTAATGTGGAACTGAAGCAGTATACAATTTTAACATTTCTATTCCTCCAAATCATCTAAACCAATTCTGAGCCAGTGTTAAGATGCTACAGGCCACAATAAATCCATACGCTTTGATGCTACATCATTGACCCGAAGATCAAGAGTCAGTTCTTTCTTACCAAAGAGTTTGTCCAAGGTTCAGAGTTAATATATACTCTTTATTCAACTCTAAATAGGAAATGAGGTTTTTAAAAGGAGGAGTCAGGCTTAAAGCAGTGTCAAATTAGTCACAAGAAATGTTTTATTTCAGGCTTTTTGTATCCCTTTATTCAGCTCAATTTTACTGTGCAGTTTAAAAATATTTGGCATACCCCATGGAATTCAGAAAATATGTTGCTTCAAGTCTGCGGTTTTACAATGAAATCAGGATAATTTCAGCTCAGTCTGATTTTCAAAGATAAGTACTTTCTTGAAAAACGCTGCCAGATACCACAGCTTGCTGAAGGAAAAGTAAGAGATGCTGAAATTCATTTCAAAATACCCCCTGCATATGTTTGGAATAAAGTATTAGCAGCCACAAAGGTGTTCACTATTGTAAGATGTTCAGCCACTTAGCTCTGGCTTCAGAGAGTCGACTCCCTGTTCTTGTCACCTACTCTAATATTGCGAGGCAGCTGAGTGGCCTCTAGGATAACCATATTGCAGGACAAAAGAAAGGAGATGGGGATGGAAGAGTTCCAATTTCAGCCCAGTGGAGCCTGTGAGCTGGTGCCAAAGATAACAGAGTAGCATCAAAGGCTGTATTGGACAGCTGCACTGGCAGGGAGCTACAAAGGCAGAAGAGAGAATAAGACAGAGAGAGAGAAAGGGGATTCTGGGGTCTATGTATTTTGGGCCATGCAAGACTTGGAGAGAGGTAGAAAGAAAAGGAAAATAGAGGAGGTAGAGGTATGTGAAGAAAGGGGATTGGGAGTAAGGGAGAAGAGAAGAGAGAGAGAAGGGAAGAAAGAGAAGTAGAAGGAATGTGAAGTAAAAACAAAAGTGAGACAGGCTGGGAGAGAATACTGTGAGAGAGTGACAGAGAGCAAGGTGGCTAGACTAATTTAAAGGATTCTCAAAACAAAGAAATGATCAGTAGGAAGTTGATCATAAATGTGGGTTCCTTTCCAAGCAGTTAAAGACTGAGACAATCAGCTCATTTGTCAGAATTTCCTTTAAGGCCTTATTGATAAATACGTTGACTCTCAAGACAACAATTACACAACTAAAAGAGAATTCTCTGCTGAAAAGAAAACAATTTTAACTTCATTAGGGAATGTATAGGGATGTGGAGGGGGAGGGGGGGGACAGTGAGTGAGGTGTGTGTGTATATGTATGCACTCATGCACTTCAAGGAGTTGACTGAATATTATGGAATGATCAATTATGAAAGATTAGGATAGCTAATGGAAAGCTAATAGGTAGATAACCTACAGCCATGGGTCTCACTGGGGACAACTTTTGCCCCCCAGGGGTTATTTGGCAATATCTGGAGGCATTTTGATTGTCATGATTGGAGAGTACAACTGGCATCTAAAGGGTAGATGCCAGGAATATTGCTAAACATCCTGCAGTGCACAGGACAGCACAACAAAGAATTATCCAGCCCAAATCATCAATAGCACAGAGGAGGATAAGAAACCTCTATCTATAGTTAGAGAGACCTGTGTTCATATTGGTTCAAAACTTTGCTAGCTGTGTGACCTTGGCCAAGTTATTTTAGTTCTTTGTGTCTCAGTTTCCTCACTTGTAAAATGAGGCTAGCAATATAGAATAGAATTAAGAATTCTAAGAATTAAATGAGATTTCATATAATATGAAAATCACTACCACTCTGTCTGGCACTAGATTGCTTTGTAATAGATATTATTTTCTTTTGTTTTTTCTTTCCATGGTGTAAGCTTGGAATGGAGTAAAATAAAGCAATAGCAAATAATGTATGAAGTATATGCTGTTTTTCTTCGTACTCTGTGTAGCAAGTTCTATGAGTTAGAAACAATGTCATAATTTTTATAGTACATAAGGATGCCAAAATTTCTTGCCCAAATAAATAAATAATAGAAATAAATGTACATGGAGATTAAATGGTGGAGATTTTCTTATCTAAAGATATCAACAGATGAAATTTAACATTTATACTTTTCAGTTCAATGACTTGTCTCATCACCAAAGCCCTAAGTTATGTTCCCTTCAACAGGCACAGTTCCTCTTTCTCATGATTTATCACACACACACACTAATCTGTTTAGGACTACATTTCCCACTGAACTATAAGATTGTGGAAATAAACGAAGACCACCCAAATGAGAACAAGCACAAGCTATTTATTCAGTGCTTGCTAAAGCAAGGAAGTCAGCCAACATCACTTGCATTTGGCGGAGACTCAAAGGCAGGCAGAGGAATGAAAAATCTTTAGAGTAAAAACTAAAAAAAAAAAAAAAAGAAGGCTTCAGATATACCCTGATTGGAGGTGTTAGCACGGGGAAGTTGGAGGTAGGCTAACTAGAAATGGGACATCATAACTGATTTATTAGAGAAGTAAATTTGGCTTCCTCTGGTTGGTCCTAAACTGGCAGCAGAGCCAAATATTAGGGAAGCTATCAGTTATTGATAGAGTGAACCCTGACTGTTTTGGGCCAAAGGCTAGAGAGGTTATGGTTTGGTTTCCTGGGCTGGTGCTGTGGGTTGTGAGTCAGAGTTCTATTTTAATATATGGTATGGCTCTTGTCCATTTGTATATTCAGTCACACAAGCTCCCTGAAGATAGATACCAGATCCGCCTTGCTCTATCTCCAAAGCTGAGCTGAGCAAGTTAAAAAGAACAATAAATAAAGAGAGCAAAGAAATGCCCAACAATGAGGAAAGGACTTGTATTCTAGTTTCCATTCCTTGTTTCTTTACTCATTTTAGAGCTCTCCAATAGAATATATTGGGATTAAAATAGAAGAATAAAATAAAAGCAGGTCCTCTCATTTCCAAATAAATACCATGGATCCAGAGCAAATGCATTCATTTCATTCACACAGATTTGTTGAATACTTATATGGATTAGATCCTATGCTTACAGGGAGTTCAAGTTTCATTGAGGGACATAAACCCATAGAAAGACAATTATAGACCTCTGCTCCTGGACATGATAGAGTAATGAACTAGGTTTATTCTCTTGCCTCAAAGAATTTTAAAAAATGGACAAAATATATGAAATGGTTTTCAATCATTGGACAATAGGTAGCTCAACAGAGTGACTCTAAGAGAAGGGACATAGACAGGATAAGCACTACAACTGGTCCAGCTTACTGCTGGAGAGAGTGTTAGGCCACAGAGTGTGAAGGGAGAATCCAAACAGGACCCAGTGATCTCCCTAACTTGAGGAGACAGAATTTATACAGTGATCCCTCAAATGTTCAGCTGAGTTCTGGTCAGCAAAAATGTACAAGGAAACCACCTAAAGCTGGGGAAAGAACCACAAGACAGAAAAGTCGAATGATCATCAGAGTTCACGCAGAGGTTGGGAATAGTTTGTGTTCTCACTAACCAGAATAGAAAGACTTCACAATTCATACAGAATTGAATAGAGCATTCAAAAAGTAGTAGTTAGGATAAAAACTGCAAACTATCAAACAAAAAAAAAAGGAATATACTGGACTTCATCAAAATTTGAAATGTTTTCAAATGATGCTATTAAGAAAATGAAAAGGCAAACCACCAACTTAGAGAAAATGTTTGTAAAAAAATCTTATGGAGGACATGAATCTAGAATATAAGGAATTCTTACAATACAATAATAAAAGACAAAAAACTTCCCTCCACAATGGGCAATTTTCACACTTTACTAAAGAAGATATATGAATAGCAAATGAGCACAATGCTTAACATCCTTTGTAGGAAAATGCAAATCAAACTACAATGAGATACCACTACTTACCTATTAAAATGGCTAAAATGAATAAGGCTGCTCATCCAAGTGTTTGCAAGAATGTAGAGATAGGAAATCTCATACATTGCTGGTGAGAATATTAAATGGAACAACTATTTTGGAAAACAGATTGGCATTTTCTCAAAAAGTAACATATATATCCATATAATGACCCAGCCATTCCACAGTCTTTCAAGGGAAATGAAACAATATGTCCTCACAAAAGCTTATATGCAAATGTTGGTTACAGTTTTATTTGCAAACCAACTTCCATTAACGGGTGACTGGATAAACAACTTGTGGTATATCCATACAATATGAATTCCACTCAGCAATTGAAAGGACCTATCATTGTTGCATGAAGCAACATGGATGAAATTTAAAATAATTGTTGTGACTGAAGAAAGCCAGAACAACAACAAAAAAGGACCCATATTCTATGATTCCGTTATATTCTATGATTCTATTTATACAAAATGTTTAAAATTACAAATTAATCTAATGTGACAAAAAGCAGATCAGTTGTTGTCTGGGGATGAGGTGGGAGAGACAGAAGGATAGATTATACTAGATTATGAGAAAACTTTAGGGAGTTATGAATATATTTATTATCTTTATTGTGATGGTTTCATAAGTGTATACATGTTGACTCACCAAATTTTACACATTAAATATGTACTGTTTATTGTACATCAATTATGCTTTGATAAAGTATAAAAAGGTGATGCTTATAAAGCATAACAAAGTGCAGGAGTTGAGGGTGATATCATGGACATGTTTATGGAGTAGGAGAGTTCTAATATATTCCCTTAATGATAAGCAGGGCACAGCTAGGTGAAGTAATGGAAGCAATGTTTTGGGTGAATGGACCATATACAAGGTCACTGATGAAATAAACTGCAAGTTATATGTGGAAAACTATAATTAGTTTAGTGTTGCTAGAACCTCAGGTAAAAATCAAGAAATTAGACAAAAAAGATAAACCAGGTTCAGTTCGTGAGTGCATGTCATTAAGTAGTTTGTATTTTAGAAGATAATAGTCCATTGAAGGTCTTAAAGCAAGAGAAAAACTGATTGGATTTCTGTTTAGAAAGGTCATGGTAGTAACAGTGTGGAGCAGTGATACGTGAAGATTAGAGAATTAGGATGCCTTCAAGGAAGTAAGGGAATGACTGCCTGACCTGAAACAGGGAGAGCAGGAAAATGACCTTAGTTATCAGATATCCAGGTAGAGAGAGTTTAGAGGAAGAGGAAAAAAGGAGGAAGGTAAAGAGGAGAAAAATCTGAATATATGAATCCTTGGAAAACACTTCATTACTTTCTTTACATTTTATAGCTCTAATGGTCTTTTCTTCTCCTTGAAATTCCCTAAATTATTATTTTTTAATTTAAATGGCATACATATGTGGATATAATTTTATTGGTCAGCATTCTTTTTCATTTACTTCTTTATAAATTCCAACAAAACATTATTTATTCATAACCAGTTTTCAAATTTAATTGACCCCATCCACTTAAACAATAAGTTGTTTGAGGTCAATGTTGGTGACTTTCTCAGCTCACAATCTCCAGCAAATATTCCCTTGCCCAAAATAAATTTTCAGTAAATATTTATGATTCTTTGGCAACCACATAAGAAAGTCAGTTATTCCTGATCTTAAGTGTTCAATTACATTTCTTCTTTATGAACAACTTTATTTTTTTGATTTCTCTGGGTTTATGAAATTATTTTGATACTAAGCTTTAGTCACCTTTATTTTTTCTTCTTACAGTATGAGGCATTCTTGTCTGTTCAATTTAGTGAAATAAGCAAGCTTAACTAGTATATTCCCTATTTCAACATAAGAGAATATACCACTAAATTTACAACAAGGTCCATGATATTTCAAATATTTCTGCATATGGTTGGGTATAGGTAAGTGATTGATTTAGGAAGCAGATAATTTTAAGATGTAAGAAGAAAGTTCAAAAACCATGAAGAAATAAACCTGACAAAAAATATAAATTCAAAATTGTAAATAAAATTCAATTTGAGATTCAGAAATACATTTTTTTAACATCTTTACTGGAGTATAATTGTTTTACAATGGTGTGTTAGTTTCTGCTTTATAACAAAGTAAATCAGTTATACATATACATATATCCCCATATGACTTCCCTCTTGCGTCTCCCTCCCTCCCATCATCCCTATCCCACCCCTCTAGGTGGTCACAAAGCACCGAGCTGATCTCCCTGTGCTATGCGGCTGCTTCCCACTAGCTATCTATTTTACATTTGGTAGTGTATATATGTCCATGCCACTCTCTCACTTTGTCCCAGCTTACCCTTCCCCCTCCCCATATCCTCAAGTCCATTCTCTAGTAGGTCTGTGTCTTTATTCCTGTCTTACCCCTAGGTTCTTCATGACCATTTTTTTTTATTTTTTTATTTTTTTAGATTCCATATGTATGTGTTAGCATACGGTATTTGTTTTTCTCTTTCTGACTTACTTCACTCTGTATGACAGACTCTAGGTCCATCCACCTCACTACAAATAACTCAATTTCATTTCTTTTTATGGCTGAGTAATATTCCATTGCATATATGTGCCACATCTTCTTTACCCATTCATCTGTTGATGGACACTTAGGTTGCTTCCATGTCCTGGCTATTGTAAGTAGAGCTGCAATGAACGTTTTGGTACATGACTCTTTTTGAATTATGGTTTTCTCAGGGTATATGCCCAGTAGTGGGATTGCTGGGTCATATGGTAGTTCTATTTTTAGTTTTTTAAGGAACGTCCATACTGTTCTCCATAGTGTCTATATCAATTTACATTCCCACCAACAGTGCAAGAGGGTTCCCTTTTCTCCACACCTTCTCCAGCATTTAGTGTTTGTAGATTTTTTGATGATGGCCATTCTGACCAGTGTGAGATGATATCTCATTGTAGTTTTGATTTGCATTTCTCTAATGATTAATGATGTTGAGCATTCTTTCAAGTGTTTGTTCGCAATCTGTATATCTTCTTTGGAGAAATGTCTGTTTAGGTCTTCTGCCCATTTTTGGATTGGCTTGTTTGTTTTTTTGATATTGAGCAGCATGAGCTGCTTGTAAATCAGAAATACATTTTTGAAGAGCTTGAATATGTGTAGAGGTTGACTTACTACGTTTAATATGAGTTGGGTTAAAATTATGGACAATTTCTAACATAACCAATAAAATATAAATCACCTTTTTTGCATATATTAGGTGTGTGATTAATGAACCAAATTTATAAATTTAGTAAAATAAACAGGTTTACATTATGTCAAGTCAACTGAGTTTTTAAAGCATTAGTCCTTTTTGACTCAAGCATCATAAGCAATTGATACTGATTTGTAGATAAACACTTTTTCTGAAAGCAGTATCTATACCTGTTTTATTAAAAACAATAGAGACTTTTTATATGTCAAAGATTAATTTGTCACCCTCTCCATGTATATATATACATATCTCTATTTATCCATCATATTGTAAAACTGGGCAAATTACTCAGATCATGAAAACAAAAGGCTTTGCTGAAAGTTACCTAAAAATTTTAGGCAAGCGTGTTTGGTTAGCCTTCACTCTTCCAGTTAGTTCCTATAATCTCCACGTTTTGTGTGCAGACTGTTTTAAAATGAGGAAGAGCCAGTGCACAGCTGTATCTATGGCTTCACTTGGTAGTTCCTTCCAGTTCTTTGGATACTATAACCTTTTATTTGCTATGTCTGGATTAATAGCTCTGTTACAATAACAAACTAAAATGTTCTCCAGGCAACTTCAATATCCTAAGGAAAACATGGTCTAAGCAATCTATTTTCTGACACTCATTTATACTTGCCCATCCACAGTGATTGAAAAAGTGACACAGGATAGATCTGTAAGTGACAGATTCCCAGCCAGGTCTGTTTCCCCAGCCCTAACCTCACTCAGTAACTCAGGCCAAAGAATTTGCTGATGGCATTCTCTACATATAGACACAGACCCAACTTTAAACACATTTTCTGAATATCAAAATGACACAAATGTTCTAAGAATCCATACATGATAGAAAGCCCTTGCAAAATAGCAAGAAATAAAGGGTAACTCACACAAATCATACTCCCTGATGTGTCAGCTTGTCTGACCTAAATAAGATACTTTCTATTTACTATAGTCTGTTGTTGTCCCATGTATTGAAACGCATCCACAAAATCAAAAAGATGCCAGAAAAAGACATCAAATGAATTTCAAAACATGAGATAATCAGTGAATTGATAAGAATCAAGCTAGGCAATTCTGTAACACGTATATGATGGAAGATTGTAAGACAGTGATAATAGAGTCAAATGACAATAACTGATTAAAGTAAACAAGTTAATATTTTCAGAATAATTTGTTTAGCAATGTTACACAAATCTCTGAACTGGAAAAGACAAAGCATCTTCATAAACTAATCACTTCAAAAATTCTATTAACATAACAATTCAATCTTATTGTTTGCATGGTATCATCATTGAAAGCTTCAGTTGCCATGGTGGCAAAATTATTAGAGAAAGTAGCTGTTCATTTTTATAAAAAGCTTTTGGGGGGGATCATCTTGAAATGAAATATTTTGATTGAATAAAAATGGTTGCTATAATATCTTAGTATGGAAAAGAAATAGTCTATAAACAATCCCAAGAATAAAACCTAAGTAGTTATTTGTTTGATATTTACAGTGGGATAAAACATTAAAAATCTTACGATGAGACCTCAAATGCAAAATACCAAAGGGAAACTGCAATATCATTTGCAATCATTTCTGGCATTTTAGTTTAGTCCTAAAGTTAATGTTCTAAATGTAGAGTATCTTATATACGTATACTCAATAAATCTCCATTGACTTAATGGAAGAAAAAAATGCCCATTTATATCCTAATAAATCTTGAATTTATATTTGTTTTGTTCTTCTCATTGTTATTGAGTTTCAGAATGCATTTTTGCTATCAATTATATTTCCATATAATTTGATAGAAGTTGGATATATGTTCTTGTTTCTTTTAATAATTAAACATATTAAAATTTTGAAGTAGATACTTTTTTAAATGAAAAATCTATAAGGAATATAATCAACATACCACAGATCTAAAATTTTTTGAGGTCACTGAAGACCAATCCTGAGCTAAATCTGTTTTATTAACTAAAGGCAAAATATTGATTAAAACTCCAAGAAGAGTTATAGGGACAAGAATTATATAATGCTGAGATCAATTTAGTTACTCACAAATCACATGGTACCAAAAAGCATACTTTTTAAAGAAACTTTATAGATAAGGAATTTTAGTAAATTAAAAGGTCAACTGTCTTAACTTGAAAAGAGTTATCAAAACTTCTATTACACAGTTTCTGTCCAAAAGAGAGTTAACATCTCTGGAGAGCAAACTATTTGCTACACGATATTCTAGGCACTTTAACTATTAATTCTTAAAACAGTCCAAGGCATTTGCCCCATTTTATTGGTAGGGGGCAAAAAAAAAAGCTCTCCATATTGATTCCCAGGCAATCTGACTTCACTTTCTGTGCACTACTCTAAACTGCCCCTAGGTTATTCAAGTTTATGAGGGGAGAGAGAGACTTCAAGGTCTAAGCTCTTATATTTTTGGCAGAGATTTTTTTTTTCATACATTTTAAACTTTTCAATGGGCAAAAACTCTAAGCTATTTTTTGGCAATGCAATTCCTGCATAATACCTCTATATTTCAATATTCCTATGATATATAATTTGAGGCATTTTAAAAAGCATTATTAAGTGGTATTACTATAATTCAGTTTGAGGCATGGTGATATTTTTCATAGCATCTCTATGACATCATGTGCTCATTAGAAGGGAAATATTCTGACATCAATACCTTTAGGCAGTTTGGTACAGAGAGAAATGCATTTGAATATGAGTCCCATAATACAGACAATCATAGCTGCATTTCAATTTCAGAAAGGAATATCTATACTCAAATAAAAGTAGATATTTGTCAGAACGTTTAAAAATCCATGTGCATTAAAAGCTACAATTTTCAGAAAACCAGAAAAATAATCTGATATAATCCAAATAAATACTCCTGTCTGTCACATAACCTTTAATTATAATATGGCAACTGTAATTTCACCTAATTAGAAAAGGTGAAACCAATTTTGAATTGCAAATTATCCCTTTTATGAAAGCTCAAAGTAAAGCATCCTCAGACTGACAGACTCAGTCACTATGGATTGAGATGCCCTATGATGTGACATTTTTGATTAATCAGTAAGCCATTCCAAACCATTCAGTGGTTTTAATATTAGTAGATATAGCTTTCCAATTAAGACTTTTATTATAATGTATGAAAGTTAGCACTCTAACCCTCTGCAATCTCCCTGAACTTTTTTCATTTGTAAATGGGGGTAAAAATACCCACATTTCTATGAAATAACAAGGATTAAATAAGAAATTATAGGAAAATAATTTGATGGGCACTTAATGCATTTTAACTGAATTTAATTGCAATTAATTCAGGTTTGTATGCTTTGGGAGATACACAATTCTACCAAGAGTGAAGAAAATCTTTATTAAAAATAACAGATTAGATTGTTTTCTAGTTTTAGGATCTATAGAAATCGAACTCCTATTGGTTGATTATGTAACTTTACTCAGTAAAAAGAAAATGAGAAAAAAAGAATGTGTTAAATTTCTAAGATCTTTAAAATACCTAGCTATACCAAATTAATTTCAGTTGAGCAAAATATTGTGTTAAAATATGGATATAAATAAAACCGCCAGTGTTCTATTCAGAGTAGCAAAGAACATTTTTCAGAAAAAATTCACTAAAAAATTACATATGTGATTCTATATACTGAAGGAATAGTCCAGGCTTCAGGTTTAAGCCCTTCCAGGAATCTATCCACAATTAAGGTTGTCCTGAAATTAAAATCATCTATTAAAATTAGGTGTACTAATCAAACTCCCAGAATCTCTGACCAAAAAAAGCAAAATAGATCAAGGTATCAAAAAAACGAAACCAAAAAATTGAATATAGAAGTATTTTGTCTATGGTCTACAAACACAACACAAAAGAATGTGGGTTTTTTTTTTTCTTTTGTCTTTACTAGTCTAGATATGATTTCAAAACATTATCAAAGTAAAATGCTTCAGATTTTGATATGCCTAAATAACGTAGAAAAGTGAATCTTACAAATAGTTTGTCATCTTATAATATTATATTTTTATGGTTGCTACATTTAGTGATACTGAAGTATACAATGAAATACCCAGGCAAACAGAGATTTTCTGTTCCCAAGTTTTCCACCAGTGGCCCCAAGAGAATAGAGTGCAGAACTAGAGAAAAAGACTTTTAATAATTGTGATAGTCTTTCATCAGAACTCAGTTCAATGTGTTATTTTTTAATATAATTTCAAGGGAATTATATAAAGTTCTCACTACTGTTGTGAAAGGTTATTTTGGAGAAAATTCACAAGCAACAAATACTGTGCAAAGGGGGTTGTAGACATTTGTATATCCAAGGAGTGTTACAACTTTTGAATCTTCCATTTTGCATGGATTTGGGCAATGTCTGAAATTTAAACAAAGAAAAAATATATAGTTTATTAATTCTTTAGTGAAGATAGAGTTTAAAGGCTGAAGCCTGAGGAACTACCAAGACACCTGTTGAACTGTAAAAGATACATGTAGAACATGTACAGCAATGCAAAGAATTAAAACGATGTTAGAAGGAATAGTCCTTGACAGGAATAGAATAAACACCAGTATCACAACTCTAAGGATTTTAGCAATGTTCCTTAGGGAAAGATTTGTAATGTATATGAGAACATGTTTCAATAACTACCTATAAGTATGAATTACTTCTGTTCATCCTAAATATTTACCCATGAAACTTGAAAGCACTAAACAGTCAGTAATTTTTAAGCTTTTATTAACTATAGCATGAGAATCTATTTAAGATGAACTAGTATATAGTCAAATGGAAAAATTTACAATGGGTCAAAACAAGCAAAATTTAACCTTCTGCCATCAACACCAGGCCTAGAATAAGTGGAAACATTAAACTTCAGCTAACCTACAGATTTCTTTTGTCCTATTAAAAACAAGAAGAAATTGGCTTGACATTTCTAATTATTAGGAAATTAACAAATTGTTTTAGTATCATGGTGATATATAGAAACAACTACTCTTGAATATTGATAGATTTGGAGCTGACAACCTTGGAGGATTTTATGCATTCTTATAGTGGTAAGTAGCATGGTTATTCCTGTGTTATTTTACAGGATTGGCAAATAGGAATCATATCTTGATATACATTAACAATCTTAATAATTCTGTTTCCGTTCTTATTTAGCCACTCTCTCATTTTAATTAACTTCACTAAAATTACTTGCATAGGGATTAAAAGTGTCTGATGGCTATTTTGAAGAGCATTCACCATCAAGAGGAAGAAATTGATAGGACGAATTTTGTTGTGAGGGCTACAAATATATTTTTCCCTAGGAATGATAGGTTTTCTATATAGTATACTATTTATTCACTTTCTCTCTGAATCTACTACATGGTTTATCCTACATAAAATGAAGAATGTATTCTTGAAGCCAAGAACATGTGCATTTTTCTACCATTAGGCTAACTTATGGTTTTTAATCATTTTTCAATCTTTGAACAGATCTTTGACTGGAATTATGTGAGTGGATATTTTTGACATTCCAATTGATAGGAAAAATAAATTTAGGTTTTGTTTTTCCCCCTCCATGCACCCATGTTAAACATAAGAAAATGAAACAAGTAAAATTATATGCAAATAAGCACACTCACAAAGATTCTCCTCAACTGAGGTTTGCCTTGTTTTAGGAGTTCTAGATGCAGAGAAGAAGTAGTATCAGTGTTACTGAAGGATTTTATAAAGGATTTTCAAAAAGTTTATACCTTTCTCATAGCCACAAGAACATTACCAGTCTACAAATGGGAGGTAATAAAATCAAGGATTATGAGATGTAAAATGTAAATATTTATGATTTCTTCTCTGCTGAGGTGATGAATCAGCACAGTAAAATATTCAGCCCTAAGTTTTAGCTCACGTTTTGCAGCTAAGCTAAAGCAGTCTCCAATCCAATTTTATACCTATGTAGAATTCCTTTCAAATAGAAGTGGTGATCCCCCAAAGTTAATCTTCAATGTTTAGCCAGTTTATCTCTTGCTGAGACAGAAGCAGTTGCACATACTTTTGAGGATATAAGTTTCAATGCAACTTTTGAAAACAGCCCCTTCATGAAAATGAAATTATCCAGTAACACCTGACATGATGTAACGTGGCTTATCCAAGTGTACTCAGAAGATTTAGGTAAAAACAAGAGGGGATTATGATGTCTAGAAATTTTTAAAAATACATATGTCTTTAGCTATAAATTTGCCATACCAAACAATTCCACACTTGGACAGTCATGCAAAGTATTAGACACTAATTGAGCAGGAAATAAAATATCATAAAGCTACTTTTATATTTCCTAAAATCCCAAATTGCTAACAGAGGCAATAAATGCCAAAACTTTTGCAGTAATCCCACAAATATAAGCAAATTCATGGGCATCAACAGGAAATTTGAGACAATCAGACTATATCTCAGTCGTGCTTCTTTCTTCTCATCATGTCTTAGTACTCAAATCAAATCTCATGGATAATTGGGGAGTCTAGTCTAATACAATCTTGATTTTTAATGTTTAGGACATTATAAAATATGTCTGTTGTCTAGCCTGTACTTTACGCAGACTAATAAAACAAGGGGCCTTATCCATTTTTACTCACATTTCTTGTTTATTATTTTTTACAGATTGCATTATGTGTCATATTAGAAGCAGAAGTTTGAAAAATGTCAAGCCATTTCTTTCCTTGCACTCAAATTTAAAGATAAGATGTATTTGGGGCTTCCCTGGTGATGCAGTGGTTGAGAATCTGCCTGCTAATGCAGGGGACACGGGTTCGAGCCCTGGTCTGGGAAGATCCCACATGCCGCGGAGGAGCTGGGCACGTGAGCCACAGCTACTGAGCCTGCGCGTCTGGAGCCTGTGCTCCGCAACAAGAGAGGCCGCGATAGTGAAAGGCCTGCGCACCGCGATGAAGAGTGGCCCCCGCTCGCCGCAACTAGAGAAAGCCCTCGCACAGAAACGAAGACCCAACACAGCCAAAAATAAATAATAAATAAATAAATTTATAAAAAAAAAAAAAAAAAAAAAAAAAGATAAGATGTATTTGAATTAAATCAAAATGTTTTATTTGGCTTAGTCTTTGTTTTATAACTATTCAACTATAAAGAAATCAAAAGTAATATGAGAATGTGAATAAGGTGAAAATAAACATATACTTATTAGATTCGTCAGGGTGTAAGTAGAATGCAGAAACCATTCCAGTTGTTTTAACAAATATAATTTAATAGAAATAATTGTGAACTAGGTATTGAACACTGAGAAGACAAACCGGGAACAATACTAAAGTGTCACAAGGCAGCAACTGCAGGAAGCAGAACCATCCCTGTGGCTGGGAGAACAAAAGGAAGAGATAATAATTTTTAAAACTCACAGGTTTAGAGGAGGGTTCCCTTGGAGCTAAAATTCAGACATTTGAGAAAGAGCCTGAGATCAAAGAGATGCCCTGTGGCTCTGACACACAGACCTTGGAGGAACATGCCTTAATTATTTGATACTGATGTCGTTAAGAGACTCAAGCCTAGTTTGGTTACTACTAGTGGGGAGAATGTAAGCTGGAATCAACTACTACTGTGAAGAAGTGTTGGGGGTGTTACTAACAGGAACAGAAAGCAATTAGGAAGCACGTAATCAGAGCAAAGCCTTCTTCCCACTGCTGTGTAATCTTTCTAGTGCCCTCTATTGGCAGAGCCTAATGGGAAGAGCAGCTGGAAAAGCAGGAATAAGGTTTGCCCATCTCAGATCCAGTGTTACAAAGATTTTAGAAAGATGACTTTGAAGCTGTGACCATTATGGCAATACTCAAAAACTCAGATGAAATGGGAAAATTCCCTGAAAGACACAACTACCAAAGTTCACTCAAATAGAAAAGGTAATCTGAATAGCTCTTTATGCACTGAAGAAATTAAATTTGTAAAGTAAAACTTTCCCACAAAGAAAACTCCAGACCCAGATAACTTCACTGGAAAATTCTTCCAAATATTTGAAGATTAAATAATACCATTCTACACAATCTTTTCCAGAAAATTAAATAGGAGGAAATTCTTCCAAACACATTCTATGAGACCAAACAAGAAAAGGATTTTAAAAGAAAACTTCAGGCCAACATCTATCATAGACATAGACACAAATATTCTTAACAAAATGTTAGCAAATCAAAGTCAACTATCTATAAGAATGATAATACATGATGACCAAGAGGGATTTAAACAAAGGTAATATAACATTCAAAAATAAACCAATTTATTCTCTATACTCACCAACTAAAAAAAAAAAATGACCATAGGATCATCTCAGTGGAAAGAGAAAAAGCATTTGACAAAATCCAACATTTATTCCTGTTAAAAACTCAGCAAATCAGGAATAGAAAGGAATATCCTTAGCCTGATGAAGGGCATCTATGAAAAACTATGCAGCTATTTCATATTTAATTGTGAGAGACAATGAATTCTTTCACTCTAAGATTAGGAACAAGACAAAAATGTTTCACCAATTATTTTTAACATTGTGCTGGAAGGTTCAGCCAGTGCCATACATAAAGAAAACGGAAGTAAAAGTCATCCAAGTTTGAAAAGAAGATGTAAATCGTTCTTTTCCACAGATAATATGTTTTTCCACATAGAAAATTCAGTGGGGTATACAAAAATAAAGCTATGAGAACTATACTATGTAAGTTTATCAAGGTTGCAGGATACAAGATCAATATACAAAAGTAAATTGCATTTCTATGTCCCAACAATTAAAAATTGGAAATTAAAATTTAACAAAGCAGTATATGTTGCAATAGCATAAAATAATATAAAACATTTATGGATAAATCTGATCAAAAAACCCACAAAACTTGTAAACTGAAAATTATAAAAGGCTGCTGAGAGGAATGAAAGAAGACCTAAATAAATGGAGATACACAGCTTGTTAATTGCCTGAGAAACTCAATATGGGTAAAACATCAATTCTCCACAAATTGATCTCTAGCTTCAATGCACTCCAGTCAAAATTTCCACAAGCCCTTTTCTAGAAATTGACAAGTTGATTCTAAAATTAATCTGGTAATACAAAGAATAGCCAAAACAACTTCAAAAAGAACAAAGTTGGTTGCAAAACAAAACTTGCCTTAAGACATTTTAAAACTGTCATTACCAACAGCATGGAACTAGCATCAAAACTGGCAAATAGATCAAGGGAACAAAATATCAATAGGCAGTCTAGAAATAGACCATCTCATAAGCTGACATCTGATTTTTGAAAAAGGTGCAAAGGTAATTTAGTGAAGAAAGGACAATTTTTTTCAACCTTTGGTGTTAGAACTACTGAATATTCATAGGCTAAATAAACAAATGAACAAACTTTGATTTTTTTCCCTTAAACGACCAAGAAAAAAATAATTCAGAGTAAGTCATAATTTTTTTAATATAAATATATTTATTTATTTATCTATTTATTTATTTTTGGCTGCATTGCGTCTTCATTTCTGCACACGGGCTTTCTCTAGTTGTGGCGAGTGGGGGCTACTCTTCATTGTGGTGCGTGGCCTTCTCATTGCAGTGGCTTCTCTTGTTGCGGAGTACAAGCTCTAGGTCCACAGGCTTCAGTAGTTGTGGCACGCAGGCTCAGTAGTTGCAGCTCACAGGCTCTGGAGCACAGGCTCAGTAGTTGTGACGCATGGGCTTAGTTGCTCCACGGCATGTGGGATCTTCCCGGACCAGGGCTCGAATCTGTGTTCCCTGCCTTGGCAGGTGGATTCTTAACCACTGCACTACCAGGGAAGCCCCATAGTTCTAAATGTAAAACCCAAAACTATAAAACTTCAGTAGGATTTTTGTTGTTGTTATTGTTAAGCAAAGATGTCTTAGATACAATACCAAAGCATGACATTTAAAAGGAATCTTTGAAAAGTTGGACTTCATAAAATTGTATTTTTTTTTTTGCTCTTCTAAAAATACTGTTGAGAGAATTTTAAAAAGCCACAGACTTGGAGGAAATATTTGTATATTACATATCTGATAAAGAATTTATATCCAGAATATGTAAAGAACACTTAAAATTCAATTATAAGTAAATGAACAAACATTGTAAGAATGGAACAAAATATTTGACTAGAGACTTCACCAAAGAGACTTCTTATCTGGAGGAAAACATTGATTTCTGAAACAAAAATTTTAAAGAGGTATAAATCTGACATCTAAGAACTATATATCAGGCTCCAAAGACAATGTGTGATAAAAATATGCTGTGAAAATGAAATCAAGTGAAAATTATTTTTTTAGGTAAATCAGTAAAGATGTTAAATTATTTCTAATTTAACAATCACTGTGGTATATATACTGTATGAGTTCAAAATTTTTTCTCTAATTTGCAAGTCAAAATATTTCCTATATGTGTAAGATGAATATTTGGTGACGATGATGTCAAGTTTTATGAGAGAATTCCTTGAAGTGTCAAGATGTCTGAGACACCTCCTGTGTAAATGTTGATTCTGAATGCTCTCAGCTAATTTTTCTCCACATCATCTGCTTATCTCTGGATCAGGATCACACAGGGTGCCTATTAAAGTCCAGATTTATCAGCTCCACCTAAAATCCTCCCCTCTTATGGCAGCCTGTTTATGTTGCTCTATTTGGTATTCCCAGCCTCAACACCTATGTCTGCAACATGATGATGCTCAACAAATACGTGCTTCTTGACTGAATAAATCCTCTTCCATTTATACCTCACAATTTTCTTTTCTAATAGGCATTTTTGCAATGGGAATTCAATCTGACCAAGAATTGTATGCCAGGACATTCCTGGATACTTCACCATCGAAAGCTACAGTGTATAGTAGATATATATTAGGGTCTCGGAAGTAGGAATCTGACTCCAAGAATCTTAGAAGCTGTGCTAGCCCATTTTATATGGGCTACCACCATTTCTGAAAACACAATATAGCTTCACCACATTTTACCAAATTTTACCATATTTTAGAGGTATAATTGACATACTAATAAGCTTTACATATTTAGATTATACAATTTGATATTTTGACATAGGTATATTCCCATAAAGTCATCAGCACAGTTACAGTAATTAACATATCCATCACTCCCAAATGTTCTTTCATGGTCTTTTGTAATCCCCATCTCCTTCCTCCCTCCCCAACCTAGCTTCACTGGAAACCATTTACTTATTTTCTGTCATTATAAATTAGTTTGCACTTATATATATATACACATATATATAATTTTATATAAATGGCATGATAGAGTGTTTTCTCTTTTTAGTCTGACTTATTTCAGTCATCAAAATTAATAGAGATTCATCCATGCTATTGTGAGCATCAATGGTTCATTTCCTTTTATTACTGAGTAGATTTCATTGATTGGATATGCCACAATTTTTTAATTCATTTATCTGTTGATCTTTTTCTCCAAATTCTAACACAAAGAAAGCTGCTACAAACATTATATACAAGTCTTTGTTTGAATACATGATTTCTTTTCTTTTGGGTTAAATACTTGATTAGAATGGCTGAGTCATATGGTAGGTTTACCTTTGACTCTTTAAGAAACTGCCACACGGTGTTTGTACCATTAAATAAACGGTACATTATATAAACAATTGTACCATGTATATTCCCATCAGGAATGTATGAGAGGTCCAGTCCTTCCAGGTATTCACCAGTACTTGGTGTTATGGATTGCACATCCATGTCCTCCCAAAATTCATATGTTGAAACCCTCTCCCCAGCATGATGGTATTAGGAGGTTGGGCCTGTGGAAGGCTCTGCCCTCAGGAATGGGATTAGTTCCTTAATAAAAAGGACCCCAGAAAGCTCTCTTGCTCTCTTTTTACCATATGAGGATACAAGGAGGAGTCAGCAGTCTGCAACTCAGAAGAGGGCTCTCATCAGAACCTGACCATGCTGACATCCTGATCTCAGCCTCCAGAACTGTGAGAAATAAATATCTATTTTTCATGTGCCATCTGGTCTATGGTACTTTGTTATAACAGTTCAAACTAAGACAATCTGTATAGCCAGTATTCAGTTTCCTCCATTCTAATGTGTGTAGTAGAGTCCAATCGTGAATTTAATTTGCATTTCCTTAATGATTAATGATCTTGAGCATATTTTTATATGCTTATTTGTATATATATTCATCTGTCTTAAAATTGAAATATATCTATTCATGTAAGTTTTATTTTATTCTTTGGATGAAAAGAAGTTTGAACCAGACTATCTAAACTATATATTTCTTCCTACACTGTGGCAATAATGCACATGAAAAAGAAGAAACCAGTATGAATACAAGTGATGTGTTCCTTCCCCCTCACTCCTCCTTCTTTCTCCCCAAGCCCATCACATACATGTGAGGACATACACCTCTTCAATCACTCTGTAACCAGTCTGTCACTTTGAAAGCTCAACGTTGCTCCCCTGCTTTGCACTATTCACACCCTGCCTAAGTCAATCATAGGGAATCACGCAGTCCACAACGCAGTATCCCTTACATCTGTCAAAAGAACAAGAAAAAACAGGACTGCACATCTTAGGAAAGACTCTAGTTAAGGTCAAAATCATTCAAAATCACTTGCACCGTATTTTTCTTAAACTCCTTTTTGAACATGCAGAGCCAAGTGGGTTCAAGGGGTAGAAAATCTTCCTGTTCACTCCCTAACTGTGTCATGTTTAGGAGTGGACAGAAATACTTCACTTTTTTACAGCTTATAGGAAAAGATTTGAAGGTAAGGATTCGACACCTACAAAGGAAAAGCTTTTTCTAAAACTTCATTTAATACTATGTATGTCTATTAAGTGAAACAATTACTGACAAAGACAGACATCTGATATTGTCATTTATCTGAAAAACATAATTTAAAAGACTAGCTGTATTTCCGTGTAGAGAATTTAAATGAACATTATATAAAGTGGCTAGAGATACACAAACATAATTTTGTGAATAAAAGTTCTGAAATTTGTTGAAACAACAGTCACTGCTATTTTTTTTAATGGAACATTATTTAAATGGTTAATATCTGTGTTTTTCAAAATGATTTTGAATAGATAGAAACTAGCCAACTCAAGCAGGTTCATAGGCTTTGTCTTTCAGTTCTATGAATAAGCAATTTTCCTTTCAATCTTCTCATCCCATTGAGTTTGGTAAGTATAAAACTACCATGTGTAAAAGAAGATAGCTAGTGGGAACCTGCTGTATAGCACAGGGAGCTCAGCTCTAGGCTCTGTGGTGACCTAGATGAGTGGGATGGGTGGGGTGGGAGGGAGGTCCAAGAGGGAGGGTATATATGTATACATATAGCTGATTCACTTCATTGTACAGCAGAAACGAACACAACATTGTAAAGCAACCATACCCCGAATTTAAAAAAAAAAAAAAAGGAAGCAAGAGAAAATAAAAGAATTTCTAGTTATAAGTTCCAAAAGAAGAGTCCTCCCTCCAAGTTTTGTCATCTGTGTTTACAAGTTCTTTGTAAAAATCTATAATTTGTAAAGTTTCCTATAACAGATAATACAATATGATTGCCTTAATGTATTTATTACCTTAACTAGGCCATTATTGTCAGGACAAAATAATTTAAGTACAGCTAAGTTAGTAAAATAATAAATTTCATTTTTAAAAATTGAATTGCTTAATCCTATAATCTGTTTCTACCATTTTGTGAGAATACACTATCATGAATATCTGATTAATGCTCCGTCTCTTTTCCATAAGAAAAAAAATCTATGTATCACATAGATTGAATGTTAACATAATTTCAGGAGTATGAATTTGGGTCCATGGGACCCATGTAAACTAGCTCCAGGACTACCACATCTGGAAGGGCACCCAGATGTGGTGATGAAGTGTATTTGGAGGGGGGGCAGGGAGGAAGATAGGACTAAAATCTAGCTTGCACTCAGCTCACCAACTCTTATGAGGGTGAAAATGTTTATAGTAAAAAACTACTTTGTAATTCACACAAAATCACAGTATACGCTACAAGAAATCAGAACTACCTCTATAATAATTTTCTTAATAATAAATTTGTTCTCATTTACTCATTAGTTTAAAATTATATCTTGATCCAGGTAAGATTTCAAGTTATGTAACCAGTCAAGATAGAGCAGTTTTGACTTTCTTCAGGGTCAGTTCCATGTTTATTTTAGTTCTGTTATTACAGCAGAGTAACTAGTCTATGGAACATAATAATAAGCCCTCATTGAATTAAGTAACTAGTGTGTGTGTGTGTGTGTGTGTGTGTGTGTGTGTGTGTGTGAGTGTAATGCAATTCAAACCAAAGTCCTATATCTTATGTAAATCCAGATCTCTTATTTGTGATATTTAAGTTACTCACTGTTTATCTAATAATTTGTGCATTTTTTCTTGATCTAGAATTTCCTACATCTTGAATAATGCTATACAAATAAGAATTTTCAACCGGTGTATTCAACGTATTTGCCATAAATTCTAAAAGTACTGAAATTATCCTTTTGGATTGCTCTCCTTGTTTTCAAATTATTGTAATTAGGATTTACAATGTTACAGTATACAGATTAAGTTTATTCATTTCTACACAAACAAATTTCACCCAGTTCCATTTGACTAGGTCCATGAGATAGTGGGTAATGGAAATGGAATATAAAAATAATTACCACTGGGTAAGTTTTGCTTTTATATTACACAACATAATTGTCCATAAATGTAATTCTCTTGCTACTGATATAAAAAAAAAACCTTCAGTATAACATAAAAATTCATGAACAAACTCTGTATAAAAATAATATGTGGCTTATTTCTGGGCTTTAAAAATCTCAATGAATCAGTTTGTGTCTAAATATTAAGTGAAATATCAAATATATATGTCATAAATGAAATGGAAAACAGTCTTAAAAGTAAAGAATAAAGAGCAGAATACAATTAAAAGCAAATGATTAACTACATGGGAAGTTATAGACTTGGCACTTACTGTAATAAAATTAGTATATTGCCTATTTCTGTAAAGACATTGCGCTACAAAATCTTAGGTGAGATAATAATATGGGAAAGAACGGTATTTATTTGTTTTTCCTTCTCTTTTAAATGCCATCATCCTTTCAATTGTAAGTGTCCTTTAGCGTTGTAGCCTCTGTCTTCTATTTACAGAATGCTTTTAACAGGTATCTGTTGATGTTGCTATCCAGCCTCTATTCACTCTATGTTCAGTCATATCACCTCAAACATTCTCTGAGAAAATATTCCTTCCCCACTCTCTACTTGCATGTACTTTGAGAGAATTATAATAAGGTAATGCCACATCAGAATTCTGGGATGCAGCTAGAACAGTGTTTTAAGGGAAATGTTTAGCTTGAAGTGCATGCCTTTAAAAAACAAACAAACAAAAAAAGATGTTAGGGATCTAAGGACCTTAGTAGCTAAGCTTCTAGCTCAATGTGACAGAAAAAGAAATGCAAAACCCATTCCAAAGAAAATAGAAGTAATGAAATAACAAAGATAAGAGTAAAACTCAAGGAAATAGAAAACATGCTTTAAAACCAATACAGCTAACTTGGTTATCTGACAGGAAAAAAAAAAAAAAAAATTGCAAGTATGGAATTAAGAATATAGGGGGCTTCCCTGATGGCGCAGTGGTTGAGAATCTGCCTGCCAATGCAGGGGACACGGGTTCAAGCCCTGGTCTGGGAAGATCCCACATGCCGCGGAGCGACTAGGCCCGTGAGCCACAATTGCTGAGCCTGCGCGTCTGGAGCCTGTGCTCCGCAACAAGAGAGGCCACGATAATGAGAGGCCCGTGCACCGCGATGAAGAGTGGCCCCCGCTCGCCACAACTAGAGAAAGCCCTCGCACAGAAACGAAGACCCAACACAGCCACAGATAAATAAATAAATAAATAAATAAAATTTTTAAAAAAAGAATATAATTAGACCATCTTATAACAAAGATGTGAAAATAAACTTGACATTTTACATAAAAAATACATTTTTTGAAAAGTTAGATTTACCAAAACAGGTACAAAATGTAATAGAAAATTTGAATATTTAAAAATTCTTTGTCTACTATTAGTATTAAGTTTGCCATAAGTAATTTTCCCAGAGAAAATTCTTTGCATCAGTTTTATATATGAAATCTTGTAAGTATTTGAGGAAAAAATTATATCAACCTCACACAAATTCTTTCAAAAGAGAGACAAAGTGGAAACACTTTGCATTCTTTTTAATATGAACAGCAAGATATTAATACCAAAATTTTACAGACATTATAAGTAAGGAAAATTGTAAACCAATTTCTCACATAAATAAAAATTAAGAACTCCAATATAAAATATTAGGAAATCAAATCTAAAAAGATATAAAATGAGATACATCACAACTCACTTGTGTTTATTCCAGAAATGCGAGGGTGGTTTAACATTTAAAAATCAATCAGTGCTATTCAGCACAAAAATATATTAAAAGAGAAAAATCATGTGATTGTCTAAAGAGACAGGGAAAATTATTCAATAAAATTCAAAACCCATTCAGATAAAAACTTTTTGCTAGCTGGAAATAGAAGGAAACTTTCTAATTATAAAAATGGATATTTTATATATACAGCAAATATTATACCAAACTGTAAATACTTGAAAGCCTTTCACTTCAGGTCCGTGATTTACACTGTATTTATCCTGCTTTTATTTCACCAAATTTTAATAGTGAATTAACATCTTTCACCCACTTTGATATTTTATCTAACAATATTCAAATACTAGTTCATACCCATTCTCTCTCTTCTTTTTTTCAGGCACTCCAATTACTCATTTCTAGAACTTTTCAGTGTGTCTTTCACATGTACCTTTTCCTCTTTTCTGATTTTTCTTCATTTTCTTTCTGGGATTTAGTTGAAAATATGCAACAGCTTTATATAACATAACTAGCTTGAATAACGCAAATCAACTCTGTGGAATATATGTAATTCCAACCTGCATCTCTAGTCCTAACGTCTCAACGTTAATACAATTCTTTATTTAGTACTATATTTACAGAATTTTTATTTGAATGATGCATTATCCCCTCAAACAATTAAAAGGTATTATTTTCTTTCAATGATTTCTGAGTAAAAATCCTTGAATTTTTTTTCTTTTCTTTTTTTTCACTTATGCACATATATACTTTTACATTATGGTTTATCACAGATATTGAACATAGTTCCTTGTGCTGTACAGTAGGGCCTTGTTGTTTGTCCATCCTCTATATCCTAGTTTGTATCTGATAATCCTAAACTCCCAAACCTTCCCTCCCCCACCTCCATCCCCCTTGGCAACCACAAGTCTGTTCTCTATGTCTGTGAGTCTGTTTCTCTTTCATAGATATGTTCATTTGTGTCGTATTTTAGATTCCATATATAAGTGATATCATATGGTACTTGTCTTTCTCTTTTTGACTAACTTCACTTAGTATGATAATCTCTAGGTCCATCCATGTTGCTGCAAATGGCATTATTTCATTCTTTTTAATGACTGAGTAATATTTCATTACACACATACACACACACACACACACACACACACACATACATACATACCACATCTTCTTTATCCATTCATCTGTCGATGGACATTTAGGTTGTTTCCATGTCTTGGAATAGTGCTGCTATGAACATAGGGGTGCATGTATCTTTTCTAATTATAGTATTGCCTGGGTATATGGCCAAGAGTGGGATTCCTGGATCATATGGTAACTCTATTTTTGTTTTTCTTTTGAGGAACCTCCAAATTGTTCTCCATAGTGGCTACACCAATTTACATTCCCACCCACAGTGTAGAAGTGTTCCCTTTTCTCCACCCCTTCTTCAGCATTTATTATTTGTAGACTTTTTAATGATGGCCATTCTGACCAGTGTGAGGTTTGAATTTATTTTCAAATATTTTACTTTTTGCACCTAGTAGATCTTTCACAAAGTCCAATTAATTATTAATTCACAATAGTTTACTATCTAGTGTTACTGCCTTTACGTTGTTTCATCTTTGAATGTCAGGTTTATATCATGAACCCATTAGGATATTTTTACCTAGGTCCTTGCGTTTTGTTGGTAGGGAAATCTTGTCTGAAATATTCTATGCTATCCTCCCCAATTCTATGAGAACAATATTGATATGGAGAGGTGTGAAGGTCAGGCCAAATGTGATGCTGGTACGAAGCACCCAGAAAGTGTTTAGTGAGAGCAAAAAGTGTAATCTAGCAGTAAAGGAAGACAGTCAGTGAAATGGCATCCTATACTGCCTTTGTAGATAAGGCAATGGTTTAAATCAAATTGCCATCTCAGGATTCTGAGGCCAGAGATTTTGGGCGCTAGTCAAGATGAAAAAAATAAAACAGATTAGGCTAAACTGTGTCATATCATTCATGGGGTGCAGATATATGGCTTGCAGATAAACCTTAATTAATAAAATAGACTCATAGAACAAGACACTTTTTTGTGACACAGTTTTCTATCCCTCTAATACATTCTTCATCTATTACTAAAATCAACTTCTAGGCATCAATTCCCTATTTTAAGAAAATCACAAAGTTTATTTCTTTTTGTTTTCCATAATGAACTATAACTTGAAATGACACTTTTTAAAGGTTGACATGCGTCGCCAATATTTTTAGTTTAATCAGTATGACCAAGCTCTTTATTTGTTTCCTACTACCAAACTATAGTCAGAATTCATTCAAATCCCCTCTCAATATCCACACAAATCTAACTAAGCTGGGATTAAGACAACTACACCAAGAATATCAATAACAAAATCAAAAAAAGGACATTGTAACTGAATTGACAAAAATCACCAGTGGCCCATCCAAACTTCACCTCAGTGAACAAAGCAATCTCACCCACCTGGATGAAGAGAATGATCCTGTACCTACCCACTGAAGTATGCCCATAGTACTTTGTGGGAGATACAGGCCCTATACCTAACAAAAATCTCTCTTGCACAGATTACAGATGGTGCTTTTTGAAATGGTAGTATATTTCTTCCAGCCTTCTACTGCTACTTAATAACTATAGATCCCAGTGGGGATAAAAAGGGGAGGGGTACAGGCAATGGATACACTATGTTTCCCAGAGGTAAAGTGCTATAAGTAGACAGAGAAAACAACTCTGATAGTGCAAGGGACTGTAATTATTACTGCATTTCACCTGGTGATTGTTAAAAAAACAGGAGAGCTAGAAAACAGAGATGTGAATACTGATAGATAACACAGATTAGACCTGTGAAATTACTACGGATCTAAAAATAGATTGTTTATGTATACACAGACAAGCTGTCCATGATTTATAAAGACAAGTTTCTTTACAGACTTACAAGGAATCGGTCACTAAACTACTAAATTACACTTTCAGAAAAGTATTTGCTTAAATACATACTACAGCCCACTAAGAAGTTAACCAAAATTAATCTCTCAGCAATGAAGTTATCTAATACTAAGTAATCTACTCATTTATACAACTACTAGGTATGAATTGAGAAAAAGTTTATTAAATATAGGTCAATAATACAGTCAGGGTTGGACATTTCCTGGATAATAGAACCTAGGAGAGAGATGACTCTGAAACAAATAAACTTATAAACAGATACATTATACAAATTTTGATGTGTTGAATACAAAAAACCAGTTAAATCTAGACTTAAAGTATGATAGATGAAAGTATAATATATAAAGAGATAACATAAATAAAATTATATTTATATTAATAATATGCATATAAAACTTCCTATTTTTTAAATTAATTAATTTATTTATTTATGGCTGTGTTGGGTCTTCGTTTCTGTGCAAGGGCTTTCTCTAGTTGCGGCAGGCGGGGGCCACTCTTCATCGTGGTGCGCGGGCCTCTCATTATCGCGACCTCTCTTGTTGCGGAGCACAGGCTCCAGACGCGCAGGCTCAGTAATTGTGGCTCACGGGCCTAGTTGCTCCGCGGCATGTGGGATCTTCCCAGACCAGGGCTCGAACCCGTGTCCCCTGCGTTGGCAGGCAGATTCTCAACCACTGCGCCACCAGGGAAGCCCCTAAAACTTCCTATTTTTAACAGATGCTGAGAAATGGGAGTGATATTTAGGTGTGGGAGGTTGTGCTACATTCCTCCACTTAGAGACTCCACCAAGGTTATTTCATTATAATTTTTTATTGATATTGAACATTGACATTGAAACTATGTCCATAAATATCTACTATTTTCTACTACTATGGATAAATTGTCCAGGCACATAGCTAAAATCTGTCCCTCTGCTTGCTCCCTAGATATTGGGTTGGCCAAAAAGTGCCTTTGGCTTTTAAGTAAAAATAAAAGACACATTTTTCATTTTCACCAAGAACTTTATTGAACAACGTATTCACCTTTTTGTTCCACTGCCTTCTGCCATTTTTCAGGCACCTTCATAATTCCATCCTCCCAAAACTTTTTATCTTTTTAAGCAAAGAACTGTTCCAGGTGCCTTTTACAGTCTTCCAGGGAATTGAAAATTTTTCCATTAAGAGAATTTGTAAAGACATAAATAAATGGAAATCCAAAGATGCAATGTCTGGTGAATACGGCAGATGAATCAGAACTTCCCAGCCAAGCTGTAACAGTTTTTGCCTGGTCATCAAGGAAACATGCGGTCTTGTGTTATCCTGATGGAAGATTATGCATTTTCTGTTGACTAATTTTGGACGCTTTTCATCGAGTGCTGCTTTCAGTTGGTCTAATTGGGAGCAGAACTTATTGGAATTAATCATTTGGTTTTCTGGAAGGAGCTCTTAATAGAGGACTCCCTTCTAATCTCACCATATACACATCATCACCTTCTTTGTATGAAGACCAGCCTTTGGTGTGGTTGGTGGTGGTTCATTTCATTTGCCCCATGATCTCTTCCATTCCACATTATTGTACAGTAACTACTTTTCATCACCCGTCACAATTTGTTTTAAAAACGGAACGTTTTCATTACGTTTAAGTAGAGAATTGCATGCGGAAATACAGACAAGAAGGTTTTTTTCGCTTAACTTATGTGGAACGCAAACATCAAAGCGATTAACATAACCAAGTTGGTGCAATGATTTTCAGCACTTGATTTGGATATTTTGAATATGTCGGCTATCTCCCACGTGGTATAACATTGATTGTTCTCAACTAATCTCTCGATTTGATCGCTGTCAACTTCAACTGGTCTACCTGACCGTGTATCATCTGGCGAGAAATCTCCAGCATGAAACTTCACAAACCACTTTTGACATGCTTGATCAGTCACAGCACCTTCTCTATACACTGCACAAATCTCGTTTTTTTTTCACGTTTCAGTTGCCTTTTTACCTTTCTTGAAATAATAAAGCATAATATGCTGAAGATGTTGCTTTTTTCTTCCATCTTTAATGTTAAAATGGTTACACAAAAATTCACCAGTTTTGATAATTCTTTTTTTTTAATGCACACGGATATGGCAGCTGTCACAATCTAACAAAATTGTTTTGAATGAAGTTAAAGACAATTAAGTGCTACTAGAGCCATCTTATGGAAGAAAACCAAACGAACCTTTGGCCCACTCAACAAAAACCCATCTAACCTACTCCAGCAATTGTCACACCTCCCTCTGCATATCTCCCCTTTTTCTCTCTCCCATCACTTATCTCTTATGTATCACCAGTTTTATTCTCCACACCAGATTATTCCAAACCACAATAACAACAACAGCAAAAGAAAACAAAAAAACAACAACAAAACTATGTTGCAATAGGTGGTATTACAAATATATAAATACTTTCATGATTTATTATTTGTTTTCTAAATAATCTTTATTTAGAATGATAATAGATCAATAGTTGTCTGAGGTTAAGCATGGTGGAAGATGGAAGATTTAGATTAAAGGTAGATAACATGAGGGAGTTTTCTGGGTGATGAAACTATTCTGGATCCTGCTTATGATGGTGGTTATATAAGTCTATACCTGTATTAAAATTC
The DNA here is from genome assembly GCF_965194805.1 of Balaenoptera borealis. Taxonomy (NCBI): domain Eukaryota; kingdom Metazoa; phylum Chordata; class Mammalia; order Artiodactyla; family Balaenopteridae; genus Balaenoptera; species Balaenoptera borealis. The sequence goes on from NC_138860.1 coordinate 131,530,113, forward strand.
ATAGAATGTACATCAGCAAGTATTCTACTGTATGTTTATGTAAAAAGGTTAAAAAATGAATAGTTCAATCAATAGCACTCTATCATGAAATTGTAATGCTCTAGATAACAAAGAATGCAAATTATAATGAAAATATCATAAATAGTAAAACAAATTTTTAAAACTCCAAATGTGTTAGGAGGATTTAAAACAAGTTTTTCAATCATTGGCATTTAAAGAAATTGGAATACTTTGACCGTTTTCACTTAATGTGATTATTTAATATAACTGACTCAAATCTATCTTGCTTTTATATATTTCTGTATTCTATCAGTTGCCTGTTCCTTTTCATTGTTGTTCTTCCACCTATTTTTGAATTAAGTGATTTTTAAAAATAAATGTTATAGTGCCTTTGTTGACTTATTAGCTATTACTCTGTTTTTGCTTTTGTTCTTTTGATATCGTTTTAGGATTTATATTTTATTGTTTGACTTATCAATCTCTAATTTAAATTAAACTAAATTACTTCACACATTGTATAAGAACTTTACCACAGTATACTTCAATTTCTCCCCTTCTGGATTTTGAGCTACTTCCATCATACATTTTACTTCTACACATGTTATAAACTTTTCAATACATTGCCATTATTCTTATATTCAACATTCAATTATCTTCTAAAGTGAATTAAATAATAATGAAAATAGTCTCATATTTACAAATGGTGTTACCATTTCTTTATTCCTCTGTGTAGATTCAGATTTCCATTTTATACTACTGTGCTTCTGCTTGAAGGACTTCCTTTAACATTTCTTATATTGCAGGACTTCTGATGATGAATTCTAGCTATTGTATGTCTGAAAAATTCTTTATTTCCCCTTCAATTTTGAAAGACACTTTCACCTGGTTTAGTACTCTATGTTGACAGATATTTTTTTTTCTTTCTGTACTTTAAAGATGTTATTCTATTGTCTTCTTACTTGCATTGTTTCCAGTGAGAAAAGTGCTGTCATCCTTTGGCTCTATATACATAATATGTCTTTCCTCTGGCTTCTTTTAAGATTTTCTCATTATAACTCATTTTTAGCAATATCATGTTGATAGGTCTTTCTGTAGTTTCTTTTTTTTTTTTCATACTTCTAGTGCTTAGGGGTCTTTTTGTTTGTTTGTTTAACTTCTGGGATCTGTGGGGTTATGGTTTCCATCTAATATTGAATATCTTCAACCATTATTTCTTCAAATATTTTTAGTTTCCCCTTTACCTTCTCTCCTTTAGAGACTACAACTACACATTTATTTGACTTCTTGAAATTGCTCCAAAATTCATGAATTGTTAATTTTCTGCAGTTTTTTTTTCTTTCTGTGCTTCATTTTGAATAGTTTCTATTACTATGTCTTCATGTACACTAATATTTTCTTCTGCACTATCGAATCTACTGATACTACCATCCACTGTAATTTTTATCTCAGGCATTACAGTTTTCATCTCTGAAATTTCCATTTGATCATGTTCTATATATTCTGTTTCCACTGTAACCTTTCCTCTAGGCTTTTGACCACAGGGAGTAGAGTCATAATAACGTAATGTTCTTGTTTACAAATTGCATCTATATCAATTCTGGGTTAGTTATGACTGATCTTTCTCCTCATGTATATTCTTCACATTGGGTGATTTTATTAGATGCCAAGCATCCTGAATTTTATCTCATGTCCTGGATATTTCCGTATTCCATAATCTTCAGCTTTGTTTTGGGATGCAATGGTTTCTTGAAAATTATTTGTTCCTTTTGGGTCTTGCTTTTTAAAATTTTTTTTTTTTTTTTAATTTTTTTTTTTTTAATAGCTACTTTATTTATTTATTTATTTATTTTTGGCTGTGTTGGGTCTTCGGTTCGTGCGAGGGCTTTCTCTAGTTGCGGCAAGTGGGGGCCACTCTTCATCGCGGTGCGGGGACCGCTCTTCATCGCGGTGCGCGGGCCTTTCACTATCGCGGCCCCTCCCGTTGCGGGGCACAGGCTCCAGACGCGCAGGCTCAGTAGTTGTGGCTCACGGGCCCAGCTGCTCTGTGGCATGTGGGATCTTCCCAGACCAGGGCTCGAACCCGTGTCCCCTGCATTAGCAGACAGATTCTCAACCACTGCGCCACCAGGGAAGCCCGCTTTTTAAAATTTTTGATAGGATCAAAAGATATAGGGCTGATTTTTGCCCACTTCTGAGGCACTATAAACCAATTCCCCATGAATTGTGAGGTCCTCCACTTTGGCTGGAGGGAACAGGCACTAATTCCAGCCCTAGAATACAACAGCACTGCAGACACTGTTTCCTCTTATCATTTCAAGTGATTCTTTCCTTAGGCTTGGATAGCTTTCTCACATGTATCAACTGGTTGGTACTCAACTGAAAATTCAAGGGGGATCCTCAGCAGATCTCAGAGTTCTCTCTTCTGTGCAGCTCTCTCCTCTCTGGTACTCTGACCTTCAAATACTAGAAGCCTTGTCTTCTCCAACATCCAGATCTATTTCCTCAACTCATGAAGACTGCTGGGCTCTGACTGGGTTTCTGCTCCTTGCACTGCAATCTGGAATCTTTTCTAGGCATTAAGTACAGTAAATCTCAGGGCCCTGTCTGGTTTTTGTCTCTCAGGGACGACTGTGCTTCATTGTCTGATGGCCAACAAATTGAACGTCATCGTTTCATTTATTTTGTCTGTTTTTTTAGCTGTTTAAGATGGGAGCGTAAAACCAGTCTCTTTTACTCCATCTTAATTGGAAGCAAACTATATATATTTTCAAGTGATAAAACTATATATATTTTCAAATCAGTCATGCCTCATATTAGTTTTAAGATATACATATGTGTTAGTGTGTTTCTGTGCATTTATATTTCTATTGCTAACAGTGCTTATTTATTTTTTAATAGTGGATGATATTTATTTCCTTTGTTATCTTTAATGTTAAGAATTTTCTACAATGGAGATGTACTATTTTGTGATTAGAAAACAACTATATTATGTTTTACTCAAAATTAGAGCTGTGAAGCTGTTTATATCCTTTTTGGTAGTTTCTGTTGTCCATGTAAGAATGTTG